>NC_081190.1:23347152-24634652 GCF_902713425.1 Acipenser ruthenus
ACTAAGAAAATATATTAGCAACTCAAAGTGGTAAAATAATTCTTAAGGCCTTTACACACCAGACATGATGCGACAAGCGAATGTGTCGTACAACACACCACACCAGGACAAAAAAAATAAAACACATACTTTTGAAATGAGTCATTCACACTGCTTGCGAAAAAATAGGATTGGTGTCTGGCAGGTACGGAACTGAACAATGAGGAAAAGTTTCCCTTGCGCACCTTCAGTAAACAATGGCGGAAGAAAAAATCATTTTTGTAGTATCAAAATACCCAGAGCTGTACGATAAAGGACACAAAAATTATCAATCAATTTGTATTTTATATAGCGCCTTTCATAGTGGACCACCATCACAAAGCGCTTGTTTAAAATTATAAAGACATGGCAATGAGGGAGAACATTTGGCAGTCCATTTCCCGGGAACTGGATATAGCTGGTGTGTATGATTCTTTTACATTTACTGAAATAAGTATTCTGAAAAGCTATTATGTATTCTACATTTTTATTAGCTGTATAACAGTGATATTTTCCAGCTGATGATACAATCAGAGGAGAGTTGTCTATCACATCGCGTGCGCCTGTCGCCACTGGTGTGAAAAGTAATGTCGCAGCGCAAGTACCATTTTATCGCCGGACAAATCACATCGCGTTCGGTGTGTGGATACCTTTAGTTGCAAAACAAGTCAAGTTCAAACTGTACTACTGCTTTGTAAAATATGATTTTGTTTTGATGGATAAAAGACTAACATTACTTCTACTATGTACTGAAAGACACATTTTTGTGAAATACTGTATAACAGGACTCACCTTGTAAAAGAAATTGGAACGGCCTACAGCTCCTATTTTGCCGACGTGGTTCATGAAGCAAACGTTTCCTTCCGTGGAGCCATAAAGCTCACACAATTTAATGTCGCCAAAACGATCAAGAAACTCCTTCCAAATATTTTGCTGCACACCATTCCCAACACCCATTCGCACTTTGTGATCCTTTTCTCCTTCTTTCTGTAAAATCCAAGCATAAAACAATTAACTTTTTTTTTTTAAGAATTTATCTTGGTAGATTTTAAGGTGCCTGTATGTATTTACAGGTAAACCATGTTATCCTTGCAAAAGCATCATACCGTTTAAGTGATACATGCTACTGGTTGCCATTTTTTTTTTTTTTTTTACAGGTCGCATTGCAGGAAGCTTTCTACTCAGGGTTCGCAGTAGATGAATAATACAAAACCCATATTTTCATGTTGTGTTAAGATGTGTGTAGCACATCTCACTGGCAATCTCTCACACACAACACTAGGTCAACCGTTAGTATAAATACATTTCAGAAATTAGTTTCTATGAAACACAAGTGTGGATGGCTGAATGACACATAAGGGGTCAAGCAAAAGACTGAATGCCAGATTCCAAAGGATTTACAATGATGAAGATGCATGTGGTCAGATCTGCATCCGGGATTGATTGGTGATGCTCAGTACAGTACCTGTAGCTGTGTTTCCACATCAAAGCATGTTACTAGAAAAAAGCAGGTCAATTATTTTAACTGTACTTGTGACTATCTAAGCATCCCTATAAAAACTTGCATATACAGTAACACCCTACGTTATTTCACACACTGTTCAGCATTAATGAAAGAAACCGAGTATAATTTGCATGTGCTAACTGTGGAATGTGCTTACTGTGAGTATTCATCTTTGGTCTACTCAACAGAAAAAGGGGTTATCTTCTTTAGAATTCTAATGTAGCGGTTTGCTTCATAAGCCACCAACCATAATGAAACTGCTGAGTGGAAATTAATTTTGAAAATATAGAAAAAATAAATGAAAACATCTGCACTCCAGAATAGTCTCATCACAGGTGCGTAGGAGACCGCATGTCAGAATGAAAAATGGAAAACTCCCGCACACTGGATTTTGCCAAATCTCACATTTTGTATTCTTTAAAAGAAAACAGAAGCTAGTGTTTTGGTCGTAAGACCTTCGTCAGAGCACAGGACATATAAAAAGGTACTGATAAACTAAAACAATCTTCTTTAGCATCACTGTGACTGTGTGCTATTCCTTTTTCTAAATTCTCCACCAAGTTATATTATCTTTAATATATTATGCTAAGAAAATCATATGTACAGATATCCTCCCCAAATGGAAAATCATAGTTTATTAGGATCCATGAATAGGTCAGAAAATACCAGTTATTGTCTTTCATGAAAAGGCTCCAGATACCCTAAGATTATGATACAAGATATTGAGAGTATTTAAATGTAGGGTATTTGAAAGCAACCGTCCATCTCTGTATGCCAAACTTATATTTTTTACATGTGCATTCAGAGGATATAGGTTATGGTGAACTACTTTTTCATGTTACTGAATTTTCATCCTTGCCTGGAGATAATGCTATTTCTTTGAAGTGGCAGCAGTATTTCCAATACTGTTTGTCAACAACCAGTACAGCACATTTTCTGTCTCCTTGTTGAATGTAATTCCTGCATTTAAACTAATTAAAACCAGATTAATATACCCTTCAAGCAAACAGTTTTTTTCTGTAAAAAAGAAAAATAAAAAGGTTTATTGTAAAGCCAGATTCTGAGAATTACACAATATAATTTCCTTAACGAATCCTTTGCATTTCTGGGTGTGTAGCGTCCAAGGCCCTGACTGATAGTGCCCTTCAGTGATTTCACTGCATCTCATTAAATCAGCAGGAGGTGGGAGTCCCACGTATCTCCAAGCATGGGTCAAAAGGAGAGGAAACAAAGCATGCTTTATGTCGAGGCACTTGTTTAGCAAAGCCAAAAGAACAGAAACAGTAACAAAAATGTTGTACTCTGTAATCGTATAGCAAGGATACACAGCTTGCATCTGTAACAAACGCTTGCTTTGTTATTCAGAAACAATTTAGCTTACTGTTGGCTATTTGTATCATGTTTGATATGATGGCTGTTTTAATCCTGGCTTTTATGAGATGTGGGCAAACAAGAGTTAGTGTTGCTTAATATACTGCATGAAACATTGCACTTGTGATGCAATTATCTGTGCTTTATACTCTGTAAATTACTCAACCCAAGTACATATCCCTTGGAAGCTAATGGCCAACTTTTTTTACCACTAAAAATGCCATCATTCAGTAACCATAACAAATATTTCACTCACTTAATCATGAATACAGCAGTTATTATAAGAGGAATAGTATATATAACCGACACAAAATTGTTTAAACGCCTTTGGCTTTTCCTGAATAAAGAGCAGGAGTATGAGTTTCACCTTGGGCATATTACAGAGGTAGCGACAGATTTCTCCAATATACTGGAACACGGTTACATTGTACTTTCTACAATCACTCCAGAACTGACTGGCTGAAAACTTCTTCTTCAAGACGAAGGTAGCACCTGTTTACAAAAAACACAAGGTAAAGGTTAAGTGCAACGTGCAGCTTCTACAGTGAGAGTGACTTGAGTTCAGCTGAACAAAGAATTTCAACCTTTTGGAAAGTGATTGACTTTGAAATGTGTGTTAAAGGGGCTACACAACATGAACAGGTTGCCAAAGGAAACGTGTGTCTGCACTTAAAACTACACAAGTAAGCCAAAAAGGACAGGTTTCTGATAGATATGGAACACAATCTCCAGTATCTTCATCTTTAACAATGCATCACATTGGAATCCAATATGATTGTAGGGTGATCAAAATTATTTTACCAAGAATCTCAACAAGAACATAAGTGTTTGCTGTATGTTCTCAGTGCATTTGCACGGGGGGTCTGAAGCAAACAGTAACCTACATTACCTACATAATCTATATAATAATATTAGAAATAAAAGACTCTTTCTGACTCATGCATGTGATATGGAAGTGTGTAAAATAAAGTAGGAAACAATGCGTTAATCTATTTTCTTATTTTTTATTAGTTTTATTAACACCCTTTTTAATGTTTGTTTATGTTTTTGGCAGTGTTTTTTCAGTTTCAGCACCTCAGTTGAGTTTCAGTTTAGATTTTGTTTCTTATTATTTAGTTTCTATTTACTTTTCATTTTAAATTATTACTTAGTTTTAGTTTCAGTTAACTACATTCAGAAGATATATTTAAATGTTAGAATTATTTTCAGTTTCAATATCTTTTTTTGGTTTCACACTAAGTTGCAAACAAATAAAAAGTATTAATCACTTAAATGTCCAGTTCTCTTTGACAGTGCAAACACATTCAGCCATGTGCTTTGGGCAACAGTGCCACAGAGCAGGAGGTCATTGCAGCTTGGCTGTGCTGTACTATAGCATTTTCATGTCACGATGTTAATACAGCTCAGAATATCTGTTTTTTCATGTTTATTTTTTCTTTCAGTTTTATTTGTTTTATAACATTTTACAGTTTCTATTACTATTTCGTTAACAGAAATGTTTATTTTTTATTTTTTGACCATTTTCGTTAACTAAAAAAACACTGCTTTTTGGTTCTTCACTTCTTAATGTAGCTATGCAAATATTTCAAATACAACATAGATGAAGGGCAGCTTCCTGCTACCTCTGCTGTATGTCCCACGGTCTGCTTGCAACAAGTCAATGGAGTGAATCTGAATTACAACATCTGACTGGACAGAAGCAACTTTTCATCTACAGCATTGTCATTGAATATTCCAATATCTTCAACAGAAGAGGGGCCAGTGATAATATTGCCTGCTTTGTGTTACATTCAGCTTTAACATGTGGACTACTAGGCTTCACAATCCATGTATTCTTGCCAATATGGGTTGTAAATCATATAAACTGCTTAACTTTGGTTAAATAATAATAATAACAAAAAAAAAACAGTAATAGTGTTACTGTATTGAACTTCACGTTGAGGATTTGTATTTACAATGATTTAACCATACCCAGTTCAATGCATCCACCAACTCCAAGTAGTGAGGCAGCACTGTGATATAGAGGCAATGTGACATACACAATGTCATCTGCAGTGGCACCGTATGCCCAAAGCCCAGCAGCACCTTTCAAGGACTGAAGTTGGGAAATAACAGCTGCTTTCGGAAGACCTGGTGAAGAAATTGCTATCAGCACATTTCCAAACTTCCCCTATCTCTTGTTTCATCGGTAGTTGGCATTAATATTGAATGATGAAGAAATGAATGTAGGAAATATAATAGAAACTGCCATGCAATGGGACTCTCGTTTTCATCCACTAATTCCAAGCCCACCATCACAGTGAGTACTTGGCTGAGCTTTGACTTGAAGAAACAATTCAGTGCAATGACTTTAGTGTTTGAAACAGGTAGACAATAGTTATAAGATTTAACCAGGAAAAGTGTAGTGAAAAAAACAGGATAGATGGTTTGGACAGACCAGACAGTTCCTGCCTTGGCTGCACAATTCAGCAAAAACAATACTTCAAGATATTGAGGAAGGTACTGTTACTTACCTGTGGTTCCTGAGGTAAAGATATAGAGAGTTGGTGTCTTCACAGAATCAGTAGCCCGAAGATGTGCAGGTACAGGTTCATCTGGGGCATCTTCCAGCTTGTCGAGAATTGTGTTTATTCCAGGCTGATGGGACTCACTAGCCATTATCCAAACACTAATGTTATCTTCATGCAGATTCGGAAGAATGTCCTCCAATGTGTCTGTCATATCTGTCAGACAAAAATAATGCTTTCAGCTTGGTCTTCCTCATTACATTTTGTTCTCTGCAATGGGTTTTCAGCAGGGCCACACACCAAAGGTCCTTGCAACTTGACCAAACAACTCAAGCTTAGTTCAGGTGTTTCATATTATCTGATTGCATTTGATATTCTACTATAGGAGTGTCAGATAAACAGGTTTTGAAGAATCAAATCACTGCTGTATTAGTAATGTATTAATTCATTAATCAATTGCCACAATGTGCTACAACAACAAATTACAGTGTAAAAATACAAACCAAACACTTACAGTATAGCTGGTTTCACTTACAGTATAGGTGGTAAATCTTGGATTACCTTACCTTAAATAACATTAGGTAATCCAAGATTAGTGCTAATCAGTGTCTGTGAAACCAGCTGCTTGTTTAGCTATTTTGCAGCTACTTAAATAGAGTTTTTATTTTTTATAGAGTATCAAATTAAGAGATAGAATTAAGCAAATAATATGCAACTAGAAACATGTTAGTTGGACATTATGCATATTAAAAAGCAGATTTCTTATAAAACAGTGTATGTCGATTTATTATTACTATTCTTCTTCTTATTATTATTATTATATAAACAACATGGCAAAATTATGGCAAATGTCAGTGAGGACATTTTAGTCCTAAAGTCAAGGGACAACATTAAGAAGGCTACTATAAATAAAGAAAAGATTAATAAAATAATTTCATACTTGGATTGTTTTGTTCTCTGAAGAATGGTTTTGTCATCAGGAAAAAAAAAAAAGGTTAAAGTATATAAAATGACACTTTGAAATGTTTGTAGACCAAGAGACCAATGTCGGTGAGAACATTTGAGGTGTAAAGTAACCCCCCCCCCCCCCCCCAAAAAAAGGGGGGGGGGGAGTGTTTAGTTAAAAAAATGTTGGTTTCCACAAATAAATCCGTTTTTTTAATTTTTTAATGAGACACACCGTTTACTACAGACTTCAGACACTTATTGTGCCTCAGCGGTTGCACAAGGAGGGTGGAGCGCGATCAATAAGTCGTGTCCTTTCTTTACAAACTCTAAGTTACGAGTCATTCAAAGAAGCGCATGCGCTGCCATGATAAAGGCTGATTAAATGACTGTCAGAAAGCGCTGCTCTGGGTCGTTTCCTATTACATTTTTTTTTTGCATATGAATATAATAGTTAAACAAATAAATACTTTAAACGCTAGTATTATCGCATTTATAAACATTAAGTTAAAGTTTACCTGAACCCACAACAAGGGTTTTGGCTCCGCAACTGTTGAAACAATGCAGCAAGGACCTGGATTTGATATTGAAGTTGAGAAAAGCTACAGCACAGCCCAGCTTGCAGAGTCCGAACCAAACGTTAATAAAATCGGGTTCATTGCTCATCAGCAGGGCAACCGTGTCCCCCTTTTTCAAGACGCCCTGCTTAAAGAATACTTGAGCCACTTGATTGCTTCTTTTATCCACATCTTGGTACGTGAATGCGTTGTCCTCGTAGATGATAAAGGGCTTATTGGGGATTTTCTGGGCTTGTTGCATAAACCTGTCCAGCACGGTCACAACTTTCGCAGTCTTCTTGTATATTTCGATCTTTATCCCGTAGCTGATGACCTTGGTAAGGTATTTCAGGTCTATCCAAAAGTAAGGAAAGAAGAGCTTCTGTATAACAAGGGTTGAGACCCCAGCTATCAGCGCCGTTATCCAAGCCGAAAACATTGCTGCTGCCGCACAACTTACAAAACAACACTGTCCACATAGGCTAGCACAGGGCGGTAGACTCTCACAGAAACGTTTCAATTAACATTGAATCAGAAAAGACAAAACAATAGCAGTTTATAAAATTTAATAAAGTTAAACGACCGCTCAATATATCTGCTAGACGAAGCTTGAAAAGGCAGCAAGTATTGTGTCATGTGGCGTCATGGGGAACGAATAGGCTATATATCCACACAGAAAGTAGGAGTGTCTTGCGCGTGCTTGCTGCAATTCGTGCAAATATTCTTATGCAAGAATACGGATTTTCTACATATTTTACTGTTACACATAGAATAACAGCTACGGGTACCTATAATGTATACCACACACTGCATATTTTCATGACACCATACATTATTTTCTAGTGCGGGGTTCAACACAAACAATTCAAAACAAAGCACTGTTCAAAAGCAACGTGAAAATACAAGTTGACCAATCAGGAACAAATCATAACTTTCTGATTGTGGCATCGAAACCCGCGAAGTTACTTCCCTATTCTTTCCAGTGCTAACGATCCCAGTATACTTTTCCATGCTTTGCAGTGTGGAGTAGTGGTTTGGGCTCTGGACTCTTGACCGGAGGGCCGTGGGTTCAATCCCAGGTGGGGGACACTGCTGTACCTTTGAATAAGGTACTTTACCTAGACTGCTCTAGTAAAAATCCAACTGTATAAATGGGTAATTGTAGATAAAAAATAATGTAATTATATGTAAAAATAATGTGATATCTTGTAGCAATTGTAAGTCACCCAGGATAAGGGTGTCTGCTAAGAAATTAATAATAATAATAATAATAATAATAATAATAATAATAATAATAATAATAATAATAATAATAATAATAACATACACAGCCGTACAGATTCACAGCAAATGTGTCTCACACATATATGTACTGCCTGGCTTGTAAAAAGGAGTTAGCTTTCTAGGTCATTTTTATAACATGTGACCAGATAATCAAGAAATCAGTTATCACCTGGCCACATACCACATCTCCCAGGGAGAGGTTTCTAACCCCACCACTGCAATAGGTAATACATACTTTTAAAAAAGAAACAAAATACAAAAAACACACTCTTTCCACATGCAGGGCCCCAGCCTTTCCACACCCCTGGGTTGGATTGCATTACTCATTCTAAAGAAGGTAATCCTACAAAACTGGAAGTCTAGCTCAGCTCTGAAGAGCTGGGTGTTGGAGAATCTCTAGCTTACCATCCCTAGTCATGAAAAGTATTATACATTGGATGTTTGTAATTATAGGTCTATGTACAATAGTACCTGCACCATATAATGTGTTTACATGTGTATGCATGTATATTTCTGTGTGTATATGCCCTTATATATTTAGTGGTTTGCTTGTGTGCAAAAAACTTGTATCAGTCATTATTTTAGCCACTTATAATAATGAGAATACTTTAAATATCTTGTAATGTGAATCCCCTCCCCGCATATCACAACAGTTGCACACATAGTAATTTAAGAATGCAATTATTATTATTATTATTATTATTATTATTATTATTATTATTATTATTATTATTATTATTATTATTATGTTATATTTGTAATATATATGTTACAGCATTGATGTTATGATTTCAGTATTTTATATAAATTGTTCCAGGAATCAGTGCTGTTTAATTTTTTTAATATTTTGTTGACAAATGATGTGTTCCTACTAGTAAACTGAAACATTCCAATTATTTATTTACACATTCTAAGAAATAATATAGAATAAGATGTATTAGTAATAAAGGGATGCATGACTAAATAAATGTCCGTAGCTGCTGCTGCTGCCTAATCAACGCGCCAATGCGCATTAATAGAATGACTAATTGAGATGATTAAAGGAATCGGGAGATTATTAATCAATAAGATTATTAATAAATATTAATTAAGCAGACTACTTGACCACCTTGCAGTGGGAGGAATAAAATGCAGCCTCGGGTTCCCGAGTGGCGCATCCAGTAAAGGTGCGCCGCGTGGAGTGCAGGATGCACTCTATAGGCTGGACGTCCCGAGTTCGAGTCCAGGCTATTCCACAGCCGACCGTGGACGGGAGCTCCCAGGGGGCGGCGCACAATTGGCCCAGCTTTGCACCGGGTGGAGGGACAGTCAGGTCGGCCAGGGTGTCCTCGGCTCACCGCGCACCAGCGACCCCTGTAGTCTGGCCGGGCGCCTGCGGGCTTGCCTGTAAGCTGCCCCTGCGTTGGCCTCCGACCCTGTAGCTCTTGGGTGGCTGCATGGTAAGTGCGCAGTGTGAAAAAAAGTGGTCGGTTGACGGCACACGCTTCAGACGACAGCGTGTGTTCGTCTTCGCCCTCCCGAGTTAGCGCAGGGGTGGTAGCGGTGAGCTGAGCTTCAAATAATAATTGGCCATTTCAAATTGAGAGAAAACAATTGGCAATAAAAGAAAAGTGCAGTCTAAGAAAGCAGGTCACGTAAAACGCAGGGCCCTAGTTATAAGCCATAAGGGTAGTCTGCGCCCCAAGATTCAGATCTCTCTGGGACCCTTTCTTTCCTACTTCAATGATATGCAATTGCAACCTCTGCCTTAGAATTGTTGTAATATCTTTTATTTTTATTTTTTTCTCTGTTTTTCTATATTTCAATTTTTTCAATTAGTTAATTTTGTTTTATTAATATTATATAATAACATATCTCTCTGTTTTCATTATTATTTATTTTTGTCTGATTTAGTAGCATTCTGGTGTGTGGGTGGCTCGGGGGATGGTTGGGTTATTATGATGGGTGACTATCAACATTATTTTTTGTCAAATGTGATTGCTGACTGGATGTTGCCCATGTTAAAATATATATATTGTTGTTGTTGCTTGGCCCCCCTAATTAAATCTTTATTACTGTCCTGTTATATTTCTTGTTTGTTGTTATTTTGGTTTTCCTCTGTTAACATTTTTTATTCCTGTTGTCTTTGTTCAGTCACTTATTTCTTTGAGTTAATGTGTGTAATAAAGTGTTTCCTTTAATAAGTTACATTGTTTCATTTGGTGTTTATAGACTATCTGAATGGCTATATTTGTGTTCAAACAGGTGGACCCCCCAATCCATATCAACAAACTGATTAATAGTGTTAAGTCAAACAAATTGCTGTGGTGAAAGTCTTGAAATTAATTGGGAGATCTTTTATTCAACCAACCAACGTATTCTGCATTCATAGAGTATGAATCTGGATTCTACTTTTCAAATCTTTTCAAAACTTGTATTACCCTTTACACTTGTAAGTCGCCTTGGATAAGGCGTCGGCTAAATAATAATAATAACCATACATATAATAGTAATGGTATTTTTAAAATGTACTTTACATTCTTGAAGCACTACACATTTTTGTTTCACAACACAAGCAGAGCAAAGCGAAATTGATTCCAGCCTTATTTTTCACTTGTCATGTGATAAGGGTGTGATGTATTCAGCGATGACGTATTATGAAGTTGCGCACTCATTGTGCAGTAGGTGGCACTGTTTGTTGAGTAGGTTGACGACGGTACTCCAGAGAGGATGTAACTCCAGGACTTCCTGTCTTTCTCAGCTGGTGGTGCCCAATAGCTTCTTAAACTACCTTATAAAATGGGTTGGGAGATATCTGTGTGCTGAGTACCGTTGATTTAAGTTTGTTTAAGTCTGTTTAAGATACAGCAGGGTGATGTTGTGACTTGTCTTTTTCGCGTGTAAGTTTTCAGGATAGAAATGAAGACGCTGTTTGCTGTTAAAGTGGGTATCTGAAATGAGGTTTATAGATCGTCCCACTGTGGGAGAATTTAAAAAACGGTTCAGGCCAGCTCGCGAGCGTGTGTAGCTGCTAACAGAATACTGTGTGCCAGCTGATGTTATCACTTAAGCAAAGAAACTTCTTTAAATTGTGTTTTTCAGTCTTAGGTGCAGTTTTCCAGTCCATTTTTTGTTTGTGCTGAACAATCATTAAAAACTGTGACACAGCCCAAGCGGTTACTTTTTTAGTATTCCCCTCTTCTTTATTGGGTTCAATTGTATTAATTTCAGCAGCACTGAGAGATAGGTGTCTTGTAGTACTCACGGTTTAATTTTTTTCCTGACCTTTATTATTATGTTTTTCAATTATTACGTTCGGTTCCGTTACCGAACTGTTGCAGTCTGAATCTTATAATAATGTGTGGACATTGATGTTACCAAACAAGTTAAAATTTACATGGAAGTCTGACATTGTATTATTTTTGGGGGTTGGGATGGCGGCCAATTAAAAATAAATAAATAAACGTTCTTAAATGCTCGGCGCAATAATATCTGTAAAAAGTATTTTAGTTGCTGGGACCTGTTTTTACACGTTGGTTGTACTGTAATAATTCAATGGCTTGTAATGCCTATCAGCCAATCAAACCCATTTTATAATAATTGCTAAACCTCACGCTTTAGAATCATAGGTTAAACTTTGATCATGTTTAGGTGTAGCTGTAAAGCAATGTACACATCCATCTTGCCAGGTTATATGTTGTATTATGTCACCTCAAAGGGTCAGAGATGCAATGCTATTCAAAGTATTTGTTCCATGCATTTTGTCGATCATTCATAAGACTTCAATAGCGTGTCTTAATTTAGTTTGTGGAAAAGACGTACATTCCCAAGTTAAAATGGTGATGATTACAAGTGTCGTGCTTCGTTCCTTTTTAATTCATATACGTTTGTAAACTCGCTCTGCAGCGGATAAACACGCAAATGAAAACAGTGATGTCTTTTACAAACTGCCCTACGTGAAAGAAGATGCTCATTCACCATGTTCGAATGACAGGCTTTTTTATTCTCAACTAACAAAGAAGTCAATAGAGTGCATCCATCCAAGATTCTCACACAATACTACCTACAATCAATTGTAAGCTTAGGGAACTCTAAATAATACCTTCTCTAAGAAAAAATGAAAATAATACAACAAAGTTACCATATTGTACCTTATACTGCAAATGCCTAAGCAGTATATTTAGAACATCAAACATATCTATTTTCAGCAATGAACCCTAAATATTCGAACTTTCCAAATGATTATTATTGCTCTGCATCCCTTTTTAACTGGTATTACACATTTTAAGTGGCTTGTGAAGCAGTGTGGAGTAGTGGTTAGAGCTCTGGACTCTTGACCGGAGGGTTGTGGGTTCAATCCCTAGTGGGGGACACTGCTGTTGTACCCTTGAGCAAGGTACTTTACCTAGATTGCTCCAATAAAAACAGAACTGTAAAAATGGGTAATTGTATGTAAAATAATGTGATATCTGTATAATGTGAAGTAATGTATAATGTGATATCTTGTAACAATTGTAAGTCGCCCTGGATAAGAAATAAATAATAATAATAATAATAATCAATAAAATAAGCTTGGGGTCTAGGGTTACTATGATGCATGCAAGTAGACAGGTGTTACATGATCACTCTCAGTACTCCTCACTACTTTCCAACTTTGTTCATTGTTTCTCAATCACTTTTTTCATATGAAAACCCTAAAACAGTTGATTGATTACAATGAACATGATCACAGATTTTCTAACCTGTATATTTACAAAATAAATACCAACCATTTATTGTTCAGAGGACTAATTTTACCTTAAATATACTACAGTAGTTGCAAAAATCTCTGCAAAAAAATTCTGAATTTCAATTCTATAAATCATATAATTGTAATTTAGCAATGTAATATTATACAGTAAATATGTGATTTAGAAAATAAAATAACTGTATAGAAAGCTTAATTTAGTATTTTAGTTTTTAAAGTGCAAAGTTTACAATCCAAACAATAAGTATATATACATGACGGGACATTTAATATATAACTGATAACTGAATGAATGAATGAATAATACTAGGTATTTATAGTCAATTGCCAGCGCTTGTTTGAAAAAATAGTGGACCAACTGTAGTGCACCAAATGATGGGCAGCAAGGTTTTAACACTGCCACTGGATTATAAAGGACCTTATAACTGACACCTACAGTACAATGGGGTATTGTATTACTGTTTAATATGGCCATCAAAGACAGCAGAATGCATGAACGGGAACAAACAACACCTATCAAAAGGTATTCTTTAAGAGTTAAATAGTTAATTATCAAAAGTAACAAATGACAGGAAGTGTCAGCCTATATAGTACATCTATTGAGTGTAAATGGGTACAGTTTTCACCACATGAAAGACAGGGGCTGGGAGGTTAACCAAATTGATTAACTTTACTTGGTTACACAAGCGGTTCTCCACTTCCCTAAATTCTCAGCATGTCCTTTAAAAAAACAGCACAGCACAGCATTTGAAATCCCAGCTAAACTCTTGGTAGAAGAAAAGACTTGAACAATGTCCCTTCATGACATTTGGAGGTAAGGGGAGATAAATGATCTGTCTTTTGGATTTGACACTAAACAGAGGTCTGCTTTTTACAAAACATCTCAAGGAACGACTGTTAAGAATAATAGTATGTTGACCGCTGTAGGTGGACAATGGGCTACAAGTCACACAATACAGAACACCACAATACAAATTCTTCACTTCCCCAACCCCCATAAATAAAGAAAGGCCATCTCTGGAAACAATGCAATGAGTGTTAAAGGTTGTAAAATCTATTTTCTTAATCCCTAGAAGCACTAACAATGATATTACTGGTCTCCCTTTTCTTCTGTTGAAGATTCTGTAGTGCCGGGGCACCAATATGGAAAATGCATATAACACAACAACACTATAGATAAAAGTGGTTGTACCTAATCACTTAATGTGTTGCTGTACAAACACACTTCAATGATTGAGTCATTCCATGTGGTTGAGTCAAACCATATAACCTACAGCAAAGATATCATTATGCTGCAATTTATCCACAGTGTAGTTTTATTTTTATTTGCACATCCTGATTTAAAGTAACACAACAACTCCATGAATGTTCTCCACCATGCACACCCATTCATTATACCGATCTCAACTGTGCAGCTTTGAAAGAATGAACATACGTGTTTGCTACAACATGTGCTTCTTTAAAAAAAATGCATATTTGAGAACTATGTAGCTAATAGAAGTGCAAATACATATTTTAAAAAACAATGCCAAAGTAATTCTAATGAATCTAATAAGAAGAAAGAAATTGACTTTAAAGCATTGTTTAGCCTTCCTTAATACTATATATAACCTAGTGATTTGTCCAATAAGCCCCAAATTTAATATATTTCCTTAATTTCAATAGATTTTATTATACTTGATCAGTCGATGCTGTGAATATTCTTTCAGTTTGCATTGCTGTTGATGTTAGAGTGATAGCAGCATGGGAAAATATGACCCCCGCCTCCCCATTTAACGGTTAGAGGTCAGGATAATGAGGGACAGCAGGGAGAGGAGCTGGGTGGGAGCCTAGAGGTAAACCGTTACATCACACAGGAACTCCACTCCTCTCTCAGATGCCCTCCAATTGGGTATTGAAAAGAAATAGGAAGGTAAAAGCATTCTCCTTTCTTTCAACAGGAAATACACTATCTGAAAGAAATCTGATCAGGGTCAGCCTGTGGTTAAGCCCTAGCTCTGTCCGGGGACAATGTAGCTGGACCATTTCCTCCTGGGAAACCCATACAATTGTAGTGAATACAATAGAGTATCCAGTTCTATAGTTGGCTCTTATATATAAGTGCAAATATATATATATATATATATATATATATATATATATATATATATATATATATATATATATATATATATATATATATATAAACAATGTCAAAGTAATGTTAATGAATCTAATAAGAAGTAAGAAATTGACTTTAAAGCATTGTTTAGCCCTCCTTTAAAAGTGAATCTACATATCCTGAATAGCACAACTCCTAGACTACCAGGTCACAGTGCTAATGAGGGTCTGTGAAACCAGACAATTACTTTAGTCTTAGTTTTGTTAAGCTAAATAAAATCTAACAGTTAACCCGGAAGATATATAATAACGAGTAAGTCACAGTTTATTTAAACACCTCATGTTACTCAAATGCAGCAAAGAAAGTAATGCAGCAAAAAGTTTGATTTTTCAGTATTACAGTGTGCTGTAAGATCTTATCCTTAAAAAGTTCACTGTGGCATGATATAGCAAAGCAAAGCATGGTAAAGCACAGATAAAGCCATACTACCCTGACAAGGTGTGTGAATTTTATAGGAGTCTGTTTCTCTGGTTAACCTTGCTTTTATGATTTTGTACTGTACTTGAGAAATCTGCTCACATGTATTTTCTAAACCACGGATTATAATCATTTTATCTATCCTGGCAACTAGTTTATCTTGCGAAGTCAATCAAACATCTTAATGGAAAGTTTCGTATAGGATGACCTGTCTAGCAATAACTAATTTCTACCCCAGATACTTGTTATGAGCCTAAGGCAAGGCCAAAATGCTTAAAGTATTGACAGACACTGCTGCATTACTTTCTTTCCAGGACATAAGCACTTCATAAAAGCATGTATAATGGAAACAAAGTAGTCTGGTAACAAATGTTTCAACCGTAAAAATGTTTCAAAACCCGACAAGCTATGTCAAGGTAATATGACATGACAGCGTTGATTTCCGCAATTGTCGCCTATAGCTACACACGAAGCAAAGTCGTTTGCACGCAGATATATAAATATCATGGATGAAGAGAATAATTACAACACAATACAATAGTACCTATATGCGCCGTTATTGTTAAACAGTAGTCTAACCTCTTCACACAGCCAGAGTGATGATTCAGATGAGAGGATAGCCGCCAGTTCGTTTTAGCAGCAGTCAGTGGATAAACCCGCCCGCAATTCTTTTTTACAAATATGAACATATGAACGTTGACTGTTCAGTAATTCTCCAGATTTGCACGCGCTGTACAGCCGTTTTTAATGCATCAAGTGTTATACTGTAATAAGTTAGATATGGTAGAAACAGCAGCTTGTATGAAAATACAATATTCTGTAATTTCTGTTAAGAGCGAGAATGCTCTGGGAAAAGACGGGACAAAATGAGCGTCCCAAGAAAGGTTATAGGGACACTGGAACCAGTGTAGCAAAAGTGGGACTGTCCCGTCCAAAATGGGACGTCTGGAATTAATGGAAGCAAAGTAGTCTGGTAACAAATGTTTCAACATGTTTCAACCGTCTTCTGTAGTGTTACAAGATGAAGAATGTAGAAACGTTCGCTGTCTTAGTTATCTACAGTGCTTGTTAAGACCCAATACAGTTTAATACATAATTAATCCGCATTATAACAGAGGGAATCATTTTCATAGTGGGGAGAGGGGGGTATATTTCATAGGAAAATCTATTAAACAGTCCGGTAGAGGGCAATTTTTCTGGTTACAAGCCCTTTTCTTTAACCACTGGACCACAAGATAGATAGATAGATAGATAGATAGATAGATAGATAGATAGATAGATAGATAGATAGATAGATAGATAGATATAGATAGATAGATAGATAGATAGATAGATAGAGTAACGGTTTGGATTTGTTTTATTGTTGTATTGTCATTATATTTTCTTGAGTACATATATAGGTATCTCGTTGTACTGTTAGGGCTCGCACTATTGAGGTATCTGGGCTGGCCGTGCGGATACAAAGTGAAAGTGCCTAAGTGTTAATTTTTATTTTAAACAGTACATTTTGTATTCCTTAATGTAAATTGTATTTAAATAATTGGAATGATAATCTGACAATGTCTACATGGTTTAAAGTTTGATAAATGTTTTATTTTCAGCTGTGTATCCCAGTTATTGTGGTAATGTGGTTGCATCCTTTGAATGAATACAAATGTGCGGTATGCGCTTTGAGCGAAGTTCATTCCGAGCATGCGCAGTTCCCGACAGGCATTTAAAAGTAAGACCGAGAGTCTTTCAACTTTGTCAAAACTTTCTTTTCATTCGTGGCAATTGAATACTGTTTCCTCCATGCAATTATGCTGTTCTCTTTAATTACTGCCGCAGCCGCTGGACTTGCTGCCGTTTTGACCGTACAGAAGCTTTTTTATCCATACTTTTGGGATGATTTGATTTATTACATGAAGCTTCAAAGAGTCAAGCGAATGATGAAGTTAAGGATGAGACACGGAGTCATAACTTTACTGGACTGCTTTGTACAACAGGCAAAGAAAATTCCTAACAAGCCCTTCATAATCCATGAAGGCGATGTTTACACCTACCAAGATATGGACAAAAGGAGCAATAAGGTGGCTCAGGTATTTCTTCAGCAGGGTTCTTTGAAGAAAGGGGACATCGCGGCTCTGCTGATGAGCAATGAACCAGATTTTATTTCTGTCTGGTTCGGACTCAGTAAACTAGGCTGTGAAGTGGCGTTTCTCAACTTTAACATCAAATCCAAGTCTCTGCTACACTGTTTCAACAGCTGCGGGGCTACAGCCCTCGTCGTGGGTGCAGGTATTGTATACCGATTCATTTTTAGTTTATCAAACGTTGTGATTCGTTTACGCAATAGGGATGAACACATTTTGCCAAACCGATCATTTAGTGACACTGTTCTGTCGGGACTCGTAGCTTAACATGAACAGTCAGGTTTTCAGAAACAAATGAACAAGGAATGTTTGGCACCATTCCATTGTGTTACACTCAAAGCATCTTTACAAAAGTGTGTTACGTTTACAGCGTTTCTGACAGAGGTAGTATGCACACTTATTTGATTATTCCGACTGACTCGTCGAAGCTTGTTGTACCATTTCATTGGAAGAATAGCATTTAAAAAAAGAAAGTGCATACTCTCATACGGGAGTGGTGTCCTATAAACCGTGTTCCCATATGTTCATGTGCATTACAATATTATAATTATAACTGAAAGACGCTTTTTAAAATGGTGTTTTTCTGTCTTTGACGATCATCCCACGTAGACCCCACAAATTTACTGTGGCACTTGGGAACAGGATGCAGTAAATAAAAGATAATTAACCATTGACAGGCTTTTCACTCTTCAGCTATGGCCAAACATTTTGCATCACCTATCATTTTAGAACTGAGACATCATTACATCATTATATATATATATATATATATATATATATATATATATATATATATATATATATATATATATATATATATATGAACATACTTTAGGAATGTATTTAACACCATATAATAATAATAATAATAATAATAATAATAATAATAATAATAAAACCTACAAAATGATATCGCAGAAGTCTACCGGAAGCCATACTACTAGTAGTACAGTATTTCATTTTAGATTTCGAATAAGTAGTCGTATATGGAAAACTACAAAGCGGTATGTAATCCAATACGTTAACGTAATTTAGCAGGTTTAATTCGACTTTATGAAGCAACATTAGTTAATTATATAGGGTTATGCAAAACTTGGCCATAGCTGTATATGAGATGGTTTTAGTTCAGTGCCCTCCTAGTTCAAAATCAGAAATTACCGTCACTTACACAGGGGACAGTTTCGGGTTAGGTTAAAGAATGCACAAATCCATGGAAGTAGAAGCTTTCAAGATGCTCCTGTGGTTTGTGTTAATTGACAATGAATCACTTTGCAAAATAAGTAATTAATTAGTTCATTGCAAAACAATAGGCTAAAGGACTGGTTAGGGTCGTACAATACAGTTTTAATTTAAGGCCAAGCTTCCCTGGGGAGTGGTGTTGCTCCCGTCGCGGGCCTTAATTCAGCAGTTTTAAATCAATCTTGTTGGTTCTTAGTCATACTGTGGATTGGGTCTATTCTGAGCTGCTAGAACCATTGAGATTTTTTTTTAGCAATAGCCAAGCTGCTAAGCTACAAATGGTGTTAAATGAAACACTTTCTTCTGGCATATGCTTTTCCAAATGGATCCTAAATCCTAAAATTCAGTACTAGTAGGTTTTTTAGTCTCTACGCCTCATTTTCAACTTTTCAAAAAAAGTATTTGAAATCAAAAGATAGAAATATTGTTTGGAGGGTTTTGATACCTTGACTCACTTTTGTCATTTAAGCCACCACTTGCTTGGCATGTTACTAATGGCTTCAATTTACATCTATGTGGAGCCTTTCACATTCAGAAACTCAAAACGGATGGATTTGGTAAGTGGTTACAGTGTGATAGGTACTTATTAGATTGGGAAATGTCAATAGTTCATTCTCACAGTTCTTATTGAACCATGGCAAAATATTTGTGAAAGTAGAAGCAATTATTTTCTAACATATTGAGAATGCCAGGATATGCATGCAAAATAAATAAATAAATAAAATACAATGCTCCTTTTCTTTACAGATTTGATCAGTTCACTAGAAGATGTACTGCTAACACTGCAGAATAATGGGATCAACATTTGGTTGATGGAAAAAAGCTCTACTTTCCAAAGAGTTAATACAATTCTTGACAAGCTAGAACATGCATCAGATGATCCAGTACCATTGGATGTTAGCTCTCAAACCAACATTATGTCAACCTTCCTTTATATCTTTACTTCTGGAACTACAGGTATTTCATTTTGTATCTTTTACTGTCTGTTTTACCTTGCCCGATGTTTCCAAATTTATGACATTTCTAACAGGTTTTATAATTATTCGGTTCGTAAATGGAAATACGTTTAACTCCACTTTTTTCCCCTCCAAATTCTGCATGATTAAAAAATATGTTGGCCAGTCAAAATACTAAAAACTAATACTCCATCCTGAAAAGCTTAGAAGATTATAGTGAAAGTTCATTTTACAATAGACACCCCATCAATCTATACATGTAATGCTAAACAGTTAAAGATAGATTAAAAAAAAAAAACTTTATATGATTTTGTTGCATTTCCAAATGTGTTATTTCCTCTCTGGCCAAAGATCTACAAAAAACAATACAGATCAGTGTTACAATGTTATACAATTTTAGCTCAATATAATACTTGTTCTGGCCCAAATTACTGATGAATAAAGAATTTATTCAGAAGCTATAGTTATATAAGTTGGTATTATTTGTGTGTTAATAGATAAACTTAATTGCATGTTGAAGACCATTTCAATTTCCGGGTATTAGAAATATGAAATAATTCAATGTATCTCTAGTTTTTGTTCAAAGGGCACCTCACACAATATCTCTAAACCAATGACAATAGATCCCAATAATTGACTGTGTTACTGAAATTGGTTGCTGTGTTATGAGTAGGCGCTTTGGCTTTTTCAGGTTTTGAAACTCACCCTTGATTGAGGATGCTTTGTGACTTGTAGAGCTAATATGATTGGCTGTAGGGGCCGCATAGCTGTAAACCGTATTCTCATTGCTCACCACTTTGCTGCTCAGACCTCTGATAAGCTAAATGGGTAAAGCTTCATTTGGCTTACCAGAAGCTCTAATTGTGTCTAATTCAGTGTGTTGTGTTTAGAACTTATCTTTTCTGTGCCAAGTGATCAGAAAATATACTTTGAGAAATTGTTACTCTACCACATACCATTTCAGAAATAGAACCGTATTCTCTTGGGGGGGGGGGGGGGGTAAACATCAGATTACAGTTCTTGAAGTCACTCAGAAGAATATTCAAGAAAAAAAAACAAATCCCAACATTCATTTGGGTTTAAAAAATGTAGTGGTGAGAATTATGGGGAGTTTAATGCAAAGCCTTTGGTTCCTTTTAAAAAAAAAAAATTAATTAAAAAATAAGTAGGATACCCTCAGGCTAGACTTGAGGTTTTACCCTGCCCAGTTGTAAAATGGCTTTTAAAAGCACCACAGTTATTGAAATTCAGTTTATCTTAGAAATCTTTTATAAAAAAGAGTGCTTAATTGCTGTTTTATGAGTAGAGCTGGGTAGAAAAATTGCATTTGACCTATATAAGAAACATTTTCCGGGTATCCATGCAGTTTTGAAACTCCAAATTCTGTCTCTTGATGCCTGTAAATGAAGGACTCTATAAACTTGTATACTGTTGTTGTGTATGTATTGATTTTGCACTTCAGGGCAGAAATGTTATCAGTTAAACGTGTTTGAGAGTCCACCTTTTTATTGTAATGTCATAAATCATAGAGATACACCCTTAATTTGCTTTCAAGGTAGTGTGTTTGTGTTCTCCAGGTTGTATTCGTAAACTCCCGCTGACTCTGTCTGGGCATGCTCTGTCAGAACGTTCCAGAGTGTGGATTTCTGTTCAAGTATATGAACTAGGGGTGGCGGGCATTTAGAGTCAGATCTAAACATTACATTTCCCAAGGTAACCCCACACTGCACCCACCTCACCCAGTCACTGTTTCCATATTTAACTGCTCTGAAAATCTACCTTAGGAGCTGGAGCAGTCAGTGTGCTCTCAAGACTCAAAGGCTGAGCTGGGAGAAGTTTACGAAAGACCAGAAAGTGGTGGAGCAGAATGATTAGAGTGCCATCTGATGGTCTGAGAGCAAGTTTGCGAACACACCCCAGATCAGTAAAGCACTCCTCTGCTTTCATCTGGGGTTTGGCCCACCTGTGCTGCCTGCTGATATGTGTGATTTTGGTTTTCATTCTTCTTCTTCTTCTTCTTCTAATTATTTGGCTAGTTTAAGAGGCGAAACTGCAGCTCATGCTCTAAAGAAGGTAATGGGCCTCATTGCATTGAATGTTAGTGGCAGACAGACAGTAACAGAGGATAAATCTTATGCCAGTATACTGGCAATGTGTCATTTCTGAAACAAGATGTAGGGATACACTCTGCATTCAGCAAATGGATGTGGTTAGGGAGAGCGCCACAAAATAAATTCCTTATGAACCGCTTGAAGTTTAGTATGACATGCTCACAAGTGTATTTAAGTTGTGGAAAAAGAAAATGGGGGGAAAAATGTATGACCTACTTTTCCACTTGCTATGGCAGCTGAATTTTTCAGACAAGGTTAATTTATTAAAGCTGTGTTGGGTAGAAGCAATGTATGATCAATTCCGGTGTTTAGATATCCTGTTGTATATACTATGCTTGCTTATGCAGCCTCTGTAGAGTACTTCAGAACTATTTCCATACACAAGACCTCTTTCACTAGAACAGCTATTGCTCAATTTTATAGTCTTACCACCAGAGAGAAAAGCAAAACAATCTTTGCATACTTTGGAGCCTTGCTGTACAACTCAACTCCTGTTCAGGTCAGAAGTTGCAGCTCACTTAATTCCCAGTGCACTAACAGGATTCACTGCATGGGTCTGCTGTTTAAGCTCTACATTTTGGATGAAAGATTTAGTACTGATATACAGGGGTCTTTTTTGCTAGTGAATATGTCTATACAGTGAAAACAAAATTAACTGGGTCACCAAACTGCACTGAACATGTGTAGCTGCGTAGCACTGGTGACTGTTCATTCAATGTTAAACAATTACTGAGTGATTGTTCAGAAGACCCTTAAAGACACATCTGGTTTTGATTTTAACCATATCATGGCCTCTTTTTTGTAGGTCTGTACTGCACTTAAAGAAAGAAGTTCTGTAAGCACATGCTGCCATTATGTGAAATTACAATGTGTTGTTGCTCCTAACTTATTATGAGCCTAATGGCTATATTTACAACACCATGCTTTTGAAGCATTATTTAAAACATTTTTTTATATATAAAACACTTACAGAACAAGTCAGAAACAACAAAGTTCAGTGTTAGAACTCTTTAATTAAGCTCCCTAGTTATTTATTTTAAGCCTTTCATTTTAGAAAATAAAAATATATGAATGCAGCACAGTGGTAAATGATTTGTGAATATAGCCATAGTTCTCTTATATTTATCAGTACCAGTATAGTTTGTTTATGGTTCCATGCTGGAATAACAAGGTGGTCCTCACATTGGTAGAGGTTGAAATCCACTGCTCTATAAAGTAACAAAGTATTTCCATAAATGTTATCCACCATGCACATCCATTCATTATATACTGTAGGGTTCAAATGCGCAGTTTTGAAAGAAACACATGTTTTAAAAAAAAACAACTTTATCTTCACTTTAAATATCTGGCACTACTACTCGGTTAAATGAATCTCTGTTTGCTTCCCCTATTGATTGCATGCTTTCAGTCAGTAACAAACTTTGACCCAGAAGACAATGCTGGCATGAAGTCACCAAGGAAGTAAAGCAGTGACAGGCATACTGGAAGGCAATCAAACTGATCATTTTCTTTTCCCTAGTGTAGTACCAGAAGTCATGCTTTAAAAACTGCACATTTAAGACATATGTAGCTAATCCCTTATGAAAATAATTCTATAGTATTACTATAGGAATCTTATTGTAAAATTCTATAGTTAATTGGGACATACTATAGAAAAATACTAGGATTCCTATAGGATTATTATAGGAATCTTATAGTAAAAATCCTATAGGAATCGTATAGTTAATTGGGACATACTATAGGAATCTTATAGTAAAAAATCCTATTGGAATCTTATAGTAAAAATGCTATAGGAATCTTATAGTAAAGATCCTATAGGAATCTTATAGTTAATTGGGACATACTATAGGAATCTTATTGTAAAAAATCCTATAGGAATCTTATAGTAAAGATCCTATAGGAATCTTATAGTTAATTGGGACATACTATAGGAATCTTATTGTAAAAAATCCTATAGGAATCTTATAGTAAAGATCCCATAGGAATCGTATAGTTAATTGGGACATACTATAGGAATCTTACAGTAAAAATCCTATAGGGATGTAGTCGTATTCCTATAGTATTACTACTATGTATGTACTGATAAATGGGCAAGATAGGTCCAGTAGCTGTGCAGATTTCTTCAACAAGGTAAAGTGAAGTACTTCACTTTGTGTTCTGATCGCTCACTGTGGGAGATGTGTATCTGTGAGGCCTGCTGCCTTCAAAAAAAAAAAAGAACACTGAAAATGTATGGAATTATTTGGTTAGAATGAAATGAAATACCATTTGTTATCATGCTGTTAAATGTGTCATTGTTTTCAGAATGTATTCTTAATGTAAATGGAATGCTTTTTTGTTGTTAAATATTTTCTTATTGTTTTATAGGTCTTCCGAAAGCAGCTCGTATAAGCCATCTCAAAGCTGTGATGTGCTTATGTTTCTTCCAGATGTGTGGAGCTACTTCTGATGACATTATCTATGTCACTCTTCCTCTTTATCATATGTCGGCTTCCCTGTTAGGAATTGGGGGGTGCATTGAACTAGGTACAAGGTTATTTCTGTATTTATTTGTTTCAAACAAGTTAGGCTGTTTTATGCTTCCGTATTCAAAAAGACAATTGTAATTAAATGGGGTTGGTGTATCCCTGATAAAGAGTAGATCATTATTAAGTCTCTATCATAAAGAATTTGTGTGCCAGTAACTATGTTGCAGGCTTGTGAATTTTCCACTATGTTAATGCTTTATGAGTTGACTGGGGAAAATATACTATTATGTGCACAGGAACACACTGGTATGTTGTGGATATTTCCCTGATACAGCATCCACGTTAAACTTCCATGGAAAAGAAACATTTCTTAGTATTTGTTTTTTATTATTTCTTTATTTTTTTAAATGTATTTATTTATAAGCATCTTAAAAATAAGAACATCTTTAAATTACAATTATAATTAACGTAGATTTGGACGTAGAAAATGTCCATTACATTACAGTATGTTATATTAAGATGAAAACATTTGTACTGTATATGGTGAGCATCAAAGTGGAGCTGGTTAATTAACTACATAAAAGTGACAGTGCCTGTAATTGTCTTATATTTTATGTAATTGTTTTAAGGCGCCGCATGTGTCTTAAAGAAGAAATTCTCAGCAAGTCAATTCTGGAATGACTGTCGCAAGCATAACGTCACAGTTTTCCAGTATATTGGGGAACTTTGCCGGTATCTGGTGAATCAGCCAAAGGTATGATCTTGTTAAATATGTATTTCTTTAACTGTATGATTAATTTCTTAGAAAATGTGCCTGTTCTATGATGAATTAGGTTGGTGAAAGAACAAAACCACTGAACCTCTGAGTAAGGGCTTGTCTTTTCTCAAAGGTTGCAGGGGAAATGGATCACAAGGTGCGCATTGCTGCAGGAAGTGGCTTAAGGCCGGATGTTTGGAAGGATTTTCATGATCGCTTTGGAAAAATTAAAGTTGTTGAGTCTTATGGTTTAACAGAAGCAAGCATCGGTTTCATGAACTACACTGACAAAACTGGTCCAATTGGGCGTGCAGGTTTCTTCAACAAGGTAAAGTGGAGGTCTTCAGTTTTGTGCTGGTCACTGGCTGTGGTAGAACTATATATGTAGGAGGCCTAACGAATGGCAGTATACAAACACTACATGAAAATATGGTTGCTGATCTGCCTGTGTTGTAGTTTCCAAATGTTCAGCCATTCATATAAACTTAAAGTATGGTTAAAATCAAAACAAACATGTATTCATTGATTGGGAGGGTTGCATTGTTGTATATTCTGCAACTGATTGTTGATTTGCTTATCTTTGTTCTCACCTGCCCAGGGACTACTAATGAAAATGAGCTTTTAGCTATATTTGGGTACAGTGCATCATATATTTTTGTTAAAAATGGTACAATGTCCCTGTCAAATAAATAGAAAAAATAAATAAATATGTATCCACATCTGCACAATGATGTGGCTTATACTGTGTATAATTAATTCAGTACTTCATTAGGCAAGCATGTTGGTAAATGACACTGAATCTTTTATCATGACTCGAGGAAGAGGGAGGCTACAATCTTTTATAAGAGCTCCTATCAGACCATAGACTAGAGTATACCTACCTATGTTAAAATATTTAAATAGCCTACAGTAAACATAATTCCTGCTGGCTGTCAATGAGAATGTAATGCTATTTTGGCTGGCATCTTAGATTTCTAATTAAAAGGCTGTGTATTTTCTGTTTCAGTGCATTTCCCCCTTTGATTTTGTGAAGTATGATCTTCAAAAGGCAGAACCAGTCAGATCTGATCAGGGATACTGTGTGAAAATCAAAAAAGGTAAGAAAGAAAGCATCTATTATCAACAGTAACAAACTTTGAATGGAGTATTTTCTTGTGTTTTATTATCGCCTCATCATTTACCAAAACAAGAACACCATCAAGTAGGGTTATTTTTGTGTTGCTCATTTTTTAACATCAACATATTTTCAAAAAATAGGAGTTAAATAAAGAGAGAAACCTGAAAATACTGCGCTGTCTCGTTCCATGGCCCTTTATGCTATGGAATGCACTGTGGTCATGCCATTTTACTAATGTTAAAAAAAAAAATTAAAAAAAAACATTATTTCAACTTTGCCTCCAGACCAGGGGCACCTAACTTTGTTTAATAAGGACTTTTTTGTTGTTGTTGTTGCTAAGAAGCTCAGGTAAACCTCATTTTTACCGTTCAATCTTTTTCAAGTTACTGTTTTTGTAATAGTAAACCCACAAAATTGGACAGGTGTTTCAGCATAAAATATTGAATATTCACTAACTGAGCATTTGTTATGTATTAACACAAGTAGCACCAAATGGCAGAACTGGTTCCAGTGGCATATCTACACAGTGCTGTACAGTACCTATAATTCCAACATGTAGCTTATTAAAGGGAAGTGCTAAACAAACACAAACAGTAATATGTACAAATTGTTAGAATATGGCTTGTTTGTTGATAGATATATTGACATATATATGTCAACAGTTAAAATATTCCTTGCTCGACTTTGTTTTAAATGTAGTGCTGGATGCTAGATAATGTTTTTCACGTTTCGTCATCAGACATTGCTGAGCTCGCAACTGCTACAAGACTTTTGAAAAGTAAACGCTCACTATAGCAGGGCAATGCTTGGTGCTGATAGGTTGAAACAATAAGCACCCACCCTCACATTGCAGTGCTTAGTGCTAATTGGTTGAAACACTAAATGCCAGCCGATTCATGACAGGCAGTGCAGATCAACCAATGCACTGCTCATATGTTAACAAGAGTACATGTTCGGCCGCACCGACAGCACTCCCACTTCCCGCATACTTTTAGGCACCAAAATAAATAAATACGTAAAAATTGAAGTATGTGAAATTTACCTGCCCCAGACCAATGGAGTTGATGATATACTGACATCTTAACAGATTTCAGTATATCATAAGCTACATTGGTAAATAATGAGTCGTCCTTTTATCTATTATTATTATTATTATTATTATTATTATTATTATTATTATTATTATTATTATTATTATTTCTTAGCAGACGCCCTTATCCAGGGCGACTTACAGTCGTAAACAAAAATACATTTCAAGAATAAATTAGCATTTATCTCAATTTTTTTTAGTCATTCAGGGACATAACATAAATGTTTATTATTAAACGAATGTGAGTTTAAATTATTAGTAATTACTCACGTTTTGATATGAAAGCTGAACAATGCATTGCTATTTATGTATATAACTTTTTAAAGATTGTTTAATTTAATCTACTAATTGAATAATCATTTAATTAAGAAAGATCATGCATATAAATGGGGGGTTGTTTCTAAATAGCAAACACTATCCACCTGATGAAGACACAAGTGTGTCCAAACGCGTTGTGATGTACAGCTATCTGTTTGCATGCTGCTTTTGTTTTTAACAATAAAATGAAATAAGTTTTAATAACAAATTTGTAGTGGTCATGTTCTTATAAATAAGTTATATGATGAGTGTGCAACCAAGACGTCTCTACAAGGTCTACTGTCAAGCTACAAGCCTTTGCCAACAGTGATAAAAGCATTTGGATCTTTATTGAGACTTTCTAAAATATATAAATGGCCTTATATTGGTTTGCACCTCTAATAACAAGCATTGTGGTGCACTTTTTGTTTATATATATATATATATATATTGTAGCGTGCACGGGGGAAGGCAGCAGTAGGGCTGGTAGGTGACGTAATCACACACAGAGACATAAGCCCGATATACACTCCTTGCAAAGGAGCCGGCTCTTTTGTACAGCGGTATCGGCGCTATGCTTCAGTGCGAGAGGACCCGGGTTCGCGCCCGCCCTCCGCCTGTGTGTGGATTTCCTCTCCCTGTGTGATGCGCCTGCCTGCGGGAACCGAAATTGCTACAATATATATATATATATACACACACACACACACACACACAGAGGTTAAGTTGTAAACGAAAAGGTACCGGATCATATAATTAAAGAAGAGGGATAGCGTTTTTTTAATTTCTCGATGTAACAGGGCAGCAGAGGCTGCAATGCAAAATGTATTTGTGGTTTTAAAGCTTTTAACCTCATCTCATCTCATCTCGCCGAAGGCACAGGACAGGACAATCCACAACGGCAGTGAATCACACAACACTGCCCATTACATAGACCTAATACTGACTTTGATTTACAGTAGCTCCCGTATATGCTTCGAGTTCTCATCCGGGGTTTCGTGCCTTGTTGGTGGTGTCGACAGCTGCATGCCGATCTTTGCCTCGCTATGTTTTAATCTTCAGGATTGAGCACTACCAGTTCTAATGAACAGGAGCGAAGAAACTGATGTTGTTTAGAGTGCAAGTTTTTTCGTGTTTTGTCATTTGGGTTCAACAAATACTAGTAATGTTGCATCCTAAAATACATTGTTATGGTACACTTCATGTCAGTCAATTCATGGAACTGGAAAGCATTTTTCTTTGTTTACATGTTATGTATATAGACTTATTTTTTGCAACAAATTATTATTATTATTATTATTATTATTATTATTATTATTATGGTCATTATTTTACAGTTCATCATTATAAAACTGTCCAATTCTCACATGTATGTATGTTAATTAAAAGTACAAAACAGCTTTGTGAATTTAAATCTTACACAAGGTTGATTGTAAATGGTTACATATTTCTGTGTCTGCAGCTGCTGGCTAGGACTGCTACACACATTTCAAAGTCTATCTCCTTCTCAGTAACTTTTCACAAACTTTCCTTTGTCTTGTGGAAGGTCATAGAAACTCTTGTTTTAACCCTATCCTAGTCCCACCTTAAGTTAAAGAAAATACACAGACAAAGCATAGCAACATGTCAAATAGAAAACCATACCCTTCTTTTAACAAATAAATGGGGCCCAAAGTACAGCATTATGAAAATGTTCCTTCTTCTTTATTTGCAGGTGAAACTGGTCTATTGATAGTCCCTGTAACTTCGATGAACCCGTTCCTAGGATATGCTGGAAATAAGGAGCTGTCTGAGAAGAAGCTACTGAGGAATGTCTTTGAGAAGGGAGATGTGTTTTTTAACACTGGTGACTTCATGATGCAAGATCATGACGACTTTGTGTACTTCCGGGACAGAACAGGGGATACGTTTAGGTAATGTACTATTTTAATTGAAAAAATAAATACAAATGAGCTTGTTGGAATATGTGGATTTTGGTGGCAGATGCCAAACCCCAAGAAGCTTTTACCACCAAAAATACATGTCAACTGTACTGGACTTGTCATCCTGAAGTCAAGTCAAGCAGGCACTGAGAATGAGTACTTAGCTCAGTTCAGCTTGTAGTAACACACCACCATGCAGCCATGACAATTGAATCTCAATGACAAGGGGACTAATGCGACTGCTAAACCCATTGCTCATCACAGTGTACGCTGCTTGACATCGTGAAAATTCCCATCAGTTATAGGGCTTGGAAGAATCAATCGTTCCCTTGTCCTTTCATTTATACTTGCCGATTGCTGCAGAAGAGGGTGGTGGGTTTTCTGGCGCTCTGACGAGATCCAGTCAAATGTAATGCTGCTTCCATTCATAAAAAAACAAAAACCGTTTTGGAAGGTTTAGGAGCTGCCTGTCATCTGAAATCAGCAGAGTCGAATGAGAGTAGCTGCTTTCTGCAAAGAACTTGGATGAACACTGAGCTACTTCAAATCTGACAATAGAGAGCATTCCGAACAGGGTTTGCTGGGATGCAGTTTGCATATCAAGAAGATCAAATTACAAGAGATATCTTTCAAGGTCTGGGACCCGGTCAGAACTCATTGTCAAAGACTTGTCCATTAGTGTCCGGGGTCCTGGTGTGAGTCTTTCTTTATGTTCCCATGCTGTTAGGTAGAGCATGCTGTCACCACAATTTGGAAGTTCAGGTTTTTTTGACCATAAGTTGCTGGCAACTGTACACCCTTGAGATGAACTGTGGGCAGAGCAGTTTATTTTGTCAATACCCAAACATGCCTAGAGTAGACATTTAACACTAGGGAGGGAGACACGTTTAAATAATTACATACAGATGTGTGTTGGACTTTCTGTTTTGTTGTTTAAACTATATTAACACTGTAAAAAGAAGAGTTAAATCACATTTTGATACGGTGCTAGGTGTGACATAGTGTGAGGATAGTGTTTCACAGTATCAGTGTATTAAATAGTCTGTATTTTAACATTGTTTGTCACAGCTGAATTGCTTATACTATATTTGTAAGGTGTACAAGAGGGTGGCCAGGATAATGTTGTGTAAGAAGTTTTGTGAAAAAATGTTATTGATGTACAGAACAGTATGTTCATTTTTCAGTACAAAGCATTAGCTTTTGTCTACAATTAATAACTGATAAAAGAAAATAGCATTCTTAGTAACTGAACATCTTGTTTCCAGATGGAAAGGGGAAAATGTTGCAACAACAGAAGTGGCTGATATTCTTGGTGACCTGGAATTTCTTCAGGAAGTGAATGTATATGGAGTTTCTGTACCGGGTAATGATATGCATTACGTTTATTTTGGATGTTATGTTTGAATAGACTCACCAAATAACTAAGAGCTTGAATATATATATATATATATATATATATATATATATATATATATATATATATATATATATATATATATATATATACAGTGCCTTGCGAAAGTATTCGGCCCCTTTGAACTTTGCGAGATTTTGCCACATTTCAGGCTTCAAACATAAAGATATGAAACTGTAATTTTTTGTGAAGAATCAACAACAAGTGGGACACAATCATGAAGTGGAACGAAATTTATTGGATATTTCAAACTTTTTTAACAAATAAAAAACTGAAAAATTGGGCGTGCAAAATTATTCAGCCCCTTTACTTTCATTGCAGCAAACTCTCTCCAGAAGTTCAGTGAGGATCTCTGAATGATCCAATGTTGACCTAAATGACTAATGATGATAAATAGAATCCACCTGTGTGTAATCAAGTCTCCGTATAAATGCACCTGCACTGTGATAGTCTCAGAGGTCCGTTTAAAGCGCAGAGAGCATCATGAAGAACAAGGAACACACCAGGCAGGTCCGAGATACTGTTGTGGAGAAGTTTAAAGCCGGATTTGGATACAAAAAGATTTCCCAAGCTTTAAACATCCCAAGGAGCACTGTGCAAGCGATAATATTGAAGTGGAAGGAGTATCAGACCACTGCAAATCTACCAAGACCTGGCCGTCCCTCTAAACTTTCAGCTCATACAAGGAGAAGACTGATCAGAGATGCAGCCAAGAGGCCCATGATCACTCTGGATGAACTGCAGAGATCTACAGCTGAGGTGGGAGACTCTGTCCATAGGACAACAATCAGTCGTATACTGCACAAATCTGGCCTTTATGGAAGAGTGGCAAGAAGAAAGCCATTTCTTAAAGATATCCATAAAAAGTGTTGTTTACAGTTTGCCACAAGCCACCTGGGAGACACACCAAACATGTGGAAGAAGGTGCTCTGGTCAGATGAAACCAAAATCGAACTTTTTGGCAACAATGCAAAACGTTATGTTTGGCGTAAAAGCAACACAGCTCATCACCCTGAACACACCATCCCCACTGTCAAACATGGTGGTGGCAGCATCATGGTTTGGGCCTGCTTTTCTTCAGCAGGGACAGGGAAGATGGTTAAAATTGATGGGAAGATGGATGGAGCCAAATACAGGACCATTCTGGAAGAAAACCTGATGGAGTCTGCAAAAGACCTGAGACTGGGACGGAGATTTGTCTTCCAACAAGACAATGATCCAAAACATAAAGCAAAATCTACAATGGAATGGTTCACAAATAAACATATCCAGGTGTTAGAATGGCCAAGTCAAAGTCCAGACCTGAATCCAATCGAGAATCTGTGGAAAGAACTGAAAACTACTGTTCACAAATGCTCTCCATCCAACCTCACTGAGCTCGAGCTGTTTTGCAAGGAGGAATGGGCAAAAATTTCAGTCTCTCGATGTGCAAAACTGATAGAGACATACCCCAAGCGAATTACAGCTGTAATCGCAGAAAAAGGTGGCGCTACAAAGTATTAACTTAAGGGGGCTGAATAATTTTGCACGCCCAATTTTTCAGTTTTTTATTTGTTAAAAAAGTTTGAAATATCCAATAAATTTCGTTCCACTTCATGATTGTGTCCCACTTGTTGTTGATTCTTCACAAAAAATTACAGTTTCATATCTTTATGTTTGAAGCCTGAAATGTGGCAAAAGGTCGCAAAGTTCAAGGGGGCCGAATACTTTCGCAAGGCACTGTATATATATATATATATACAAATGATTTACAGCAAGACTAGACCCTTTACTTACTAAATATCTTGGTATCCCTGAGTAGATCATCTCCTCTTTAAAAATATGCTAAATATTTTAATGAGCAAGACATCTGACAAGTAGAATGTTCTCCTTTTACTAGGAAAGCAGTGCAGCTGGGGATGGGGAGTTATTGCCAGAAAACTTCACTCAGACTACTTGCTCACTAAATATCTTGGTATCCCTGAATAGATAATTGCTAAGGATTCTAATGAGTAATCCGTCTCACGAGTTCAGTGGTACCCTAATATTATTAATTGACTAATTGTTTTTTTCAGGACATGAAGGAAAGGCGGGGATGGTAGCTGTTGTTCTCAAACCAGAACACAAACTGGATGGAAGGCGGCTTTACAGTCATCTAGCAGAACATTTGCCTGCATATTCCTGGCCTCGATTTGTAAGAGTCCAGGTAAGGAAACAAAGTACTGCTAGTGCAACACAACAAACTTGGATTTTAATTAGGGTTAGGGAAGTGTAAATATAGAGTTAGCAAAAAGCAAAAAGTTTTAAATTCATTATTCGATTAAAGAGTTTTTAAAATTGCCCCTTTTAAGATAAATTGAATAGACCCCATTTTGTTCAAAGCTGATACATATTTTAATTCGGTATACTAATAGACTTTGTTTTTATACTGTACATTGACCCAATATTGTTCCATTTTCCATTTTGACATCCATATTCCATTTTGACATCCATATTATAATGATTTGTCAGGGGATCCCCAGTGGCTCTCCTAGTAAAAGCACTTCTGTTTTGGAGTTCCGGGTGAGTTACACCAGCATGGTTTGAATGGTTTGAATCGCACTGTTTCTGTTATTGGCTGGGAACCTACAGAGAGTGCAGTAACATTTGGTAAGTGGATGGCAGTGGTGAGGCGACATTCGAAGCCAGGTATTTCAAATTGTCTAGAAAAAAATTGGGATATAATTGATCAAAAACAAGCTAACAAAAAAAAGGGGGTGGGGGGGGGGGGGGGGGTTGTCTGCCTGTAAGTTGACTGAATAGCAATCAGACTGTTATTTTCATCAAATATGTTTCTGTTTCAGGCCTCCCTGGATGTGACTGAAACCTTTAAGCAGCAAAAAGGGAGATTGGTGGAGGAGGGCTTCAGTCCTTCAGCTGTCAGTGAGGCTCTTTACTTCTTGGATGAGTCTGAAAAAACCTACGTCCCCCTCACCAAAAATCTCTTTAATGACATTGTGTCTGGCCAAATAAGATTGTGAGGCATTCTTACAAGTTGACTTATATATATATATATAAAAAAAAAGTGTCATGTATTTAATCTATATAGCCTTAAACCCAGGATCTTTGGCTGTGTTCACAGACTTCCCTTAATGAGTTGCTTGATGATTTGTGTAGCTCACTCAAATATTACAAGAATCCACATTCTGCCAATCTACTATGTCTCACAACAGGTCGCTGGTATGGTCCTGTATCTTTTCAAGGCAAACTCCCACATGTATGTACTTTTACATAGCTACAATGGCCAATCAGACAATTGAGTCTATGCAATTGATCTAAACAATGGTGGCTCTTAGTACTGCTATTGAGTTTCCTTAGTGTTTTTATGTCAGTAAAAATATGTAAAAGATCTGGGAGGATCCTATTTTAATGATTTAAAAGATGGCGGTAGTTAAATCCGCCACCGTTTATATCAATCGAATAGTCTTTTTTAAGAATACCAATAAACTTGTACGATTATGATTCCAGGAATGGGATGCCTCTACCTTTTAATATTAGAATAGGTACCAAAGGTGTAGAAAGAAGCAATGAAAGTTCATCTGAGTCTCTATATAAATGCATTCAAATACCTAAGCAGCAGGTGTAACACTGAAAGTGGATTTTACCCCAGATTCTAGTGGGAGCACAGGCAGCTGTCCTTCAACAGTAGGTTGTTTTGGAAAAGATTGGCCAGCTCTGTGTTTTGTCCTCCAGGTCTGTGTCTCTGCCTTACTTTTTGTCGTAGGCATTTATTCTGGCGAAGGAACCAGTGGCAGCGGGTTGCGCTGTCCTTTCAACTATTTCTCCTGATTCACATTCCCACAAATATTCCTGATCTCTCCCGTCTCCAACACAAACATGTAATATGTTTTGGCCTATCTTGACTTGGCCGGCAGTCAGTAACTACTTAACAAAGAACAGATGAAAGTTTTACGACATTACATGTAAAAAAAAGTGCAGTTCTCAGCAAGAAAGTGTTAGGCAGTTAACATGATTGTTATAAGTATATTAAAATACTAAAATTGTTAAAAGTACTAGATGTTACAAACTGCATTCTATTTTAAGAACTAATAATACCATATATGCTTGATATTGCACCCAGACTCGACTGTCCGCCCATATCCATATTAGTGTGCAGTTACTGGCCAAGGGTTAATAAGCGACCATGCTCTCCAAAGGGCCCCCCTCCCCCCACTGATTTTTCCAATGTCTTAAAATATTATGCTACTTACACAATTGAATGAATAAAGTAGTATTGCCATATATTTTGTTTAGTGTTGATTTGTAATAAAATAACATTTTAAAAAGTATTTTGCCATGGCAAATCAAGCCCGCAAGCAACCTTGACTTCTACGGTATGGAAGGTCCATGTTTCAACCTTGACTTCTACGGTATGGATGGTCCATGTTTCAACCTTGACTTCTACGGTATGGAAGGTCCATGTTTCAACCTTGACTTCTACGGTATGGAAGGTCCATGTTTCAACCTTGACTTCTACGGTATGGAAGGTCCATGTTTCAACCTTGACTTTTACGGAATGGAAGGTCCATGTTTCAGCTTTTCCTTTCTATGGTGAAAACAATGGGTGCTCAAGGGTTTAAGCTCAAAGGAAAGCGCGTTTGGGGAATGAAGTAACCCCCGCTTTATATATTTTGTGATGATAGCATTGCACTCCAGGCTTTCAACTTGGTATATGGGTTCATATTTGAAAACATGGTTAACAATAAACACTTTTTATGGTATTTTAAAAACGGTTTTGATTTCTATAAACTTTTAGTAAAATGAAAGATTTGGGTTTAGTAAATGTTTCTTATGAAAATTGTTATATGTATTCTGAAAAAAATAAAATCAATTCAAAGGCTGTTTAATTGTTGACTGTATAATAAAACAACCACTAGATGGTACTATAGCTACAGTGTTCTTCAAAAATAACACAATAACACAGGGGGGGGGGGGGGGGGTTGGGCTACTGTATTGAGCTATACAGGGATTCCTTCCCATATGCATATATTGCTCATTCAGACAATGCCTTAGGCCAAACACTACAAGAACTTCAGGGAGTTCAGTACAGTAGCTACCTGCATTCTACTAGAACCAGGGAACCTGCAGATTAAAGGCAAAGGCTGTGCAAAGACAATATTTTATTTCATGAGGTCTGATAAGTACGACCGTAATGTCCATATTAGTTATTAACAGCTTTTAATTGTTTGATGAATACCGCAAAGATTATATTAAACTCTCACAATTGAACACAAAAATTATTTTGTACCATTGTTGTCTGGAGTTTTTATATTGTACTTGGTATGGGTTGGGTCTTATTACCTACATTTTCTTTTTTTTTTAACAAAACAATATTTTGTATATCGCAACATTGCATTGAATTAATGTTGTTATTGTCTTATTTTATATTTCAGGTTTTTTAGATTTCAAAAAATGCATGATTTTTTTAATGTTATAAAATATGTAGAATATTTTATAAAATGTAGATTCTAAGTACTGTAATGTGTTACTATTTTTTTTATTATTATAATTATTACGTACTAAATAAAGTTTATTTTCAAATGTATTTTGTAGCCTGATGGATTTATTTTGCAAGCATAAATGACCCCCAAGGACATTGTACCTGACTGCAAGGCCTCAGTTTGTTATTATCTTCTGTGGGGGGAATACTGTTTATACAACAAGTCTTGAGAGGTCTATAGTTGAATCACTTTTTTTTGTATTTGATGCTGCTGAGTGAATATTTCTTCCAATTTTCTCAACAGACTATAATACCCCATGAATATATTATTTCTATTCCCCTATGACAGAGATGATGTATAATAAATTGGTATGGACATGAGGCTCATATATCTCTATATCATGATGAACGGCTTTTGTATCAAATATGGTCACCGACTGATTTCGATAATGAAGGGCGTATCTTCAGAAACCTCTACTTTGACTTTGATGAAACTGAACATTGGATAGTCTATTCAAAAAGAAAGACTGACCACATAATAGAGTCCAGTGCTCTATTTGGTAATGATAAATTAAAAGACAGTGACTTTAAGTTACACTCTAATTGGGATTGACAGCACATGGGTTGCCAGTGCTGAAGATGTAGAGTGATTTAGCTAAGTTTTTAGCAGTGGTAGGACATGGGAACGAGGCTTGCTGCCAGGTTTTGGAGGATGAAGAGGAGGCTGATCCACCAAAGCAACAGAAAATCGGCCTCACCTTACCATTATGTTCCTGTGTATTGCAATTTTGTATTGTTATCCAAATGTCACACATTAACTTGAGTATTGCTACAGCCCCATGTAACCAACTGCCTTTCTTTCCATACAAAGATACAAACTATTATCCAGTGTGCTATCACAGGCAAACTGATTGCGCAGCTGAACTGATTGCTTACAGTTTATATATATATATATATATATATATATATATATATATATATATATATATATATATATTAGCTTTAGTAGAACATCATTTACTTTTTCATGAGAATAACATTTTCCCAAAATACTGCTACAAGTGCCCAGATATTTCAGTGATTAGCAACATGCTGTACTTGTATGTGATACAAATATATATAAAAAGGAAATACCTGTTTGGCATCACCATTTCACCCATTAATTTTTTTTCATCAGTTCAAATTTCAATATATAACAATGTTCAAAAACACTCAGAACCAACTTTCCATGAATAATGTTTGTAAAGATTGTGTTTGGCAATGGCTTGTATGCTTTATCAGAGGAATCCACATAGCACATTTGGATCAGAAATAGCAGTAGGATTAAAACCTTCATTCACCAGGGCACTTTCTTGTACTTAAAAGTTTCACTCACTGTAAAAGTAAAAAAAAAGTTTAGTACAGAAACAAAGGGGGTTAATCAATGTTTATTTTGAAGCGACAATTCTACATTTTAACTTCAACATATAACTTTTATATCACTAATATAATTCCGAGACTATAACTAAATGTTCCAGTTATTTTTTATTTCAAATGGTTTTAATGCTGTATATGGCGTATTGGAAAAAAGTAATATTGCAGTTGACCTATGTGACAGAGCATAGGCTCTGCACAGGGGGGGTGCACGTGTGTGTGTGTGTGTCTGTGTGTCTGTGAGTGAGAGTTTGGTGGCTGGCGGCCTGTAACCAAGATGGCCACCGTTTGCACAGCCACATGGTTTGAATTATTAGATTGAATGATTAATTGTTTGATTGAGAGTGAATGGAAAAGTGTGGAATGTGGCCAGGTGGTGATTGGATGATTGATTGAATCAATCAAGCCCTTAGCCACAAGGTATAAAAGGGAACAAAAGAGATTTGTTTGAGGAGCGAGGAGCGAGGAGCGAGGAGCGAGGAGCGAGGAGCGAGGAGCGAGGAGCTTCTTGTATAAAATCCAGACTTCCAATTGTAGCAGCCACTTCAGTTGCTGAAACATGTTTTCCCCATTCCATCTGGAACCACAGTGAGAAGTTGAATTAATATGCATTCAGACCACATAAAAAGAACTGTGAAGACCAGATTTATACCCAGTCTGTCGAGCCTGTTGTGTAGGCCTACATTTTCTGTTATGACATTAGTCACACTTTATATTTGTTTTATAGAATTTTACAAGTTTTTGAAAATTTTGCCTACACAATGATGTGTTTGGGAAGTGTCCTAAAACAGGGAAACAGCACGTAACATGAATACTTTTTTAGACTGAATCTACCCTTATGTACTTTACCTCAAAGTGTAACCCATTCTGTCACAGAAATAGCCAAAATCAACCATCATTAAATCCTCTGTGTTGTAACACGTCTCCTTCTCGGAAAACATTTCTTGGCAGTTTCTTTTCAGTCTGCTCCTAATCACCAGCATAACCAAAGAATACGTTCAATTAAGTCTCTCAGGCCAGTCTCTCCTAGCTTGGATTTGAAAACAATAAGAGAGGCCAATGTTATATTATATTAGCATTCCAGATATTGTATAAGGTTGTGTTTAAGACACATATTCTGACTTATGAATAGCAGACATTTACATTAAGAACGTAATTCATCTTTTATTTATTGTGGATAAATTTATCGATTCCACATTCACAATACTTTGTACACATTTGATCACTTATCTTTTCTGGCCTTTATGCACCTTCCTCTGTCATCTCTAACAACTTCAACGTTTAGCACATCATATTTTAAAAACTCAAATTACATCAGCAGTTATACAAAATATATATATAAAAAAAACACAATCTTTGTTTGCAGATCAATATCTTATGTACATACAGCGCCACCTAAAGGTAAAGCCTATGTATTGCTCCAGAAATTTAAAACAGATTTAGAGGTGGATTATCATTAAACTACAGTTGATCTCAACTCAATATTTATACATTAGATATAAGGATATTCCTAAATCAAAAGTAGGTTTATACAAAAATGTAACAATATTTTATCATTAATGAGCCTCCACAGTGAGATGACAGCATGATTTTTGGGTTGAAAGGGGCCATCCTATTCTGAGGTGTGATCTCTGACAGCTGATGAGGTGTGATCTCTGACAGCTGTTACAGTTGTAGTAGTAACAACCATTCCAATGTGTAGCAGCCTTCTGTACTATAAATACAATCGCAAACCTGTTTTAAGAAACCTACACATCCAGTAGCTCCTATTCTGCTAGTGCAGTTGGTAAAGTCAAGATTTGAGACTATGTGAACTTTTTCTCTTTCTCGCTAAATCAGAGATACAAAAAAACGTGTTAAATAACGGAGTAGCTTTGTGTTTTAAAAACTATGAAAAACAATATGAATGAACTTCCTCTGGAATACACATGTTGCCTCTGATTTAAAAAACAAACCGTGAGAAACACTTTTTATATTATTGTTTTTTCAAGCATTCTACCCAATGAACAATCTTTTCCAATCAGTAGAGATGCTGATTGGGTTTTGTGCCAGTACAGATCCTGGAGAAAACATATTCTACTGGGCTCTGTTCTTCCAGAGTTGCTGATCGTACAAGTGGAAATCCCACAAAGATGATTCATTGAACCACTTATTAACATTACTGATGCTGCGAAAGTGTCTTGTTGCCTGATGATAATTGTTAAAGTGATTCACGTGTGTAGTGTACACCATTTCATCAAGTTGATAACCGTCAACATTGTCTCTAGTCAGTTCAAGCTGCTTGCTTCCGTATGGGGTGGGAATTTCCAATGTAAACACAGTAAGGCCGTATGTACCAGTGGCTACGGACACAAATAATGTTTGCTATCTGTTATCATTATTTTTGTCTCCACGCTATTTTGAGGAGTTTGTTGTCGGGAGGGGCCATAACCAGAAACGTACACAGACAGACTAAACAATCTATGCCATACATCTCTGAACAGCTTTCAGAAGGTCAGCGGTCCTGGGCGTGAGCTTTTCCTGAACTGCTTGTGCAAACACTTGAATGTCAGACTGCTCCAGTGTACAGAACCAGGTCAGTCAGTCATTGTGGAGAAACAGAACATAGCTTGAATTCTTTTGAAAGCCAAATGTCAGGAGGAAGAATAGAAGGGCATACAGACGTGCTCAAATTTGTTGGTACCCCTCCACAAAAACCGAAGAATGCACAATTTTCTCTGAAATAACTTGAAACTGACAAAAGTAATTGGCATCCACCATTGTTTATTCCATATTTAATAGAAATCAGACTTTGCTTTTGATTTTTTATTCAACATAATATTGAAATAAGAAAACAAATGAAAATGGCATGGACAAAAATGATGGGACTGCTAACCTAATATTTTGTTGCACAACCTTTAGAGGCAATCACTGCAATCAAACGTTTTCTGTAGCTCTCAATGAGACTTCTGCACCTGTTAACAGGTAGTTTGGCCCACTCTTCCTGAGCAAACTGCTCCAGCTATCTCAGGTTTGATGGGTGCCTTCTCCAGACTGCAAGTTTCAGCTCTTTCCATAGATGTTTGATAGGATTCAGATCAGGACTCATAGAAGGCCACTTCAGAATAGTCCAATGTTTTGTTCTTATCCATTCTTGGGTGCTTTTAGCTGTGTGTTTTGGGTCATTATCCTGTTGGAGGACCCATGACCTGCGACTGAGACAGAGCTTACTGACACTGGGCAGTACGTTTCGCTCCAGAATGCCTCGATAGTCTTGAGATTTCATTGTGCCCTGCACAGATTCAAGGCACCCTGTGCCAGGCGCAGCAAAGCAGCCCCAAAACATAACCGAGCCTCCTCCATGTTTCACTGTAGGTATGGTGTTCTTTTCTTTGAAAGCTTCATTTTTTCGTGTGTGAACATAGAGCTGATGTGACTTGCCAAAAAGTTTTGACTCATCTGTCCAAAGGACATTCTCCCAGAAGGATTGTGGCTTGTCAATATGCATTTTAGCAAATTCCAGTCTGGCTTTTTTATGTTTTTCTTTCAAAAGTGGAGTCCTCCTGGGTCTTCTTCCATGGAGCCCACTTTCGCTCAAAAAGCGACGGATGGTGCGATCAGAAACTGACGTACCTTCACCTTGGAGTTCAGCTTGTATCTCTTTGGCAGTTATCCTTGGTTCTTTTTCTACCATTCGCACTATCCTTCTGTTCAATCTGGGGTCGATTTTCCTCTTGTGGCCGCGCCCAGGGAGGTTGGCTAAAGTTCCATGGACCTTAAACTTCTTAATAATATTTGCAACTGTTGTCACAGGAACATCAAGCTGCTTGGAGATGGTCTTGTAGCCTTTACCTTTACCATGCTTGTCTATTATTTTCTTTCTGATCTCTTCAGACAACTCTCTCCTTTGCTTTCTCTGGTCCATGTTCAGTGTGGTGCACACAATGATACCAAACAGCACAGTGACTACTTTTCTCCATTTAAATAGGCTGAATGACTGATTACAAGATTGGAGACATGTGTGATACTAATTAAAGAAACTAATTAGTTTGAAATATCACTATAATCCAATTATTTATTATCTTTTCTAAAGGGTACCAACAAATGTGTCCAGGCCATTTTAGAATATTTTTGTAGAATAAACAATAATTCATCTCTTTTCACAGCTTCTTTGCTTTATTCTATGACATACCAAAGGCAAGCAAGTATACATGATAAAATAGCTTTTAATTTCATCACTTTTCAGGAGGAATGAAGCATTATTTCAATGAGCTGTAAGGGTACCAACAAATTTGAGCACGTCTGTATATAGTGTCCTGTATGTTATACAATGGCAATGCATCTTGATCCTAGCTAGTACATAGTGTGTGCAGGAATTACATTCATTACTAACAAAGACTTTCATGGTTAACACTTTTAGTTTATTATAATATAGAAATCACTTCAAAATACACCATCAAATGTATTTAATAAAAGCACATGTATTTGATCTATACTGTACTTTTTTTCTTTTCTAAGAGAGTAGATACATTCGTGATTCATCTTACTTTTGCTACACAAAGGTTTACCACTTTGATTGGTACAGTCATCTTTCAATCAATCTTTCAAATTTGGTAGACACGACACTGGCAGCTAGTTCAACCAATGATAACTGTAATTGGAGAATGGATCAGAGATTTCCTTTAACCTGATTAGTGGCCTCATATTGACCAATCTATGGTAAATAACCTTGAATGTTGTCGTTCAAACTATGTTTAATCTCTGTTCCAAATCAAAGCATATCCCCCCAATGTTTTCATTGGAGGGAAGGGATTATTCAGGTCAATTCTTAAACACGGCATGAGAATAAATTAATGTGCCTTTTGTTCCACTAGAGTGCACTATATAACTATATATATATATATATATATATATATTGGTTCTGTATATGGCTTCCCGTCTTCTCCCTCAATACATGTAATCATTTTTTGCTGTTCTATTAACCACTACTAATCAACAGAGGTAAATGCATATATATGGCAACACTAATAAATCTGTATCTGTATGTCAATACAATTGTATCAGTCTTATTTTCTGTTATTCAACCACAGGTGACTCAATCAATCGATCTTTATCTTATATAGCGCCTTTCAGCACCATATTATACCTCTCTGGACTTTACAATGCTTACCTGTGCTTTATCATGCTTTCATTAAGCTTACTGCATTTTATAAAGGCTTACAAAGTCTGTCATTGTCCTGTCGATCCCTGGAACCAAGCAATTTATTAAACAACATTTTTTAATTAAATATTCAGTTTGTATACCATTTGGAGCTACTCAAAATAATTATGTTTTAAAAAGGATAACACCTGTGATCTATTACCTCCGGTCTGTGGATTCCCAAGCACCCTCTGAGTTAAAGTTGAAGAATGTCAGTCTTCCCAAATTATTTCCATCGCTTAAAGCACATTTCCACAAACAACAAATTAATGCGTATACATATTAGTGGGTATTAAATTAAAAATTAAAAATTAAAATTAAAAATGTTTGTAATTTTAACTCTATCTAGTTCAAACCATTGGCATTAGTGATGTCATTTTACTACCCAGAGAAGTATTACAAATAGTGTTTGCATTTGCTATCCATTCTCATTATTTTTTGTCTCCATGCTATTTTGAGGACAGTTTATTGTAGTGTTATATTGTGTTCCTGTCGGGAACGGTCAGACCATATCCAGAAACGTACACAGACAGAGGCTAAGCAAACTATACCATACATCACTTGAACTCAGCTGTTCAGAAGGTCAGTGGTCCTGGGTGAAACTATTATAAGGCTAATGTGAGCTTTGCCTGAACTGCTTGTGCAAACACTTGAAATTCAGACTTCTCCAGTGTACAGAACCAGGTCAGTCAGTCAGTGTAGAGAAACAGAACATAGCTTGAATTCTTTTGAAAGGCACATGTCAGCAGGAAAAATAGAAGGACAATACACAGTGTCTTGTAAAGTTATATGATGGCAATGCACCTTGATCCTAGCCATGACATAGTGTCTGCTGGAATTCTCTTCATTACTAAGAACGAGTGTCTTTCATGATTAACACTTTTAGTTTATTATAATATCAAGGGCTTTAATTATCCTTATGGATTTGTGGTCAACAGATCTTGAAAGGATGTAGAACATTTTTTACTTTTAACCAAGGAATCCACAGTTAGAAATTCCACTTATAGAGCCAGTAATAGTTATGTGAGTTAAAACAATATATAGGACATTAATTCAATCTTGCTGTTAATGTCCTATCCCAGTTCACTTGAAATAACTAGTACTTTTTCAAAATTATAAACAACTTTGTGTAACTATTTTCTCTGCAAAAGCTTGGTAGCAATGTTTACAATCCTGCCTTCCATCCTGTATTTATCATCACCTTTTCTTCTAGTCAGGTAGAAGCAAAGTGTTATTCCTATACATTCCAAAGCTGATTTCATCTCTGCCTTTGCCTCCCACCTCTCTCTCGATTTCCTTGCTCTCACTGAAACCTGGCTCTCTCCTGATAACACTGTAACTCCTGCTGCCCTGTCCTCTCTCTACGTCCTGTCCCTTACTCCGTGTCTCACTGGATGGGGAGGTGGGACTGGTCTTCTCTTCTCCCCTCTGACCTCTCCTCACTCTCTGTTAACACCTTTGAATTTCACGCTGTCCATCTAACCTCTCCCTGTCAACTCCTGCTAATTGTACTGTACCGTCCCCCTGAACCTCTCAGTCACTTTCTCGGTGAACTGGACTATCTCCTCTCCTCCCTCCCCTCTCTGTCTTCCCCAACTGTCCTGTTGGGTGATTTCAATATCCTTCTCTCCAACCCCACCCACTCTGCCGGATTCCTTCCTCTCCTTCACTCCTTCAACTTCTCTCTCTCTCCATCCCCTCCTACCTACAAAGCTGGCCGTCAACTGGACCTCACCTTCTCCATGGCCTGCTGCCCCTCCACCCTGTCACCCCTCTGGACTTCTCTGATCACTATTTCATTTCTTTTTCTCTGTCTCTTCCCTCTCTCCCTACTCCACCTACTCCCACTGTCCGCTGTAACCTCTGCTTTCTTTTCCCCTCTGTCCTTGCCTCCACCGCTTTCTCTAACCTCCCTATCGACTCCTTTCCCCAACTCTATATAGACTCTGCTACCTCTACCCTCTTCTCCTCCCTCACCTCCTCCCTTGACTCCCTCTGTCCCCTCACCTCCCGACCTGCCCGCCTCTCCCATCCCCAACCCTGGCTCTCCTCTGCGCTCCGCTCAGCAAGAACCAAACTGCGTTCTACTGAAAAGAAATGGAAGAGAACCAAACTCCCTGCTGCCCTAGACCTCTACCGCTCCCTCCTCTCCTCCTTCTCCTCTACTCTCTCCTCTGCTAAACGCTCCTATTTCCAATCTATTATCCAATCCTCCACTAACAACCCCCGGAAACTATTTTCTACCTTCTCCTCCCTCCTCAACCCTTGCCCCCTCCTCCTCCCTCCTCTATCTCCTCTGGCGACTTTGCCTCTTTCTTCTCCTCTAAAATCTCTGATCTCCACAAACTCTTTAACTCCTCTCCCTCCCCCCCACCCCCTCCTGCTCCAACCCCAACACCCTCTGTCTCCCCTACTAACTCACCCTCCTTCTCCTCGTCTCTCCCCTCCCAGACTCTGACCTCTCCTCCCTCCTCCAGGGCCACAAACCCACCACTTGTGCCCTAGACTCCCTCTCCACTCACCTCTTTCAAGCTGCTGCTCCTGCTCTACCCCTTCATCTCCTCCCTTCTCTCCTCTCTGGCTCCTTTCCCTCTGCCTTCAAACAAGCCTCTATCCCCCCTCCTCAGAAAACCTACCATCAACCCCACCTCCCTCCAGAACTACCATCCTGTCTCCCTCTTATCCTTCCTCTCAAATCGTACTAATATCGTATTACTATAATAATAATAATAATAATAATAATAATAATAATAATAATAATAATAATAATAATAATAATAATAATATAGGGGAGCCAGGGGGTGTCTTCAGTAAAACATGCAGATATTCTGTGGAACTGTACAGTCAACGCTTGTTCACACATAATTGCATGACAGGCCCAAGGAAAAGATAGGTGCTTGATAATATTCCTGCTTCTCCTTACATGAACCACATTAGGTGGTTTTTAACAATTTGCTTGTGTTAAACCCTCCTATTTTCATTTCTCTAAGTGGTTTGTGGTTTGCAGTGCGCAGGTGTAGAGGTGATGCAGTGCACAGCAATGATTGACACAACACAGTTCACGGTCCAACAGCTCTTTATTTTGGCTGAGTTGCTTGTTTGCAACAATAAATAATAATAACTGGCAATACCCACAATGGTATTGCACAGTTAAAATCCACGGGGTTCAGTCATGAAATAATACTTATAATGATAACACGCACTTTAAACACAAACACAATCACAATTCCCAAAGTGAGTGCTCCTAGTGCAAGTGGTGATTTATGCTTCTAATGGTGAAACAGCAGTGCAGTGTGGTCCGGGGTTGGAGCTGGCTTTTAGCGACAGCTCTCGGATAGTTTAGCTGTCTAACAATGACAAATACAATTATTAATAGACAGACAAAAACAACCAGAAAACACTTATGGTTAGAAAAGGAAAAGATTGCTTCACCGCATCCCCTGATACACCCTTCGTCACGCCCCCCTTCGGTAGCGAGTGCAATGGCTCCTCCTACAATCCGCGATTGACACATCACAAACCGCATTAAGGCGATGACTTCTGGCATTGTGACTCCGCTCCCCTTTTGGATGGCCAACTTCTGACTTTCCCTGGAATGAATTGCCAACCCACCCATTCCGGGACACACTGTTCCTGTTATACAATGCCCTCACAGATCGGGAAGGAGATTTATGACTTGGATTCACTCGTTCTCTCTCACAGTGTCTTTCCAGAAAAAAAACACCTTTTTTGCCAGACAAAAATGAGTCAAAGAGAAACTCTTTTGAACAAAATGCCTAAATTTTCAGATAAAAGCTACCCACTCCATACTAAATCTCAATGTCAATATGCCCTAGGAAAAATATGATCTGCAACTCCTCCCATAAGGCTTGCATTTCCTGTTTCCCAAGCAATGGTTAGAGCTCTTATTTATATACAGTGCCTTGCGAAAGTATTCGGCCCCCTTGAACTTTGCGACCTTTTGCCACATTTCAGGCTTCAAACATAAAGATATGAAACTGTAATTTTTTGTGAAGAATCAACAACAAGTGGGACACAATCATGAAGTGGAACAAAATTTATTGGATATTTCAAACTTTTTTAACAAATAAAAAACTGAAAAATTGGGTGTGCAAAATTATTCAGCCCCTTTACTTTCAGTGCAGCAAACTCTCTCCAGAAGTTCAGTGAGGATCTCTGAATGATCCAATGTTGACCTAAATGACTAATGATGATAAATAGAATCCACCTGTGTGTAATCAAGTCTCTGTATAAATGCACCTGCACTGTGATAGTCTCAGAGGTCCGTTTAAAGCGCAGAGAGCATCATGAAGAACAAGGAACACACCAGGCAGGTCCGAGATACTGTTGTGGAGAAGTTTAAAGCCGGATTTGGATACAAAAAGATTTCCCAAGCTTTAAACATCCCAAGGAGCACTGTGCAAGCGATAATATTGAAATGGAAGGAGTATCAGACCACTGCAAATCTACCAAGACCTGGCCGTCCCTCTAAACTTTCAGCTCATACAAGGAGAAGACTGATCAGAGATGCAGCCAAGAGGCCCATGATCACTCTGGATGAACTGCAGAGATCTACAGCTGAGGTGGGAGACTCTGTCCATAGGACAACAATCAGTCGTATACTGCACAAATCTGGCCTTTATGGAAGAGTGGCAAGAAGAAAGCCATTTCTTAAAGATATCCATAAAAAGTGTCGTTTACAGTTTGCCACAAGCCACCTGGGAGACACACCAAACATGTGGAAGAAGGTGCTCTGGTCAGATGAAACCAAAATCGAACTTTTTGGCAACAATGCAAAACGTTATGTTTGGCGTAAAAGCAACACAGCTCATCACCCTGAACACACCATCCCCACTGTCAAACATGGTGGTGGCAGCATCATGGTTTGGGCCTGCTTTTCTTCAGCAGGGACAGGGAAGATGGTTAAAATTGATGGGAAGATGGATGGAGCCAAATACAGGACCATTCTGGAAGAAAACCTGATGGAGTCTGCAAAAGACCTGAGACTGGGACGGAGATTTGTCTTCCAACAAGACAATGATCCAAAACATAAAGCAAAATCTACAATGGAATGGTTCACAAATAAACATATCCAGGTGTTAGAATGGCCAAGTCAAAGTCCAGACCTGAATCCAATCGAGAATCTGTGGAAAGAACTGAAAACTGCTGTTCACAAATGCTCTCCATCCAACCTCACTGAGCTCGAGCTGTTTTGCAAGGAGGAATGGGCAAAAATTTCAGTCTCTCGATGTGCAAAACTGATAGAGACATACCCCAAGCGACTTACAGCTGTAATCACAGCAAAAGGTGGCGCTACAAAGTATTAACTTAAGGGGGCTGAATAATTTTGCACGCCCAATTTTTCAGTTTTTTATTTGTTAAAAAAGTTTGAAATATCCAATAAATTTCGTTCCACTTCATGATTGTGTCCCACTTGTTGTTGATTCTTCACAAAAAATTACAGTTTCATATCTTTATGTTTGAAGCCTGAAATGTGGCAAAAGGTCGCAAAGTTCAAGGGGGCCGAATACTTTCGCAAGGCACTGTATCTACAATATATCTATATTAACATATAGTATATACAACTGACTGAACAAATTAACTACTGGACAAAAGTGGATTTCAGAATTTGGTATCTCCAAGTAGCCCTCGGTACTGTATAATAGAATCCTTGTAACAATAACTCAAAGGCTGTCAAGTTTCTGCTACAAGTGCCAGCTGTTTTAAACAGTTACATATTGCTTGTGGCAATGTCTGGCTCACAATTTTAAGTGTTATTACACTTAAGATAATTATTTACCTTGTTATGAGGGTGCTCTGTTTTAGGCAAGTCACCCTTGCTATTGAACATAATGATATACTGTTTGGCAAAGAAGTCCTGTAAATAACAATCATTACTTAATTTGCATCCACATTCAAGTAAAGGTGCCCTGTTTTAGAAGGTTTGCCATACGAGAATAGTCCCTTGGTGCTGGGGGTGAATAAAAAAGGAGGTAGCCATGATTTATTAGCCTCTGTAACATTTGCCAAAGTCTGTAACAGTGAAGGGCAGTTGATCTTAAACAGATTAAGTAAATACACACAGTCTGATGTCTTGAAGAAGTTTTCTTTATTTTAGTGTGACAGTCCTTCCAAATCATTAAAAAAACGACAGAGGGATTCCTTTCATAAAATAATACTGCCTTTGTTTTTGTACTGTTATATGACACAAGGCAAATGCAGATGTTTTACAAAGAAAGGCGGAAAAAAAATATGGACCAATTTTAATAAACGTAAAAAGACCAAACACAATGCGCAAACTACCTGAAGAAATGGTTTGTAGTGCTGACCATGCCACAATATTTTAACTCAGTTAATGAAGAACCAAAATGACATTCAGATTTTTTAATCTGGCAGCTGTTCTGTATAACTCTTTGATTCAAGATTTTCTTTAACCATCCTGATATTGCACACCAATTTTATTTTATTTAATCTCTTTGTCCAGAGCCCTGCTCCTTAAAAGGCCTGGGTCAATCTTCCCTTTTCTGTTGTCTGTCCCTGGCAGTCTTGTCTTAGCCAAAAGCCATTTCTACAATTAAATGCTCACACACAGACAAACAACCAGGGCAATACTGTAATTCAAAGTGTCAAACAAAAGTGAAGTGGAAAAAAGAGGCTCAACGCCTCATAGGCTAGCAGCTTCTTATGATATATTACTAACTTGTTCAATGCACTTTTATTTCACATTTTATAGATGTGTTTTGTGGTTTATTTTGCATTATTTTTCACATAATTGTTTATTCAGAATTTGATTTATATTCACAGGTGGAATGTTGCCAAACACTTACTTTACTAACAGGGTGCCACATTAACTAGGCAGAGAAATCAACAACACCTGCATTTAATGATTCAATAGAGGCAAACATAGAGAGACGTGGTGGGGCTCCAGTACAAGCACATAAAGGGAGGGAAGGTGTTGTTTTAAAATGAAACCGAGTGCAGGTTTTAGAGCATTGTTTTTATGAAACTTTGCATCAGACAAGCATTTCTTAAGCATATTTCACTGATATTGAGTATTTGATTTGACAAGGACATTGCCGCACCTTCTTTGGACACTTTACCCGGTCTTTGCCGAGTTTACGAAGGACGCTTGCTGAAGCAGATTATCTCCAGGTTAAACTGCATACTCCGGCTGGGTTTGATGGACGTGCCGACTTGTTGCATTGGCAAAGGATTACATTAGCAGGACCGTGCTTGTGTGGTTTTCCTTGGACACCCTACTCTGGCTGAATATGGGACTGGCTGAATATGGGACTCACTGAAGTGGTTGCCGAGTTTGAACAGACTGAGAGACGGGGGAAGTTCCAGTTACATATCTACCTGGCTAAGTATATAGAGCTAATCGCTGCTGTTTCGTTTTGTTGAACAAAAGGTTTCATAATTTTAGATTTTGATACTTTTCCTGCTTGTAGTTAAAGATTTTATCATTTTAAAGGACTGGGTTTTTAGAGGGGCCTCCTATTGTGTGAATTTTAGTATTTTATTGTTTAACTCCTTTAGTATTTTAACTGGGCTTAACATTGGTAGGTGCTGCTAATTATAAACAAAATTGTTTGCTTGGTGTCTTGGGGTGCGTGTTTCGTACAGCTCCTCGTAGGGGGAGAGGGGCTGTCTAACTACAGAGTGTGCTCGTGCACGACAAACTACGTGCTATAATTTATTGATTCGTTTTATTGCTTTTATTCTGTATCAATAAATATTGTCATTTAATTGATCACAGTGTGTTTTGTATTCTTTTTAGTCTGTGTGTGCAACCTCCTCACCAATCCTTCCAAATACAAAGAACCTGTGTGTGGCTCAAGTTAAACTTATTTCTCACTTAGTTGTTCCAGCTTGACTGGGACTGACGGAGTCGGACTATAACTGTATTTATATTCAAAAGGAACTTATTCCTTTTCTTTCCCTGCCTTCTGATTGAACTCACGTCATCACATGCTACAGTAACCTCAGGACCCTAGCATGTAATAGAAACAAATCCCTGTGCTATGAAGCCACAGTACAAAAATGTTCATTAATGATCAACAAAATGACAATACATAAAAACCAAAAGTAAAGCTAGTACATTCATATCTCGCAGAAACTGGAGAAATGGATAACTACATAGAACACCTGTACAGCACTGAAACACTATGATTTAAAAAAAATAAATGAACTGTACTGCTGAACCTCGTCTTTTTTTAATATTAGCATCACAAGGGTATCCATGTATTATAAAAAATAATAGATGGGGCTCTTCAGTGAGTTACTGGAAAACAATTCCATCTCAGGTTTCTGTGGCAGTTTATAATTCTATAACTACAACTTCCAGATGCAACCCCTCCACCCTCTGACAGTAACCAATTGCAATCAGAGAGCAATAGTGGTTTTTATTTTTTTTTTTTGGGGGGGGGGGGGGGGGTGATTAATGTGTTTAGATATGAATATCGAGGAAATCAAGCACAATATGTAATTTATAAAAAATGTGTATGGTTGGGTTCAGACTTGCAAAGTAACTAAATGTTTATCATAGATCATTTATTCATGTAAAACTGACTTTTTATTTTTTTGTAGTTTTGAGACAGTTGAACATTTGCTTTTCATTATGTTTGTAATTCATGTGGTGTGTAATTCAGAAATGAGCTACAATTTAAAAGTTTTGAGTTGATAAAATCTTCCCAGGACCTGAAAATTGGTAATTTGTGTCCATGTATATGCTAAAAAGAAGCCCCATTTAAACTAAAATAACTGAAGACTGTTTTAGTTCTAAAATTGTACTCCTTACAGTGGACAAAGACCAAATGTTGTTTGCTGATAAACATAACTGATTAGCACGCCATGCTTTATTGCAGCAAGACAACAAACAAGCCTGTTTAAAGGACAAAGAGCTAACAAAATAATTCCTTACATAATCTTATTTTATATACACTAGACTATTGAAATTGTCCCAACCTCCACCTCCTTTACATTAAGTGTCTCTTAATTACTGTGTATTTACATAGCAGTTACTTAGGGTTTCAATTACCCTATTAGAAAGCTCCAGACGGCTCAAATCCAGCCGTTCAGGGGCCAGACCCAGAGCTCGATTAAACCAGGACTGTAGAGGGCGCATGTGCAGGAGACCCAATGGAGAGGTCTTGAAGTAGCTGCCATCAAGCCCAGAAGTTTCTGGTACGTCACTACCGTGAGCACTCTTGAGTTGAAAGAGCTCCAAACAGGCGGCTATTCTCTGCACTCTGCCGGCCGGCAGCATGGCCCTGGAGTCCAAGCACACTAGATAGGAGGCCTTTGATATTCAATGTGTTGTAGTCACGCCCTGAAAGGGAGGGGGACTGTGCTTGAATGCTGTGAGTAGCCAGTTTGAACGGTAGTAAGTACCCAAATGCCCTGGTGGTCTCAAACAGCGGTGCCTTGTCCCCGTCAGGCACGCGTGCCTGGGATGGCCAAAGCTGCCTACGTGCAGCTGCTACCGCAGCCAGGTTCCTACCCACAGCCTGCCCATTTTGCGGAGCAGTTTCATGTTGACTAGGCACAGCTCATCCAACTGTTGTGGTGAGGGCCTGTGGCTCTTAGAAAGGGACCTCAGCAAATGACACTGGTAGGTTACCAGGATGCTACAAAAAATGCACTGGCTGAATAGGTGCACTTGAGGATCACCTCAGATACCCGGTGTCGTAGGGAATTAGTAGATGGGGAAAAAGTGGATTGCACAAGCGCAGTAAAGCAAAAGGACGGCACAGTAGCACTTTGATTAAAAGGGAGGTTAACTACATGAATCAACATTTTCTATCTGGTCATTTGATATGCCAGATCGTATGGTAATGTGTTCACACATCACTTTCTTGTTTGTTTATTTATTTTCGGTCTGTAAAAGATATGTGCCATGCAAAGTATTCAGTTATACTGTAACTTACGTCTCTCTTTATACTAGGCCTAGTGTTAAACGTTTGTCAGCTTTTTTCTGCCTGTAAAAATGTTGTTGTTAATCAGATGTAGTTGATGTGTGATCGCAAAGATTTATTTACTGTATATTAAAAGGTTTTACACATCATGATAGCTAAATTAGTAAACACGTTTAGTTTTCTTTTGTTTGAATAGGAGCATGTAGCCTATGTACCTAGGTTGGAAAATAAAATGAGTACTGTCTGTAAAAATAAATGAAAGCACATAATAAATAATTGCTGTGCATCATGGCCTAAGTTAGTAACCGCAGCATGGAGCTCAATTTTGTCCATGACTGAAAATCGTGCTTTTAACTTTGATAATCTCTCGCATACCTGTCCTTACAGTACTGCTTACACGTTAAATATGTAACACAAACATTTCGAGTTGCTATAACGTTTGTTAAACAAACAGACATATAAATGACACTTACAGAGTTCATTTTAAATGATTTATTTTTAGTTAATATATCCGATCAACTTATTCCCTGGGCTCGATCTACTAATTCCCCAGAAGTAGTTCTAGTAGGAGTTGAGTTAATATTCAAATATATTATTGAACAGAATGAAAGAGATAAAGTGCACATAGCAAATAAAACAATGCTCAAAATAAACCACTGTACAGAAGAGCCAATTTCATTTGCACAAGCGGTTATAGACTTCGTCCCCCTCGACAGGGGTCACAATAAGTAGCAGCAGGCTGACACAGACACTGAATGTCTCCGCTAAAGGTCCTTTTCAAAAATGTTTGCAACAATTTATGCTTATGTTGCCTAGCAGTGTATTGCGTCACAAAATACAATCAAATAAATGTCTCTATTTTTTGTATGCAGACATGTCTGTATCTATGTACAAGGTGGCTGTGCAGAACCAAAAAGGAACAAAACCAGCGAGCACAGCCGTGAAACAGGTGATTTACTGTCGGCCTGGAAAGTGGGCCTTGTAAATACAGGTCGCTGGCTGCACAGACAGTGACTCTCATCTGGAAAAGTTTCTTTAAATAGAGGCCTGAATTCCTGAGGAAAATGCATCCCAGCTGCTTTACTGTTCAGCAAAGTGGGAACTGTGTATTATAGCAAATTATAAGCATTACTGTGGATATAATAAACCTGCCAAGCAGGGTCTTGGTGAATATTTAGGAATAAATAACAGAAGAATGTATCTGCAGTGTGTGGGAAAGGAGTATGATAGCCACATGACAATCTTTAATAGTCAAAATGATCACATAATAGAATGCAGGGGCTGATAGCGAATATCAGTGTATTATTATTATTATTATTATTATTATTATTATTATTATTATTATTATTATTAATAGTTGTTTTTAATTCATTTGCATTCCAGATAAGCACTAAAGGTTCTTTGATTATTTGATTTCATTTTTGATGACCATATATGTTCTCAATAATGTATGCATTCGTTTAGTGTTTTGTGTGATTTCCAATGTTTTATTTATGATGTATTCATCATTTTTGAGTGTATTATGTTTGAATTATTTCCTGAAGCTTCTACAGAATATCAACACCGCAAAATTATATTTTATTTTTTCAGGAAGCTCTAAATATAATACACTACATAAATGAGCTCAAATATAAGCCAAGATAGGTAAATCCTAACCTAACCCAAAGGCTCAGAATAGTTTTGGGTATTACAATGAAGCGTTTCTACTAAAACATCCCAGCAGGCAGGAACTAGCTTGCTGAGTTTAAATACCTGTTGCCAAATAGATCTTACATTTGGACTGAATTCAAACATTAGCACCTGACAAGTGAAAATATTGCCTTCTTGAGGTGTTCTGTATCAATCAATACATAAAAAATAATATAGTTAGTTTCAATTGCCGGGTAATTAATTTATTAGCTGAGTGGGGAAGGAACAATAAAGTGCTACAAAATCAATGAAAGTGCACGATCAAAGAAAACATGCACAAATCAAAATATACAAATAATAAATAAAAAGTGCAAAATAAAAATGTGAAATAACGGGTCACTTTGACCCCGTTACAATCGTACTGTACAAATTTGTATTTTTACATAATGTAGGGCACCTTCTGCTACAGCAAACCACAACTCAACTCCCACTACTTATGTGAACAATGCTGCAGGACTCTTGCAGTGTATAATGCTAGAAATCTCACTAAGAAGATGAAACAAAATATTTAAATTAGTATATTGCAGCTCTTTTCATTAACATATGTTCTCTTAGTTCATACAACAAAATGTAGACTTTGCAAACTGTCGCAACGAAAATTGCAAATTGCAAATTGCAGATTGTTTGCGCTGTGACTGGCCCATCTTAGTACATCTACCCCTTTGTATTCTATATAAAGGTGGTTATTTAACGCAAGATTGTCCTGACTGAAATAAATATAAAGTGAAACCTGAATTAACTGGAACCAAAGGGACTGGATATACATGCCTGCGTACAACTGCATACAAGGTCTATGAATTGAGAACAATCTTCTACTTTTATCTGAGTTTCAGTTGAATTGATACACAAGTGCGGATTATATGGACAAATGCAACTCTTTAAATAATCTTGTGCAATTACAATTTATATAATGACCACCGGGTGGAGCCAATAGGTAAGAAAAATGTTTTTTTTGACTGAAATTGATGTGTTGCAAGGTTTAATAGTGAAGACCAAGTCATGATATAGTGCAGTTACTTTACAGAAAAATACAATAATTGGTACATCTAGCTGAGCACAGTACTTAATATTAATTATTGTCTGATCCATATTGTCCATTCATTTTATCTACCACAATTAACTTTAATATATAACAGTCTTATAAAGATAAAATAATTATAAGACTGTTATATATTTGGTAGATTTTTTCATAAGGGATTAGAAAAATAATCAAGGCAAGAAATGAATTCATGAGATAAGGAATGTAAATGTATACCGTAGATGTTGTACTCTTACTTATTCTTATCTTACTTAGCATGACTTAATGCCTTCATTTTAAGCAATTAAGTTTGTAGTGAACAGTGAGGTGCTTTCTTTTCATGGTCATACAGTGGTTCAAACTGTGGCTTTTCTAAATGATAGGCATGTTGAGACCGTATAGCTGCAGGGCCCTTTAATTATAGTCTGCTGACCAGGGAAATACTCTTTGTTTTTGTTTTTTTAAAGATCTAGCTATTTTGGTTTCACAGATACATTAAGGTTAAGCTTTAACAGTGTCCCCCATACTATTGAGAACACATTACAGAATACATTGTTATGATGGATTTGACAGTCTTACAAAAGTTCCATCATATATTTTCCAGTGAATGGTTTCTTGCTGATCTGCAACTTTATACAGATGTCTAAAATCTCTAAACAGGAGCCCCTTTTGCTGTTGTTTCCAATAATACACCATTAAGAAGGAGCTTTACATTGAACATCGTTAAGAAGGAGCTTTACATTGACCATCGTTAAGAAGGAGCTTTACATTGAACATCGTTAAGAAGGAGCTTTACATTGAACATCGTTAAGAAGGAGCTTTACATTGAACATCGTTTAGAAGGAGCTTTACATTGAACATCGTTAAGAAGGAGCTTTACATTGAACATCGTTAAGAAGGAGCTTTACATTGAACATCGTTAAGAAGGAGCTTTAAATTGAACTCAACCAACGCTTTAAACAATCAATTCATATTTTGGAGATTCAGACAGATCTACTTCTACAGTATAGCAAGTCTCCATGAAGCGCTATCAGTATCACAAAAAGAAAAGCAACTGCCTTTTATTACTGCTGATAAAACAATGCAGATATTTATTTTCATCCAAAACAGCACTTAGAATACTGGACCTCTATGTTTCTGTATTCCAACTGTAGATTACTTGTACAATCATAACATGCAAGAATGGAAATTATGTCACTTCTCTGTGGGAGGAAGGACAAGCTAACACATTTTCGCTCTTGCCACATCAGTATATAGCATTTCTTGAGAAAGCTCTTTAGTCGAAAGGTTTGTCATTACTTATTAAAGAGCCAGTATCATGTCCATATAAGTTATAGCAATACCCAAGACATATTGGACCTTACATCGCTGTTTTCAGTCTTCCTGGATCACTTGAAATAACTTTCAGTACTTTTTTGGCATTATTAACTGCTTGGTGGTATGTTTACATTTTGGGCTGCAGTCCCGGAATTAGCGTCTTCATTGTTTTCTGTATGTGCACCACGATAAAAGTTTAGACAGGTTTCATGTTTGTATTATAGACACCATTAAAATATAATTTTAATTAAAAAAAACACTGCAACGATAATTTTATATAGTAAATTAAAGACTGCTCTGATCGTGAGCGGGGGTCAGATCCAGTGTTCGGTTGTCATTTCGTGCCCTTTTCCTTACCAGAAGCCTTTTCATTCCAAACTGCCATTCTGGCATTTTGCTTAGGCAATTTATTCATTCATTTTTTATTTACAGTAAACGTACTGTAATAAGTCTTTTGAAAACAATTCAGTGCTATTTCAAGTTGCACTTTAATGGCTGAAATTTCATTTCGGGGATGTAAATCGAAAATGCACAAAGTATTTGCTCAGGTAACCCAACTAGGCAACGGGTCTCTCTGAAAAACGAGACGGCAAAATGCAGAACAGAAACGTTTTCAGACAAGGTAAAATTACACTATGAAGTTTAAATTATGATCCTGGATCTTTAAGTTTAGACATTTAGCACTATATATTAAGTCCCACAGTCCATTGCGCTGCTAGGATCTGTAACCAAACTATTTTAATAGTAGTGTTTGTAAGCATGAAACGCTACTTTAGTGTGGACGCTTTGAGCTGGATTAATTCAAACGTTTTTGAGTACAGATCTCGAGATTGGTTATGTAGTGTGGACAGGTCCTTATGTCTCCAGTGTTGAATATGAGTTTGTATCCCTGGATAGGCGGCTTCACACTGTAAAATGTAGGTCTTCATGATGACCTCAGCATCGGGTAATTGACCTCTTATCAAGCGGCTGCTTCTGAATGATTACAAATTTAAACACATGAGTGAAATAAGTGGGTGCTCTGCTGTGACAGGTAGGAAATGTAATTTCCTCTCAGGGAAGTGCAGATAGTAGCCCTTTTCACTGAAATCCATTTCCTCAAGATCAGGTCACATGTATCATTTCACTTTTGCTGACATTTTCCAATCCTTCATGTCATCATTGCAGCCTATAGAATGTTGGAAACAGTTCATCCTTTTTTCAGTACCCTGTTAATAAATGACTTTCTATAAATTCATGAATTTGTATGTTTAGTCGGAGGAACACAGATCCAATAGGGCACATATTTATATATAATCAGGGGTTCACATAACTTTTAACATTAGGTTCTCACGTAAATACCAGCAGAAATGGCTTGGTACGCACCAAAATTAGGGGTCATCATCTAAGTCGCTGTCTATCCCCCGCCCTCCTCCTTTGACAGTGTCAGAGACCACAACAATAGTTTCTGAATGTTTAAATAGGAGTCCGGGTTGCTAGTAATTTAGATTTTTAACAAATAATCGCACATTCTCTGTGTATTTCAATATCCTGCCATATTGCTGCCCTGGAGAGTCAAAAGCAAAAACCGAAACACTTTGTCACTTTATTACTGTTTGACAGGCATTAGCTTGACGGCACAATGGTAATTATATAAGGATATAACTGAGGGCAAAAAATATATTATTTTAAGTAAAATGGTTAAGTAAATGTATTTTTTTTAAAACTCACATTTAAATGTAACAGCTTTCAAACATTGACACCTCCGCTCAGTCCCACAGCTGCATCCCTCTTCTCTGAATGGACGGTTTAATAGAGATTCCTGCTATCATTGGATGTTTCAAGTGGCCATTAAAAGAAAATTATTGCTCTTATGAACTGGAATGGTTCCACCTATCAATCTCCATTTTTTTAAGCAGCCAATGAAAGAGCTAGTAGGGAGGGACTGTGGTTAAATTGGAACCCTCCCAGAGATTGTTGACAGAGCCTGGAGACCCGGAGACCCTGAATCCAGAGGTTAGGATTAGGGTTAGGGTATGGCTCACCTTGCAAGTGTATGCGCCCTTGCTGCCTCTGAAAAATGCGATGACCGTACACCTTTGTGTCTTAAAGAAAAACATGGAAGACCACATTTTTCTTTATTGACAATGTGCAGCCTTTTAAAAATTTATTTATGTTTTGTAAAATAAAAAATACAACTAAAACCCAAGATTTTATATTGGGATTGTTTAGTGCATGATCGATCCTACCAAGTATTATTTTTGCTTTAACCCACTGCAATGGAGGGTGATACAACTGATGTTAAATGAAAGTGCTCAGTTGTATGCTTTCATAGTTCTTGGGGAAATTTTAACTGTATTACTTTCATGGTGTTCATCTCGAACAGTTGGGGGTCACTGCAGATGTATGTATGTATGTATGTACATATGGTTTAGGTGATAATCATTGTGGTTTTGGCATGTAATAAGAGGGGGAGGAATGAGTGGTCAAGCAAATCCTGGAGGTATTTTCAACATGGGGAACCATTTCCTTTGACAGGCTGTAGCTGACTACAGCTGACTATCTTCATAACTGATCTGTTCCATTAGTGTTAGCTCTGTTTCAGTGTGTGTTATTTTTTTATTTCGCTTAGTTATGGCTTTCACTTAGGGCTTATAGGCGACAAACAGGGTGTTTTTGGTCGTTAGGCCATTTTGCCAAGATCACATTTTCAATGGTCCTACACTTTAACAGATTTGATTCTGTCCTTGTCAAATCACTGGACTGTCTTTGCCTGCTGTTTTTCATTAGCCGCCTCAACAAACAATTCCATTTGGTAGTTCAACTTGTATTCATTTTGGAAGGTTGTATTTTTTTTTTACCACTCGCATATTCAGTCATAGTTTGTCACTGTCTAGTCTACAGTTACCAAGCAGATGTGGACATGACCATTGCATGAAACTTAGTCAAGCCTTTTTTTTCAGAGGGACCAATGCATTGAGACTTGTAGGTAAACAGCCTGTCGTTCAGAGTATATAAATTAAATTCATATGTTTTACTGCAGGTGTGTAACTGCAAATCAATATTTCAACTCTCCCTATAACTTCTACTGATTTTTTGATTAGAGGAACTGTAAGGGTGGCTGCAAAGCTGATCCTTTCTAAACTATGTAGTCATAACTGAAGGAGGGACAAACATTTTGTATTTGACATACACATAATATCTTTGCTATTAAAGAACCTACACATTGCACTTCCCTGCAGTGTAGCTGGTTTAGCCAGTGATTCCCGAGGTCTAGAGGGCTCCAGTAAATAGAGGACAGCATTCCAATCTTGCTCTTTATTAGTTAGGGTAACTCACTTCAATTTTATTTTGTGCTGATCTGCTTTCCGGTTTGTGAGTTTGTAAAAGTGTTAGGAATCCCAGGGGCCAACTAAGTCATTTTATACATTTTCTGCGATCTCCAGCAATCAATTCCCATGTTAACCTAAAATGTACTTTCTTCTGTAGTTTGTATTTCTGTACTTCACCATAAAGCAAATCCCATTGGTACAATTTGTTTACTTTCTCCAACGGTAGTTTTAGCAGGCTAAACTTGCTTAACTTAATACTGTACTGAAGCTGACATTTGCAAAAACTTTTCATGCAGTCCCCATGCTCCTAACCCATTTGACCCATCCTACCAAAGCTGTTGGCTGCTCACATTTTCTTTGCCAATTTATCCTTGACCCTGATTTTGAGATATGATCCCTCAATTGAAAGTAGCTGAGTTTAATTTTAGGTATAATAAACCATTTAATGTAGATATCATATAACATTATTAGAAGACTTCATACACATATTGTATTACTATCTTGCTAATATCAATTTAGCAAAATCGTAAACATCAAGCATATTAGGCACCCTCATTACTAGAACATTTGCCAGTCAAATAGCTAGTGTTTAATTCGTCATTTGATAAACAACACGTCCAATGATCAGCTATAAAGGGCTTTATATATTACCTAAATCCATTCGTCCCCACTCTATGTAATATTTCACCACCTCCTCCTCCTCCTCCGCCTCCAGTTTTTGTCTAAGAGAGAGGGCAGCTATCCTGCCCCCCTGCCCATGGCTTCCTTACAGTCAGCCTCTCTACTATCAGCAAACTAAATTATGGGTAGGGGTACCTCAAAGGCTGAGGCCAAAGGTCACAGATGTAATGAAAATATGTATAACATTGTATTTGTTGTCTAAGCTTTAATAAATATTGTTCTCTATCGCATGAGTTTTCCTGACTGAATTACTATCCTTATCATTGATAATATATATTTTTTTTATTTTTCATTTGTCCTACAGTACATCAATCATGATTTCAATCCATTGAAGTTACAAGGGAAAAACATACAACATACTGTAGATAAGGTTTGAAATTAGCGTTATAATAAACGAGTCATATGATGTCTTCTCACAACGCTGTCTACTACCTTCCATTTGTAAATTGAAAAGGCTTCCACACTGATATTACTATTAAATTAGTCTAAAGATGACAACTGGTAACAAGTGTCCCTAATAAAAGTTGACCACAGTAGTGTTGCATGGTAATTTTGCAGTTTTCCTTTGCTGTTCCCCATGGTCCTTTCCTGTCTTCCAAGGATGCTGAGATCCTTGTTCATGCCTTTGTCACTTTTTCCTTAGATTATTGCATTTGCTGGTCTTCCTGCTCTCTCAATCAATAGTTGGTACAAAATGCAGCAGCTAGAATCTTGACGGGCACCAGACGGACTGAACACGACTCCTGTTCTTGCGCATTTGCATTGGGTACCTGTCTGTTCCTGTGTCACTTTCAAGATTCTGCTGTTGACATACAAGTCTGTACATGGTCAGGGTTCTTCTTACATCATGGACCTTCTTAGCCCATACATCCCTGGGAGATAGCTTAGGTCTTCCAATTCTGGACTTCTGAAATGCATTTCACCAAAGCTTATTACTCTTGGTGGGTGTAGCTTTAGTTGCATTGCCCCTTCCTTATGGAACTCTGCCCTGTTGCATTTGAAATGTTATTTCAGTTTCTCAGTTTGAAACTTCTCTCAAAACGCACCTCTTTTCGACTGTCTTCTCTTCATAGACTTCCTAGGTTTTGAACTAGGAACTTTTGTTATCTTCTTTTAATGCTTATACTGTTTATCAATGTATTTGGAAAATTCTGCTTTTATCTTGTTTGTATTTACGTTTACAATGTTTATGAATTATTATTATTATTATTATTTATTTCTTAGCAGACGCCCTTATCCAGGGCGACTTACAATTGTTACAAGAGATCACATTATTTTTACATACAATTACCCATTTATACAGTTGGGTTTTTACTGGAGCAATCTAGGTAAAGTACCTTGCTCAAGGGTACAGCAGCAGTGTCCCCACCGAGGATTGAACCCACGACCCTCCGGTCAAGAGTCCAGAGCCCTAACCACTACTCCACACACTGCTGCTGATGAATGAATTTGTATCTTGGACATTTTGATTGTGAGTAGCACGTTGGGACACCGGTGTGAATGGTGCTATATTTAAATTAAAGTTATTATTATTATGAATTTACCATAGTCCACCATGTTTTGCCATGATTTTTAATATTCTTTACAGTACTGCTCTGGGCTTTACACTTTGCTATGCTTTTACTGTGGGAAACTAAGGGGTTTGCCAATAACTTAAAATCTTTCTAGTGATTCCACATATGTGATCAATCAGTGTTCCACAAGTAATGTTTTCCATAAGCTCCTGCTTTGTGGCATATGGGACATACTAATTGTACTGGGTGTTACAGGCAGTTTGGTCCCATGTTTGGTATTACACAATTTTTTTATTGAAAGGGATTCATAACGTTTAGCAATCAGTAATTAAGCAACAGAAAACTTGTATTTGTGCATGAAGACATTTTGATCTGTTTCCATGTCTTTTTGTACTCATTCATATTAGGTTGCTTCCAATTAGAGGAATGGAGAGTTTTCTAAATATTCTTAAGCTTCAAGGGTATCTACTGTAAATGAAGTTGCAGTCAAGTGGCAAAACCAACAGCAGATACTATAATTGCACTTAGAACATGGTTATAATGGAAAGTGCTGCTCTTAATTTGGATTTAAATGGCACCTTAAGCTGTTGTTTCCTCCAATGCACCTTTACTGCACTTTTACTGGGTTAGAAGAAACTGGGGCATTGTGAATAGAAACCACTGTATTGTTAGCAACCCCCTTTTCATTAACTGTCGGTTTGTGCCTCAAGGCCATCATTGATTTATGTTTCCTACTTGTTTATTATGTTGCTTTGTGGCCTGTCTGCTAATTGAGGCCTACTGCTGTGCATCATTATGAGGGCTTTGCCGGCCCCCAGAAAGACGCAGGAATTTTCTTATGTGGAGCCAGAATAAGCATTACCCACTGCAAGATAAATGGAATCATAGGAAGAATCCAGGAGTACTGCAAGTTATAGACTATTGGCACGACAGGCAGTTTACTTAGATGTCTCAATGCATTGGTCCCTCTGGAAAAAACTTTAGATTATTTGGAAAGTGCGGCACATATCCCAAGTTTAATGAAAAATAATTTTTTGTCAATAAAATAAAATAAAAACTCTGGGAGAGTAATAAATGTCATCAAATGTCACATATTAGTCTAGTAATCTACTAAACAACAATGGCGCACTTCCTGAAATCTAATCATATTTAAATTGCTGCATTGCTTTTACATGTCTTAGCATATTGTTTTAGCATATTACTTTTTATTTTATTTTTATTTCATGTGACAGTTTTTTTTTGTTTTAAAGGGACTATTCACTTTTTAAAAAGTCATTGTTGCAGCGGCTTCATTGTTTTATTCAAAAACAAGAGTCAAACTACAAACTCAAAAAGGAAAAGAAGAGAACATAAATCAATGTTTGGGCTGAAACAGTATACTGCATGCCTTCAGGGAATAAACGGGTAGTCAATAGTTCCAATCAAACAGGCATATTTGAAAGATTTACAACCTCTTAATTCCCTGGCAAGAGGGGAGGCATGCCTTGGTTTAGTCTTTTCAAATAACAAAGACAGAATAACTAAAATAGAGGTCAGAGGACCATTGGCAAACTCAGACCTCAACTTGGTCTCATTTGAAGTGATTTTTAAAACCCAAAAAGTAATGACTAAAGCTAAGGTTTACAATTTTAGAAAAGCAAACTATGAAGGTATGAAACGGAGACTAACAGAAGTAGATTGGAGTAAAATAGAGAAAACATCCACAGAAAAAGGATGGCTGTTTTTTTAAAAATGTAGTACTAGAGGCGCAAAACAATTACATCCCAAAAGTAGACAAATCTAAATCTAAAACAAAATGGCCAAAATGGTTTAATAGATCAATTAAAAAAAAATATTCAGTGAAAAAAGGCACTTTACAGAGCGTTTAAAAGGGACCAAAAACAAAGTACACAGAAAGAGTACATGGAACTGCAAACGCAAGTCAAAAAGGAAGTTAGAAAGGCCAAGAGAGAGATAGAATTGAACATTGCTAAGGAGGCTAAAACCAATTCCAAAATGTTTTTCCAATATTATAACAGCAGGAGAACATTCAAGGTAAAATGTCTAAGAGATACAAATGGCAAAATCATAGATGAAGAAAAAAAAATAGCAAATATATTAAATGATTACTTTTCAGAGGCAGAAGTGTTAAAGGGACTAGGAGTCTTAAAATAAACAAATCCCCAATGGGCCGGATGAGATCCTTCCAATTGTACTCAAAGAAATGAAAGAAGTTATTTACAAACCGCTAACCAAGATCATGCAAGTCTCTTGACACAGGGGTTGTACCGACAGACTGGAGAATTACAAATGTAATACCGATCCACAAAAAGGGAGACAAAACCGAACCAGGTAACTACAGACCAATAAGCCTGACTTCTATTATATGTAAACTTATGTAAACTATAATAAGGTCCAAAATGGAATATTACCTATATGGTAACACTATCCTGGGAGACAGTCAGCATGGTTTTAGGAAAGGGAGATCATATCTAACTATCCTGCTTGATTTTGCAACATTGACAATGGATAATCAGATCTTAAAATGTTCTGTGTTTCTAGACTACTGTTACAGTCTGTACCAGTCTTCCTGTTGTTAAAACTAGATATGATTTTCACTGAGCTATGGATAAACATCTTGATAAACAAAAATAGCTAACTCACAATGTCCACATAACCAGCGAGACATGAAGAGCTTTTCTTTAACAAATAATGTTCATAGCAATACAAACACAAATCTGATTCCATTTCACATAATAATAATAAAGTGACTGAGTTGCATAAACTAAATGACCATATCATAAACCACACAAATAAAGGGACTGAGTTATATAAACTGAACTACCCATTCTCAACAACATTTTTTTAATTCTTTTTTTATCAAAAATAAATACTGGTCTTGCTCTGCGTTTGCTTTTCCAGGTTGCTAGATAAAAAGTTAATGTGATCTTTAAAGTTGGTTTTAGATAAACTTAAAACAAGGGTATGCTTTCTAAAATGATCCCTGCCATCTGTCACTTGAGCCTGGCATTCTTCATAAGAAGCGTCAAGCTATGCAAAGCATTTCCCCATCTGCCTCACATCAAGGTCCCAACATCTGCATTTGTTTACTGTGTATCTCACAAAGTTCGATATTCTTATAATCCTTCTGTGTGTCTGCCCTGGTTGTTATAAAAAGCTACACCATATTACCAGTTTGGGGTTGTCACTTATCTTGGTTTACAAAGTTCGATATTCTTATAATCCTTCTGTGTGTCTGCCTTTGTTATTTGTCTTGCCCCTCAGTGCGCACATGCACATACTTTTAACAACCCTGGTTGTTATAAAAAGCTACACCATATTACCAGTTTGGGGTTGTCACTTATCTTGGTTTACAAATTATTTGTGTGTGTGTGTGGGGGGGGAGGGCAGGTATTACTATTAATGTGCAGTCAGAATTTCACAAAATGTCCCCACAAAAACAGTAACTCCTGAAAAAACGATGCTGTGGGGATGTCCCCATTTTTTAAAACACCTTTTTAAGAACTAAATATGCCTTCAAAAAAAAAAAAAAAAAAAGAAAGTGACAAAATATAGTTTGTTGTCGACTTTCACCCTGTGTGGAGTTCTGAAATAGTAAATAAAAATATAGTACGAGTCAATGAGAAGTCCCCACAAATATAGAAACGCAAATGTGTGTGTGTGTGTGTGTGTGTGTGTGTGTGTGTGTTTGTGTCCTTGGTAACCATGAGAGCTGGTGTTTCTGGTTTTCATCATTTTATACATTTTGAAGACCACATGTAGAATGCTGAATAAATATTTGTAGCATATATTTAAGCAACAATAGCATTGTTGTGGCATGTTACGAGGTAATAATGGAATTCCCAAGTCAATTAATTATTTGAACGAGGGAGTGGAAAATCACTTAACACAATGGCATGTATGTAACATAGCAAAATAATAACCTCTTAAAGCAATACCAGCCTCCCAGCTCTTGCTTTCAAAGATAATAGTATTATGAAGTTGTGCATAAACCCATCAAAGCTATGTGAAGTATAGTCAGAAATGTATCATACCATCCAATATATCTGGGGGTGTATCTGGCAAATACAAAAATATGATCTACTGACTGAGCATTGAAACAACAATGACTCATGCACAGTATGTGCCTATGGCAAAGTGCCCCCCCTGTGTATGTTATATGTTACGTGTTGTGTGTAAATGTTGGTGTATAAGCATTGGTACACGGGATATAAGGGGGTCTGTGTTTCACGTGTGTGTAAATTGTATATTTGTATTTAGGCACGGGGATGGCACATCACATCACGTGCAAGTAAAAAGTAATAATATGTGAGCACGGGGAATTGCACTTTAATTAATTCACGTGCAGTTGTACCGAGATTCCAATTGAATGATTGACTAGCAATCGAATCTCGGTACAACTGCATAAAAGCTGCATGTTTTCACTCACTGGTGGTTGGTGTTCGGTGAGTGGAGAACGGGAGAGAGAGGAGAAAAGAAAGCAAAGCAAAGTAAAGTCAAGTCAAGTAATTAGTGTTCTCACTCACCGTGTTTCGTTTGTCTGTCTGTGCACTGTCTAGTCCGTTTTGTTTACCTGTTTATTTTGGCGCAAGTGCCGTGTCCTGTTTTTGTTACAACCGTTTATTTTCTGTATGTTTATTCATTAAATGCTGAGCGAAAGCATTCGCTCAGCTCTACACAAACTCCACCTCTCTCTGTTGTTTGTGTTCCTGTTTCTGCCGTGATGTCACCAATTAGTCATTCCTGTCACAGTGCCTCAGAAATGTGATTGATTTCTTGTTTATAGTTATTAACATGTATTTATTCCAGCATGGTTGCAATATTAGCATACAGGCTTCCATACGGGCTTACAACTATGTAGAAGTTACTCACAAATTTTCACGCAGACTTCCATGAAAGTTGCACAAATTCCACTAAAAATATAGCCACTACAATTGGTTTTGAACCAACATCTGTCCCAGTTTTTGCCTCATAAAAATTTGGCAAATGTACTAGTTTCCAGTACAGAGGTATGTAGTAGACTTCACCTGTGTTAAATCAGAGTTAGAACAAAATAGGTATAGGTCTGTTTTTATAAAAGTTACTTCATATTTCTGTGTTTTTATTGGGAAAGTCACCTGTTGTGTGTAGAGCTGCAGGAAACACGACCGTCTGGAATTCGAACAGCCTCAGACAAGCCCTTTGGAGCTCATACAAATTTTTTGAGCTTTTGCACTGTCTGTAAATAAGACTTCTATGGAGCTTGCATCCTAAATTCGAACCTGAAGCTCTATAAACTGTGCAGCTCGGCTAAAGTGACACTCATCTGAGATCAGAACGGTCCTTCAAAACTGTAGAGGTCTGTTTAACATCTACTGGGCCCAGTGCTTTCTTCGCTGCCCATTTGCATGGGTGAGCAGGGGTTTCTGTCAGTCCACTCGCACATTGTAGCCTAGCTGATGCAGAACCCATTGAGCCTGTACATTGGCTCATTTGTTTATTTGTTTATTATTTAGCAGACGCCTTTATCCAAGGCGACTTACTGAGACTAGGGTGTGTGAACTATGCATCAGCTGCAAAGTCACTTACAATTACATCTCACCTGAAAGACGGAGCACAAGGAGGTTAAGGGACTTGCTCAGGGTCACACAATGAGTCAGTGGCTGAGGTGGGATATGAACCAGGGACCTCCTGGTTACAAGCCCTTTGCTTTAACCACTGGACCACACAGCTTCCTATAAGCCTCATGTTTGTGGAGCTGGCGATGTCCACGAGGAAATGTTGTGAGTGGGAATGGACCTAGTGAGCAAGTGCTTGTTGCGCATGGTTTGTGACTGTCAATGGTATGTCACAGTAATATTATGCACAGCCATTCAAAAGTCCAAGATCTCTGGTAATGGGCCTTGCATGTCGCCAACAATCAGAATGCACAGTTACTCAACCTTGTGTAAAAGTGAAATATCACACTTTTGAGCTCACAATATTTTTGGGGGTGCTCATTTTAATATGGCAGGGCACTGTAGATTAGACATAAGCAAGGTGTCTAAAATAAGTTCTCTACGAAGTTTAAATAATAAATCACATATTTGGTGGATAAATCAATAGATTTTTATTTAATAGCATACATTTAATTCACCTCTGCTTGTCTGTGAAATGTAATGAGGAAGAAACAGTTTGTGATATCGGTCAAATTTATGGGCTATACAGTAAGAAAAGTAATCAGAATGGAGTCAGACGTGCTAGAATCAATTCTTTAGATGTTCTGATCCACATAGTTTAAAACGCTTCAGTGGAAAGAGGAGTGTAAGGTTAGTCTGTTTTTTTAATTCAAGCTTGAAAACCCAGACTATAATTGAGCTCAAAAGGAGCCTTTTAGCGAATGGTATCAAGTCTTCAATGTTAAGACTTGAGCTTGATCGTGAAAATACATTTAAACGAAAATACAGTTAAAATGTGGACAGCTAAACGTGTGTTGAGCTGCACGCTTTAATTGAATTAAATGATAGAAATTATCACAATAACCAAAAAAAAAAAATAATTTACACAGAAGTAAACATCTAAGCATGACATTGAAGTATTATTAATTAGAACTAAATACATGATTGTTACAAACAGACTCAGATAAATTCCTCTCCAGATTGCTTCTTATATATTTTATTTTCTATTATTTTTTGTATTCAGTATGGTATGGTAATTAGGACACCCAAGCTATTCCAGTTGCAATTCAGACTTAACCACTTAAGTTTTCCATTAACGTGCAGCAGGAGAATCCCTGGTTATCATTAAATTAATTAAGACAGACAGCTGGCTTCTATTTCTCTCCATTCGAGTCTTTGTACTTTTCTTTGTACGTTTTTCTTTAATAATCCCAGTCAATAAACAGTATACAGATTGAATGCAAAGTTGACATTGGACTAACTGGTAGCTTATTAGTTAGGATTCTTAATGCATTTAAGCAAAGTAACAATATGCACCTCCTAATAACATATTTCTTGGAGTGTTTTTTTTTATCACAGTATAATTGGAACATGTACAGTAGAGTATTAATTTTATGAAAACAAAACAAAAAAAAACAACCCTAACTTAGCATGAGAACTAGTGTTGTACAATGCTCAATTGGATTGCCGTTTTAATGTATTTTTTTATTCATCGTCATACCTACTCCAGCATGGATGCTTTTTTTTTTTAGTATTTTGCCCCTCAGCTTCTACCTTCATTTTGCTTTTACAGAATTGCTAAGCCTTTTTCAGCAGTGCATTTTTTTTTAAATAAAAACACAGTATGTAACATTGTACAGGTTTATTTTAAAAGAAATAATGCAACTTTTCACTGGAGTAGAGTCTTTAAACCTGACCCAGAATATTCTGAGCTAAATTTAAGCATCATTAAGTGCTATGAAAATCCAACCCATTGCTTAAAGGGGGTTGTTTATACAGGGTACATTTTCAGAATATTTATCTTTATGTGGGTTCTGAATCATTCTATTTGAATCATTGAATTGTTATGTGTCATTGTTTCATCTATAAACATAAAAAAAAAATTGAAAGCAAATGGCAAATGATACTAAGAGGGTCATTCACGTGAACCACATCACATGCCTAAAAACCAAATGTCTAATACTTACATTATGTTTGGGGCTTAGGCTTCAGCCTTGTGCACATTGTTAAAGACTTGTGCTCTTGGAATATCTCATTGTAAATAAAATACTTCAATCAAATATATCCTTCTAAACCAAACCATAACTTCTTAAACACTGATGAGACACCATTTAAAAAAAACACCCCTCCTATTTCCAATACTGGCTGCTGATCTCTAGCCTCCCAAATTATTTTCTTTTAAAACATTTTTTAAAAATAACAATAATACATATATATGTTCTGAATGAATATGAACTTATTTTCTTTGCATTATTCGAGGTCTGACAACACTGCATCTTTTTTGTTATTTTGACCAGTTGTCATTTTCTGCAAATAAATGCTCTAAATGACAATATTTTTATTTGGAATTTGGGAGAAATGTTGTCAGTAGTTTATAGAATAAAACAAAAATGTTCATTTTACCCAAACACATACCTATAAATAGTAAAACCAGAGAAACTGATAATTTTGCAGTGGTCTCTTAATTTTTTCCAGATATATATATATATATATATATATATATATATATATATATATATATATATATATATATATATATATATATATAAAAAAAATCTTTACATCAAACTATTGCTATTAAATGTGGCCTTTCATGCATCTGCCTTGTCATGCATCTGCCTGTGAACACTGCTGGCTATTCTTGTTTAAAGACTTTTATGAACGAAAATTGCCAAATGTCAAAATGGTAATAGATGGAAAATGTTTGATGTGTTCATTCCTTTGATGACGTTGCTGTGAATAACACAGCTGTCAACTCAGACTGTTTAAAAAACCCCTGGGCTGGGCCTTGTAAAAACCCATTACATGTCCTGCCTGTTACAGTTTAATAGCCCACTGTAGCTTCAAGCCACAAACAACAATAATAAAACAGAAGAAAAATACTTTGTGCTTAGAACAAAACAGGGGCTTGTGGTTCACTTTCATTGATGTGACTTGTTAAGGAGATATTTAGGTTACAGATGTATGGATTTGTTTATTCAAATAATCTATTTATTGATTAATCTTGTTTTGTAATGTTTAAGACTAAAAATAATGAGGAAAATATGAGGAAAAGCATAAACTTTTGGTTAACATCTTGGTCATCAAACACTGTATTAGTATTAGGTAGACTGGAGGACCTCAGTATGTCAAAAGTCAGAGACAACATCTCTCTGTAGGAGGATTGATCTAAGTCAGTGCTGGCCAATAAGTGGATCGCAAAAGTTTTTTGGTGGATCTCGAGACAAATCAGAACAAGCACTAACATATAAGCATACTGTACAACTGTTTTTGTTATGACTGATTTGATGGGGAGAGCCTTCTGTGTCATCCAGTAGCACAGACGAAAATATCCCGACAGTTAGTTCTGCATATGAGATTAAAAAAATGCTTATGCGAACGTACATTTTAATTTAGGCGCATGTGTGCGACTAGAAATTCGTAAAGGTTGACTATAAAAAAATAAATGTGATTTTTTTTTTTTTCCAGCTGAAAGTAACAAAAAATAAATATATAAATAAACCTCACAGTCGGATCTGAACTCTCATGGCTCAATCGTAATGTACTCTGAGAAAGTTTATTGGTGTCCACTGCCCACTGTTAATCGGACATTAAAAACTACAAATCCCATACCCTGCCAATTACACTGATTTATCAGTGCGATGGCTACTCGTTTCCAGATAGTTTTAAAACTTGTCAAACCAAGATGAGGAAAATAACAAATTATTTTCATGTGATTGGAGAGGTTTCAAAAGAAAACCGCAATGAACAAAATTCAGATATGTCTGCGTCTTAACTGGGAACCAGAAGTTCAAACATGAATATATAAAAACACAGTGCTTCAAAACAGCACATAATGTGCGGAGAGGCATACATCCAGAAACGTTAGCCAGACCATCCCGCTACCAACCATAAACAGGCAAGTAGCACATTCTAAGGAAGATGCTACCAGGCACTTAAAAATCATTTAAGTTGAAAAAAAAATGTGTCCATTGTAATTTTGTTGATGCACAAGTGTTATGTAAGAATGGAAGGAAAAAAAAATTGTAGATATTCAACAATAAATTTGAGCAAAATTGTATTTTGTGTGTGTGTGTGTGCGTGTGTGTGTGTGTGTGTCTATATGTGTGCGGGTGTGCCCCTAAATTTCTTAGTGTGCGCCTACATTTTTTTACTTACTTTTACACCATGTTTCAAGACTCAAATGAAAAAAAGTTTCTGTTTTATAACTACCTATGCTTAATATTAAAAATGCTTTGATTGCGCATTTGTTATGTTTTTGTTGTTGTGGTTGTTTTGTTTTATTATTGCTCTCTTACATATTGGACATTATTATATTAAGTCCCGCTAATAGTTGTTGGTCATAGCTTACTGGTGGATCGCCATAATGGATCGCAGTGTTTGGTGTATTGGCCACCACTGATCTACATGGTCTTGTCTTTGGAGAAGTTCACAAGTTCAGATTCACCTGGGAATAATCTGAACACAATCCAACAAAGAACTACCTAGCATCTTCCATTAAATCGCAATCACTTTAATGCCTATCCACATTACTGAAATAACCCACAAGCAACAGGTGCTGAAATCATGTAATTGCATTATAGAGGTTGTGTAAACAGTGTTCTTCAGATATTTCACTTCCTAGGCTAGGGATATTGGTTTAGAAAGAACATTTAATCAAACTAACAAATAGCAGATACAAAAAGACTCTTCTTTAGGTTGTTTTTTTGGTGACTAAAACTTCAGCGTTGAATATCATCTTTCATAAGTGTCCTTGCCTTCAGCTTAGGAAAAGTCACAGTAGCAATTATCTTTATGGTTTTGGCCGCTGTTAGATATAAATACTTAACATAAATTATTACTAAATATCTTTATATTGTACTGAGGAGAAGGAAACCATCAGTTCATTGAGACGGAAACAGTATTTATGAACAGGTTTTCAAAGGAAATGTTTACATAAAGCGCAGGTCACCAAATGAAACTGAGGTGGCCAAGAGTATCTTGAATGCAAAATGCATTTGTTTCTGGCTCATGTCGAACTTCAATGATTTCAAGTCTGTTTTAACAGACTCCTGGCAGGTTTGGGCTTGCAATTTCAGCTGTCTTATTGCCTACCCAGCTTCCTCATATGGGTGGGAAAACATCAAGTGTGTTGTAGCTGCAAAGTGCGTATGGGGTGTACGTGTGTGTGCGCATGGTTTTGTCTCCAGAGTTGAGGCAAACTCCGGGCCCTGCATGTTTATGTACTCAGCTGGTAATTAGAAGAGGAAAGTGTAAATCAGGAAATAATTGAATACCTTCCTAACACTAATCATCAAAGGGCTGCTCCTTCTAATAAATACAGTGTAGTTTTCAGCACACCACCTTATCTGCTTACAAATTAAACAGAAGGTTTACCATAACAGATGTCTATAGTCTGATGCAGACTTTAACAAAGCATTCTTCAATGTATGTCTAGTTAAATAGCTCACTATCTGCTGCTGTAGAACATCTAACTGTACTGAACAGAACCCAACGGTAGCTGCAGTTTCTGTATTACCACTGAAAAGTTTTAATTAAATACAGATGAAGCAATACATTATTAAATAAATAAATACATAAATACATAAATAAATAAATAGTCAGACCCAACCAAGCTTAAGATCATAACCCAAGCACCTACAAAAGCAATTTTTGGAATGAGCAACCAGGGCAATCTGGTATATCAACTTCAAACATTAATATAGTGCCTAATCTGAATCATGATAAAGAGAATAATGTACTGAAACCAAGTGAAAAAGCCAAATGGGAAATCTAAATGTTAATATTTAATTTGCAAAAATGCATCCAGTATTATTCTAAAATGAGGGTAAATTATTGTTTTTCATTACAGTTATCTTCTGTCAAAATCTCTCTCACATGCATAGAGTATGGTCTGCTCCACATCTCATAAAAATGCTCTCTGCAAATTCTAAACACATTGAAAACCCACATCAAACCCATATTCAAAGGCTATTTTTGGCATGATAGAATTAAAAGGGCAGAATTATAGTATCATGCTGGTACAATTTAATTTTGATTTATAACTTACTCAGAATAAAGGATAGGTAACCAAAATCTCCTTGCGTGCTTATATTACACACACTGGTCATACAACATACTGCATTCATATACATCTTTCATGATGGCACAAAGCAGTGGCTCTAGCGCAAAGGCCGTTTGGGCTCAAAGTCGGCGCAAACCTTTTTTGTGCTGGAATGCGATTCTTGAGCCATGCTTTGCACTGTCTTTTAGGGCTAGCGCCAGTGGTCGGTATAACTTTTGAGGCTGTCATTTCATTTCTTTATGAAGTGATTTTCATGTGGTGCAAAGCCGGTGCTGGGTGCTGCGTTTGCATTTTGAAAGAGACATCTCAGGCAGACTTATTCAGAGCGCAATCATTGATGCAGGCAGTAGAAGAAAGTGAAACATGGAGAAACAAGAGAAGAGGAACGTAACAGCAAAACGTAAGTGTATATATACATATACATATCTATATTTATATTTTATAAATCGAATATTTGTTAATTTTGTGTTTGTTTGCTTTTAGAGAGAATGGGAAATGCATCAGCATTCCTGCTTCGAAGGGAGAGGAGATAGCAAAATAGAGTTTTCCCACCTGTGTCTTTTTTACGCCTATCAGACAGCGAATGCAGACATCGTCTCTGACTAACAAGCAAATTATAGCGGATATCTGCCAGTTACTGCAGGCAGATCAGGAAATAGATACGGGAAGATATAACGCATTGCCTGTTGCATTAAAGGTCACTGCTGTTGAACATAAAATGTTTTGCACTGAACATAAAATGTTTAATACAAAAACATGGTGCCTGAGTTACAAGCTTGCAGTGTCTATTTTAAATATCCAAAGTATGGATTGTAGCGTAACAGGAAAGCGTAATCAGTCAGACTGCTGAGTCTGTATCATCTGATCCGAAACTGCAGAACTCTACGTGTTCGATATCTGAACCTTCATCATCGAGGATGCAAGCAATTGCCTGAATCATTCAATGCACAGAACAACTACTTCTTAGTTTTTTCTATTCACAAGAGCCATATTTCCCCTCAAAATTAATGGTGAAACTTTGACTTTTGCAGAATGATGCGGCGTCGAGGAGCTGTCACCAGCAACTTGTAGTACTTGGTGGCACTGATGGACCTGTCGCCTCATTCTCCCTTTGTTCTTCTCTTCTAGGCTGTCGGTGTGACAGAGGTGTTGGTCTTACTTTTTTCACTGGTTGGAAAAACAGGGCAGTTTAAATAACATTAATTATAAATGAGGGGAAACTAATTACCGGCAGATGGAAGAAACACTTCTTGTCCTCCACAACCCATTATACTCTCCCGTTGAAGGGTGGATGAGACGATCTCCTACGCGGACATCAGTGACTGGCTTGTAGAGGTCTCATGCAAATCCCCCCCCCCCATAAAAGTATATTAACAAACCTTATTAATACATGTTAAAAACTACAAAACAACAGCACTATCGGTTGTGTGCCGGTATAAAGAGACAAAAAGAGTCAATGTACTCAAATTTGTTTCAGGTTTTTCAATGTTACAAATAATAACAGAGCTACTGGTAAATATGTAAACATGCTGTGATGGTGTCTCTTCCATGTTGGATACACAGAGCTAGGACTTCTTATTCTTTTTCTCAACTCGAGATTGCTGAATGTCCTGGCTCCAGCACAAACAGCTTTTTGAAGGGAATGTTACTGACTCACGATCGGACATCAGATTTTACTCAGCAGTGATTGGTGTAGCGCAATTAGGATTACGCTTGCGCCAGGCGCTAAATTTGATCAAAATCTCTCTTGGGACAGACCTCTCCCTGCAGCGCTACCGCAATGACTTTCAGCATTGCCCTCGCACTTGCCCCTGAGTTATCAAAATCAGGCTCTAGATCTTTTAGTTTTCCAGAACTTATTTTTGCTTCAACATTCTGAAATACTGAATTTCCTGTTCTGTGGTCACCGGTAAGTTTTGTATTGGGAAATTCAGGATGCATGTATTAATTTTGTTTAACTTTCTAGTGCTGTTTCATTTGCAAGTTTGTAACAAACAAAATAAAATCTTTATATTTTGGAGAAAAGACTCGGACAACATTTGTGCTCTTTTGAGGCTTGTCCATTTTTAGAAACCAATTCCCCAGGAGGACATCTAATTGAATTCTGAACGACTCACATATTTTAGCTTGCTTTTATGACATAACCCAGCTGATGTTTCCATACATTTATTCTCTGAATGAAACAATGCTTTTTTACTTTTTATTTTATTTTTGCAAGATGTAAACATATTTAATATTTTAGATGGGACATATTTATATTACTATGTTAACTGAATATCTTGCTACAAGGATATCTCAATCTTCTACTTACATGTTGCAAAGATTCTGTGAGAGAAATCCTAGAAAGAATGACTGAAATAAGGCTGGATCTCCTGTAACAGCTGAGACACACCTGGACTTCGGTGTCCACAACAGGCTTTTACAATTTAAAGGTCAATTTATCTTCTAAAGCCTCAAACAGAGAACAGCGTTTTTAAATACACAGCAAGAGACTGACACTCCCTGTCAGATAAAAAGTGGTCAGTGATTACCAACAGGATGGTTCTCATTGTTTGGCATAACATTGTACATGTTTTCATGACACCTATGATATTGCACAAGCAACGTGTGGATGGCCCATGAATAACCTACATATAATGATTTACATACATGTTGTGGTGTTGGACTCTTTTGATGTGCAGAAGTTATTAAAATACAACATTATGCTCTTTAGTATGTTTTAAAGTCTGTATTATGAATCCACGTAAAATCATGGAATGTTCTTGTAAGTTCTTCTAGGTGTTGATGTCACTGGTGGTGGACCCTCAAGGTAAGAATTGGTACACATAAGAGAATCAGCAGGCTAATCTGTGCAACGTAGACAGCAGACTTTCATATACAATGTATGCTGCTCATCTACTGCTTGACAGCCACACAACTATGCTGGACTTCCTGTTTTTTTTACTGTGAATAATAGCTTGATTGTGCTCAGGTTTTGAATGACTTGTCATTATTTTTGCAAGTGTTACTTGAACATTCAAAGTGTATCACATTGCTCCTTTCTTGTATGGACTATACACAAATCTTAATTGATTCACACCACTCTGGTTGATTTTGTAAATGAGGTGGAAAGTTTTGTCGTACTTGGCAACAACATGCAATTTCCTTCTGAATGAAGCACCATTTGGCCAACAAAGGCTATCAACATTGTTTATTTTTCCAGGTAAATGTAAAACTTTAAAATGGAAAAAGAGTTTACTATTGTCAGAGCTGACATAATGCCCCAGAATGTTAAAGTGACTCAAACAAACAGTTGCGCACGAGCAGCATGTGATTTAACAGGTGTTAGGTCTCTTAAGGAAGTTTTTGGAAATGAGTTCAAATCGTTTTTTACTCTTATGAACAAACAGCATGTTTCTTAAGCTAGTGATGTTAGAGATGTAAGCAACAGCAAGATTCTTTGCTGAGATATATAAGACTTTGATGTAATTCACAGAGCCTCTGCCCTGCCTGGACTGACTTTCGGCACGTGCTGTGTACTGACCTCTCAACTTGTGGATAACTTTTGAACATTTGTGAATAGGGGTATTTTCTGTTGATCTAAACAGTGGCTAAATAATGCCATAGTTCCTGGATCTTTCCATATTTTTACAGACAGAAATACACAAAGACAGTCACTTGTATGGGTTCATTTGCCGTCATACATAAATGGTCCAATTTTCTAAACCAGGATGGGCAAAGTTTTCCCTTTTCAGTCTACTGAATTTCTTTTTTTCCAGCCGTGTTATAACTTGTTTTAATTGAATCAATTGATCCACCATCCATAATTATATAGCAATTTTACCTATTAACCAGCAGTGAAATGGCCCTCAAGGACCGGAATTGGGCACCCCTAATCTAAACAGGGGTGGTATTTACACCTGCCTCTATATAGAGCAATTCAGTAGATGTTTATGGCTTATGGTCAAGACTATTTATACTCTTTTATTTTATATTCCTTTTTTTCTGGGAAGTCTGTCCATTCACTGGTATTTGTCTACTAATTCTTTCAGAAAATACTTCTGTTTATTGCAGTTTTTATTTAGACTATATGGAAGTAAGGTTGTTGGTATTTGTCACATTGTGGAAGGATGGTGGACAATTCACTGGCAGACAGGAGACAGAACTTTATTTGTAATGCCGTTCAGGCGCACTGATTTATTTTAGTCCACAGAGGGTGCTGTTGTCCGTGGCCTGAATACCGTAAATGGTAATCAGGTCCACAGGAATACCAACACAGGTAAACAGTTCAATACAGGTGCACTCACAGGTGCTCTGAAAATAATAATGAATGACAAAAGTTGAAAGAAAAAGGGAAAATAAAACACAGAGCAATCCCCCAAGACCCGCCTCTCAGCCACTCAGAGAGAGGGAAAGCCAACACACCCTCTTCCCCACCTCTGTGTCATCGCCATGACTGACAGGCGGATCTTATGAGACTGCTGCCCTCTTACTGCAGAACCACGGATACGCCAGATAGTCAGCACAGATCTCCCCTGTTACAGACATGTATTGGCTATTTGGTATGGTGATAGAACTGAGGTTGTGCCCATCAACTGCAGGTTCAAGTCAGATGAATGCCAGTACATATTAACCCTTAAGTCTTTATATCACTGCAGTGTGTTGGCTAGTTTGAGTGGCATCTCTAGAGCAAACTTTATCTCTACATCCACTGACCTGTGTTTACAATCATGTTTAGATGTAAAAAATGACAATGAAGCCAGTATCTGAGGTGTATTTAACTGGAAGTTTTTGAAGTCTATAAAATCCTTGGTTGTTTTGTCATCCTGCAGATCTAACACTGCATTACTGTGGACACAGTTCTACTGGAGTAACACTACTGCTTTGTTCCACATGACAATGTTACTCTATCCAAAATGCAGCATAATACATAATTAATTAATCTTGGAATTCATTGAGATTTTAAGGTATTGTGGACCAATTTTATGACCACCATACATGCCAGCTGGAAATGTGTGTGCCAGCAGGAACTGCCAAACCGCTGTGTAATTAGTTGTTGTTTTATTAGTGACTTTATTGACTGCCAATTGGTATGTGTCTGTCGAGCACAATTGTGTTTTTTACATAGGGTGTTGCTTTGAGTATAGACACAAAGCTAAAATGTGAATAGGAGACATTTTCATTTTATTTTAAACTGGTTTAATTGAAATATACACATATACAGTGGTACTGTTGTAGAGATTCACACTTGCATCAGGAGTTAAACATTACTTATTTTTGCTTCACTCCCAAAAGGAACTAAAAATGAGAGAAAGAAATACTTAGAAAAAAACATTCTTTTGCATATCTTCCACTGTGTGACAATAATTATATGTGACAATAATTGTTACTAATCACCTTAAAGTGTATCCTTATGGAAACAAGTTACTTTAACAGTCATATATACAATTATGACCAAAAGTTTTGCATCACCCTATAGAATTAACTCATTCTGCTTCAAAAAGTCGAATGAAACCTATAATGTTATGTTAACATATTGAATTACATACCGCTTTGTAGTTTTCCATATACTTAAAGAAAAATTTATAATTTAAAAATGTGAGATTTCTAAATCTAACATGAAATACTTTACTACTATTATGGCTTCTGGTAGACTTTTGTGATATAATTGTGTAGTTTCTTTGTTTACATGCTGTTAAATAAAATATCTAAATTATGTTCATATACTAAGAGGTTGGATAGTAAATATGACTTTATATACTGTAAAGCCATAAATATTTGCAAGCCTTTTATTATGTGTTTTTCAAGTTTAAAAAAAAACAAAAAAACATAAACATTTTTGGCACAAATATCTTAGTCCCTTCCTAACTTGTAAATGTGTAATATACACTACCAGTGCAACAGGTTGCCGACATTTCTGGAGCAAATTATGGCTTTACAGTATTTTGTTTAAATGTAGCTGATACAGCATAAGTAAATAACATAAATAAATAACATATATAATAACAGTTCATGCCGGGAGTTATTTTTCTTTCTTTTGTAGTATGTTTTGTAATTTGTTTTCTGTTAAGTCACAGAATCGCCCTTAGGCAGTTTTTTCATTCAGCCATTTTATCTTGTTGTTTGGAGTGGAGGTGGAGGGTGTTCCTTTGAAAAGGGGCAGGACTGACGGTGATGTAAACCAATCACATGACAGATCGAGACTATTGCCCGGTAGTGTAAGGCTGTCAGGTCAATATTTCAATCTATTTTTGCTCTTATGATGAAGTTTTAACCAATCGCAGGCCAGAATTGTCATCTATCTATCTATCTATCTATCTATCTATCTATCTACCTGTTCTGTCTAGTGTGATGCATGCTGGGAGAGTGGAGTGAGTGAGGTGGAGTGGATTGAAAGTAGGTGTTTCGTTTTTCTTTCTTTTTTATATGTGTTTGTTAATGTGAATAGTTATTTGGTTTTGTTTGTTAAATAAATTAAAGAAGTTTGTCTTTTGCGGTCAGCATGGCTGGCTCAGGGGGGGTTTTCCCCCTTGAGAGTTTAACTCGTAAGCACGGAGTTAAAATAGCTACGGAAGGTTTTGTTCCTATAGAGAAGTGCATGTTAGCGATTGGGAAAGTAGTCGGTTATGACAATATAAAGTCTGCATCTAGAATGAATGGATCAGTCGTGGCGTTTTTAAGTCAAACTGATCTAGTGAATAAAGTAGTAGAAAATGGAATTGTTTTGAATGATTCTCTGGTTGCAGTGACGCCATTAGTGACACCAGCGAGGAAAATAATCATATCAAACGTTCCACCTTTCCTTAAAAATGCACTAATTATAAATGAATTGTCTCGACATGGGCAAATTGTTTCAGCCCCAAAAAGAATCCCGTTGGGCTGTAAATCTCCATTATTACAACATGTGGTCTCCTTCAGGAGACAGTTGTTTATGGTTCTGAATAAAGGGAGTGAGGAACTTAACATTGTTTTAAAGTTTAAAGTGGATGGCTGTGACTACGTGATTTTTGCTACTTCAGAAACGATGAAATGTTTCAATTGTGGGGCGGATGGACATTTAGTTAAAAATTGCCCGAAAACAAAAGATAGAGAGGAGAGAGAAGGGGGAGAGGTGAGCGAGAAAGTAGCGGTGAACTTGAAATCCACGGAGCCGAGTAATGTTGATGTTGAAACAGAGAGTGGGGGTATAGAGAGAGGGAATGTGAGCGCTGAAAATGATGGAGAGGTGGCTGGGACGAGTGTTGGTGTGGAGGTGAGCGGAACAGAGAGTAAAACTGGCGAGAAGGAAATTAAGAATACCAGTAGTGATGGTAACGAAAAACAACAGATTGAAAGTGGTACTGTTAATGATACGGATAGTATGAGAGAAGCAGAGACTGGAGAAGTAAGAGAGGACAATCAGGGTGCGGGTGGAAATAAAACTGAGCGTCTAGGGGAGAGTGCATCGGAGAATGTTTCTGAAGTAAGCAGTTTGGCAATGGAAATGAGTGAGAATATGAATGATAATGTTGGATTTAAGACTCCAGGAAAAAAGAGGAAAAAATTATTAAAAAGGAAAAATATAGAGGAAGTAGAAACAAGGGGAAAAGAACAACCTCCTAAAAAGGAGGGGCAAAAGCCCTGGAGTGTTTTGGTTGCCAGCACCATACATGAAAGTAATTCAGAGTCAGAGAGAGAGGAGGAGGAGGAGGCTGTGTTAACCGACTCCTCTCAATGCTCTGAATCCATTTTGTTAAAGAGCGGGTATGGTGAGCAAGACATAAGAGAGTTTTTACTGTTGACAAAGGGAAGGAGAAAAGTTGATGTGGAGGATTTTTTTCCTGATTTAAGTTTGTTTGTGAACTCAGCGGCTTATCTGGTAAAGAAGTCCTCTGGGTCAAATTTTACAGATCAAGAACGCTGGTGTTTAAAGAATTGTTTGATTAGAGTTCGTGGTAAACTTAATCAAAAATAAAAATGGTAAACTCCGTGGTTTTTTTTCAAATATTGTTAGTTTTTTTTTCTATCCCAATGATGACTTTTCTGTTAGGGACTATTAACATAAATGGTTGTAGAGACAGTTTTAAGAGGGCTTCTGTTTTTGAATATTTGAACCAGAAAAAACTGGATGTCATTTTCTTACAAGAAACTCATTGTGATTTCAAAACCCAGTCAGAGTGGGAAAAGGAATGGAAAGGGCAAATGTTCTTTAGTCATGGATCTAATGTGAGTGCTGGGGTGGCAGTTTTGTTTAAGGAACATTTTAAACCTGAGTCTGTGGACTTTACTGAACTGGTAAAAGGTCGGATGCTTAAAATAGAAGCTGTAGTAGAAGGACAATCCTTTGTATTTATTAATATTTATGCCCCCAATGATGGAAAAGAGAGGTTGGAATTTTTCAAAATTCTGGACGAGGTTTTAGTAGAATGCACGTCTGATGAGGTTTTGTTTTTAGCAGGGGACTTTAATTGTACTGCTCATTGTAAAATGGACAGAAATCATCCTGAGCCACACCTTAAGTCTGCAAGAGAATTATCAGTTATATTAAAAAAGATTGATTTAATTGATGTGTGGAAAAGTGTGCATCCAAATAAAAGACAATATACTTGGGTTAAGTACAGTAAGAGTCACATCTCAATGGCGAGATTAGATCGGATTTATGTTTTCAAAGAGCATTTTAATCTGATAAAACAATGTAGCATCTCTCCTTCTACCTTTTCTGATCACAACCTTGTATTCCTTTCTGTTTTATTGCCTAATGTTAAACGCAGTCGTTCCTATTGGAAATTCAACACTAGTTTGTTAAATGATTTGCATTTTATCAAATGTTTTAATTTCTTTTGGAAAACATGGAGGGATGATAAAGGTTCCTTTTCAAATCTTAGACAATGGTGGGACGTAGGTAAAGTTCAAATAAAAACATTCTGTCAACAGTACAATGAAAACGTTACAAAGAGGGTAAATGAGTCTCTGCAGGAGCTGGAGCGGGATGTCTTAGAGCTCCAGAGAGCTCTAGACTCCAAGCAAAATGATAATCTAATTGAAAAATTAAAGTACAAAAAGAAATTAATTGCAAATCTTTTGGATGTAAAAGTGAAAGGAGCACTGGTGAGATCTAGGGTGCAGGGGCTGACGAAGATGGACGCACCTACTCAGTTTTTTTTCAGTTTGGAGAAAAAAAGTAGCCAAAGGAAGGCAATTCATTGTCTAAGGAGGCCGGACGGAGTGGAGCTGAGAGACCCGGAGGAGATCAGGAGGCACGCTGTCCAGTTCTACTCAGGTTTATTTGCAGCGGAGGCTGGGGCTGAGCCTGAGGAGGTGCAGGGTTTCCTGCAGGGCATGACGTGTTTGCCTGAGGAGGCTAATGAAGGGCTGGGGAGTGCCCTGTCTATCGAAGAACTTACTGTTGCTCTGCAAGGGCTGAATCAGGGCAAAGCTCCTGGCATTGATGGCTTGCCCGTGGAGTTTTATAAAAGTTTTTGGCAACTGTTGAAATATGATCTTGCTGAAGTTTTTGAAGAGAGTTTTGAGCAAGGAGAGCTGCCGCTAAGCTGCAGGAGAGCAGTTATCACGCTCCTTCCAAAGAAAGGTGATCTTTGCGACATAAAAAATTGGAGACCTGTGTCACTGTTGTGCTCCGAATATAAAATTCTTTCTAGAGCTCTAGTCAACAGACTGAGTACAGTGATCGAGACTGTGGTGCACCCTGATCAAACTTATTGCATCCCAAATAGATCCATTTTTGATAATATCTTTTTGGTCAGGGACATATTGGCAGCCTCAAAATTGTTTGGCTTTAGTACTGGTCTTTTTTTGTTAGATCAGGAAAAGGCTTTTGATAGAGTCGACCACCAGTATTTATGGAAGGTCCTCGCTGCTTTTGGTCTTAACTCTAATTTCATTAGTAAAATAAGATCGCTCTATTGTAACGTTTTCAGTTTGATTAAAATAAACGGAGGACTTACTGCACCTTTTAAAATTCAGAGAGGAATTAGACAAGGATGCCCACTCTCTGGTATGTTATACGCACTATCAATTGAACCTTTCTTGAGTAGGTTAAGAAGTGTTTTGACAGGCTTAGATATTCCAAACTGCAATCAGTCAATTAAGCTGTCAGCTTATGCTGACGATATTATGTTGTTTATAAGTAGTCAAGAAGACATAAAAGTGTTAGTTGAGACCCAGAAAATCTTTGAAAAGGTTTCGTCTGCACGAGTAAATTGGAGTAAGAGCAGTGCTGTGCAGGTTGGGGAAGAAAAAAGATGCAAGTCATTGGTATTGCCTGATGGACTGCAGTGGACCCGAGAAGGTTTCAAGTATTTGGGAATTTTTATGGGCAATGAGAAAATGGAAAGGCAAAATTGGGAAGGGGTTTTGGAAAATATAAAAGGACGTTTGCAGAGGTGGAGGTGGCTGCTTCCTCAAATGTCTTTTAGAGGAAGAGTTTTAGTGGTAAATAATTTAGTCGCCTCCAGTCTTTGGCATAAGTTGATTTGTGTGGAGCCTCCAAAAATGTTGTTGAAACAGATCCAATCCCTACTTTTGGAGTTTTTTTGGAATGGATATTGCTGGTTGAGGCAGTGTGTGTTGCATTTGCCATTGGATGAGGGTGGGCAAGGATTCATCAATATTGAGTGCAGGACAGCTGCCTTCAGACTGCAAACGTTGCAAAAATTGTTTTATTCATCGGTAGAGTTGCCTTGGAGAGGACTGGCGCTGTCTTTCTTTCGTCAGGTTGGAGGGTTTGGTTTTGATTTTAATTTGCTATTTATGGATGTTGGTCAAATTAATTTGACGTGTCTTCCTCTGTTTTACAGGAGCATGCTGAGGGCTTGGGGTGCACTGAAGGCCGAGTATGAGTTTTCTTTAGACCCCTTTTGGGTTCTACAACAGCCTTTGGTGTTAAATCCACAATTTAGTTTCATTTATAGTTTCAAATCGGTTAATGATTCCCTTATTAGGGCTAAACTTGTGAGGATCTATGATCTAATAGACACAGAAAAATGTGCTTGGAAGGACCCAGAATGTTTAGCCAATGCTCTGGCCATGCGGTCTGTACGTGTGGCAGGCGTTTACCTGTCACAGCTGAATGAAGCTCTGCTCCCAGAGTGGCGAGAGGCACTGGAGAGTGTTTTTAGTGAGCATCGAATCCCTCAGCAGGCTCCGTTTCCTTCCTTGCTAATCTCTCCTGCTATTAGTAATTTTGAGGAAGAGAGTGGCAAGATTTTAAAAGTGAAGGACTTGTGTAGATGCCACTTTTCCCTATTGGAGGGGAAAAAAGCATATCAAATGTGTGTGAAAGTAAAGTTCCAAGATGTGCTTAAAGTTCTACCGGACACGCATTGGAGAGAGCGGCTGGGAGCTGGAGAGGAGGACAAGCCAGCCTGGAGAGCTTTATACCAACCTCCCCTTGGTAAAAGATCTGGTGACTTACAATGGAGACTCTTGCATACCATTCTGGCTGTTAATGCTTTTATAACAATACTAAATCCGGAGGTGAATGACAAGTGCCCTTTCTGCAGCAAAAGAGAGACTGTTTTTCACTGCTACATGGAATGTCAAAGATTGGATCCATTGTTTGTTTTTTTAAACAACCTCTTTTTAAAGCTGGGTTTGGAGTTCACGAAGACGGTTTTTATTTTTGGGGTCACATATGCAAAGAGTAAAAAGTTTGTGTTTCAGTTGGCTAATTTTATGTTAGGTCAAGCTAAATTGGCCATTTTAAAAAGTAGGAGCAGTGAAATTGATAAAAACAGTCAAGACTTGGTTAAAGTGTTTCGAAAGCTAGTAAGGGAACGTATAGGTGTTGAATTTAATTTTTATAAAATGATGCACGATTTATTAAAATTTGAAATTATATGGTGTTTTAATGGAGTGCTCTGTGAGGTGGATGAAGAGTCTGATGAACTTGTTCTAAATATATGAATTTTTTGTAGAATTTATTGTAATGTAAAAGTTTATACTCTGTTGTAAATAAATGTTATTTAAAAAGTAAAGTATCTATCTATCTATCTATCTATCTATCTATCTATCTATCTATCTATCTATCTATCTCAATCCTAAAATTATAGATGATGCAAAACATTTGGCAGTAGCTGTAGACCTAAACATATAACATATATAATATATAATGAAATGTAGTCAGTGTATAAGCGTTTTGAAAATGCATGCTTATATTTAGCTCTAAGTACCTAATCATTATACTATGGAACTGATATTGCTGTTTCTACTACAGTATTTTTTTTGGTTTGTTTATTTTAAATACAGCACACATCATTTTTTGAAATCTTTGGTTATTGTTATCTTCAGGATCTGAGAGGGATTTATAAAACTTGAACTTTGCCCTAATTTTTAAATTTCTGTATCAGATCACTTTGATAAAATGATTTAGTGTTATAACACACTCCCTGCCATCTCTGAGTAATGTCTATTCTCAAAGTGTTTTACTCAATTCTGAGACCTTCATTTGAACTTCTTTCATTTGTTAGGATGTGTTTCAATTCCCACAGACAGAAATTACGCTTTACATTACATTTCTATGTGAACCCGACTGGTGCAAAGGCTGTGATTTGCACAACCAAATGTAAATTAAAATGTTCAGTGTTAAAGGTGAAATGCAGTACTTTATATGCAGCAACTCATTAAACACAACAGCCTTTTGTATGTTGTCGTTTGTAACTTATTTATTTATAAATCTGGGAAGACCTGTGTCAGGTTTTAACAGGAATCAGAAGGTTAGCTACTGATTAACAGTATGATGTTTGTATTGGTTTGGCATGTACAGGTATTCACTCAACATCTGACTGAATTGTCTAAATCATTAGTAATAGGAAGCAATGCTTTACAAACCATTTCCAGTAGACATAACGGGCAAAGATTAAAATGCCCTTTTAAACAGCTTTTCATGAATGTACTCTCTATAACAATCATTTTTTAACAGTAAAGTGGAAATGTAACTTATGAAATATAAAGCCCCAAACGTGTGTACTAAATATATTGCCATTTTAACTCAATCCGCAGCATCCATCTCCCAATGATGGCAAGTTAGGTAGTCTAAAGCATTCAAGACAGAAAGATCATTTTCTTACCTTTCCTACCTAATCTAATCATGACATAACACTGTGTTGCAAGGAACGCTATTTATTTATTTATTTAAATTTCCTGAAGTCCACTATTTGTGCTCCATCTGGAAATTTAAAAATAACAGTGACCCAGGGTTACCAGACAGTAGGTAATTTTGTTGAGGACTATTTCCATAAAACTGGTTCGTTTGTTGAGGAAATAAATTACAATTTTAAATAATACATTAAACAGTAGGGCTACTGGAAGAAGGTTTGATGAGGTAAATGAATAAACTGACTTATTGAAAGGGAGAGCTGTGGCAGTTAAAAGCAGGCATCACTCCATCAGACCTGATCAGCAGCAGCATCTGCAAACAAGAAGATACTGAATGCTGTCAACAACAGCAAGGAAGGTGTGCAAAGCTGAAAGGAGGCTACTGGGTGAACAAAGGTTGCCTGTTGCTCTTCAGTCATCTTATAGAAACATTCTGTTTTCATATTTCACTGAGGTTAAGTTACCATTTTTGGTTTGAACAGTGCCGGTGTAGCATGGAATTTAATTGTATCATTGGAAATGCAATATATCCTTTTAACATTGTCCTTTTTTTATTGATTTAATGCTAACACAGAGCAGTACTGTATGTGTAGCATTATTTTATACCTCTGAGCCCAATGGGATGTGGCCAGCATTTCCTCTGCAGTCTGAGCAGTTACAGGAATTCATAGGCACATCTGTAAGGGATTACCATGGCATGTCTCCCCACCACGTATTCGATGTCTGCTTGGTGGGAGAAAATTAGCTCTTTTGTTACAGGAAGTGAGGCTATTGATATTAACTGGCCTAGTTCCTACATACTGCACAAGTCACAAAGAATGAATGCAAAAGAACACTATCTAAATCTTAACAATTAAAATAGCTTTTAGTTCATAGCATGTCTTATTAAAAATGGTCCCCTTTAACTTTGTAACATTACATTAGTTTTCATAGAAAAAGGCTTAATATTTGAGGAGACGCCCATTAAGAGTCCATTTAGCGCCATTATTTTACACTTAGTTCAGGGTGTTGCGAAATGAAGAGCACGTTATCAAACAGTGTTTACATCAGTGTAAATCAGTTTCGACTGTCCACGATGGTTTTCTATTCAATTGATAATTTACAAAATTAGTTACTATCGGAGGATAGAGGCAAGCTGGGGTGCTTTGTTAAAAGATGGAAACCTTTTAAAGAGGAGCTTACTTAAATGTTTAAAAGCGGCAAGAATTGTAATGTATAAACCACTGATTTGAAGACATACATCTAGTCAAAATGTTTGGCATGGAATTTTAGTTTCTTTTAGTATTTCTAATTTCAGCACTATTGAGTGTTTAATGGTTATGGGTAATGTGTAAAGCATAACCAGACTTCAATTTAACAGGCTCAACTCAAACTCTATGATAATCAATGAGCTTAATTTTCAACAATGAATATGTGGACTTGAGGTCTTTTTACCTTTCCAGTGTACAACATGTAAGACTCGAATTTGAGAAAAAAAATCAACACAAGCTTTTTGGCCACAAGCAGATGACTGATATTTTCTAATGAGCAAATGGTCGCCCATGCTTAAAAATGTCCCTTTAGGTATTCGGTTCAATTAACAGCCTTTTAGGGAAAGCATTCATTTTTGTGTAGCAGATATTTCATGAGATAATGAGAAATAATAAATGAAGAAAACAACAACAACAGAAACAGTACAAGCTTATTTTCAACACAAAAAGAAATATAATAATGATGCCTCATCTTCAGGCATTGATTGTATGCTCAGTATGGTCAGTTAGGTAATAATGTACTTCAATTGCATAAAGTGCCCTAGAGTCCTGTGAATCCACAGTAAATGCAAAGTCCTTTCAACACATGTGTGTATTATATAGTGTGCCTTGTGCTCCTGCAACTTTTGGGCATCTATAAGCCTCAGTAAGTTCACATATGTACCTCACGCTGTTAGATAACAAACGTTTGCAGTATATCCTGTTTGAAACATAACAGAAACCATATCCTTCCTTACTATAACCTAGAAATGAAAAACAAATTTTCAGGCTCTCACGATACAGCATAGTGTCTGCTCATGGCTCATTATTTTTTTTTTTTTGGCTACTAACCAGCCAGGGAAATCCAGTGACTACTGCAGAACTTTTCAACAAAATATCTGTTTTTATTCATTGACGGATCACTTCCAATACAAGGCAACATGCTAATCCTTCTCTCTCTGACAATTAATCTTCTGTTAAAATATGGTGTACATGATTGTGGCAGGGTGAAGGATGGTAAGAGGGGTAAAATCTGGCCTCCCGACAGGTGGAGGCACTAAATGGAGCATCCCGCTCGACTTCACCAAGATGGAGCATGCCTTAAGCATAGGGTCAGGTTGTGGCGGCCATCTTGGGACACAGGTGTTTCAGGTTACACTAATATCAAAGCCGGGTTAGGTCACAAGCACAACTGTTTAGCGGTTGGCTGTGACGGATTGATAGAATCGTGGCCAGGGATACATCCCTGGCTGGAGGTGGTCTGGTCGCATACAATGCAGAGGAGTAAGGCAGAGAGAGCTGACCCTGTTGTTGTTATGTCGCACTGGTGTTTTGAAAGCACAGAGCCGAGCAGGAACACGGAGAGAGCGAGTAGACAACAACTTGATCAGTGAATGACCGCATTACCCCAAGACAACGGCACGAGAGGACTGGGAATTAAAAACAACAAGGATTGTTGTTATTGTAAATATTTGTAAATAGTGAGTGTGACATGAACACTCTTGTGAAACCAATACACTGTGTGAGTCACTGAAACTCTTAAGACTTGTGTTATTTCTTTCATCACACACCCCTCCCTCTCACATTTGGTGTCAGCAGTGAGATTTACCCGGGTGCAAAGGGAACAATGGATCCTTCAGAGTTTTTAGAGTTTTTACAAGAGCAGGAACACTGCAGAGATGCACATGAGGTCCAGCGTCAGGCGTAATGGGCAGGCTTATTTCCGCAGCTATCCGAAAAGCTGTCACTCACGACAGCTGCAAACCCAGAAGCCACGGTCACCAGGATGATGTCGGTGCAGCCCTAGCTGCTAAAAATGACTCCAGAGGACGATGCAGAGGCATTTCTAGTGATATTTGAGAGAATGGCAGAGGCGGCACTATGGTCCAGGGAGGTATGGGCCATTAAGCTTGCCCGTGGACATTGGACACTGAAGAGACGCAGAATTATAATTCTGCCGGTGGATGGAATACAAATCCCGGACTGTCCACCAGGTGGTTGACCTGGTGGTCATGGAACAGCAGGGAAGTAAGGTAAACCCCAAGGAGTGGTCCCTGATGGGTTAGAGAAAGTGTCCCTACCCCCATGCTTGGCTAAGGGGTGGGACAGATCCACCCCGCCTTCATATGTGTTTCCACCTCCCCTTTTACGTTTCAGGTGCCACGAGCCAGGCCACAAGATCGCGGAATGTCTGCAGATAGACTGTGATCTGGGATAGGTGATAGAACAACGGCCAGCAAGTATAAAAGGGGATAATGGTCTGTATTCATGGCGATACCAAGACATATTTTGTCGCGGTATTGGCCATAATTTGAAGACCTCATTGTGGGAGGGCAATTCTGTGTGGCCACCTGGTCTCAGCTAGAGGGGGGAAAACAATTGTTGAATTTTCCCTCTAAAGTCCGATCTGTTTAACCCCAAGTTTCGTCCTAGGAAAAAAAAGGGACATCTATCAGAGACACCCTACACATGACGTATAAAAGTACAATATTGAATATTGAAAATAAATGTGTGTTAGAGTTGCAGGCATATGTGTCCCTATGTGAAATGACTGGCAAGAACATGATTTTCAAACCAGGGAGGGACTCTCTTGGACATTCTAAGTACTGTATTTGATTATTTATGAAACTTCCTATAATTTAGTTCCAGTTTTTAAAACACACCTGAGTGTGCTATGGGAGGGGTAACACGCATGAAGTACAAATTAGGTTGTCCAGTGTGTATTCGTGAATCCTAAACCTAATACTCAAATTCTAATCCTGAAAGCTATGATAATAATTACATGAATCATTAAAGTGAGTAACACTTGGTATAACAAGGGACACAATTCATTTTGAGGAGTCATCATTTAAATGTCTTTAAAATGTGTGCATTAGAAATAATTATATGTTGTCCTGTCTTTGTGATCTGCAGGATGCTCTAGGAAAGCTTTTGCTTAATTAATTAATTAATTAGTCTATTTATTTGTAACCATTTTGTCTTTAAAGATTGTGATTTACATACTAGCTGAAATTATAAATAATAATTAATAAACTATCACTAGGACTTAGTAACTAATGACAAAATGACTTATTTTTTGTGGGGTTTTTTTGCGTTTTACTCAAGTATTCAAAAGTACCATACTTTTCGAAAAAAAGACAAATAATTAAGAAATGTAATTGAAAATAGAAAAAAGAAAACCAAAAAGAAAAGAAACAAAAATATGAAACGCTAGTTACACAGCTGAAATTAAATAAAGCAACAGAAGAAACACATCAACGACTCAAACGCGCCCCCCTTCCCTTCTCAGTGGTCCCACCCATTCAATGGGATGTACTGTCCCGGGGCACGTAGGTGTGGAAAATGGTCGAACTTTTCTCAGCCCGCCGCCTCCTTTCTCTGTGTAAGCCCACGTGCTAGAGGTTTGATTTGCCCCCACTGACAAGCAGCAACCACAAAACGTCAGATCACATCTGCTCGATTCACAGTCAGAACTCAGACCGACATAGGAGCTGTTTACTGAGGAAGGAGGTGTTTCATATCTATCCCACAGTTTTGTAATCAGCTTCGACCCCGGCTTCATTTCACATGAATTAGTCACTTTAAATAAGTTTTTCACCAGGTTGAGATGACACACAATGGACATGTAACTCTGGAAAAGCAACACAAAACTGTTTTTATAAGACTGCAACAAAATTAAGGAATCGGTGAAGTGTTCTTTCCCACTTAGAGTGAAGCTACGGTACAGTACAGGACTGCTGGTGCTACCAGTCCGCTGAGAGAAAAGACTTGGAAAGGATTTGTTAAACGTTTTACCACAAACCTGAAGTGTTGAGAGTTTTACAGGATGGGGACCCAGTGGGTGTTGAAGTGCTTGCTTGGATGTATTGCCTTATCGGGAATCGTAGTGGAAAAAATATCAGGGCAAAATCAAGGAAAAAAATTCAAACCAGATGAAGAGAAAGAAATGACACCCAACAGAGTGAGAAGAAGAGGACAGCAGGATGTGCTCAGAGGGTAAAAAAATAAAAAAAACACACCTGGACTTTTTAAAATGATTTTCTTTTCTATTCCTTAATGTACGCTGCATATCGTACTGTAATGATAGGTATCATCTATCTGAATTCTTTCAAGCTATATAATCTGAAGTTTGTTTTTATCTTTTGAAGTGTATTTTTGCTCGGTTACTGCAGAAAGAAAAATAGTATTTTTGTTAGCGCATTTTGCTAATGCAATGGGAAAAACAAAATGCAGACAGGAAGGTGATTGACACTTGCATTGTAGTCCGTTTTCTTTCCTAAATTCTCAAATTGGCAAAAGGGTATATTGTGGTCAGTACGTTCTCACATAAATGTTGACCTGTATTAAGAGTTTTTATCACGCTAAACTGAAAAATGCAGTTGGTAATCAAATGCGTGTGTTTCCTTTGGGTGTCATTACTAGGGTTTGTTGCTTTTGAGTGAGGCAAGAAAAAGCTGTTTTAGGTTAAAAGTTAAATAGCATTATCCCTCACAATATAACTGTATCGTAGTCAAAATGTAATGTATTCTACTTAATCTAAGAAATATGAGAAATATGAGAATTTGTTCAAATGATGGCTTCTCCCAAGCATTATTATTATTATTATTATTATTATTATTATTATTATTATTAATAATAATAATAATAATAATAATAATAATAATAATAATAATAATATTATTATTTTTATTATTTTATATGCCTGTTTTTTGTATCAGTTTAGTAATCGGTATTTATATTCTCACAGCCCCAATGTGTGCGGATCTCGATTCAATTCCTATTGTTGCCCTGGATGGAAAACTTTACCAGGAGGAAACCAGTGCATTGTTCGTAAGTACAACCTATTCTATCTAAAGTAGCTATTGTAAATGCAGAACAAATATATATATATATATATATATATATATATATATATATATATATATATATATATAATATATATATATATATAATGTAGTTTAGTAAGGAACAAAACTCATGCTTGTATAGGTTTTGTGTTTGCTTGGGCACGCCATATTATAATGGCTATAAAAGTTGTGTCATGACATGTTCATTTTTCATAGCCTGAAGTGTGAGTGTATGTGGTATTCATGACCATGAGTAATTAAATTCTAAGCCTGTGTTGGGAACATACAGTACATTATCTTTACAATACACATCAATGAGTATTGGAACACCCTGGATTTAAAATAAATCTGGTAAGATACAATAAAAAATAGTGCATGATATCTTTGTCAAGTTAATGGTGGATGTCTAAGGTACATAGTACAACTAATCTATGTACTGTGTATTGTGCCTTTTAAATTCTCCACCATAATTACCATATCTGTGTTTTGCTATTTTTGACTGTTCTTTCCCATTTGTTTCCTATTCTTACACTATTCTTTACTAACCTTTATGCTTTCTTACTAGTCAACCTAGACTTTTGATCTCTGGCATAAAGACTATATTAATGGCATGGCAAAGCTCCTCTTTTTAGTTTGCTTCAAGGACAGCTTACACAAAAGTGCTTGCATCTTAATTGCACAGTACACTGGAGTATGGCCATGGAATGTATGCTGTATGTGAATGTTAACCATATGGTTATGCTCGCTGCATTTGTTTGGATTTTCCCATTGGTGGTACTAGGCAAGTTTAAACTACACCAGTACATGCTCTCATACATTTCTTACTGTCTGTTAAGCTGATCATGCAGCAGGCTCAGCGAGGCAGTCACAAATAGCTCCTACATTTCTTGGGTTGGACCTTCAGTTGGTGCTAATTTTTTCCCTTTCATATTTCAGCCATTTGCCGAAGCAGCTGTGGTGATGGATTTTGTTCACGTCCCAACATGTGTACTTGTTCAAGTGGACAAATCTCGCCAAATTGTGGATCAAAATCCAGTAAGTGTTCAAAATGTTTCTTATAAATTCTTGTTTCACATACCAACAGATCACTGTAATTCGAGAGTCAATATATATCGTTTTTTTTAATAGTGTAATAGTGTAAAGATTTTAAATATTATGTTACACTTTCATTATGCCGTGCTGTGTATAATCAAAAAAAATAAGAGGTTCATTGAATACATTATTTTGCGTTTGTCTAAAATAACATTTAGCCTTGTAGCTATTATGTGTTTAAATTATGTAATTCAGAAACAAATATATTTATTTTTGTTCATTATGAAATGTCTCATAGTCTCCAAGGATTTTGTTTAAATGTGTAATAATACTGATTTGTACTTCATATTTCATTTAATAAATTATGTTTGGGGGTGATCTTTAAAAAGAAGGTCAAATACCTCGCTTTCCTGTGTGATATCCTTATCACAGGCAGTTTGTATGTGCTTTATATTGTATAAGAAAAACAGTTATGGTATGAAATAATACCAGTAGAATAATTGGCCCCTTGCCTTAATCTGTGGAATTGTTTACAGAAACCAAGCCGAGCAGACCTACTAAATGACTTTTATTTCATTTGCAGTTCAGCAGTGCAACATCAGGTGTATGAATGGTGGTTCTTGTGCAGAGGACCATTGTCAGTGCCAGAAAGGTTACACAGGAACTTACTGCGGACAGCGTAAGGACTCTTTCACACAATTACCAGTTAAACTGTTCGACCTTTACAATAACACTCATCACTTGCGTAAGGCTTGAATGTGTATATGGTAGGCCTATTAGGCAGAAAATTGAAATATCCATAAAACTATCAGATTTAATTTTATCAGCAACAATACCAGAAACTAACTAAAAAGTGTTTCTAAAGCAATTGAACTTTGTTCATTTCTGGTTTGGAAACTTTATTGGGTGCTTTTTTCTATTCTTTAAAAAAAAACATGATTTGGAGTAAAGGGCTTTGATAATCTATATACATTTTATACTGCTATTCTCTGATATCCAGTGTAGTATGTACTACGTATGTCAAAAGGTCTGACGTCTCAAGAGGTGATGGGTTATTTGGCACTGGCAGCAGAGTACTCTGAAGCCCTACCCTAGTCCTGGTTTGGAAGCTAGCCCAGGGGATAGAGTGTGTTTGAGCGAGAGAGGCAGCTCTTCTCACTGAGGACTTGTAGTTTGCAAAAAAGCAGATATTTATTTTGTCAGGTAGACTGCTCAGGGACCTCAGTTTCACCTTTGAAATATGCAGTACTGTAACAGTTTCAAGAATATAGCTTTGTACTGCATGATACCATTATGGTTCATTTTAAACATATGATGTCTATAAGCAAATTCTCCTAATAATGTTACTGTTGATGGTAAAAAAATGCGGATAGTATTACAAGTTTAAAGCCTTGTATAGCCAAGTATTTTGTGGACTGTAAGACTGGAAAGATACTGGGTTCCAATCCTATCCCAGCTACAGAGTCTCTGTTTAAACATGGGCAAGACGTGTTATGTGCCACTTTTGAATGTTTAAAAATCCTTATGGCATGACACATTTCTCAGTTGAAAGGTCTGCGTTTGCACACTGAAAACAAATTAACATGGTCCATTGATAACACATCAAATACTCAAACAGTTTAAATTCCTTCTTGAAACCTACTGCACTGGTTTAGTTTTGTTTTAATGAGAATTGCAGTCTCCTGGTTGATTGTAATGAGAACTGGAGTCACCCTAATACCACTGAGTTGAATGAAAGCGCCAAGATAAATAATCTGGCCGGCATCTGATTTGGAGCACATTATATAGACAATTATAAGCCAGGGAAATTGATACGCTTTATATAAAACATTTCATAAATTGTACATGGAAAAATAACTTGAGATTTGACCACAGCTGTTCACTTTTCTTTTTTTTTTATCAACTAACTATAATCTGTGCTCGAATTTCAGCTGTGTGCGAGAATGGCTGCCAGAATGGAGGGCGTTGCATTGGACCAAACCGGTGTGCTTGTGTGTATGGATTTACAGGACCACAGTGCGAAAGAGGTAAGATAAATCAGTGGAAAGCATTACTCATTCCTATGTAGGGGATCTGCTTTAGTTCAAGTTGGGTTGGCACTTTCCAACCACATCTGCATTTCCGCCTTATCTAAATGGAGACAGTGACTGTAGTGTGTAGACACATCATTGAAGAATGACTGCAATAAAAAATACTTTCAACACTGTTGCTAAATAGGAGATCCAACTCTAACTGATTTTTATATCTCAGCTCTGCAGTGGAAGTGAATCCACGATTGAAGTTTCCAGCAACTCTGTTTGACAGTTCTGAAAAGATAAAACCTTACAATCAATACTGCGGTTTGTTTTCTATTCATGTACAGAAGTTACTGTTTACAAAAAGTCGGAAACACATCCCATAAAAGCTGTCATCCTGGTGTCAAGGCACCATGCCAGGATGACACTGGTCTGGAAGCAATCTCAGATTGATTACTGCCTCTTATTCCATCAAGGAAGATGTGGGTAGAAACCACATGCATTCTATTCTATTCTTTTGGTCTAATCCCTATACATGGCAGATGAGCACTTCTGAAGAATTCTGAGGTTGCTATAAAACAGTGCTGTAGGCAGCGGTCCAGATAAGTTGCGTATCTGCACTTTAACATACGCACTAAATTAAAATTTAATGCGTAAAAATGCACAAAGCAATTTTGCTGTACAGCTGGTTTGCCTCCCCTAAAACAATTACAGAATACAATGTCTTCAGTTACTCGGAAACTGTACATAAGAATAACCAACCCAACAAACATTATCCAATCTCTGGCTAGCCCTGTTGTCTTTGCAGCCAATCACAGTAAGAATAAGAAAAATTTGAAGCTCCACAGGTTGAAGCGTAAATATCCCAGTCCAGCTACAAATCCAACTGGAACCATCGAACTACCAAGGCAACCGCTAAAAAAGGTGCCTATAATATTAAACAAGCTGCTTTATAACTCATAAATGCATTTCCTTATTGACTTTATCTGTATGGCTTTATACTGAAGTTTTAACATGTTCGCTGAGTTTAAGAATTTAATGTTAAAATATAACTAATGTAATTAATTTGCAGAGTCAGTGTGATACCTCAAAAAAAATGCGCTGAGCCGATAAAGAACCTTGTAGAACACACACGTGGTTGTATGGTAGTTGCAGTTAAAATGGGATGCCTACACCATTACCATTAAGGATTGTACTGTATTCATCGAGATTACTCATGACTTCAAGGTAATGTTGCATTTTACCCCCTGAAAATACATTTTACTCTGTCAGTGTTAAAATTAAAGTTACTCCCAGACCCAAAACCTTACCTGGAGCGCTGGCTGTAGGCTAAAACACCTATCAGAGCTAACAATAACTTATAATAGTGTCTGGGAGATATATTATAGGTGCTGTCAACTGTTTTGAAATGTCAGGGTTATATGGGATTACTTTTATTGATATACATTTCCAGTAGTTTTGTTCTGTAAAATGAATCAGAGGGTAAACGTAAAGAAACAGATGTCACAAATGTTATGCAGCATGCATACATTTAAAGTCACTGGAGGTTTGGGTCAAGTAGTGCAAGTTGGTATAGGAATCTAGACTGTTTGAGGTTCCAAACAAAACAGATGACAGATAAATTCACTCTGGTGGAGCAAGCAAGGCATATTTGTGCAAACTCATTACTGAGGTCCCTAATTATAATCAAGCTCTACATGTTAAGATGAATCTAATGTGTTGCATGCCTAGTTTTTTGGCACGTGTAAGTTTGCTCTTGAAGGGTATAGCTGTGAGAGATCACCTCCTACTAAAAGTCGATAGATGCAGCACAGTTGAGGAACAGCTGGCACTGGTTTCTGTTTAAGTGTACACCTACAGAATGAAGTCCCATGAATTTATAATGTGAACGGTTAGCTAAGGATAAGAGTTTTCAACAGTTAAACAAAGAACAGATCATTTGATTATAGTGCTGGGACGAACACAGGATTTTCATGTTCAGATATATTTGCTCATAATTTAAATATCTGTTTGGATATTCGTTTGTTTTCAAAAAGTAATAAAAAGCATTATTGTGCTCACAACGCAGGCAGAGACAGCATAGCAGCAGGGGCAGGGGGTCGTGGCCCCTGTGTGCGTGTGCCTTTTACATCAAGACGTTACAATTTGTAACATGTTGAAGTAGAAAAATATACCAGGAGTAAATAATAAGTTGTGTAGGCCTTACTTTACCCCAGTGAATTAACTATAAAAAAGGATGTCAAATAGCAGTTCAAGTTAAATGAAAAAACTATTTTGGTTCTCATGTATTACATTCCACATAACAGAAAGTCGCAACAAAAAATATATAATATATAAAATCTATGTAGAAATCACTACACAACATTTACAGCAAGTTGGGCACTGTTTATAGAGCGCATCCTGAACTCACGTGGAGTGCCTTTACTGGATGCGCCACTTGGGAGCCCTTAAAACTTTTAAAAAGAGGCTCAAGAGCTGCTGTGTTTTTTATATGATTTTAGTCAAAAGTTTACATATCCCAATGGCTTTTTCTTGTAGAGCTCCTAAATTAAAAATTCTTCGTTTTCGAGAAATTTCTAGAAATGATAAATTTCCTTTGGGGTATGTAAACTTTTGACTACAACTGTATATATTAATCTGACATATCACACAGAGCTCTTTTTCATTTGCCATTTTTGAAAAAGTCACGCAACTTCTGGCGAGGTGGTAAATAAGGTATTTTTGTCATTTCTAATGAATATGAATATCTGATTTTTGTATCCGAAAACATGTCAAAAAATATTTGTTTTGAATATTCAGATATTTGTCCCAGCACTATTTTATTATGTATTTCCATCCCAGGTCTGTCATATCAGTGCACACAATGTCAAGCATTAATTTGCATCCAACATAAATCTAATTTTGACAATATAATGGATCACAAATGCATTGAAAAGAATTTACAATTTATTACACTTTCTGTAGTAGACAAGTCCATTGCGGGAGGTATACGCAATACCTCTAGCTTACCCAGATTATTGTTGGCTAAGGTTCAAATGCCAAGCACTTCGTATACAGTTTAGGGCGGTTGTTGGTTTTAACTAAGTATTTACCTTTGATTTTTAAACTATTGATTCACTGGACATGATCAAGGGCTGCATAGAGGAAGAGAGGAGTTAATAATAGAAGATATGTTCTTATAACTTATAACTAAGCATTTTGATTAGATTTATGGAATGTGGCATATATATATATATGTTTTAATTGGTCCCATGTCAAATCCATAGATGCATTCAATCAGTTGAGTCTTTCAGAATGAAGGGTTTTGAGAGTTTATGGTTTTGAAAAAATAGGCAGCATCATTTATTAACCAAACTAAAAGTAAAATACAAATATTTGGAGACAGACTTATTTTATACATGAGAGGAACACATGACTGAGGAACAGGGAATAAAATAAAACATCCTGAGATATTTAAGACAAACGTTTTCTGTATGAGTGAGAAAGCAAGCCAACACGTTTCTCTAGAGTGATGAAGTCATGGCATGAGTGGAAACTGTAAAGCACATTGCCCATAGTGCACTGTTTATTTCAGACACGATAAAATCAGCAACTTTAGGAATAATTAGTGAGACTGATTTCATGTGGCTTACTTTGGAATGGTAGTCAGGAACATTGACAAAACAGATGCAGGATAGTTAAATTTTGGTTATATTTTTTTCTTTCCTAATATATATATATATATTTTTATACATATAAGCAATCCACATGTCTTTTAGCATTATTGTTTAGATCATTGCCGGGAATGTTTTCTCTGTTTTATTGATTATTCAACAGGTGTCAAAGAGAAATGTTTTAAAAAATATATTATTATTATTATTATTATTATTATTATTATTATTATTATTATTATTACTATTATTACTATTTCTAGGTGTTTGCATACTGCTTTTTTGCTGACCACTATAATTGTCTTTTAAAGCTGTTTGTTATTTTCTCACTAATTTAGAACACATGTAATTTTCCTTCGGATTGGCCTCCCAGACACTGTGCTACGATAAAAAAAGTGACTGCATGGCTGGCGATCGAGCTCCTACCAGACTCATTTCCGGGCTGGAGACGGCAGACTGTGCAGTAACTAATGACTGGCAACACTGCTGAGCTAAAAAGGAAGCAGGACTTGGTTACGAGTTCTGATACCACTTAATTTCTCTGCCTTTCTTTGTATGCTCACAATGTCAAGTAAAGTTGTTCTCAATGTAAAAAATGTGACAACTTTAATCCTGAAATGAAGTAGCTTGTTGGTTTGTCTTCAGTTTTTTTTGTTGGTAGTTGAGATCAAGAGATTAGATTAGAAGTGATTTTCCAGTGGTATAGAGGCCGGGGTGGTGGTGTGTCTGTTAAGCCATCACTATAGACCATTTCTAACATGGCAAGCTACTGAGTAGATCTGTGAATTAGAGAAGTGTCGTGAAAACAGTAGAACTGAACACAAGGGCTGGTGGACTGTACTTAATGCAAACAGATATCCCTGTGAATCATATTGGAGTTGCTGATTCTTATTTTCTATATGATGAAACTTATGGGTATCTTTGTAGATTGTGTTGCAAATCTGCATGGGTTTAAGGCTATGTACTGTACTGGTTACATGGCACTACAGTATGCAGCAAGAGTTAAGACAAAACTCAGAAGTGACACACCACAGTCATGTTTAGTATTCCTGTCAGATTTTCATTCAGTGAAATCTCTCCAGTAGGGAATTAAATTGCCCTTGATAACTAAATTGACATGGTAACTACTAGGACATATTATAGGACATATTATAATACATTGGGGAATGCCTGTACTGAACAAGAGTATGATTTACAATTAAACCCAAGCATAGTAAATAATTATCCATACTTAACACTAACACTACCACTAATTCATAATGAATGAGCAGTATTGAATGTATCTGATATTGATGCTTACCTCAGATGAAATACATATATTTAGTTCATACATTGTTGTGTTTGATTTACTGACACATTTATAAAGTGTAATCTGTATGAGTATTTTGATATTGTAGTCTGGTTCTGTGGGTTCAACATTTAGGCTTAGGCTAGGCTTAGTTTATGTTTCTTTCAACACTCATCTCTAAATTCCTGTGTGATATATTGCTCAGAGAACGCAGTCTTGCAGTTATCTAAAACCTGTACAAATAATCTGCCATGTAAACCATCTGTAAAGTTTCCCAGCTGACCCCAATGATAACCTGTATGGTAATGAGACATTCTTTTTGTGTAAATAACCTTATCTGGAGTTAATCATGCATATCAATCTATGTAGAGGCTATTGTTAAACGTTCAGCTGTGTTGATGAGTTGCATCTCCTGAACAAATTGGAGCCCAATCTGAAATTAAATTGACAGCACTTTAGTTAAAACTATTTCAGGTATTATCACCATCTAAGTTGTGACATTTCTAACAGTAACAGCAGGGGGAATTGCCTTTAGTTTGTCTACTTTAATAGATATCCAAGCTAACAACCTTGAGGTCTATTGGTCCTATCTTTTCAGAAAAGTTTTTCTCAAAATTAGGCTCTTTGATTTTTGTAAATTATACTAGAACTTCCTGATAGCTGTGGCTCGGCTTGCAACACATGAATAACATTTCAAAATCTGCCACGTACTGAACCCAAATAAAACAGTGTGCAGGCTGGGTTAAAATACTGTCTCCTGCACTTGTGCCTGCTACCATCTGTTTTTATAGTTAAACTGTATGTCTGTGCCAAATAAAAAGGAATATTTGCACTAAAGATGGGATTAATTATGCGATTTTTAGGAAGTTCTGAACAGTAAAGAACTTCTAAGCTAATGAAAGAATGCTTCACGTGATGTGTTGGTGTGTGTAGCTTAAAGGCAAAATCTGAGCCACGCATTCTTATTTTGATCCAGACAAAAAATTGCTGAGATATTGGGGAAATAACCTGGTTTTGTTTTTAGTCTACTGGTTCCACTGGGATTTTTTGGGTGAGATTTTATATCTGCTTGAATTCAATTGTCTAATAAAAAAAGATTAATTATCTTAACATTTGAAATAGCACTTTTGCTTTAATTATGAAGATGGTGTTTGAGAAGCTAAAAGGATTCAGCAAACTTAGATTTTTGACAGGTTTTAGTGCAAATGTACAAGCTAATAGGAGCCAAGAATGTTTTTGGATTAATCCGTTTTTAATAGTTTGGCTAAATATGTGCTGTTAAATAGTTCCCTGCAGTTATTCTTCAAAACTTTTAAATACAGAGGGAGTGTGTGATCTGAGAAAAGCTAAACGCCTCTAAAAAATAATTTTGATGAAAACTTTCTTGTTGGAAATTTCTTAAAGAAGGAAGACCAAATGTGCAGCCTGGACAAGGAACCATATGAGTGCCTTATACACATTTCATTCAGATCTGGAATGTATAGAAAGGCAGTCTTTCATTTCCTTAAGAATATGGCACAGCAATCTGTAAGTTTTATTTTAAGTGTGTTGAATAAGTTCATGGTTCATTTTATAGCCGTTTCAATGGGAACAATATCCTTTAGAAATGTGCCCTCTGTAACTTTACCATACTTGTAAGGCTCAACACAGAACTTTTGAAGTGAACTCTAAAAACATATTTCCTGTACTGAATAACTTAATGTTGAAGTCAAAGGGCTTTTGAGGCATACTGTGTTGGGTTTTTAATTATGCCTTTTGTAAAGTATGAATTCAGTGTTTAGTATGAATTCATTTAATATAATTTCTAAGCCATGAAGGCAAAACGTAACTGTTTTATAGTACATATGCATTCAATGATCTTAAAGGGACAATATGTTTTTTTAAATGTACTGTTACTAACTGTGTCTGTTACTGTAGAAACTAGCTTACTGTAGATATACCTTGGATAAAGACGCCTGCCAAATAAATACATAATAATAATAATAATAATAATAATAATAATAATAATAATAATAATAACATGTTGTAATAGCTCGTCCACTGCAGTCACACAACCTATAAAAGATGGATACAAAATTGAAATTAATAATATTAATAATACAAATAATGAAAAATGCATGCCAAAGACTTTGTTTTTGGAGTCTAATCCACAATTACAAACGAAATCAGAATGAAATATGGTTCTACAAATTAAAGAACTGTAAAACTTACTTTGAGCAGAAAAATGCAGTGCTATGTTAAACGAGTAATGCATTGTACACTATGGCCATTTTTCGGTACACCTGTAGATGTTTGTGACTTCCGGTGGCTAAATTGAACTTTAAGAAATCGGACATTAAATGTCACAGGACTATCTGTATTGGACTATAAGTTTTCACTCACTATGTGATACAGAAACAGAAAAATCAAACACATTGAAATTGTGTATAGTTACTGGATATGATGAATGAATTAAAATTATCAAGGGTGCTACGTGGAATAAGTCTGCTATTCTTCAGCTACAGTGTGCTTGATTCCTGTACGGATCATAATAATGTGGGAAATTACACACATCACATTCAATTAGCAGAGACATGATGGTTTCCATCACATGAAACATGTTGTTTCAGTTAAACCCTGGGTTCATAGTAGACCGTTAAGATTAACTTGACACTTCATTACAGATTGAATGGTTGTAAGGTTCAGAAGGGAGAATGGCTCTGTAATGGTAAATGCTCATTTTCTGTATGTCTTGGGGAGTTGGATAACAATCTGGTAAAAGCTAGAATGTAAGCTAAAAAGTAAATGCTTATTAAACTGCTTTTCTAAGACAAATATTTTTCTTTCCACTGAAGCACACTACAGTTAATCAGTGGACATCCTGGTTCTGAGGCATTTAAACTTTGCTGACCTGACCCAAACTCTCAAAGATTTAAAGTTTCAAATCCAATACTGACCACTTTCTGAAAAACAAACAGCTTCCAAAACCACAGTATAAGTAAGTATGATAGGTTAGAAAGTAGTTTCCACTTGTTTTAAAATTGTGGTTACTTGGATGACATGACTTGAGTGTAGATGTTTAGACAGTTATGGATCACAGAGTGAAATTTGTGTATTTTATACTCTAAAGAGTGAACCAGTACCAGCAGAGGACGTACAGTATTGCTTTAATCAACACTACATGGTCAAATGAATAAGGTAGTCAATATTGCATTGTGGTATTCTTATGTGTTGATCCCGCACTGAAGACAGGCAGGTGACAGGCAGAATGGAGCCACGGATACACAGAAGTGCAGTGAAACACGCCAGCATGGTGCTCAGTGTTTATTAACACATAAAACAAAAAAACAAACACTAATGTCATGTGACGCTACCAGCAATGGTATCACACAGAGGACGATACAGGACTCTAGAAACACCAAAAATAAAACAATACAACAAACTATAAGTCAAAGGTGCCGTGAAAACAGCAGGCCTTGCAGCAGCCCCGATCACAGTGATCTCTATGTTTTTATACTGATGCTGTTTTTATACTGACGCACCTTTGATTTGCTGAGACACGCCCATCTGCCTGCTGAAACAGCTGATTGCTTTCAGCTGCTGCTCCACGCAGACAGGTAGACGTCCCCGGCAGAGCGCCACAGCAGTTAAACAATTAAATGAATCTATTTACAGCAATTAACCCAAAAATATACAATAAACTACATATTTCCCATGTGCAGGGCTTCTGCCCTGTCACATGCATGTATATAAGCTCCAACCCAAACTGTGTTTTTTCTTAAGCAGAACAACTGAGAGACGCTTCTTTTGTGACATTACATTTAAACTTTTAGTTTGATCGTTGCTTAGGTTGATTCAGTGAAATTTCTCAGTAAAACACGAATCACAATTCTTTTTACATTATAACATACATATGCATGAGGTTTTAGGCACATGAGAAATACACGATGGGTGTACAGAAGTACTGGATTTAGTTTGGTAAGATGGTGATATATATATTTGTCTATACCTTGGACTGTAAGATTATTTCTTTAGAATGTCCTTATACTGTTTGATTTGACCTTAGGTCTTTTCAATTAATGGGAAATGTGGCATTTATATGTCTTATATGTATGGATGATTGTTGCAGTAGAAACACACTTTCCATATGACATTAAAACATGATTACATCTAATCTCTTAAAACATCCCCCAGTCTTCTGAACAGGACACACGTCTCCAAAGTAAAGTGTTTCATATGAAATTGCTTGTAAAATTGCAGTGCATCTGCACTTAGTCTGGCCTCATGCTGGAATGTGTTATTCATTACCCTACATGTCTTGCCACCCCCCTATTAAGATATCTAAAATTAGAAAACAATTCTGTACCATCAGTCAATCAGCTTCCAGCTCTAGCGGGCTTCTATCAGACAATAGATAGAAGTTCAGCATCTGAGACACGAACAGTAATATTGCTCCATTCAAATATCAGCACTGTCCAGATAAATTATAATAAGCATGTGTTTTTTTCTCTCATTATGTAGTGATACCTGACAAGATCAAGGTAAATGTAGGTTTTGAAGTGTTGTTTTAAAGAACATCTTGATGAAGGCTTTACCATATGGTAGTTGACCGTGACCTTCGCCCTTTGGCTCGGGACGCATAACTCCAGTAGCGGTCAACTGCCACAAGATGTCTGCTTTGAATTTCTATCGTTCTTGGCTTAGAAAGTACTGCTGTTGTTTTAAATTGGCCTTGCTGAGGTAGGATTTGGAAGATGTTTTACTCATTATTGCCATCTGCTTTTTTTCCCTGAGAAGAGTCACATCTCTAATTAGCATATTCATATTTTCTGTGGTTATTCTGGCTTATACAGTACTGTGACAGGATGGTCGAGTGGTGATGTCACAGACCAGGAAGTAACCACACACAGACAAGGTACTACGGGCTGAGTCGCAAATTAGCTTGTTTTTCTTTATTAATAAATTGAATATTTAAACAAAAACAAAATACTTATACACAAAACAAAACAGCACGGTGGCCAAAACAAACACAAAATAATCTACAAAACAAGTGCTGTTTTGGAGATAATTAGGCATGAGTAGTAATTGTATATTATATATTTTCAGTTCTTACTTTTTACGTTCCTCCTCTGAACAACCTAACTATAAAATTGAGCCAATATTTGTTCCTGAGTCTTTTCGCTACCTAGATGTCCTGAACAAGGGACATTATGAGCCAACCGCAAAGCTGTGGAACAAGTATTGCTTTACAATCTGACCTGTGCCCGAGGCTTGGGATACCCTGTATAGTAAATGCCCAGAAATAATGTGATGAGGATATGCGAGTGGCCGGTTGCCTTCAACCTCCTTCCTCTTGATAGACCGAACCTGCTCCTAGAGGTTGGCCAGCATAGGGTCATTTTTCTGTTTCCACGCTAGGTCACCATCTCAGTCCCAGAATTTTAGTATGTCGTGCGTGTGTATCGTAGCTTCACACTGGGGGTCTTGGTAACCTGCCCCCGCAGATCACACTGGATACCAATCCCCTTTCCCTGGCGTTTATTAGACATCGAGGATTCTCCCACCAAACCCCAACCTTGTCCCATTGACATTCCCTCCCATTTTAATGCCCTTCACTATCTTTTTGTTTTCTTTGGGCGGAACTGGTCTTACCGGAGACTGTCCCTACCGTCTTGGTTATGGCTGTTTCAAAATGTGGCCACTTGACCTAATCATTTGCCACAGCCACGATTATAGTCACATATATTTTAGTAGTGGAATATGTCCGGGTTTCCCCATGGATACAGGAGATGACCACTGAGACCAGTGGCAGCCAAGTCACCCGCACCAAGAGAGCCACCTCAATCAAGGTTTGCCTGCATCGTGAGTCCACTAATGTGTGGGTGCTCACCTTACCAACCCCTACATCAATAATACAAGGCCCCGCCCAACCATTATCCCTGGACTTACCTGCCTCCGGTGTTGGATAATGTGAGGCCACGCCACACTCCATTGCCGCCGGGCAATTCCTGGCGAGGGGACCAGCCTCATGACACCGGTAGCACACCAGGGAAAAGGGTGCCCACGGAGCCTGTGTGTCCCGCTGTCGGCTTGGCAGCGGGGAGGGGGCCCCTGATCTCACCCAGCTGGGGGCCTCTGGGTCGTCCTCCATTTTGGAAACACGTGGCTTGGGCAGTACTACTGCTGGTTCTGCCGCCAGTTCCCTCCCAGGGCCAGCCAGGAACATCACGCTCATTTTCTCTATGAGGTGGGCATATTCCTCCTGTTTCTCCACTTGCCGTTGAGCCTCCCTCCGTTCTTGCACCTCCAGTATTGCGGACACGATTTACAGTCGCAGACAAAAAGCTTTTACAAAATAATAACACAGCACTGTAATCCAACAGTGCACCAAACAGTGCTCCTCAGTGGTGTTGTGCCTGTGCAGAGATAGTGGTGCTCGTGGGTGTACGTGGAGGCTCAGTCGTGGCAGCACCCAGTCCTACTTGTAATCTGCAACAACAAAAAGTTAATACAACGGGCCGTACTCGCGTAGCTGCATCCCCTTTGTATTGCTAAACTCCTCCCTGTGATCAGCCCAACGCCACGGTCTAGCCAATCGCTGCCTGCTCCGCAGCTGATCACAATGGAATTCTTTAGCAAACTCACAGATACGTGCTGCCTCCAAAATGGTCGACTTCCGGTTCCCACCTACCACCAAGTCACCCCGTCTGTGGGAAAACATACCACCAACCTTACACAGCACCCTTTCTGGTCTGGAGGGAGATTTGCAGCTCTCTCTCTGTCACAAGTATATTTGAAAATGTTTTTTAAATGGGTACTCAGTATTGTAAATTCACAGAGAAAGTTTCCTTTTTCGAGTCAGACCTGTATGCTTGCATCACTTAAGAATCAGACCCTGTGTTTAAAGTTGGTTTGCAGCAATGTTTAACATTTCAGGAGTGTTGTCGTGCTGCAGTTTAACTGCACCTCCTAAAATATTGTCCTTTTAAATAATAATAATGAATGGAGTACAGTGTATGATTTTAAACTTCTAATTAATTACTACTTTATAATGCAGCATGAGGGTAGATAAGGGTGGGAATGGGGGGGGGGGGGGGGATCAAGCGGAAAAATATGTGGTTGAAATTCGGTGCAAGACTGGCCTCTACAGGGGAAAGAAGTAGATCAACCTCTGTAACAGCTTGTACAAGTGAGCCTGGCCCCGGGTTTGTGCTTAGCCTCTGCAGATCGCAGATTGGAGGATGGAAACCGCAGACCCACATGATGTAGAAAGATAGTGAATTCTGTTTCCACCAAAAGAATAGTACGTAATTAATACTTTACTGCTGTGTTAACTAGTACTAATGAATGTATATTTATAGCTTCCTACATGTCAGGAGGGTTAGCATATCATGTTTGAAAAAAAAGATGCCCATGGGGACCCTAAGCAGCTGAAATCAGCAGGAGAGGAAATGGAAGTGGGCACCAGCAGTAGCATTAACCTGTTGGCTGTTTGCCAACACTGATAGGCCTGGTCACTTCCTAAAGCAGTCCTTCGGTTTAAACTCATGATTGCACACACTTAAAAAAGTGCATGTCCTCTTGCAGGCCTCCTGAAAAATCTGAGCAAAATTAAGACTGTATTCCCATGAGACGAAAGTTTACTTTACTGCAAAACTGAAATGTTTGCTTTGAAACAGGAACACACTCAGCTGGCTGTCACAACGAGTAAATTCACAAACAGACAGCCCCATTAACCCCCTAATCTCCTTTGTCTGTTTAAGATGATTTCATGATAATTACTTTTAAATGAGTGTGTAAGCCTCGGAATGTTGTGCTTGGAAAGCATGGCTCTATTAGCCCTGAAAGGAACACGTGATTATACCATGAATGAACACCATAGTGGCTCGGCAAGGCACTGGGATTGTGATAAATCCTACAAAATCCACAGGGATTAGCCTGATTACTGCGGCCTTCCTCTGCAAGTGGATACAGGTTTTAAGACTGCTTTGTGGAAAATCAGACATTAACACTTGAAAGGAAATTCTGGCACTGGCTCATTTTTTGATTCTGTAATAAATACCGCTGTTTTGAAATTCAAAGTGAAAGTGATATGCTGCTGAAGTTAAAAAAAAAAAAATGCTTTGAGATCTATGCACAAGAAAATAGTTAATTTTTATCATTTGGAATTTAGTTAAATTGACTTTACAAATGAAAAGGTTATATTGAATGTCATGAGCAGGATGTAATGTTGAACACTGTAGCATGTTGTTGCAGTTTAAATAGATCTAATTTAACTAATTTCACAAATGAAACATCATTGTAGGTACTGGTTGACAAGTGTTAGGTTGTTTAACCATTGTTAACATGGCTTAAATACTGCTGACACTGATTTCTGTTTGTATTGGTACAGTCGATGGTGGGTAAGATTGCTTTGCGTGTTGATATATATTTACTTATTATTATTATTATTATTTATTTCTTAGCAGACGCCCTTATCCAGGGCGACTTACAATTGTTACAAGATATCACATTATACATTATTTCACATTATACAGATATCACATTATTTTACATACAATTACCCATTTATACAGTTGGGTTTTTACTGGAGCAATCTAGGTAAAGTACCTTGCTCAAGGGTACAACAGCAGTGTCTCCCACTGGGGATTGAACCCACAACCCTCCGGTCAAGAGTCCAAAGCCCTAACCACTACTACTTCTTCTTCCATGTACGGGATACTAGTGCTGTATTTATAGTGTATTATGATAATATAATTAATGATACAATCTGAAAACATATCAAGGGTGAACAGGCAATGAGTGAGAGACAACTCACATCAGATAAACAGCACTAATCAATTTGTCCAAATGGTTTTACTTGAACTACAGATATTTTGAGTGCAGCCATAGTGTTGTGATAAAACTCGAAAGTTCATTTCCCAGGTCTGTTGCAAGGCAGTCAGAACAGCTCACATCGTGTGCTGTAAGAACCTTTCAACATTGAAGTAATGGGAGAGCTTTTCTTTGCTGAGTAAATCAAAGTTCTCTTCTCTGTAACAGAGCACATCTCCACATGCTTTTTCTCCACCTTCTGCACAGCTGTGCCATGTAGCTTTTAATAGGGTTTGTTTCAGGCCAAATGAGCAACAAAGATGTCATTGACACTGGAGTTTGTATATGAGAGGCTGATTTAATGTTCCCCAGGCCACATGCCACATGCATAAACTTCAAGAATAGGGTAAGAAATAAAAGCAGATAGAAACCCCTTTCTCTGAGCCTGTGAACAGGATCGCTTGCAGTGGTGACGTCAGACCAGAAACACAGACTCAGGAAGTAGTGGGGCAAAACTGAAACGCTACGGCGTTCAGCCTTTTATTAAATAATAAACAAAAACAAAAGATTTAAACAAAACAAAATACTACAAAACAAAAAGGCGCGTTGGCCAAACAAACAGAAATAAACAAATAAGTATTGTGCTGGTGTAAAAACCAGCACGCTTAGCAATTGTTTAGGTTTTAATTTCTTTACTGTCTAACTCCTCACTCGTTCTCCACTCTCGAACACCCTCAGCCTGTGCGCAGACAGCTGCAGGCTTTTATATTCTGGTTGAGGGGTTAACTAGCTATTAGTTAATTATTCTATTACCCCTCGGCCATAGTCTGCACGAGTTTAATAAGGATGCGTGACTGTCAACTAGTTAAATAATCAGTAGCTGATCAGTCACGCATCCTCACAAGGTTTTAATAAATCAAAAATACAAAATAACAAATAATAGCGGCAGCTTTACATCTGCGCCGCAAACAATAAGATGATAAATAATAATGAAATAGCGCACATAGATATATAGGGGTGGGACACACCGCCACAGAGCCCCAACCACTTTAATAAATAAAAAATGAACCCTAACCCAATTAAGTTTAATTTAGATTATTTTGTCATGGGCCAAATACCACATCGTTGTGTTTATGGCCTCTGTTCTTCTTGTAATGTGGATACTAGGTATTGCTTCTAGGGTGTGGTTCAGAGTAGACTTGTAAAGTCAAGCGCTGGGAAGCCGAAAGCTGGGCGGCTGAAACAGGAGTCGACCTCTTAGAGCCTGGAGGAAGGGCTACCTTCAGCCACGGATTCCCTGAGGTTTCCCCCTAAAAAATATGTGAGTAGGGGGTTTTTCCTTACCTGAGTGCTGAGCGGTTCGTATTTAGTTCTATGGGGGTGCGTGGCCAGGCTGGAGAGGCTGGGCTCTTTCCCCCGGCACAGTGATGCTCCGGGGGACGGGCCATGTCAGCTTTCATTTGCATTCATTTTTCAAAATTTGAGGGGTAGCTAGCATACGCCACTGTGGGGTGCGTTAATCATTATTATTTTTCATTCATGGTTTGATGGCCTCGTCTTTTGGGGGGGGGGGGCTCATAGCCACTTCCTAGCTGCATGTAACCGTTCATGTTTTTCCAGCCGGCCTTATGCAGGTAGCCTTTGCACACCCACGGATGAGGCCTCCTGCTACATTTATTATTCACATGGGCCCTGAGTGCCCATCACAGTAATCGGGCCCTAAGGTCTCATCACAGTTCATCAAACCATCTACAATTGCAATCAATAAATCTTAGCCATGGCAGATTCTCCATGCTGAATGCGTATTTTAGCTAGAAAATGCAAACTGTTCTATGAGTCGTTTTCTATACTGTGAACAGGATGTGAGGTGGTGTATTGACTTCAATGTCCAAACAGAGTTAATGTTTCCAAAATGTCCCTGTTTATTTACCACAAAAACAAAATAAACCACCTCTTTACCAACTATGTTATTGGGGGAACACAGCGGGTTTGCAAACCCAGAAATAATAACATACAATGATAATCCCACGTCTCCAGTGCACAAAACTGTGCTCTTCAAAAGTCGGGGATCGTGGTGCGTGACAGTGTTGTGTAGCGAAGGGAGTGTTCAGGGCTTTGTGCTGGCTCCATGGTGGCAGCTCCTGCTCCCTTACTCACTTACTTGCAACACGTAACAAAACAAACAAAGCTCTGGCTGTATATCACGCTCAGTGCAAGGGGCCGTACTTGCGTAGCTGCGTCCCCTTTGTACTACCCAACTCCTCCCTGCAATCAACTCGGCGCCATGGTTTCTCCAATCGCTGCCTGCCCCGCAGTTGATCGCAAGGGATTAGTTTTGTGTACGTGCAGCTACGTGCTTCCTTCAAGATGTCCGACTTCCAGTTTCTGCATAGTACCAACCTTACACAGAGCCCTTTCGGTTGGGAGGGAAATTTGCAGTTTGGATTCTTTCTCTCTGTTACATACACACATACAATTACCTTATTCCATGTATGAAAATATTTCATTTGCAAACAGCAGGAGAATGTGGCCTTAAACTATATAATATAGTACTTTTATACAATTATATATTTTATGTTATCATGGCGACAGACCCCTAAACTACAGAATTGTTCATACGTATAAACGTGACTAATATTTTTTATATTAGACTCCTTCCTACGTCATCATCTTCTTCAGTGTGCAGTGTCTGTCTGTGCCGACAAAATACTGTAAAGAGGACAACAATAGGCTACATTCAAAACAAAGATATGGACAATTTGAAACAAATTTAAACAGACGTTTTTAAAAGAGCAAGAAAATGAAAGAAGAAAAACACTTACTGACATAAACCACACAATGTTGTATTCATGTTCAGTGGGAAAAATTAGAGAATTTCACCCGATACCTGACAAAGACCTGGACAAACACCTTTCAAATTTCATCTTGTCAGTAAAAAAAAAAAAAAGGGGGGGACGACTTTGAAACAAGTTCTCTCCGAAGCATTTTTAGCAGCGTTGACCATTACATGTGCAGACATAATGAATGCAGCATTTTCCAGAGCAGCCCTTCACAAAAGAAATCTCAGCCAAACAAAACATCTTAAGAAAGAAGGGAAAGGCAACCAGCTTTAAGAAACATAGAGTATATAAAATAATAATATGGGTCAGAATATACAGTGCCTTGCGAAAGTATTCGGCCCCCTTGAACTTTGCGACCTTTTGCCACATTTCAGGCTTCAAACATAAAGATATGAAACTGTAATTTTTTGTGAAGAATTAACAACAAGTGGGACACAATCATGAAGTGGAACGAAATTTATTGGATATTTCAAACTTTTTCAACAAATAAAAAACTGAAAAATTGGGCGTGCAAAATTATTCAGCCCCCTTAAGTTAATACTTTGTAGCGCCACCTTTTGCTGCGATTACAGCTGTAAGTCGCTTGGGGTATGTCTCTATCAGTTTTGCACATCGAGAGACTGAAATTTTTGCCCATTCCTCCTTGCAAAACAGCTCGAGCTCAGTGAGGTTGGATGGAGAGCATTTGTGAACAGCAGTTTTCAGTTCTTTCCACAGATTCTCGATTGGATTCAGGTCTGGACTTTGACTTGGCCATTCTAACACCTGGATATGTTTATTTGTGAACCATTCCATTGTAGATTTTGCTTTATGTTTTGGATCATTGTCTTGTTGGAAGACAAATCTCCGTCCCAGTCTCAGGTCTTTTGCAGACTCCATCAGGTTTTCTTCCAGAATGGTCCTGTATTTGGCTCCATCCATCTTCCCATCAATTTTAACCATCTTCCCTGTCCCTGCTGAAGAAAAGCAGGCCCAAACCATGATGCTGCCACCACCATGTTTGACAGTGGGGATGGTGTGTTCAGGGTGATGAGCTGTGTTGCTTTTACGCCAAAGATAACGTTTTGCATTGTTGCCAAAAAGTTCGATTTTGGTTTCATCTGACCAGAGCACCTTCTTCCACATGTTTGGTGTGTCTCCCAGGTGGCTTGTGGCAAACTGTAAACGACACTTTTTATGGATATCTTTAAGAAATGGCTTTCTTCTTGCCACTCTTCCATAAAGGCCAGATTTGTGCAGTATACGACTGATTGTTGTCCTATGGACAGAGTCTTCCACCTCAGCTGTAGATCTCTGCAGTTCATCCAGAGTGATCATGGGCCTCTTGGCTGCATCTCTGATCAGTCTTCTCCTTGTATGAGCTGAAAGTTTAGAGGGATGGCCAGGTCTTGGTAGATTTGCAGTGGTCTGATACTCCTTCCATTTCAATATTATCGCTTGCACAGTGCTCCTTGGGATGTTTAAAGCTTGGGAAATCTTTTTGTATCCAAATCCGGCTTTAAACTTCTCCACAACAGTATCTCGGACCTGCCTGGTGTGTTCCTTGTTCTTCATGATGCTCTCTGCGCTTTAAACGGACCTCTGAGACTATCACAGTGCAGGTGCATTTATACGGAGACTTGATTACACACAGGTGGATTCTATTTATCATCATTAGTCATTTAGGTCAACATTGGATCATTCAGAGATCCTCACTGAACTTCTGGAGAGAGTTTGCTGCACTGAAAGTAAAGGGGCTGAATAATTTTGCACGCCCAATTTTTCAGTTTTTTATTTGTTAAAAAAGTTTGAAATATCCAATAAATTTCGTTAGGTGAAATAACTAGAAATAGACAACTTAAGAATACTTCAGTGCCCTTTCAGGAGAATGTTTATGATGGTCTTATATTTATAATTCAAATCGTTTATAGTATCCTTCTTTATACTGTAACGTGTCTGGGGGGTGGTGGGTGGTACCGTCTATAGTGTTTACAGTCGTGCGTAGGCCGCACGGCTGTAGCTACTTCTCATTTGGGAACTAGTAGGCTGTCAGGCTCGCGTGCTGTAGGAATACATCAACCGACCTGGGAGCACACTGTCACGTTAATACTTGGGAGGAGTTGCCTGCTAAATGAGTCCCTGGTTGTGTTCAGTGTTTGGGTTTTTTCACTGTCACTTTAGGCTGAGTGGTTTTTGAGGTGGCGGATGTGATTGGGTTGGGATGACATCCATCACAGGGTTTAGTAAGTAGGCGGGGCATTATAAATATGGCTGGCACGGTTGGGCAAAGGAGAGACAAGTGAGCAAGCGCAGCGAGAGACAAGAGGTGCGCCCGGAGGGAGAGCCCTTTCTATAAGCAAGGAAGTTCGGGGCTAAAACCTACAACTCTGTGTGAGACCTCCCCACTCCTACCCCATCCTACTGGCATTACAATATGTGACATGGCTGTACTTTAAAACTTGCATTTATGTACATTTTTAATTAGCTGTACATTATATATACAAAGTAATACATGTGAAGTATATATGGATACCCCACGAGATGAGATTCTTCATGTATTATAAGTTGCTGATTGCAATATTTGGATGTGAGCACTCTAGTGCTCACATCCAAATATTCTAGAATTGAATGCTTTGTGTTACGCACCAGCTAAAACTGGTAATGAATACTGTTTGTATTAAAAATGTGGATGCGGTTTTAGATGACAGGAATGCCTAAACAATGCTAAACCTCAGTAATGTGAGAATTGTTTCATGTTTAGCAATGCAAGTACATCAGAGTAAACAGCATATTTGTAAGCATTCTTGGTGTGAGTAATAAATGCTACTTTTTGTCATTATGCATCTGTCCCAATGCTTGTTACAAGCCTGTATTAAATAAAACCTGTAAATAAAAACTGTCCACTTGCAATTACTCAATTATAGTGCCGCTGCTTTGACTTCACTTCTTGTTGCCTGCGGTAAACATGCACGCTAAAACATTCATACTGAATTCCTGTCTATGTTACTAATGCATTCCATCTTCTTCTCTTTTCTGGCAGACTACAGAACTGGACCATGTTTCACCCAGGTGAGCAACCAGATGTGCCAAGGCCAGCTCAGTGGCACAGTCTGCACCAAGACCCTGTGTTGTGCCACTATTGGACGTGCCTGGGGACACCCCTGTGAGATGTGCCCTGCTCAGCCTCAGCCCTGTCGCCGTGGGTTCATACCCAACATTCGAACTGGAGCTTGTCAAGGTTCGTGTTTCACGGTCATTGTTTTTTTCTTACATTCATGAACAGGAAAGGCTGTTAACTTTTTGTGGGATTATATTTCCACTACTCGCCAACAAATATCAGGGCCCTGTCTCCTAACACTGGTTGGAGTCCGTAACACTATACTATGAATTTATTCTGCTTTACCAACGTGAAACATGGTTTTCTGTGATTTATATTACCAGTCTATAGGTATAAGACGTTGTTACCCTTTTACAGCATCATAGTGCTTTTTAGTGAGTAAATACTTGAAGGCATCACTTTTACATTTGCAGTCAGCATGCATTCAGAAATCATGACAGTAGCCGTAAGCAGATCTAATTCCAGAGGAGGCTGCAAGAAAGATAGTGTATATGAGAAAAAATGCATCTGTGATCTGTCCTTTTTATAAGGTATAAAATTCCATTTATCAGTTCATGCTGTATACAGTTCTTTTAAAAGTATAATATAACTGTTCTATAACAAGCCACCATTGCATAAACTAACTGCTATATAAAACAAACTGAAAAGCATTGTTCTTACTTAGTAGTCTTTTCTGTATTATTCTGACACTAAGGTATGCTTAAGCTAAGCGATATTCCAGTGCCAAAATACCATTACTTTGTGCTGATATGTTAGTGATATATTATGTTACCTGACCTAAGGTGACCAGCAACATGCGATCAAAGATACAGCTTCTACTTTGCTTCTTTTGATGTTTTCAGTCAAATGAGAATCTTTCAAGCCCCCCTCAACACATTGGCTGGGCTTTCAAAAGTGCAGGTCTGAAAATAACAGAGACAATTCAGCATACTGTTACAATTTACTTAGAAACTGTCTGCTAGAGAAGAGCCTTTCTTCACTTGCCAGGAATTATCATAGATGTCTAAATTAAAACATCTGGAAAAGCGTTGTTTAATTTTTAACACATTGGAGACCGTTAATATTTAAGAACATAAGAAAAGTTTGAGAACAAGAAAAGGCCATTAAGGTTAACACACCATTTTCCCCTACTGGGGGGAACTAATTTAAAAGCACAGATTCTAGTCATTATTTATTTATTTTTTTAATATTCCCAGTGTCCTACTACTTCACCAGGTAGGCTATTATAACTTTCTGTATAAAAAAAGTGCTTCCTGTCTTCTGTTGTAAACTTACTTTTACTCAGCTTCCCCTTATGCCCTCTTGTTCTTAGCCCTCTTGTGTGCTAAATTTGACGTAGTGTCTTAGGCTAACTTTATCTATACCATTTATAATTTTAAAGACTTTTTTTCTAGGCTGAAGAGATTTAATTATTTTAACCTGTCCTCATAGACCATCTCATTAGAACTGGGATCAGACGAGTTGCCCTTCTCTGTACCTTCTCGAGCGTGCATTTTTTGTAGTGAGGTGTATTCTAGGTGAGGTCTAACTAGGTGTAACGGGTGTTCTGTTACTGTGTGGTTATCTGCTGAGAGACACAGAGAGGGGTTTGGACAGGTTTTATTATAAAACAGGCAGATGCAGTGGTTAGTAGCCACCAGTAGAGTACCAGCAATGGTAGCCCTAGTGCAGAAGGATATACACACACACACGAACATAATACAGAAACAAAGAAGAAAACACTGTTCAAAAACAACTAAGAAACAAAAGGTGGCTCGGGCCGTGCTCTACTCCTGCTATACAGGGAGGTCCTGCACCACGAACCTTCTTCCTAACACTAATAATATATCATTTTGTGGGATTAAAATCCCCTAAATGAATCTCTTTCTAAAGTATCAGTTAACCCAGTCTACACACGGTGATAACCCATAGCTCACCCTGGTTAAACACACAGCCATGAGGATTCTTTTCTTTCACATCGAGGCTTGCAGAAGGTGAAAGCACAGCACACACATAGAACAAACGACTGGCTTTCCAGACCCTTGATCATCAATTAGTCAATTAACACCTGGCCACCTGCTGCACATCAGGATTCACTTAGGCAAGGGAGGGGAGTCTAACCTCCCAGCCCTGCCATATCCAGCCCACACTTATTTTGTACAAAATTTAACTTACTTTATTTACAATCAAAACAAAACCATATTTTATTTAGAAACCCAATCACACATAAACTATTTACAGGGGCAGGCATCTGCTCTGCCACACTCGGGTATTGCATAATCTTAGTATAACCTCTCTAAACTTGTATTGCACCCTTTTGCAATATAGTCTAACATTCTGCCTTTTTAATTGCCTCACCACATTGGCAACCACATTGGCACCACAAGTTTGCCCAGTTACAGAGAATGTCCAAATCCCGTTGAATTAGCTGGACTGCATTTTCAGAGTTCACTACTCCCCCAAGTTTGGTACCATCTGCAAATTTAACAGTCTTGCAATGTGTATCTTAGTCTGAGTCATTTATATAAATAAGGAACAGTAAGGCTCCAAGTACAGACCCTTGTGATTATACTTTTCTTGCCCGTACTTGCATTTCTAATTGCTTCATATAATCATTTGCTATCATTTCTATTCTGAACTGGGGGTCTGTAACATACCCCAATAGAAAAATAAAACCTCTAGTGCTTTTACCTACCAGCTTTACCCAAATGAACTCACTTTGTGTTGTATACTGAGGTAAATCTGTGTTTTTTTGTTTGTTTTTTACTTCAAGACCATCCCTAATATATAGAGCTACACCTCCTCCTCGCCTACCTATATGTTTTCGTAATAGTTTATACCCCTGTATGTGGAATTCTTAGCGTTTTGTCTTTACATTGTAATTTATAATTTTGATTTATTTGCTCTAATCTAAACCATCGTCTCTGCAGTCCAGTAATTGAGATTGAAAAATAAACTACAATCTTATGTGTGTCTGAACCCTGTCCACAACCTCAAAAGAGAGTGTAGCTTTCCTTTGCTATAAATTGTAATAAAATACCAAAGCCACACAAAAAAAATAATGTTCATTTTTAAACCACATTAACAACGTTATTTCTCATGCCCAGAACATGTGTTTATTATGCCTATAGCACAGCATATTTCACGTATAGGAGCTTTTTCACATCAATTTGTATTAGTATTTAGAAAAGCAAGTAGTATGGTACCATTTTAATCACAATTACTGTAACCTCACAGCAGAAGTCTTCAGTTTCTGTTTTTCTTTTCATCTAGTTGCTATTTCGGATTGGTTAATGGCAACAAGTCTAACTGAGACATGTATGAAAACATGGTTTGCATGAATGAAATCATTTTAAATCTTAATCACAACTGATCCATTGCCTAAAGGAAAAAAAAAATTACATTTTAAATAGTCCTCTTATTATATATTTTTTACAACTCCAAGAACACAGTAAAGTTTTAATTGTAGAAAAAGCAGGACTGTAAGAAAGTGTGCTTTGAAATTTTAAAGGGCGAACAGTTTATTTTTTGAAACAGAGTTTAATTATTTTTTTGTCAGCATGGTTAGTTCGCACTTGTATACACTGACTTTTTGTTTCAAGGATTGTTCATCATCACCTATTAAGAGTAAAACTTCCCCTTTCCGGAATAGATCAATTTCCCGCAGTCACCTCCGTTTATTTCCAGTGACTTCATTTCTCTGGTTTGCAAGACTATGAAACATACTCTTGTTGAAGCCACACAGAGCAGGCTCTGTGCAAAACCGGACTGATATACAGCTCAGCAATACAGCCTTTCAGAGGCCTCCGCCTGTAGTCATGTCAGTGAAATCTTGTACAAGCACTGGAGATCTCTGATTACAGCTAGTGTATTCCTTGTTTAATGTATTTTAAATATGTCTGACTGTCTCCCAAAAAGCAGTGGGGGATCCCTCTTAATCACGTCTCCTTGTCTACACAAAGAACCTTTAAGAACTACAGATTAGAGTGGGTATTGTATTGGACTGTTGGAGTGCTTTCATGAATAGGCCCAGAAATGATTGTTCTGAATCCAAACTTAGATGATTCTATCTGTATGTTTTAGAAAATATCAATCTTCTTTTTTTTATTTATTAAATAACTACTTCAGTTTACCTCAGACAGCCTGACTCAGCGTTTACACAGCCAAACATGTAGAACCCTGCATGCCTTAAAAAGTGGCATTTTACCACTAAAAAGCCAGGAATGTTGCCTATAATTACAAAATAAGTCAAACCAAACATTAAGTAAAGGAGAATGACACAATTTAATCTGCAGGCCTTCGGAATGATTTACAAACAGAAAACAAAGGTAATTAAACAAACTAATTGAAAAGACAAATATTGATATTGGCAGATATTGGCAGTAAGTACTTAGTTATGGTATATACTGTATAGGCCAAAATAAACTACTACTACTAGTACTACATATTTTTAGTTTGACGTCTTTTCCACTTCTGAATGTTTTGAGCTCTTTGCTGAACCACATGCTGAGTTTCAGCAGGTCTTCACTTCTAGTGTCCCCCAGACTCTCTCTAGCCAGAGAGGTGCCCATTTACTAACTAGCCTGCCATGGAGGACTCGTTTGTGGCAGCCCCTAATAGAGATCTAACCAAGGACCTCCCAACCAAAGACAACAGTGCCTTTTGACTGTAGTAAGCGTGGTTGTTGGTTCAATGGTAAAGAGTATTTATGGTTCTCCACAGCTTTACACTTGTGAAATTGTATTTGTAGCAAAGTGATTTGGAATGCTCAGTGAGTTAGGACAAAGAAGAAAAACAATACCGTGTACCATTGTCTCCAGCATCGTCCTCTACTGTATGTCCTGGCTCTATTAAGAGAAACCTGACTTTTAGACAGGCAAGGTTCTGTTTGCAGAGACTGACAAATTCAAGCCTGAACAGCTACATTTATATACTGCTTCTTTCCCCTTTCATGCAGACGTTGATGAATGCCAGGCGATCCCAGGTCTGTGCCAAGGTGGAAACTGCATCAATACAGTTGGTTCATATGAGTGCAAGTGCCCTGCTGGTCACAAGCAAAGTGAAGCAACCCAGAGATGTGAAGGTAAGAACTGGGGCCTGTTTACATTTAGTAACTCAATAGGAAACACAATTTTCTGTCCAGTTTATTCCGGGTGATTACAATCATTTTCTTTCATCCAACCCAAACAGCGTGAATGACATTGTTGGCTATTATTTACACAGATATTAGATCATTCAAATTTGTACATTTAAGCATTAGTACTTCTGTGGGTACAGTGGCCATAGGAAACAATTGGTAAAAGTGTTTTATAACCAGTTACCTTGCTTAAACTGCTATTGAACTTGGTAGGTGGACAAATGTAATAAGGACTTCACTGTATTTCTATTAAAGAAAACTGCAAAGAAAATGTAGCAGCAGTTGAAAGAACAAAATGCAACTAAATTACCAAGAAGAACTTTAATCAAAGCTCTAGTTTACCTGGAAATCTGGTTCCCAAAAGTTTTGACACTAATAAATGTGGATATGCATGGAAGTGGATATGTAATTGAAGGGTAGATATTTTAAAGCAAGGCACAAGCGTCTGGTAAACAGTAGAGTATGTTAATGTTTCAGGCATTTGTTTGTCAAAGATCGCACCTGTTAGTTATTTTGTATTTAAAACATTACACGTTTTTCTTGAAGAAGAAACACATTCAATCTTTGATTTCAGTGATCTGTTTTCTTGTTTAAGTAAGGAGGTTGGGTGCTTTCACCCCAACAACAGATCTGTCCTTTCTTTTAAAATCTGTCAAAGTACATTTCAGTTTACTAAGCCTAAACGTGGCCTGTTGCTCTGCAAACAGTGGCAGTTTACAGATTAAACAAATCACCTTCCTGACAGATGATGCCTTTTTACTGGTTGATTTGGGGAGGGGGGAGGGGGGTGGCTTATCCCCTTTTAGTAGTACTGCTTAGTCTAAACAAGCATAGGCCATGAATCAAAAGGAAAGTGATATCCATCCTTTTAAGGCATTTTGTTTTTACAAGTATATAGCTGTGCCAATATAATTGTTTACTATTATATGTTTGGTCAGCGCATATATTTTGCACCAGGTTTGACCTTTCCTGTATTATACTAAAGCTGTTTAGTTTTTTCCAGTTGTTTCAGTGTGATGCAATCATACAGAGCCAGCATGTCCTTACATTTGTTCAGAATAATTACCACTCATGTCTTATATATTGTGTACTAATGAGCAGCAACCGTAAGCAGAAGGTAGTGTCGTTAGAGCATTGTACTATATCCTTGAAAAAATAATAATAATAATAATAATAATAATAATAATATTAATAATAATAATAATAATAATAATAATAATGACTTTTTAAAAATAATTTCAAGTGTCAAAGAAAATGAATAGTCTTTACATTGTGTTGCTTGTTTGCATTGTGCATAACTAAAATCAGAAGGGACTAGAGACACTGATGCTGGGACCAAATCAAAACTTTGACAACCCACTAATCGCACTTAACAAAACTGTGTTTAATAGCATTTTCTTTTTTTGTAAGTATCTTATTTCTTCTATTCATAAAAAGAAAACGCTATTAAATACAGTTTTGTTAAATGTGATTAGCGGGTTGTCAAAGTTTTGATTTGGTCCCAGCCTAAATTGCCTCCCAAGTCGTGGAAATCTATTGAGGGTGGCTTCTTTCCCCCACGTGTTGCCCAGTTTCTCAGTTGCAGCAGGACAAAGTATATTTTCAGTATATTGTCTAATGTTCTGGAATTGCATGTTGAATAGCAATTCAGATTTTGTGATTATTGTAACTGCTGGTGGCACTGTTGGCAACATGCACAGTAACATTTCACTTCCCTTCTGGTTTCACACTTTTTATCTTCTAGCTCCGTAGGCATGCCAGTGCTTGCTTTCACCTAGTGTGTTAAAAGCTATGATTAAAGACCATGAGAAAGAGGCCTTGGACAATAAATCACCTTGCCAGCTGTTTATTTTCGTCTTCTTGTCTTTGAACAATTACACCATATGAAAAAAAGAATATTAGTTAAAGGGGTTTGCAAACATTTACAAACATTCCTTTAAGATATGGTCACAGCTATTGGCACCCTGTAAGGTAATTCAAGAAAACATGTTAAATACAAGCATGTACTGAACATTAGCAAGTAATTAATATGGCAAAGACCAAAATACACAGTTTCTGGTAGTTACAAACAATCTTTATTAAAAAAAAAAGCAATTAAGCAATTTCAAATATTTGTTCATGACAAAAGAATTGGCACCTTTACATTAAAAGTCTGTAAAAATGTAATAGAACTAATTACAAAATATAATAATTGATTGAAAACCATTACAAGTAGAAAGTCAATAGCCAGAAAAAAAGGTAACTATTTCCAACATCTGTTGAAGATGAACGTTTTGGCAACACAGCTAATGATGGTCCAGACAAAGGAGTCACGTCTGAGAAAAGCACTCGTAGCAACCTACAACAAAGGAAATGGCTACAGAGCAGTATCAAAGGGATACCAAAATCCACAATCAGAGCAATAATCAAGAAGTACAACAGAACAAATTCAACTGAATGCTTGAAAGAGGCTGTGTGGTCCAGTGGTTAAAGAAACAGGCTTGTAACCAGGAGGTCCCCGGTTCAAATCCCACCTCAGCCACTGACTCATTGTGTGACCCTGAGCAAGTCACTTAACCTCCTTGTGCTCCGTCTTTCGGGTGAGACGTAATTGTAAGTGACTCTGCAGCTAATGCATAGTTCACACACCCTAGTCTCTGTAAGTCGCCTTGGATAAAGGCGTCTGCTAAATAAACAAATAATAATAAAAGAGGTGGAAGCATCAGCCATAATAGTGCACGAAAGAACTCTGCAAAGGCATCTGAACACAGAAGAGTTGTATGCATGTAGACCTTGCTGCAAACCACTTTGAAAGATTATTCATAAAACAAACCATCTCAAATTTGCCAAGAAATATGAACAGGAATCTGAAGCATTCTTCAACAAAAATTATCTGGTCCAGTGAGACTAAAATACAACTTTTCCCCAAAAATGGACCACAGTATGTTTGGAGAGAAATAAAGGGAAAGCCTTCAATGAAGAAATCCTTGTACCCACAGTTAAACATGGAGGTAGTTTGATCATCATATGTGGGTGTTTTAGCAGTTCCAGGTACTGGAGACATTCATGTGATTGATGATTGGATGAATGCAGCCATGTATCAAAACATTCTACAATGTTCAATGATTCCATCTGCTTGTTGGCTGATTGTCAGTTTATCTTCCAATACGACAATGACCCAAAGCATACGACTAAGTCAACTCTGGAATTCTTGAAGAAAACAAAGATACACATTCTGGAATGGCCTTCACAATCACCAGATTTCAATTCAATAGAAATGCTTAGGACTGATCAGAAAAAAAGCTGTCTGAGCTGAAGGAAATATGAAGACAGAAAGGGCCCAGATTTCACCAACAAGATGTAACATACTGGTTAAGAATTATCATAAATGTCTGAAAGCTGCAATAAAATCAAAAGTGGGACACACGAAATACTAAAGCATGGGTGCCAATACTTGCGTCATGAACGAATACTTTAAATTACATAAGTTTGTTTTTTTGATAAAGATTATTTGTTAAATTACTACAAATGATGTATTTTGCTTTTTATTTTATTAAAAAGTGGTTAAAGTTTACTAAATGCTTGTACTTTTTTCTGTTACCTTGAATTATAGTATAATAAGAGTAGGATGTCAATACTTTTGTCTGCAACTGCATCTCTTTAAATTTGCCAGAATTTTTTACTAACTACCCAGAAAGTGTAGCCTGAAGGGAGGAGTTCCACTGAAGAACTGATTTATTAGTCTGTATTTGTAATTTTAAACATATATAATTAAGAAGGGCCTCTCTCCCTGCCTGCTAGGTGTCCAAGACAATATTAATGCCAACTGTGAATACAGTGCCTACTGTTGTTAGTGGCAGGGTGCATACATTTAAATAAGGGGTATTGCTGAAGAGCTGAATAAATAAAATACAAAAATAAAATAAAAACAAAGTAAATATATGAACATACCAACTTGAGGAGGAAAATATCTTGCAGCTTGTAATGGTATGCAAAGGTTGAGTTACTGACTGTCAGTTTACTATCACATCTGGTCCTTTTTATTCCCAAACCCTTATTTGGCATTCTGCTTTCTAAAGGTTTGACCTTTTGGGACTTTTTTGAATATACTGTACTAGTTACAGCCTTTTTTGGCTTTAATCTTCTTTCCTTCATTCCGATCTGAGGGCTGCTCCTATGTTGTTGACTTGTTCTGTGTCAGTGTTCTTTATATGACATCATCCTGACAGACACAGGTTACAAGGAGCACTTCCCATCTCAGTAAAAATCATTCCAGACACCTACAGGATACAGCCAAGTCAATAAAGAAAGAGAAATGTCAACAAATTGCCATCTAATCATGTCAATTTTCCTATGAAATGTTAATAAAAATCTGTTTGGCAAGAAGTAAATTATTGGCAAATTTATTATTAGCAAATGTGAGTATGCAAATATAGATAATTTGTGTTTATCAAGAATCAACCAACCGTGTTGGTGTAGCAATGGGAATCGGTGCTAATGGAAAGCATATGTTCAGTGTAAATAGCCACTTGCAAATTATTCTGCTCTAATGCTGGAGTCATGACATTCCTCTGCTGGCTCACATAGCTATCCATGACCATGGTTGTATATATTCGATTAAAAAAAGTTATTTAATAATATAGTTAATTTTGTGGTTTCTTTTTCAAAAATCTTGAAAACTAGTTTGATGTAAAATAATGTATTGATATTCAACAGAAACCTCAAGGTATGTGCAGGCGGTCTTCAAAGAGACCATAAAATTAAAGTTGAATTCCTTTGGTTACACGGTGCCTCAGTGTTTATTGTAATGGCTGAGTATTTTGGCACAGCTAGTACCAGCAATAGATCCTATTTTCCCATATGATCACAAAACCTCCGGTTGCCAAAACAGCAGGACTTCTTTGAACATTAGCAACTGGAGTTCAAAGGTCATACAAAGGAATTTATAACACTCCTGTTTAATTAGATTCTGAAACGTAAACTAGTTATTTTATTAATCATAACCTCCAGCATCCAGTGGTTAAAGAAAAATATTTTGTACCAGGGTTCCTGGTTCAAATCCAGGCTCAGCCACGGACTCAGTGGGTGTGACCCTGAGCAAGTCACTTAACCTCCTTGTGCTCCGTCCATCGGATGAGACGTAAAATGAGATCCTATTGTAAAGCGACTCTGCAGCAGCAGTTGTTGATGCATAGTTCACCCCCTAGTCTCTGTCAGTGGCTTTGGATAAAAGCGTCTGCTAAATGACTAATTAATAATAATAATAATAATAATAATAATAATAATAATAATAATAATAATTAATTCCTGAAAGAAATCATGTCGATTTTTCTTGCACATAAAATAAGGATCCAATGGGCCATCATAAGCAGTCATTTAAAGCTTGTGTTATATACTGTACTGTATACTGTATATACTGTACTTCAAATTATACTTGGGCTCCATTTTAAGATGTTCATACTTGTATTTTGTACAGCACAATCCTTTTTATTAACTCTAACGGTTCAAACGGGCTTTAATAGACTGAAACGGATGTAATCCCATGCATAGAACATAAAGCACAATTTGAAAGTTCAGTAGCGTCACAGTTCTCTCGCCCAGACTGCACGGCGTATTAATTTAGAAAGTAACAAGCAGGAATTTATACTGTAGACATTGCAAATATTAATGTAAAAAAAAGATAATTGTACCTAGATTTTATCAAAGAAAATAATAATCGTGAGCTTCCTTCTGCATTTAGTCATCCGGCTGGAAAGTGTTTCTCAAAGCTTTCACACTTCAGTGCCCTGTGCTGATGCTTATGTGCTCTACACTAGAGGAAGATGGTGTTATGGTTCAGAATAAAGGAACTTACAGTCAGCTTTTTCAAAGTAAGCAATGATTCAACTTCCTGCTCATAATGTTCAATAGCTTTTTATGTTTCCACTTTCTATCAGGAGTGGCTTAATTTAGGTTTTTAAACCAAAGAACCTTAATTAACCTTCTGCAGTATTTGACAAGGTCTGGCACGTGGACTCAATATATATTCATTTTGCAATGCTCAACGATAGGGAACTTTTTCATCCAGAAGCGGTAAGATTTATGGCTGCACATTTTAGTTTAATTTTAATTAATTCAATTAATGATTGACTTTTTTTGGCTCTGTTTACAAAAAAGGGTTTATTAAGTACTTCTCTCCAGAGCTACAACCACACAAAAACAGAATTAATTATGGTTGACATGCTACCAAGCTGTTTTGTTTGGCAACCACCGCCAGTGAGCACAAGAGATGATTTAGACATTTGTTCCATTCATTTTGGTTTAGCCTTTCACAGTCACTTGCTCACTGGTATATATTTAAGCAGGTTTGCTGTTGTAGACCTTTCATGTGTTTTGTAGTTTGATTTAGAATCATAAATGTCAGAGTTTTCACGGACAGTTGTTGCACTTTGAATAACCCTTATATCCCAACAGAGTTTTGTTTTTGCATTTAATAGACTTGCTGGGAATTTTGAAATAATAGTAAAAAAAGTCAGCCGTCTAGCTTTTTCCATAAAATGAATTGTAAAGTTTAATTGTTGAGGAAATACATATATTATTGACAGCTGAAAAAACCTGGTGCATTTAGTTGTAAATATCTGAGCAGGCCAGGTGCTTGTGTGAATTGTGAGTTTTGTCTATCATCATGTTTTTTTGCGAAAATCCCATCAACGATTAAGTGTCTTTATAATTTTTAGTGTGTTTTTTTTCTGTTAAAAAACGTATTGAGCATCGTGACAGGGAACCCTGTCGCTGGTTCGTGGAGTGTGTGTGTGGCTGCGACATGTGGCAGGAGACACGTTGCTAAGCGACCAGTTGAGCAGTGGGCTCGTCCTGCGCTCAGCTGATAGGACGGCCCTGAGTCGCTGGGATGCCAGGACTTCAGGAGCAACAGAACAGAAGTAGGTCAGTTTCGGGGATGTTGATCCCAATACAGTCTAGAGAGGGTTACGTAGAGTAGCAGGAGTGGGATGTTCCTGTTAGTGGGACTAGCGCTTGCCATTTTGTGTGGCAAACTTTTACCTTTATTTGTACCTTTGTTTTGTTTCATTTCTTTATTAAATGAGACACTAGGGCTACCATTGCTGGTACCCTAGTGTCAGCACTATGTTGTAATTAAATCTGCATGCCTATGTGGCATATCAACACCAATGCTCTTTGTCTGTCTCAGTATTTTCCAGTGACTACCCACACACGTAACACATCACCCATTTACAAGCATAATGATAGAATAACCAAGTAGAAAAAAACTGTATTGTATTGTTTGTATTGAGATGTAATACTTTTTATTGCTTTAAGGCAGGGTGTAACCTTCAGGTGAAGATACAGTATAAAGGAATTTGAAACAAATGAAAGCTTGAACCGAGTAAAATCACAGTTTTTAAAATTACTTTAGATGCTTGTTTGCAAATATTTCAAAATTTGACACAGAGTGAATGAGAATATCAGACTAGAATGGTGTTTGCCTAAAACGGCAAATCGAGCCGTTTAAAAAAAAAAAAAAAAAAGATGAGAAATTATTTACTAATACTAGCCTGTGGGTGCTTGTTTTCGCTATTTCTAAGAGCTCCTTTATTCACAATTGCCCTGGAATGTTGGTACTCAGGATTGTGGAGTCTAGTTGGTCACCACTATAAAAGCATTACCTTGCCTTTTTGTAATATTAAATTGCTGTCTTGCTGATGTATGTGTGCTTTATTCCTCACAGATACAGATGAGTGCAGCACAATCTCAGGTGTCTGTGGCGACGGAGAATGCTCCAACACAGTCGGCAGCTATTTCTGTACCTGCCCACCTGGCTTTGTAACATCTGCAGATGGCTCTCGCTGTATTGGTAAGTACATGCATACCATTCAGATAACTAATGGTGTCTTTTCTTTAAAAGGCAAACAATCACCAGCCAAATATAACAAAAATTCACTCACAGAAAAGTTGTATTTATTTTGGTTAGTTCAGAGTGAGGGACTTGTTCCAAGGAAGTGCCTTTGGAATAAACAAAAGAGTATGCTTTCTCTAGAGTGCAGCTTTGTGTCTCAAGTGGGTGTTAGGGCTTTCTTGGCTGTTACTAAGAGAATTTGTTAACATTTCTTTTCCATGGAATAGTGAAGTGCTTCCTTTAAAAAACACAACCGCTGCCTGCCATTGTAGGTAGAGTAGGTGGCACTGGGTGGATATGGGATCAAACAAGCATTTCACGTGGAGGACTTCCATCGGTGGAAAGATAATTTGAGCAGCTTGTACAAACAACGGGATGTTTATAGAAGCGTTGTATAGTCTAGTGAAAATAGAACTCTCCTCTAATTTTTTGGCTTAGTAGGCAAAGTAGACACTCTGGTGTGTCTCAGAATCAACTTTGCCCACACATATTGCATAGTTTGGCAGGAAAGTGACACTTGGCCTGCAATAGGGAAATAGGTGTTTGTTTGTTTGTTTATTTGTTTTTGTTTGTTTTTCCTGGAGAGTGTCACAACACTGTAAAGTTTCATTTAAATCCACTTGTCCTGGGGGAATCCCCTAACAGTTGATTATGATCCCTGAGGCAATTATACACAATTAACTAAGTTCATTACAATGCTATGATCAATAAACATCATTCTTTTGGGTGATTCTAATTCTCGTTTTTCTATGAATACAATTCATGGCTACCAACTTTTTTTTTCTGCAGTAGTAAAACGTGATGCACTATTAACGACTACCTAATGGTAACTGTTTGACCGATTTTAATACAGTTTTGCATGTGAAATATTTGGAGACAAAAGGATCAGTCTTAAGCACGTGTTATAACAACCAATCAAAATCCTATCAATCCCATAATCACCTCATCTCACTAGCAGGGTTAGGCAATATAAGAGAAGCTAATGCATGTACAACACTGTAGAAAATATGATATCACTTAAAAAAATATTGGACAATTACAGTTTTTGGCACCAGGTAAAAAGTCATATTCCAATTAAAGGTTGTCAGTAATTTTAATGTTCCCTGGTAAGTGGCAGTGTGTTAACCAGGTACTACAAAACACTGTAAACAAGAAAGCCAGACGGTCTATGACTTTAACAATGTAAACCAAAGAAAAAAAAACAAAACATTTGATAAATGCCACAGTGACCACCCATATCTGTGAAAGGAAATAACTATCTTGATCGTAAACAGCAGAAGATATATAGCTATGGCCAAAAGTTTTGCATCACCCTATAGAATTAACTCATTTTGCTTAAGTCGAATGAAACCTGCTGAATAATGTTGTATTAACATATTGAACTACATACCGCTTTGTAGTTTTCCGTGTACTTAACGAAAAACTGACAAAAACTAACATGAAATACTTTACTACTATTATGGCTTCCAGTAGATTTTGTGATATAATTGTGTAGTTTCTTTGATTACATGATGTTAAATAAAATATCTAAATTATGTTCACATATTTATCGTTTTTTAAATGAGGTCTCAATCCTAAAATTCTACATGATGCAAAACTTTTGGCCTTAGCTGTAATTGAGTTTCCAACCGTGTTTGTTTATATTCTAATGATAGGGATCCCATATGTGACATGACCTTTGTAGTTCTATAATTGAAAACGGCTGTTTCATTTGTCTTTTACTGTAGTTGAATGTGGGGCCACTGTACCTCCTAGCACCACACAAATAAACCCATAAGTCATGTAATTTCATTGCTGTACGGTATTTAATTCCTCAGCAAGCAACTTTCATATATCTGCAGACTCGTACTCCAGTGCCCTTTTTAGGATAACCACAAATACACTGCTGAATTAAAATGGTACTTTAATACTTTTAGTTTCTTTCCTGTATTGTTAAAGCAAAGCATACCACTTTTGTGATACGCTGTAAAATGTTTCAAGTGACCACAATTCAATTCCCTGTCCTTAATTGTCACATACAAATGTAAAAAAAATCTTTCCCTGGGCATGCTTGGATTTTTCGGATTTTGTATACAGCAGATATCTCTGCGACTGCCCTTTTACTGTAAGCATATGTGTTTTATCTGTTTTGACAGAAGCTTAGTGCAAGTTTATATTTGGCAGTAATTGTTTTTGCAATTATTCCATTCTACACTAAGCAACTTTTCTGGTTGGTTAACATATTGCCCTTTTTAAAACCCTTCACAATTATAAAGTATGCTTCTTACCACCCAATGATGGTTTAAACTAATGCTCAGATTCTGGTTGTACTAAGAGGATACAGTATAATTTTATATTGGAGAACATTTCTGCCAGTTAACACAAAATTAAAAAGCAGTGGTGTTTCTCAAATAACCCCAGATGTCCAATTACATTTTACTGTTTGACCTTGGAGCAAGTTGGGTTTTATTGAGCCCCTTTTAAGTGATCTGGAACAGCTCTGTGTGTCCCTCACTGCAGCTGTTTGAAATCATCAGTTTTTTTTCTAAAATCAACAAGACCTATTAAAGTACAGTAATGCTGATCTACTCGTACAACGCCACCTGTAAGGATGTAAATACATGTGCCATTCTTCTGAGGAAACCAATGGTGTGTGGGCCATGTGACTTACTTTGTCTGTTGTGGTTTTCATGGCAAACACCTTCTATACTAAATAATAACTAACGAATACTGGGGTGACTGTGACCAGCTGTGTAAATAAGCAATGGCATGCACATAAGACATTCAAAATGAAATTGTAGCTTTTAAGAAAGCTACAATCCACTTGGGCCAGAAGGTAATTCAAGCAATACGTTTCATTTTTCCAATGACAAAACCTGGCCAGTGTCTCCTTGAAAGTGAATTTTCATTCTTCAGCCAGTCTGGGGTGACACGGCATCCTTTATTTACATCCCATTAATACAAGATACGGAACGTCTGAAGTTTTGAAATTGTATTACCCTATTATCTTTATTATACGACTAAAGTGTGTCTTTTATCTTCTACGTGGCACTTATGGACACATCTCATTATTGTGTGGAAAATTCTTGGCACCCACAGAGCGTGTTATAACAAGTGTAGAATGTAGTTAATTGAAGGTCTTGAGTTTTTTTGTTCTGTTTGGGGAAATTATGATCTAAATGTGTGCTGTCAGTGGGGTAAGCTTTAGACCTTAAATCGTAATTACAGTTGAAGGGGCTCTGTTCGTATTTGGACTTCCATGTGGGCTGTGGGAATATGAGGCAGGAAATAACAGGCAGGCTTTTGTATATTATTAGGTATTTCTACCTCAAAATGTACAAATGTATGTTGTGTTTTATAACTTCAGATGTAAACTGTTTTTAGACCAAATCAGCTTTTGAAGTCTACTACAAATATCCTACAAAACTAGCCATAAAGCCCCCTTATCTTCAGAACAAGGAAGGAACATGAACCTTGGGATTGCATAACTGGATAGACAAAAAATTAGAGTACGCTGATGGTGACAGTCTCATTCTCCCCGAGCACGGTTAGGGTTCAGTTTTGGGGAGTAGATATAGCTTTATGTATTTGTTAATAGTATGATTTTAACTTTTACTATTAAAGACGTTTGCAGCTAAATCCCTTAGGACTAAGCGCATTCCTAAAACTACTGTTCAGAGTATTTCATTTGTGACCATATTTTAGCGACCAACAAAATCGTTAATTTGCGACCATAATTCGTTGCATTGTTTTATGAACTCCATTTTCCAAGAGGTTACGTTTTTTTTACAATTTGAATTTTTCTGAATACAATTGTAATATTTCCTGGAATGTATTAATTAGAATACAGTCATATGTTATATATCCAGGAGCTTGTGAATGAAGGGGGGTCAAAAGTCTTTCCAACACCTCAAGACCTACAACTAACTAACTGCCCTGTACACACTTTGGCCTTTCCCCCTGCAAGTTGTCAGTTGTTTGAGGGTCATTAGGCACACTGTAACGCGGTCCAGGAGGATTCTGGAACCTGGTGTGACCCAGGGGATTCAGACATTTATGACATTTTCTTTCTGGCTCTGAACTTGATTAGAACGTTGAAGGTTTGATGAAAGTACAATGAAACCAAAAAAGCCAAGAAAGCTGTTTTTATTTGCTGTAGTATGACTCTGTTATTGCCCTGATGAAACTTTAGCAGAGCAATAGCAGACACTACAATGTCAACACAATGGATTTAGAACAAGTATTACACAGCAATCATGACACAGTAACACACTAGTACTTATATGGTACCATTATACAACAATGGATGCCAATGTGTATTGATCCACACTAACTGTGAGTGAACAGTTGTTTTGGCAGATATAAAAATGTTTTATTATTTTGTCAAAGGCAAAGCCATTCTAGTTGCTGTTGTGGTAACTTTGCTCTTTAGTACCGATCCATGGTGCCAGTATGCTTTACCATTGAAGATCATTTAGTACAGGTGGCATGGCAGACTAGTGGAGACAAAGAGTAACTGGGTGCAGGAAAGGTCTTAGTTATTATGTTGACTGCTGGTCAGTGGAACATTTTGGAAACTTTATGAAGAGGAGTTCTGTCAGCTATAAAAAGGTTTGACTTACATACTATCAATTCATCTAATTTAGCTGAAACGGTCATAGTTCAATGAACATGCCTGAGGTAAACAGGCAGACAAAATTGGTGACAGTCGTGGTGGGTTAATGTCATATCCTAGTGCCTACAGTTTCAAACACAGTGGCAGCAGTGTGGAGTAGTGGTTAGGGCTCTGGACTCTTGACCGGAGGGTCGTGGGTTCAATCCCTGGTAGGGGACACTACTGCTGTACCCTTGAGCAAGGTACTTTACCTAGATTGCTCCAGTAAAAACCCAAGTGTATAAATGGGTAATTGTATGTAAAAATAATGTGATATCTTGTAACAATTGTAAGTCGCCCTGGATAAGGGCGTCTGCTAAGAAATAAATAATAATAATAATAACAAAAGGTAAGGAAATAAGTGGTCCTGAACAACTTCATTAGCAGTAGAATATCTAAACACATTTGCTAGGAACAAATTTGTAGTGTAGGTAATTATCCTTTTGACATTAATATTACTAGCCCTGTAAAGCCAAAGAGATTTCTTGTTACAGAATGCTGGCCTTGTGAATGCTGTGCAGCTTTTCATTCCCTCAGCATTACAGGAAATTATCAAAACTAAATGTGACAATTAAGATCAAAATTCAGTCAAGCAAACTTAGCAGGCAATGAACCTTATTGCCAAGGAGTCAAGTCACATACCTCAGTATACGTGATGAGTTTTGAAATTATTTTTTCTGCTACACCCCACCTAGAGATAACATACACACAATCCATCACTCAGTGGACAGAGTTTTTTTTATTTTTTGCTGAGGGAGATGCGGTCTTTCAGATGAAAGGTCATGTTTGGTTTGCAGATGTGACATTCCCATATATTCTGATAAAAATGGACGGCTTTGTATCTCAAGATTGATAAGAATATTATAGTAATGGTAAGAAATATCAGGGACGTGTGATGTTTTTCAATGTGACGTTGTATTCAGAACAGAAGATTCTTCTAAGAGGCCAAAGAACAAAGGAGTTTGTGGTCCATAAAAAGGAATTGCCAAATGTAAATGTATATTTAAATAAACTGTGTGTTCATGTCATTGGAAGTATATGGGGGCAACATTTAAGTTGGTGTAACCAAAAAGATTAGATATGTTATTTCAATTCAGTGAAGTACACCTTTAACTTGTGTAACTTGTTCAGAAAAAAATAACTTGCACCCTTATGAACAAATAAAAGCCATGGAGTGTATTTAATAAGATGGTGATATTTAAATGTTGGGGGATTTATTCCCATTGCAAAAAAAAAAAAAAAAAAAAAAAAGAAAGAATTTTCTTGAAACGCTCTATTTAGTAATAGAGATTCCCTTCCTGCACACACACACACACACTTCCTCCAGTTCCTCATATAGGACAAAAAAGACTACAGTATTTCAAATGCCTGACCTATATAGGAAGCCGAGCCGTTTTGAATATTTTGATTTTCACACCAAACTGGCAAAGGATGAGCCGGGTCTACAAAGGTAGTCCCAAATGCCTTCTTTTTTTAGTCATTTATGGGACCTGTCTTGATTCAACATGCTATTGTCAAGCCAACAAGGACAAAGGACGAACACCTAAAGAAATAGGAAAGGAACTCATCTTTTTCAGCTGAGCTGTGCTTTCTTTTTTAGTTCGATAGTATGTTGTGACTTAAGTTAAATGACCTTTGGGTTTCATTCCCCTGGCAGACTTCTGTAAGATTTCACAAGTCCCCTACAGCAGGGCCTCCTGGGATAATGATGTTAAAGTAGCTACCAAGATTTTCGCAACAAAATGTAAAAGGCTTATGTATGTCTTTTAGGATCACAGACTGAAACTCCCTTAACCTTGCAGGAGACAAAATATGAATGGAGGTAATCTGCTGGAAATCTGGTCAAAGGAAGTTAAATTCAGAATGGAGTTTAGGAAGTAAAACATTTATTTGGTGTTTTACCTAGGTATTAACACTTTTTTGTACAAAGGGTAACAGCATTTTAAAACCTCTGGTGTGTTTGATGATGGTAGTACATTTTCCAGCAGTGCACTTTGTTTGGTACTAATGCTTAAATTAATATTTCTGTGGACAGATTATCCATGAAAAAAAAGTTCACTGGATCTGCTGAATATATTCCAAGAATCCTTCTAAATGGCAGATTTCTTTGTTAGTTTATTTAAACTAGTATCAGGTTTATCGACAATATATTGTAAATATTTTGCCCCAGCACAATATTCGAAGGGTTCGTCCACATTAGTTCTTTCAATGCTTGCATATCATGCTCTGATAACACACCAGTAATTATAGTAATAAATAATCAGATTTTCAAATAACTCTTACTCTCTTGAGAGACTTTTAAGAGAAAACAGGGATTCGCCTAACAAGAATTGTAAATACCGTGTCCACTGGTACATTCGCATTTTGGTTCTGAATCGACAAAAGCATTTGGAGGGTGAGGGGTTAAAAATGTACCTAACCTCCAACCAATTTTCTGTCTAAACCAAGAAAAAGCAAACATGCCATTTACTGCATAAAGCTTAGTGCAAATTAGTGACGGTAGGCATTCGTTACAATGGTTACAGTGTGCAGTATTGGAAACAGATGATTCCTGACACAGCCTGCCGTAGTGGAGGTATTAGAAACATTAATAGAATGGGAATTAAGAGGTCATGGGAAGTGTATGTTTGGTTTAGATCACCCCTTTACACACCAGTGTTAAGGTTCTTGTTCTTCCTCAACATCCAGATCAGAGGGTGGGAACCTGCTTCTCCAGCCTGGTTAATGGCCGCTGCGCTCAGGACCTGGAAGGACGCTTCACCAAGATGCAGTGCTGTTGTGAGTCCGGCCGCTGCTGGGCCCTGGGTTCAGTGCCAGAGATGTGCCCCGTCAGAGGCTCTGGTGAGGAAATGAATGTCTTATACATTATTCATACATTCAAATTGGCAGCTCCTAAAAAATTGAAAATTGTTCGAGGCAGTGAAATTTATTTTCACCTTTAATGCAACTCATATTGAAATAAACTTTAAAAATATGTTTGGCAGTTTGGACATGACACATGCCAGTTCAGACGCTGATATAATGTGTGACTCATTCTTGCCTAAAGTGGAAATCCTGCTAGATGCATTTATTAAAGTTTTCTATGGCGTCTAATGGAGGGCAACATCATTTTCTTGTGTGTCAAGTCCCAACCAGATGCAAAACTTTGTAGAAGCAAAAAAACAAATATGGAGTCTTAGTTATCATGGGACTCTGAAAAAAAACATTTTATAACATCTGCATTGTTATATAAACACTTAGGTCTTTGTTTCACTAAACAAGGCTTCCCTTGTCTTTTCCAGATGAATATCGCAGGCTGTGCATTGAAGGCGCACCTGTAGGAGGATTTCCGTCTTACAGGCCTGAAAGACCTGGGGGAGGAGGAGACACCTTCAGGCCTGGGGTGAACGGGTTTGGTCCAGAAGTACCTAGAAATGGTGGGAGTGGACCTGGACCATCACTCCCCGAGTTTGGTGAGCTGATGAGCTTTATCATTCTTGTCAAGATAAAAGTGTTTCAGTGTGTAAAATAGAGGTAGCCACCATTAAAGGGGTAAATCTGGGACAGACATTGCACAGAGAGTTGGTGATCTTCCAAAGACTCAAAGCGTTGGCAAGTTCCACACTTGATTTCATAAACATCAGTGACAGGAAAAATGGTTTCCTCAAAGAAAAACAAGACTAGCGGGCATTCAGTGTAACGTTTTTATAAGATACAACGTATTAGAAAGTAAGGCAGGCAGGTCCCTGAATGGCTCACCCGGCATGCAAGGTGAGTCATACAACCAGAGATTACAAGTTTGAATCCTCATTGTGCGAGGTAGCCAGTGTTTTTTACATAGAATTACATTATTTTTTACACATTATTTTTACATACAGTTACCCATTTATACAGTTTTTTTTTTTTTTACTGGAGCAATCTAGGTAAAGTACCGTGCTCAAGGGTAAAGCAGCCATGTCCCCCACCTAGGATCGAACCCTCAACCCTCCGGTCAGGAGTCCAGAGCCCTAACCACTACTCCACATTGCTGCCCTATTTTCTTTAGGCCCAGCTTATTGCTACCACCCCCACGCTGACTCGGGAGGGCGAAGACGAACACACGCTGTCCTCCGCAGTGTGTGCCGTCAGCCGACCGCTTCTTTTCACACTGCAGATTCACCATGCAACCACCTCAGAGCTACAGTGTCGGAGGACAGTGCAGCTCTGGGCAGCTTACAGGCAAGCCCGGCCAGACTACACGGGCCGCTGGTGCACGGCGAGCTGAGGACAGCCTGGTTGACCTAAGCTCCCCCCCCCCGGGTGGTGCTCGGCCAATTGTGCATTGCCCCGTGGGAGCGCCCGTCCACGGTTGGCAGTGGAATAGCTTGGACTCGAATCGGCGACGTCCAGGCTATAGGTCGCATCCTGCACTCCACGCAGAGCGCCTTTCCGGATGCGCCACTTGGGAGCCCCTGGGAAAAGTAGCTATTTAAACCAGACATAATCAAACTTCTTGGCAGCAGGGCTTTCACTTTATTACAAGCTCAATTCAAGGCAGAATTTTTTTAATAGACCCACTTCTGTTACAGCTACTCTCAATCAAACAAAAACAGTGGACATCTGCAAACACTTACCCAACCTGTGCCTCAATGGACGCTGCATCCCCACCCCTTCCAGCTACCGCTGCGAGTGTAACATGGGATTCAAGCAGGATGGTCGAGGCGAATGCTCAGGTAAGGACATGGTCTTTTTCACTAATAAACATTGAGTTAGGATCCTATAACCAGGTAGTTTTGCTTCTGCTGGGGAGGTGGAACATCAATTCAACAACAACCTTTAAAAAAAATAATAATCCTGTCATGTGAAAGTTCATGGTACAGGAAACTTGAAAGAAAACATTTACACCAGTATCTTACAGTATGCGTTGAATGTTCCATTCAACCTAAAACCAGACCCCTTGTGTTTATTGAATTGTAAAAAAAAAAAAAAAGTTAATAAACAAAACATGGAAGCATGATACAAAAGTTGTACCTGGATATGGAATGTAATTTGACTGGTTGCATTACCATTGATTTTTTTTTTTTAAATGCTCATAACTAAGAAAAGTGATCAAAAACAGGATACTGCATCCATAATTCCCAAGCTGCTGATAGATTGTACAGCTATGGCCAAAAGTTTTGCATCACCCTATAGAATTCCCAAATTTTGCTTTAGTCGAATGAAACCTGCTGAATAATGTTACATTAATATATTGAATTATATACTGCTTTGTGATTTTCCATATACTTAAGGGAAAACTGACAAAAATGGAAACATGTGACAGTTTGAAATCTAACACGGCATACGGTAGACTTTTGCGATATAATTTTGTAGTTTCTTTGATTATGTGATGTTAAATAAAATATCTACATTATGTTCATGTATGTTTTTTTTTTGGTTTAATTATCTCTCAATCCTAAAATTCAAGGTGAATTACATAGCTGGATATTTCTAGTTCATGCTTTGAAACTAGCCTAAATTTGGCATTAACACGTTTTTAATTTCCAGCATTTTTCTTTTGTCAACAGATGTTGACGAATGCACCTCCAACCCCTGCAAAAACGGAGACTGTGTCAATACACCTGGCTCTTATTACTGCAAGTGTCATCCTGGTTTCCAGAGAACACCCACCAAACAAGCCTGCATTGGTGAGATAACCGTTTTGACATGTGGCTTGTATAAGCTTGTTTTTCTAAAGGCCTCTTCTCCATGTGAGTTTGGAACTGTAAGGCAGGGGACCCGGCCGAGGCACTGGCGTGAATGCCACAGCTCTTTCCCAAACAAGTCCTTTGTGAATTTTAACTACCACAGAGCCGTCAACACCTTCACAGCTGTCAGCACTTCTTAGGGCAGGTCTGTACTGAGGTGGGAGAACAGTATCTAAGTTATGTCTACAGTATGTGGAATTGGATCTCAAATGCATCACCTGCAGTGTACCAAAAAAGGTAAAAATGGAATATCCATGCTTTGTCCAGTTAAATCAGTTTTAATTGGTCCTTGGGTTACCATTACATGTTCTCATGACAAACAGCTCACTGTTCCATGAAGCGTTTTAAATAAGGAAAAGCAGCACCATTGTTTTGATATGAGCGTGTTTGGAGTTAGCTATCAGCTGACAAACACCCTGATAGAGTCGCTGACTTCAATCCCTTTTCTCCAAATCAATAATAATGCTGGTGGGTCAAAACATTTCTGCTACGATGTTAGTTACCTTCCTGGCTTTGCACATTCTGAGAATCACTGAAAATATTCTCAAATAAATGATCTTATGTACAGTTTAAAAAAAAACAAAAAAAAAAACATTACCCATCTGAAATAGCAGGTACAGTCAAATATTAAAAACCGACAATGCAATTTCTAAAGCATAACTTATATTTTTACTATTATGTGTTGCTAGATATTGATGAGTGCCTTCAGAATGGAGTTCTGTGTAAGAATGGTCGCTGTGTAAACACTGAAGGCAGTTTTCAGTGCATCTGCAATGCTGGCTTTGAGCTAACTTCTGATGGAAAAAACTGTGTCGGTAAGCAATTACTTATATCCATTTTTTTATGTTGGTTTTCTCTTAATGTTATTTTTATTGCACTGATTCTTGTGAAATGGTATACCATGTACACATATACTGTATTTATTGGTGTTGTAGAATTGGATTTTGACTATTTGTCGAGTAACAAAACCTTGTGGGTGGGTGTGTGTGTGGGGGGGGGGGATTATATAGGACTTTGATTCATTCACATAATAACATTTACCTAATACGTTTAACTAGACTAGTTAAATTATCCATAATTATAATTTTGATTTAAGTTGAATGATAAAAAATGAACACTTCCAGTATATTTAAAGGCACTGTAAATATTAACTAATTATTTTATGACAAAGAGTTACTTATAGGAAAGTAGATTTATAAAACTCTGCATATGTGTCCTTTTACCTGTCCCTCTACAATGATCCTTTGAGCCACTGAGGCGTCTGGTTACTGTGAAAGTCTTAGCCATGCTTTTGATTTCTCTCAGATCATGATGAATGTGCCACCACCAACATGTGTCTGAATGGAATGTGCATCAACGAAGATGGAAGTTTCAAGTGCATCTGCAAACCTGGCTTTGCCCTGGCTTCCAATGGGCGCTACTGCACAGGTATGGGCACGAGCGTAACTGCAAAAACTAGAGCACCCCAGTACTTCTTTCAGGTCAGAAGATGACTTCTTTCTGAGAGCGCTAAGAATAATGCACATGAAGCATTTCCCTTGTATATTATTATTATTTTATTAATTTACAAATTAATGTTTGTTTAATAAACTATGGGCTTCAGTGAGGTCCACATCCTGGTTAAATGAAGGTTAAATAAATACATTCAAATGAATGGAATTGAGTTTCCAGCTGGGTGCTCTAATTTAAAGTACATGCACACTACAAAGCATTTTCACTTTTTCCACTTCTAGGTGACACCTCGCGTGAGTAAAGTAAATCACAGTGTGACAAGATTGTTTCCTTTTTGGTTCTTGACGTCTTTTCTTTTTGCCTCAGATATTGATGAATGTCACACCACTGGGATCTGCATGAATGGACGCTGTATTAACACTGAAGGCTCGTTCAGGTGTGAATGCCTTGCAGGTCTGGCTGTTGGGGTAGATGGCAGATTCTGTGTTGGTAAGTGAGCAGTCCAGGCTGATGGTACAAATTGTTGTCTAATTCAAAGCTGACATTTCTAGGTATTTACAAAAAAAGTAATAATAATAGAAGAGTCACTGGATCAATTAAAGACAGATATAGATTCCCTTAGAAATGTATGAATCGTACTTGTTACTGGTATTCCAGTTACTCAGTAATATGCCATTCTTTTTGATGGGAAGCATGCACAGTAACGTACCACTCAAGGAGACCTATTTTTTATAGATTTATTTTATTTACACTGTGAAACCGGGATATCATTTTCAGTAAGGCCCTGCATTTGTACGACCGAAATTTGTGGCTGATCTAAATGAATGCAAAGTAAAACAAAATGCTTTAAGGCAACGATCACAGTAATCTTAAATTCCACGGAAACTGTTATTCAGTATTAACATTTTAGTGCCGAGTGAGACACAAAGGTAAACAGCCTGTCTGAGGTCAACACAGTAATAAAGTAGTTGTATTTTGTTATAAAACAGATGTATTTTCCAATAAAACAAGCTTGATATTGTGAAAAAACTTCACTGCTACAGATTTCAAATACATGATAAACAAACACAATTAATTATTTTTATTGTCCCCAATTCTAGACACACACATGCGCAGCACTTGCTATGGAGCCATCAAGAAGGGAGTCTGTGTCCGTCCATTCCCAGGAGCAGTGACCAAGTCTGAGTGCTGCTGCGCCAACGCGGATTACAGCTTCGGAGAGCCCTGTCAGCCCTGCCCAGCTAAAAACTCAGGTAAATAGCATGCATGGTAACTATTCCATTTAAAATAGTGACAGTATACAGATTTAAATGTATGTAGTAGGTGGTTTATCTATTGAGTAAAATTAGGTCATGAAAAACAAAACATCTGTTGTTGCAAGATAGTAAATTATTGTTATTTCGGACTACGCCAGCCACCACTTCCGCTGTTATGGGGGCTGCTCCCAATTCCTATCTTCCTGCAACTGACAGGAAGTGATTGTACCTTGTAAATCCCTCACAGCTGCAGTTGTTTTAAGACTTGTGAGCAGTGGTGGCTGGTCACTTGACACACAGAGGAGGCACACTGTAAGGGAGTTGGGTTTTTATATATACAGAGTATGTGTATGTGTAGACTTGTTTTCCTAAGTTTTTTTTTTTTTATATATACATTTTTTTAAATTAAAATGTAACAAAAATGCAATCGAAGCAGTGAAAAACCGGCGATACAAAACATATGACATTTGGTGGTAGACCATGACAGCAATGCCCTAACATAAGTCACACAAACCACATAAAATCATAAACAAAGTTCCATAAACTGAACACGCAACTGGCGGAAATGGGCTTCCATACTTGTAAACACAATTATGGTATCAAAATAGTTAATAATAGAAAGGTAGCGCACATAGCAAAGTCACAATCCACATACAGTCTTGCAAAGAGAACAAGTTTAGTGCGTCATGACACATCACCATATGTTTCAAAACAATCAATGTATGTAAAAATTACTGATAACTGAATTCCCAATATATTACATTAGTTGAGGCTGAGGCCTACCTGCACCTTTTATAGAAACCTTCTCTGTGTACACCAGCTTTCTAAATGGATTCTCTAACAGTCAATCTACCACGTTCTGCATTTCACTTTAAATAACAGTTTTCAATAACACTGCCTGGTATCTAAATACTGTATTTCACTATTGACTTCTTACAAAAGTTCTGCAGTTGGACAGGATGTTGTCTGAGGCACTAGCTATCCCATGACTTTTGCGCATGCTCAGCACAAGCATCATTACATGACAGTACACCGGAGAAAACAGGAGGTTGGCCTCCTCTGTGAAAAAAAAATAATGTGATTCATCCAATAAAAACTTGTTTGTAGGGCCAGGTGACTGTTGGCAACTTGTATTAGAGTATACTGGAGATAGGAAAAAACAACAGAGCCGTGCCTCCACCTAACTGCATAGTGTGAATTGAGTAAAATGAAGAGATACTTCATAGTATGTCAGCTACATTTTCCTAATATTTAATTTCATACCCTGTTCTGTGTGTTATGTGTGCTTTTATATGGTTGTTTCTGCTTACTAACTATTCCAGCAAATATTGTTTAGGAAAAGATTGATAGACAGGCTGCTTAACCCTTGGCACACACTATCATTTTTGAAATCCTGATTAACAACTGGCAAAGGAGTTAAAAATTTATCATCTGTTTTATGAGCTTTTCACTCAGAAACATTTGTCTGGCACCAACGAAACTCAAAAAAATGCATCTGTGTGTTTGAGTTTGGATCACCCTTACATTCCTTTTCAGCTCTGAGAGATAATACAGCTTATGAAGACAGGGCCTAAAGTTTTACATAGAAGGTAGCGTCTGTTTTCAAAGGAGCACTACCACCTCACAGGATAAATATACTGTATGCACTGTTTTATTTCTGAGAATTACTTGAGTACAAACAGTAAATAGTGTAGCACAGGAAAGTGCACTTCTCAATAACACCTAGAGTGCACGCCTGGTATTCTTTAAATTGTAACTGTAAAATAATCAAGAAATTGTAAGTCAAGGTTCTAATTTCTGATCATTTTCTTGCAGCTGAATTTCAAGCACTCTGTGGCAGTGGAATTGGATTCTCAGTGGATGGAACAGGTAAATAATTCTATATTTTATTATTACTAGAATACATGGTGAACAATACTTTTCCTATAAACTTTGGTGTTTTTTATACACGGTGGTGGCATGAGACTCATGCATAATAAGATTAGGTGGTGATGCGAGGCAAGTGTATAATAAGATTGCCCTTGTAAAATAAGGTTAATGTTAAAATTGCGAACTAAACTCTAACACCACTATATGAACACAACAAAACACCATTAATACCAAAACAAACAACAATCGTCTGCAGATTTCAAGTTTTATCCGCAGAAAACAATAAGCAACATACATTTAGTAAGAAATTACCTCAGACACGTACTCTCCGTCAGATTTTAGGCAGTGTAGAGTGAGAAAGCAGAGCTTCTTGAATGACGAGGAAATCACTTCACCGTCCAAAAAAGTCAAGTGAATTTTCTTAGTAATAATACATTTTCCGTGTCCAACACCCACAGAATATGGTAATAAAATACAAAATACTGAAGTTTAAAATTGTTGAAAAATACATTTGTTTTACAATGTGTTTTTAATTGTGTTTGTTATTCTCAACCCTTTTTCAGTTTATAAAAATAAACACAGCTAGTTCTACAATTTCTGTCTGTTATGTCACCATGTATTATAGCAACTGTGAACACCAAAACTCAACATACAAGGCTGTAATTTGATCTCGTGTTTCTGGTGGCTTGGATAAATCACTTGAGCTAATGTGCTCATGATTTATGTCACTGGAAACCCCAGGTAGAATTGCAGCCTTATTACGCACAGTTGGGCATATATTATTATTATTATTATTATTATTATTATTATTATTATTATTATTATTATTATTATTAATAGTAGTAGTAGTAATAGTAGTAGTATTAGTCGTAGTCACTTTCATTCACTATATAGGTCTCAAATGTGCAGTTTTGAAAGAAACACGTGTTACATCAAACATGTATTTTCATTTAAGATAAGACATCTGGTACTAAACTAGGTTAAATAAAGTTCTCAGTTTGCTTGCCCTGCCTTCAAGGAAGTCTGGTACTTCTTTACTTCTTAGGAGTGTCCTCTGGGTCAAAGCATCTTACTGACTGCAAAGCATGGCAGTCTTACAGGATTATTTTGTTAGCTGCAATCACTTTAATAGTCGCTCTGTTTTTTTTTGTTGTTTTTTTTTTGTCTGTACTGCTTTTTCCAATAGATATCAATGAGTGTGCATTGGATCCCGAGATCTGCTCCAATGGAGTCTGTGAAAACCTCCGTGGAAGCTTCCGTTGTATCTGTAACATTGGATATGAATCTGAGGCAACTGGCAGGAGCTGTGTCGGTGAGTGAAATTGTGTTTAATAGCCAGAAATACAATGGACTTAGATTGTGTCTCCAATCAGTTTAATACAAACAATTACTTTGCCAACCACCCTGTGAAAAAGGACATTTCAGAGAAAATCTGTTTCAAATCAGTGACCCCTGCTGGCCAAGTTCTCGGCAGACCTGGCAGAGACTTCCCAGGATGGGCCCACAAGTTGAAAGTGGAAAAAACGTTCAGTATGATTTTAATGGCACACATTTCTGAGGATGAGCTCATACATCAGGTTGTTTTGCTGCATCTGTTTAACACTCAGGCAAAAAAATAAAATCCTTCCCACTGACAATTGTCAAATGTTATTTCTTCAAATAGAGTCCAGACTTTTCCCATTTCTAATGGATTTCATAGACCCTGCCCTGATCCAGCTGCATACTGTATTGTGTGACATATATATAATCATACAAATTCATTTTTAGATTTATGTCACTGTGTAGACATAATAGCGGAACACAATGCTAAATATATAATAAGATGACATGTTGCTCATAATTGGCAAATAAAGAAAGATAATATTGCTTATAAAAATACATTTTGAGTGTAGACTTAAGATTGTCTGCCAAGTTTTGTAGACTTATAGTAAGCAATGGAGAGCTAAGTAGACAGAGGCCTTTTGTTCTTTATATGACACCATGAGCTGTTACCAAAGGGATAAGAGTACTGTATATGAGACTGCTCTGCGTCAGGGTTAGAAAAACGTTTGCTCCTGGGTTATTTCGTAGTGTATTTATCCAGGCTAGCCAGTGCGGTTGTGCTTGTCCCATGTTTTAAAAAAAAAAAAAGTTGCAGAGGAACAGTGCAATAGTATAATAATATTCATCACAACCCGATAAACTAGTGTACAGCTAATGGAAAACATATGTGAATGAATACAGAGTGACAATCAAAAGCCTAAAGGCTGTGTCACAAAATAATTCACACACCTTCTCAGACGAGGTTGGTGATTTTATTGTGGCATTATATCAATGTCAGTAATATTATAGTAACTATAATGGATTCTAAATGGATTCTGAGGGCAGCAGTGTGGAGTAGTGGTTAGGGCTCTGGACTCTTGACCGGAGGGTTGTGGGTTCAATCCCAGTTGGGGGACACTGCTGCTGTACCCTTGAGCAAGGTACTTTACCTAGATTGCTCCAGTGAAAACCCAACTGTATAAATGGGTAATTGTATGTAAAAAATAATGTGATATCTTGTAACAATTGTAAGTCGCCCTGGATAAGGGCATCTGCTAAGAAATAAATAATAATAATAATAATAATAATAAACATTCTTACAGCTGGAGATTTTTTGGGGGGGATTCTGTGTGTCGTATTACATGTTTTGAGATAAGCTGGCTATTTTGAGCAAGAGAAAATATGCATAGAATACAGTACATACACAGTTACAGTATCTGTTTTTAGAATGTGTTTTGGAAGAGATGCTCAATGTGAGATACTAAAGTTTAAATAGTCAGGCCCAATGCGAGTACTATTCATCTTTTAAAATAATTTTAAAAACCAGTCATTCCGTTCCTGGGGAGTGTAGACAGCAAATACATTTCTTCAGGGTGCTTAATGAGCGTGTTTCTTTTTCAGACATTGACGAGTGTGCAGTGAACAGGCTGCTCTGTGATAATGGACTGTGCCGGAATATGCCTGGCAGCTACAGTTGTACCTGCCCCAAGGGGTACATCTTCAGACTAGACTCAGAGACTTGTGAAGGTGAGAAGAGTGCTGTTCTGGAAAAGTTTTACTAAAGCCTAAACCAATAAACAGAATAAAAAATAAAAAATTGAAAGTTTTACTAAATTAGAAGTGACGATCTGTGAAAATATAAAAGCAGATAGAAGGGAAAATGACTAAAAGACAATGGCATTGGAGAAAGGTCTTGATTTCCGGTTTAGGCCTCACTTGCCACAACATATTCCCTATGTTTACCTAGCTGGTGGAACTTTTGTTTCACTCAATTGTCAACATTATTTCCCCGTAGTAAATATGGTAGGGTTATGTCAACAGACTTGATGGATTGAATTCAAAAGGCTCTAACATAAAAGCAGGGGATAATTAGCTCAATAACCTTTTAGAAATGCAACCTTTCCAGTTGTCCACTAGGGTCTACCTTTATAGTCAAGGGAATTCTAGGCATTAATGAACATGCTGTTTTCATGTTTTGTGTTATCAACAGTGTTTTTTTTTTTTTTTTAACAGCATCAGGGTGGAATCTTGTTTATAGTTACTGGTCTTTTATTTTATGATGAATTGTTGAAACTTTTCTGGCTGCATTTAACTAGAGTCCAAATCAATGCAAAGCCAGTAGTGTGGTGAGTGATTTCTGTGACGTTATGACCTGAAATTTAAAACAGATGTCTTTTGAAGTCTGTTTCCAGCAGAATTGAATAAATTATTATCCCTAGCCATGTCTGCCTTCAGGTTCCCATGCATTTGCATAACATGTGTACATATATTTGTCCTAACAATGAGGGTAATTGTGTTAATAGTTAAGATAGTGGAACTCTGCCTTTCCTCTTAGCATGCCTCGTGGTCAGGTTCACAGTATCTCATGTTTTGCTACTCTCAATCTTACTTTTCTTAATGAAGGTAAAGGGAACCAGCTTTGGTGTACACTGGTTAAGTTCAAGGCTTTTTATGTTGAATGTGTGCTTACTCATCCAGTCCACATTATAAAACCATTAAATTAATTCAGCTCAGCCACATTTTACAGTCTCTGCTGGGGTGCACTGGCAGAAGTTTGTATGGAAATATGTACAGTAGGTTCACATAGTGCCTGCCCTGCACAGTACCTGACTGTTGCCAGTTGCTATTATTAGTAGCCCCCACATCACTAGCATTGAAGTCTCCACATTTTTTATGAAAATGCCTTTTTTATGTATCTTTGGCAAAGACACATCAATGTCAGTTAGCTTTCTCACAAATAGCCCTAGCTAATGGAAAAAGTTATTGTCAGTCTGCCAAGTCACCACCAGGATCATTTTAACGGCAATGCCTATACAATGCTTAATACAAGATGCAGAAGTTATTAAGGCTATGCATCTTGGTCCTATTACTGCAGTGTAGCATTGTGATACTACCTACCATTTTATTGACTGTACTCCGTGTTTTACCCACAAATGGGGATGCCCTTACAAATGCACTTTTTTTGGTGTACAACTGATCAGTTGTTTAACTGTACAAAAATAAATGGAGCAATTTGAAATATTATGAAATGTGTGTATATATATATATATATATATATATATATATATCCTGAGCCATTCGAAATAAAAAGGCATAATACCACAGTAGTGATGTCAGAAAGTGATAATCCTCTAGAGGAAAATATACTTAAACTTTGACCCATTTGACTCCAAATGTCTCGTTTTCAGTCACTCAACAACACCCACAGTATAGTACGTATGTTTATTAATGATCAACAAAATGAGAATACGTTAAAAAAAAAAAAAAAAAGATGTAAAGCTGATACATTTGTGTCTCAGAGAAACTGGAGAGGAACGGGAAATTAAACAAGGTAAAGGCAATCATCCAAATAAAGCTGAAGCACTAACGGATAACGACATAGAACGTCTGTGCAGCACTGAAACACTACATTTAAAAAAACCGAACTGTACTGCTGAACCTCGTCTTCTTTAATATTAGCATCACAAGGGTATCCATGTATTATAAAAAATAATAGATGGGCCTCTTCAGTGAGTTACAGGAAAGCAATTCCATCTCAGGTTTCTGTGACAGTTTATCAACTACTCGACCTTCGGTCTCATAATTCATGATGTCACAGAAACCCAAGATGGAATTATTTTCCTGTAACTCACTGAAGCCCATCTATTATATATATTTTAAATATATAACTTTAACAAAATGGGAACACAGAACAAACAAAACAAAATGGCACATTGGCCAAACAAAATAGACAGACAAGAAAATAACTAAAACAAGTATTGTGCTGGTTTTGAACCAGCATCCGTAGCAATTGTTTCTTTGTACTGATTCTTGTATCTCCTGTTACTCCCGTTCTCTACTCCTAAACACTCTCCCCCAACAGAGGTGAAGTGGATCCTTATATATCAGGTGGCCAGGAGTTAATGACATAATTGACAATCGATTAACTCCTAGCTACCTTCTACATTCTGCATGAGAAGGCAGGGAGAGGAAGCTAACCCTCTCACTCCCGAATCAAACAATAATTATGAGGGATGGCTATCGTCCGTCTACATAAATAAATACAATCCATACATTTTTAAATCATACTACTACAACAATAAACCATTACTTTTAAATCGTAATACATCCTGTTTTTAAATACACAAAATACAACCCCCCGTTCAAAATAAAGAAATACATTTTATCAGCTTTTCTACCCTGCTACAATATACTATATATGGTGTATTATGTTATTCTGGTCATATTGTAGTTGGCTATTTAGTTTTTTTTCCACTTTTTTCCACTTACAAAATGTAGTTCTTAGTCACCTTCCACAGAGTTAAGTTAGTCTGAAACAATGTTATCTTGAATAAAACTCCCCCATCCTGTACACTATACTGTATGCATCCCATATGTGGCTTTTGTGACCTCCCAAATTTGATATTGTTTTCTGTGAAATGTGTTACCATTTTGTGAGAATTGGCTCATTCATATTAAAATTGCCTTACCAGTTAGATGCTTTTTCCATTCTCAATCATATTTATTGATCTATTTCCATTATTATGTGGAAAAAAAGCTCTATATTGCTGCATTACTTAGAACTTATTTTGATTTCGGGCTTGAGAACAAAGTAGAGACCATTATGCTTTTATTACTGTGTGCAGTACATTCATATCACCTCATTTTGGTTTTCAAGACCATGACATTGCCAGTTTGTGGTTAGATATTTGATTTTCCTGGAAGTTTAATGATGCTATCGTAGCACTCACAACAGGATGTTTGTCTTTAAAACTGCTGCCAGTAGGTGGAATACAGTCGGGTTTTATATAGAAACATCTGTTTAATGTTAGAAAATGTGAAACCTCACTTGCAAGTGCGCTGACCAAAGGATTGACACAGTGCTGTGGCTAACAGTATTCTTTTCAATTCCATTAGTCTTTCTGAGTAATAATTAGTGGAGACAATAAATCCTTTGTAATTTTGCTCAGCATGGCACTGGCTGGGAATTTTATTGTAGTACAGTACTGTTGAAACATTTAATTTTAGATACATACATTGTAATTTATAAATCGTGTCCCTATCAGAATATTAGAATTTTTGTTCTTGTATTGTTTGTTTAGCCATGGCGTGTGAGTGAAGTAAGGAACCACTAGCTGATAGGTGGGGTGCACTTGCAAACATATAGAATCACAAATCGAGTAGAAGCCTACCTTATAAAACAAGGCAAGCCTCAATCTTAAACCATTTTGCAATGGGTTACTTTTGTGATTGTTTATGTCTGTGTACGTTTGGAGAAACTGGAATGAATGGATGAATTATAAAAACGAAAAAGATAGAGTATAATTCATATTAATGATTACCAGTTGCAGATGTAACAATAGCCTTTTTTTCTTGGACTCCAGATGTGAACGAATGTGAAAGCAGCCCCTGTGCTAATGGAGTTTGTAGGAACAATGCTGGATCGTTCTCCTGTGAATGTTCTCCTGGCAGCAAACTCGATTCTACTGGATTGATCTGCGTGGGTAAGAAATGATGGGATGATACTTCATACAACCATACTGTGTGTTTCTAAGTGTTCTGTGAGTACCTCGGATGAAGTTGAGAATGTATTTCTTGTGCACTCTTTGTTGTGCCAGGCCTGCAAGTGATGAGTGAAGAGAAAATACACACGCAACTTGATTAGAGAAAACTACCAAACACTAAATATATTAGGTCATCAAATCTATGTAAAAACAGACAAAAACCTGATATCTACACTCTCAGAGGAATTATAAGTCTAGTTGCTGCTAATAGGTTGTAGGTCAATTTCAGTCCTGTATACTGAAGAACTAAAGTAGCTAGGTATTGCGTTTAGTCTTGCTAAAAAGTGTTTGTGCATTGGTTGGATTCTGGCCAAGATTGAAGAGTGGTTACAGCACTTGACATTCATTAGACATGTCCTCCATCAAGTAGTAACTACTAAGTTCTATGATCATACAGGTCTAGAATCCAAGTTGACATGACTACAGGCTAACATATTCTAAGTGGAAACATGGACTTTAAACAAAAAGGAACTTGTTCTCTAAAGTTTCATGTTGTAGCTATTTCTGGATTAGGAATATTTCAACAGTATAAAAATATACTTTGACTTTGAAGTTAATGACAATAATATTAATAATCTAATACCCTCATTTGATTTAATTTCATATTTATTCCCAGCTTTAAGCATTTTACATGTCTTTGTGTCAATAAACAGAAGTTTATTTAGTTTTAATCAATTCAGATGTAATGGAGACTAACTAACTTGTTTTCTGTTTGCCGCAACAGACAGCCTGAAGGGAACATGCTGGCTCAATATCCAGGATGGCCGCTGTGAGGTGAACATCAACGGTGCGACACTCAAGTCTGAGTGCTGTGCCACTTTGGGAGCTGCTTGGGGCAGTCCATGTGAACGCTGTGAAATAGGTACATCCTCATTCAGGATCCAAGAACAATGTCCTCACGCCACCCAGAAAGTTGATGATTAGCTTTACCCAGCACTTAAATGCAGTGTTTATCCCTCTGGAGATAATATATTGGCTGTATGTCATACTTTAGAGTGTCACATTTATCTAGAGCTTTTATCATATTGTTAAATAATTTGATTAGGTTCATTGTTCTTATCCTAGCTGGAAGGGCATTGTCTCCAAGCTATCTCAAAGCAGAGTAGAGCGTAGACAAGGTTTCTGAGGAGTTAGAAGATTTCTAACAGTGTGCTCAAAAGTTCAAAGAGAGATTCCTGTAGATGGGTCATTAGAGAACAGAAACATTCTACACTAATAACATGGTTAGTGGTTAGAGGCTGGTCTTTTTCATGTATCTGCTTCTAGCTGTAGTGCTTAGTTTGTTTGAACTTTCATTTAATGAATTTTGGGGTAAGGATGAACCCAGTATGGTATGAAACAGAAAAAATAAAGTAAGCTTGTTGCTATGTTTTTGATATTGGCATTAACTTGGAAAGTTGCTGAATATGAAATATAATCTATCCTCTTGACAGCAAGCCTACATTAGCCACACATTTTGAGTCTCTGTTTAATGTGGTCTGACCTTATTCCAGTTATTGCTCACGGCTGACTGATGTCCCTTGAAAATATGATTTGGTAATGTAATGCTTGGAACTGTCTGACGGTATTTGGTTTGTATGTGTGGTATTAGTTTTAAAATAGGAATTGTTTGGCATTGTGGAGGATTGTGAATCACAACCATTATAAGCTAAGACAGCAGTTCTAATGACAATCCAAACCACACAATTCTTTGCTCAGGCCTCTGTTATGTTGTAAATTTCTTCCTGGGAGGAACTGTTGAGGTAGGTTTGTGGTTATTGGTGAATAATTCAGACTGCTAACATTAGAATAATTACATTAAATGTGGTCCTATCTCTGTACAATTAAAGCCTAAAATGTTTTAAACATGATATGCAAAAACTGCATAGTTTTAAATATATGTTTATGTTTGTTTACAGATACTGCCTGTCCAAGAGGATATGCTAGATCAAAGGGGGTTATCTGTGAAGGTTTGTATTTTTATTTATTTTATTTTAATTTTTATGGCTGAACATCTGTTTCGTTTTCATGTCTGTTAACCACCCAATTGGTAGTGATGTATACCTACATTTATTTACTGAAATGAAATACATACATTGCATAAGATCATCCTATGTCAGTTACTGTTTACACAATGTATAGCAATCTGTGATATACAGTAGCTGTGACCTATTAATAGGTGACTCCTGCTAATGAGACTGCAGTTTCAGGGACATCCTGTCAATCAGTCTGTTGCTGGCTATGCAGTTATAGAGAAAATAAGGAATATTTGTTTCTTAAGGTTTAGAAAAGAAAATGTCAGTGCAGGATGCACTCTATAGCCTGGAGGTCACAGGTTCGAATCCAGGATGTGTCATTGCCGACCGTGACCGGGGGTTCCTAGGGGGCGGCGCACAATTGGCAGAGCGCCGCTCGGGTAGGGAGGGCTTAGGTAGGCAGGGCAATCCGCGGTTCATCGTGCACCAGTGACCCCTGTGGCCGATAGGGCGCCTGCGGGTCTGCAGTAGAGCCATTCAGATCTGTGTTGTCCTCCGACACTATAGGTCTGGTGGCTTCGCTGTGGATCCGCAGTGTACGAAAAATGACGGATTGGCAGGAACACGTTTTGGAGGACGCGTGTTTCAGCCTCCGTTTCCCTAGTCACCGGGGGGTTGCAGCGGTGAACCGGGATAAAAATAATAATTGGGCATTTCAAGTTGGGGAGAAAACCAGGGTAAAAAACCATTGGTGACGACTAAATTTAAAAAAAAAAAAAGAAAATGTCTCCTTGAGGAAAAAAAAAAGATCCAAAATCATATGCTAAGCAATGAGAAAGAACTTTCTGGGTCCGTTGCGATAGCAACGTTTTTAAGCTGGAACTTACAGAAGACTACTGACATTATGATAATGGACTCCTAAAGATTATTGTATTAAATAATATATTCCGGTTTTAAATAATACTTGTCATTCTACATACTTAACTGTACAGCTGTGCATAACATTGTTTGAAGATTGTATGTACCTGCAGCTTAGTTGAAGGGTACCCAGGGTGTTGTAGTTATTGCAGGTTTCTGCTGCTGTGATAGTGCGCTCAATTCCTATAGGTTGTGTTCCGGAGGGCATATGTCTTTATTTTAACAGGAGCAATGGGATTGTCCCTGATCCAGTTATAGATAAAGTGTAAACACTACAAGGCCCTCTGGATCAAGCTTATCAGTGAATCAGTGTCCAAATAAAAATGAGCTGCTGATAAGGTGAAAGTGTGAGTGGACAGATCTGTTAGAAAAAGTCTAAAAGTGTTTTTTTCTCTTTCTTACCCCATACAGATGTCAACGAGTGTGAAGTTTTCCCGGGTGTCTGTCCCAACGGTCGCTGTGTGAACACAAAGGGCTCCTTCCAGTGTAACTGCCCTGAAGGCCTGACGTTGGATGGAACAGGCAGAATGTGTGTTGGTAAGAACAAATATGACTGCCCTTCTTTTAAAATGCCTGCTGGGACTGAGTAAATATTTGTATGTATTGCAAAAACTTACGAGTGCACAATATTTAGAAACTAAAAAATCTCACATTTTGAATTCTCATTTTGAATATTCTTTATTTCTCTACGTTCATCCAACCCCCAATGTCTCGTTTTAAGGAGATTTTTTTTATGTTTTGTTGAGACTACCAAGCCCAACTATATTCCATTTAATGTAGAAACAACTGTAAACCATAAAGAACCCAGGCCAGCCATTTGTGGTTCATTAAAAAAAAAATTACAGTATTGCTGTATTGGGCCAGTTTCCTGGCCATCCCACAATTTAAGTAATCCTATTTGGAAATGTGTTGGACAATCTTGGCCTAATAGCACCTTATTAGGGATGGTTTGATGGTTGGTTGGTTCTACAATGCAAAAGTATTAGCTCTGGTTACACACTGAAACCCCTCATTATAGCCACCTTGAGGATAAAGGTTAGGGCTTGTTCACAGAAATAAAATAGTAACTTATAACTAATAACCATGACTACTTGTTTGAATGAGCTGTGCTGCATTCTCATTATTTATGTATTTATGTATTTATTTATTTATATTTCTAAGATTAAGAACCATTTAACAAGTGTTAACGTTATCTATGTTGCTCTGGGCACTGGTCTATAGTTTTAATCAGTTATCTAGCATGTAATTCCAACTGCATTGGGTTATTTTACTGAAATAATGACTTATCCTGGTGGACGTCAGTTGCTTGTGATCCAACAGTGGAATAAACTCCCTGTTTCCATTTTCAGATGTACGTGTGGAGCAGTGCTATCTTACCTTTGACGAGGATGAATGCACTCAACCAGTGGCTGGCAAATTCCGAATGGATGCCTGTTGCTGCTCCATTGGCGCTGCCTGGGGCACCGAATGTGAGGCTTGCCCCGAGCCAGGCAGCCAGGAGTACGAGGCCATTTGCCCAAGAGGACCAGGCTTCGCCAACAGAGGGGACATTCTAACAGGCAGACCCTTCTACAAAGGTAAATCAGGGGGATTCTCCAGAGAAAGAACATGGCTGCTTCTGTGGTGGTGCAAGAACTACTGTTTCAAGTACTGTGAATAAAAACTGTGTATTTACTGTAAAACACACTTGCTACGAAGCAAACATATTTTACATCCATAAAATGATGAGCAATGGAAATGGCCTAAATGCAGGCATGTTTATGGAGCACTGAAACAAGCCATTAACATTTCAATGAGGCATGGACTTTTTGTTAATGTAGAAGAAATAATTGTCATGAACCTCATCTCAAAGGTATGTGTGTTTTTCATGCAAATCAAGGTTAACAAAAAAGTAATTGTGCTTTGTCTGGATTTTTTTTTTTTTTTTTTTACTAAACATGTTTAATTTATGTTTTGTACAATCGGGCAAGAAAGCATAACACAATACCTTCAATTGAACTTGTTTTTGTGTTTTTTATGGTTTTTTTTTACAGATGTTAATGAATGTAAAGTATTTTCCAGCATCTGCAGCTATGGCAAATGTCGAAACACTATCGGCAGTTTTAGATGCAGATGCGACAGCGGATTTGCACTGGATATGGAGGAGAGAAATTGCACTGGTGAGTCGTGTTATCAAAGTGGTCCACTATTACATAGATTTGCATATCATTCATTGTTACATAGATGTGTATACCCATTATAGTAATGTTGCTTACATATTATTGATTTTGCCCATATACTGTACATTTTTTTCACATGCAACAAGAAATGAAATCGACTTTGTGGATGTCAGAAATGTGCATTTTGAAAGTAAATTCCTTCCCAGTCAAGTGATAATTAATTAGGGCTTCTGTTTTTCGGGTTTTATTAATTGTATTTTTCGGTGCTTATTTTGAGCTATTTTGGAGTTTTATGTAAATCGTTTTTTTTTCCGGGGCTTTAGTTTTTGATATACTGTCTGAAATTAGTGTTTTTGGTTACTTTCCAAAATGCTTGAGCGTTTGTTTGTTTTTTGGTCAAAATATGTATAGTAGTAACTCGACATTACTTGCACACTTAAGTTGTACCTTCTTTCCTTTGCTGTCTTCCACAAAGAAATCCCTATGGTCACGGACACATTCTTCTAGGGTTTTTGTGTGTTGGTATTTTTGTACATTTCGCCACAATTCTGTTTTAATTGTAATGCAGCTTGAAATCCCGCTAACAAGCCTCCATCCTGATTGTAATCTTGTTTTAAATCTCGCAAGCGGAGTCTCCAGTAGAAATGTAAGAATGTGCTGTCATTCAATAGTTGGGGCGGGTTTAAAGTATTGAGAACAAATCAATGATAGATGCAAGTCAGGAAGGCGGGACATTGCCCAGCAGCACTGGGAAATGTATTTATTATTATTTTTGTAGTAGGTTTTATTTTTTAATGGGAATAGGGTAAAGTCAACATGAATTGATTAACCATTTCCACAGTTTTTTCCGTTTTTTTCCGGTGTTTATTGGCTATCCACCAATTTCATTTTTTTTGTATCGGGGGTGTTTTATCGGGTTTTATTGGTTAAAACTGAAAATCAGAAGCCCTATATATAATACATTGAGATTTCTTTCTGTCTAGACATTGATGAATGTCGAATCTCCCCTGACCTCTGTGGAAGTGGTACCTGTGTCAACACTCCGGGCAGTTTTGAATGCGAGTGCTTTGAAGGATATGAAAGTGGATTCATGATGATGAAGAACTGTATGGGTAAGTGTGGCTCTGGTGTGCTTGCTTTCTTAACCCTGTAGCTTGTTTCAGGAACTTATGTGGATCTTTCAAAGAGCTGTCCACCAAAACTGTAATTGATATCTACTAGCTGAAAAGAGTAGGGACGGACAAGCAGATAAATGGATTGATATGGACATTTGCCAAATCATATAGACGGACAGAGAGACGGATTAACAGACAACAGGAGTGATGAGATTAACAGACGCAAAACAAAATAGGATTTGAGATGGATTAATAGATACATTACTGATTGATTGATTGACATTCATAGTGAAGTTAGCTTCTTAGATCTTTCTTATGCGTTCTATGAATCACTAAAGTGTCATGCTGACCCATAGTTATATCTTTATGACCCTGTGCTGTTCATGTTTTTGCTATTGCTTTCAGATATCGATGAGTGTGAGCGTAACCACATGCTGTGCCGGGGAGGCACTTGTGAAAACACCGAAGGCAGCTACAAGTGTATTTGCCCCCCAGGGCACCAGCTTTCCCCTGACGGAGATGCCTGTGTTGGTAAGGGCACGCCAGCTTTTGAAATCTTCAGCAGCAGCATGCACTAAAGTTTGGTACTTTTTTTTATTCCATAATATTTTTTCGACAATTGTGAGTCAAGCTAATTTATCCATAGAGCAGAAATGGCTTGATAGCTGCCTTGTATGCAGTTTTTTGGATTAAGGAGATAGTTTAGACTGCATGGGGTCTATTCATAAAGGCTTAACACCTTTCGAAATGAGAAAACAGGAGTACATGATCGGATTTCGTCCACAGCCGCCTATTTAACGGCAGTTGCTATTCATAAGAGATCATTCAGATGCGTAGTTAAGCCTCATCGATTTTCATCTATGAAGGCATGTTTTTAACGAATTGAGAGAAAGGTTAACGATTACCTCATTAGCATAAAGTTGTCATCGGTCCTGAGCGTCAACCTGCTATTCATAAGAGTGAACGACAGCAAAATGCTGTTGATAACTAGGAGTTATTGAACGCTTTCTACAGTCAAGTCTAAACTAACGACAGCCTCGGCAGACTATTTTTTTAAAGAGCTATTTTATTACTACACTTGCTCTGTTATACAGTTTGACATACCCGTGATTTAACACTGCCTGTTTTGCATTATAATCTGTAGCTTTATATGAAGGAACATGTTTAATATTAATATTAAAATGAGACAGAGAATAGACAGTTATTTTATTATTAGTACTTCTTTACCGTCATCCATGGCTGACAGTGGTCCTTTTCTTTTTATTTCTATAACCTGTGTTCACAATAAACAGTTTGGACGAATACTGCCTGTGTGAACCTGTTTATTTTCATGGAGTGTTACAATATACAGTCAGGGCCGGATTAACCCATAGGCTAATAAGGCTATAGCCTTAGGCCCTCATATTTTGTAGGCCCTCCATTCCATATTGAAGTAACAGCTGAGTGACGGTAGCGCGGCCATCGGAAATTTTTTGTGTCTCATTAGATATTGCTTTGTACAAATTGACGACATCAGCGACACGAATTGTAGCACCCACATGATCAGTTAGCAAACTACTCACTTAGTCTTCAGCCTTCACTAGTTGAACACTGTCTCTGCGGCAGCGACCCATTTTTCAATCCGTTTCAATCTTGAGTCTGTCTGCGTTTTTATTTCCTTTATTTTAGCCATTGCATTTGCTTGCTTTGTTGTAGTGCTATTTATTTATAGTTTATTGGTTTTTCTTAAACTATTTTATGATATTTACAATTTTTGTGTAAGACTGTTTTCAAGAAAATCGTGATTTAAATTTTCATAGCTGTGTGCGTAATACCTGTATCGCCCTTTACATAAAATTAGATTTTTTAAACTTCTTTTGTGTACAGAATTTAAAATCTATTGCTAGCAATACCTACTATCATTAAATAGAGATAGCTTCCCTTATTAGTATTAATTGAGATCATTTCAGTTTTCAGTACATGATGAGAAAGTACGGTGCAGCGTGGGACACATATTTATTTATATATATATATATATATATATATATATATTATCTTATGATCACTAACTGCAGCGGAGAATGTTCTTTCTCTCTTCTAAAAAGGGTAAAAAATCCATCTCAATGCTTTGTCAGGTCTTTGAATTACGATGACATCATTCGTCATTCACTTTGCCACAGCTAAAGCTGGGAAAAATGTTTTGTTTGTTTGAAGAAATGAGTGTAGTGAGCGATTTATGTTTGAATTTTTGCAAACTGCCCGTGACTGGGAGCTGCAGTCTCGGTTTCGGTAGTACTATTGGTGGATTCCTTTTTTCTTTTTGCAACAGCTACCGAGGCCACCCAGGGAACATTAATAATGTTGATGATGTCATCAAAAAGAGGCAGATTTTCATTCTTGATCAACTGTATACCCATTCATAAAGTGCTTTGCGACAGTCGCCTGTATTCTCAGATCATTTTATGAATAGCAATATGGACGACTTTCGTTAGTTTTAAACAAAATTAATTTTATTACGGCAGTCGGCAAGTACTTTTATGAATAGGGCCCCATATCCATTTATTCCAGGATTCTGCTCATGAAGGTGTCATTTCTGATTGTGGTTCGTAGTGCAGATGTCAAGTTGAAATATCAGGAAGTTCTACTAGCACATTCTAACTGCTGTTTGAACCAGCTTTTTTGTAATGCTCTTGGTGTTGTTTAGATGTGAATGAGTGTGATCTCAGTGACAACCTCTGCAAGAACGGGAAGTGTGTGAACATGATCGGCTCCTATCAGTGCTCCTGTAATCCTGGATACCAGGCAACTCCTGACAGACAGGGATGTGTTGGTAAGGTTTACTTTTTATTTAAATCAAATGACTTTTTGTTGATTATTTAAATAACTAGGAACACGGAAACTATGTCAGTAATAAACATGTATCAATGGGATTACTACTGTTATGTTGTTAGTCAGTTTCTGTGGCAGATGTGTTACCAGACAGTGTCTGTAATTAACTGTTTCTTCTAACCCGAAAGTACAAATCAATGAAGCAGCATTTCAAACCACTGGGATGTCTACATGTTTAGCTTACTGTGCAACCATTACCCGTGTAAAATATTGAAATAAATAATATGGAAAAAAGAAGGCTTGTCCAAATACAAACCTTTGCTTCTGCCTGCCGTTGAGTCTATGCGCTGTTGAACCGAACAACCCCAATTATGTCTGTACCAGCTATTTCCATCTGCACAAGTGAAAGGTTCTGGCACAGGAAAATTAATTATGTCAGAACAGTGGGTTGTTAACAAATGCTTGAAAACACAAGTTACCATTTTGATACATGATTAAGCTTGATTTTGGCCCTTCAAAAAGGATGACATAAAACTGCCTCCAAACCCATCTAAAACAAAACTCGCAAGTACAGTACAGTACACTAAGTTTCAATACCACTGAGCTGTTAAGATGAAATTGTAAGTGTGTCATATGTACATATGGAGGCTTCCACCATCATACATTCTCTACTTTGTTTAAAAGTATCCTTGTACTGGTGTAAGCGTGTGTACATCATGCTTACACTGTTTGCTCTTACTTCTTGGTGTTGGTGTACTTGTCTTGTAGTGTAGTTGAATGTTATTATTTTTTATACGTGGGGCTTCCTTTTGTTTCAGACATCAACGAGTGCACAATTAAAAATGGAGGATGCGACACCCAGTGCAGCAATTCAGAAGGCAGCTATGAGTGCAGCTGTAATGAGGGCTACGCCCTGATGCCAGACAAGAGGAGCTGTGCAGGTAAACACCCAGCTAGACCCTTCAAATGTGCTTAGAATAGCAGCCATCAAACTCATCAAGCACATCAGACAGCAGCTCATTTATTGCTATGTAAATATTTTCCAGTCTTAAGAAATTATGTAATTTCCTTGAACCCTTCCCATTTCTTTCTCAAACGATGTTATGTTTCAAAAAAGTTTGCCCTGTCTCTCATTTGCAAGAGCAGCATTTTAAAAGTGCAGGTCTTATACTTTTTTGCTGAAAACTCTCCCTCAGACGAACCCGACATGACTAGAAAGAGGCAATGTATTTTTCTTTTTTTATAAAGGCCTTTTTTGGGGGAGCTGCAATACTGTTAAAAGTGTCTGTCTGATTGAGAGATTGCCCGTTTACCCGCTCTTTGTTGCACAGATATCGATGAATGTGAGGATAGCCCTGATATCTGTGACGGTGGACAGTGTACTAACATTCCTGGAGAGTACCGCTGTCTTTGTTTTGATGGGTTCATGGCATCCATGGATATGAAGACCTGTGTAGGTATGTACAGGAACTGATTATTTGTAATCTGAAGCAACAGTTTTAGTGACACTAAATCTATATCAATTATGTTAAAAAGGAAAACCTATGGACAACACAGTGCATTACTTCCTGCTAACACCATAAGTGTTTGTTGCTGGGGTTGGAGTTGTTTTGGTTGTTTTGATATGGGCAGCAGTGTGGAGTAGTGGTCAGGGCTCTGGACTCTTGCCCAGAGGGTTGTGGGTTCAATCCCCAGTGGGGGACACTGCTGTTGTATCCTTGAGCAAGGTACTTTACCTAGATTGCTCCAGTAAAAACCCAACTGTATAAATGGGTAATTATATGTAAAAATAATGTGATATCTGTATAATGTGAAATAATGTATAATGTGATATCTTGTAACAATTGTAAGTCGCCCAGGATAAGGGCGTCTGCTAAGAAATAAATAATAATAATAATAATAATAATATATATTGTAACACGACTCGCACCTCTCACGGTTCTTTGCCCCTTTAAGAATAGACAAAGACACAGGAAATTGATTTTTCTCGCGCAGGCGCGCTATTTTTAATAAACACAAAATCAAACAAAACACAAAATAAACACCTAGCTCTTAAATGAGCACTAACTAAACACAAATGGTAACCTAACTCACCCGCAGGACGGCTAAGCCGTTTACCTGCCCGACAACAAAACACTCCGTTCTGTAAACTTACACGACCGCTCGGAAGCAGAGCACCCCTTCTGCCTCCTTCTCCTCATCAGCCCTGAACAAACTAACTGCTTCTCTTTTATACCCTGCACCTGGCTCTAATTTAATAATAATCACCAGGTGCAGGGGATAAATAAACAATAAAACAATTAACAAAACTAATTAAACAATAAAACAAACTAACAAAAATGTGCCTGCGCACATGTCTTACGCAGGGAGGATTTTATCCCCCTCCCTGCTATGTTACTATATATATATATATATATATATATATATATATATATATATATATATATATATTTTTTTTTTTATTTGGCACCGGAGATGCAGTTGAAGTTTGCCAAAAGAGTTTTGGACAGCAAGTGCGCTTGTTAGTGAGCACTATTATTAAAAGAGGGTACGTGTTAGATAATCTCTTGAAATTCTTCCATTGCAGATGTAAACGAGTGTGATTTGAATCCTAACATCTGCATGTTTGGGGATTGTGAGAATACCAAGGGATCCTTCATCTGCCATTGCCAGATGGGTTATTCGGTTAAGAAGGGAACAACTGGATGCACAGGTACAATCAGCCATGTTTCTGTTTGGTTCTGTTCCCAGTTCTGTTGCTAGGCCTCCCAGTTAGATATGAGGGATAATGCATAATGATCTCTAGAGAGAATTTGCTCCATAATGTACAGCATTTAGAAGCAACAGGTTAGAGCTCCCTGGGAAAGCTGCCACTGTAACAAATGAATAGGTTGAGTCTGCCAGAATCCCTACCCATTGAAGAATCATCAATCAAAATAATACGAGAGTCATATTATCCACATTTAATAGTAAATTGTCCAAAATGCAATACTTTTTCACAATTCAGGTCTCTTTAAAGCATGCTTGTTAGAGGATTGTTTGTTTTAAAAAAACATTTATGCCTGTTGAACATTTATAATAGTGATACTAAGTACCATGGTATATCACGGTAGTTTGGCCCCCATCCACTCTTGAATGGTTCCTGTATCCCACACTAAAATAAACACAGGGCATTATTTTATAAGACAATATGTAGCTAACATATCCAGGAAGAGTTTCCCATAGAATTTGGACAATGGCTAGGTAAAAGCGGACAACAGTAATAGGTTGTTACAGAATGGTATCACTTATGACACTAAATTAGTACCGTTGCAGTCTTAGCATTCACCAGCTTTTTTCTTTAAAACGATGTTGCATGTTTAAGTGTTTTTTTCCCCTGTCTAGATGTGGATGAGTGTGAGATTGGAGCTCACAACTGTGACATGCACGCCTCCTGTAGCAACATCCCTGGGAGCTTCCAGTGCAGCTGCCGAGAGGGCTGGGTAGGAAACGGCATTAAATGTGTGGGTGAGTGCAAAACAGATCTACATTACGAGCAATAAAAACCTTTTAGAGCCTTACATTGCCAGATGGCAATCAGAGCCACAAACAAATAACATTTACCAGTACATTATGCTTACCATGTCATTCTTCTATTCAGTCTTTGTTAAGCACATTTACAATCGTATTTTAATTAAAACAACAGAACATCTTATTATGAACTGAACAAATGTTTTGACCAAGTTCTGTTTCTTCTCATTTTTCTTTTCTTTTATTCAATCCGTTCACAAACACTGAAGCGTTCAAAGGCCTGTTTGAAGTGCTGTTGTTGTCCTTGATATCAAAGTGGTATCGGTTACAGAGAGCATTCACAGTTGTTAGTTTGGGGTTCAAAAGAAAAAGACAACTGGGTAAAATTGCAAATAGGGCTGACAACGGGCTCACCGTAGGAGGGAGTGCAGACAAGGTCTTTGCTTTCGTGAACAGGACAAGCATTAATTCAGTTTTTGAGACAGAAGGTTACTGCCAGAGAATGTGTGAGATAAAAGACTAGCTGGTAATCTCAGATTTGAATCAAAAGGGAAGTATTTATAGGAAGGAGACCCAGACATTTTACTGAGTTTAAGTATTATTAGGATCCACTTTTCCATCCCTGTGGCTATGAATAGGGAATAGTAGATTTGTACCAGAAGTGGTATTTCCAAATAACCTGGTGTAATGGTTATCGTAACATCACATGAAAAGAAGAAAGAAATGATCTTAATACAGTTTTAACGGACATTTTATTAACCCTTTCTTCATTCATGATTTCTGAAGGACTGGCCCTAGAAATAACTGTCTGCTTTCTAAAACCTAAGGTGTTATTAAAAGTCACTGTTAGGGGAAATCTAAACTGACACATTTACCAACTGTGGGTGTCAGCTAGAGGAACTGTTTTAACTAGAATGAAGTTATAGATAGATGATTGGGTGTAGGTATCGAGTTCATTTATTTTCCTGTGAAACCCTTCAGATCTTGATGAATGTGCTAATGGGACCCACCAATGCAGTCCAAACGCCAGATGTATGAACACACCTGGATCGTACCGCTGTGGCTGCTTGGAAGGATTCACAGGGGATGGCTACACTTGTTCAGGTATGACACAAAGTTCAGCTGAGTGCTCTAGAGCAGTGGATCTCAAACTGGGGGGGCGCAGACTGTATCCTGGGGTGGGCGTTAGAAGGTTAAGGATTTTTTTTTATTATTATTACAGCGCACATCGTAACCTATACAGTATAACGGGTGGATAATTTATTTTGACTTTATTGGTGGTTTTGATTGGATCAGCAATAATACTTCCACCAATCAGAGAGTTAAATACAGTGCTCATAGCGATCCCGCCCTCTGTCAGACTGGTATACAGAACAGGTTAAAGAAGCACTGGACAAGGGAAAGAATGTGTCAGATGTCACAGTGGATATGACATTAAAAGTAGACCAGATATTTCTGTCAGTGGATTTAAAAAATCTGGAATTAATTGATATTGCGATCAGAAACCCAGAGGCATTTGTACACATCTCAAATAATTGGCAAATGTTGTTGCATTAATTCCTAGACAACAGTTATTGATGAACTTGCATTGGTATTTCCATTAATAGAACACAGGTCATGAACTATACACAATAAAACAGATGCAGAGTCTTCTTGATGAATCTTTTGGCAAGTAGGTTTATATGAGAACCTGTGGTGAATCACTGCACTGACCTGTCTTGCTCTTTGCTTGCTCTTCCTTCACAGATGTGGACGAGTGTGCCGAGAATGTGAATCTTTGTGAGAATGGGCAGTGCCTGAATATTCCTGGAGCCTACCGATGCGAGTGTGAGATGGGCTTCACTCCAGCTCCAGACAGCAAGTCCTGCCAAGGTAGGTCCTGAGCAACTACCCAATGACCTGTGAGCTTTCATTGGTTGAAGTTCAGGAAACCACAAATAAAAACACCCGCTGTAGTGTCCTAAAGCTGCAGTCACAAGAATGGATGCGGGATACAGTGATAAAAGTAAATTGCTTCAACTGAGCCTGATTGAGGCAATCAACCATTATAAAAAAAACACATCATAAGGTTACTTTGTGCCAAGGTTCCCTGGGTTTAAACTTGGCTCAAAGTCCTAATTGTTTTCCAATAAAAATCACACATAGACCCTTCTCTTCTGCCCCCTTCTGCATTGAAATAGGCCTCAATTATATATAGCTATAGTTATGGAATCCTATCAGCCTTTTCAGAAAATGACAGTCTGTAGTAAGCCCAGCTTTCTGCTATTTATCATCATGACTACATTGACTCTTTCACCATATAAATCATGACTGTAATAAAAAAAAAACAGCCTAAGGTTTGTGAGCGGATAACCACAGCTCTGAAGCATTCTAGTGCTTAAGTTGGCAATCTGTAATCAGTTTGTCTGAGCTCCAAGTGGAAGCCACAGAATGCTTAAAAGTTTAACCTTTTGCTTGTTCTGCGTTTGTAAAGAGTAATAGTGGACCACATTTGGCTTTTCTAGCTATCCTTTAAATTCCTGTCACAGATTATTCATGTAATAAGTGTGTTGAAGGTTAAGCTGAACTTGTCCCTCACAGACTCCAATGTTAAACATGGCAAAGCATAGTGAAAACCAGGTGGCAAGGTTTAATGTATCAAATGATTTTACATAGAACAAACATTATGTACAAAATTGCCCTTATTTCTGCATGACACATGCTTGTGCAAAGAGTAACCCTGTACAAATGGCAACACGTTGTAAAATGTCCTCCAGCAAGTTTTTAAGCACTGGTGAGCATTTGAAATATCCACAGGTCTTGTATGAGATTACTTTTTTATTTTTCAGATATATACTATGTGTCTCTAGACTCCCTAAAGCTATATGTTTAATTTTTATGACAGATGTTCTCTGACATTATAGTCCTACATTCTTTGTGTCAGAATAATGGTAAGTGGATTTTCAGATGGAAACAAAAGTTTGAAACTCATCTCCCTCCTTAGGTTTTTAATTAAAAGACATCAGCGACAAACCAATAACAATCTTGAATGTTTATTATAACTGACATTTATTGTAACAATTGGTTTCCTGCGTTTTACTAGTAATCGGTTAAACACCCCAAAATGTTTTTTTTTATTTTTTATTGTATCCAATAGTGTCTGCTAACCATTTTTAACTTATATTACAGATATTGATGAATGTTCCTTCCAGAGCATTTGTGTATTTGGTACCTGTAAGAATCTGCCAGGCATGTTCAGATGTATATGTGATGATGGCTATGAACTTGATAGAACAGGAGGAAACTGCACAGGTATGCACCTGCTCTTCATTTTTAATGTTAACTTTTATTTTACACCAGAAACATAATTTCTGGGCCCTGTTGTGTGCGTCCTGTACTCGCCCTTCCCTGACGCATTGAGGCCTAGTCCAGGAGACAACGGGTGCAGGTTTCCATAGAAACAGTCACTGACACTGTCAGCTCTGGTTCGTGCTAGAATGTCCTTTATTTATTTCTCCTCACTGTGGTCCAGTCATCATCTTACAAGAAGGCTAAAAACCAACACCAACATCCAGAATTAAAGTGACCTTTAGTTCTTAAATTTAAACGATAAACAAAGGCATTCTGTAGGCCCTTTGGGTGGCATTCTTTGAATTATCATGCTGGTATAGTATGCGACTGGAATAAATGGCTGGTACCCTCACCATTACATTTCCATTGCTATATGACCCTATATCCCTGGCTCATTGCTGTATCGTGTTATACAGAATATAACAAATGAGCCCTCAAGGAAAGGAACCATAGTCTGTAACAGTGCTTAAGGTTTTCAAACATGGTATTTGATATGCTCCCCACAGCCAGCAGCCATATAGTCAGGGAAGCTTTTTTTTCTACTGTTAAAACTGTTGTAATATCCATGTTGTTTTCTTTTTTACTAATACAAGTTTATTGTAGATAACAATTGTATCCAATGGGGAAAAATAAGATATTAAATAAAAATAACAAGAATTAAGGAGGTTTAAAACACCATCAAAAAGAATTACATTACCATTGCATACCTGAAAATATAAGAAATGAGAAAATTGGTTGTGTTGACTTTCAAAGTCATTAGTCATTGGTTCATTAGCCATTTCTTTCATTCTAAATGTTAAGTTGTAAAGCAGTTGTGAGTTGTTACTTGTGTGATTGTTTTACAGACGTTGATGAGTGTATTGACCCCATAAACTGTGTTAACGGGCTTTGTGTGAATACCCCTGGAGGATATCAGTGTAACTGCCCTTCTGATTTTGAGCTGAACCCAACTGGAGTCGGTTGTGTTGGTAAGTCTTTCAGTTTAAAATGACTGTAGCCTCATTCTCATGGCTTTTTCAGCCATGCAAAGGTTTAAACTCAAAATTATATTTCTATTGCTACAAAAACTAAATACCCTGCAGTGATGAGCACTGTAGAGTTAGTATGATGGTAAAATAATAATCTGTTCCTGTTGCTCAGACACTCGTGTTGGTAACTGCTACCTGGAGCTTGGCTACCGTGGAGACGGTGGCCTGGCCTGCAGTGTTGAGGTCGGGGTTGGTGTCAGTCGTTCCTCCTGCTGCTGCTCTAAGGGAAGAGCTTGGGGAAACCCCTGTGAGCACTGCCCAGCTGTCAATACAAGTAAGCACACCTTTCAGTATTATACCAAAGCCATGACAACACTACTTAACAGTAATAAGAAAGAAAAATTAATATTAAAAACTGAGGGAATGTCCACTTTTTCAGTGTGCTTTGTTTTGTTTTTTTGTTAATAGTGAAACAGACAGACCGTTGTAGGTTAATTGTTTGAACTAAGTCAAGGTCAGATTATAATAAACACATTCTTGGTCTTTATAGCTGAGTATAACACACTGTGCCCTGGAGGTGAAGGGTTTAGGCCCAACCCTATTACGATTATATTGGAGGGTAAGTACTCTACCAACTAATGGGCCATTCATTGCTCACTAATTCATTCATAAACTTGAACCTCGTATTTCTAATTGAAGCTAACGCCCTTTATTTTCCTGTCTGTAGATATTGACGAGTGCCAGGAGTTGCCAGGGCTGTGCCAGGGTGGAAACTGTGTCAATACCTTTGGCAGCTTTCATTGTGAGTGCCCAGCTGGATACCACCTCAATGAAGAAAGCCGAATCTGTGAAGGTAAGACATACTGTATAATAGTTATTTCTTTTGAAGCTTCTTTCATAAAAGATTCTGGTGGCTCACTGGGCAAGCGGTCCAGAAAGTCACTGGCTCAATCCTGTTTTGGATTTTCTTTCTCCATTAACACCCAAGTATGGTGTGGAATGGGGGGTTGCTGAGTGAAATGTTATGAAGTTGAATATGTTTAAATGTAGAATGTGTTTTTTACCTGAGAAATCGTGCATCACAAACAGTTTCCAAGAAATACAACAACTGTTTCTACAATGAAAGTTAAATGAGAGGTAAACCCAATTCTAATTCTGTCTTTGCTCTGTAGATATTGATGAATGCGTAACCTATCCTGGTATCTGTGGGCCTGGTACGTGCTACAACACCCTGGGTAACTACACCTGCGTCTGCCCTCCAGAGTACATGCAGATCAACGGGGGAAACAACTGCATGGGTAAGTCACGCTGAACACTGCTGTGAAGAATATTTGTTGCATGTTTAGCAGCTATCATCCATAACTTAAAAATGCTTAATCCAAATTGAAGGTAGACCTTATAAGACACTATGTCAAGTAAACAAACAATTCGGCTAGTGCCTCCATAAATTCTACCTAACGTTTAGTAGATAATTGCAACTTAAAAGTGTCTACCAACAAATATTCTGTGTATTTCACAGACATGAGGAAGAGCGTTTGCTACAGAAACTACAATGGAACTTCCTGTGAGAACGAACTGGCATTCAATCTCACCAAGAGGCTGTGCTGCTGTTCTTACAATGTTGGTAAAGCCTGGAACAAGCCCTGTGAGGCATGCCCAACCCCTGCAACATGTGAGTATATTGCAGCCCATTACAGACTATTCATAGTTGTCCTGATAATATGGAGCAATAGTCAAAAAGACAACGAAAAGCAGTGCTGGACAAGGAGATATAGCTGTAGCACTGAGTGCTGGACTGCAGGACCATTACTTACCCTTATAATGAAGGATTTCCCGGTGTCTTTCCAGGGTTTATTGAAAGCCCTTTTGCCAAACAGGGGACACAAAATGGGGTGCAGACCTTTTCTATTGGTATTATATATATACTTGATGTAATAAACCCTACAGCTGTTAAACAAGCAGTGTTTAGTCAGGTTTCATTTAAGTACCATCTGTGGTAAAGAGTAATCCCTCAAGCTCCCTCTCCTGTGGGTAATGGCATGTGTGTGAAAGCTCCCTTCAACTCTCTATTCGTTCGTCTTACACATGGAGATGGAATGTGTATTAGGCATTACTATTCTAACATGGACACAAAGTAAACCAGTTTAAAAGATTAACAGGGAGTTTGTCAGACTTTGGTACTGATGCAGCTCAACCTGTGTATTACAGCGGAGTATCGCACACTCTGTGGAAATATCATCCCAGGATTCACCTTTGACATCCACACTGGAAAAGCTGTTGGTAAGGCTTAAGTCTATTATTTTAGTTTTTGATTCAGTGCTCTTAAATTATGAATCAGAGCTAAAATAAAATGAGTACTATAATCAGCACTAGTGTACTTTAGTATTATTACAGTAATCCCTACCTATGCTGTAGTATGCTATAATACAATAACATACTTTAGTATACTACAGTAGAACGTGTGTCGCTCTAATTGTGACTGGGGGGTGTTCGGATAATTGATTTGTTCTTATAATCAAATTATGACATGACTTTCCAAATCAAGAAACCTCCAAAAAAGATATAATTCACCCCTTTATCTGTAAATATATAACCTACAGGACTGAAGTGTTCTGTAAATACCAGCAATTAGGGCTGAATAGTGCATTTGCATTGCAAACTGGGCAGAAGAGCACAACACACAAGAAGACAGGTTAACAAGGGGATGTTTGGATAATCAAAATTTGACTGTAGACTATATTAAAAGGGCATTTGCACTATAGTATATTTTATCATTACTCTCTCTCTCTCTCTCTCTCTCTCTCTCTCTATATATATATATATATATATATATATATATATATATATATATATATATATATATATAATATATATATATATATATATATTCTGTAATACTGTCAGAGTTTTAAGAGGCGTGTGCATTTTTCGATCCTTGCAGATATTGATGAGTGTCGGGAGATCCCTGGGATCTGTGCAAATGGTGTGTGCATTAACCAGATTGGAAGCTTCCGCTGTGAATGCCCCACTGGATTCAGCTACAATGACCTGCTTTTGGTCTGTGAAGGTAACAGCATTCATACACAATGTACATTCATCATTTTTTTTTGTAAAATCTTGGGTGCCTGTTATTCAGATTGTCTATGTAACAGTGGAAGTCAGTACTAGTCTTCAATAATTTAAATCTAAAGAAGCAATAGATTTCAGTTCCTGATCTGTTTACACAGCTGTGTTGTGGAGATATTGGAGTTTATGTAAAAATACATGCATAATATCGGCTTTCGCATCACCTTCTACTTTGGCACGCAGTTTCTAATTAGGACTCAGGAGGCTGTCTTGGTTGGATCTCAAAGCTTGAACAATACCAACCAAATTAGACAGAGGATCAAGACAAGGGTAGTAATCGGTTTCTAGCACTCTAAAAGCCTGGTCTGTGTTTCTCATTCTTACTTTTTTTTGTTCTTCCTTTTCAAAATATTAGCGTTCTGTCTGCGTCTGTACCGCCTGCGCTGCTGCAGAGTTCTTGAGCCGCACTACTTGTAGCGTCAATCACGATTGTTCCTGTCAGACAGCAACAGACTCCTTTTCTTCTGGTCTCAGAATGGTCTGAATGTGGTTAGCCTTGAGTTTGAAGCACAAGAATGAGGTGTATTTCCTTTCAAGTCAGTCCAGTTTGCAAATATAAAAACAACGCTTATTGCACGAAGCGGTTTCACTCTCACTGCAGGCTAGCACAAAGGAGACCCACACATGATCTTTTAGATGATGAGCATTGGCAGCAACATCTTAAATTTATGGAAATTTGTACTAAGAAAATGAGTTAGAATAGACAAAGCAGGCAAATCATTCCGGTCATTAAAGCAATGCACTTTGAGGTTACGAAAGCCACTGGATATTTGAATATTAAAGATGTTTTAAAGATTGTCACACCAATACATAATATTTAAGATCTTGCAGACAGTTGTATCCCCATGGTTTTTTGCTTGTTTTATTGGTACAGTAACAGACAGGTATGGAAAAGCATTGTAAAACCCGTTGTTAACCAAGGTAACACATGCATAGTATAATCACTGCGAAATTATTGTACAAATTTAACATGATAAACTTTTAAAAGGAGAACTACAAATGTTGAAATGTGTTAACATTGAATATAAATCCCAGCAACTGCACTAAATATTACTCTGTGGGTAGCCCGAGTAACATGGATGTTTTCTTCATTTCAGATATTGATGAGTGCAGCAATGGGGATAACCTCTGTCAACGCAATGCTGACTGTATCAACAGCCCAGGCAGCTACCGCTGTGAATGCGCGGATGGATTCAAACTCTCCCCTAATGGGGCTTGCATTGGTAAAGCATCATTTGATGTTTTTGTATATTTAGAAATACTTTAGAAGAATGCTGTTGGGCACATCAGGCTTGCACATTTACTGAATGATTCTCATGTTTAATCAAATTCATGTAAATTAGGGTAATTAATGCAATTATTCAGACATTTCATGAATAACAAAAGGTTACTAGAAATTCCCTTTTCGCTGTTTTTCCTGTAAATGTTGACAATGTTGGGTATTATGAATCACACCACAGTCAGTGATTTCCGAAATATTTTTTTTAATTAAAAACACCTCGTGGGCTGAAGCTTACTCTGAGCAATACCAGAGCAGAAATGTTGGCAGGATTTCCAACTTTCCAACTTCCCAACCCAGGAAATAGTTTTAACACCCCAGTCTGTATGTACGTTTAATGTATATTAGACAAAACTTCAAAATAGATTTTACATATTTAAGGAGACTTTTAAGTCCAATTAAAAACGTTGTTCTGTTGGTGTTTTAAAAAATCTTATCGTTGTAGCAAAAACACTTCCTGGAGCCATAAAAGAGCTTGAAGATGTAATATATATAAAATTGTAGTAGCAGGAGAATTCTGCATTGTAGTGGCAAACAGTTTACAAAAGAAAAGCAAGCATGTGTCTTAAAACTACCTTCACGGAAAGTAAACTAATGGGACTGACTCATAGAGTAGAGTTCATTACACAGACTTCATTTTTGTGTGACATTTTAAATAAGTGCAAGACACGACATCTTTATGTCTCTGACCTAACCCATCAGGCACAAGTCACATATGAGACAAAGGCTGGTGCTGAGTGTAAATTGCAGGTGCAGCTTTGCTTTGCCAAATCAGAAACTGCTTTAGACTCACCTGTCTGCCAGTTAAAACACTGGAGAAAACGTCAGTGCCTACAGGTTTATGGTCAACTGCCGAGTTCCCAGAGACAAATGGCTAAAGTACAATATTTACAGAAACTTTCCAATGAGGAATGCCAACTGTGGACTTTGGCAGCATTCTAAAAATGTGCCTTATTAATGTACACAGAGGTAAATAGAATACACGCGTGAGGTCTTAACCTTGTTTAATGCCTTCTTCCCTTCAAGATCGTAATGAATGTCTGGAAATTCCTAACGTATGCAGTCACGGTAAATGTGTGGATCTGCAAGGAGGCTATCGCTGTGCTTGTCACAATGGCTTCAAGGCAACCCCAGATCAGAAGATGTGTATGGGTAAGTGGAAGAAACTTTGACTTGAATGTGATTACCAGGTGCTTTGTGTCTCTCACAGACAAGGAAACTAACATTAAAGAATAGTTGGGTAGGAGAGTAGAGTATTTCACTGGGCTCCAGCTTATGGAGTAGATGCCAGTGTTAGAAACAATCAAGTACAAACTATTAGGAGTGCACCCAGATTTTGTTTGAAAAAAAAACTGCCTGGGTTTTACTTTAATAAAAGCAACATTGTTAATACTGTAGTTTATTTAAAATGTACAAATTGTGTCTGAAAGCCAGATGGATAGTGGCACACTGCTAGTGTAACAGTAAGTGTGAGAGCGCCCTCTGCTGTTTGAATGCATATATTGATTCTCATTTAAAGTGGACCTTTTTATCGTTTTTTTTGTTTGTTTTTTTTTAAGATATTGATGAATGCGAACGTCAGCCATGTGGAAATGGAACCTGTAAGAACACAGTGGGATCATACAACTGTCTTTGCCATCCAGGCTTTGAACTTACTCACAACAACGACTGCATTGGTGAGCCCTTGTTTGAAGTTGCTATTTTTATGGAACATTTGGTAATATTCATATTTATTTAAAAAAATAATAAATTATGTTGTTTTTTTTTTCTTGTCTTAGATATTGATGAGTGCAGGACCTTATATGGGCAGGTGTGTCGAAATGGCCAGTGCATCAACAGCATTGGCTCCTTCCAATGTTTGTGTGAAGAGGGCTATGAGCTCACACCTGATGGAAAGAACTGTGTTGGTGAGCAACTGTATATTTTTATTTGTATATAGGAGCAGCTAATGGGTGCTGCTTACTGTAGAAGGATACACGTGTTAGCTAATACATAAGCTGTTCAATGTCCATTTAATTATTATTATTATTATTATTATTATTATTATTATTATTATTATTATTATTATTATTATTATTATTTATTTCTTAGCAGACGCCCTTATCCAGGATGACTTACATAACATTATACTGTAAAATGCCTAAGAAAAACATTCTTTCTGAACTCCGGGACCTTTTTGAACTGCCTTTTTTATGTTCCACATTAAGATTCCTGTTTTGAACTGGTAGGATAGTGGTTAGGGTTAGGGGAGTTTTACAATGCTCAGAGTTCTTTCAGCCATTATAACACAGCAACAGCACACATCTAACCCACACCATGTTGATATACCTTCAACCATACAATCCGTTGTTTTTTTATCTAAGATAAAATGGAAATGGCATTTTGAGCACCTAGTTGGTTTGGAGTCTAGCCACGTATTAAAGTTTCTTCTGCTTTCTCAACAGATACCAATGAGTGTTTGACTTTCCCTGGAACATGCTCTCCTGGAACATGTCAGAACCTTGATGGAACCTTCCGATGCATCTGTCCTCCAGGATATGATGTTCAGAATGAAAACTGCATTGGTAATGCTAAGTGAAATCAATCTCATTTAAACGACAGCTCCAGTTGTTCCAGTACACCTTGCTGGGGTGTTGATAGATGAAGGATTTCTGGTTTTCCCCAAGCAGGATTAGAATCCATTACCTCAGATACAGTATACTTTACACCCCATATGTGTTTGTAGAAAAATAAATCAGTGGTTTGAGTTTTGCGTGAAGAATGAACACATTTTCCAGAAAAGGACATGCATTGCCTTTGTTATTGTAATGGTCTCAGACAGCGGTGTTTCCATCTATAACTGCCCCTGCATGGCAGGAAGCCCTGACACTGATGGATGGACCAGTCCATTCTCCAGTCTTCTGGTCCCCTCAGTCTGCACTCAGCGTGGGTCAGCTTTCAGACATACTGTGGAAAGATTCACATTTTTCACTGTTATTCCTAACCCAACTTCTTACTCTCCTGTTTCTAGTTGCTGTATGATTTCTTTACTTTTGTGCTTTAAGAAACAAACCCATAAAACCCCACCTTTCATAAACACAGTGACTCAAAATAACGTACATGTAGAAACATCTAATGAAATAAATGTAGAGATTGAAAAACTTATTTTAAAAATGTGTTTATATGTATTTATTTGATCTGCATTTGTCATCATGCATGCACAAATTCTCAATTGCATTGTGATTCAAGATGGCAAGTGTGAATATCTAGATAACTGATGTGTTCCTCATTGTCAACTAGACATCAATGAGTGCGATGAAGACCCCAATATCTGCCTGTTTGGTTCCTGCATTAACAATCCCGGGAGTTTCCAGTGCGTTTGCCGACCAGGATTCGTCTTGTCTGATAACAGACGCAGGTGCTTTGGTGAGTTTATTAGTAACCGTCAGTAGTTTACTGCACTTCATTTATCCTCTTGCACATCCCCTTAAAGTATTTTGCACAATGCTAAATGTTTTCTATAGGAACCAGGGGCTGCAAGACATTTGATTTTTAATTCACAATTGAATACATGAGTTTGGGTTTACATAGTTTCGTTTTTTTAATAGATACACGAGAGAGTTTCTGCTTCACCAAGTTTGAGAATGGAAAGTGTTCTGTGCCAAAGGCTTTCAACACAACCAAAGCAAAGTGCTGCTGCAGTAAGATGGCTAAAGAAGGCTGGGGAGACCCCTGTGAACTTTGTCCTAAGGAAGGAGAAGGTACATTATATTACATACAGATAGGATTACACAGGACAGAAATACCAACTGAGATGTAGCTGCTTCTTTTGTATTATTTTACAGCTTTGGCTGCCAATATATAAATATGTAAAAATTGCTTAAACAGCGAGTGTAGAATAAAATCAAATCTGCAAAAAAACATGTTGCTCAGTAACACGTTGTCACTGTTCTGTTGAATTACAGCGGCATTCCAGGAGCTTTGTCCATTTGGTCATGGTACCATTCCAGGCATTGGTGACACACGTGAAGGTAAGACAGATTGCCCTACGATTTTGATGCAAGAAACGTCCACTGCTCAAAACCACTTAACCATTTGTGGTGAAACTTGGTTAGGTCATTGTTTAGCAGAAGGTATTGACATGTGAGAATCTGGGCAGGGAGGTAGCTGTCCTTCTGGGTTTACGGACATACATGTCACACTTATATATATATAGAGAGAGAGAGAGGGAGAGGGAGAGAATAGACAAAGCAGGCAAATCAATTGAGATTTGGTTAGGATGTGCTTTAGCACGACTTACTGTGTATCACAATCTGAAGATACGGCATGGAGGACCCTGTTGGTCTGTCCATCCATCCATTTGTTCTGTCCATATGACTTGTGGTGGGTCAAGTTGATCTACTTTTGCATGATACTAACAGCTCAGTTTTACTATGTATGTTACTAACATACTGTTTTTTATATATAGTTATTTTACAAAAAAATAAAACAAATGCAAATGAAAGTAAATGTAAGTGCCTACTTTAAAGAAGTCGTAATAGTGTTCTCATGATGGGGATGGAGGACACATTGATACAGATAAATTCTTTTTATTGTCATTTCTTTAGATGTCAACGAGTGTGTGGAGAACCCAGGGATCTGTTCCAATGGCCACTGCATTAACACGGATGGGTCCTTCCGCTGTGAGTGCCCAATGGGATACAGCCTGGACTATACTGGAGTCCACTGCATTGGTAAGATGCTGACTTAGTGAACATAGGAACAGTGGATCTTTGTCTGACTGTGCTCCATATTAATGGAAAGATACTGTACATAGCACATACTGTTGGGGTATGGGGGGAGAAATTAACAGGCCATAATTGTGAGTACCATATTGCTCCCTGAACAGGTCCAAATTTACTGCCAGCAATAGTCAAGGAGAGGAAATGGTTGTTTGAGACATGTTTAAGTATTTAAATCTTAATATGTTTTATATTGTTCTTGCAGACACTGATGAATGTTCAATAGGAAATCCTTGTGGCAATGGTACCTGCACCAATGTGATTGGTGGATTTGAGTGTAACTGTGATGAAGGGTTTGAGCCAGGCCCAATGATGACCTGTGAGGGTGAGTCGCAATTTCCTTTATTAAATACATACAATAATATGTGAGAATGCCTTCCATATCACCAGATGTTAGTGAACAAATGAACGCTTATATTTATTCTCTGTAATACAGATATCAATGAATGTACACAAAATCCTCTACTGTGTGCTTTCCGCTGTATCAACACATATGGAGCCTACGAGTGCACTTGCCCTGCCGGCTATGCCCTGAGGGAGGATAGGAAGATGTGTAAAGGTAAGAACAAAAGCTAAGAAAAATAGCAATGCATACAAAAAGGAGGATATCACAGGAGGATAAGCTACTTAAAAACACACCTCTGACTAGTCTACCCAAATATACAACTGGGTATGTGTTTTTTTTTTTTTTTTTTTTTTTTTTATACATCACAGTTCCTTATTTACTAATTTATTGTACTTATTTGCAATGTAAAAAATGGTTCTGATCTATTCCAGATCTGGATGAATGCTCGGAGGGACTCCATGACTGTGAATCCAGAGGCATGGTCTGCAAGAACCTGATCGGGACCTTCATGTGTATCTGCCCTCCTGGCATGGCCCGCAGGCCTGATGGAGAAGGGTGCCAGGGTAAGACCATCTTCTGCCCAGCAGCAGCTACACAAGTGACATATTAGTTAGGCACACTTGAATCTTTAAATGCACCAAGGAAATTGCTTGTAACTAGTTTTGTAAAATAAACAGACATTTTTTTCTTTTTCAAAATAAAGACCTTGATAAATCTGTCTTAAGCATTGTACCCTGTTAAATGTACTGTATGTATAGGATTTAACCACACTGTGGAATTTCATTCCTGTTTTATTTTTAAGCTTTCTCCAATTCTTATAATCATTGATAGATGAAAATGAATGCCGCACTAAACCTGGGATCTGTGAAAACGGGCGCTGTGTCAACACAGTTGGCAGCTACAGGTGTGACTGCAATGAGGGCTTCCAGTCTGGACCGACAGCCACGGAATGCATTGGTAGGAACACTCCTATGTCATAATCTGTATTTAGAATCTCCAAACGTAACCATCATTACTACAACATAAGTTTTCTCAGAAGTTCTCTAACATCAGGATCATATTAATTTGCCTTGATTGGCTGCTATAAAACCAAAGTTTCCAAAGTATCAGGAGTGGTAAATTAAAACCCTTGACAGGCTGTGTTGTGCATCAGATTATTCGAAGTCGTATAACCAAAATCCAACTATTTTAATTAAGGCTTGGCCCAACAACTGCACTGTGAGTTTTGAAGTATATTTGGAAGCGTGTATTAAGTGGCTGTTTCTGTCACTCACACAGACCATCGGCAAGGCTTCTGCTTCACTGAAGTCCTGCAGACCATGTGCCAGATGTCCTCCAGTAGTCGTAACCTCTCCACCAAGTCAGAATGCTGCTGCGATGGAGGCCGAGGCTGGGGCAATCAGTGTGAGATCTGCCCCTTGCCTGGAACCGGCCACTACAAGAAGCTCTGTCCCCATGGCCCCGGCTACACTACTGATGGCACTGGTGAGGGGAAGAGTGGGCATTAGAAACTGGTGATTTCAGGGAGACGGGAGAATGTGGCACCCTCTCACCAACACACACACACACACACAGCGGTTCTTACATTGCCAACCAATTTGCACTTCCACTACTGTATCAACATCACAATTGTAAGCGCAGCTGCACTCATGACCCTTTAGCTATAGCTGGAACTGCACTGGTGGAGCCACACAAAGCTTCTCAAGCCCAGGCTGTAGGACTGTTTGCTCTTCCATCCCCACACTCCATCTCCCAGAGGGGGTTTAAACCAAACTGTTACAAACACATGTTTACATTTAGTCCCCTCTCTTTCACAGACTTAGCCTAAACATTGTTTCTACCTCTAAATATTTATAGCATTTATTTTAGCATCCCCAAGCATGTTTATATACAGCTCATAAGTGTAGTCCTCTTATTGTAATGTCATTTCATTATAAAGCAAAACAGACATGGTCTTTCTTTGAGCATGGTCTTTTAACTTTGACCCCCAACTACTGTGTTCTGGTCTAATCTGGTATCTTGATTCAACAGATATTGACGAATGCAAAGTCATGCCTAACCTGTGTAGGAATGGACAATGCATCAACACCATGGGCTCCTTCCGTTGTCTCTGCAAACTGGGCTACACCACTGACATTACAGGCACCACCTGTGTGGGTAAGTGGCTGTCTACTGAACCAAGAACGTCCTTATTAAGCAGTTCATGTTGTTGAGTCAGAAATCACTTTGTGTTGTGCATATTGTTCTGTTTCTCTATATGTTCTATTTGTGGTTTACAGACGTGGACGAGTGTGTCCAGTCTCCAAAGCCTTGTAACTTCATCTGTAAAAACACAGAGGGCAGTTACCTGTGCTCGTGTCCACGGGGGTACATTCTTCAAGAGGATGGGAAGACTTGTAAAGGTATCTAGTTTGAAAACTTGCATTTTCTTTACAGGCACCAAACTTTATCGTGTAATTCTTTACTATACAGACTAAGACCTTACTGGCTCATCCTGGCCTATACTTGATGGCACTGTAGGATATAAGAACCAGGTCATTGTTGTTACCTGTTTACTGTACATGCTATAGAAATCCAAAGTGTATTTTATTTGAAGAGTGATTCACCTGAGGAGACTATTCATAATACAATAAATAAATCAACATCAAACTTCGGTAAATAAAGGTGAAACAATAAACAAAAAAGTCAAGGCTCTAGATGAAACACACTACTTCACTTACAAATTTAACCCTGTAATAAAGCCAGAAAGGGTACTATAGGAGAAGACCTGGCCAAATTGTATTGACAGATCTATGAAACAGAGCAGAGGGCAGAGGGGGAAAAGAATAGTAGTGGAATTCATGCATCGCATACCATTTACATTATATCCAAGATCTTTAATCAAGAGAGGGGACGCAAGGCTACACATCAAGGGAAACAAAAAATACCCAACAGAATGATATTTTTTGATTCTAGTTTTGCAGATGGAAGTATTGATAGACAACAGGGGCCCTAATTTACAAAGTTACTGATATTGTGTTGTGTTTTTTTTTTGTAACAAGGTTTTTCAATGTTTTGTATGCCTGGAGATGTTCTAGATGAAGCAAAAACAGACTTTAGAAACCTTGAAATAACAAATTCAAGCTTTATGAATGGGACGTAAATAGCTGTCTGGCAGAGGAAAGAAAACATTTCACAAAGCCAGACAGTCTATATTACCTGTTGCAGTAGAGGCTTAACTTGTGTTGTGCTGCTTTATAGATCTTGATGAGTGTCAAACCAAACAACACAACTGCCAGTTCTTGTGTGTAAATACCATTGGAGGATTTACATGCAAGTGTCCACCAGGATTTACACAGCATCACACTGCCTGTATTGGTGAGTTTCTTTGTGTTACTCTTACCTGGAGAAGTGCTTTCCATGCATGTGTACATTCCAGATGTGTTAACTTTTTAACACAAGTTTTATAGAGTAGTGCAGGAGAGTCAGCCAGAGCTAACCTAAGAGCTACATGTGCAGCACTCAAACACCCTGTGACCCCCCAAGACCCCCTTCCTCTGATATACTGTGAGCTTCTTGAAAGAAAAATCAATTGCTGTAAAAAAAAAAGGAGGGCAAGTGGATGGATTGATTGCAGACAGTTTTATTTATTTTGCAATGTGTAGCAGGATGAGGATTTACTGAGGCTGAGGTACCGCTGCGGAAGGGTTAATTTTCTTTAAGAGTATTTGTCTGGTTTTTATAGTTGTTTGTCTTGTATATAGTATTATGTTTTTTAAAGAAAATGTATTTTCTTCCCACCAGACAACAATGAATGTGCCTCCCAGCCTTCCCTCTGTGGCTCTAAAGGAATCTGTCAGAACTCTCCAGGCAGTTTCAGTTGTGAATGCCAAAGAGGATACAATCTGGACTCCACCGGCCTAAACTGTGGTGGTACGATAAGCTGAGCACATGAATTTTGAAACAGAGAACCCAGATGTTACTTTTATTTAAAGATAACTATTCATGTGCATATCATGCATGATGGAGAAGCTTGTTGTCCTCAAAATGAATGTTAAAAAACTTCACATGAAGAGACTATCCTATAAAAGCTTTAATGAAAAAAAAAAATGTCATGAAAAGGAAGCTGCTTATAAAAATCCTAATAATGTCATTGCTTTGCCTATTCATGACAGAATTTTAAAAAAAATACAATGTGGACATTTCAGTATGTGTTTATCGTAAATGTGCATCACTAAAAACACTGCGGCAAAAATATGAAATGATTGATTGCTATAGTATGTTGCAATCATTAAAACAGAGCCCAGAGTCTTAAAAGAGCATGTTAGAAAAGCTGTCCCCAGCGGCTCACCTAGAAAAGGCACTACCGCATAGAGGGTATGGTGGTATGGTCTTGAGTCTGCTGGTTCCAATCAACTGGCAGTTAAATCAATTTTATATCTCTTCTCATACCTCTGTTGCAGATGTGGATGAGTGTGAAAGCAGCCACAGGTGCCAACACGGATGCCAGAACATGGCTGGAGGGTACCGGTGCGGCTGTCCTCAGGGGTACACACAGCACTACCAGTGGAACCAGTGTGTCGGTGAGTGTCCGCCACAGTCAAAAAAATATCATTTGTAATATATCTGTGTACTAAAACATTGTGAACTTATCAGGTTTCAGTGGCAGCAGCACAGAGAAGTCTTTGTGCATTCCATACAGCAACAAATAAATTTTACTGTAATCTGTTAATCAGTACTTGGTCTTGTTATCAATCTAACCAGCTTTTTAAATTGATGTTTCATTGCATAGTTGCTTGCTTTACAATAATTCATTTGATTATCCTCCTGAAATGAAATCCATATGATTAACATTTAGATGAAGCTAATCTGTCTGCATAGTTCCATTGGCCAGACTGGAAAACTATTAATGTTATACTGCCTAACATGCTGAGATTGGCATCTTAACTGAGGTGGCTGTGTTTTTCTTTAACATAATTGCTTGACCGATTTAGCGAGACAGATTTATAAGCAAAAGTCATTACCAATTAACTCTGGGTAGTAAAAATATCTGTAACTAATATTTTACCAAATGGAGTTTTTGTTTGAAAAGGCAATATAAAAAAGCATGCCAAGCAGAATTTGTACTCCCATAAAATACATTACTTATTATTGGTATTTGTATTGGCTACATTACAACACTCCAGCTGCTTATCCTGTTTCATAGTTTTAATAGGAAGGTCAAAATGCTTTAAATAAATTTCCTAATTATCGTCTCTAAAATAGTAAGAATTATAGATTCTTGACTAGTCTGGAATCTGAACGATGAGGCCAAGGCCCAAAGTGTCACTGCCAGTCCACAGGAGCCTCTCGTTTCGGCCCTCCAGAAGCAACTAATGAGTGAAGGAAGTGACTTGGTCCCGATTGATTACATTTCAAACTGGGGAAATGTTTTGAGAAAGTTCTTTAAATTTTTACTTCAATTCTGTAAGCAGCATGCCACAGATAGCGTGTTATTCTTAAACCAATTTTAATAGTTTTGGGGCTAGCTCAGTTACTAAAACCATTTTTACTAGCTAAACCATTTCTTATATAATCCTGTCTGGTTTCGATGCAGAATTTACAGATCTGTGCTCCTCTGCACCATGCCACCATCTCTCCAAACCCTCGCCCAGTACTGTACTGTACACCCTTGGAAGAGGTTTATCTATAAAGAAAAAGGTTATTCTGTTTTAGGTGTTTTGTATTCTGTAAAACCATATTTGTTCTACAGATGAGAATGAATGTTCCAACCCTAATAGCTGTGGCTCTGCATCTTGCTACAACACGCTTGGCAGCTTCAAGTGTGCCTGTCCGTCGGGTTACTCATTCGATGAATTTGGCAGCAGCTGTCAAGATGTGAACGAGTGTATGTCCTTCAAGACCCCTTGCAACTATGGCTGTTCAAACACAGAGGGAGGTTATCTGTGTGGCTGTCCACCTGGTTATTACAGAGTGGGACAAGGGTAAGTAGACATTTTATTTTATATGACACAGATGTAAAGTATAACGAGAATATCACCTACTAGTTTCCTAACATTGTTGTTTTTGCAGTCACTGTGTATCCGGCATGGGATTCAACAAAGGCCAGTACCTGCCTCCAGGGGCCGAAGCGGATGATGACAATGCCCTGTCTCCAGAGGCCTGTTACGACTGCAAAATCAACGGCTACTCCAAAAAAGATGGCAGGAAGAGGAGAAGTACCAATGAAACTGAACCTTCAGAGGTATGAGACTAATACTTGTCCTTTCACTGAAGTGAACAGTGATTTAATGTCCTTTACTTAACCATATCCATTCTTCATAGGTTTTTTTATAGGGTTTTTTTTGTTTGTTTGTTTGTTTGTTTTTAATAGTGGGTTGAAGACTTGGGGATTGCACTATCAGCAATAGCAGAGAATCCATTTGCATATTGTTTATAGAAAAGTGATGGGGAATCCCAAAAATGAGCAATCATGTTGACCTTGACCTATAACCTTCTTTGTTCTAGGAGGAACCTATCAGCTTGGCCAGTTTGGACATAGACGCTCCTCTGAAGCTGAGTTTTAAAATCTCAGAGCTGAACATCCACGAGCACATCCTGGAGCTGATCCCTGCAATCGAGCCACTCACCAACCACGTGCGTTACGTCATCTCCTCCGGCAACGATGTCGGGCTGTTCCGCATCCACCAGCGCGAGGGCCTCAGCTACCTGCACACCACCAAGAAGAAGTCCTTGCCAGGGAACTACACGCTGGAGATCACCAGTATCCCGCTGTACAAACAGAAAGAACTGCAGAAACTGGAAGACAGCAAAGACAGAGACTACCTCATGGGGGAGCTGGGGGAAAGCCTCAAAATGAGGCTACAGATTGAGCTTCAGTAAAAATGATTGTTACAAACCTGGGCAGAGACTCCAGTCAATTTCACAATCTCAGTCATTCCCTTATTTTTCGTCATAAGCATATCAGGGGGATAAAGCTTTAAAAAGTCAATGACTTTAAACAAAGACCTCTCACATCCTGTCCAGGACTGCATAACAACTTCATGCAAGGAAGGGTTTTGTCACTTTGAAATGGAGATATTTGTTTGTTTTTAATAACCAAAGTAACTGTATAATTTATGTGATTGGATAAAGAGTGAGAAAAATATTGAGACTTAAGTTTGGGTAACAATAATGTACGGCACTAAATAAGAATAAGAACAAACTTGAGCCATTTCTCAATGTACTTTAGCAGTCTATACCATTTAAGGTGTTTTGCTATATGATTGTTTTTTTGTTTATTTGAAATGTATAGATGTGTATTTATTTTAATACAATAATATATAGAGGCAAATAAATTCTAATGAATGGAAGTTTAACTGAATTTCGTTCACAGCTTCCAGGTTGCAAACAACAATCCTTCATTAGTACAAGAACAAGTTGGCTCAAAAGGACTTATTTATTGTTAAACCTCAAGCTTCCAGTTTATTACACAATATTTTTTCAAAAGTGTTATAGATTAAATACAACCTACTTTAAAACTGTTAACCACTTCACTGTTTTTATCTTTTTGAATTTTTTTGTAAAAGTTATTCCTTAACTGCTAACTCACATAATGTGATAGAAATGACACTATAATGCATATTGCTATATCTGATTGTCAAGATTAGCTTTTTTGAATGTGTAATTAGATGGAGTACGATTTTGATGTACTTTATAATTCACACGTTTTAACAAGATATGGTAAAATATGTATTCATAAAGTAACAATAAGTTTTCATACCAGAGTGGTTAGGGGGACAAAATAAGTAGCTGCCTAAGGCATTTACACAATACACCCTGATTCATTTCAACATGGTGACTATATGTTCTTTCAGAATCTTTTAATTCCTATAAATATACCTTAGAATATCTGCACCTCGCTTTTCATGAGGGGCACTGTTTTGTGAACATTTTTAAAAGGGTTTATAAAACGTTCATGATATACAAAATTATGCCTAATAGCTCTGAAGTGGTTAACATGTTTTAAACATATCAATGCAGGATTGCGCCACGCTGTAGTTACATATTGGATGAATTGGCTTTTTTGAGCTAAAATACATTTCTTTTATAGCAAAATACCTTGACTGGTTGTATTGCCACAAGTTAACAAAGTCTACCAGTACTGTACTTTCAAGCAATAACCACAATGCCTCATACTCAACAAGGTGCTGTACATTTATTATTAACTGTAGGCAGCTCTCAGATCATAGTTTAAAACTGTAATTATCTCACTAAAACACCATCAGAAGGTGCTTGTTTTTAAAAACAAATACTGTTACTATGACATGTTTAAGGGTTTTTTGTTTTTTGTTTTTTTTTACAATATGCAAAGTAAAATTGCATTGGCTAGGACTTTATTTTTTATTTCTTTCATATGAATTCCAACCCTGGTACATAAATATTACTGTAGTTATCTGCCATTCTTTTCATTGTATTATTGCTTATGGAAAGTATGTGTGTACAATGAATGCCTCTTAGTTACTAGAATATATTACAGAAAAACAAGTATTTTATGTTGTATAGTTTCTACCCTTACTAAGGGTATTTCACTGGTGCTTTTCAACAAATGGTACTGTAATGACCCCATGCTGAAGTATTCTTAATACATAGAATTTATACTGCAACTCTTGTTACAAGCACTCTGGAACACAAAACCAAGACTATTCCATTGCATTGTTGTACTTTTAAAGGGAGGAAAATGATTTGTATACAATTCTAACAATTGGCTTGCAAGAACAATTTATTGGGATTTTGTAGATTTTGTGTATCAGTGTCAACACTTTCTTACAATAAAGCTTATTTTGGGTTATAATGCTGTATGTATTTATCCTAAATGATGTTGTAAGTCTCAACCCCATTGGACACCCCATAGGAAGCTACACTTACAAATGTCTTGGAAGTGCAGTCTTGTGATAAAAAGACTTGATTCTTCACATACAGGTCCTTAAACGACCTCCCAACAGGGAAATGAAAACACATTTTTTGTGGTAATTCTTGTCAAAATCAGTTGTCACTTATGTTTTGTCTGACTATTAAGGTGTGTGGTATTTCTGTGTACCTGGCTGGGCACAACGGATCACATCTCTCTAAATGAGAAGTATTACATTAGAGCCGGGTTCACAAAACCTGTAGTATATCTGGTTATTGTATTACAAGGCATACTTTGTAGATCAACCCATGATGCAGCACTGATCATTACAATTGATTCACAGTGGCATGTATTATTCAAGATGATATGGCTGATATTAATTTCCAGATAACACTTACTCATATTTAATTTGATTTTAACATTATAACAGTACTTAAACATATATCAAATTGTGCTGTACAATATCTGACAGAATGAGGGCTTCACAGAACAGAAAAGCTGGAGGTATATTGTTAAAACACTAGATTGTGTCAAATCAGTTTGGCAATTCAATTAAACTGCCCGTGATCATAATACAATTAAGATCCATTTCATTAACCGTTGTTTTCGCGCTGTGAGTGACAGATATCTTGATGACACTTGATGAAACTCTTAAGCGCTTATTCACCCTAATAAGTATTAGCTTTTAGATAGTTTCAATGTCTTTTCTTTTGCAGTATAAAAAATCATGGAAATTAAATCAGATATTTGTCTTGGCAAATAGAGACAAAAACCTCGTCCTCATTGAGTGTGCTGCTTTTTTTTGGTTTTTTTTTTTGGCTTTTGCCATATATATGGTGGCATGAAATTACCTAGAATTACAGTCATTTAGAAACTATTTCAATTGCTGTGCTATGCATGCTGTATTTCATGAGGGTTATTTTCTTTACAGTCCTGTGAACAGAACATTAGCAATGCTGGTGATTGTACTGCACATCAGACAAACCACTTGTCAAGAGACATTTGAATGATAGTACATGGTTGTTTCATTTTTTGTGAAATTCTTCTTTCAAAAAATAGCAGTTTATTAAACTGTATAAAACTATTTGAAATTATACCCCTATATGTATTGCTTAGCGCCTTGGGAATCTGTCGATGTTTATTATACAAGAATACCTTTACTGAATCAGATACACTGTAATGAGACATAAATCAAGTCTTTATAAGGTATCCACTGTGCTTCTACCTTGTCTTTGGAGGGAAGTCATATAGTAACCAAGCACACTTAGTTTAGGCATTTCCTTTTATAGCCAGTGCTGCAGTCTACAACCTTTTTACAAGCTTGGAAGAATTTGACTACTAAAGCTACAGCCAGATACCTTTAAATCTGTCTTTAAAAAAATAAAACACTGTTAAAGTCTTTAAAGTATTTATTTGCCCTTCACATACTGAATAATTGTCATATTAATGTATTTATTTACTTTAAAACTTAGCAGATTACAATACACTATGTTATTACTCTAGCCAAGCTGTAAAATAATGTCTAATGTAGTGGGTTGAGTCTGCCAGCACTGCCTTTTATGTACACTGGAAACCAATGCAGATTTTCAAATACAGTACAGTCAACATGCATTAAAAGCAACTCTTATAAACCTTTGTATGCATACATATATGTACCTGTATGTAATGGCCACCTGTAACTAAAGACTATTTTAGGTGGTTCCTTGAACAGCCAGCATGCAGGTGAATGTATCAATTTTCAAGCCGAATTGAACAAATATAGGACCCTGTAAAACAAAAACAAAAAAGATTGTACAACTCTTGTTTTAGTTGTAGACTTTAAAGGTTGCCAGAAAAAGTTACATTTCCTTAAAGTTACACCAGAGAAGTATGGCAAGCCAAATTATCATTCAGTGATATCTCAAATTCATTTATAGATATCTTTAAATATTGTAAGGTATCTATAAATCATTTCCAGATAACAGAAATAGATATGGAGATGTCTTGAAATCTTAAAATAGATGGATACATAAGATATCTCTAATTCATTTAAAGCTCTTTGTAAATCATTTAGAGAATTTTAAAATGAAATAAAGATATCACCAATTGATTTACAAATATATACAGTATTAAATGAATATGTAGATATCTGTAAATCATGTGGATTTTGCTAGCATGGTATGCCAAATTGTCATGAATTTTAGATATCTTAAAAACTGCACAATGCAGATATCTCAAGAGGCTTTCAACATATCTGTAATTCAATTTGAGATATCTCAAAATGTTTTACAGATATCTTTAAATATTTTAAGATATCTTAAGTTGCATTTTAAGATAATTAAATGATCATTTGGCTTCCCTCCCTGGGAAAAGAAACATAAAACCAAATTTAAATACAGAAAATCCCCATATGTCACATGACAAAGAAAAGGGAAAGGGGATTAATTTTGAATGATTTGTTATGCAGCAGTTGAAGAGAGGAACTCTAGTCTTAGAAGATAAAGCCTGCCAGACAGTCAAGTTGAGTCCCTACCATCGACTGGACATTGCTGTGGAAGGATGCCAGCTTTAGGCAAGCCCCCCATTTTTAGTTGGTTAATACATCTTCTTTTCATCCAATAGCTTTAAGAAAGGAGTTTGCTAGACTAAACAGTCTGCCACTAGGGATGTCATTAAGCAGATGCTTCCGTCACATGTACTCCTCATTGTGTAGTGGGGAATGGTAGGGATTTAAACTCAGGATTCAGCAGCGACATTAATGTGAATTAGCACACCTGGAGGACATGATATTCTCAAGAGAAGGGTGTGAGGTAAGTTCTGTACCTCAGGCCAAAGTAGTTCAAATACACTAAGGACTTTAATTTGGCTTTCAATTACCTATGGATTCAAAATTATGGTTCCAACTGAAACCCAATTCTGTCTAAAGCATACAAACATACATTTAGCTTGGAATATGATGTATGTTCATATGAAATCAGGGTTAACATTTCTAATACCATTCTTAAGGTTAGTTTGGTTCTCATTGTAGTAACAAAAGAAAAACTAAAATCAACCTTAGAAACAATGCTTTACCCGAGGAAAGGCAGACTTTTCTGGAAAGCAAGCATATGGTCTGCCTGAACAGGTGGCAGTGCTTGCTTTTCCATTAAGAGATGACGTGGGAACTTCCATTTGTTAGGATGCTTAGTACACAGGCTTTCCTTTGTCTAAGAATCCTACGTGGTGAAAGTCACTGCTGTCAGATCTCATTTTCTTCCTCGTCTTCCTCCCCCACCACTGATCTCTCTAACTCTACTCCTCTTGAATCCATCACCCTCTCTCTCTCCTCATCCACCAAGAACCTCGGTGTCACCCTTGACCCCTCCTTCTCCGACTATCAGCACATCTCTACCCTGGCACGCTCCTGTCGCTTCTTCCTTAGCTACATAGCACCGGCAGATTAGCTGTACCCCACCTCCGCTCCCCTGCTTCCAGATCCCGCTTCTTCTCCTCCCTTGACCCTCTGTGGTGGAACGACTTACCCACAGATATCAGGACTGCTCAGTCCCTGACCACCTTCCAGCATCTGTAAACCTCACAATTCTCGACTATACTGGACGATATGGCACCTAACTGTACCAGTACTTGCATCAGCTTGTACTCATACTGAACTGCTCCACACCTTGCCATATTCTACTACTGCTCTTAATTATAAATATTCACTGTATCTTGTACATGATTTCACTCTTAGATATCCATATTTACATTTTTGGTAACTGCTCTTATTTGAAATTGTTCTTATCCATTTATCATACTTACTATGTGCTCTTAATAGACTTCACTCGTATAAGCAAATATTTTTAATATTAACTGCTCTTAGTCGAACCCGCTCTTAAATGTAATTATTTATTGTAGTCTTTACTTTGCTCTTATTTTCTACTTGATTGTATTGTACTTTATAACTGCTCTTAACTGTAATGTGATATTCTGTGATGTGATTTTCTGCACTGTGATATTTTGTAAGGTGATACTTTGTATTGTGATATTTTGTAAAAACTGTAAGTAGCCCTGGATAAGGGCATCTGCTTAGAAATAATAATAATAATAATAATAATAATAATAATAATAATAATAATAATAATAATAATAATTTGCTCGTGACTGTGTTTTTTGCAGATGAAAGGCTGAGTTTGTTGGCAATGAGCTTCAGTTTATTTATGAACAGTCAGTGTACATCCAGCCAGAGCCTTTTCCCACTGTCCGACTCATGCTAACCACTCTGCCATATGGTGATTGCTAAGAGATGTCACGGTTATTAAATATGACACCTATCTAGGATGTGGTTTTACTACATCTGCAAATCTACTGAATTCAAAGTAAAAAGTTCCTTATGAACTTTTTTATTTTGTTCTCCTTATGGTTTGTATGAGGAGATGAGTTTACCAACCATCTTTAGAAACCAATATACTGTATGACATTATTACCATTACTCACCATCTCCTGAAACCAACCGATTTCACTATACTTTTATAAGATTTGAAATCTAAATCTGAATGAAATCTTGCTTCTTTGGACTTTATTTATTTATTTATTTATTTATTTATTTATTCTTTTACCAGGACAAAAAAACTAAACATTGAGACCGAGGTCTCTTTTACAAGAGTGTCCTGGCAAGATGAGCAGAAACAGACAGCAGTAATTTCACATCCCTGAAAATAACATCACTCCAAAAGACTCATGCATTCAATCTGGGATCAGAAACGTTTACACTTTGATAATTCTTAGAACCTACTCATTAAAATAAATGTAATCTTAGTCATTATTCTTTGTTTAGCTGATACATTTGGGTTATTTATCTGATGCTCGATCATATCCTGGATACTCTTGTCCAGACTATTCCATGCCATAGGGGCTCTGTAGCTAAATGCTGATCGGCCAGCCCAGGACCTTCTCCAAGGCACTTGATAAAGAAGTGCATGACTAGATTGTAAACTATACTTGGGTATATTTACCTGTAGCAACAAACCTAGGTAACCCGGCAGCAAAACTATTATAGTTTTACACACAAAAGTCTCCAGTGTAATTGCCTTCTACAATTAAGTGACATCCAATTTAAATAAGCCAGTAACTGGCAGTGATGGGTTTGAGGGAGGCCTTCTAATACAAATCTGGCTGACTGGTTAATTATTCGATCCAATTTGTAAAATAAAGTATCACCATAATCAAACAAAGGAAAAATACAGCTCTTTATAACACGATTTCTACTTTGAAGTGTAAAGTTTTTTTTTACTGTTGAAAAAGAAAACCCAGTTTTTGAGCTATTTTTTTTGAGCTGGTTAAAATATGCAGATCAAACTTCAGGCCAGATCCCAATAAAGCTATATGAAGAGCAGAATGATAATGTTAGTGAGGTTAGCTAATTTAATAAGCTCTTTGTTTTATAGCCCTGTAAACCGCATGTGAAATTATACTTGATTTTGTGCCAAGCTCCTAACTTGTTCAGTGTGTTTGAAACCCAGACAGAGGATGCCACTTTTGAGTCATAAGAAAACAGTAGGAACTTATGTTGTTTGTTCAACTGAAGTTTCTACTGACTTTTGCTAAAATACTAATAGTTGCCTTGCAATACTAAGAACATGATTTTTCCACGATCAGCATCTACACTTCAAATTGCGTTCATCTGCAATATAAATCAATGTACGGTAGTGCAGTAACAGACATGTATTCCATTGCCTGGATGCATTGCAGACAACACAACACTTATTTTACTTTTATAGTGAACTTAATCAGCCATCACTCTTGGGAGCCAAGGATTTAATAATGTTTTAACAAAGACTGTGTTATAATAAAGGCCAAAGCAGTATTTTACGTATTTATTACATTGAATCTACGTTGTTTAAATAATTCTCCTCTTTGCGTAATCAGCGCATCGTTGCATTTTAGTTGTATTCAGTAAACAAAATGATTATTAATTACTGCAAGCGTACACAGCGTGCTCTTTTACAACACCCCCGCCCCCCCAAAAGCATACATAATAAATGCTGACTGGTTTACTGAATTCATATAGTACACAAGTATGCAGCGATTGCAGAATTTGAGCACAGGTTCAAAATTTGAAAATAGTCTTTTTCTTTCTATGGCTCGCAAGAGGACAATAATCTGTAACTCAATTGGCTCATGGATTTACAAGGCAGTAAAAACATTATTTTATCTTTCTGTGTAAACCCCCCCACCCCCAGCTTCCCTGACGAAAGAAGGGACTGCATTCCATAAATTAGGGGCTCTGCATGAAAAGGCCCGTCCTCCCGTGGTGATTTTGTTGACCAGTGTAAGGAGGCTAAACAAGACTAAAACAAGGGTATTTAATATGTTCACTTTTCCTGGTTTTAGTCAGAATTCTAGCGGAGGTATTCTGAACGAGCTGTAAACGAGACACCACACCTTTTGGGATACCAGAGAGAAGTGCATTACAATAATCAATTCTACATGAAACAAATGCATGCATTAGTCTCTGATTGGTCTAAATTTGGTTATATTTCTCAAAAGGTAAAAATATACTTTTGTAACTTCCCTAACAGAAGTCTCAATTGATAAGTCTGGATCAAAGATGATCCCCAAATTATGTAATGTAATCCCACATTTTTAGTTGGTTCTGAGAGCCCACTAGCATAACCTGTTTATCTGAATTTAGCATTAAATAATTCTGAGGCATCCAACACTTGACAAGACAAGCAGCAAGTAACTCCCCAGCAGAAGTATTTACTGGCTTTAGGGACAGATATAGCTGGGTATCCTCCACACATAGCGATGGAAATTCACTCGTGTGTGCGGATAATATCACCTAACGATAGCATATATAATGAAAATAACAAATTACCTAGAATAGAGCTTTTTGGAATGCCACAGATAACGTCAGACCTATCAGATACCTCCCAAATACAGACAAACTGAAATCTATCAGAAATATCAGGTTTGAGCCATGATCGAACAAGGCTAGACAGTCCCAGTGTTTTCAAGATTATTCAATAGTGGTCTACAGCAGTGGTGCGCAAGGGGGCGCGGAGAGTCAGGAAAGGGAGCGCGACTATGACTAAAGAAGCAGTTCTGTAAATAAAATTTAAAGGATATAATTTTTAAATAAATACAGAAAATACAGCTAATTGGTTCAAGTTCTTACCTTTCAAATTAGCCGTTGACGATCAGTATCAAAGGCACTTAGATCTAAGAGAATTCAAACTGATGAAAAGCAGTACGGAAATTCAGAATGAAACTTCTGAGATACACCAGCTCAAGTCGTTGTAAGGTAAATTAAGTCGTCCAACACATACATTATTTATACTGCAAGTTACATATTTGTGTCAAACTGGATTTTATTTTTCTAGGACTCATTCTAGAGGGTATGTTTTAGCAACTACAAATACATTGCGAAAAATATGTTGCGTTTTCTAATCAGATTTCACAATGAAACCGAGTAGTTTTTTTTTATGGTATGGTGTACTGTATAAGAAACATGATTTTTAGACATATTATTATGTATGTAAATGAAGTTTGCTTGTATTTTCAAACAAAGGGAATACACATAAAAACATTTTTCCCGCCATTTAACAATTCATTGTATTTTAATTTAATAGTGTGGTGCTTTCTTTCTGTACCATTTACCATTCAAACGATGGCCAATGATATACATCGATATTGCTAACTACATTGCTTTAGAAAGGAACTTGATTGGCCCAAGAAAAGTTTCAAACATATTAGAAAAATAACCAGAGCTGTCTGACACTCTGTTGACTTGTTCTGTACTCTTTCGTGGGCTGGTCTGGAAAGGAAACGTGCTTACTCTGACAAAGATGACATCTCTGGCAGCTACAGTTCTTTTGCAGGAAGGCATGTGAATATTTCAAGCTATATAAAAATGTCATTTTATTAGTCAGAAAGTGTACACTGGTTGGGGATTGTAAGGTTAGGTTTAGGGTTAGACATATCGTTATGGTTAGGATTAGATTTAGGGTTAGGAATAGATTTAGGGTTAGGTGAGAGAAGGGGGTGGGTAGGTTTAGGTTAGAGTTAGGGTTAGGATTAGATTTAGGGTTAGGTGAGAGAAGGGGGTGGGTAGGTTTAGGTTAGAGTTAGGGTTAGGATTAGATTTAGGGTTAGGTGAGAGAAGGGGGTGGTTAGGTTTAGGTTAGTTTAGATTTAGGATTAGAGATACATTCAGGGTTAGAATTAGATTTAGGGTTAGAGTTAGAGTTAGGGCTAGGGTTAGATACAGTTAGGGTTACGGCTAGGGTTAAATACAGTTAGGGTTAGGGCTAGGGTTAGATACAGTTAGGGTTAGGGTTAGGGTTAGTGTTGTTTATTGTTATTGAATGAAGGTTTGTGTAAGAATGCAACACAATTTATTGAAGGATGAATAAATAGATCTGTTTCTGACTATGAAATGACTATATTGTAAATGTTTATCACATTACTATTTACTTCCCGTCTCATTTTTTTAAAATTATTATAATAATCACCACAATATATATTTTAGGATGTTACATATTTCCCTCATTTATTTGAGTTCATACTCATAGCCATACAATTATTTGCATACTATATTAATTAACAAGGTTCCTCTTGTTAATTATCAAACCACTGAGATGATCAGGTTTAAATAAAAAAAAAACAATACATTATGTCTATTAGCAAAAATGATAAAAGCTGTTAAGTAGGAGAATGTTAACAGTTGAATGTACTTAATGTAATTTCTTGAAAGATCCTTCCCAAGCCTGGCCCATATTTACTCCTTTAACTCAGCTTGTAATGTTCTTGTTTCCAGGTCAGTGGGTCATATAGTTAAACCTCTGGTGCTCCTTCAGTAACAAGGTATTGTACTAAATGTTTAGAGGTACAGTGTAGTATTTGAAATGCACAGTAGGTGGCAGCAGAACTGTTAATTCATTGCCCCATAAGCCAAGACAACTAAGGCAAAACAATGGTAATGCAGCCTACTTCAAACTTAACTTTACTTCTGGAATTAGTTCCACAATCAACAGCCATTAGCAAACAACTCAAGGCCTGTAAATGGTCTGAAATCCATCACAATGAGAATGCTGTGAATAAACAATACGCTTACCTTATATTAAGGGTGTTTCCAGAAGTATTTCTAATACCAAAAATATAAATCCAAAATCGGCATAATAGTTATTTTGAACCCCCAAGTGAACCACAGGCAGGATTAATAAATCCTCTGTAAGTCGCCTTGGATACAGGCATCTGCTAAATAAACAAATAATGATGATAATAAAGCAAAACTATTTTAATGATAATCATTTCTGTATATACTGGGCTGTGTTATTCTCAATTTTGTACACTTGAAAAAAGCTATTGACAGTTGATCTCAACTCTACTTTATAATTGGTTCTCTTTTAACTATGACAGGGAAGTGATTAGTTCTCCGGGAAATAATCATTTATTTTAATATAACTAATTACGACTGCATCAGATTTGATCCCAGCCGCTGTCATCTGTAATTACAGAATTGTGCAGATAATGTACGTCATGCTTGGATATGGTTCTTGATAAGCTTCATTACAGGAGGTTTAACACACACTAAACAAAGTGGTTCAGTAATATTTTTCTATTATGTTACACAAACACCAACATTTTTAGCTGTTTAAGGTGCCTTTGTGATTCAAGCTGAACTACACAGCCATATGTAGCAGTAGCTCATATTAACCACTAGATGGCACTGTGCAGAAGGAAATGAACAGCACACACTGCAGCTTTGCAAAGTGTCTGAAAGGGATTAAAATTGTTAGATTGCGTCCATTTTTTGTCATGGCAACAAGATGAGGATTTTGCATTGTTCAGGAGAGATGGTAGAAAAGGAGAAAAGGGCAAGCCGGTTAACAGTTTGTAAAATACGGCTGAGGACAGGGATTGCAATCCACTTACATCTGTTTATGAGTACCATTTAAATTACCATAAAGGTCGAGGAATGCAGAGCGTTTTCAGTGATTATATGCAGTCATTCACTTGCATGATTATATCCAGTCATGCACTTGCATGATTATATCCATTGCCATCACCTATAAGCAGCGCTCCAGATAAGGTTTTGGGTCTAGGAGTAACTTACCCTCTAATTTTAACACTGAGAGAGTACAATCTATTTTCAGAGGGTAAAATGCAACATTACCTTGAAGTCATAAGTAATCTCGATGCATACTGTACAATCTTTAATGGTAATGTGGTGGGAGGAATTAAAAAAAAAGAGCCTTCCATTTTAACTGCAATGTTACTTTGAACTACTGTATAAAATCAGAGACAACAGCTATTGTTAGTCACTTTATAGAGGACAGCCAATACGACTTTCAAGATAAGCACAGAAACAGAACATATATTTTAACATTACATTCTTAAACTCAGTGAACATGTTAAAATTTCAATATAAAGCAATACCGATATAAAAAAGGAAATGCATTAATAAGTTATAAAACAGTTAGTTAACATTATAGGCACCTTTTTTTTTTAGCGGTTGCCTCTGGCGATGCAGGGCCATAGACAGCCATCAAAAATCTCGAGGCACATGTCTGCACATCAACCCCTTATGGTGTCGCTGTAGTCTCCAATGACAGAAAACAATTGAAGAGCACAGAGGCTATATATAACTGGTTCCAGTTGTTAGATTCATAGCTGGACTGGGGTGTTTACAATTCAACCTGTGTAATATCAAATTGTTCTTATTACCGTGATTGGCCTCAGGGAGGGTATTACGCGCGCATTGAGCTCCCACCAGTTGTGACTCCTCATTAAGAGATCCAAGGGATTCAGGGGACGGATTCGGCGTGCACCTGGACTAAAGGGCTGGGGGGGTATGTGAGGGCTACTTAAGGGAGCCTGCAAGTTCCTCGGGGTAGCAGTGGGAAAGCAATGGACAGCAGTGTGTAACTACTGTGACTTGCTGTACAGCTGTCAAATAAAGTAATTGCCGTTTGGACCTGATACACCTCGTCTTGTCTCATCTCTTGATCTCCCCTTCCCCCAATCTTGAAATGGTTCAGTCCAAAATCAACCGCCACAGTACATGAATAATGCAGGTAGGCATACAGGTGTTGTGTCGTGAGTTAGACTGGCTATTAAAAACAGCTTTTCTGTTTGCAATTTCTGTAATTTCAGAAAGTAGTATGAAGTTCATAATATTTTAAAGAAAGGTACCAGGTATGTGTGGTTTATTTTACTTTGGAATTAGATGTGGTCTATGCGCGAGGAGACATCAGTACACATACGATGTGCTGAAATACTTCACTGTGATTGGTTGATTTTTTCCATGTGATTTATAATAATATAATTATATATATATATATATATATATATATATATATATATATATATATATATATATATATATATATATATATATATATATGCAAACACTGACATTTCACTGTACTAACATACCAATTATCAAAGGATGCTAGAAGTTTTAAAATGCAGACACAATTCAGTACAGTTATACTTAGGGTCAAACTTGTACAAAGGAGACCAAATCCATTCAGAAGTCCAAATGTGGCTCCCTGATCCCAGGTATCAGACAGGCAACTGATTGCCACTGAGTTTGGCCGTGTTATAAAGGGAATAATACATGGCATAGTGTGTGAAAAATGAATGCCCACCTAAAGGGTATAATGCTACATAACTCCTGGGGGTGAAGCCTGAGGTGTTTCTCTAAGCATTCAGTTCTCATTTACCACGTACTAACCCATGGAGCATTTTTTATTATCTGGTGAGCAATTCTTTCTTTCCACAGTTCTAGAGGTCTGTGTTCTGTGTTGCTTGTTGTGGAATTCCTTTCAGTTTGACAGCACGCGCTGGGGTCCCACTCTGTTGCTGCAGTGGGGATCAAAGTGGAAGTTAATGCTGGTTTGGCAAAACTGATGAAGTTTAACCACTATGGGTATTCATACATACTGTATCACTACACATCTGTTTGTTTACCCTGAAATGGAATTGTTATATTTGCCTAACAATTCTTCTAACTTCCTACACATCCTTTGTGCAGGTCATCAGCAAAACTCATCCCCTAGTCCTTTTTATTGCAGGACTACAGAAAAGGAGCAGTAATCAGTTCAATAATAATATTGGATTCTAAATTATGTTTCCTCTTAAAACCTTTTTAAATAATAATAATGAATATTAAATATTCTTATTGTGTTGTGAAACAGTTATGTTTTGAGTTGGTATTTTTTGAAGCAGCATTCTTGATAAGAGGGAGGTCAGTTTTTTGTTCTTTGAAGTGTAAAGGAAAACCAGGAGTTGGAATATCTACACTGGTTGCCATGGAAGAAACAGACAACCAGTTCTGTAGAAACAAGTGTTTAAGATGGCAGACTTGAAATACATAATAAAATATATAGCAAAAAATAAATACATCTGTTTGTTGGTTTCGTTTGATTTTCTTTATTGCAATAAAGATGTACAAATCCTCTGCAATACTCTTAATGTTAAAATAATATTAGAAAAGCATATTTGTGACAGTAACAGTATATTTTATCAAAAAATTACAATTTCAGCCATTTTGGATAGATTAGTTCTACCCCAGTGGGGGAAAAAGAAAAAGCAGGCTTTTAAACCAATTTCTAACATAGCTTCTTTTAAAAGTTATATAAAAGATAGTAAATGTACAGAAACTGTAAAAGTGAATTAAAAGACAAATGTTTAAAAAAATCTAAATCCCAACAAAAAAAATCAACATAAAACATTAGATACCAAGAGAACAAAAAATACATAATGTTAACCATTAAATTTTTTTCATGAATATAGTCACTCTTAATTTATTTCTATTATGTTATTAGTTATTTACAGGTTACTATTAAATATATGGTGCAAACTAGGCCAAATAGTAATAAGGATGACCATCGCTTTTACTTCTTTTTTAATTGTAATTGTTTTTACCTACGATTGGCTTTGGCTATAAAACACAAGACAGACAAACTGGTGAAAAGATGTCATTAAAAATGGAATAACCACAAAGCTTGCCAGCATCAGATAACTGAAATGGAAAACCATTGTGGAATATTCTTGAAGTACTGGATAGTGGCACAGTAGTACCAGACACAAGAAGTATAAGGATCCTACGTTATCTATTCATTTTACATCTGTTCTGTGTATTTATAGAAATGTACACACACACACAAAAACACACTGTATTTGAAAGACCATTAGCAACAGTAACAGGTGTCAAGTTAAATCTGTTCTTTTTGTGATATTTAAGCAGTACTCAGAGGTATACTACCTGGGTGTACTAGACAGTTGTAGAGGACTGTGTTAGCTACCAAGAACATACGTTAACCAGGAGTCAGTATGCTTTACTCATGTACATTGAAATGGTATCAAACTTAAAAAAAAATAAAAATAAAAAATAAATCACTTTTAATGAAGATTCGTGCTTATTTCGGTTAAGTTCACACAAATCTTCAACAGCCAGAAAGGTGACTATTTAAATTTTTACATTCATTACATTTTACAGTATCTCCAGGAATGCCTGCCACCACATTTTGATAGGCTTACAATTGCTTCCCATGTTGCATTTAGTGAAGAAAGTGCAATTGTAGAATGCACCTGAAAGCAGCACAAAAATGACTTAGAGTGCTGAGGTTATTTTTCCAGCCTCCTGGCTTGTGTGTGTGGGCTGACTTTCCAAGACAAAAAAAGACTGCAGTAGAGATGTTATGGTGTACAGAGCTGGTGTGATTATACAGTAGGTGTACAGCATGCACCGATTTATAGAACTGGGTTCTGAGGAACACATCAATTATACACATCAGGGATGCTTGCTTTACCATGAAAAGCAGTCTTACTGCTCTGTCACCACAGGCTGCAATTCTAATGGCTGGGGCATTTAAGATTGCAAAGAGGCCTCTGGGAACACAGAATCAGATATTTCTTTGATTCATGAAGGGGGTTAAATACATAAATACATGTGCATTACAAACAAATCGCTTTGCATAATCAGTGGATGCCTACTATTACTAATGATCATAAAAAAAAATAACCTCACAGTCTCAACAGCTGGATACATAAGGCATATATATCCAACTCATTAAAAAAAAAATATATAATACCAATCAATAAAAAAAATTATATATATATAGAATACGTTAATACGTATTTTCATGTGACCCTGTGTTCAGTTGTCAGAAATATTATCCTGCAAATATATCGGGTTATGTAGTGTACAATATTGGCTGTGCTACTTCTAAAAAGGCAATTTCTTTGACAATCCTCACTGAACTCAGTAGTGAAAATTAAATAAATATATTCTCATGCTTACCCTTCATCATTATAGACGAGGCTCTCACTAGCACTCGCCTTTCCATAGGTAGGTGTTACATAGCAAATGGGTTGAATTATACAGTCCCATTGCTTTCTACTGGGTCAGTCCATGTCAGCTGAATCAATGGTTTCAACTACCTCTGATGTTGTAAGACAAGCCACATAACATAATTCAGGAACAGGATCAAAGACATTTTAAGGTGGCCTTCTTTATTAGTTATATCATTAACTAAGTTGTATTTTCTGAATTAGTCATTTAGGGCTACATTCAAGGTTATAGCTATTTTATTTGCAGATAAAACTAGATCTCAAAAATGCTATTTTTTTTATTTCTAAACATACAAATGACTATATTTAAACATTTTAAAACAATTATATTTGCTGGGCAGCTGTGGGATGTGGGGGTCTGAGATGGTTTAGTTACAAAAGGATGTCTGAAATAATGTAGATCCGATACATTTAAAAGTGATCTTTATATCAACTTTAATTAAGGCAGATTCATCTTTTGTGCTTTGGAAGCACATGCCTTAATCTGGAAAAGCCTGTGGCTTCCCCAATCACTTATTAGTTACTATTAATAAATTAGAACATTAGACATGGTCTAAAACTGATAAAACTCCCTTCACCCTGACCTGCGCACAGGTACCAGCTGCTGGACCAGAAACAAATGGTTTTAGTAGACATAACAAAGGTAAAAGGCCTTGCCTTACATAAAACTTAGTACTTGTTTAGGAGATGTGTGAACAATGACAGATATTAGTTTTAAATAACACCCGTTGAGGATTTGGATTACATTGACCAGAGCTACTTATATTTGGTTCAGATTAATGCTCTTTGTTACCTGTAATGCTGTAATCTGTCAGCACACTATTGCACAAATAAACATGCACAACATTAAGCATCACACTGAAAATTCTGTTCTTTGCAAGGATAGCATTTGCTTTGGATGAAGTCAGAACTTTGGGTGATCTGGTCTGCTCTGTTTTTCTGAAGGTTCACTCCCCTTTTATTTGTAATATGCAAGGCTTTCTGAGGTGGTTCTAAGTGTATGTGGAGGGATTTTTATAGAAACAGATTCATTCACAGCTCCAAGGAAGACAGAAACAGTGTGGAACAAAACATAAAAGCAGCTTCTTTTGTGCCCACAAGTGGAAGAGACCACTAATTTAAGGAGTTCTACTCGTATAAAGTCCTCACTGCAGTCATAATTTAACACACACACATACATATATATATATATATATATATATATATATATATATATATATATATAACACAATTTTAAATAAATAAAATTAAATTTGGTCAGGATTTTATTTATTTATGACATTTTTTTGTGGAAGGCACCTGAATAAGGCTAGGAAGGTTTTGCAAAGTGTAATGCAATGTTTTTCAGTTTCTCCAACAGAAGAAAAAGAAAACTAACATATGATTATTGCTGCTTGTCAAGTAGCAAAAAGAATAGTCATTTAAGAAGCAAAAAGAAACCCCCAAACTGCTCACAGTTTTGTTTTTCTCGTTATGTTTTTGTAAAATTAAGAATTTTAACATTCAAATCTAAGAAAACAAAAACAAATCCTAGATCCTTCAGGTCAAAAAGGTTGAAACTGGAGTCACCATGACCTGCGACCCCCCTCCAGTCATGTGTGTCCTTTCAGGCTGATGGGACTGGTGCTGCTTTGCCCACAGAGACAGACCCTTTCTCCTTGCAGTGGCGGTGCAGCTTCTTCAAAGTCTTCTAAAAGGTGTGTCTAGACACTGCAGTCGCACCGTGTGGGGGAAAGAGGTCCGCCCCTGAGCACCACATGTTTAGGAGTAGAAGGTGAGGACGCTCTGGTGGTTGCCACGCACAAGTTGTATGGGTGGCAGGTCTTTGGAAAGGGTTTCCAGCCAGGCCATGTAGAGAGCACTGGACACAGCCCCCTTTCGGGCCAGGGGCATGCTCCTAGAAACCAGACAGGGAACACAGAAATCTCTCAGTATCCTAGGAATATGAGCTGCATTATAGATGCCTGACAGCATATCATAAGGACACGCTTTATTATATAGCTACTGGAACTGGCTACAAATGATCAGCGAGTAAAATCGAGTCAGAATCAAACCTTGGGTCATGTTTTTTTTATTTTTTTTATTTCATGTTTTACAGGGCCTGGTCTGTTGTGAGAGAGTTACATGTTTGGAGGAATTCATGTCCAGGCTTTAGGTCAGTTAGTGTATTCTGAGCTGTACCTTGCCATGCCCTGTCTGTTTGGAAAGGCATCTGAATTAAGCTTGTGCTCATCAAGGAAAGGCTAAATGCCACTGGATAATCTCTTAACCATTACACCAGCCTTTGCTTGAGTTTGGGAGCCAGCCTGGACATTACATTAAACCATGTACAGTATGAAATCATTGTAACAGGCAACTCTGTTGCAGAAGACCATGCCACTGCAAGAATGTTATCTTGAGCCAAGAGAGATCATATTTATTGGTATTAACAGTGGGATTTCCAACTAGGCTAGTCATGTTATTAAATACTTTTTTTTTTTTTTTTTGTGGATACAATTTGAAATCAGTAAATCAAAGCCCCAGCTCAAAATGACCTTACATATTGTTAGATATTCCTCTGGCAGTTACAGCTTCAAAACTAATGTTATGGAGCACACAAAGCACAAAGTAATCTGCTTTCCCAATAAACAATCACTGCTCCTGCTAGCTAATAGCACTAGCTGATATAAATGCTTTGCTACTTACATGACAATGAGGTTCGCTGTGCTTGAATGCTCCTTCAACAATTCATTCAGTCGGATTTGGCGATAGGTCTGAAATAAAAAAATAAAATATACTCAAATATTAAATGAAAAAGGTGCAGAGATGAGTTCAGTCTTAGCACTGCAAAAACACAACGACTAAGCACAAAAGCAGCATTTTATGAGCTATTAAGTCCTCCAGTTCAACGAGGGATGAGCTGCCTAAAAAAGCCATGATATAAAGTGCGAACATTTAAAATCTCAGATGAAGTGCATCAACAAATTAATTAGCTGATGAGAAATGGAACAGTGGCAGAAGCACAGGAGTCTGACTTCAAATCACTAAGAGCTGTGGCAATCATTCTCTCTCTGTTCTATAGTGCTATTGGATAGCAAAGCCTTTTTTTGTTAGTTTTAATATATTTTTTTAATATTTCATCTAAAAAGCAGACATATTTCCCTCACTGACCCAATAAGCACTGGGAATTGGCCTGTTAACCTAATATAGCATCTTTCATTCTCTATGTACTCCTCTCACACACACACACACACACAATTTTTTATATTACAAACTAAAAAAGAAAAACACACACAATGAAATGCAAGTCCACCTCATTTGTTTGGTAAAGTGTGTTTTGTTTTTCACAAAAATGGTGCAAATTAGACTGTGGAGTAGAAAGCCTCTTGTGTTATAAAATGCTACTAGAAAATGGTCTGACCTTGGTCTTGTAAATCTCCAGCTCATTATCAGTGATCTTCCAGGGTTCCTCGGCTTTCATTTTCTCTGCGGCATCTTGTTCCATGTCGTCGTCATTGAGTTTGAAGGGCTCTATCATTTCCTCGAACACTGCGATGCTGCACACAACACATGGAGTTTGTAAAGATTAACAATAGTATTTCAACACAAAAACATTGGCTCATCAGTCATCCTCATGGCCTTCTGAAAATAGTTTATGAATCTAGTGGGTGGAGCCAAAATGACACACAGTAGGCAAAAAGTACCCATTCATGTGAGGTGAAAAAGTGCATTAGGGACAGAGGCTGCATTCCACGAAAAATATCACCGCCCATCACCTAGCCTATAGGAGCCATATCAGCCCCAACCTGAACAATACATACAGCGTTTAGAGTCTCGTAACACTAAAGTGAACTTCAGCGGAGGGCCTTTGTCCCTCTACATATCCTTGTTTAGATGTATACTAATAGCATTTAACAATTATTATTATTATTATTTTTATTATTATTATACGAATGCAAATCATATTTATACAATTAGAGTTCATTAAAGGGGTATTACCGGTAATAAATGTATACTGGTGTTGATAGTGAACATGAAATCCTCAACTGTTATGTTTTTATATGGCTGGTTTCAAAGACTCTGAATAGCACGAATGTTACCTTAGGCAAGGTAGTCCAAGACTAGTGTTGCTCGGGGTCTATGAAACTAGCCGACAGATTTCAACAGCATTGGATAGTTTTGCATTGCTGCCAAGTAGAGTACAAATAATTTGGAGAGGTTGAGCTGCAAGTTCACCCAGAACACCTTGCTGTCAACAACTGCTAATTCAGCAGCATGCCTTTCAGTAGATTTGGGTTATCAATTAAGACAGAGGAAAAGTGAAAAAAGAGAATCTGTTATAGGCTGGGTTTATATTAAAATGTGCAGTGTCTCACAACCAGCTCAATGTAGCACACTATTTGGCGTCAGTTAATTTTTTAATTTTTTTTTTTATTGAGATTAAAAGGTTTTCATATTAAAACGGTTATTCCAGGTAGATCTACTACAGAAGCAGGGTCAAAGCAAAATGTCATACTTTTCTTTCTTTGGCTTTGTGTTGATGTCTCCAAGGACAGTGATGTCTGAGAAGTCCATCCTGAATTTGCTGAGTAAAGTAGCCATTCTGAAACAAAAGTAAGACATTAAAAGATCCACCCATCATAAAACAATCAAGGTATTTAACATGTGCCTAAGAAGAAACACACACACACACACAGACACACACACAGACACACACACAGGCAGATGCTGGTGACACAGTAAATAGAACCTCACTAGTATGAGGAAGAAAAAGAAAAAAAACAAAACAAAACAAATAAACCAAACAATACTTAAATTCCCAGTTGGCATTGACAATTTTTAAACTAAGCAAATCACTTTAAATAAAAGGAATTTTCTGGTAAATAGTGAACATTACTCATCCACATTCATTCTTTACAACATGGGCATGCTAAACCGAAATGCCTGTGAAATTTAAATAGGTTTGCTTTAGTGTGGACAACAGCTTGAAAATTACAAATGCTTCAATCTTTGTTCAAAGATCGTGTTGTTGGTTATTAAGCAGAATAGCTTCTCGGGTTGTCCTAACAGCTGGTACAGTAATATTTCTGATGCACACACACATGTCCAACCCACTCAAGATAAAAGGCCTGCTGTTGTGAGCATACTCATTACAAGAATCAAAGGGGCGATACCAGCTGTGTAATAAAATGCAAAACATCTCAGGACTGTTTCAAGCCACACATCTATATTGTGGAAAGCAGGCCTATAGTATTACTCACAACTGACATTAGCTTGGTAGCTGGTAGCATGACAGCAGGTGTTTTCTTGATTAATACATTATTTTTTTTATTTAAAGTGAATAAGTTTATTTTTTAAACCAATTTCCCTTTAGCTAAAGTTTTTTTTTTTTTTTAATGAAATATATATAAAAAAAACATTTACCATTATCACTTTATTTTTATGCAACAGAGGAGACATTTAATTTTAGGAGAGGAAGTCACTTCTGCTTGTGTTGTCAAAAACAGAAGCGCACACCTGACAATATCTAGACAAAAGATGTCTTATTGCTGAATTTTCTACCCAACTACCTAATCTCAAGGTTGGGTGCGGAACCAGTACTCCCCAAGGAAAAGCGAAATCTACTCACGTTCTTCTGTCATGGTCTATCCTATTTATTTTCCCACCAATAAACACTCTGATCTTGCAGTCCTTCCACTTCTTCTTGTTGGTGAGCAGATATGGGATCAGCAGCGTCAAGCCTACAGTGCTCAGGGAAACGGCATCACATTAGCCGACATGCAAATTGTGTGTCTGGGATTTCTTACAATTTTTGTGCTGAGGAAAGTACTTAAGGAGTTCAATAATACAAAGAGTTCCTGACACACATACACAGATAAGTGCCACAAAAAGGTATTATGCAATTCAAGAAGTATTTTCTTACCGCCATCATCAAAGAGCCACCAGACATCTATAGTTCCTTTGCCCTGTTTCTTTTGGAACTGTTTGCTAGCCGCCAGCAGTTTCTGGTCAGCCATGTTTAATGGGGTAGAAGGACTTTTTGCTTCTAAGGGAAAAATGTGTTACATTAAGTAAAGCGTACATGGTCCAGAACTAGAAGAAGTAAATAAAGAAATACTCACACATACACATAATCTAATTTCACTTTCAGATTTATGTTTCATTAGACCCAGTCTCAAATACCAGATGAATGGACACCAAATATATTTATTTTCATGTTTAATAATATTCTTATTTAATGTCATAAGTGATATGAACCAATATGTTATTCCAAAAGTAAAAATGCCTGTCTGTTGTGTCTTTTAAATAAACAAAACATCAATATATATATATATATATATATATATATATATATATATATATATATATATATATATTAAAATAGACGGGTGCTATTCAAAATAATCCCAGAATTCAAAACCAGGAAATCCACAATTGTAAGCTGGCAGAGAAACGGCACAAGACAGAGAGAAAAAATCCAGTCTAGTTAGAAAGAATATTGAAATGTATACAGTAATGGTTTAGACAAACAAAGGGGAATTATGCAACAAGAGTGGTAATGCACAGATATAAAAAGTCACTAAAGAAATGATGAATGGTCAAATGAAAAGGTGAAATGCCTGCCTTTTTTCAACAGTGGCTGCGTTGGAGCCTTGCGATCGTCTTCTTCACCTGGACAATGTTTAAAAGAACAAATAAAATGCGTGTTAATGTTGGGTGCTTTATTAAATGAGAGACACAGTGGCTTGGAAACACTAATGGTTAACAATGGACAGGGAGTTTGCCTTTTGGCTATGGAATGTTTTTGGACAAAGAAATCAAAATCGATTTGAACTTTCTTGAGGACCTACAAAATCAAGATACAGGTTATTCTCTACAGTATACTAAAATGCCTAATGTTTGTACCTTTTTTTTTTTGGAAAACTAATTATTATTATTATTATTAATTTCTTAGCAGACGCCCTTATCCAGGGCGACTTACAATTGTTACAAGATATCACATTATTTTTACATACAATTACCCATTTATACAGTTGAGTTTTTACTGGAGCAATCTAGGTAAAGTACCTTGCTCAAGGGTACAGCAGCAGTGTCTTCAACCAGGGATTGAACCCACAACCCTCTGGTCAAGAGTCCAAAGCCGTAACCACTACTCCACACTGCTAATGTTTGAAGATGTACATACAAACTTGTAATGTACATTACAAGTTTTGACTAAATGTTGTAAGCAATTGCAATAGAAAAAAAAAAAATGGTTAGTTTCCTGTAGTCAACGTGTAATCTTAATCTGAATGACATGTTGGGTCATGAGAAATTTCTGTCCAACAGATACTTCCCCCACAAAGTCACAACATTCCCGTGGTCACAGAAAATAAATTCCCAATCTCTAAGGAAGTAATCAGATTAAAATATGCTGGACATAAACCTTGCAAAGTGTTTAACTGACTAACTGAAGAGTATTGCATGTAAAAGCCCTTATGTGAGAGGCTCTAATAGTGTGGGAATGTGTCCCTTGTACTTATTTCAGTCATATTTACAACAGAGACTGACTCAAGGCTGCGAATGTTTAACACGAGACAGCTGTAGTACAATACACCAAAAGACCAGGCGATGAGAGATATGAAGGTTTAACGTCATACAGGAAATAAGGCTTTTTTTCCTTCATTATTTTGTTTCTCATCCCTTGCGAATAACTTGTGTATATTGTGTATTTGAACCTCCACTCTGGAACATACCCATTCCACACAGACCTGACTGACTACTGGTACAGTCTTGTATATTGCTGCTGCACTTTGTAACGTAGGAGGGCTGTGTTAATTTAGTTTGACAGTTTATTAACGTTAAGTTAACCCTAAGTAACACCTATTATTTTTACCTCTGCCATTGTGATAACCCGAAAATCACCCACCAGCTAATTTCACAGTACATAGCAATTTTGACCGTGTTGTTTTGCTTTAGTTTTATTAACGTTAGGTTTGTCTGTTACTTTATTATTATAGTTTATTAACATATACTTGCCTATTGGTTTTGCTTTTACTTATTCAGTTCATTTCATATGTTGATGCACGTGCGTCATGACAAGTAATACATATGTATTAGTAATTCATGTTGTGTCTGGAGGCTAAATCCGTCTTAGAGAACACTTCAGCTATAAGAACACTTTACTTGCTCCCTGAGGGGTGTCCTCTTAGCCGGAGAGTAGTGCATTAGATGAGAGGATTATTAGGCTGGCCGGTTGCAACATTTGGCTTGGTTATCCTCTTTGGGTTCGGGTGCAGCACTTGGCTTGGTTATCCTCTTTGTGGTCGGGTGCAGCACTTGGCTTGGTTATCCTCTTTGTGGTCGGGTGCAGCACTTGGCTTGGTTATCCTCTTTGGGTTCGGGTGCAGCACTTGGCTTGGTTATCCTCTTTGGGTTCGGGTGCAGCACTTGGCTTGGTTATCCTCTTTGGGTTCGGGTGCAGCACTTGGCTTGGTTATCCTCTTTGGGTTCGGGTGCAGCACTTGGCTTGGTTATCCTCTTTGGGTTCGGGTGCAGCACTTGGCTTGGTTATCCTCTTTGGGTTCGGGTGCAGCACTTGGCTTGGTTATCCTCTTTGGGTTCGGGTGCAACACTTGGCTTGGTTATCCTCTTTGGGTTCGGGTGCAGCACTTGGCTTGGTTATCCTCTTTGGGTTCGGGTGCAGCACTTGGCTTGGTTATCCTCTTTGGGTTCGGGTGCAACACTTGGCTTGGTTATCCTCTTTGGGTTCGGGTGCAGCACTTGGCTTGGTTATCCTCTTTGTGGTCGGGTGCAGCACTTGGCTTGGTTATCCTCTTTGGGTTCGGGTGCAACACTTGGCTTGGTTATCCTCTTTGGGTTCGGGTGCAGCACTTGGCTTGGTTATCCTCTTTGGGTTCGGGTGCAGCACTTGGCTTGGTTATCCTCTTTGGGTTCGGGTGCAGCACTTGGCTTGGTTATCCTCTTTGGGTTCGGGTGCAGCACTTGGCTTGGTTATCCTCTTTGTGTTCGGTCACCTATGGTGCTTACCACCTAAGGCTCAGATACCTGACTTATCTAAATGGACAACATGTAGAAATGGCTCCTAAATGCACAAACCTGCCACCATGGTACACAAACAACTACTGCATAACTACCTGGGGAAACCTTCCTTTGGATAATTCCCTCCTCTCTTCTAGCTTTATATGCTAAACATATAGTACCAGTAATGAACTAATAAACTGATCTAAGAATACGCTGGTGATTCCAGTTCGACTTGGTACTTAACTATGTTACCTGCGACTATCAGTTTCCTTAAGGGAACCGTGGTTACAAAAGTAACCTTTCGTTCCTGGTCAGATATGGAACTGATAGCATTTATCAGTGGATACCGTATACGAAAGAAAGAGCAAGCCCATAGATAACTTGAGAGGAATTACCTTCACAACTGGGATCCAGTGCCAGCCACCAAAACAGCCAGTTCAAAGCCAGGTTTGAGAGTGTCTGCCACATTAAGTCTATAAAATCTTGTAAAAGTATGATGTGAAGACCAGACAGCTGCCTTCTAGATCTCACTCCCCGGAGCACCTTGAAATAGGGCACAAGCAGAGGAGGCACTCCTGGTGGAATGACCAGTGACCCTTGAGGGCTGCGATTTACCAGAAGCACTCTTTAATAGTATCCTCAATCCATTTTGAGAGCCTTAGGCAAGGCTCATCTTTCCTAAAAGCCTTTGTCCTCTTCAAGTAAAAGGACTGAGCTCTCACTGGACATAGATTATGCAGTATAGTGCCTCAATCTGACTGATGAGGGTTTTTTTAAAAGCCTCAAAAGAAAACATGTGCTTAGGAATACAGCTTCTCAAAGGCCCTGCACCAAGACTCCCCTATAAAGAGCCATTGCGGGCGATGTCGACGATTCCTGTAAATCCCCTACTCTACTGGTTGATGTCAAGGCTAGAAGAAGAGCAGACCACTGAAAGATACTAAAGCAAGATTATACCCATAGCCTCAAAAGGAGGCTTAGTAAGGCTATCTAACACCAGCAGGGAAGAGGGTCCTTCCTCAGGGTACACAACCTCATTGCACTCTGTAGAAACCTGATGGAAAGCAGATGCACTCCCACATCAAACCCATCTACCTTTACATGGAAGGCTTGAAGGGCAGCCAGGTAAACTTAAATAGTAACAGGGGCCTTACCCTGCTCAAAAAGATCCTGTAAAAACACCATGATTAGGGGCACAGGACAAAACCCATCAGTAATGGCTATCAGTTCCAAATCTGACAGAGAACGGAACATGTAAAATGTTTACTGGAGATTCTAAAATGGTCAAAGAGGAAAACAATGAAACAGTTCGAATACTGGTAATGTAATTGTTTCTTTATTTTGATCATACACTTCTTTGGGATTTCCTTAAATTAGATCGACTCTGCCATTTCACTGAATATACTCCTCACCAACGATGCAATCAGCTAACATCTGCTCCATGTCCCCTGGTTTTATATTTGCCAAGCTATGCAGGAATAATTTAGGATGTACTTCAATTTACACAAAAATAATTGAAAAATGTTCAGTGGAACCATGGTTTATTCTGCTTTGATTAAAAGTTACCTGCCTGTACTGTACAGTGGCTATTTTTAAGGTTATTCCTTCCAGAACAAAAATGGTCAATTCACATCCATTATCAATCATATAAACAGACTCGCTAAGATTAAAAGCAAAACAAATGAGGGGCATAAATTAAATGCTTGCCGTTTTTAAGGCTTACTGTTTTAATTGGGTTTAAAAACTTTCTATTCTCTCTCACATGAAATAATAAATGGGGAAAATATACAGATATACAGTACTTACTATCCATGAAGTGTATGAAGTGTAAATTGTATGCAAACTGGAACACAATGTTCTATATTACAAGATTATTTTAAGAGTACATGTTGCTTATAATACTGACACCAAACAGAAATGCTGTGTTATACTGTTGCACTAAAAGATGCTATTTAAATTTACAACAAATGTAAATGGATGCTTGACATAGTTGAACCACTGCTAATCTTTAAATTGCATTGTAGATCAGATTTCTTTGTACGCTAGAAAGAAAATAACTGAACTCAGCAGACCCTAAAAAAGCTTTAAAATGTAAAGGTTATGACAGCACTTTATACCCATACTCTGTACTAAACCCAGAAGAAAGTGCTGTTGGTTACCAGGGTTTTTAAAAGGGTCCAGTGATTCTAATTGAATGCTCACTATCCCTTGGGTAGCAATTATAATAAAATGAGTCTAAAATAGTGTAAAACCGGAGCCTCGTCAAGCCACGACAACCTCTACACTGTGGTGCAGGGAAATATACTGTACACATGACAAAACAGACTGTGTCAAGTTTAACTCCAGTGGCAACACATCGAAAATATAGGACTTCTATACAATTCTCTCAGGTTACACAAATGCCCCATGCACCTGACTATTGGATTTGATTTCAGCTCTGCTGACAGGAAGGAAACCTTATTTCAAATTCATAGACGCAGTTAAACTGAAAAACACTTGTGTCCTCACGTACTTGTGTCCTCACATTACATACATACCCCAATGGAAATGTATTATTTCTAGAAATTTCTCAAACAAATTATAGGAAAAATCTTTTGTAGAAAAAATGTTGCTTCTGGGATGAGGAAACAAAGTTACAAGAAATAGATGTCTACAATTATATATTTCAGCAATTTTTTTGCAAAACTCCAAAAATGCCAACTCAAAAGTATTCATACCCTGACAAGGAAAATGAAATTAATATCTAGTTGAGGCACCTTTAGTAATAATAACCTCTTTTAAACGATTGTGATATTTGTCAGAGCTTTGTCATGATTCTTCAGTGATTTCTGACCATTCTTCAATGCAAAATTGTTCCAGTTCATTCAAATTCCGAGGAATTCTCTTGTGCACAGCCTTCTTCAACTTATATCAAAGATTCTCAATCGGATTTAGATTGGGACTTTGACTAGGCCATTCCAGAACCTTGATTTTATTCTTCTTTAAATATTCTGAAGTAGATTTTGATGTATGTTTTGGATCATTGTTGTGCTGGAACGTTCAATTGCACTTTAAACCAAGTTTTGTAGTGGAGGGTTTCAGATGATTGGCCAATATATCTTTTGGTATGCTATAGAATCCTTTTACCATGTATTGGAACTAAATTTCCTGTGCCGTTGTAGAAAAAACAGCCCCATAGAAGGATATTTACACCTCCATGCTTGACAGTTGGTATAGTGTTCTTTTCTTTGTACGCCTCACCAGACTCTCTCCAAATGTAACTATTAGCATGACCAAATAGCTCAGTTTTTGTTTCATCACTCCACAAAACCTTTGATGGTATTCAAATGGCATTCAAATGGCATTTTGCAAAGTTTAAGTGATTGTCCTTGTGACGGTTTTCCCAAGAGTGGCTTTTTCCTTGGCCTGCAACCATTGAGACCTTCACCATGCAATACTCGAGCTATGGTTAAAATGGGAAAACCAGTCCCACTTGCAGCCAATTCACTTCGGATTGTTATTAATCTTCCTCACAATTCTTCTACTTGTTCTTGGTGAAAGAACCACCTTTCTTCCAGACAGAGGGAGCGTTGTGACAGTACCATGAGTCTTCTTGATAATAGAAACAACAGTTGAAATTGGGATACTCAAATGCTTGGAAATCTTCTTGTATCCTTCTCCAGCTTTATGACAATAAACAATTTTCTGCCTAAAGTGAGATAGCTTCAGGTAGCTCTTTACCTTTTCCCCATATTGACTTATTGGTAATGACAGCAATCATCCTATGCCTAAACTCTCTAAGAATGTTCACCCACAATCCAGCATTTTCTAGAATTAGGCTCTGCATTATGATATTGAAATTTGTAGCACCTTGTAGACAATACTATCATAGCATCAAATGGTATGAATCCTTTTGAATTGGCATTTTTGCAAAAAAAATGCTGAAATAAATAATTGTAGACATCTATTCCTTGAAACTATTTCCTTATCCACAAAAGCAAAACTTTTACTACAAAAGATTTTTCCAAAAATTACTTGTGTTCAAGAAATTTCTAGAAATTATTAAATTTCCATTGGGTATATAAACTTTTGACTACAACTATACATGAAAAAAAAAAAAAAAAAGCTTTGGAAGAGTTTACGGATTTTTCATTAAACTAATTCTGTTTTGTGTCGACAGGCCTGATGCTCAGAGGCTTGTATCAAGAGGAGCTTTACCTTTCTGAATAGCAGGGCTGTTGTGCTCGCTGGTTGCTTTGGAAGATGGTTTAGACGAGTCAGCATCAGACTCTTTGCCTTGATCAACCTGCACCACTACTTCCTTTGGAGTAGCCGTTTTCTCCTGAGAGGCCAGAAGTTCTTCTGCAAAAACACAGGGCACAAGACAGATCAACCACTTGATTCGGTGAAGTTTCAATTACAACTGAGAACTTTTACAGGTTTTAGCACATGGTTGAGAAAGATGGAGCCAAAAGGAGAAGCCATTTCTGTTATGTATTTGTTCATTACTTTAATTGCAGTTTATAGGATAGTTTTACAACTACTGTTTGTTTTAATGGCTTCCTAGTGAGCCAGAACAGTAACTTCATCATTAAAGATGTTGAACTCAAGCCTATTATGCTTACCTGATGTTTTATGTACTGTAGAAACAACTTTGTGCTCTAGTGGCAGCCTTCATAAAAGCACTGGAGGAATGTAGTCACACTATATGTAGTTTCCCCCCATAAGAGCTTCTTTTTAAACCAAGTTGTTTTTTTTGTTTATACTATGTATCACGTCAACATTATACCGAGAAATAAAAACTTTCCCACAGACAAGCCAGGAGGAGATATCAGCTAAGGGCACTAGTTTATCATCTGCACAGACCGAAATCAGCAGAGGATAACAATAGTGTCAAACAAATATGAATCATATACATAATCCAAAATATAGATTTTATTTTATTGATCGTTAAAGTGACAGATCTTGTACACATAAACCAAGCTTTATTCCCCTTACAGGAGCTGAATGTCTTGTGATTCGCCCAGCTGAGGCCAGGCGAAGGGAAATTAATCCAGCTCTGGGACTGCAGAGCAGCTGAGAAAACCGAGTGTGGCGGAACAACTTCCCCCATAATTCAAATTAGCCGGAAAGCATTACACTTTGATCCACAAGGACCACAGCAATATTTCACACACAAACAAACAAACAGAGAAAACTTCAACTAATGTAAACGTGTTATCAGACACGATAGTGGGTAAGCTATGGGTGTAGTGATGCCTGCAGTATGACTCCTGTCCTTTATAACAAACCAGGGAACAAGACTGCAACAGTTTAGTTTATATATAGTAGCATGACATTTATTTTGCTAATCAAGTTGCAATAAATGTCAAATAAACCAGTATGGTAATACAGCAGATACCCCAGTTCTAAATCCATGGTGAAGCAGAATCTCCACTTGAACTGTTTGGCCTCAGCTGATACCCTGATTAATTACTATAATGACTCATTCAACAGAAAAAAGAGACTTACCTTGTCCTTGAATATGGGAAATATCAAGTCCTTCTTTCAGTCTAATGACCACCACTCCATACTGAAAGTCAAATGCATCACTGAAACACAAATAAATGAGGATGATTATCTCAGGAACTGCTTTGACATGGACCTTTGGGAAGATCAAAAGCATCATAAACACAAAGCTCCATTAGATACGAATGCTACATGTGCAGGACTAAAGTGTCATGGGAACTACAGTACAGTTTACCACAGTAATTCAGCCCAACATATGGTTACCAAACAAAAGAAAATTACCTTTCAACCCGTAATTAAGCACACAGTAAATAATCAAAAAAGGAACAGATGCTGATGTTAGGCAGTCCGTTCTCCAAATGTCTGTTTCTATAGTAATCATGAAATGTAGAATTACGTACATTGCCTGCATTGATTGTATGCAAACATATCTTTGGATATGCTCCTCAGCGAGCTGCCATAGTCTTTTTGCATCAGTCGACAAACTGTTGCAAGAGATTAGGGACCAGATCTACTTACTGCATCATATTAATGTATGTCTCCACATCCTTCATATCTCCATCTCTCCAGTTACTCTTGAAGCCAACAACCAGGGTGTTGGGTCTCAGTCGCCCCAGACCGGCAGCCTGCAGGAAAGGGGAGAATTGCTCGAGTCAGGATCGGACTGTCTGGAAGAATGACTTGGTCAACTGAGGTGAAAATAGGTTTATAAAATGAATAAAATTTAAAAAAATGTCTCTTACCAAAATATTAGATCACTATTTTTAAAAAATAAATAAATAAATAAATAAATAAATAAATAAATAAATAAAAAGGGAGAGTAACTTCTGTCCCAGAAGTAATGCATTGACAAATGTGAGAATTGTTGTAATAAAATAGATTACATTTGTTACCTTTGTAATTCTCATGTACTTAAGTCTACATTTATGGGGGGAATCTTATGTAACGTTGTCTACCCGTGTCAGTCTCTTCTAGCAGTGTTATAATTGAATTGTGCTACAATCAAAATGGCTGCACATCGAGTTTAGATGCAGACCCTGGGGTCAGAACATACTGCACGCACACTAGCTGAACAGTGAACTAAAATCCCTGGAGAAGGTGCCTCAAGAGTCGCATCACATAAGGACATTACACTGTGTGACGTCTTTTCCTGAAATAGCTTTATTGGAAATGCAGGAACCTTTTGCCAAGATTTGCATCTATGTTAAATTAATAAATACTAAAACAAATATACAGTAATACAAATCTGCAGCTAAAAGTTAATCATAAGTGCTTTTATAATTTAGTGATGTTAGATGTCCTACATTATGGCTTTTTTGATGCAGCTTTCTGCTTGCAAACAAATGAAAAAATGTACGTACAAAAAAAAAAAAAAAAAAAGTAAAAATTGGGTTGTGTAAATTATATACAAACTCTACCAGTATTTACTTCCTGGTCTGGTGGCAATCTGCAGTTTTAAGTAGTTGTTATCTCTCTTGACCTCTAAACAGGTTTGCAATGTCCAAAAAAAATTAAAAATTATCATATATGTTAATGTAAAGCACACACTAATGCAAAATGGAAAAGCATATGTTAAGGGTTGTGAGTAGTGTTGTTTGATATTATTATTCCTAAATGGATGTCAGTGGCATTTCAGGGTTCCAATTATTATTGGAATAATAATGGCACACAGGGCACCTGTAGCAAGAACTGGCATCCCTCCCGGAGGTCCTCTGCGTACACTGGAGTATAGAATGCCTTGGTTTTGTTCCTTAGTAACCAGCGTTGATATCGAGCCTGATCGTTTGCCAGTTCCTTAAAAGCTTGCCTGCGAGGGCCCTGGAAACAGAAGGCAGATTATTAGTCGCCTCTGTACAATTAAACATACTGAATATTAATAAAAAAAAAAGGTCCATAAACTAGGTTAATGATAAAAAACTAAAATAAAATACAGGCTACAATAAGAGCATTGATTCTCTTGCACAAGGACTTGATCGTTTCTTAAAACAACATGTAGTTTTACGTAAAATTCTCGTCACCTTTGTGAAATGTGGTTTGAATTACTGTAGTGTACTTTAGCTGCTGTTGGCAGAACAAACTCTTTAAAACTCTCAAATACATCATAGTAGTTTGGCAATTGTCTTTATGAATCTCAAATTACAAATTTTCCAGACTTACCTTGAGCTGTTTTTTTTAAGCTGTGAGCAGAATTGGTTCCCCAGTGGTTATCAAGAAATAGTATCCAAATTAAAAACGTAAGCAAAGTTGAAATGTTTTCTGCTGAATACAATACGTTCCCTTTTCGATGCATGCGGAGAACCAGCTTGTGTGAAGATTCCTCAAGGGGAAAGGTTGGATTGAATGTGCTGTGCTGCTGTAAGTTCCATTAAAGAACATACAGCAATAGCCTAAAATTAACTAGAGGCACTGTCCTGGAGATGTAGTTTAGAAACTTACCATGCGAACATGTCCGCAGACCATGAGGCCAACGTTTTTCGTAAAGGCATCGACCAGATTGAGCAGCGCTGGACGGGAATTTGGAGGACCAATCATTACCAGGCACTGTGGTCTACAGAGAAGAGAAACACCATAACACAAACATAAACTGAGCTGGCAATATTAAAAACAAAGAATGTAACTCCCAGAGTCATGCAAGAAGCCTATTGAGTGTCTGCTGTTACAAATTCAGAGGGGGTGGAGACCACTGAACAGCCCTACAAGTCTTCAGGAGAGGTCCCACATTCTTTGACCAACTATTAGATCTAGACAATATTTTAGCAGTATAATTAATGTCTTTCTGCAGACATCTTGGTTTGTCATGTGACTAACCTCCAGAAATATTTACTATTGTCTCACTCAAATCCAATCAAAGACCTGCTGGATAAACTTGGAAGGCCCAAATGCTGTAGACAGCTTTAATCCCTGAAGTTAGGCGTCAATCATGGAATAGGTGCTGATTAAACAACTCCTGGGTTCTGAACTATTGCAGTTATTACAAAAAAAAATCAAAGCAAAAATGTATGAATGCTCAGGATTACTGCCCAGTGAAGCACATAAGTAGCAGATTTAATTATAAAGACTTAAGTAAACTGCTAATCTTTATACAAACGTATTGCCATGGGAACTTTTGGAGGAGTGTAGGAAGGGGGTCACACAGGCTGACTGACAGAATTTTTTTTCCTATTCTCTATATAAAAAAAATTGTACCCTGCTGATAAATTTTAAAAGTAAAAATCTAAAAGTCACAGGCAAATCTAAAGCAAAAAGGTGGATGCTGCCAGACTGCATGAGATATATACAAACACAGACAGACAGAATACCACAGCAGCGTGGTTTCAAAAGTCAGTTTATACACTGTCTACTTCTATCAGTTTATTCAGGGGTTTTACAAATTAAAAACGTACACATTTAGAAAACAAACAAACTTTGACCGCATAAACTTATGTAATACCAATAATGCTCACTCCATGCTTCAACTCTAAGTTTTCTAATTTTAAACCAAACGTCAGTGTATCGCAGTTGTAAAACACTGTAGATCTCCTATTGGCAGAGAGACATTTTAAATTGAAATCAATGCTAAACAAATCAGGGCCAAGCAATTCACTCAGACTGACAACTATCCAATTAAAATGGCCTACTACACTGCTGAAAGGTCCGCCATTGTTGCTGCAGAAGCTACAGTGACCCACAGGAATAAATAAATAGACCTGGATGTGAAAATATTCTTTCACTGAACTGTAAGGGACAGTCCTCAAAACCCCAGATTAAAAATCAGATGTTGGTTTGTTCTCTCTAGGTCTACACCCACACTGACAACAATATGTGAGTGAAGATCATACATACAAGCTAATCTATGATGCAGTGGTTTCCAGTTTATAAGCCACACAATATAAACTTTGGGTATCATAAAACTGTCATTATTCGGTCAGCTGTTCCACTCTGTATTACCAAGAGAGCAGTATTCACATTTCGGGACTTTCCTGGTGCCAGACTGCCTACCTCCACCAAAAATGTATTTTGCCAGTATAACACAAAAGCTAATCTTCAGTAAACTTACTACTGTGGTCCAGTGGTTAAAGAAAAGGGCTTGTAACCAGGAGGTCCCCGGTTCAAATCCCACCTCAGCAACTGACTCATTGTGTGACCCTGAGCAAGTCACTTAACCTCCTTGTGCTCCATCTTTCGGGTGAGACGTAGTTTTAAGTGACTCTGCAGCTGATGCATATTTCACACACCCTAGTCTCTGTAAGTCACCCTAGTCTCTGTATATATATATATTTTTTAAGTTAGTTATTCATCCAGGTAATCACTAACATTTTATAAAATAACTGCTTGGCTTATCAGGCTAATTATGTTTTGTGTTCAGTATTCGACATTTTTAGGACTTGCTGTGCAAGAAACTACTGGGGTATGGAAAGTTACCGTTGGATGGTTAATGCACCCGCATTACCTGAAATTTTTGATGTGATCCTCTACACCAGTAAGGCGAATGGAGTGCTGCAGTGCTTGGAGGTAGGTCAAAGCTTGAGTTGAAGAACCCCAGTTCACATCTGTAAAACAGATTCAATTTAAATTAGCTTTGCAGGCTGCAGTAAACACGTTGGTGGTAACAGATGTCCATATGGATGATATCAACACATCTGTTGACATTTTCACTTGCATAAACTTGTAAACAAGAGAAATTACACGGTCATCAAGATACACAACATCCGTCCACCATGTGATGACCAGTCAGAGATTCTATTAAGAGTCATTTTACATGAGGTTTGAAACTGATCTCGAAGGTTCTGCAACCATTTAATGAAATGCCGAGTTTTATTCTGCTGTAGTCTTTGCTATTTGAAAATGGAGTTCAATACTGACTACCATATAGCTTCCTTTAAAGTGTGACGCTATTATGCCATTTCAAATGGCATATTTTGAAGCCACCAAACACACAGCTTGATTTAACAATAAAATCAGAGTACAATTCCTCAAATGACTTCCAATGCCAGTATCAATGATCAGAAACTGTCATCGATTGACAGTGATTTTCATTAGACTTTCTATTTGAAGCTACTTTTCTATGACAGCATGAAGATTTACAAAAAACATTTTGCTATCAATTAAAAAGGGGGAGAGAGCAGGAAGGACCTACATCTGCTTTTCTTTTTCTTACACAGTATTTTAATTATTGCAGCTGGTGACAGATATTTTAACCCTGGAGGTGTAATAATCGAGATTTCAAATCTAAGATTTCAAAGTCAACAATCTCAAGTAAGAGTATGTCAGATGGCCATGTTATCCTGAGGGTCTGCAGTGCAGCCGTTCAGATCTGTGTTGTCCTCCGGCACTGTAGGTCTGGCGGCTTCACTGTGGATCCACAGTGCAAAAAATGACGGATTGGCAGGAACACGCTTCGGAGGACGCATGTTTCAGCCTCCGTTTCCCGAGTCGCCGGGGGGTTGCGTTGGTGAACCGGGATAAAAAATAATAATTGGGCATTTCAAATTGGGGAGAAAACCATTGACGATGACTAAATAAAAAAAATAAAAATAAATAAAAAAATAATAAGATAGCCATGTTACAACTACAGTATAAGTCTGAAAAAATGTTAAAAAGGCAATTGCCTCAGGTTTAGTATGCCACTGCCACTTTAATGCAGCCAACTTGGCATTCAACTGGGGCATTGTGTAAGAGGAATGGCATCTCAAATCTATAGGCTTGTAAACATGAAGGAATATGAATATATGAAATGGATGTCATCAGTATTAATGCGTCAGTGAAATAGTCTATGTTCATATATTACTATTTTTCTTTTAAGATACCCATGGTGGAACTTGAATACTATTAAGTAAAGAATATGAAGCCACTATCTCATGGCATTCAGAAATCCAAAAGTTACAATGAAGGTAGATTTTGATCTCAAATGGTTTAGATACTAGCAGTTGAAATAGCATCAATGGCGGTAACAAAAAGCACATACAGTAAGCTCATGGGGATACGTAATTGTTATAAAACTACCACTGATCTGTATATATGATATTTGATTATTTTCTTTAATCTAACATGCAAATGCGCAACTTGCATTGACAGCTCTGAAACAACTACTGTAGACAAATTAACATGTTCTGCTGTGTTTCTGCATTGTGTTATTTTATTAGTTAGTTGTGTATTTTAAATGTTTAGAATTCTTCATTTGCTTGTATATGTCTGCTATGTATTTTCATCTGCTATTTCTCTCTATATCCTTATTTTTCTATTTTATTTTTTCTTCTTATAAGAAATTTTTATTTTAATTGGGCATTTTAAGTCCCTTTGGGTCAAACAATTTAACAGCAAATCCTGGATTTTTTTCTGTATAATTCTGTGTAAATAAATATAAAACTATAAAAGAAGGGGCAACACTATTCCAGAACTAGGACAATGTTTTTTATGCTGGGTTGTTTTTTTATTAATAATAATAATAATAATAATAATAATAATAATAGACTACTACTATACAAATTTCAGTTATATAGCTCTCTCATGCAAGCATTCCAGGGCGCTTTACAAAATAAATATAAAAAAAGCCTGTGTCTTATATATAATCCAGAGACAAATAAACAGACCCAAACAAATACGTTTTCAAACAGGATTTAAAAGATTTGTGCTAGCATTCCTGATATGAATCGGGAGCAAGTTTCAAAGACAATGCCCTGGCTCTGACAGAGTTTTAATTATCAAGTGATAATAGATATATTTTATTTGTTTTATTTATTTTTATTATATATATATATATATATATATATATATATATATATATATATATAAAATAACAAATAATATATATCTATTTCACTTGAAAATTATAGCTCTCAACACAGTTCTCTCACAGCTTGAAAAACCTTGCAGATTGACTGCATAATGTTTCAACAGTGCAAATTCAAATACAGGACATATTCTTAGAAGATTCCAGAATGTGACACCTTGAACATGATAAACATACCAACAGGGCCTTGCATGAGTCATCGAGCACAGAAAGCACTGTGCTACCCGCTATTCTGCTGTTAATGGTGTGTATGTATGTATGTATGTATGTATGTATGACGAGTGATGACTAATGGGATCAGGTACATTTGTACAGGGGGCAGGCGTTGTATTAAGGGAAAAATAAACCAAAATGCCAGAATCCTATTTAATTACATGGGGTTTATAATTCATGTATAGCACGTAGTGAGGCTGAGACAGTTTGCTGACAGTGTAGCCCATCACAGGGACTTCCTAATTTATTCAATGATTAAGCTGCTGCATGTGAAAACACTTGATCTAAACCTTTAGATTTAGGTTTTCAAAGAGGGAACTAACCAGTTAAACAAAGAGTCGATTTTCAAATGCATGTAAACCAAGCCAATGAGATTCAAATTGTGTTTTATAGATCACAATTGTCCTGTGGTTGTCTTCAATTTCCCTGTTATTGATTGTGTTTCTTGGAATCCTTTCATTAGATATGCGACACCCACATTATAAAAGTTTTGTACAATTTAATTTGTTTTCTAATAATAAAACATTTATTGAAATGCAAATGCTGATCAACAATAAAAAAAAAAATTTAAAAAAAGGTGAGGCAGTGGCTATCTCCCAGTGGCCACATCCGATAGAAAATTGTAATTTCTGAAATTTCTGGCTTTTTAAAATATCAATAAAATCAAATGTTTGTATCAAATCATTTTAGAAATTAAGAAATCAAATTAAATAAACTGACCCCTCAACCGTATAAAGGCAAATACCCTTTATACGGTTGAGGGGTCAGTTTATCTACAGAAAAGAGTGTACTTGATAGTTATTGGTGAACTATATCAAGGTAACTTTTCAAACAAGCCATTTAATTCATGATGTAGTTTAGTTGCAGAATATCACAGTAATAAATCAATGTTGCACAGTAATTGTCTATTAACAGGTAAACATGACTTGTTATAAAACATTAATAAAATGTCCCAGAGGCAACATCTTTCCAAGTTAATTTGTAATACAAATAAAATTAATAATATTCTTCATTTGGGATTACAGAAGTTGCTGAAATTCAATAGAAATCTAATTGCCGATACCATGTGAATTCAATTATCTATCTATCTATCTATTTTGCTGTTTGCATAATGTAAAAAAAAACCTCTACATTAATTTCTCTATCTCTGTGAGAGAAAAGTCCATTTAAATTTGCCATGATATTCTATGTAACTGGGAACCTGTGGCAGGGTGCCCCACCCCTGCGCATATTTTGTGTGTTAATGTTGGTGTATATGTATTGGTGCACCGGATATAAAATGGGACTATGTAGCACAAGTGATTTAAAATATATAGTTGTATTTAGGCACGGGGATTGCACAATCACTTCATGTGCAGATAAAATGTGTAACAGTATGTGAGCACGGGGAGTGCATAAAATAGTTCACGTGCTGGGATTCAAGTGAATGGTTAATTAGTAATTGAATCCCAACACAGCTGTATATATAGAGAGTTTTCACGCACACAGGGTTGGGTGTTCGTGAGTGGAGAACGAGAGTGAAAGAGGGGAGGTAAAATCTAAAATATATACTTGTTTATTTAGTGTTTGTCCACCATTTGTTTGTCGGTCTATTTGTTTTGGCCCTTGTGCCCTTTTCTTTTGTGTTTTGTTAAGTCTGTTTGTTTGTTTGTTTAACCGTCCGTGTATTCGTTAATAAATACGGAGCACAGCCATTGCGACTCCGCTTCACCCCATATTCACTGTGTGTTTCTATTCCGGGTCTGACATCACCACTACATCCTTGTGACAGAACCAAATCACGATTGAAATGTAATAGTGAAGAGACCCCTATCTAGATCTCTCATTTCTATACTCCACTTAATGAATCAGGTGAATGGGCCAGTCTAGGATTTTACAATTGATAAGGCTTTTGAATCGGGTCTTTCTAATGTGGTCCAAGTTGATTATTCACAGATCTCAATCTCCTTTGCCTTTGAGTCAAGGTCCTTGAAGAATCTTTTGCTTACTAATGTGGAGTGAAATTTGGCGAGCATGTAAAGACAGGCAGACAGCCAGTTGCTTCCATCCCCATATTATTATAGTGGTAACTAAGCCCACTGATCATAACTAGTAGTATTTGCTTTCTTACCTGGTTTCTTATAGGTGACATAGATGTACAAGGCCAGGACAATGACGTACGTAACCAAGGCTGCCCACCAGTTAATGACAAACATCACAGCACAGCACATGATAGCTCCAACGAGTGAGACCCACATGTTGTAGTATTTGAATCCAGGGCGCCAACCTATAGACAACACAATCATAATTTGAAGTCAAACAGCAGTTGTTATACATGGAACATTACACACCAGTTTTAGTCATGAAGAAAAGTATAACCCCATAAAAAGCATTGTAGAGTTCAATCAATAATCTTTGACAACCTAATGCAAAATGTACAACAAATCTCCCTTTGACAGTAAATGATGGACATTTATGGATACCATGATAGCAAGAATGGAAAAAAAATGGGCAATACATGCACCCCCTCCAGTCATCACTGTGTTATCAAACTCTGATAACAATTGTTGCTTAAATATTGGCAGCAATTAGTTTACATTCACTTAAAAGAATAATACAGTACACAATAAATATCTGAAGCCATGAAGTAAATGTGCCCAGGTCCACAACGCATTGTTTGAAGTCAAGGTTAAGAAAGCAAAGATGATGAAAGAAGGAAGTCTTTTTGTCAAAATTAAATCCCCCCCACCCACTCCTCTCCATTTGTTTTTGCTGTAAACAATTCCTGCAACAGAACTTCTTTAGTGGTCTTTCCATTTTAACAATAGAATAGGGAGAGGTCATTTAGACAGGAATAGCTCCATTTCCACATTCAGCAGAGATTTGTATTGTGCTATTTTTAAAGCCAAATTAAATCACATTAAACGTATAGGCTAATTCTGCGCTTACATATTCATAGCAAAGTGCATATTGCAATGAGATGGAGAATAGCACCTTATATGGATTTTTTAGGTAATTAAACCTATTAATTATCCACTGCAGACATCACCATCCTCCAATATGTCCATGTGATGCATTTTCTTATGATGTATTATTTGTTTCAAAGAACCAAAAAGAAAAAAAACATAACCAACTAAAATGCAATAGAAAAAGTGCCACATACCAACAAACACACACAAAATAAGTTGTGTCTGTGTATATAGCTGTGCATCAATATCAGCCATTTTTTGCCAATTAATACTTAACTGTGCCCAGATATTCACATGATATTTCCAGTAAAGCTTTGCCTGTGTACCGTGTTCATCTCAAAATGAGTAAATTCTGGACCTGAATATCCTAAAATTACCGTCATCAGCTCTACCAGAGCTCTCTGTTCTCTTAGAGACCCACCGGGAGACTAGCTGGTGTGGTGAACCCATAAAGACAGTTTCTTACCTGGGGACTTTGCCAGAGAAGCATGGAACACAGTGAAGTTGATCAAGGCATAGGAGGCCAGGAAAAAGTTGGAAATGATGGGAGCGATGGTGTTTAACTCGGCTAGAAAAACAAAACAAAACAGTTACAATTCTGAACTTCATGTGAGGACTGCTTGTATACTGTACCTCAGATTACTGTGCTGCCCAAACACGGTCCTAGAGAGCCCCTATCCAGTAAATTTTGTAGGTCACCCTAAATCGCTAGTTTCTAAAGACTGGGAACACATGGAAGTTATAAAACCTGCTGGATAGGGGCTCTCCAGGACCGGGTTTGGGCAGCACTGTCCTAAAGAATGCATTGTCTTCAGTACGTTTTTTTTTTTCACAACTGGATAAGCGGTTCACTAGGTATATACTCTAATAAGTGACTCATGTAGACCGAGGCCTCTAGTTATCAATATTTATATATCATCTGCATATACCGGGTATACTAGCAGTATTATGAAAAGTGACTCATGTAGACTGAGGCCTCTAGTTATCAATATTTATATATCATCTGCAGAAAGCGGGTATACTAGCAGTATTATTCTGAGCAAGAAGCAAGGCACACTCTGCCAATCTGAAATCTAAATTTTAAAAAAGTAATCATCTGCCTAGGCAATGAAGATACCACCATAAAACGTCCAATTGCTTCATCTAAAAATTATTGTTCTTCAAATCACAGCACTGGTCTTTTGTTTCGTTTTTTTGCACACTAGAAATAAAGCATCTGAAACAGGTTCCTAAAACATTCTGTGATGATGGTAGGGAATTATTCCAAGAATATGTTTTTTTTGTTGTTGTTGTTATTATTATTATTATTATTATTATTATTATTATTATTATTATTATTATTATTATTATTATTATTAATAATTTTCTGGAAGGATGGTTAGGGTACGGAAAGGTTTTCTGACTGAAGTCGGTTCAAAAATCAGAAAAAAACAAAACAACCAGCAACTTTGCAATGCAAGGATACAGCGAGGAGTATGAACTAACCAATCAATATGAATCCCAGAGCAATCACAAAGGTGAGCATGTAGCCACGCAGCGGTTCATTGTTCTTGCCATATCCTTTTGCAAACACCTGAAGACTTGGGTAGATATTGTCCTTGCACAAAGCCTGGGTGGAAGAACAAAAAAGACTTTACGACATACTTCAGCAATACAAAATATGATTTTCAATATTTTCACTTTTGTATTCACATGGCATAAATGTTGTATACAAACATCTCCAGAACGTGTACGTGGAAGGCACAAGGTTGCAACTTGAAAGCAATGATATCTACATATTTACATTATGCTACAATTCTACTCAAATACTGTGCTCGCTGAACTACAACTAAATTAACTTCTGTAACAATGATAACTTTCTGGCAGGCTTTTTTTTTTCTTTTTTTAAATTAAACAATGCCCAAATATAGACATTATTCTCTTTTCTTTTTTGAAGATACCCATTGTTTTTACAGACGGTATGCTTGTTGGCTGTGTCTGAATGTCACATGACTGGAACTTTGTGCCAAGCAGGACTTACTTTTAAGCTCATTCACAATAACCGGTTTCAATTTAACCTTTAACAGACACATAGAGACAACATTATGTTTTTCATCAGTTGTCTGTTCCGGATATTCACAGGAAATAAAGCAAAGATTTTGGCACCCCTATTTACAAAGTGGACAGTTCGTACCTGAAAGACTTTGGGTGCGCTCACTAGAGAAGCCAAAGCTGAAGAAAGAGTGGCTGAAAAGATGCCTGCAGAAATGAGAGGTCCAAATCCTGACACCAAGCTCATTACCTAAAAAAGAACAGATACATTTCACCAAATCAGCACCAGACTAGCTGCTTCAAAATTGATCAGAAGGGAACTATGTCCTGGCATGACCACTTGACCCTGTGTTTTTAGAGACACCGTTTTCAAGAGCGCTCAGACTTGAGAACAGCGATCTCTTCCACCGATAAAAGTAAGACATGGAACAGGCCTGTCCATCTAATGTTAAAGGAGATAAAACAGCAGGTGTGAGTTGGCTATACACACACTGAATTTTCAGCTGCATGACAACAACATTTCCTTTGGCTTCACCTTCACATTTTTAAAAGAGAACTCATTTTAGCAGACAGGATTATGCACAAGCAGATTCGGGTTTCAGTCTGTCCGCTTTAGATGTGTCCTGGTTAGCTAGCATTCCCAAATCGCTAAATTGTTTATACCTTACAATTGAAGCATTGTATACTCATTTTAAGCACAGTACATATGCTGTGGGATATTGCATATAAATGATGTAAAAATGTAACCAGACCCCTTAGCCACTGATTTACATGTGTAATATGTACACAATTTTGACGTGATGGTTTTAAATTCAGTTCTGGATTACAACATTCGGTATAAAGCATACATTGAACATAAAATAAAACAGATTTTGCTCTAGTTTTCATTTTAAAAAGGAAAATACCTTTGCATCTCATTTACATGAGTTTCTGAAAAATGCAAGCCATTGCCTAACGCAAATTAATTAATTTACATGTACATCAACACCACAAATCCTTCCACATGATAAAAGGAACAGTCCAATTGTCACTAGTGGCACTTGTAGTAGACAACCTTGAAGTGCAGCTTATATTTCAGTGCAGTTCCATAACTTTAAACATTACAATGTTAGAATGTTATGGTAAATTGCTTTGCTTACACTTCTGCAAACACCATACAACAACTTCTAAGACTGAAGACATTTCACTCTGCAGATGACTGACTGTTTTCGTTCTCACGTACACGTTTCAGGAGCAGATTCATGTATTTGCATTAAATTTTTCTGAAATGGATTTGCTATGGGCAATATAGAATCGTATTAGTCTGCATGCCAGAGTGGTCAAGTTTGATTTAATAAACCTAGGGTAACTAAAGTCTTAATGTAGACAACCAACTGTTTTAAGGACCCTATTATTGAAAAACTCATAACAAGCCGATTTACTTTGAACCCATAACCTTCTGATGACCCTCTATAAATCATTTAAACAAAAACACAATGTTACACCAACAATGGGATTTTAAGATGTGCTAAACTGCTTCCCATACGCGTTCCTCTCCAGTAGCAGCATCGTTTGTGTTTAATTGCTCTAAGAAAAAAATAACCTTAGGAATTCAACACCGCAAAATGATAAAGATGCAGCTCTGCAGGGACCCTCAGCCTGAATGTCTTGTTTGAAGGGAGAAACCCCCTAATTGCAGTTTCCATTATCCAGTGTAACATCTGCTGTTAGCAGAAGTAAAAGCTCAGAGCCAGAAGAAAGTTGTGGCTTCCATTAGTACCATTTGAAATAATTAAAATAAAAAAAAAAAAAAAAAAATACTTTAGGGGTAGAAGACCAAAAAGAGTTACTGCCCAGAGTGACTATGTGATACTATTTCCAAATGTAATGAGGAAACTAAAACTTTAGTGATCAAATAAGCAATTCCTCAGTCAAGAAAGCAGTCACTACAGTGCCAATGCAAAGCAACACTGCAGAAGCCATGCGAGTCAACTTAATAACATTGGTTGAAAAGCCTGCTCTAAAGTAAATATGTTGGACTACACTTACACTTACTGTAACTGTGGCGTATGGTATGACCCACAACCTTCTAATCTCGATGTGGCATTTGTCCCTAGTGAAATAAATAGTAATAAAGTCCACAAAATGAACAGACTCCAGGGATCTTGTAAATGGCCAGCATTTACAAGATCATTCAGTGGCATCGCCATGAAAACAAATGTGTTTAAATGACAGCTGACTGCAATTTACTATGAATGAACAGCAGCAGCAGTTTACTGTGAGTAACCCTGGTATTGTGGAATACCTCTCCAATCCTTCTGCAGTCTATTTTTAGCATTCTTTTTCTCACTCTGTCTTTCTCTGAAAAGTCACTGCCGACACATCAATTCTACCTCATTGAAAATGTGCAGATTTGATCTCTTATCAATCTGTTAAATAGCGCATGATGTTTAAGTTTGGTAGTAGTACAGTTTAATCAATTTAGAATAAAAACCAATCCTAGAGTTGAACTCCGTAGCCACACAATAGGAGGCTATAAATAGGACCTAGTTAGTGTATACCAGTTATTTAGGTAGTTTGTCTTGGATCAGCCAAGGCCATTTTAGAAATATCTGTGCTGCTAGAATTGTGTTATCCATACATTGCATATGGGGAACATAAAACATAAAAGTATTGTATCCGTAGTTGTATTTATACCACATTTCAGGATCTGATTTATCAAGGTTTCCATTTAAAAAACACAGAAGAAAACAGTTTATACACCATTGGCTAATTTCATAGACATAGATTAGCACTAATCTTTGACTGCCTTACTTAATGTAACATTAGCCAAGATTAGTGGTAACTAGTGTTTGTGAAGCCTGCCAAATATTAACAAAAACATAGCAACGAATGTATGGTAGCGACGTTCAAATACTTCCTTCCTTAATATAATTAAGTGTACTACCCACTAACTTCACACATCACTCATTCATGTGACAGATGTATACAGTAGGTATTTGATAGAGATTTATAGGTATTTACCTACAATTCTTCATACAGTTTGTTTATCCTATTCGGTTTGTGTCAACATGATCTTTTTAGGTTTACCTACACAATGTGTTGGTGTTTTACTGCTGAGGCAGAGCACGCTGCAGTACAGATGGCCTAGAACACGTTCTACTGTAAAAGAGCCTCACAGAACAGGGCAATGACGTCCAAGTTGCTTCCAGAAGAAATATGTTTTGTGATTCAACTACAGTGACTGCTCTACAAATGCAGCTCCTGTGTCTCCTTGTGTTTCTACAGAGTGTTTTTTTTTTTTATATAGAACATGTAGTCAAAATCCCTGAAGTACAGACAAAAAAGTTGTATCCCTGAATTAGTGTCACGCAATAGTCAGGATATCCAGTCCATATGTTAGGGCTGAATCATCTTCAAAGCTGGCCATTAGGAGTGTTGGCATGTAAAACTGACATATGCGGCAAAACAAGGAAGGCCAACCCTTTTAATCTGATTGTGGCATGTCATTTAAGACAGAAGTCACTATCTTCAGAGCTGGTTATGAACATTATAAAGTTACATAAACTTTTTGATTTTGTCTTATGTGTTGTAATATAAACTGTGTAATAGAAGCATCGTCCATTACATTAACAACAACAACAGCAGCAGCAGGATATGGCCAATAGATGTTGCAAAGAATCCTGCAGCATGAAGCGCATTTAACATAACTGTATTCAAACTGATGTTTATTATTATTATTATTATTATTATTATTATTATTATTATTATTATTATTATTATTATTATTATTATTATTATTATTATTATTATTATTATTGAAGGTGCCCACTTGAACAACTCAGAGATGTACCCTACTTAGCTCAATCCAGACGGTTGTCATGCTGATGCGCTGGGGAGACCACACTGTGGTTGATCCCCAGAGCCAGCATCGCAGCCGTTGTGTGTGCTGATGCGCTGGGGAGGCAAAATAAGCTGATCCCTGGAGCCAGCATTACACTTCAGCCATTAAGACCAGGCAGAAGGATATCTACATCATCATATGGAAAGAAACGCAAATGGATGGAGATGCAGATGGATCACATTAGGCGCTTATCTTGGCGAGAGCCGAGTTCAAATCAGCATGAAGTTTAACATCTACTCTCATGTAATGGAAATCATGTTTCCAGTACTGAAAAAGGTTACACAAGTTTACAGATCTGAAGGGACTAAATGTATGTGTACTATATAGTATTTAAATATGTATCATGCACTTAAAACATCAATATATGTGATTTATTTATTTATTTTTAAATCATTACCTGAAAAAGACCCGGGTATTTGTGTATTTTACATGGCGGGTACCCGTGCTGACATCCATTTTATTGATTTATTTCAAATAGGGCACTTTATATATATATTCGTTAAATTTCTGCACAGCAAACATGTGTGGTTATAAGACTTTTTAAAACACATTCGAAAGGACACACGATTAAAAAAATAAATAAACACTGGCCGAATTGTTCTGCCAGTCATTCTCCATACTTATTGAGCTTTTAAGACAAGGATTTTTTTTTGTACGAAGCTACTTGTCAACATCCATGAAAATCTGCAGTCCTGCCCTTGTGTCTTTTAAACATGATATCAATGTCAGAAACGGGCAAAGCAACAGGCTGAGCAGTTCATGAATGCTTCCTTTCATGGCGTGGGCCTTACCTAATCTTGTGACTCAAAAACAAACAGCCATTATGTAAAAACCTCCTGCTAATTACCCTGCAATATGCGTCACCAAAGAACCGTACTTTCAAGCTCTATTCCCATTTTCTTTGGCTTTACATGTGCGCAAAGAATAATGTCAGCATTGACAAGTTACAAAGATGCCCACTGTTATTGTGCAAAGACAATTCAAAATTGCTTTTCAATTTTTTTTTTTTTCTGGACGCAACAAAATGTTGTACGTGGGATTCAAATAAGTTCCATCTCCGCATCAAATGACCTAATGAAAGAACACCCGCATTATAATAATAATAATAATAATAATAATAATAATAATAATAATAATAATAATAATAATAATATCAAAACACACACCACACAATACAAAGAAATAGAAACAAAGAATTGTTAATATGAAAACATAGAATACAACATTGGGCTGTATTCAAGAAAGCATCAGTGTGTTACACAATCTTATACATTATTTACAGGAAAGAGAGTCCTATTACGTGTTCATAGAACATCTGGACATGCTGACAGACCGATGCACTTACTTGAGATTCTACAGTGCATTAAGAAAGAGCTGTAAATATTTAGGATGACATATTATAGGTGAGGAGAGATAATAAAATATACAGAATATTAGTTGCTATTCCAATACTGAACCAATATCTCATCTATCTATAATATGGATAGCTAAAGCAAATCAAAGCACAAGGATGATTCACCCACTTCAAAAGGAATCTAGTTGCATCATCGTGACTTTGGCATTGTACGTTTATTAGCAAGCAATTAGGGAAATAAGTTTTACATACTGGCACTGGATTCAAGCAACACATCATGACCCAGAGCAACCAGGAGTTCAATTGAAATAATTTGGAATGCTCAATAACATGCATGCATACTGTTTTACTGGCTGCACCATTAGCACCTGCCGTATCTACAGTCCACCAGTTAAGTAAATCTCTTACACTCCCTTTTTGGCTGAGCAGGAGACTTGGTGCAAATGCATGGTTCTCGTTCTTTATTTATGAATCCTTATAAGGAGTTGAAGATAGTATAATAATAATAATAATAATAATAATAATAATAATAATAATAATAATAATAATAATAATAATCATAATAACACCTCATGCATAGTAATGCATTACTATTTTCTCAGTTGCTTCTCCTTAACTTAACCTTGAGCAAGTCAAGATGACATTCAGTGCACTTAGCTGAAAAGTTTAAGCAGCAACTGGCACCAGCTATGAGGAAGCTCTGATATCCCACCCCCTGCATACTGATAAGCTTAGGAAAACTCAAGGAAACATGTCTATTTTCACTATAGCTGGAGAAGACATGGACTAGTCGACTCTAGGTGTCTGGGTCTGGTAAGTTAATACTGTGGTTAAGTAGTTCATATTTACATATCCCCACATTTCCTTTCAAGCTACCCGACCACAGTGTTATAATGAAGGAACACTCTATTAGAATGCAGTACTTGCTGTTATCACCAAACATTTTTTGTTATATTTGACCATGAGTGAATAAACAATTTGAAACAAATGCTACCTGAAAAGCAGCTTTGTGTTTTGAAATGGCCTTTGCAAAATCTTCAGAACAATTCTGCTATAGAAACTACTGTAGGGATGCTGTAGGTGGGAACATGACGCTTTGAGATTTTGTCACTCATTGATTTAAACCAGATTAAAAAAGACTGGGAAAAAAACCTAAATGAAAACAACTAGGGCACTGGAAATCAGATGCTTTGCAATAATCATGGTCTCTTAAATGTAAGTAATAAAAGCCAATTTGGCTACTGCTATAAACAATGTTTTTAGAATATTAACAAGAAGTTGTTTTACTGAATTTAACAGATCTCAGAAACATTATTCTATGCACGTGTGCCAGAGTGCTCAATCACTGGCTGTGTCCGTCTCCTGCAAGCCTAGCAGAGAAAATAAACAAGTTGTCAAGATGTGTTCAACTTAAGATTTCATACACTTAATTGGTGTTGTAATTAGAGGGATTAAACCAAAGGTTCAAAAGGGAATGCTCATCAGTGCAATGATCCCTACGACGACTCAGAACCTGTATATTGTAAGACCTACAACCCCACCAAACTGTGTCTTTAACCCCATCCTACCTGGAAGTCGTTCTGGAGGCCGTATGCGCATTTTGTCATGCTTGTGCAGGAAGAGAAATCATAACCGGATTTACAAGCTGCTTGAGTGCAATTTGTAAGCGTTCCAACAATGGTACTATTAATATTCCCTGTGGCATCACGCACGATACAAGAACCTGGGAATCAAACACAGAGATAATTGGAGATGTATCAGCTTTTAGCAGTACATATAAAGCAGCATCAATAAAAAGTTGTGGACGATTTAGAATGAAAGGTAATCTTTTTGCAGCAACCAGTTTTCACTGAACCGGTAGCAGCCTAGATTTATAAAGGGGTGGAAGGAGACCTAAGGAAAATGTGGATTCATTTTTTAACGTCAGTGGTGACCACAGGAGTCCTGGGAATGGGCTGTGATGACTGAGATATGCTGCCTCATAACTACTTTTTCCTTGTTTTTGCAGGTTTTAACAGGATAAGCATAATGAGTGAACTAAGCACGGCAAATCCCTTGCTAAGCACTCTTGACACCTACTTACAGTGACAGGATCTATGATCAACAGTAAAATCGCCATATTTTTGCAGGGCACACAGCTTTAGGAGTACAGGCTTGAACCAGGAATAGAGGGCACAGCAAGCGATCACACTTAGTGTGATACAAGACGTTTCTGTCCTAAAAGAAGCTGGAACTACAGTAGCAGTTTGTGAAACTAAATCTAGTTAAAAAATGAATATCTGTTAGTTGCATTTTCTCTGTAACACACATGTCAAGGGTTCTTATGGGGCTCAATAGAAGAACAGAATGCCCTGGTGAAGAGAAATTCTACTTTCAATCACTCATCAGTTACCTGTAGATATACTGTACAATGAAACAGCAACATACCTGTAGAAAAAGCAATTCCAAGGTAAACGATAGTAGTTATCAAGATGGCTAACAGAGTTCCTCTTGGGATGGCTAACTGCGGATCCTGAAAAAACATTGAACACAGCTTCAGAATACATGGTGTAATCAGACAGTTTTTGGGCAACTTTTTTTAATTAAAAAAAAATAAATAAATAAAAATAAAAAAAAAGCTGAAAAATGGAGGTCAATTATTGTAAAGCATAAAAACATTTTGGCTAAATGTCTGTCTATATGAATGTAGCATACCAATAAATGTTTTTTTTAAATGTGAAACGCAAACTGCATAATACAGTACATGTAGCATATCTCAATCTACTCTGAAGTATGCACAACATCCTGTTAATGGCGAAAGCTGTTTTTATAGGGAGGAGGTGCTGTTTTGAGCAATTGTCATGGCACAAGGTAGAATTATTTGGATAGTGTTAAAAGTCCTCCTGCAGAAATTCCATTAAAATGAGCATTACCTACCGCAAGATCCCCAGAGATGTTCGCACCAGCAAGAATCCCCGTTGCAGCAGGGAAGAAAATGGCAAAGACAGAGAAGAAAGTCTCTCCGTCTCGAAAATCAGGACCCATGTTCTCCATCATTATTTCACCTACACACCAAAAAGGACATCGACTGAACTGTTATCCCTATCACCCAGAGCATCCCTCATAATAGACTACTGATAGAATTCAAAGGTAAGAGAGAGTGTATGCAAAGTTTACACCATTTATTTTTCTAAGGTTGTTACAAAACTAAACAAATAAGGTCAGTTATTTGTTTAATTTAGCAGACACCTTTATCCAAGGTGATTTACAGAGACTAGGGTGTGTGAACTATGCATCAGCTGCACAGTCACTTACCACAACATCTCACCCGAAAGTCGGTAAAGTGACTTGCTCAAGGTCACACAGTCAGTCAGTGAGTGACCCGGGATTTGAACCGGGGACCTCCTTCTTACAAGCCCTAACCACCGGACCACACAGCCTCCCAAACCATATCAACTCCCCATAAAAGCTTAGGAGAACTGAAGGTCAGTGGGCATCTCCTCCAATCCCACTGCCAAGCCAATTGACTCTTCACACCCAGGAGATTGACAGCGGATGTTGGCAAAGGCCAGCCTTGCAGATGTCAGTTTGAGCTGCAGTAGCGTAGCAAGTACCTGACAGCTGTGATTCACTAATCCAGTGATTACTGTAAAGATCTTGCATACCTTTGTATCCAAAGAATCCTTTGGATTCTTTAGACTCCATGGGGATAAATGATCCAATAACATAATTGAAAATGGCTGCTATCAGGATAACCAGCAGAACAAGTTGGGCCTTAAAAAAGAAAAAGAAGAGTTAAAATCAACTATAAAGATGCAATCTCTTCAATTTCATTACCTACATTATCTGTAGGCAGTCCAAGATTAACACTAAATAGTTGCATGACAAAACATACTGTGCAAGAGCCTATACAATGCAATCTGGTTTATATTTGCAAGATTAGGTCTACAACTCTAAAAACACTGTTGGCGATTTGGTGAAATTGTCGAACAATTGATTTGACTGAACAGCATACAATATATTGCCAATGTGGTAACATTCATAATGGAATATAAAGAACAAGCTGGAATGTGGTTTGTATGACTGTTCCATTAATTTGGTCCTCTACGGCACCTTTTCAAATACAAACCAACTGCAAATTTAGAAGTGTAAACATGTCAGCTAATTGACATTGACAGGCTACACAGGGTAAGTTTGTAAAATACTGGCTAAACACACATGCTAATGATAACTGGACAGGGCTGATGTTAATCTATGACTTACCTAATAGGCTCTACCATTATACAGTATCACACTAACCTCTGGTATACTCTATGGATTTATCTGCCATATATCAAGGCTCTGTTAGTATTAAGGTTAGGGGCTGGGATAGGACGGATTCTTACCTTAGACTCCCATTCCATTCCAGCTACTGAGATTCCAAGCAGCAAAATGATGGTGATAGTGCCAACGATTCGGATGTCATTGGTTTGATCAATCATGAGTAAATCACTTTCCTAGGGAAAAAATAGGTAGATAAAAAAAGGTTACATTTTCTATTTCTTTTTACCCCTTGTCATATTAGCAGCCCCTATTATTTGATGACATCAATTCATTTTACAAAGATATATTATAGATTAGATGAAACAGAGACAGCATGTTCGAAAAGTTCATTGCCATCTTGTCTCCAAAATAAAGAGCGACTTTTATTCTTAATCTAAGACTAAGGCAGGGGCTTTGTACAGTAAGATGTCAACTACTGCAACCTCAAACTATGAACTAAAAATCTTCTGGCTCCAGAGTTCATACCAGACCAGGTAAAGTGACGCTGGTAGGTGTTCCAATTCCCCAATTTCTATCCCCTCACCTTCATTCCAGCACCCTATCACAGTTTTTGCACATGCTTAACTATTTTACCTTCAGCATCTCCACAACGGTTTCCGCGAAGCCCACAACATACATGGCCACTGCTACTGCATTCGCAAAGGCAAATATGAGGCCGATTGACCCTCCAAACTCGGGTCCCAGACTTCTGGATATCAGGTAATACGCCCCTCCTGTACAAGCAAAACAGAATGACAGGTTTAACAGACCGCACCCTCCAAATGATTCTTTACAATTGTTTTATCTGTGTCATGCAAGACTGATGAGAAGGTAAGCAGAAGCACACCAGGTATATTCCAGAGCTGAAGAGTCCAGTCTTCTGGAAAACTGATGGTTTGATAACACTAATAATATAAAACCTGAAGAAGCTTACCAATGTGTGCAAGATGGTAATTGGAATAATTCAAAAGTAACATTTTTATGAAATGATCATCACTGTGTGCCTGTGGCAACAAATACATCCATTGTGAATCGATTGCTTTACAAAAAATACAAAAATTAAAAAATTAAAGAAATCATCCAAGAACAGTATTTCAATATAAAAATGAATACAATTGTGGGACGATATTTTAAAAGAATGTAGCACACATTTTAAAACCGGTCAGCAATGTAAGACTTTTTTTTTTTTTTTTTTTATGCAGTAGATTAACACGCACCACAGATCCCTTTCGGTTTTTTACATCTGTAAAGCCAAACATGAAGAGATCTGTAAGCTTTTTCTTTTTGGTTTACAGAACACACATAATCTACTTCTTTCAGCACAAATTTATTTGGGGGGAGGGAGGGGGTCGAATCTGCAAATAGCTGAAATTCCTAAAAGTATTAGTTTTTTGTGGGATTAAACGTGCACCACCAGATTTCTAGAATTACTTAAATTTTCCACACCTATCCACCACATTTTATAAGGATACATTGTTTCTGTTGAATCATGCTGGCTTTTCCTGCATAAAAGACTGACATGAAAGTGAGGTGCCACCTTAGGATCTGGTCACCTGGGTATGTACTTGTAGGTGTAAGAAAACTGATCAGTGGCTATTGGAAGTAGGCACAACAACAATAAAATCAAACTACTACAGTCTAATAAAACAATCAAGGAAACCTCTATCTGTTATTACTAATCATAACCCAACTTTCCTTAGGTGTTAATCCCAGTCTCTGACATTTACTGCCTAACTATCTTTGGGACAGGCCATTAAATCAGACATACATCAATTTCTTCTGTTATCTCCAGGAGCTTTTAGCAGTGTTTTAAAATCCTGCTCATCTGTACACAGGTAGGCAGAACATTCGAGTTAACACCAAGCAAGACAGCAAGTGATTTATCATAGACGAAAATTCAATGTGTTAAGAAAACGTGTTTTTTTTTTTTACCTTCAAGGCAATAAAATCAGTTTTATTTTTATTTGTATCCTAATTGCACAACTGTTGGACACGCTGCCTTGAGGCTGCAGAGTATGTGTTTCGATATGCAATCAGCGAAAACAGACATTACAAGTTGTATAAAGTAATAATGTCATGGTTAGTTCATTACACATCAGAGTACAATCTATTTTACAGCAGCTAAATACTATTCCAATTTACTTTTGTGGATTGATTAAACAAATTAGAAGCATTTATAAAAGATAGCTGCTCTTCTTCGGCTTCAGAATCCTTTTAAAATAAATACTGGGAGGAATTTCAAAAGCTAATTACAATAGAATTCTGGGAAATAAATCTAATAAATAAATAAATAAATAAGGTGACGATTTTTACAGCACATGATGAAATTCAAGTCCTGGGAGAGCTCACAATGTGCTGGCAGATCCAGATCTGTGCAAGGTTTCTATGACAAAACAACTTCAGGCGTACCACGGCTGAACTTGTTCGAAAGGCTTCCTGTTTATATTAAAATGTATGCTGACAGATGAAAGCCTATCCAGGTTTCATTTAGCCCAGCAGGTCTCATGATCATCTATAAAAAGACTATTTCGACATTAAATTACCAGTTCAAAAGTTCAGTTAAAGGAAAATGGTTAAAAACTGAAATCAACTATAAAAGCAATTAGTTCTCACACTTTGCTTTATGCATCGTCAATAGCATCTTAGACAAATTAGGCTTACAAAAACATTTTCACATGATACATTATGTCATTTGCGCAAGAGAAAGAGCAGGAGACAAAGCCCAAGGCAAAGCAGTAAAACATGACAACATGCTGTCTTACACCCAGCACATCTTGCCATTTTCACTATTTCGCAACCCCACAGTTGGCTGAAAAACTTTAGACCCAAGAGGGTTAAGAGTGGTTAGGGGCAATTCAGAAACTCAGATTTAACCAAATTAGTTGTGTAAAAGTACAGTGAAACCACCATCAGGCACAGGAAAATGCCACAGGCAAGGTCACTCTTATGCTTATGCAGGCTGAGGACACCTTTACATAAAATGCCATGAGCATAAAACATTTGCGATGTCTCTTACGTGACCTTGACCATCTTATTTTTTTGTTTATGAGGCTGAAATGGTATCACTCTGGGAGTGAAAGTAGTACCATACTCAGGGCCTTCTCCATGGCTACTGGAGGTCTCCACCACCTAAAAGCTGCAGGTCATCAGTGTTAGACTGAATATATTCACACACATTTACAATAACCGGACAATAAGACAGCTTGAAATATCTGGCAACAGGAATCCTTTTGCGCAGTTTAGATCCTCGCTGAAATATGACACCTGATTAAGCACCATCTCATCTTTTCTGTTGCCAGTTATATTCTACCCTGTGTAATCATGTACCGCCAAGTTCTTTCACAATGTTACTCAAATTAAATGGGGGACATTAAAATGACAGATGTCAGCACGTTGTTGGGTTTTCTTTTTGATGTTTCCAGGCCCTTAGGTATTTCTCATAAAGATAATGAACATTGTTACCTCCCTCTAAGCTAGTTTCAATACTCTGTGTCAAAAGAGAGATAGAGCTTACAGTTCAAGAGAGTAATTAAAGAAGAATTGCTCGTACAATGCGAGGCGTCTGGAGGGATATTTACTAAATACTAATTTATTTTAGATTAAGTGAGAGAGCCTCAAAGTTATTAAAACAGACACTTAAACCATGGTTGTCCTAAACAAAATGTATAATACAAAAAAAATAAAAATAGAAAATCATATCTAAATGAAAAATGCTATTAGCATGTGTTTAAAACTGCTCCAAAGAAATAAAAACAAACACAGTAATATAAAAATTGTATTTACCATGATTACCATGAATTAGACTATTGTTGCCAACATTGGTAATTACAAAATTAAAACAGCTCTACTTATATTTACTAGCTGCATTTTTAATAGCCTATTTTTTCACTGCTGTTTCTAAACCATATTCAGTATATTTGTTTTTGCTGGGAATCAAAGTTTTCTGTAAGTTCTAAAGCCAGAAGAGGAATAAGAAAGATTACTGGTATGTCTGACTGTGCACTTAGTCACCCCTTATTTTCCTTGGGACTTCTGACCCCAGAATAATTGTGTTCACAGTGTTCCTGGGGCTAAAGGATGAAGACAGTGAATACATGCTTGTAGTCAATCTGGAACATAGCATGTGAACCCCAAACACCCAACACGTTGGGAAAGTACTGTATTGCAGGTGCCCCAGCCTTCATATTTATGTGGATTTACAGTACTTTATTTAGAAAGGTGATCATGTGTCAGATTTAAACCAGATTCACCCAGCGACGTACAGTACATGTTTCCAGCACTACTGGATGTGCTTAGGAAATAATTTGGATTTAACTGACTTAATTTTAATACATGCAGCTGGAGTTGTTCTGCAACTGTGAACAGCTATTGCATCTATAGGGATACCTTCCTGCAGGTTATTGTGTATCACCTCTCCTTATGAAAAGGACTGAAAAAATGCTATAAATACATCTCATAACAAAATGTATTAGTAGTTCAGCTGAAACAGCCACAGAAAGCAGGAGAAATTGAGGAAAAAGTCATTTCAGATCATCCCAAAGTGTGCACCCTTATTCCTGCCATGTTTTTATACTATAGCTGATACACATTCCTTACTGACCGTACTGACAATCAAATTACCAAATCTAAATAAAGGCCCCTATCTTAACCAGTCAATCAAGTTTGAAACCACTGAAAAAAGGGTGACCTGGGCCAAAAATGACCCAACTGAAGCACGGACAGGTTTAAACATGATCCACCTAATTAGGATATCTCAATTGAAACTACCCAAGGGACTGGACCTCCAGTAGCACACCACATCCCCAAACAATACCTGAAGTTGGTGGAAGGAGAACCATCTTGTCCCCAGTTGAAACTTCAGCATTTGACTGGCTCCCAAAACACTGACAAGTAGAGAGCCACTTACTCCACGTTATACTATACAATGTAACACAGTATTAAGAGCTATACTATTATTACTATTAGGTGGAGTTTATCATTAACTAAGTCAGCTGGGTGAATCCATAGATCAGTAGTACTAAGCAGGATACTATCAGTACAATGGATTCACAGTGAATCTCTGCAGCCTTAATACATGTTGAAAAGACCTAGGCACTGCCATGCACAGTTTGAAAAAAAGATTCAGCAGGGCAGAAAGGGCACAGCGATGCATACTTTATTTAAATTGAATCATCTGATTTGCTGAATGTTAAACTTGCAAATGCACCTGAAAGGCTGTGAATTCTCTGCATCACTGCCTAGCCCCACACTTCCAGTCAGCACCTCCTGCATGTTGCAATCCAAGGTAGGGTTTCATTGCTAAACCCAGACACAACCATTGTTCTCCATGATTTTTCTCCAATATCGATATATACTGTGGAAAGCCATTAAGGAGATCAATATTATGTTCCATGATCATGGGGTGACAGTTTTTGTCACCCCATAAAAGGATGGAGTTACATTTCCATCAAAGAAAGAAAGTATCAGGTTCAAAAACATTTCAACATTAATTATGAATAAATCCAAAAAAAAGGTCTGGGGCTTTCTTGAACAATGTGCACGGTAGATCATTTAAAAATAATCAATAAGAAAGGAAAGCTGCAAAGCAGAAACACTGGGCTTGGTTTTAATTCCAGACTGGTATAATAGGCTTTTGTTTGTTACTGAAATTTAAGTAGAACATGTAGTATTTCCTTTGCCAAACTGGATAAACTGTATTCTGTGCTCTACTTGTTGTGGTAAAGGTGACAGGTGGTTCAGTGGCAATCAGAGCCCATCCAAGGTCTGGGAAGACACATCCTGGACAATCTACAGTACCAAAGTTAGAGGTGTTATTTTCAAATGTGACACACAATTGAAGTGTCTTCCTTTGGAACACTAAAGCCCCTTTCACACTGGCATGCTCTACCCGGTTCGGAACCTACTAATCGGAACCCAGTGTCATATGGGTCAGCTACGCGGTTTCACACTGCTTTTGATAAAGCAGGGTTGACCTGGGTGACAGATGCAAGTAAACAATACGAGTATCAATGCCCCAGAAGCAGCTTGTTACAGACACTTCCATCCAAGCTTCTCTGGATTGAACCGTCAGCCCAAATGTTGATTAGAGCAAATGTTCTCCATGCCTGCTGCAATGTGGCTCATGGTGCGTCTCAATCAACAAAAATATGGCTAAACAGAATGAACAAAAACATTCCTTGCAGAAGTGAAACTTTCACACAGGCGTGGCTGTTTGTTATTTCATAGGCCGTAGCGCATTTTGTCTCGCTCAACCCGGGTCAAAGCTTGTCGACGCACATTCTGAGGTAAGTTGCTGGGAACCGGGTTAACCCGGGTACGACCCACGTATGTGTTTTCACACTACGTGAGATTGTGACTCGGGTAGCCAGGACCTTGGTCTGAAACCGGGTAGACTTGCCAATGTGAAAGGGGCTGAAAACTGTGTAGAATTAGTGATACTGGAGCAAGAGTAAAGAAACTGTAGATAAGTGCTGGTGCAACATAACATTGACATTGTGTTTATTTTGCCATTAGGGACATAAGAAATGTTAACCAAATACAAGATTGACTGAGTTTGCATTTAGGACATTTTATTTCAAGTTAACGTTTCCAAAGTAACAATGAAACTTTTTGTTTAGATCTTTTAAAAGCTAATCCATTTGAGAAACATTGTTTGAATAGGGGGAATATGCCTAATAAAAGATTTGATTTCTTTTCTAGGTCATCATAACCACTTTGATAAGTCATGGCTAACTACCTAAATTCTACTTTCTCCGTTGGGCCATTGCATTTTCTCTGTATTCTAAAAAGATTCTGTTGAATATTAACATTGAAACATACCAAAACACAAAAGAGAATTAATAAAATAATTGGGAGGAACAATAATAAAAGACTGTGACAGTGAATGTGACAGACAGAATTACCTCCTCGCACAAAGCCATTGGTCGCTATGGCTGAAGTGGACATTCCAGTGATGGTTGTCACAACTGTTGCAATCAAGATAATAGCACAGGAAAGAGCTGTTGGAGGAAGACAGACAGAGACAGACACAGGGAGGTATGGTTAAAGCTGGTTATTTCTGATTCTTGTGCTTTAATGCCTGTGAGGAAATAAAAGCCTTACTGAGGATCAAGATTTAATGTGCTCATACAAGACCAGATTTACAAAGGTTGTAATTAGTTTAAAAAGAGTCAATCACGTGTTTGTTGTTTTTTTTCTTCAGACTATATCAAACCTATAAGTGATTTTAACCCTTTGCGGTCCTATGTCAGACCAGGTCCAACATTACAATTTTCCCTTTCCGGTCCGATGTCGGACCCTGTCCGACATCATCAAAAAGACATCAAGCACAGGTCTCTAGTCGTTTTTTTCTCCAGAAAAAGCAAAGAAAACCTTTCAATTGCTAGTGAGACTGATAGGAGCCGAGAGAAGCCGAAAAAAAAAGGGGCGGATCTGAGCAATACACATAGACCCTGCACCACATAGATAACACGGACATAAACAAACAAGATAGCTGCTTCCGCATCCAGAGCTCAATATCACTGACATTTGCAGAGCTTTTTGAGATGTTACAGTAATAAAATAACGACTTAGATTGCATTATTGAGGAGTTTGGTGATAAAATGATATTCTTTGAGCGCTGGATGCAGAAGCAGCTATCTTGTTTGTTTATGTCCGTGTTATCTATGTGGTGTTTGTTTTCATGAGATACACCCCTTTTTTTTCCCCCGGCTCCTATCGGTCTCACTCGGCAATTGGTTTTCTCGGCTTTTTCCGGAGAAAAAACAACTAGAGACCTGTTTTTTTTTACGTCTTTTTGATGATGTCGGACAGGGTCCGACATTGGACCGCAAAGGGTTAAACACAATTTGGTAAAATAGGAGGCTGTGTGGTCCAGTGGTTAAAGAAAAGGGCTTGCAACCGGAGGTTCCCGGTTCAAATCCCACCTCAGCCACTGACTCATTGTGTGACCCTGAGCAAGTCACTTAACCTCCTTGTGCTCCGTCTTTCGGGTGAGACGTAATTGTAAGTGACTCTGCAGCTGATGCATAGTTCACACACCCGAGTCTCTGTAAGTCGCCTTGGATAAAGGCGTCTGCTAAATAAACAAATAATAAAAAATAAACAGCACGTGTGAAAATAAATTGGACCTGATGCGCCTTCGAGGCACTGAATAAATGGACCACTAAGGGTTAAGAATTTACTCTTCTGCTACTATTGTCCAGTTTGAAAACTGCATTTGTATTTACTTTTACTCAAACTCAAAGGCAGTGGTCCATTTTACAATACTTGGGGGTCATCCCAGTGGCAAGATGGATTATTTCAAAATAAATATTACTGCATATAGCCTCATACGGTATGCACTTTACTGGGGCATTACATCTATGTACAATACATTATTATTATGTTTTTTAATGACATGTTTGGAAATGAGTTCAAACCAAGCAAGGAGGATTGCGTCTATGCTTTAACATTTCCTTGGTAAAAAGCTGCTTCCAGGTCGACAGTATATATACCAACAGTTAAGCATGTAACAACATGCATAATTTACTTAAATTCTACAATGAGAGAACTTTTACCTACCAATGCCAGCTTGCCCGACAATCCACGTCATGCGAATAAAGAGCATTACGCCCCAGATGTTCAACATACATCGTACCTGGGGAAAAGGAAGGAAGAATATCAAGGTTTAGTTTAAAATAAACAAAGAAAAAGTGAGTAGTGTGCTATAAATCTTTCTAGCTTTAGCTCATGTCAATGCATTGCATTTATTCTGGCCGCGGCATTTTCGGTACAAAACAGCATGTCGCTTATTTCTGTTCACAACAGTTTCCCCAAAGCAGATGTTCCAACAATACGAGGTGTTATTTTTAGAGCAATGGGATGGCAACCTTTACCATAGCCGGGTATCAAGTTGTCAACCCAGGAACACTCATACACCCACACATGAGAGCACAGTAACTAACTTTTGAATTAGCATAATTAAAAAGAGGATGATAAGCATTTGCCATTAGCTAATTTATTTAAAAATAATTTATCCAGGATAAGCCTACACCAATTTATTTTACAGAGGCGCTTTGGAAACAGCAACTGTACAGCAACACATGCTCTTATTGTATTACTTGTATTGTAACGCTTGAAATGTTTTTGCTTACGATTGTAAGTCGCCCTGGATAAGGGCGTCTGCTAAGAAATAAATAATAATAATAATAACAACAACATGCCAAAAACCTGCTATTAAAATCCACTGCTACAGTAAACCCAGAAGTCAGATACTGTACACTGGAACACCTAAAAATCGTCAATTATGATTGGCTGATTTGGGGTGGGGTAAAACATTAAAACATGATCAAGTCAGTTAAAGCCTTCATCCATGTAACTATCAGAGGGGCTGACTTTTAAAAGCATGCATTTAAAATATTCATGTTGGCCGTATTTAATACAGCAATGATTAGGCAGTAAGTAGGGCGTCTGATCTTTGGGTGACATTTTTTTCCAAATTCGGGTGAATGCTTTTTTTAAAAAGCGGGTAAAATTATTTAATGAAAAATCGAGTGAAATCGGGTGGATTTTTTATATATAAAATCAAGAAACAATAAATAAATAAATAAATAAATAAATAAATAAATAAATATTTCGGGTAGAAATCGGGTTTTATTTAGAAATAAATAAACAAATGCTTTACGAGAAAGTGTTGACAACAAAGTTGCCGTCAATAGTTTAAATCCCCAACGTATGTATATTTCCACACATTGGGGTATGCAAACTTTTGACGACATATCTCTCTCTCCCCTCTCTCTCTCTCTCTCTCACACACACACACACATACACACTGTATATGGAGGCATTTCTCATGAGGTACGACGTAAGCCGACGCATTTAAATGTGTAAATGTGCTGCCCATTTGGAGTAGTCATTTCTGCTTCTCTACATGAGCTTCCTCATATTGTATGATTTAGGTAGCTCATATGGAGGGGAGGCACTATTTATCAGACTAGTCTGAAAATCTGTGCTACAAGAGGCCCATTTGGAGAGGCAGGCTCAGAACACTGGCACTGCCTGCATGCGCGCGGTGCCAGGTTTTAAGTCAGCCCTGATTTCTGCCAACAAATGGAAAATAACACAGCTGCTTAGCCGGTATCAGGCTATAATTTCATCCTCAGGGAGATAAAGGGTAATGCGGACCCTAAATATTCTCTCCCTTCTCAGTACTCTCCCTCTGTTCCTGGGTTGTTCAGGAAGGTTAGGAGCCTGCACTCTCCATCATAAAAAATAGTCATGACTGTTGCCATAATTCTCTTTCCTATCAGCTGTTTTGTGACTTTCTTTGCGCCCAAATAAGACCAATTTAAAATCTGACTTCTTTGTGGACCCTTTTAAGGCTGGTGCAACTGTTCTGCTGCTTCATAAATATAATTAATATAATTAATATCAATTTACACATAAGCCTCACCTACAATTTGCCCATGCATATAATTAAGGCTTGACACGCCTTAAAATGCATGGCTAATGAGCGGCAGAGCACATTTTGGCAGTGCTAACATGGCCTTACTTGCCAAAAGTGTCATGATACATACAGGGCAATTTTAAGGCCAGCGTAAACTCGGCGCTATGGCATTAATGCCACCGCAAACACTTGATACATGACCCCCTATATGTTAATTCTTCTAATTTTAAGTTTTGTTTAAACTACTGTAAATGGCCTATATTTTTACCTCAGCGTGTACAATTTAATTACATTTGGAAAGATGATCGCACAGATAACAGCCGATTTCCATTAAGTCTTGAAATGTCACTAGAATCATCTGTTAGAAAGAGAAAAACGGCATGGCAACGCTCGCAATGGAATAATGTATTTTCATTTCTATCTTCTCTGTCACAATATTATTTAAATCATAATGGTTATTAGTTGGCCTGAACTAAAACATTTCAAAGCTTCATAATTGCTCAAGGATAGAGGGTTTAAAAGCTCCAGGCGGGACAGCCAGTAAAAAAATATATAGATATAATAAAAAAAAATACTGTAAGCTGGCACCTGTGGAGTGAACTCTAGATGGTTATTTCTACATTGGCCACCGTACTGTACCTCTACTTTATATAAAAAAAAAAAAAATACAAAATTAAGATTACTGATTTTGTTGCAAGTTAATACTACACAGATGGCTTGGCAAAGTTTCACAGGCTGAAAATAAAATGGCCTCATTCTTCAAAACCCAATCAACCCACTGAGTCCAGCCTGACAGATCACAAGTTAATTTGTATTCAACTTAATGAAGTTTAAAATCACACTCTCACATGATAATAATGGGTTATGTTGGTTAGAAAGCAATGCTAGAGCAGTACCTTGAAGTACTGTAACAGGATTGATTGACCGGATTTGTAAAAAGCAGGAACCATTTGAAATGGGGACTGCAAGTACACCAACTTCAAAGTACAGTTATTTTTACTGCCCTCAGCCTATTATGATGTTGGCAATGATCATAAAATAAATCAAATAAATACAGTATTGTATTATTGTTATTTCTACTTTCTGTGGTCACTAGGTAGATGGAACTGGCTTTAAAATACCTCTTTTGCTGTTCTAATCTGGATTACACACTTTATGTATATGTAGAATAGAATGTCCTCATGTCTCAAATATGGCAAATCTGCTGTAGTATAGTAGTCTACGAAATGAATGAGCAGGCTAGTGAAAGTGAAAGCCTGAGAATCACTTAAACAGTCATGGCATGAACTTGGTTCAACAAAACAGTATAGCATATTCATAAGTGAATGGAGGCCAGTATGTATCAGTTACAGAAAGTATCAATAAGGTCTCTCTAAAAGTACAGTACAAGGTATATGCAAGGATTGGAGACCTATATTGATTTTTAGAGAACATTCCAGTAACTTGTGCCTTGGAGGTAGACAATGGCTGCTTATAGACCAGTAAACAGGCATTATTCTCGAGTTAATTTGTGTCTGCTTTTTTAGTAGCATGTCAATTATTTTTCAACAAAGCATGTGCCATATTCCATTTAAACGATAATAAAACAAAATACTGGGTTATGTACTGTAATGAGTAGTCTTGGCTACTGTTCTGCCCTTAAACTAGTTAATACAGGTCTCAAGAGACTTCCCTGGCATGTTCATTTTTATAAATGCTCTAAATTGAAATGGAGATTAAAAGAACACTTTTGGGGCAACTGGAAAAAAGGAAGTTATACACGACATACTGTTAACCACTTATCAAGATCAAATTTTACACTTGTGCAAAACCTCATCGTTTCTGTCAGTATACTGTAGAGCTACAGCTATGACCAAAGGTTTTGCATCACCTAGAATTTTAGGATGGAGATTTTTTTTTTTTTAAACTATATGAACATCTAGTTGTTTTATTAAAAATCATGTAATCAAAAGTCTACCAGATGCCATAATAGTAGTATTTCATGTTAGATTTTGAAATGCCAATTGTCGTCAGTTTATCATTACGTATACGGAAAACTACAAAGCAGTATGTAATTCAATATGTTCATGTAACATTATTCTGCAGGTTTCATTTGACTTTATGAAGCTAAATGTGTTAATTCTATAGACTTACACAAAACTTTTGGCCATAGCTGTACATTCCATGTGACACAGCTGTGGGTTCCAAATATACCCTCACTGGCTGTGCTCTATATTCACCTGCATTACTCAGACTATTTCTAGGGTAAATCAATTATCACTCCAAAACAGTAATACAATGCCTCTATTTTACTTCTGCTCAAACAAATGTGTTGCCACTGGGTAAATGTAAAAAAACATGTTGCCCACAAAGTGTCAGTTCTTAAAAGATCAAATATTTGATTAAATATTGAAAGAGGAAGTGACTGTACTTACCTCAAACAAAAGTTAAATGTTTTCAAAACAAGAGTCTTTAAATATCTGTGAAAAGCTGGTGTACGGTAAACTCCACAATGTTTACTTACCAGTACACCTTTAATCCAGCCAAACTTCACAACACCTTTGCCCTCATTCGCTTCCTTGGCTGCTGCCTCTTGTGCAGGAGTGGTTTCTTCTCCATTTGCATAGCCGTCCTCAAAGGGCTCCTATAAAAGAAATCGAAAGGACACTTAGCTAGGACACCTGCCTTGTTGCATCAGTCTACAAACCCTAAGTTCTTCATGGAAATAAAACTGCACCACCATTTCCTATCCCAACAGACCCCAGAGTCTTGCTGTACATTGTTGGGACACTTGACACCAGGTCTGGATAAACTGAACTGCATGACTGAATCAATGCAATACAGTCAGAAGTGGGCATTCTGTTCAAAGGATTTGTTACTGTAGATCTGTGATGTGCTCTGGAGGCACAGATTTTTAAACCCCTACCTGCTTTCTTAAGGTAAAGGAACATGCCCACAAAACTCCTGGAGTGTCTAGAAGCTACAATATATATTCTTTTGCCAGAATTATCTCCTGTAGTAAAGTTTAACCAGGTTTAATGCACATGTCTCCCCTGTGCAATTAGAAAATACTGTAATACACTTGAAAATATGATTCATGGTCAGAGCTTCATCAAGTCCCTATTATTATACGTATACACCATGTTTGATGATCTTCTGTTCTGCCCAGCAATTTCCAGGTATAGTAATGGTGAAGTACACACACGCTCATAAAAATAGCCCAACTACAGTGTAAGCCCTTCAACAGATTGGAGAAAAGAAGCAATTGTTTGTTTTTTTAAAACCAATTAAACATACTGCTGTGTGTGTATGTTTCATACCTGAACTGAAGTACTACAGTATATCTCACGGTTTTTGTTTGAATACAAAAAAGGGTTTATATTACAATGCACACATTGTCAGTCAACCCACAGTAAACATCTATTATGTTGCAGCCTTGTGTCTTTTCATAGTCTCTCCCTGGTCTTTTGAATCTCAATTATAAGATACAATGAATCAATCAAAATTAAAATGCTAAATGCTCAACAGCAGTATAGCATTGAATAAATAACCCCACCAATTTGAAATTAGATTTTTTCCTATTAAATAATTGTCACACATAGTGTATAAATATTCACAGCTATCCATCACTGAATGAATCAGTCAAGGTCAAACACAGGAAGGCTTGGAAACAAAGCACAGACTCTAGACTATAGACGCTTCCCTCCCTGCTAAACATTGTAAGGTACTATATAGATGCAGTACTGTACTAAATACTGTGGCTTAAATAGTAAATAGTACTAAATAGTGTGGCTTAAAATGCTAAAGAGCCAGCATTTTACTAGTTCTTTATTAGTTTTACATACACATACAGTACATATAAAATAACCGCTATGCAGCAATTTTTATAAAAATGTGTTGGCGCCTTGAAGTCGATTTATTAAACACAAAAATTATTAATTATGCTCTATATACTGTAACAAAACAACTGTACCTAATCACAATATTGACTCAAAGGCAACAGCTCCAAGACTTTTAAAAGCTCAATTTGGGTTACCAATGTTGCAGCATCAGAGCTTCGTGGTACAGAGTTCCAGTCAACTGAAATATGACTTAAGCCACTTTAGCCCATTGTTTATAAAAAAAGGACAGTGGTGTATCACTCTCCTCAGAACAGTTCAAATGCAGAGACATGCTTTATGCAAGCAAGGCTTACATTGACAGCCCTATGAGATCTCATCAGTGGAGCAGCTTGAAAGAAGATGTATTGATTCACAGTGTCTCTAAACAAGCAGTTTCACATTTCTAACACATCTGGGGTGATGCCTCTTCATACTACTGTACAGGTATCCCATATCCCATCTGTTAGTAAGGGAACTAGAGGTATCTTATGTTGTGTTCTGCTCTACTTTAAAAGGAGTTGCACTGCCTTATTACAAAACATAATATTGGGGGGGGGGGGGGGGGTGTGTGGATTAGATTTAAATCTCATTCAGACTGTTCTAGGACGATGCAGTTACTGTACATGTTTAACCAGCAACATTGAATTGCCTGCCTGCGCTTTACTGTTTGGTATACTGTACTGCACATAAGCTCAGACACCATCTGAAGGATATGACCCTTTATTACCTGGATCTAAACCGAAAGAGTACCTCCTAAACACCACCTGAATTGTTGAATATTTGATGTTTGTTTTTACATAATTTGTAGCCAGACATTACAATCTGGAATCTGTTTTTTTTTTTTTTTTTTTCTGATGATACACGTTACAACCAGTTCATATTTTACTTGTATCTGCATCTTGGTTGATGAGGTCAAACAGCTCCCAGCACCCAACAGTTTGTGGCTACTGCACTTTTTAATTCTGCTAATATTTCAGCAGAGATGGCTTCAGTTCATATCACTTCTCTACAAGGACAACAAATATTTCCTGTTAGTAACCTTGACTCCACATGGGTCAATGTTTTTGATTCCTTATGAACAGCCAACACATCAATTAATCAAAGAATCTTCTACAATAGAAAAGGGCTCAACAAAACACTTCAATTGATGCTCATCTGCTTTGTTATAAAAATATAAACAGTTGTGTTTTGTGTGTACTTATGGAATAGGCCCACAGTAAACCAGCCTTCCAAATGATTAAATTATAATTCAGTACAAACGATGTTGCATGAGCTGTTATGCTACAAGCCTGCCAGTCCCTAGAATGCCTTTACTCAGGATGTCTGTTACAAGATAATTAAAAAAAATTTAAAAAAAGTAAAATACTGAAATAAACTAAAAATTAAAAACCTGCTCTACGTACAGTACATTGTCAATAAACTGGGAAGAACAAAAACTGCATTCATTTTTTTTTAGACGTCCATAATTAAGACTCCATGACCTGTTCAAGGTCAAAAGACATATTAGACATTATGGTAAAGCTGAAGTCAGGTATAGCAATAGGCTTTAAAACAAATGTGCCATTGATTAGGATGGACACCCAGGCATGTGACATGGGCTGAGATTTCACATGCTGCCTTAAACCTCTGCCAACATCAACCTCCATACCCTAAAAAGGGCACCTGAATAATTCAGTAAGATGCCATCTCCGGGGTCTATCAACACCAGGGACACAGAGTCATTTAGCAGGGACGGGATTTATAAAACTCCCATTATTGTCAGCAGCTCTCTTATCTGTTGACACTGGGCTGTGCTTGCAAAGGGTCAGCCGGGGCGGGGCGAGTATGCTACTGAAGAGGTATTGTTAAAGCTATGAGCACAGTGCCGACACGTGGGCTGCAGCTTAAATAATGCACAACTCTCTTAACAATGGGGCAGTTAAAACAACAAGCTGCCGTGGGAGTGAATGACATTCCCTCTGTGGCCAGCAGTAGGGAAAGAGGATGCAGAACTTCTTTGTGTTTCAGATTTGATATGGTATTGTGTTTTCATGAAAGGCATTTTAGATAAACAGCATACTGTACTGGGCACTGAAGGCCCGTTTGTCCGTGACTCGTAACAGATACAGCATGGGGTGCCACTGCAATGGACCTTCCTGGCTCAGCTCTATCAGTCATTTGAATTAAAATGATTATTACTTTAAAGTTGACACCAACACGTATCCATACCATTGTTGTATTATTATTACACTTCATAATGGAGAATACTCTTACCGTACAGTAGGTAATTCAATCTGTGCCATTAGAGGAGTTCATTGCCCCAAGGGTTCAAGATGCACTTATTTGTATAAATGGAACCTCTCATGACAAACACAGCTCCACGATACTTACTTTGAAAAGTCCTCAATAATAAAATGTTGTCTTTTATGCACAGCACTAAAACACAAATATTGTACAAGGACAGTTCTTGAACACTGGAGATTCAATAGAGTAGCTCTTACTGCAGATGCCATATTTGCTCAGCTTTTACTTAAGTGATGTCTGCATTAACACCTTGAGTTGGTTGAACAGTTCAGAGTGCAGTCAGCACTCTTAATATGAGTGGGCGATTTAAACTGACAATATTATATTACTGAATAGGTTACCGACAGTACAGCAGGGATAAGAATCCTCGACTCTTCCAGCCCATTCCACTGCTGACCCTTCCAGACCAGGTCCTTGTTTCAAGGTTCTAACCCCCCAGGTTATAAAACAGTTCATTGCCCCCATTCTATCAAACCTGGTGTAAGATGACCCCACAGCACCAGGTGTCCCATGCCAGCTGTCCCAGTACCTTTCTGTTCATTATATTCACCTGATGGAATCCAGTTGTAAAAAACAACTACTGTATGAACAGGAGGAATGTCTAAGGAGCATTCAACAGCCCCCCCAATTAATAATAAACAAAAAACAGAAGGAAGTACTGAAGTGGAAAAGTACATCAAGGCTATTTCACAGCTTTGCTCTGTATTAATCTCCATATTGGCTTTTATGCAATGTAAACCAGTTCCTGTACTGTATGACATTTGAGGGCCTGTACTGACAAGAGTTGCTCCCGATAGCAATTTGATAACATTTCAATTGCCCCACACATTTATTAGCCTGGTTTCCTTAGCAATATTTTAATGTGACAATGTGATGGCACCATCTAATTATTTGACAAGAGTCACCAGCACAGAGGCTGCTTTGGTTACCCATCAGTAACTTTGAAAGTTCACAACAAATACCTCTCATCATAATTTCAAATTTTTCTGTGATTCAGGATACAAACAGATATATTACGATGTGTGATTGAGGGAGTACGGTGGTTGAGGAATCATATTGTCATAAATAACAACTGCCGGTGCAGTTGAGAGTACATGTGTGAATCAGAAAAAAAAACACACACACTTCTATATTTCTCCTGGGATCCTGGCCCCAGCTGGGTTACACGCTTCAGTGTGCAGGGTAAAGCCACGTCCAAGAATTATTTTCCAAAACATTAACAGTGAGGCCCACTTGAAATACAGCACTAGGCTGCAGGGGTCTCTGAAGCAGAAAAGGGACGTTGATCCTGATCACACCAAATCAGTGTACTTTGACAGACATGAAGGAAAAACCTGGAACCAAAATCAGCAGTATGACAGAAAATATTCAGATAAACATTTAAAGTTCTTGTTCTGTACCGTATCAATGGGGCAGTTTACAATATTTGTCCACCAGATAGGGCCAAGCGCTGAGGAAAAATTATAAACAAAAAATACACACACACACACCTTTAACAGTAGAATACAGTGAACAGGTTTGTTGGTCTATATTCAGAAAGAATCATTACAGCAGTAAAAGCACAGATACATTGATACTTCTTGAATATAACTACAGTAGGTTGGGAAGGCCTGCTGTAAAGTACAGTTCCAAAGAAATGGGAGTAAAACTGATATACTGTAGTAATGTTCACTGCCGTCCCTACAGCAAGTAAATTGAGAAAACAAAATTGCTGTCCAGTAAAAATACTTATCCACAGGCGATTAGAATTTGATAAAATAATTGATTATAAACTGCCGCCAAGTTGGCTGAATCAATTTAGAACGATGCAGGCCTCACAGCTCTTCATGCAGAAAAGTGCAGAAAGCAAATCCTCTCGGCTGGAGTGCACTAGCAGGACGTACGCCTGACTTTTAGCTACGTCAGACTTAAAAACAGAAATAAACCAGACTTAAAATGCAAACTTAGTGCACCACCAGGACGTACATGTGTCTGAGTTACACCTGGGTTTAACTCCTACTCATAAAGAGTAGGCGTAAGGATTTAGTCTCAGGTGTAACTTATTTAAATAATTGGCGCAACGTATATAAAATTGAAATAAAAGTAAAAAGTATGCTATGTTTAATTCATAGATTCCAGTATTAGTGAGCACTGAGGTGTGAATGTGTGGTGAGGGATCGAAGTAATCCTTTGGACAAATATGACGACAACGAATTGTTTGAAAGGTTTCGTTTTCACGGACATGAGTTTACGGAATTAATTGATGAATTAGCCGATTTACAACACGAGTCTGACAGGAACAGCACACTTCCCCCAGCCATGCAAACGCTTATTGCCGTGAGATTTTATGCCAACAGGGCATTTCAAAGTACAGTTGGAGATGTGGTTAATGTACACGGAATGCCTGTCGTGCAATTCGCCAAGTCTCGCTGGCACTACAGCGACAACTGCACAGGTATGTGTCGTATCCACACGCAAGATAAATTGTCACTATAAAAGCAGAGCTGTATGGCGAAATCAGGAATCCCTGGTATAATAGGCTGTACCGATGGCACCCACTTCAGAACTCAAGCCCCAGTCCAGGATGAATATTTTTATGTAAAATCAGAAGGGTTATCAGTTACTAAATGCCCAACTTGTCTGTGATGCATACGTGACCATGTTTAACTGTGTAGGGAGATGGCCGGGCTCAACACGCAACGCCTGCATCCTTAAAGAAAGCACAATTTACTGGGACTTTGAGTCAAGGAAATGAGATGGTATCCTTCTCAGGAAGTACCTTGTAGTTCTAAGTTGCAAGGATAAAGAGACTCTCATTCGCAGGAGTGTGAACCGTTTGTTCAATGATCGCTATACATTGATATTTTGGGTGAAGGCCCACCGCCAGTTGCAGGGTATTTGCGAAGACTGCTGTAGTTTTTTGCCCTCGCTAAAAGATCCTTCCACTTTTTCCTCACTTCCTCAACACTTCTGTACTCATCACAGCATTGATTAACTGAGTCAGCTATTTCTTTCCAAATGTCTTGCTTTTTTTTTTGTTTTGCTTGGCAGCAAGAATAGATTTTTATTTAGGATACATTTCTATCAAATTTCTAATTTCAGCATCGGTAACACTTGTTTTCCTCTTTTTTGCACTCGGTACATCCATTGTTTTGATAATTTACAAATTTTGAAGTCTCACGGTTGTAGGGAGTTGTTTCTGAGTGCTTAGTAGGGCTGTATTAGAAGGTTCGAAAGTTTGAAGGTTCAGTCGCTAGCCAGGAATTTGAAGATTGTTTTAAACCTACGAAGGTTCGTCAGACGCCATTCACGCACTGTGTTTTTTTTTCTGTTAACAGAAATCGTTTGACAATGTGTAAATACTATAAATCACACATTAAATGTCACTCACATGCAAAATTAGTTCTTTTTATTTGTATAATTCATATTACTTAAACAAAAGTTGTATTAAAATCCAACCAAATCATAGCAATGTAGCAACTCTATATGGCGCCGCTGCTGTGTATGGAGCAGGGTATATTATCCAAAGCACTGGGGGGTACCTATAGTGGTTGTAGTGCTTCAGTAAAATATGTACTGAATACCTAGTGTACAAGACAGTGTAAGAGAAGTGCTATGGTAGAATATGTTTGAAACATACAAAAAATACACACTAACACTAATTTTAATTTTAAAAAAACTGAGCACCGTCCATCCCTCCCCCCTCCAGCTTTTGTCAACCAGAGGCAAATTTCTCCATTCAGCATCTCGACAGCAAAGTGCTGTACAGCATAAGCTGTATTGAAAGAAATGTCTCGAAACCCCTCTGCTGTCTGGGATTTTTTTTGTTAAATGCCTAGACGACCAAAAAAAAAAAAAAAAATGTACCCTTTGTTGCAGCCCTAGTGCTTAGCAACTAGGTTGAAATATCCGGTAATATTTTTCAAGGAAATTTATGAGACAGTAATCTAATAAATTAAAATACACATACTCTAATAATGTATTACTTATTTAAAACACAACTAGCAGATATATTTAAATATACACATTGTATTCACATGAATGCACGTTACATATGCCAGACTTAAAAGCATTAACGTAAGGCATAGTTACGTCTGAGATAATTTTGTGTTGGTGCACCAGACGTACTGAAAAAAAGTAAGTCACGTGTATTAACACCTGACTTTGGGTATATGACGACTTTTAAGACTTGGACTTACGTCCTGTTGGTGCATTCCAGCCGTGATGACTTGATTTTATGTAATAAGTCCTTGTGGCTATACAGTAGGTAAGATTAGGATACTCGCATTTTATAAAACTATCTGACTAATATTCGGGTATACCTGAGGACAATTTAAATCCTGCCTGATGAGAGCTTGATTTAAGGAAAATATAACTGAAATTTAAGTAAAACTGGGTATACCAACGTGTGACATTTCCGTGCCAGTTCCATGTTCTACAGGAGCTTAACTAGTCTATTTTTTGGCTTTAACAGGTGGGCCAGCTGTAAGAGGGCACCCTGAAAAGAATGACATTTATAAGAGACAGACATGGTGCAGATATATACTGTACATACAATACATGATAATGTTTTCATAGATAAACCATGTTGTTTGTGCTTAACAAAAAATAACACCTGCTGTAGAAAAAAACAACATCTGTTATGTGCGTCGGTGGGTTCGTCATAACAGAAGTATGTTGTGCTCCCGAGATGGATCTACACATTATTTCAGTTTAAGAATGTTTATTTTTAAAACGCTGCAAGAAAAGTGAAACATTTACACCGATGTATCATTCACTTCAAACATTTTAAGCCTGATGGAGACATATGCAATACAAATAAAAACCTTCAAAATGAAAAAACAGGGGAGTCAATTTGAGAATTACACCAAACCAATGAGCAAGGAACAGGAACCGTCAAATAGTACAGCTCCGAAAGCAGACATCACACACGTAACAATCACAGTGAGGCAGAGCAACTAGACTCAGAAATGCATGTCTTTAGATGTCATTTGGACCTGGGTGAGAAAATCTAATTTCAAATATGACATGTTGCCTCCTAAACTGCAGCTCAACTGAGCTTCAAAAAGACACCATTCCCACAAACCCCGCCCCTGGGAAACAAAGAACTAATGAAATGAAAAGTGCCTTCGGTCATACAACCAGTAGTAAGACACTGATAAGCCAATAGCTTATTTCAGACTGCGGAAGGACACAACATCGTTGTGAAAAGAAAATAAATCCATAAAGCAACTCAATAGAAGCATAATTCTAATCTAAAATCAAACATCATATTATTTAAATCTAATATGTGAAGAGGTCAAGCTAACTTCTAAAATAAATTTGATTTTGGGCCATGGTGCATTATAGATATACTGTATAGAGAACGCAAGAGAGAGGGGGAGAGATAGGAGAGAGAGATCTATTTATATATTTTTGTAGCAGTTGGCTGGGTTTACTTTTTAAACCTATAACCTTGGGGGAAATCATCAGCTGAAATAGGTTAAAACTCAGCTGTAACTAGACCCACTGTTATTTGCATTATTAAAATAGACCCTGGTATTGTTAAATGGGTTTCTGTGGTGTGAAGGGATTGCACTTCTACATATTCTTCATTCCTTTGTAATTGGTCCATGTGCATCAATATAAAGAAGTTGTAACCTGTGGTACTGTAAATAATTGCCTGTACATTTGATGCATTTTCCCAGGGGTGGCATCAAGCAGTGCTAAATTTAGCATCCATAGTCTTATACAGACTGCAGCAGTGCTCAAGTCTATTTCAGCAGCCTAGATCACTGCTTGAATTGGGCTCCATTCAGCTGACAATTTCACATGGAATAACACTGCACTTAGAGTCTCTTAGACTAATAACACATCCCATCAGTATGAAATACAAGTACAGTATAGCAGACTCATTTGAAAGCATTTTTCTCATACATCAGATATTGATACTGCACAACAGATGTTACTGTAACAGCACATTATCTGCTCATTGCAAAATGCACTATAACAAAGTTGCAGATACAATGCAATATTGTTTGTGCAACTTCAATCCCTATTGGAAAGAGAAGTCTTACAGCACATTATAAATTGAGGTGTAAAGTAGGTGTGGATTGCTAATTTCCACCAGTTGCAACGTACACTTAATGAAAACTTGAAATGTGTCACAACAGCCAACACCTACAGTAGAACTGACACATCGGCTTGTGATTGAATTATTGGTAAATTATGTCAAACTGTATTTATTACCTACATTGCAGAGATTATGTTGTTTTCTTCTCATCTACTGAGCATTCTGCATGGCTTTCCTTGCTGCATCTGGGTACCTGGGGAATACAGTAGTAACCTGGCACTGCCTTGATCTGCTGTGCGGTCTTCCCATAAAATCAGTGTTTTACTACATATCTACACAGCAGCAACCCAGTTTAAATTCCTCGAAATTCTTAGGGTGTTTGATTCTGGATGCATCCACAGACTGATTGCCAAATTACTTGCATGATGCTGACTCTATAAATCTTAGCCTACTAAAATAGCATGTACTGTAGCTGTAGAACCATGTGTAAAATATCAAATGGAAAACTGTAAGGGGTGGTGCAGTGCAGTTTATCATTTGAATGAAGAACATGACAGGTCCTTATACAGAGCTCACCAGGGTACTGCAGCAATGCTGTACACATTGTATTGATACAGATCTGTTTCAGCAGCACAACAATGCAGCTAGTGGAGTTATTTGAATACAGTATATTTAACCATTTAAAATTGCAATTATTGTAGCTCCAAACGTGAAGCCAAAGACTATGCATAGTACCGTACCTTATAGAAAAGCAGCATAATGGGACTAGGACACAAACAGCAGAGTCATCAGCGAGGTAGGTCACTGCAAGGTCAAAGCAGAACATGGGAGACTATGTTCTCCCTGACAGACATGCTGGCCAGTGGGTGTGAAGCTCTGTGTTGCATTCAGTGTCCTTGTCTGATCCCCAAAGGTAGCTGCTAATTGTATTGAAGGCCTGTACTCTACACAACAGCAGCAACCCTCATGGAGTAGTTAATGAGTAAACCCTTTGCCTTACATAAAAATGTAACCTTATTACAGTATCACTTGTAACCATTTATATTTATTTATTTATTTTGGGGGGGGGGGGGGGGGTTGATGGCTTTGATACAGTGTACTGCAAAATTAAATCTCATGGACCAGTTGGAGAAGCCATTTGCTTATTTTTAATAATATCTGGTTTGTTTAAATTATTTGTTGCATCGTTGAGGTTTTTTGGATTATTAGACAGGCCACAAATTATGTGAACATTAACCTAGAGCATACAGTAAGTTTGAACATTAATATAAAATTCAATTAAAATGTTGTTAAAAAGCATACAATACTATCAAACTTACCAAAATGGGAATGAAACAGAGCACCTAAAAGGTATCTATCTGCAAATTACAGTCAGTACTGGCTGCTATAGTAACAGAATTATTCTTGGAAAGGCATTTTTTTGTAGGTCAGGTAATTAAGCTGTTGCTGGCTTAAAACAAAGCAGGTCTTATTTTCAGCTGCACAGCTATTGAAATATTCTTGTTTGTACATAACAGGATGAAGAAGATATTGTCTGCACTTGTCTAACTTAATTATTCCAAGCTTGCTTTGGTTTTAAAGTTCAATGTATCTTCATTAAAGTTAAGGTTCATGTGGTTGTCATGGGTGTGCAATTCATAATCACCAGACGCCCGGGACAACAAGATTTGTGTGAGGGACAACAAGTTCTGCCGTTATACTTTGCCTGTCAGACAAGTAGTTTTTATTTATTTTTCCTAGGTTCGTTCTGTTGCTAGAAAGACACTCCGGGTATATTTCTAGAAAGCAATGCAAGTTTCTGAAACTGAATTGCGGAAATCTAAACACCAAAGCATAAACATTTTAAAAAGTCCCACCCCTATCACTTCTGATTGGCTAGCTGTGGAAGAAGCTGATCTTCTATTGGTTACAAAGAAACCCAGAAATGAGAGCCTCTGGAAAAGCAGACTAATCTTTTAAACTTAAGGTATTGTTTAAGTTTTTTGTAAATTCGCAAATAAATGATACTGCTTTCTTAATACATGAACCAAACATTTAAAAAAAAAAACACAATCTAGTAAAGTTATAAAAAAACACCAGTCGCTAAGGTATTAGCGGATTAGAAAAAAAAAAATGTGTAATTTATAACACTTCGTGGTCAAGAGTGTACTTGTTGGGATGTTTAAAAAAAAAAATTAAAGTTTACTGTTCATTAGCATTTCATACAAACTTTCCCTGGCAAAAAAATTTAATGATTTTTTTTCTTTCGATTTTAGTGTTGCTAACCTAGTTTGCTATTTACCAATTTTTTTACAAAACTGCAAAGAATATCAAGAAAAAAACAGAATTCCATAAGACAGCAGTAATAGTTGCCAATGATTTTGTATCTGTGATGCAACAAACTAAAAACACCTGTACATCAGGAGATGGACTCAGCTTACAGAGAAAGAGTGGAACAAAACAGGCAGAAGCTATTTTTTTTTATTTGAATAACTCCCAAGTAGTGTTTATTACAGTTGTACTCTTAGTATGTTACTTAAATTTACTAGAAAATGTGTTCCAAACTGCACTGAATGAACATTTCCTTAAAGTATCTTATAAATGTGTTGAGGTGACATGGGGTCACAGGGAACCTTTTGTGTATTTTGAAGAATTTAGTGAACCCATCAAGCTACAAGGCTAGATCCGCCCCTGATAATCACCAACTGATTGATTGTATTCATTGTTAAATAAAACCAAAATCCTGCAAGTTATACTCTACTTTTTTGTGTGTGTTTTGTGCGATGGGGAGGGCCAAGTAGATTTTTAAGAAGGACAAGTAGATTTTCTAGCATTTTGTCCCTTGGACATCAAGTTTTTTTTTCAAAAATTGCACATCCCTGGGTTATGGAGATTTTGGGAAAACTGCAAAACCACATTGAATCCAGACAGATACAGTAGTCATATGTGTGTGGTTATACAGTACTGTGTATCTTATGGTTTCTCATGACCTGCTGATGCAGGGTCACTTTATTAGCGCTCTAGTGCATCTCAGGAGCATGTCACCTCTCCTGCGAAAAACGAACCAAGCTGCTTCACACACACACACACACACACACACACACACACACACACACACTTCAGACACATACCGGAACTGAACCCAAAATGGTAAATGATAATAATGAAAATGCTGATTTTTCTACAAAGTACAACTTGTAGATTACAGATGCTGTACCATACTGTAGGGTAAATGGTGGAGCCAATTTTAAAACTTTTTGTTCAATCTAGAACTAGTTAAGTCAGTCACCAAACACAGTTTCAACTGTGCTGTTCAGACTAAAGTGTTTGTTTACTATAAACAAGGACCCTTGAGACAGTGTTTTAAAAGGCTGAAGAGTTCTCAGTAAGAATTGCGTTTCCCAGATTACTCTGGGGTAATGACCGAACACAACCTCTACAAAACAACCTCTCCATAATATTCCAGGCTGCACTATTGTCAGTATCATCAGATTCCAGAAAAAAAGCCTTTGTAAAAGTCCCACCTAAGATCAAATCATGCCAGCCAGTTTTTTATTTTTCTTCAAAATAATTTCCCAAAATAAAACCAATGTCACCTTACAATAATTGATTTTGAGTTTCATTGTTTTAAAATAAAATATCAAACAGAACGAAATTTCAATGTACCCTTTGTAATTCAGTAATATGAGAGAATTGGTCAGGGGTCTGAATATTTTTGCAAGGCACTGTATATATATATATATATATATATATATATATATATATATATATATATATATATATATATATATATATCTGTAAACTGAAGGTCAAATTTAGTATTGTCTACTATTAATGTATCTTCAGAACAAGAGAACATGCTGAAATGATCCTCTAAACTAAAGGGAAACAACTGCCTTAGTGTGTATGAATAAATACAGTAGGCTTAGTCTTTCTGAAGTGCAGTGCAATTTACTACTTTTCACCTTAATAGGTTCCATGAATAAAAACTGTATCCTGGTGCATTTTAACAGCAACACTTTGCAGAAAGTAACAACAACAAGCATTTCCCCCTCTACTCCTTAGTCAGTGTGTTGTAAGGTGTCTATTTTTGCTCACCTATCACACAGAGGTGGACCAAGCAAGAGAAATTCCAGCTGTCTCTTTGGTCATTACTGCCTGACCGTTCCTCCCCTTCACATGCTGGATTTATAAAACATGTGCACATAAAAAATGACTGCCTCTCATAGGGCGGAAAAAATATATCATTTCGCTCAATTGTGTATGTGTGTGTGTGTTGCAGTATTAAGCGAAAAAACACATTTCATAAATGCACCACTGTCATTTATAAATGTACACAAGCATGCAGAGAGATGGAAATAATTAATTTCACGAATGTTACAGAAGCCAGTGCTAGCCTGAGCAAAACCTCCTCAGCAAAACAACCTACCCTTGTTACAATACCCAAGTGTGTATACAGAGTTCATGAGAAGACTCTTCCTGAAGCAGAAGCTTATGATGTATACATGAAACACACTGTACCATGCTGCTCAATGCAGCTCATTATCTCTAAACCACATTCATCTTGCAGTCAAAACTTTACTTGCTGTATACTGTAGGATTCTCTGTAATGCCAGCCCTGTAGATGTACAGTAATCTCATAATTCAAATTCTTGGTAAGACTTGGGAGTTACAACCGTCTAACCTGTATCGAGCAAGCAAGATAGAACTGTATACGGCCATAAAACAAGAAAGAAAATGTTCACATTAGCTTAGGGGATCTTCTCACAATACAGAGCCTAAATGGTCACAGGCCAAGTAAATAACCATGAACCTCTCTGCAATTTCATCTACTTTAGTTTCAGCACATGCTCTTTATTACACTTACTGTAGTATCCACTACTTGACTAAGTTAATATAGCCTCCTCAGTGTTAAATCCCCATTTTATTAAAGGAGCGTGTGCAAGTAAAGATGTTAACTATGCAATTTCCCCTGTGTCATCACAGCATAACATTCAGTGAAACCAAAACGAAAGAGGAAGCAACCCTCACTGTAAAAACAGCCAAAATATGACATGCTGCAGGCGTTCAGAAACAAAGATCACATGGCCTACTGCTACAGTAAAATCTTAAACTGTTGTGAAAACACAGTCAGTCAGCTTTACTCATTTTGTTTTTATTCTACATATAGAAGCTAGAACAAAACCAATCCCCCCCACAAAGGGGTATGCATTGTAAAAAGTATCACAACACCCCTTGACTTCTTATCATATTCACAACTAGTTGCTGCATCCTGTGCTCTCTACCTTACTGGGGTTCAAACAGGAAACTAGTGTTTTTCTCTGAAAAAAGTATGTGTAACGTGTAAAAACCCAAACATGGCAAATAATCATAACTATAGCAGTTGAAAAAAGAGATTTGAATATAGTAGACAGGACGCAGAATTAAACATGGAGCTTTGCAACTACCTGACCACATGTCCCAATGCAGACACAAGCCTAAAAAGTATCCTAGTGCATTTTCTTTCAGTAAAGTTAGTTACACATACAGTAGCACAGAAATTAAGAAGTAGTCTCTGCAGAGGCACCAACAAATGTGTTAGTTCATTTATTTACTTGTTTATCGATTACTCACATAATTCTAAACTGATGTTTAAAACATTCGAGGGTTTTGTTTGCGAATCTGTACAAATGATGTATGCTGTGTCAAATCGTACATCCCAGAAAACGTCTAAACTTTTCTGTTACTGTGTCAGCGCATTTATTTGCACTGCTGTAGCACTTAGACCAGGAAGGAAGACCACACACAGTCCAGCCTACATTTTCTAATGCGCTTCTCCGATTCAGCCACATGTCTGTCAGATTCCTGCTCAGATACAGGTAGGGAGCACACAGCTACAGTAGCAGGAGATTTAAGTGTCAATCCTAGATTCATTGCTGGGTGTAAAATGGAATATTATAGGGGAAAAAAATAAGAAAACATAAATAAATAAATAAACAAACTACTGTTGTTGCAGATGTGTTCTGTATTTACATGCACCATTGTCTCTATGCTTAATTTGCATATCATCTCCATTATCTATTGTAATTCCTAACAAAACAACTACAGAATAAATTTGGGATTTAAAAAATGTATTATCGGTCAGTGTTTAGAAAGAGAAAAAACAATACATTCATATACTGTACACCCCACATACAAACAAAAATAGCTGGCGTTATTAAAATGACAAACATACCAGTGCCAAGAAAATAAATATATTCTGTAGTGTGCATGAAATAATTACAAAAAGAAGAAATGTGTAAAAAAAAAAATAATATCACATTATTTTTACATACAATTACCCATTTATGCAGTTGGGTTTTTACTGGAACAATCTAGGTAAAGTACCTTGCTCAAGGGTGCAACAGCAGTGTCCCCCACTGGGGATTGAACCCATGACCCTCCGGTCAAGAGTCCGGAGCACTAACCACTACTCCACACTGCTGCCCTGCTGGGGTGCTATAGCAGACGATAAATAAGGTTACAACGAACAGTAGTTCAAATATATAAAACTTTGGGCTCAAATTCAATGAATTAATCAAAATGCAGGAGGGAGGTTAAAAGTATTTCAACCAATGGGCACGCATGTATGTATATTTATTTGAAAATAGCAGAGTTAAAACAAACAGAGACGGGTATAGTAACACCACCAAGATCGAAAGACGTCAGACAAAGACTGTAATTAAAAGAGCAGCCTAGAGGAGCTTGCCTGGTTTTTGGAGTTGGCTCCTGGTGAAAACAGAAATGCAACTTGAGAACTCTCTATACCACAACACACTGCAGCAGCCTCATGATCATGTCATGAATGATGAATATCATGAGTATGCACAACAAAAGACAAAATGAAACCACTGAATTAACATATACATTTGTATGATGACATACTATTTTTGTACCATTCCATATACACTCAAACAGACAACTATTAATAGTTTATTACTGAAAGTGCTCATAAGTTTCTTTTTAATTAAGGGCTATTGATTTGCTACAAAAATAATACAAGCACACAGAAGAATATAATGCCCTATTTGAACAGCTGTGAAAATGTTCTCCAGCAATGCAATGCACTCAATATGGTATGCAAAATACAGAAATAGGAAACCACATTGGTAAATCTCTTCAAAGACGGAATGAGACAGAATCACTGTGTTTATAACAATAGACACACACACTCATGAAGATTTTAAGATTAAAGTATTTCAATCAAGGGCATTAATCATGCTTTGTTCACGAGAATGCATTATTAAGACTGGTATAATTATTTGTAATGTGGGGGTGAAGAGATCTGTACAGTAAAGCTAGCACCTGAACGGCCATAGCCATACAGACAGGCGCTGAGCAAAAGCTTGCTGTGTTGACATCGAGAAGGATAGTGTCCACTCCATGCAGAGAACTACTACATGAAACCCTTCCACTGCAAGACGGTGCTCGTGAAGCCATTGCCCAGCCGAGACCGTTTGAAAAGGCCGTTTAAAGAGGCCGGAGTCGCCGTGAGGATAGCGGGACTCCGGGAGCCCAGAAGTAGATCAGTTTAGGGGATGCTGATCCCAAACAGTATAGAGAGGGTTTGTGTAGTGTAGTAGGTTCCTAGAGCGGGATGTTCCTTTTAGTGGGACTAGCGCTCGCCTTGTGTGGCAAACTATTATTTTTAGCTTTGTTTTGTTTTCTTTATGAAATCTGACACTACGCCTACCATTACTGGTACCCTAGTGGCAGCACCTGTGTTGTAATTAAATCTGCACGCCTGTGTGGCGTGTCAACACCCAATGCTCTGTTTCTGCCTCAGTATTATTCAGTGATGACCCATGTATGTATCACCACCTTGTTAGACCTACATTAAAAAAATCAGGTTTCATAGAAATAAGTAAATAGACCTCCTATGAAAAGTGCATTGTGAAGTGAACTGCAGTACCTGGAAAATAAGCTATTAAATGGCCCCTTTAATAAGCCTTGCACAGCAGGCTGAACACAGCCGATAATGCAGGAGGGCAAAACGGGGTTTGTCAAAAGCATCTTGTTACTTCACTGCCACTGTTATCAGTGAAACATGAACCACTGCATACAAATTGTTCTCATAATTGTAATACAACCTCACAGTACCAGAAAGCTTAAAATCAAGACTATCACCAGATTATAGCCAAGGGCAATCCTGAATGTCTACAGATGTATGACAGGTCTGGTGCAAAATCAAGGTAGCTATCATGTTCATGTAAAATAGTAGTTTACACTGTATATGAGGTACTGTAATTCAAAGACTTGTTTTCCCACACTGGTAAAAGCAATACACAACATGAACAAGGAATCAGAAATGGAGTTGTTTTGACTGTATCAGCACTTAAAGGAACACCTCTAGATACAGTCGAAGTTCACAGGTATAAAACAGCTACAGTAAACTGTTAACCTGAATGTCCTCCACCTTCTCAGAACCTTTAATGGCGAGCGGTAAACGAGGTATACCTTGACTTTCACTAGCGCCCTAACCTTCGTCTTGGGACACATAACTCCAGTCACAGTCAACTACCCCGTGGTACAGCCTTCATCGACAGGCACGATCGTATTAGAAAACGATTTCTCATTATTTTCTTAAAATAAACACTTTAAAACCTAAAACTACCTTGAACTCATAATTATTTGTCAGGTACTCTTCCACTGAGAAGTTTTAGGAAAATATTGTTCATAAAGGATAACAAAACTAATAACGTTACCTGTCAGAGTTGCTTATAGTTTACCTGGACAGTGCCAGACTCTGGAATGGAGCAATGTTACTGAACTGTCCAGGTCTCCGTTTGTTGTTGAAGGATGCTGAGCTCCAGTCAGCCAGGTTTATTGATTCAAGAGTGGCAGCTTCACTCCCCCTCCCCTGCAAATGAACAGAGCTCCTTCCGAAAGGCGAACTCAAAAGTCCACTCTGTACCTTCAAACAACAAGCTCTCTTCAGAAAATGAGATGAAGTTAATCAGCTGGGATCCGAGTTCAAATTAGATGGCAAGTGAAAGGAGTTTGGTTGTTCAACCAGGTCCTCTGTGGACATCCCCACTAGATATTATAGAGATGCTGCCTGTCAATGTATTCATGGGATAGGCCGAAAACCGAATACCAAAAGGTAGTACGGAATTGGATTAAGGTGTCTAAGCAGACAGTGCTGGGGGAAGCTTGCATGGAGACCATCTATGCTGTGCCTATACACATACAAGGCATGCAGTGCCTATACACATACAAGGCATGCAGTGTATGGATTTAAAGCTGCTTTACAATACCATTTAAAAGCAATTTCAAATTAAAATGAGGTACAGTATTATTCCTTGTCTAATAATCTGTACTTTCACTGTTATCTTACAAACTGCCCCATAATAGATTAATGACTGAAAACCAGATTGCAACCACTCACAGACAGAGAGGCCCACCTGACTCTGGTGTGTATTGATTTCCACTGACATCACTGTGAAACCCCAGAGCCCATTAGAGTCTCTCAGCAGAAGTCACTATACCCTTCCAAAACAAACTGTAACAGCAAATACAATACATTTGTCAGAAAGTCTAAACAAATCCATAGAAAATGTAAAAGTAGTTTATGATTTTGTTACACATTAATGTAACCCTATGAGCTGCAAAATACAGCGAGAACAACTTTCTTAAAAAAATATATGGAAAGCTACAAAAAAAAAAAAAAAATATATATATATATATATATATATATATATATATATATATATATTTTAATAGAAGAACCACTTTGAGGGCCCACATTGAATGGTTGTTCCAAGAAGAAAAAAAAAGACCTGAGCTGACCCCCGTTGCAGAGTTTTCAGTGTATTTAGTCACTCAATGTACAGCTACAGCCAAAAGTTTTGCATCACTTAGAATTTTAGGATTGAGACCATTTAAAAAAAAAAAAAAAAAAAAAAGTATATGGAAAGCTACAAAGCGGTATGTAATTCAATACATTAACGTAACATTATTCAGCAGGTTTCATTCGACTACGAAGCTAAATTTGTTAATTCTATAGGGTGATGCAAACCTTTTGGCCATAGCTGTAAACTGTCCAGCACACAACAATACACTGCAGCTCTTTGATTAGAGAAAGAGAGGGCCCCTTTATTAAATATGCATTGCAGGATTCACTATCACACTGACCTCCATCCTCCGAGCACTTTCTACTTGTGCTTCCAGTGAAATAGTACAGCACTGTCAGTACCAGACAGGACTTTCAAAACAAACCACTGTTTGAAAGAAATGAAAGTGCCTCCTCTAAACAATGCCCTATTAGTATTCAAAATGGATTAATGAGGGGCTCAGTTACTCAAAGCTGCATCTGAAATCAGAACTGTGTTCATGTGATTTATATGACCAGGGCATATTTGGGGGGGGGGGGGGGGGGTAATCAATGTAATTCAGTACCAAATACTGCATTCTACTTTTTTTAAACATTGTAAATTAAATGAATACAAGTAAATAAATATTATATTTATTATAATAATAATAATAATAATAATAATAATAATAATAATAATAATAAATATAACAGTTTTGAAAACACCTCCCACTTATCTGTGTCTTGGCTTTGATGCTATAAAATGTTCGAAAAAAAGCCTTTATCTATGTCTTACGTTTTACTAACATTGAAAGTCATTCTGCAAAGTCTTTCAAACAACACTGCATTTTACCAGGCATGCTAAAAAAAAAAAAGACTAACAGATTTCTCCAATAAGTTATTTATGTATTTATTTTTTCTAAAACATATCTGCACAGAAGATAACAATGACTTACATTTAACTCATCTTCCTGCAAAACTCAAATCAATACCTATTGCTGCATCCTCCCAGAGAGCAAAAATTAAGATTGTTATAGGAAATTAAAAAATGGATTGGAGATTTCCTTCTACCTGATTGGTCAATATTGGGTCTCTAGTCCCTAGTAAATAACCATGAATGTTATCCTTTAAACCATTTAAATGTATTTTTTTCTGAGGGTCCATCTGGCACACATTCTAGTTTAAAAGCTATACAGTACACTGGTGTTGCAACATACAGGTATCAGGATAACAACAGCTTTAGACACATTTTAATGAAGCTGTTCTGCATTGCTAGCTATACAGTAGGCAGTGACTATACTTCATCAAAAAAACAAACAGGTTTTGTATATATATTCTAAGCAGTAGGCCTACCTGCTGATGAAGACTGACAAATCTGTTGCCACCATTTTCAAAATGAAACAATGACTAAACTTGGTATTTAGAAGTGGGCTACAGTACATGCAAGTTGTCTCAGAATACACTACAGCAGGTGAAGTAGCTTAGCACCTGTTCGTGTACATATTCCTTTCAATTCATTTCTCCTGTGACAACGCCCGGGTTTTGAAATTAGGATACTCAATCATCGCTCCATCCTTATTATTTTAAGCAATATTCAGCTGAGACTGGATCAGAGAGATTTTCCCAACAGACATATGCGGTTTGTCTGAACTTGTCTGGCACAAAACAGGTTGACTCAAGTTCCATGGACAGGTGTACTGCATGTGTGGTACCTCGATTATGCATATTATATTTAGGGCTTCTGTTTTCCGTTTTTTATTGATTTTATTTTTTCGGTGCTTATTTTTAGCTATTTTCAAGTTTTATGTAACTCGTTTTTTTTTTCGGGGCTTTCGCTTTTTATATACTGTATGAAATTATTGTATTCGGTTACTTTTGTTTTTTTCTGTCACAATATGTATAGTAACACTTCAATTGTACCTTCTTTAATTTGCTGTCTTCTGCAATTAAATCCTTATGGTCACAGGCATATTTTTCTGGGGGGGTTTGTGTGTTTATTGTTAAAAACCAAAAATCAGAAGCCCTAATATATTTAACCCTCACATCTTCAGAAACGAGGCTATACTCTATCTGCTAATAACCGCTTAGACACCAATAGGTTAGGTTTCTGTTGGGGCAAAACAATTCCATAGACAGGTGAATTTGCCAAGCCTTGTTTTTCTTCTATTGTCTATAGACAACTTCAGAAACTAGACTAAACCTCTTATAAACAACAGCTGCATGTAGCTACAGTGTTCAACATAAAACAGTAAGCAACTACCTCTACAAGTGGGTTTAGCAAGTCACCAACTGCTGCTCTTGTAGTACAGCAGGCCCGACACTGTACCTTGTCATTTGAAAGGGTTGAACAACCTCTTTATTGGTTTGAATGTATGAAATGATCTGTTTGGTCAAAGAATGTCACATTTAAACATGTTTTTCTCTCTTTTTAATTTAAAAATGGCTAAAGACTTACTTTGCTCCATAAGCAAGGTTTTGTGGTTGTGATTTGACATCTATTTAAGTAACCGACATCAACAGTGGTCTCAGAATCCCTGACCATATCCTGTGGTGCAAAGTGTAACAAGTAATCCCTGAAAACAAATAATTCGGTTGTTTTGGAGAAGTAACTGACCTTCAGTCATTTCACAATAAATTCCAAACGTTGGCGCCTAGCAGTTAATTGCTCCACATGTGTTTGCAAGATTCAACAGCCTCTACTTAGGTACCAGTGTGTTGACCAAATGAACAATCTCTTCACTAGTGGCTGGGCATGCAGAAGAAAATGATCACAACATCATGGCACATTCCTGATTAGACTGAAGCTTGAGACTGGGTAAAACACTGTGTGATTTAAACTTCCACCCTTCACACCAAATATCTAACTACTAGCTCATATGATTCAGAATAGGCACAAATTTGTGTTAGAAAACCAAAAAATGATGGTGAAGACACTAAATATGCAACCTCTTTCACTTACTGTATACAACTGTTTCACTGAGAATGAACTGAACCGTAATTCATGTTTGTATTTATCTAGCCATATGTACAGCGCCTATCACTTAGGCTGCAATTCTAGAGGTGTCAGCATCCTGCCACTGACAACTGTCTCATGGATAAACTAGTGCACAGCGGATAGCTCTGAATATTACATTATTTAGTAAGTATATTCTGTGCACACATGCAGGCGTTGTCTAGAGTTTAACACTGGGCATCTTTCTTCCAAACAGAGGACCAGAAAGAAGGTTGCAATTGGTTTGAACAATTAATTGGGATAGTGGATAAAAGCTAGACCTGTCCATCAACCAATATGTCTAAGCTATAACAGGTCAGCTACAGTACCAGAGGAAATTTCCTTTTTTAACTATGAGGCTCGAACAGATCTCACATCTTTCTAAATGTTACACAGATACTTGTATGGAAAACCTGATATAAATACACAATACATATGCAATAGAGCTTGACATCCAGTGAATACAGGCATTGACTTACTAATATAAAATATGAAGGAGGCCAGAGTCTGGACTGAGATGATATAAAGCAGAACTGTACTTCCACTGACAGCAGTGTATGCCTCAAGCAGACCTGCTGAGCAAATGAGAATATTCTATTCCCTAACAGTAGGACTCTAGTGTACAAACCTTGATACATTTTCAGATGTACAGAATCTCAATTTAGGGTGTCTCCCAACCTTTAAATTGCTGTATCACAGTGTATAGTTTAAGGCAGAAGAACTCATTAACCCAGAGATCAGGCTTTCTGGCATTATACTATAATATAATAATAATAATAATAATAATAATAATAATAATAATAATAATATACAGCGAATACCAAAAAGTACTAATAGGCTACGATGAATGCAAAAGTTGAAACACTTTCAGATCTATTACAATTTCTGATTTTATAATGTAGTTTTTGTTTAAGCATTACGAAACACACCAGCGGTTCAGCATCCTACTTAAAAGTCAGTCACTACCAGGAGTTACATGTCATTATTCGGTATATTCCTTCGGTAGAATGCATGTATGTGTCGCATGCGCGGTGTGTATTGTTACAAAAAAAGACAAGCTTACCTTATCCAGCTCATCGTGCAACTCTGCCAGGCTGGGTCTCAGCAGCTTCTCCCCAAGTGGCGCGGCCGTCTGCCTGTAAAAGTCGATCCTAGGTACCGCGTCGATAGTGTTGTGACCAAAAGTCCTCAGGTAGTAGGTATTGGTATGGGTGTCATAGTAATAATGATGGTGGCCTCCAGTGGAGGAGTGTAGGCTCCCTTCGCTCATAACCGTATCCCCATTCTGGAAACCTTCGGTGTTCACAGCGTTGAGTTCTGGAGGGCTCTCGGCGCCAGATGGGTCCACAAAGTTGACAACCCTGAATCTGCCTTTGGCTTCCTCGCCCCCGGGTGGATGCTGTGATGAAGCTTGCTTGCTACTGTCTGAAGCAGGTTTGTCCCCGGTTGCATCTGGTGATGCTGTCGTCGGTTTGGTACTCTGAGAGGGATCGCCACCAGACGCAGCTCCGGCTGCCTCCGCCACCAGATCGACCTGAAAGCGGCTCTGGCTGTGGGTTTGGCCGATGGGCTTGAGAGCCAAATCCACGGCTAGACCCTGGGATGTGTTTGATGATGGCGCGGACATGGCACCACCAGTTAATAATTCTTAACAATATTTTGATACACTCTTTCTTTCGCGTGCACGACAGCACTGTAAACAATAATCTATCTCTTCAATGAGTTTAAATAATTAAAAGTACAATCTGCCACACACCTCCTTCCTGGCTGAGCGACCTAGCTTGCTGGCGCTGGGTGCCCGTTACAGCTCCGTCGATATTTTTGTTCTTCCAATATTAGCAGAAAAACTAGACTTCCAAATGTCAGTTAAAAATGAACAACGTGTATTTAATGAAAAGACCATTAAGTTCTTGCAGCAGCTTACACGCCAAAGTAAAATGTTTTCCCCGTTTCATCCAATCCCCCCAGTGTGAGGGTTACAAAGCGTGCTGCCCCGTCTCAGTTTTTCGCCTTGCTGAGATGCTAACACAGTACACACAGCGACTCCTCCTACACAAGCAAGGAAGGAATCCACGCTGCTATATACAGACAGTGGCCGGCTTCACCGGGGGTGGGTTCCAAGCAGAGTGTAAAACTCGCGAGAGAAGGCAGTCGTACTGTCAACAATGCATATACACAACACGGGGGGTGGAGTAAAGCAGAAGGTGGGCGTGGGGAAAATTAATAAGAACGTATCGGTGGATTCGGAGGAACAAGAGGACTGACAAAAAAGGCATGTGAAGAGAATGAGCCCTATCTCTGCTGTATGTCACATAGTATAAACATGGAAATGTACATGTGATGTTAGATATTACATTAGCATGTTGAAAAAGTACTGTACATTTGCAGAGACCTTTAGCATATTCTCATGTGGATTGCTTTGTTATACCGGTATGTATTATTGTAATATAGATAAATCAATCAAACTTGTAAAATATGCTATAAAACAAAGACAGCCTGTTTGTTTATAGTTACTGAGAGTTTTGAAAAACTTTACTAAATTGGCAGCTAGCCTCGAATGCAGAATCTTAACTGGGCGAACCAAACAAGTTGCAACATAAAACCACACCTCATAGGATGTTTTACCAGACAACCTGGGTTCATTTAAATTATAAAATGTAAACTAAGTCACACATTTTTCATTAATACAATATGAGGCCATTACATTTTGAACCCAGCAGTATGTGTAGTAAGGTAGTATTTAAAAATGCTCTGGTATGTGTTTATGTTACCAGAACTGAACTCGTATGTACAGCACAAAAAGGGCTCTCGATCACGAAGCACTTACACTGAAATCCAGATGCCATAAAGGAAAACAAATGCACTGTAACAAAGAGCTTTGGTTCAGGCAAATATACCCCTTCTAAGTTTGTTACTACTGCAGTTTTGTAAAATTAACAATTGTATTTCTCTTTGGAGTAAAGGTTTTGACATCTCTGTAAGCACTGAATTTGTGACACCCTTGCCTTAAAACGGCGTTCTTAGTAGCCTCCAAAAGAGAAGTGTAAAAATACATATTTATATTATACCATACCATTCCATACAAATCTCATTTATATAGCGTCCTTTGTGCACAAGAATCCCAGGGTGCTTTGCAAAAACACAACAAGCCAAAATGAATTCTGTGCTGTTCGCTAGTAACGCAAACAAACAAAAGTTATGATCTTAGATTTAAAAATATGAATTGACTTAGCATTACTTACAGAACCAGGAAGTGAGTTCCAAAGTGAAATAATTTTCCTTCTACCGATGTTGCTTCATGTGTTTCTGAAACAAACTGGACTGGACTGTAATATTTTATATGATCATTTTAACATTGAACTGGGTGGACAGGAGTTCTCATGGCCAGAATAAATTGATCTACAGGTGTGAATATTATTTAGAGTTGAATTCCTTGTAAGATAGCTACAGTAATTACAACATTTTACCATGGGATGACAGAGATGGTTGTGCTTGGACCATTTTTTTATATTTGTTTTTAGAAAGAAACAAAACACATGTGATGGTGTTTCAAAGGTGACTACTGCATGCATACGGTATACTGAGTCACTTGGAGACCTTTACAATGCCTTCCAAGATGACGTCTCAGAGAGATTTGGCCAATTAGAAACGTAAACGCAAGTCTGCATTTACATTATGCAACCTGTAACACATGCAAACGTAACATTTGAAATACACCTAAACATTATCACAATACATATTTGACAAACTTGCACTGGTAGTTTAACCTGTTTTTCAAAGGGGTAATCCGCTACTCCTGTATTGACAGTGCAACCATCAACAATTTCTTAATCAGCTCTTCATGCTGTAGCTTTGTCTCTATCAACATTGCTAGCAGGGTAAGTGCATACAGTAAATAGGGGTTTTTAATGCACCATGTAATAGCCATGCAACAACATCAACATTACACATTTTCAATGCATCAAAATATTATACTGTGAAATGCTTTGTTATGAGGACAGGGAGATGACTATTTTAAGTTTATACTTTATTTATTGGAAACTTATTTTGTGTATCCTTGTCTGTATGCCTCTGATCTATATGCATCTAGTCTATTCTTAATTCTATCTTTCAAAACTGCAGACCACTAAATAGGTCTAGGGGGAAAAAAAGGTCCTGGATATGTGTTGCTTCCACTCCGAGTCTGAATTTAGACAAATTTAACTCGTCCAAAATATTGGTTATATGGGGTTTTCCCGAGTGGCTCACCTACTTTGTAAGGTGATACTTTGTAAGTCGCCTTGGATAAGGATGTCTGCTAAGAAATAAATAATAATACCAATTAAAAGCATGGCCACGTGGTGTGTAAGGCGAGTCATACAGTCAGGTGAGTGCAGGTTCGTGCCCTGGCTTTGCGAAATTGAGGGTCTTCGCTGGTGCACCTGCGTGTTAGGGAGGCAAAACTGGCAGGGTTTGTTTCTCCTCATCATGATATAGCCCAGAGGTAGGCAACCCTGGTCCTGGAGTGCCCCAAGCCCTAATTGATTCAATGATTGGCTTAATTGGTTAATTGTGTTCCAGGTATTTAGCAATTAATGATTAAGAGATATCTACAAAACCTGCACTCCAGGACCAGGGTTGCCTACCCCTGCTATAGCGGACCCTACTGGCCAGGCGCCTGGCGAGCTCAGGGCTGGCCTTTGTCCTCCAGACACCATTAGCTCATTGACATCCCTTGCCTCCCTTGAGTTCCTGAGTGTAAAAGAGGAAATTTGCTTGGTCATGGGTTTGGAAGACACCACCTGCACCTTTGTTTCTCCTGTGTGGGGAATTGCTGCAGTGAGGGAACATAAATGGACATTATAAATTGGGGAGAAAATCAAGGAAAAAATAATTGGACACTTTTTTTGATTAAAAAACAAACACTGCGTATGTTTTGCAAAATCAAACATTTTGTAAGCTCACAAATGCATGCATATACAGAAACTTTAGTACAGTACACCTAAGCTAACCTCCAAGCTTATGCAAGCAAAATGTAGCCTGTACAAGAAGGGAAAAATGTACACACTTTCACCACCAACAAACAGCTACACACGTACAATGTCATTTACTATCAATATTTGCTAACTTGTTTTGTGTTTTTACTTTAATAGTGGCATCACTATGTAATCTTCGTTCTGCCAATTTGATTCCACAAAATAAAAATGAACTTGACTGAGACAGTTTAATCTGGTCATAATTAATGGAATAAAACTGATAAATACTTTTTTTCTCTCTCTCTCTCTACATGGTAGTTGTCTGCCTTGCTTAAATTTACCAGCTTTACACTTATACTTTAATTCTCAAATATGCTGTACATTTAACCAACATGCCACTCTAGGTTGTCTACTGCTGTCTAATAATCAGATATTTAGATTTGGACATGTAACAAATGTAACAACTTATTGATTAAATAATCTCAGGATTCTGATGACTTCAGAGACCACTCAAGCTTTGCTCTTATGGTCTATGGGTATCTTCAGAATCCGTTGATGGAAACCAAGCCATTTTGTACGTGGTTAGCCATCTAATAATGAATATAGTTTAGTCAAGAAAAGATTAAGTAGGAGAAGGCAGGCTGCAGTGTAAATTTAATGCTGGCAAAAGATGATTCTTAAATCTGTGTTTGAAGGGGCTCTGCTCTACTGGGTAACTATTGGGTCAGCTTCAGTCAACACTTCCTATACATCCTGTGGTATGGATTATGAAATAACATTCAACAGAAGGGTGGTCAAATATCCATTGTAAACCAAGTCATTCAAGTCATTGTTTGTTATTGTGGGAAGAAACATTTTCCAATGTGACATTCCAAAGGGGTTTTGAACTTGGGGGGGGGGGGGGGGGGGGGGGGGGGGGGACGGGACGGCAGCTTGTTTTTGCAAAGCAGAACCAATGGTACAAGAAGGTACCAGATCCGCATTATATCAAAATTGACCCTTAAATGTCCTTTATCTAAATCAGCTAGGCCATAAAGCATGAACCTCCTTTTCTGTTGTCTGAAACAAACAAAAAACCCCAATGCTGTCGTTGTCACTTCTGTCTTTGGAATTAGTTACAATCATCTGCTGAAGGTACAGTAGCAGACACAAGACCAGACACATACAATAATTCAATATTATGCTTTATGCCCAGAGTGACAAAGCAGGGTCCTTTTAGTCACAGTTGTCATCTTCTAGTGTAAACAAAGGAGACTCAATAGCAGGAATCTGGTCCAAAATGAGACGGTGCTCATATATTTATTTTCTTTGTAATTTTGAAGTTGCAAATAACAAATGTATAACACTGGTTTTCAAATAAAACAACACAAAACGCCTATCTCCACACTGGAGAACTAAACGAAATACTTCAGGACAAAAGTAAACTATAATATTGGACGGTTAAGCCGTTTGCTGATCAAAACACTGTCTCTTTAATAAAGAGTAGAGGCGATACCTTGGAGTTTGCTGCAGCACGCTGGGTCTGTGGGCAGAATCCTGGGAAATGTAGTTCAGGGTTCTATGACAACTGAACTACACTTTCCTTTACAACACACAGCTGTTGTGTACAAACCGTGGTCGAATATATACTCAGCTCAATACTTTTCCCCGCACTTTGTTACACCAGTCATAAGACTGTAGTATGACATTGGGAAGTTATTTCTAATGAAAACAAGATGGGTTATTTTATACAAAATAATATGCAAAGTTATTAAGTAATATTCAGAAATGCAATAAATGTACTACACAATCACATTTAGTACCGAAATGTAGTTTCCTCATGAAAATAACACTGCAATCTACAATGCAGTATGAATAAACATGCAGTCATTGTCTCAAAATGCAACCTGTCTCTGTGATCCCTTATTTGCTCATTCAATATGTAAACCCAAACAGAGCAACACATGGCCCATGCATATTGAATGTCAGCTCACATTTCTTAATCAAAGGTTTCAAGTTCTATTAATGCAAGGTTGTATGCTGCTAAAATGCTTTCACCCTCAGTTTGAATTGATTTCCCCTAAATGTTATTTGCTAAGTGTAATAGTTGTTGGTTTATTTTTTACATGAAATGTCAATACTGAAAAAAAATATACATGTTTAATTATAAATGTTATCAGTAACACAAACACAAACATAATTTCTGTGATAATTCTGTTAATTCACGTTTGGGTTTCTTAGCTGTAATAGAGCTTTACAATGTTATCTATAACCTTCTACTGCTGTAGGCACTAGCAGAAGCATTCCTACAGTATTTGGCTGAAGGTGATCAAGTGGCAAGCACATTTTTAAGGGGGGGGAGCACTACCTTTAAGGAATGTAAACAAACTGGACCACATGCTGGTAAATTATATAAATCACTAAGAGCTAAACAAGGGATGTAGTGTGTAGAGACCAAGAAGATTAAGATACTTTATTGTTAATTTGAACGTGCCTCTAGTGCCACTACAATAATACATAATTTTGTTACTTCAGTTTGTACTGTTTGGTACTGTTACCTCTATAATCACATTTCCTAAGTGTCAGACTATCAGATTGCAGAATCGGGAGTCACATAGTACTGACTGAAGTGTAGTCAATACAGATTGTGAACATTCAGTTCGCTGATATCAGCTTTTCCAAACAACATTTTCAAATACAAGGTGACCATTGAAGACATCACTCTGCCCCAAAATAATTAGTAGCATCCAGGTTTAAATGGTCTCTGAGGAAGACTAGGAGAACCAAATAAGTAGACCTTGCTGTTCTTTATTAATTGACCAGAAACTCTGTACTGTGCATTCATTATTATAGTATTATCAGGTGTGTAATGCTGAAGACCAAACAGAATAATGTAATATTTACTTTTTGTATGGCAGTTTAACATGTTCTTTCCATGTTTATGGTACTCTCAGTATCCTGATGTTTAACCACAAAGGATTTACAATAATTGATTTGGTTAAAAACAAAAAACAAAAAGAAAATTACAATAACACAATCTGCTTTTATAAAAATAAATAAACACCATACACCTGCATGTAAGATTTAATCAGCTAATTCTGACAAACTCAAATTGTGTTTGGGTCAGGATGAATCTGGCATGACAAAAAGTTGTTTTGATTCAACAGTCCCCGAAAATTTGCTAACATTGTACTCTTAGCCCTGGAAGCAATGCTCTTTTTGAATGTTTCCTTTAGTTTTAAAATCTTACTGTAGATCTACTAAAATCTTACTGTAGATTTACTAAACTAAATCTCATATAAGACATATTAAGTGGGTGTTTTAGGACAGGTTATAAACAAGTAACCACATTTGCAAATGTTTTATAAATACTTTTATTATTTTTATAGGGTTACATCTACACAAAATGACTGTGTGGGGTTTTGAACCATAAAATTGCACTCCTGAAAGTTTAGGTCATTCCAGTTACAATCATGATTTAAGTTTCCAACAAAAACAATAAAAATGCAGCTAAAAGACCACTACACATCCGTTGGCTTAAAGGTCTGGCTTTCCAGATTCTTACTCAGGCCTCTAGAAGCACCATTTGTGAATGGCTTTGTGCCGCCGCCTGCTATTTCTATCCTCCAGGGCTCTCTTGGAAACAAGATGTTGTATCTCAATAAGTCTTTCCTGTTTAATATTAGAAATAAATAAAAATAAAACATTGCATAAGCGTAAAAGCATTGTAAGTCTTATTGGTGGTATATCTTTTTATTTGTTTTGATCATTTGAGTTGCTTGGAAACTGAAAGTATAAAACCATAGTCCTAAACTTCAGCTGTTTTTATAATCAATATTTGTTGGTGGTTTTTATTTTATGTTTACGACCATTGAAACATTTCATTATGGGTTGAACTGTTGACTTCAGTTGACATGAAGTCTATTGAGTGCCAAGGTGTGACTGTTGTGTAGTAAGTGCTAATTATCTAATGTGTGTGTGAGACTGTTGCCCATCCTATATGTTAGAATACTGACTGCAGAAACAGTACCGTATTACAAGCAACCATACAAATGGCTTGATTGACTTAATAATATATATTTTTCAGTCCAGGATAGACCCTTGAGATGGAACATGTCATTTGCAACAGTAAGCCCCTTTACTGCATGCTTTGTATACCTGCTGTATTCACTAACTAGTGGCAGGCAACCTAGCACGTGGAAAACGTACCGCGTTCGAGTCATTTAAATACAATGAATAATGTTAATGGGTAGAAATGTATGCAAATTACGTCACAAAATACAGCGAGGGAGGCATTTGACATGCAAACCAGATTCGCTTAAGAGTGCTAACTTTAATAGGTACTGGTACTGAATGCCCTGTTGAAACACACTAGGAATTATATCTATTATCCCAGAGAGACAAATGCTCCCCATGATATAACAGTGGCCTTTTACAAAGTGTCTAGCTTTCCAAATGTATTGGGGGCTATTGATTGCACACACATAGCACTGTCACCATCCCAAGATATAGAACATATCTTTCGTAATAGGAAGCACTACCACTCCATTAAAGTACAAATGGTGTGTGATGCGAAACTGAGGCTTCTTGATGTGGTCGCCAGCTATCCTGGTGCAGCACGACTCGTACATCCTCAGACAGTCTGGGATATATGGAGATTGCGAGGCAGGTGTATATAGAGCTGGTTGGCTTCCTGTCATATGCAACAATTTTGGCTATGTTAATATATTTATATAGTCACCATGTACATGTGATATTTAAGTAAGCTATGCTTAAAATAGCTTTAAAATATACAAAAGAAAATTATGGAAACTGTAAAGGTCCAATAAATGAATGTACACACAGTGAGAATTGAGGTGCGGTCATAAATGCAAGCAATCAAATTTCATCAGTTTTTTAACATTAAAAAAGTGACATTTTGCCAAACACTTGACTGAGCGAGTGCTTCACTAACTTTGGTAATATTACAAAATAGGTCAGAGGGAGATCAAGTTGAACAAACAAATATTTATTTGATTTGATTTGCAGAGAGAGTTAAACATAAATGTTCCATTAACAATTACTTTCTCCGCTTTGACTGTCACACAGGATGTTGTGAGTCTTTGGGGCAAGCAAGACTACCCCACCCCTCCTCCTATGGAGCACATTTATTTTGTCCTTCATGTTTTGCCAAATGGTCCTCTTCTTTGAAGTTAATGTTCTCGCTGATTCAGCACCAAAAAGCCTTTCATAATTCCCTACCACTTTTACATTTAATACATTTAGCTCCTGGTCTGTAAACATTAGATTCCTCAATCTGTCCTCCTGGGTCGCTCATTGTGACAAACTCAGAATCGTACTTACCTTTTCTTTCAAGCGCCCTTATATACTATAATAATGTGTGTGTAAACCTCTTACATAATTCTGCATGATGTGACAACGTGCAAATGAATAATTTAGCTTGCTTTATTTGTGCTTATAATTAGCTTAGTGAATAGAGCGACCACTGCTTCATTATTCCGCTCAGTGTGACTTCCCCCTGCCACGCGGTAAATCTGGTCATTTACCACCGTTTAGTGAATGAGGCCCTAAGGCAAGGTCTGGGGAGTGAGGGTGAGGGTGTAGCACTTTATTTCAAACAAAATTCTCACAAAGTAAAAGTTACACAGATTATAACCGCAACTAAACATTGTGTGCTACACAAGTGCCTTTTTCCACTGTGCTGATGTTGCTTTTGTCAAACGATGAGGGGTCATGACCCCCCTGGCTCCGGCGCCCCTGAGTCAGAAGCAATGGTATTCCAAAATAACACAAGCTAAAATAGGTTACTATATTTTTTCACTAAAATACAGTGTAGACATTTCTTGCATCATTTAAGACATTTCAAGTCTAAGTAAGCATATTTGTGTATAAAAAATTCAACAAAATCACATACACACACGTAGTCTTAATTATGGACTGCCTATAAAGTTTCAGTCTGTAACATAATACAAGTAAACATTATCAGAAATCAAACACTGCAGACCTCCAATATCTTTGATGTTACTCACTAAATTAAACACCAGAACATATTTGGCAACACAACATTTTCTTTTGACTGGAGTAATCTTAAATCTCTCAGCAAAAATGATTTGGTTAGTAATGGATGTTTGAATGGATGCCAAAGTCTTTATTCTGTTTTCTGTGAGATGCAGGCATGAAAACAATATTTATGAAGACTCTCCAAGTCCCCTGCTCTCGGTCCTGGCTTTGTTTCATACAGGGGCTGCAGGGTGGCTGGTGAAGAACTCTTTTACAAATATATTTGTTGCGCTGGAAGGCATAACCTGAATTGTTAGACAGTCAGATAAGAGATGCATTTACTAGTCTGCTTCAATAAAAATGTGTAGTAGGTCATCAGCATGCTTCAGTTCCCACAGTTACTTGTTAAGGTATCTCAGGCTGCTGTTAGCCTCATGATTCATTTACGATCAGTGCTTATCACATGTATCACCACTTTGTAAGTCTCTTCTCTGACAGGCCCAGAAACCAGAGCTTAATTACTAGACATGTGTTTACCACCAGGCAGTTAGGTCTACCTGAATGGTGCCCACTATTAGTTTTTCTATAAACTATTTGGCTGTCCCATATTGAATTATTTTTTACTGGTATTACATTCTACAGTATATCACTAAATGTGATTGTAGTACTGTACTTGGGAGGGTTGTGCAGTTTAAATAAATGTACAGCTAAGGCCAAAAGTTTTGCATCACCTAGAATTGTAGGATTGAGACATAATTTTAAAAAACTATATGACCATCATTTAGATCTTTTATCTAACATTATTTAATCAAAGAAACTACAAAAAAAGTCTATTGGAATCCCTAACAGCAGTACATTACTTCATGTGAGATTTAATAATTTTTGTCAGTATTGCAAGTATATGAAAAATTACAAAGCGGTATGTAATTGAATATGTTAACGTAACATTATTCAGCAGGTTTCTTTCGACTTTATGAAGCAAAATGATTTCATTCTATAGGGTGATGCAAAATGTTTGGCCATAGCTGTATTTACAAAGTTACTTCACTTTAACTCATGGTGCCCTGTTAACGTATCTTAATACATTAGCTCCACAGCATTATACATTACTTTTACTGAAAACAAAACACTAAAGAGGCTTCCATGCACTGTTAGAGTGCACCAAAACGTACAACACATGTGGAATTACTCTTACATCCCCTGTGCAGTATAGTCACTAGTTGTATCTATTGTATGGTATGTAGTATTGACATCAGAGATCTTCTCCAGCCCCCACAACCTAGATCTAGAAACACCACAATGTATTCTATGCAGACATCCTGCAGTTATTCTACAGTAATATTAATTATTAATCAACTGCTACATATATTAAGCAGCATCTATTTTGCTTATATAAGAGCACCAAAGCCTTATGTTTATCAGTACTGCAGATCTACATTTATCTTGGTTAGATACTCAGGCCAAAGCTTGACATTTAATAGGACTGGGTTGTGGATCGATAACGGCATATTTGTCATTTGTCATTTTTTCCACCTCTTGCCTCCTGCATCTGTAAGAGCCCATGAGACCATGCTAGAACGCTTGTTATAAACAATCATTTGTAATCTAACAGCATTAGTTGTCATATATTGCTCTATAACCAGTATGTGCAGGTCTACATTAACCCTCAGGACACGTAGAGCACTTGGAACAGACTAATGCTGAAACTTCCTTTGAAAAGATACAAAGATCAAAAGTGAGCTTAGCATGTGTAAGATGTTAAAAATAAACTCTGTGTTCTCTTCTACTTTCGAAGTAGGTTTCTCAAATTACCAGAGATCCTAAAAAAAAAAAAAACAGTTAGAAGGTATTTGCATTGTATTTGCATGGTTCCTGCTGTCTGTCTGTCCTGGGGCTACACTGAACCATAACTACATTCAACAGATCTTTTATTAATTTTGTCAATGTGTGTGAAGCTGTGGCAAAAGTGTGTTTTAAATTGCAGTTACAATGCTGTTAATCTTCAATCCAAGTACACTTTGTAGTCATTTGTTTCACTTGAATGCACATTAAATTCTCTTAAATTTATTTTTATCATGTTCCATTACTTAAATTACACAATTTAAAACTAGCTGGGCAGCAATGTGGAGTAGTGGTTAGGGCTCTGGAATCTTGACTGGAAGGTTGTGGGTTCAATCCCAGATGGGGGATGCTGCTGTACCCTTGAACAAGGTACTTTACCTAGATTGCTCCAGTAAAAACCCAACTGTACAAATGGGTAATTGTATGTAAAACTAATGTGATATCTTGTAACAACTGTAAGTTGCCCTGGATAAGGGTGTCTGCTAAGAAATAAATAATAATTAATTTAATTTTCCTTGTCAGGGTATGAATACATTGAATTAGCATTTTTGGAGTTTTGCAAAAAGATTGCTGAAATAAATAATTGTAGACATCTATTTCTTGTAACTTTTTTTCTCCTCATCCACAAAAGCAAAACTTTTGCTGCAAAAGATTTTTCCGATAATTATTTGTTTTCAAGAAGTTTCTACAAATTATAAATTTCCATTGGGGTATGTAAACTTTTGATTACACTGCATATATATGTATGCAATAAGGCCTGGCAGGGTGTCCGTATATGTCAAATATACAAACGCCTCGGGCATTGTGGGGTACAAGATGAAGTCAAGCGCCTCCAATCCCTGAGAAGTCCATATATTAGACGTATACGGACACCCTGAAGGGCCTTACTGCATTTATAATCCAGATCAAACATTGGATTTGAAAAAAGAAGCAGAAGTAATTTTTAGGACATTTTTTTTTTTTTTTAATTAAATATCTACACCAATAAAGTTACCACAAAGTAGTCCCATTTATAACTTTGAACTACACACTAAGTTAAGTTGAGTAAATTGATTTAATTAAAACATGCAAAAGTAAGTAAATACAATAATCCATTGCATATCCGACTGCAGTGTGACCAGAGTAAGGGCGGATATGTAAACAGACGGATAAATGAATCCTGTTTTAAATACCATTATACACAGCTGTAACAATTAAGATATTCACACAATTATTATGTTGAGATTCAGCTTTTATTTGGGGGCTCCCCTAAATCCCTTGTTTAGAGAGATACAGGGTATTAATGCTCGTGACAGAGAGGCCGTCTGCTGTGTGGGTGCATGCATTCGCTGCTGAGTGACAGACAGGAGAGCGAGACGGAGGTTGAAGAGACATCCCACAGGTGAACAGGATTTCAGTAATTTTTCAACATCTGTGTCAAAGAGGGGTAGATAATGTGCAAAAGTGTTTTTTTGGTGTTTTTCTGTAGCATTTACAAACCGCTAAAACAACATTATTTGAAGTGAGGGCTAAGCTGTTTACCTGACAAATAAACAATAGACACACCATTTTTAAACTAAACAAATGAGACTGCTTGCTCTTTTTAAATACCCTGCACCTGGCTCTAATTTACCATTTTTAAGATTTTGTTGTTAACTTACAAGGCCCTGAATGAATTAGCACATAGTTATTACTTACATAGGAGTTACTGACCCCGTATCTTCCAAACCTCACTCTGAGATCACAGGATGTGCGGCTGCTGGTTATTCCTAGGGTCAACAAAAGCAACACGGGAGGTAGGGCTTTTTCTTGTGGAGCTCATAAATTATGGAATGCTCTGCCTTTGTTTATCAGGGAAGCTGGGACCATTACAGTGTTCAAGTCAAGACTAAAAATGCACTTCTATAAAATGGCTTTCTTATCTTAGTGGTTTTTAATGTAACTTTAAAATTGCTGCTTTTGTATTATGTGTATACTGTTTAAATCTGTATTTAAATGGGCTGAGTGTGGCAGTCGTATGCGTGACATGCTGTTGTGGTTTGTTCTTTTTTTCTGCTATGTACTGTACAGTGTTTTGCGATACTTTTTGTATAAAAAGCGCTATATAAATGCAATAAATAAATCAAATATCACGCAATAACAGTGCTGTACTCAGTATGTATTCAATGAACGTGTATTCACTTTATTGAAACAGATTTTCACTAACAGAGAACACAAAAAACATACCTGCACAATGCTGTGGCGCAGTCACTGTTTGATTACAAACTTGTCCAGTGCTCTCTGCATCATTGCACGATCCACGCTGCGTACGTGTCTAATCACGCGAGATGTGATTGAATTCAAATTCAAAAACAGCTTTATTTATCAACCAACCCCAAAGGGATGAACAGGTTCACCACCATGAATGGTATCATTGTTTGCCACATCCTGTCATTGATGGTTGTTGATCAATGCAAGCTGAATTTAAACTAAATCTTTATACTGTTATGTTGGCTTAATATATGGACTTTCTTTCTAGCTGCTCCTTATCCATTAAGACTAAGTCTTTGTGTAACCTGAGTCACAATTTCATTGACAAATTACAAGCCATCACTTTAAGAGCTTTTTATCATTCTTTCTAAACCCTTTGTTATCAACACCACCAGAGTCTTACATACACCTTTACAGCTGGGCTGCAATCTACACAGTTAAGTATTCTTCTTTTACATAATGTTTGCACATTGTTGGGCCTGAGATCAATACATTACTTATTAAATACAAGAGTTGCCATCATTTTTTCCACTACTGTTTTATAGATCTGGCAGGCAACACTACAGTGCACTTCACTGATATTTGTTCATGCATAAAGAATGTAACCCTTACAATGTTATTTAATAAACTAATTGATATGTACTTATTTTACAAGGGATAAATCCTTGAATCACAGGGGTAAACGTTGCTCAACAAGGACAAGTTACAGTAAAGCAACTTAAAAAGAAAGCACAGATCTCTCCATCACCTACTTTATTTTTCTTGATTCAAAAGCATTATGAATGACAATAAAAAGGCTGAGAATTAGCCTTATATGGTACATATGGTACTGTAATGACAATGTATGGAATGTTACCCAAGGAAAAAGCTGTTTAAAAATGAAAAACAATAACAGCACTATCACCATCAATGTATATGTAGGAAAGTCATTAATTACACATAGGCTGGGACCAAATCAAAACTTTGACAACCCGCTAATCGCACTAAACAAAACTGTATTTAATAGCGTTTTTTTTTTTTTGTAAGTATCTTATTTCTTCTACTCATAAAAAGAAAATGCTATTAAATACAGTTTTGTTAAGTGCGATTAGCAGGTTGTCAAAGTTTTGATTTGGTCCGGGACATAATCTGGAAAACATTGTATAAAAGTGCTTGCATATAGTTATATATGCGGATGCTTCACAGTGAATCATAATTAGAGGATACATATAACACATAACCACATTTCATGCTCATTTTACACGGTCATTACATACCATTCTGGTAAACATACAAAAGCAATTCTTAAAGACTAACACAAAAACCTGGATCACGTCATTTAGCATGTACTCATGTCAAGTAAAGTACTACTGCATTTGACACCACCTGAAACTCCTATTAACTCCTACTAGCATTGATATTGTCAGTTGGTACAATCAGGTTTTGCACCTAATCTTGGAGACAGGGATTCTTTTAGTGTGGGGTTGTGGGGTCCCCACAAAACATTTGGCCATGTGACACCACAAATAAAGTGCTGTTAAGGGCTGTTCTTTGTATGACACCAGCGTATTCATCACATCAATGAAACTTATTTAAAAAAGGTTTAAGCTCAGCAAGGTTCATAGCTGAAAACTAAGCTGCTGAAAACCATTTCTAATAGCCTAAGTTCAGTATACCACAAGGGTTTTTTGCGTCATCAATGTGAGACTAAATTAGAGCTTCCCTGCTTACAAGTGGCTTGTGGTTAAAGCAGCAATGAACTCATCCAGCGCATCACAATGCAATTGTAAGCAGGGAAGCTTGTGTTCAAGGTGAGATCAATAGGCTCTGTCACCTTTAGTCTGACATTGATGACGCAAAAAGCCCTTGTGGGATTGTAAACCAAGGCTATTTTAAATGGTATTCAGCAGCTAGGCTTGCGGCTATGAACCATGCTGAGTATAACCTTTTAAAATAAGTTTTGATTATGTGATGAAAAACAGACACAAGAAAATAACTGGATACCAAATAACATGAGTGACACAAGGGTAAAATAATAATACATGTTTAAACCCTTTTCAGTCTACCTTAAATAGGGTTACCATATGGCTCCAGATTAACCAGATGCTTTGAGACAGACCGGAATTTCAGAATTCCCCCTAAATTGAAAGTAATTCACGTATAAATGAGCACCTTTGCTGAGATTAATCCTGCTGTGGTGGAATTGCTTGGGCGCAGCAAACAATTCACACTGATCAGCTGCTTCTGATCAGATCTTAATGAACGAATAGCTAATTTATCGATAGAGCAATGAGATGATGATGAAATTGTATTTGCAGAATAATATGGGCGATTGAATTTTAACAAACAGAAAAAAATAGTGACTGGCTGCAATTCATTCTTGGTATAATACAATTATTTGACGCGCATGCGGGTATTTAAGCACCATTATTAATTGTAGCTAAGGATGGTTCATTTACACCTTCATTTATTTCAATTTAGGGGCAAGTTTGAAATCCCGTTCTGTCTCACAGTGTCCGGTTAATCTGGAGCCACATGGTAACCCTACCTTAAAAAAAAAACAAATATGGCCTTTCTACCTGGGAAATTGGAGATATTTTGCTAATACTTTACTAATACATGAATGCAGACACTTCTAACACTGGTTGAGATGGGGCCTGTGTATATATTCACCTCCTGGCTGATAGTAACCATGTCATTTAATCGGCAACAATTATTAATTACCTATTTTATTTACTGTGTGCTGACTGATATATTACCATGTACTCTGTCATGTCTATGTGCATTCTCACACCGCTGGTGGTGCGCCTGCAAGAACATCTACTGAAGTGCTAGAGAGAGAGAATGACACAAGGACCTGTAAAGACTATTAATATCTCTCTTATATTAAGAGTGGGATGATTGTTTGATTTAACACTGGTTATAGAAAAAGTCTGCTTACCTAGTATGATCTATTGACCCCCACACAGTCGTTAGCTTGGCCAGGTACTTTTCACGTGTCTGTATTGCTTTAGCTTTTGGGTGCTGCTCTCAAAATGACTGGACAACTTTTAAGCATCCTACTAAAATTAGAATATTTAGAACAAACTGTGCTCGCACCCTGGTTAATCATATTCAGTTGTACTGTGTTTCTAACCAAAGCCTTTTAATAAAGCCGTAGTTCTTACAGCTGCTGAACAGGGAATAATTCCCAAGTAGACAACATGGGTGCTACCATACCTAAACGGGCCTCTGCTCTGTTCAACGGTATGGAATACAGACTCCTGCTTTATTTACCCGCAAATAAATGGATGTAAATATGTCACCAATTAACATGTATTTTACGTTTTACCCACAGGTTTTACTGCATTGACCACAGTGAACTACTTTCAAATAAACCATATTTACACCCAGGGCTTAATCCTGTCAATACTGAAGATCATTTCAATGTCTTTTACTTGCTCTTTAAGTCCCACCACCTTCCAACCTGCAACCGACATGCTTCCACAGACCAGAAGTGAACCTTGTAATTTCAACATCATGAAACCCTTTCTTTACCTTTTCTGTATTGTGTTTAAACTCTAGAATGTTAAAGTAACACACTTGGTGTAAGGGCATCCAAAATGCATTTGAACATCAGAACTGGTACTGTCTGAACTCAGGAATCTATGGCCCTGATCCAGTAGTATAAAAGTGCCTGTGTTTCACGTGCCTCTAGTATAACATTTAACAGTGCCACTGCTTATTTTTTTCAGAATTAATCTGAAACTGTTTCAGCACAAGGTCTAAATTCTGTTTGACCTTTTACACTCCCATATAATTCATTGCCTATTCCTTTAATCAATATGCATTTAGATCCATTAGCAATCCTCCTTTCTGGTCATAAGCATCCTATAAATGTCAGGATCCTCACGTTTTCTTAAATGCATTACAAACATGACTGAGCAGTTTTGAGTTATATCACTTACATGTACACACACCCCTTGAGAAATATACACGTACTACGTATAGCTATGTTACTGTGAGTTATATTTAATGTTCTTGGTTGTTAAAATAGCTAAGTAGATGTTTATGTTAAATTAGCTGTAGTAGTGTTATGAAGTACTGAACGTAAGTTAACTTACATGCAATAATACACTATTGTCAGCAGCATTTGACTAGATGAGTGGGAGATAAAGGATATCATGGATCCGTATTGCTGTATAAACCTGTTTGACAATGTGGGCAATAATCCTTACACTATCAGTGCACTTCAGCGAACATTTTGAAAAGAGCAAACATTTTCAAAAGAGCTTTGAACAAACTTTAAAGTTATACGTCTAAAAAGTTGTCAGGAAGTTAACAATGAAAAGAAAAATTACAGGTACGTTACTTGAACAGTTGTAGCAACACTTGGGGACATGTAACACTATATTTTTTAATTTACTGTAGGTCTTTAGCTTGTGAAATGGCCTCCAGGTGTCCTCCAGCTACCACGCTGATTCCAGGGAGGGACAGTAGAGCATAATGAAAGCATTCCTTTTCCTGTCCATTATAACCTTACAGAAAACAGAGGGGCTCTTTACAATACCTTGCATGTATATTGCACTTTTTAGAAGCAATTTCCATGAATCACACATTCTCTTATTGAAATAAAATCTGGGCTGGAACAGAAGAAAAGAAGATGTGTGTTTTTCTGATTCTAATTATTTATTAATTGAGTCATCTCACCATGATATTTAGGCATTTAGAAGTAGGCCTATATGGAAGTACTTGTGTCTTAATTGCTTTACATTGTAGAATATTATTATCACATTAAAGAGCACTTCTGTAATCTTTTTAATGATAACTTTTCCCATTAAAAGTTCCTATCGGCTATCTGGTGTGTACGAATGGTGCATATAACTCATAATTAAGACAGTTTCTAATTTCTTTGTAGACCACAGGGGTCTTTTGTTTGAGATTGGATAGCATCTATTCATCCTGGGTTGGGCAAAGCACACTTTGTAAAAGCATCTCAGTGCGAATGCGGTTCTTTTTTTGTGCTTGAATTAATGTGTAATATCAGAATAAATGACCCCAACGACAAAGGTGTTTACGAGGTCCTGCATCGCTACTCTTGATGATGGACCGCATCTATCAATATATTACCTGAGGAGAGTTTTTTATGACAAACCCAAATCTGTCATTATAGCAGTGAAGGGTTGACATGCAAGACAGACCACAGCAAAGTTCTTGTTCAACTTAAAACACACTGCTGCAATACAAAAACTCAAACCTACTTTATAACATGCTAATCGTCAATAACTGCTCAATGCATCGCTTCAACTTTATTGCCAGCTACTGTATGGCGAGGCTTGTACAGTACTGGCATTGTTTCAGAGAGAAAGAGAGAGAGAATATTAAAAGGCAAGATGTGTATAATAGTGCTGTATAATTCCTTCAAGGCCAGACAAAACAAAATAAGATAGAAGCTTGCGTTGTTATATGAATCCCCATCAGATCTTAGAAAAAAGCATTTCTGTCATTTTTATTTTTAATAATATATACAATATAACTTTTGACTGTATTTAAAAGGTAAATTGAATATATATTTCAACTAGTTTAAGATAGCTACTGTAACATAATATATATATATATATATATATATATATATATATATATATATATATATATATATATAACATCTTCACTCTTAAACCCACTGAAACATTGATACCATTTTAATAAATCCTTCAGAAAATATAACAATCAAACAAAAGAGAAGAGATTGTATTCAGAGTACATTTGCCATGGTTTATTTATGGCAAAAAGGGCAGTTTTAACAGGCTTGACTTTATCTGATAAATGTATCAGATAGCCTTTACTCCCCACTAATAGGGCTTCAAAAATACTTTAAATTGAACCCATTATACATTAGCACAGAAAGCTTCTGTAACTTACTTTGAATGGAATGTTATCTAAGGAGATTTCCTCTGCAATTACACAGGGTTAATGTAATTTGGGGTTAGATTGTAATGTTGATGTTTAGATTTCTTTGTAATCTGTTTTTAAAGCAGCAAACTTCCATTGGAGCTATCAACTGTATTTGTAAATGAAGAAATGCTAGGTGCCTGAGAGCTTTTCAGGTTCCTTTTTCAAAAAGATATGTTACAGTTGTTTTAATTTATGTATGTATTTATTTATTTATATATGTATTTATTTATTTTGCTAATGTATTGTTTTTGGAAATAATAATTTGTAGCCTTAACACTCACAAAAAGTACCTTTAAACAACCTCCAAGGGATTCTATATACTGAGAAGAGAGAGGAGCGTCAATTTCAATTTACCCTTTTAACTAGTTTAAGGTTTGAATCCTGGATTTATTTCAATATTAAGAACACAGTAGTTAACATCAGATGATTGTTTTCATGGGGTAGCAGTGTGGAGTAGTGGTTAGGGCTCTGGACTCTTGACCAGAGGGGCATGGGTTCAATCCCAGGTGGGGGACGTTGCTGCTGTACCCTTGAGCAAGGTACTTTACCTAGATTGCTCCAGTTAAAAACCCAACTGTATAAATGGGTAATTGTATGTAAAAATAACTTAATTGTATGTAAAGATAATGTGATATCTTGTAACAATTGTAAGTTGCCCTGGATAAGGGTGTCTGTTAAGAAATAAATAATATGTATTTAACTGAAAATCAGCTGGCCTATTTAAAAATAAGGACCAACTGTACATTTCAAGAACTACATCACAAACTGTAGTTTCTGATAAATGGCAATAGCAAAGCCTTTAAAACATATATATAGTGCAATCACTGATTTATTGTCCAATGCAACAAGCTTTTTTTTTCAAGTTTTACTAAACATGTCTGTACATTGTGCATTTCCTCCTACAAATGGAGTGTGTTGTAAACCACCACTAACATCAACCATCCTAGAACATTTGGAGACACAAGAGGAAGCACCCGAGTTTTATAAAATTGGAACTTATGATACATGCCAATGATTCACTATCTGTGAGCTTGTCACACCAGAATATTCCGTTTATCAAAGTGTAAAATCATGTAAGAATTCTTATCTGAAAATTTGTAGTAGGATTACTTCTACTGTATTATCAAGATAACCAATCTGTATAGAAGATCTGTTAGGCTACATTCATTTGTAATCCTGGTAGGTGCAATAACCTTGGAAAGTGGCATTCTTTTTTAGAAACATAATAGAACATCGGACACCGCCTCAGCCAATCAAGATACAGTATGTCAGGTCATTATTTACCAGTGAACGCCCGCTAGCATAAACAAAAAGCCTCATTACTGTGTTTTAAACAAACAATATCAATCCGATTTAATTAAAACAAGTAAACAGAAAGATATATTTTGGGAGCTACTGTTAAAAATTCAGTGTACCAATGTTAGCATTAACAATGTCAAATATATTTAAACGATCAACTTTTCTACTACAGTATTTCCCAAAAGAAAAATAACGAACAGAATGGAATGTTCTTTTCTAGATTTGTGATGTCATCATACCGCCATCGTGCTATCGTTTTCTAGACCGTTTTGTAAACCTGTATGGCCATTAATGCTTAAATATTAGTACCGGTATGCATAGTTCTGAATTAGACTGCAATTAGATCACTGAACACCTGCATACTGTATGCCTTTGCAAATATGTGTGTTACTTCTGGTCATGTATAGGTTAATTGTTTTGTTTGATTCCCAAGAGTAATGAACCCATAATATAAAAATGTGCAGCCTGTTATATTGCTGTGTTAGTTTTTTACTACATTTCTAAAAGGTTTGCATTAGTTCATAATTGGTGTCTTCCAGGGGTTCAGTCTCACACACAGTCATGGACACTCCACTCTCTGTAGAAGTAGCAGACCCAGTTCTGTGGCTCTTCATCATTTCCTCAGAGCTTTGCATCTTCTCCAGTCCAAGGTTTTCACTCAGTTTTAAGGCTGATCCTTGCATTAACTTCTGTCCCAAGGCAGAGTTGTGTTCCATAATTTTACCACTGGGTGGTTTGTCTTCAGCTGATAGCATTGCATCAACTGAGCTGTTAGACTCCAAAAGTCTTGTTCTTCGATGCTCAGAACTGGGCCCACTACCAGGCTGTCTTGATGATGATACTTTATTGCATTCGGCAGCATGCACCAATATTGCATGAGCTGCCTCCAGTTCTTTAAGCTTCACGTCTTTCTGCTCCAAGGCTGCTTCCAGGCGATTTATGGCTGCCTGCTGTTGGGACACCTGGCTAGACAGCTCAAGGATGAGGCAAAGTCGATTTTTTTCATCAGAACTGACTTCAGACGGCACATGGCATGACCTCTCCTTGCCTGGAAAGGAAAGTGTCTCAGTATCAAGTCACACAATTTAAAATAGCAGTGACACTAGTTATACTACTGGGGCCAGTTTCACAAAAAAAAATACAAAAAATACAAAACATGTCTAGGCCTTAGCAGGCTAGCTAACAAGCTATCTTCTTTCTAACTGTTTCACAATACAGCATTACAAGACAGAGCATTTCAACACAGAACAGACTAGTTTTGCAAAGAACTAGCTTGTATTCATAATTAGATCTATTCTTTTGGTGTATTTTAATCTAGATTATACAAATGCTAACTAAAAGTGTTTTGTGAAACTGACCCCCAGAGTCTGTATTTAATCATTATTATTATTATTATTATTATTATTATTATTATTATTATTATTATTATTATTATTATGTAGTGGAAAATAAGTACTAAAGTTTAGTGTATTTTTTAAACTGAAAAAAATTAAGAAATTTAACGAATGGTATATTTTGTAACTAAATCAATTTTATAACATCTCTTTTAATTTATAACTGGTGAATTAAATAGCATAGTTGCCTGCTATTTGAAAACTACTGCGCCTTCAAGAAAGAAATTGTCCTCAGCAAAACCAAAGAAAAAACCTAAAACAAGTACTTGTCATCAAGACTACATTAAGAATGAAATAGAGCACCTTAATCCATTCAGGATATGCTGTATAATCAGCCTGAAAGAGTCTCCTTGTTTTGGTTGGATAAGATATATCAATCACCTATCTGGCAGTTTAACAACAATTTAACATTGCACATGACAAATGATGTATATATGGTGTAAAGTGTGTGACAGATGTATCAGTCCCCCTGGAACAGAGCTTACAATATTTACCAATTTACACAAACACGCAGCATTCCATAGAGACTGATTTTAAAGAAGAAAAGGTGTTTTTGCTTATGTGACAGGGTAGCGTTGCGGGCCCAGATGGTACCGGCAGGGAAGGAGACTCAGAGGCAAGGAAGCTGCAGTTTAAGCGTGGCTCTGCGTTTTAATAAAAAATAAAAAAAATACAGAACAAAACACTACTGCTCACAGAGCAAATAAAACGTTAAACAAAAACAGGTCTCACACACAATAAAAAGGAACAAAATAACCAGCTTAAGGGCCAAAACAAAAGGTTTAAACAAAATCCAAAACCTGTAGGCTGGACATTAGCCTTCACAACAAAGTTTTTAAAATAATAACAGCGCAAAGACTCACCAAAAAAAAAAAAAAAACTCCTTCTCCCAAACAAAGGATTTTTCTCCCTTTTGTACCATGTGGCTGGAGCCTAATTATCATCAATTATTCAATTAGCTCCAGCCACACTCACATGTATTTTGGCAGGGATAGGAAATTAACCCCATCCCTGCCAACCACCACCAAAACCATATGATTTACAGGCAGGGCCCTGCCCTGCCACAGCTTACTTTAGATTATTCTTTATAATAGCCATGTGTACTATGTTGTTACCCCCACCAAATGTTGATGGTTTGTACAAGTTTCTTGTTTCAAGAGAAATACAACACTATTAAAAAATGCTTGCGACATACTTATGCTATAAAATAATAATAATAATAAAAAAAATGTTGTGTTCTACAAATGTCATTACATGTCCCTAGATCACAGGAGATTACAACCTTATGGTCTGACAAATGAACAAAGGAAATAATAAATTAAGCAACACTGACCTCTAGTGGAGTGTCTCTCTTCTATACTTCGAATCTTCTCTTTCATTTCTATAGCAACAAGCGCAGCCTCTTGTTTTGCTTGAACCAATTCGGTTTGGAGCTTTTTCACTTTTCTTTTATTTCTCTGTTTCTGTAAACACGGATACAAATAATTACTTCACAAGACTGTACAGAGGCTATAACCCAGACAAGCAAGTGTTTAGTTCAGCCAGCTATTTATGGACAGAGGTCTTTAGACAGACAGAATTTCACATAAAGTTTACAGTGAGCATGAAAGCAGGATACTTTCAGTGCAAGTAACCAAAATATCTGTTTTTGTGTTTTAGCAGACAGCAGTAGTTTGTTTCTAGTGCCCACCAGGTTTAAATTACCCCTATTTCCAAATGAGGGTGTGGAAAGCTGCCAGCGTTTACATTTTTTTGTTGTAATATCAGCTACATTAATCTTTTTAAAATACAATTCTGTTTTGTTTTTTTTTAAATTGCTTTAATATCAGCTGAATATATATATATATATATATATATATATATATATATATATATATATATATATATATATATATATATATATATATATATATATATATATATATATATAATTAAACATTTAGTGACATGTGTTGGGGCTCTTGATATTTTTCAAATTTGCTACTTTTTAACATGCTGCATTTAATGAAATACATTAATATGTTATACTCAGAGTCAGGATTCCGTCAATCACCGACAAAAATAACCATTTTGCGATTTGAGCATTTAAAAATTATCAGAGAACTAAATGAATGGTTATTTTGGTCTTTGAGCAAATTATTTTGCTCAAATTGTGAAATGGCAAAATACCAAACAAGCAAAGAATGAAACTGAAAAGAACAGACAGCTTCTTCGTTCTTTGAGTAAAGCAATATAATCAAATTGCAAAATGCACAGTTCCCAAACAGATGCTGTCAATCTGCGAATAGCAACTAAATGTGCGGTGTTAAAAATGGGCATCAAGTGAAAAACAAACTTTTTAATAAAACATTTTTTTTATTGAATGAATATAAAATCAGTAAATTATATTTATAAAATACACATCATTGATTCATTATTTATGTATTTATTATTTATGCAGGAAGTTAACCCATTGAGATCGTGGCCTCATTTGCAAGGGGGTCGTTGTAAGCAATTTAGGAGGATAGTCACCTCAAACATTAAAGTCAGCTTCAAGCCAGTTTGAAATAACATTTGCAATGTTCTCGCCATTTAGAAAATAGTTTTATTTACAATAAATCAACACAGAACCTCCCTCCTTGTGTGCAGGGTTTCAGACACCTGAATATTTACTAAAACATCCACACTCTTTCTGGCTGGACATTGGATAAACTACTGAAAAAACAGCATCCAGAGCTTATATATTTTATATATTAATCTTGAGTTAATCTTAAAATATGTTTTTAAACACTTACCAGAATAGTAATGTGTTTTTGGGATTCTTTAACTTCTGCTTCTAACTGTTGAATGTACTAGAACAAGAAGAAAAACAAAAAGTAAGACAAGTTTAAACATCTGTAACAAATTACAGCTATCAGTGTAATCCACAGCATGTACAAAGATCCTCCATATAACCCCATATTCTAATAACCTCAAAAAGAATGCCTTTAGCCACTTTCATCTCAATTGGATAAGCAATTGTGAAGATATGTAAAACTGTAATGTGACACTGTCACAAAGACGGCCGGAGTGGGTGGCGTCAGACCAGAAACAGGAACACAAACGACAGAGACTTGGAGTTTGGTGGAGCTGAGCGAATGGTTTCGCTCAGCATTTAATTAAACAGCACAGAAAATAAAAGGTTTGAAACACAAAAAACACTGGACACGGCACTTGCGCCAAAATAAAGAGACAAACAAAAAACGAACACACACTAACAAACAGGGACGAACAGACACGGTGAGTAAAGCAGTATTTACGTTCTTTCTTTCTTTCACTTTTTAGTTTCTCCTCTCTCTCCCGTTCTCCACTCACCGAACACCAACCACAAGTGACTAAAACGTGCATCTATATATACTGTTGTGCTGGGATTCAATTACTAATTAATTACTCACTTGAATCCCAGCACGTGAATTCATTACGTGCAACCCCGTGCCACACATTATACACATTTTATCTGCACGTGAAGTGATGTGCCATCCTCGTGCCTAAATATAATTATACACGTTAAACACACGTGAAACACAGACCCGTTTATATCCTGTGTACCAATCTATACACCAACATTAACATACGCACGCATACATACATACACATAACACAAATGCACACAGGGGCGGGGCCCTTTGCCACAGACACACAGACAGATGTACGAACAGACAGGCAGGACTCGTAACACAGACAAACGGAGGTACGCACAGGTATGCTATGTACTATTGTCACTAACTCAAGCTCATGTTGCGTGCATGGCTGTACAATTCACAGACACACACACACACACACACACACAGTATAATGTGATATCTTGTAACAATTGTAAGTCGCCCTGGATAAGGGCGTCTGCTAAGAAATAAATAATAATAATAATAATCTGCTCTGAGCTGGTTAAAGTAAACTGTTTCTTGACTCATGTCTAGCAGGAAATCATCAGGAAGCTGATTGCTCGAATTGCTGGCCCTTGATTATATTAGTAACCAATCGATTTTTTCCAGCCAGCCAAGCAGCACACTAGAATAATTAATGTAAAAATTGTAAGATTGTAACAAAAACTTATACCCGTGCTTGTCTTATGTGAAACTAGAGACACATGTCAGCTACCAGTACCTGAGCACCCTTTTGGGTACAAGATCATTAATAAAAATAACACCTTAACTTTGGTGTTATACGTTTTCTGCTTTCACAGCCTCTTTGTGTAATAAAACAATCAGATGCTTTTTTTTTTTTTTTTTTTAGCCAGGACTGCAGTTTAAAAATAGTCAGTCACTATAGGCTTTAAAACAGTTAAAGATCCAGTGGGAAAAGGAAGTCCTGAAAGAGTTTGTGTACTTTTACAACGGGTCCTTAAACACAGTAACCACGTTTCCATAAAAACCTCACTCCACGACACACCTCTGTAATTCCATTTGTAAAGCTTCAGCGCCCTCTAGTGTCCACTTCACAGACCTGCGCCTCATTACATTGTAGCTAGGACATTACTTTCACTCATTCTGATGTGAGGTTTATAAGATTTAATTTACACTCCATCACTCTCCTTGCTGTTTTACCTTGTCGATGTCATTGACACTGCCTTCAAAAACATCCATGGATGATCTTTCATTTTTCAGAATTTTTAATTGTTCCTCCAGCCCTGTCTTTTGGGCAGAAATCTCCATATCGGTCAGCCTAGTTTCAGCTAGCTAACAAAAAAAAAAACAAATACACATAATTAAAACATTTAAATAAAATGATTGTCATGAAAATGTGTTATTTGAAATAATTTACCTTATATGGTAAAAGAGACGTATGGTACTCATTTAAAACTTGTGGCATAACATTGCATAGTTTTGTACCACATCTGCTAACCAATGCTTTCTTCTATTTTTTTTTGTTTTAATTTACAAAGCATAACAGAGGATCAACCCCTGTAGCATAACACAGTGCAAGTTAAAACAAAGCTGTTCAGCTTGAGAAAATGCTTGTCGCATGTCTGAGCGCAAATTGAGGTCATCTGGACTAACAGTTCACAGAGAGATTTGGACCGATCACCTCAGTAGCTACAGGCGCGCGCTCACTGCTGCCAGGGTGAAGTACTTCTCTGAAATCATATCCATGAAACACGGTAAACCATTGATCAAATCCCCCATCCAGCCATCGATAAATTAATCTCCCATTCATCCTCCTCTCTTACCTGCCATGATTTCTCCTCATTCTTTCGGAATAAAATCGACACCATTTATTCTACGCTCTCCTGCCACAAACCCAGTATAGTACTTGACCACCTTGACTCCCCTACGATTGCCCCTTCTGCTCTTTTCTTTCTCTCCTCTCTCCATTACTGATATCTCCAGCCTATTGTTGAGATCAACTACTGCCACATGCCCCTTGGACCCCTGGCCAACAAATCTTATCCGTCTCTGTGCTTCTGACCTTGCTCCTTCCATTATGCACACACTCAACCTGTCCTTGGTTTCAGGCCTGGTTCCTGCTGCCCTCAAGACTGCCCGAGTAACACCAGTGCTCAAAAACCCCTCCCTTGTCTTATCTAACTTCTGTCCCATATCCAATCTTCCTTTTTTCTCCAAAACTCTTGAAAGGGCTGTAGCCAGCCAGCTGATGAAACATCTCACAGATAACAATCTGCTTGAATCTCTGAAATCTGGCTTCCGGCCGCATCACAGTACCGAAACTGCTCTGCTCCGGATTGTGAATGATCTCCTGCTTAATGCTGATGCTCCTGCTCCCTCTGTCCTTGTCTTCCTTGACCTAACTGCTGATTTTGATACCATAAATCATAGCATTCTTCTTGACCGCCTTCAGATGTATGCTGGGATCTCTGGAACCTGTCTCTCCTGGCTGTCCTCTTACCTATCTGGACGCATGCAGTCTGTTTTCTATGTTGGAAGCAGTGCTGACGCAAACCCAGTCACTTGCGGTGTCCCTCAATGGTCTGTTCTTGGGCCTCTTCTCTTTAACATCTACATGCTTCCCTTGGGTCACCTCATCTGCCAACATAGCCTCTTGTTTCACTCCTATGCAGATGACACCCAGCTCTACCTAAAACTAGAGCCTGGATGTCAATTTACCATGGTCTGGCTCTCAGTTTGCATCCAAGACATCGAGGCCTGGATGTCTACCAATTTTTTTTCAGCTCAACACTAACAAATCTGAACTTCTTCTAGTAGGATCCAAAACTCAACTCAAGAATCTCAATATCGCTTCCTTGAACTTTGGAAACTGTCTGCTGCTGCCTTCCCCCACTGTACGAAGCCTTGGTGTACTTCTGGATAGTAACCTCTGCTTTGATGCCCAAATCTCCTCTATAGTCAAATCCTCCTTCTACACCTCTGAAACTTCTCAAAGGGCCGTCCCTACCTTTCCCTCCCGGATGCAGAGATACTCTGTCATGCATTCATTTCCTCTTGACTAGACTACTGCAACTCTTTCTATGGTGGTCTTCCATCGCGTGCCATAAACTAATTGCAGCTAGTTCAAAATGCTTCTGCTAGAATCCTTACCAGATGTAAAAAACATGATCACATTACCCCGTCTTGCCCAGCTGCACTGGTGACCTGTAAAGTTCAGGATTACTTTCAAAATTCTCCTGCTTGCCTACAAGGCCCTTCATCACACAGGTCCAGAGTATCTCTCCAACCTGCTGACCCACTAAGTCCCTGCATGCAAGCTGAGGTCCTCTGACTCTGGCTTTCTTGTTATACCCAAGCAAAAGTGCACCACACTCGGAGAGCAGTCTTTTCATGGCCCTGACTCTCTGGAACTCTCTCCCAGCTTTAGTGTGTGCAGCTCCCACAGTCGCTCGCTTCAAATCACCTCTCAAGACCCACTTGTTCTCTCTTGCTTTCAATGCTCTTTAAGCCTGATATCTGTTATTAGCTGTTGTCTACATTGCTATTTCAGGTTTTTCACTTCATCTTATTCGTATGATTCTGTTTGACACATGCATTCACAATGTTTAGAATTCACATCCTAGCCCTGTATTTAATGTAATATGCCTGTATTTAATGTATTTGCATTGTTGTTGGTTTTTTTCTGTTTGTATTTAATGTACTATGCCCTGTATATCACTGTATCTAATGTATTATGCATTGTTCCTCACTATCTTGTAAAGCGCTTTGCGATGGTGGTCCATTATGAAAGGCGCTATATAAAATAAAGATTGATTGATATCATTTTGGACATTTTAGATGTCCCTGCTCCAATTCCAGGATGAAATTAGTGCTAACCTGGTTAGTAGTATGTAACCTTAACAATATTGAATAATATTAAAAGTAAGTTTCAAGTTGCTACTACATTACTTATATGCACTATGTAATAAACTAATGTACAATGTTGCATAACTAACTATACAGAACCATTCGACTGTACAATATAAAATATCTGCATCAACGAATAAGTCATTCGATAAGTCATTTCTAAAAGTTTTGTTTTTTGTTTATTATTAACCTTAATCTTAAGATTTTATTAAATTCTGCACAAACAGGGATTAAAGGAAATAAATGCATGGCTCAATGTCCAAACTGAGACGAAATCCAATGGTGGGAATCCTGTGCTCCAGTGAACTGAGAAATAAATGTGTGCTACTTTTACATCTTGTTTTTTTATTTATTTTATTTTTTTTATTTAATAAAGACAATAAAGTGTGAAACAGTTACCATTTGGGAGGAATTAACATCAAGTCATTTGCAATACTGTGCTTCTTTTTTTTTCTCAAGCAGTAAAGTACAGTACAAACCAACACTGGAGTATGATAACAAGCCAATATTAATGATCAAGTTTCTGCAAAATGTCAAAGCCACCTGGGATTGCACAAGCGCACTATTCCAGTATTCCATGCAACTGTAGACAGCCAACTTCAATGAAGTATTGTAGAATACATTCTTTTAAACAGAAAGTGTGTACTATACTATACTTTTATTTGGAAAGAAATGACAAATTACATAAAATCATATCATGACTAAAACCATGACTAATCGATGTCATTTAAAAATACTGCAGGAATCGTAGATTACTTTTCTAATTAGAAAGTTAACAATTACCACGGCCTCTGGGTTATTTTTATTTTATTCATTTTTTTACAGTGCTACAGTACCTTACAAGTGGCCAGTTTAGCTGTGCCAGACTAATACGGTACAACATTTATTGTGATACAGTTTAACAGAAACCCATTTTCTTGGGGTTAAAATAAAGAAATAACCCAGCTAGTCATTTTGCACTGGTAGTAAAAACAGCAGATAACACATGGAGTAGCAATGCATTCATGGAAAATCTTGCTATTAAAATCTTGTGTCTATTTTTGAAGAGGGGAAGATTATATATTTAGGGTTACCAAGATATTTAGTTTAGTGAACAAGATTAGTTAAAAGGGCTACAAATGGGCAATAAATGCTCCATCCATAGTCCTTTCTTAGAAGGCTAAAGGCTACAAAACATTCCTAGAAAAATCGATCATTAAAAAAAGGCTTTCCTCACCATATCTTTATTACTTCTAGGGGTTTGCGATATGATGTTGGACACAATGCTGTAAGAAAAAAAGGTTCAATTAAATGGCAGTATTGGCAGAAGTTTGTTTGTTTTCCCTGTCTATGCTGTGGCAGAGGGCAATCTTAAACCCCAATTAAAACAAGCCCAACTGCTGCACAGAGATCAATAAAGTCACGGCTCTCAAAATTCAAGTGTTCTTACAAATATATTCCCAAGGAATGTGAACAAAGTAGACCCACCAAAAGGCAACTGCTACTGTTGCTTACAATGTTCTATGTAATATAAAACTATTATCATTAGTGGGACATGAGCAAAGGGACATTTTAAAATATGTTACTGAAAAGAAATCTGACATTTTCTGCCAGTCTGAGGCGAAGCAAAAACTCATTTAATTAAAAACAAGAAGAAGAAAAAAATGTAAATGGATATGTCAAGAAACTAATTTAAGATTATCATAACATTACATATTAATAGTGGTACGGTCTGTTAAACTAGGAAATAGTGGCTACACTGCCACTCAAACATACACCGAGTAATTAAACTACTTATCTGATATCTGGTACATTACTAATCTTCCTATTTCTATCGAAATTTGTCATAGTTTGTTAATCGTATTTTCCAAGCGCTGTAAACCTACCTCTCTCTTTTGAGAGATGCAGCATTTGCCACATTCTTAAATTCTGGTCCAACTCTACTACTGGCTCCATTCCCCATGTTCTTAAAATAAATAAATAAAAGTTTGATAACCAGACTAACATAGAAACGCTGTATTGTTTAAACTTTCTGGGAATTGACAGCGTTGCTGTTCACAGAGGTTCCTGCAGTAATACGTGCAGAATTGTTGATACATCCAGCCGTCTCTTAGCAACCAAGTAACACAACTGCAGTAGTGGAGCGCTTATGACAAAATCACAGAATTTATTGTTTGTTTTTCAAGAAATTCGACAAATTAACAGTATTACACTGGGAAAAAAATGATCAATTTGTAAATTGTTATATTATATTCTAGAATGTTGTCATGGGAACGCTCCTGTAATTACCCTGCACGCGATCAGACACAGCCTTTTGATTTTTCATCTGCAGATTAAATGACAAGGATTAAATGACAAGATTAAATGACATTTTTTTTTTTTTTTTTTTAGGAAAGCATTATACCCTATACCTGGGGATAAGGACTCTGTTGCATGATAAATCACTCAGACTAATTTCTCACGAAATATCTCGATATTAATGAAAAGGTCTCCTCTTTAGAAATATGCCAACAAATGTAATACAGACAGACAGCAAGACAGACAAGGTGCATCAATATAAAACCACATTCTGATACTTTTAATAACATGTGCTAACTAGATATCTGCAAGAGTGTCCTTCGCAAGTTTCATCAGAATTGAACAAGGGGGTCACTAATTAAATGAAAAATGTACTGTTTGATGAACAGAGATGAACATGTACTGTGTGATGAACAGAGAAGCAGTGAGACAGAGACTCCATACACCTGCAAATTAGAGTATTATAGCAGCCTTGAAAGGGACTCTATATTTAGGAATGATGATGATAAGTCATGATAGGTTTGAGGCCCAGGATTAAATGAACGTGTAACTAAAATTGCTTGCAAATAAAGAAATACATATATTGAACTGACCCCCCTCCCCCCCCCCCCCCCCCCAATCTACGAGATAGAACCTGAAACCAGCTAAAAAAACCCTTGTGTTTCAGTCAGCTACGGTATGCTGAATCTATACGTACTGTAGCTTTCCCTCTGAGTAATTTCACTGACATCTGACCTTCTGGTATGCATCTGTAGAAGTTGTGCAATTTATCTGCAGTTACTTTTATTTGTGATGTGATGGTCTGAACATTCAGTAGCTAGCCCTGTATCTTTTTTTCTCACAAAATAGGAAAATAGAAAAGCTTTTTCTTGCAAACAGTATTTCATTTTCTTTATCAGCAACTGATTATCATCACCATCGGGATTTTCTTAATACGACTTGAAATTGAACTTTTAGTAATATCTAGCCCTACAGCCCTCAAAAAAACTATTTATTATTTTGTCATTTAGAAAACCATCGACTTAAATCCCAGTACCGGTTACTCAACCCCTGGTAAGATGATCCACAATTAAAGATGGTTAACAAATGTGCTGATTTGTAAGCCTTATCTACAACAGACAAGTGTCTTTGAAAAACACTTCAAGGAGCTAATCCCTTCAAACAAACAAAAAATTAAAAAAGAAAAATTAAAAAGAAAAAAACATACATGAGCAATTTTAGTAGGGATCATGTTAAGTTGTAAATCTGGTCAAAGACAATAGGCATCATATTGTACACAATATGTCTGATGTAGTACATACAGGAAACAGGCCGGTAAGTCACACCATACTCTGTAATATTAATTTCCCTTTGGTTTTCTTTATGATATCATTCAAAAACAATACAAATTAGATATTACAGTTGCAAAGCAGCAAATACCTTTAAAAATATGTATTTCACAACTGTGTCTTATTAAGCTATTAAAAAAAAAAGTTTGGTTTCACTATGAGGATGATCCATTAAATTAACATGAAAAATGTTCTTTGCTGTGTAAAAAGACCACTTGTGCTGAAGATTCCTCTTTTCTGAACATTAGAAGGGCATGCAGTGAATTGTAATGAGATGACATCGGAATCTGGATCCTTACCATGATACTGGAATTTAAAGAAGGCACCAAAGCACAGTACATCAGATAATGAAACTCAGGTTTTGCAGTGTTATAATTTTCTACCTTTATTTTTCTTTATTTTTCCCCATTTGTGCTTTACAGTCATTGCACAGATGTTTCGTTCAGTTTGCCTATCTAGTTTGGTAATTTTATTTATCATGGTAATAGCCCAGCAGCTTTTAAATTTGTATTTCTTTTAAATTTTTCCTTTGTGGACAGCAGCAATCAGGCCCTCAACCAGCTATAACAAACCTCATCATAACTAAAGGCTCAATGCGGGAATGATCTAAAACGTCATCTTTTTAACTAGCCTTGCTGTAGTCAACGTTGCATCTTACTCGGCGTACATGCATACCTTTTCATTGACTAATGAGATAATTCTACTCAACACAGTAGAGTAAGTAGTATGAAAAGAGCCACACAGGAGTTTAAAGGCATTTCAAGCACAATTCTGAGCAAGATATTCAACAGTAGTGAGGTCATAAAGCAAGCTTTGTTAATCACAGTACAGTAACCTAATGCAGTGTGCTGTTGCCTTGGTGAAACTTTGATGACACTTCAAAATGCACTAATATTTTACATTTGAAATACAGACAGGTAATAGGAGCAAAGTAAAATATAAAGGTTGTTTTCTCTACTATGTTCCACAAATTCATATAAAAGTTGCTAACAGTCTGGACACATTTAACAAAGAAATGCCTAGTGGGAGGCATTGTTTTGTTTCATGCCTTAGAATGTGGATTCTGATTTGATAGCTATATAACTTTAAGCAACATTTAAAAAAATTTAATTTGTTAGAAAAGCGGAAAAACCCTGTAGGAGCAATCATCCAACTGCTAAAAAGCACATCTCATTGTCTGTCCGAAGCCTCTTCCCAGGATGGGTAAAGAGGTTTATAGAAGAAGGCGTTGGTTTGCCACCCTCATGTAAACAAAGTCTTACAAAGTGCAGAGCAGTCTTGTCAGTTTTAGACTGCTTGACATTCATGGTCAAAGGCCACATGGGTGTTATGTTAAAGTGTAATCAAACTGTCCTTTCTCCAAGCCGTCCAGCCCGTCAGCCCAGGTGGAGGTGGGCATGCTCCTGTAGGGATCCAGCAGGATCCGGAAGCACCTGACAATAAGAATCCCCAGGATAATGAAGAGCAAAATGACAAAGGCAAACGTAGTCTTCTGCTCCAGGGTCATGCCTGTGTTGGGGATAGCATCCCCTGCTGGTAGGACGGTGGAAGTGAAAGGCTCGCCATCCATCATCCAGGAGAGTTGAAGCGGGTAGTCCCAGAATATCCTCTTTCTCATCCTCAGTTTCCCATGGTCGAGCTCATTAGGATAAATCTTGTCATCTGCAATAGAATGCAATTCTTGTTAATTTTCTCACCTCTGTTTTAATATGGTTTAAAATTATAGGCACATTAGTGGTTATTTGTAGCCACTTACTCTTCATAGGACCATGTCTGAAAAGTTTCAACAGTGGAGAAAACTGGCACTATTTCTCAAATCCAGATTGAGGTGCGTATGGTAAATAATTATGTCACATAAAGACATTGATAGATATTTCTTGTTCATTATGATTTAAAACCATGTCAGTAAAAGTGTCTCTTTGTCAAAAATCCCTATCCTGAGTATACATTTACTCTATGCAACAATTTGCGTAATGGGTTTAGGCAACTCTTTTATTGTGCTTCTTTGTTGTGCGCTGCATGCTGTGCTTGCTCAGATTTCTGGCAACATCAGTTAAAAATCAATTAGCATTAATGATTGTTCTCTGAACAAAGTAGACTAATGGAACATTTTGAATAAAGATTATGTTGCAATAATTTTATTTGGATCCAGCTTGCTTAAAAACAAAAGAAAAACAGTAAACATTGTCTGTCATCTTGTTGCATTTTTATTATGGACTGTCACAGTCTAAATTAGCTCCAAGATCCATATTTGTTATTTGTGTAAGCCCTTTACACAAGCAAACTGATACAGGAACTTTTTTTTTTTTTTTTACTAATTTACAAGTAATTATATTATCTAATATAATATTCCACCTGTCTGGTTAGATGCAATTGTTGTTATCTATTTCGTGGCAAATAATAATTCTGGCATTCTTGACCAATGTATATTGTATATAAACTAGGGCTGCTCCGATTAACAGATCAATCGGACAGATTAATCAACTAAAGAGTTGATCACAGATTAATTTTTTTATAATTTTAATCGTGCAGAATTTAATTTTTGTATATAAAATAAAATCAACCAATAGAAGATCTGCGGCAGTCCAATCATAAGTGAGCAGAGGCGGGACATAAACAGTTAAAGATCTTTAGTAGGTTTAACAAATGGGAGAGTCAAAGATCTGCCCCTTGTTATGCAGCTGTCCAATCATGAGTGAGCAGAGGCGGGACATAATTGGGAGTTTAACCAATGGGAAAGTCAAAGAGATTTCCTGATTTTACAACTGTCCAATCATCAGTGAGCAGAGGCGGGACATAAATATCAAATCAAATCAAATCAAATGTTATAAAACGCCTTTCATGGCAAGCCATCCCAAGGCGCTTTTAACAAGAAAAAGGACATTCCGAAGTACTTTTAGTACAATAAAAACAATATAAACAATAAAAACAGCAAGAGAAAACAACATTTTAAAATTTAAAGCAAATAAAAGCAACTCTAACTGAATAAATAGAAATAAAACTATATAAAAAAATAAATATTATAAAGATATAAATGCCTTATTATAGAAGTATGTTTTTAAAAATTGTCGGTGTGTCTCTCACTGTGCATGGTAGAGCATCCCAGAGTTCATGACTGAATGCTCTACCACCTGTCCTTTGCTTTAAAATCCTTGGGACAGATAGCAGCCCTGCATCTAGGGTAAGGGCATAACAATAGCTGAAGACTGTTATTGAGAATTATATTGAGAACTTCAAATTAATATTTCAGATTGCTCATGGTGTACAAATTGCTTGTGGTGTACAAATACCTGAACTCGCCACTTCCAATATTCAAATTATGAAAGGTATCCGTGGCTTACCGGTAGCTGTCAATTAAAGTATACTGTTGGAACTGTATTTTGTTTAGTACAGAAAAGGCAATATGGAATAGCACTGGCTACAACAATCTAGGCTGTCTAACAAGTCAGCACAAAAACATGATCGTTCCCAAAGTCACTTACGAGCCGCTGTTACACTCAAAACGTTTGGACAAATCCGGATTGATGTTAAACTGGATGAGCAGAAGCGTAGGGATACAATACATCACAATGAGCAAGTAAGAAAAAATCATCGTGAGGTTCTTAAACGCTTGATTGATTCTGTTGTTTACCTTGGCAAGCAAGAACTGGCATTCAAAGGGCATGATGAAGGCAACACTTTCTCTGATTTCTGACTACGACAGCATGTTAAGCAATCACTGTCAATAGCTACAGTATTCTTGGGTACCTCTAACAAGATTCAGAACAGCTAAATACGGAAAACCCTGGAGAGACATACAGACAGGAAGATAAGCAGACAGGCAGGGAGCCATACAGACCGACGGTCAGAAAGATAGCTTCCATATATTTCATATTCTGATACTGATAATAACTCGAGGTTAAGGAGGATCTTAGCAAGTTTCATCAATTTGACAAGTGGTTCTCTAGATAAATGTACAAATATTAATATGGCATACAGAAAGTCAGACAGCCTCCATATACTCCATGATACACTCATAATTTTAGGTTACTTACCGTAACCATGGTTCCCTGAAAGAGAAGACGACCACCAAAACATTGACCCGCTTTGCGGAGGTGATAGCCAAGAGGAAGGCTGCCTTCACAGACAGATACTTCAACTCCATGGAGCAGGGCCTTCGTGAGAGCCTCCAGTATAATATCAAGGCTCCATTCTGGGAGAACGACCCTCCTGGGAGGGCGTAATTGCAGAGCACCTTTAAGAAACCGGTTTGCCAAGAAATGCGCACCTGGAGATACCGGAGATACCTTCGAGTGGTGCAGGGAGAGGCAGCTCCTGCTTCCCTCCCTCTGGCAGTGGTGGAGACAGAGGCAGCTGCTGCTTCTCTCCATCTGGTGGAGGTGGCGACAGACAGAGGCAGCTCCTGCTTCTCTTCCCCTGGCAGTGGAGGCGGCAGAGGCTCCTCTCCTCCTGGCGGTGAAGACGGCAGGGGCTCCTCCCCTCCCGGCGGTGAAGGCGGCAGGGGCTCCTCCCCTCCTGGCAGCGAAGGCGGCAGGGGCTCCTCCCCTCCTGGCAGTGTAGGCGGCAGGGGCTCCTCACCTCCTGGCAGCGAAGGCGGCAGGGGCTCCTCCCCTCCTGGCAGCGAAGGCGGCAGGGGCTCCTCCCCTCCCGGCGGTGAAGGCGGCAGGGGCTCCTCCCCTCCTGGCGGCGAAGGCGGCAGGGGCTCCTCCCTCTTGGGTGCTGGAGATGGCCGGGTCTGGTCCACCACTCAGAACCACTCAGCAGCATCCCCCACCAGACCCTGGTTCCACACCTCTTCATACTGGGGGTCCCCGTAAGGGCAGTTGTCCCGGACGTGCCCAAACTCGCCACAGGCGCCGCACATGGGAGCCCCTTCCATCCTCCTCTGCTCCTGTTCGGCTGCCCAGTCCGGGGGTCCAAATGGAGTTGGAACCAGGGACCACCACTTCTTAGGCTGCTGCTGCTGCTGTTGCAGCTTCCTTCCCATTTTTAATAATTCAAAGAAACAAAAATAAAAACAAGGCACCTCCCGTAACTCCTCTGCGATCCCATGCAGGACACCACTTGTGACAGGGTTGGCCGATGTGGTGACACCAGGCCAGAGGCAGGAAGAAAAACAAAGGAAAATACTGCAGTGCAAAAGGCGCGGCATGCGCCATTTTTATTTTTAAACAACCAAAATAAATAAAATATTTTAACAAAAAAAACACTGCTCCCAGAGCAAAATAAATATTCAAACAAAAACAAATCTCGAAAAAACACAACAAAACTCAGGTCAGGCTGGGCAATCGCATTCACTGATCCTGTATTTTGATTTATTTTTAAACTCCTCTCGCTCTCTCTCGCTCTGTTCCTCCTCTCGAACAACCAACCCAAGTGCAGAGCGCTGCAGGCTTTTATGCAGGTGACCATCTCCCAATTAGCAACAAATTAATCACTTCGGGAGATGGCCACCTTCTACATAAGGTTTTTACATACTACTGGCAGAGGACGAGCTGCCAACCTTGCCTCTGCCAGAACACATTTAAATGAAAATAACAAAAACATACGGCTTTGCTGTCATATTTATAAATAAATAAATCATAACAACAACAACAACAACAACAACAACAACAATAATAATAATATAATAATAATAATAATAATAATAATAATAATAATAATAATAATAATAATAATAATAATAATAATAACAATAACAATACAACAAATACAAAATAATAAGTTCCACAGGGGCGGAGGGGTACCCCGTTCTAAAATAAACAAATAATACATTTAAATCAAAATACAAAACAAATACATTTTAAAGCAGGGCTTTGCCCTGCCCCCTTTTCATGTGCAGGGCTCCTAGCCCTGTCACAGCCCGGCACACTGGGGTGAGCGGGCCTAGGCAGTTGGTGACGTCTACTCTACAGCGGGGTAGGTGAAAACACAGCCACGGTGGAGGAAAACACAGTTGACTGGCTGTTGTTGTTTTTAAAATTGTACTGCAATGAATCCACAGCACGGAATCGCTCGACAGTGGGGGTACAGCAAAGCCTATCCCAAGTGGAGGAACTGCGTTCTCCCCAAGAGTGTAGGCTAGAAAAGACACACAAATGCACTCCTTTAAATCAATACTGCACAGGCAGTCGCTCACTTACGACAGACAGCAAAAAAAGGAAGCCTGATTGATTTGGAGCCGCTGATTCCACGAAAGCAGCAACCCAGCTTTCAGCACGAATGCAGGGGAACTGCAATCGACTCAGAAAAGCTCTTTTTCAAAACACGCTCAGTTCAATACAAAGTCTTACCTTACCGTCTTGAGAGGTAAAAAAAAAGAAATGGCTTCCATGGAATGACAGGTTCTGATGACAATGCTGATCTGTTTTTGTCCACTTAAGCCTTTCAATAGGATTTGGGATATTCATGCTCATATAGGAAAACATTCCAAATATATTAAAAAAATCACATACAATTAAAAAACAATGGACCTAGATCAGTGGCGGCTCATCATAAGAGGCTATGGAGACTAAGACTACATATATATATAGTGGCAGGGCAATTAGCCCAGCGCAGGGAAAATGAGTGTTTGTGGCAGGGAGAGAGTTAAAATCTCCCTGCCAAACTAAATTGTTAATTATTTTATTGTTTAATTATCACCTGCACCTGGTAATTGTTGTAAATTAGTGCCAGGTGCAGGGTTTAAAAAGCGTGCAGGCAGTCTGTTCTGTTCTGCTGTGTGTGAAGAAGCCTGCTTGATAGTGTGCTCAAGCGTATAGAAAGAAAAAGGTACTGTATATAGCCTTTTTGTGTGTTTTGTTTAGAAAACTGTGTTTTTGTTTTGTTTTGGTTAAACAAGTAAACAGCTTAGCTGTCCTGTGTGCGTTAGGTACCTGTTTACATTTAGTTAGTGCTCAAAAAGGAGCTAGGTGTTCATTTTGTTTTTGTTTTGTTTTTGTAAATAAAGGTGAGCAACCGCGCTAAAACTGCGAGTTCCTGTGTTGGGTCAGTGGATTTGAAAGGGGCAACGAACCCGAGAGTTGCATCTCGGTTTACAATATATATATATATATATATATATATATATATATATATATATATATATATATATATATATATATATATATTTAGCCTCCCCATTTATTAGTCAGGAGCCGCTACTGACCTAGATAAATCACCATTCAGAACATACAGGCAGACTAAATTGAAATGGAGACAGAGCAACAATCCTTCTGGCAGCATCAGCAGACTAAATTCATTTTCATTTATGTTCTAGAAAAAGACATTCAAACTGACAAATGATCTAATTTAAGGAGAATGTTGATGATTTACAGATTTCTGGCAGCTTGAAGATGCACCTTCACGTACCAAAAAGAATAAATGATAGCACTTCACAATAAGTGACATGAATTCAAATGTGATCTTCCCCATGTGTTTATATGTTGAGTTCTGTCTTATAGCTGGTCTCATCTGAACCAAAGCCATCTTTAAGCAAACGCTCAGTGTAAGGAATTTGTGCTTGAACCACTATTGGCAGAACTCAGTGTTTTCTATTCTACCCATCAAACAAACAAAATCCTCATGTAACTATGGCGATAAAAGATAACCATAAACAAACTGTTGACACTAAACCTCAAGTTCAAAGAAAATCCAAACATCTTTTACTGAGCAGGGAGCTTGTCACATAGAGTGATACCAAATGATCCTCAAAAAAAGGAAATGTTTCTCTTCTGAAATAACTAATAGTTTTTCATTTTTTAGTGCTGCTGTTTTTGTTATTAATTATTGGAAACTATGTTGTGTTTCTGAAAGGAGAATCCACCCTCTAATCACATACGTAACAGTTCCTATAAATAGCCCTATCGCCTATGCCGCCTTGTCGTTTCTTTTTTTGGTGTTTCTTACCTGGCATTATGGATTTGACTCCGCCAAATGATACTTCCCGCATCGGCAGTCATATGTCTTCAGCTCCCGGACCTAGCAACCAAACTTCTAACTTTTTTTTTTTTTTTTTTTTTTTTTTAAAAGCTCCAGTGATCAGACCCTGAATTAATTAATCAGTAAGGACTCCTTTTTTTTGGAATGTCCAATTATGTTTTTTCTCCTCACCACAGCTTGTCCCCACACAACACAGACGTTCTGAGGGCGTATAAGCATCTTCCTATCTCACAAGCCTAAAGCCAAAATCTCTTTTACGCCAAGCAATCCAGAGCAGAGGTGGGCTGGCTATCGATCCCAGAGACAGAGATCAGCCCTGCTTTTTATCCACTCTGAATGTGCACGGTGTCTGGCCAGTAGGGTTCGCTGTTGTGCAATAAGGAGAAGCAATCCCTGCTGGTTTCCCATCCCCCACTCCGGGAGCGTCAGAGCCAATGTGGCACCCCCTTCAGGGTCCCCAGCAAAGTTCAGCCTCTTTGCACAGCCCATTGTTACGTAGATTTCTGTATCCCCATAGAATTCTGTATCCCCTTAGATTTGACGCCTGCGTAGATCAAGATCGCTATATGCGAACGCTTCTTCTGTTTCTGAACAGTATTTAGATGTAATAAAATTAAAATGTGTTTTAAAAGAAAAATACAGTTTTATAAGGTTACTTTTAATCAAGGGTTTCGTGTATTGAGCAACGCAGGAGGCTGAGCGTACTGTAGGAAATAAGTGGTGTTAAATGTGCTACAGAATTAGTTTGGTCTTGTTTTCAATATTTGTTGCAAACTGCAGCAGAACTCAATGGCAGTGTTTGAGAACACAGCGGGACTCGGGCACAGGAATATCACGCATCCACGTCCAGCTTTGAAAAACTGCATCTGCACAGGCATGGAATCAAGCGTGGATACAGAATTCTACAGGGATACAGAAATCTGCGTAACACTGGACGCTAACTGGCGCCGTCCAAACTGTGTGACATCGTACGGTCCCAGCGGCAGCGCTTTAACTAGAGGAGCCACTCGGGGACCCTAAAGACTCCTCTTTATCTATATTTTACAAATATATCTATCATAGTCTTGAGCTGTGTGATTATTTTGTATTACAAGGTATGTCCTTTTGGGGGTAGGTGGTAGTGCCACTCGTCTACCCGCTGGCAAGATATGTTATAAGATATAAGATATAAGATATGGGGGATGGTGGCCCAGAGTGTCACTTGTCCTGCCCGCTGGCATTAGCTGTCATCAATCAATAGTCATTACATCATAGTTCAGCCAGCGTATAGGGGTGGCTATCGAGCGCCAATGGAAAGGCCATGGGCCAAAATATTGTAGGGATCTCGGATAATGCAGGTAGGCGCATCACACAAGGCGAGGCAATCCACACACAGGAGGAGGGCGGGCATGAACCCGGGACCTCTCGCACTACTGGAAGACACTCTCACGAGCACCCAAACCAGACACTGCTGCCTTCCCCCGTGCACACTACAAATATATTGTGTTTCATCATGGGCATGGAGATCTGTCAAATGCAATAAATGATTGTTCAATTCAATTATTTTGTGGATGTCTCCTCTCTGAAAATATATATGGGGCACGAATGTATACCTTAATGTTTTTTAGACATTGATTGGCATGTCAAAACACTAAAATCAAAACGTGTCTATAGCTATATCTATCTATCCATATACTGTATATATATATACTGTATATATATATATATATATATATATATATATATATATATATATATATATATATATATATATATATATACACTACGTGGAGTCATGAATGCTTTATAAATGATCTTAGCTCTATAAAACAAGATGTTCCTATGACAATACTCTAGAAACAGCAATTACAGTTTTAATAAAATCAATACATTCAAGGTACTTTGAAGCGAAAGTAATGATTTTCTACTAAAAAGTTAAAAGGCCCTTTATCCAGTACAAAGTATTGATTAAACTGTGACTTGCTTCCATTAGAGCAAGTCTGAGCATTTAGCATTCAGAGGGCATCTGTGACATTTGTGTGAACAAGAGCCAAAGAACTTCATAAAGTTGAGCTTATAAAAACACCTTCATGAGTCTCCTTACTTGACACAAATATGCTTTCTTATGTTTTGTAATGTGACATATGAAGGAATACTTTCTCCAAAATATGCTTCAGTACAAATGTTTCTGTTATTTTTTCATTACTGGTGGACAACAAACAATTGAACAACATGCTACTTCTGCAGCATATTTATCTCCTTTTTCCATAATAGTGATAAGACGATTTTTAATAACATCTAAATATAATTTGGTATTGCTATGAAAACAGGTAGAACAATAATACTGAGCAATGTTCTTTGCAGAAAAAGGTAAAGATTTGCAAACTAAATGCAAAATTAAAAAGTAGTGCATTAAAATACGCAAGTTGATGCCTTACATACATACATACATACATACAGTACATACATACATACATGTTGTCTGTATATGAACCTAAGTACAACCCATTTTGTTGTACACAATGACAAACCAGTAATTCTCCTTCAATACATACTCTACAATACCTTTAAATAATAAAGTTTAAAAGTAACGTTATTCTGCTACTAGGTATTCAATGGACAATGAGACATCCGTTGCGTTCACTCTATATTGTTTTCTTAGCCTGCCAGAATACTCACTTGTCTAGGGAAAGTGACAATTCTCTTTAGCTATGTCAATCAGTTCCAATGAACGAACTCATCCCTGACAGAGATTCTGATTCCCTGATGTGCCTCGTCCGGATATTTAATTCTGCATCCACCCATGAGTGATTGTTGCATGGTCAAGGCTGAATAAGTGCAGATCTACAACAATGTAAGGCTTCAAACAAATTGCAGAAATAGATGTCTTTTACACAGGGACACTGGCTAGCCCCTTCACCAGGAAAATCAAATAACGCCTTGTCATTGCTTAAAGTCAGACTCTTTTCTCCCTGTACAACTTGGGTGATTCTCATGAGCATTATACTGAACAAATTCATTTCCAGTGGATTTCGTGGCATATGATAACAGAAACAAAGTAATGGGTTTCCATCATTAATAATACAGTACAGTACGTATATCCTACTGAATTGCGCAAGAAATTGAACTGTATACTGCAATTTGCGTTGAGACCAATAAGATTAAAGTAGTCATTCTTATGACACAGTGCATTTGCTCTTATGTTAATTACATCCCCGATATGTTTATTGAATATACTCCTGTGTGAAACCTGCGATCTGCTGATGCTGAGTCTCAAAAACCAGGCTCTGGTTTATGGGAGACAGGGCTTTCTGTTGCTATGCACCTAAGTTATGGAATGCTCTTCCACGGGTAATTAAGGATTCAAAGAATGTGAATATTTTTAAAAGATACCTAAAAACACATTTCTTTAAATTGGCATTTCAGCCTGTGTAAGGAACTGGCTTTTTATGAGTTTGCGCAGTACTTGTGTTTTGTGTGTTTTGTTTTAACATATATAGCCTGCTAAATTATTTATCTAAAATAAAGATTATTATTATTATGGTTTATGTTTTTGGAGTGATCTAGCCAATAAAGGAAACATGCTATAGAATCCAGTTGTTTATCAAGTCAAATTATGTTTATCCCTATCATTACATTTCAAAATATTTAGCTTAGTTTATTTTATATATATATATATATATATATATATATATATATATATATATATATATATATATATATATATATATATTGTAACACAGCAGGGAGGGGGTTAATCCTCCCTGCATGGTAGAAGACATGTGCGAATGCACATTGGTGTTAATTGTTAATTATCCCCTGCACCTGGTAATTATTGTTAAATTAGAACCAGGTGCAGGGTATTTAAATGAAGCAGCCAGTCTGTTCTAGGCTGCTGTGTGGAGAGCCCGCTTGGTTGTGTATACAAGTGTAGGAGAAAGGTAGTATAAACCTGTGTGGTTTGTTTTGTTGTGAAGATTTTGTTTTGTGTTCCAGGTAAACAGCTTAGCTGTCCTGATTTATAGTTTAGGTTCCTGTTATGTCTAGTTAGTGCTCCGAAGGAGCTAGGTGTTTGTTTTGTTTTGTATTTTGTTTATTATTTGTATTTATTAAAAGTGCGCGGAAGCGCTGAACCCCCAATTTCTGTGTCTGGGTCTATTTGTAAAGGGGCAACGAACCTGAGTGGGGTCAAGACGTCACAATATATATATATATATATATATATATATATATATATATATATATATATATATATATATAATGACAACATTTAGAATGTTTAGAAATAGAATAGGGAAAAAATATTCTGTGCTAAGTGAAATGTGTCTAAAATGTTTACAGAACATATAATTTGGCAATATAAAAATGCAGTTAAATGTTTGCATTTAGCATACTTAAGAATATGTGCAACATTCAGTTTTGTTTTTTAAATACTACAAGTATTATCCTACATATAATAATCCTCATAGGTCTAAGCTTCTTCTTTAGTTATCTTAATTATGCAATATTAAGCTGACTTGAAGATTAGAGAAAGACTATACAGACCTTTAAAAAAACATATTATGTTAAGCAATGCAATCTACCATTATATGTTGTCATAAGAAACAAAGCCATTTTTTAACAAAGGCTAATGAAAACCTAAAGTGAAAATTGGTTCACTTGCAGCTTGTCAACAAGTGAAATACAAAGTAACAGCCAGGAGATAACTAGCTCACATTCACAACCCGGCACAAAGCAATACCATTTCACAAGAATTATATTTACAAGGTAAGTAAATTATTATGCAACACCCTGAGCATATCCAGGATTTATCCCCAGGTGACAAAAAATCTACACAATCACATTCAAAATTGAATTACAAAGGCTTGCAAACCACCAGTTCCTGCTTTGAAATGCAGTACATGGATGCACCAATTAGAGAAAGAGTCAAACATACTGCTACCTTTATCAATCTGCAAGAAAACCGGGTCCATTTCCAGAAATTAGGTTTTAAGGAAAAATCTGAAGGTTTCACCCATTTTTATTGTTTCTTTTAGAAGTCCATCGCTTTCTTAAAGTACAGGTGCAAGGGTGTTATTATTGTTCCCAGATGAAAAAACAAAACAAAACAAAGGTAAAACAGAGCTCTTCCCTCCAGTACAGCATACAGATACTGCAACTCATCTGTGGTATCTATCAACAGAGTGGAGGCAGGCTTCAAGCTGTGGGTATGAGAGAGAATGCTTCAGGAGAGCATTAAGATTCAACAGGAGTATGTAATCACTGGGCATTCCCACACCTCATACACAATCGAAAAGCCTGAACACTAGCACCATACCCCTTCTTCTGCTGTATTAATTCCTGCCAGAAATCTGCATTTTGATGCCAATTAGCCCATTTGTCAAACAAACCTTTTATTGATCTGATTGTGTAACCTTCAGGCAAATCCAGTGAACTGGCAGACTTCTCTGAAGCTGTGAGGAGGACGGCTGCTTGCCATTGAGTTTAATAAAATAAGTTGACCTTCCAGAAAAAACTGCTTACTTCAAAACCCCCCAGCCTTTCTATAAGCTACAAGATACTGTTACAAGAAATATTGCAGCCAACAGAAAAAAAGCTTGCATTTGTGAAACACACATTATCCAACCTATGCTAAGAATCTATAATTTTTAATGTTATTATGCTCCTTCGGTGCTTAGTAGTGCAGTCAATCCATTTTTCAGTTCAAATTGTAATTCTATTAGTGATTTGGTATAAAATTGCTACTAATGAGGGTACACGACCAAGACATTTGTATTGATGTTGTCTTTAGTAGGACACATTACTATTTAGACCAGCTATAATTAACATCTCATAACATGATGCTCTGAGGCAACAAAACCCTAAACAGAATTTAAAAAGAAATGTTCAAGCTCTCTATATGCTTTTACAACATACATGATCACACACCTGATACCCTCCCTTCCCCCTCCTATCCTTCTCTCTGTGTAGTGGATGTGGGTGGATTGGTGTGTGTTGTTTGACAGTGAAAGTGTGTGTGTGCATGTCTGCTACCTTCTGTCTCTGGGAAAACAGGATTCACTTCTAGAACTGAAACCTGAAACTAAATCATTGACATTTGAATGATATTCCTGATATTCCATCAATTGTTATTCACATGGTCTGCTATTCCAAGCATAAAGGTGAATTGGTCAATTGAAGTATAGGTTTTATAATTACTTACTGACATAGCTTACCCTGAACAGTTTATTTAAATTCCCATAAGTCTGGAAGTTTTTGTTTGCAGGATACTGGTTCTATTTTTGTGTATTTCATGTTCTAACAATTGTAAATAAAACCATTGTCACACTGACTGACAGAAGAAGGTACAAACTGTTATTCCAGGTCTACTAAATGTTTTAATGCTATTGAATTGTTAAGCATGCTTGTTAAAAAAAAAACTAAAAAAAAAAAAAACCCTGCACTAAACCATTTATACAAATGTCTAGTTATTTCTAAGAAACAGAGAAAAAATGAATTGCTGTACCTTATTAATTACAAGTTAAAGTTTTATTCTGGATTAGGCAAGGTGGCTTTTTTAAAATATTTCCTTATATATCCAGACTTTATTATCTATCACATACTGTATGTTGTGTTGACAGCACAGCAGTAGTTCACTTCAAAGAAATATTTCAAAGCCAAATAGGTTTTACGTTTTCAGAACTGATCTGGAGTAAGACTGCTTAGTAGTTTAGATTGACTTGTCTAAGGTTTCAGATCCTTCTTAATAGAAAACAGGAAAACACACCTGTAACATATATTGCCTTTAAAAAAGTTATACTGTCAAGTTACTATAAAGTTACAATAATTGACAAGGTTTTTTTTATTATTATTATTCTGTAACGTTCCTAAAAATACAAAACCAGATGACTGATTTGTGCCATACAGCCAGATAAAAGGACTCACTCCAGGATGCTTTTTTCTAGTATTTGCCATTAGAAACTAAGGAGCTTGGTCCCTGCTGGGGATTACTTAAGACAATTACTTTCTGCTTGCTTAGTGATTATATGTCATGAACTGATGAGCAACAGAGACAATTATATATTATCCCTGACAAACACAATTTAAAAATACAAACTCTATGGTTCCGTATGCATTTGGTCCCCTATGCAGCCTGAAAGCCTGCTACCTCTGTATTTCTCAGTATAACTGTGCAAAACAGGTGCATCCGCTTTTGTAATGGGTGTGCGATTATATACGTGATTTCTAATGCCAGAAATTCCAGTTATCTCATCAGTAAATGAAGAAAGCGTTAGGGCCATATTGCCAAGTCCAGTGTTCTCTGGCCACACAAGACGCCAGGTGGGAAACTTCTCTTTCAAAGTTGATTTTGTGAACATTGAAATTCGCTAAACACAGCGAAGGGGCCGTACATGTATTGCAGCCATTGTTCTTTTGCCAGAGAAGATCCCAGTTGGTGAATTGATATTTTGAGAGAGAGGTTTGTGACCTTGACATGTGTTAAAAGGCACTGAGATTTACTGAAATAGTAGTTTTTAATCTCTCAGCGTTACAGGTCTGTGCCGTTTAAAACTTTTGTGTCTCACTGTGCCCTACTTTCCCCTATGCGTTGTTGTTAATTTAAATCTGTATAGTTGGTTCTTTTAAATATTGAATACATTTTGTTGAATAAAGCAATGAAGTATTTGAAAATATACAGGGGTTGCTTATTTTCCTTACCTCCAGTATATTTTAGTAGTTGTAATTGTGATTGTTTCAACATTGACCATCTAGTACTGGGCAATGTCGTCCTTGCCCGGCCAGTCTTGTTATTTAAATCTTTATGACAACATTGACAGACAAAATTGGTCAATGCTGTCATTGGCTGTTGCTTTTGGGCTCTGACAACAGTGCCCGGTCATTGATGTCATTGACTGACTTTGGTCTTAACACACACACACACATTTGAAAGGTATACAAGACAGATTCCCATTTTGGAATCTGTCTTGCATACCATTCAAATCCAGTGACAGAATAACCAAGTGAACTCCACTTACTCTGCCATATATATTTAGCATTTGTTTACAATGTTTTTGTTGTGTTAAATAAAACTACATTATTCAAAATTATTGAATCATTTAAAAAAAAGTTGCACACTGTCCTGGAATCCCAGCAGCACTTGTTAGAAGCTGTTTAAAACAAACAAACAAAAAAGTGAATGGTTTGTAAGCATTACAGGTCTTATTTGTGACGGATTCTCCCCAAATCTAAACCTCCCACAGTGCTCTGACAGAAGTGTAAGTCAAGTCTATTATTAGCGTCAGGAGCAGGTTTCCTCACTGTGGGTGAGATCATTAAATATAGACTGAATCCAATTACTGAAGGACAGAAAAGATCACATCAAGTTAAAGTAGCCATTAATTATTAACAATTAAAATATAACCAATACAACTGTACCACATGGTTAAATAAATCCCTCTTATAGATGTGCACAACTAACGTACAAAGAATTTAGCTTATTACCATTATTAATACACTTGGTGAAATTTAAACACGTTTATAAATGATATACTGATAAAAGAAAGTAAATAGTGGAAAATCTAAAAAAAAATAATAATAATAATAATTTGATTCTCTGTGAACAAAGTACCTAAGAGTAAATACTTCATAATATGAATATCATACCAGTACAGTATACTTTAGTCCTACTGTTTCCAGCAACCCTTCATCATATATTTACATAGCGTAAAGTTACCATGGTGGTAGCTGTTTAAGTGAATACATCACTCTGTTCTGGTTATGCACTTCTTCCAGTTCAAACTCAACCTACACAACCTTGTATATAGTTTGTCCTATACTAATCCCTGCTTGCATATGATCTGCTTTACTGCTTTCTATACCTAATGCTCATGTTGGTGCTCACGCCAGCATGAGAAAAAAACAACCTAATAACTGCATGTCCCCCGGCTGGATGGTATATTCCTAAAGCAGTCAACAAGACAAACTAGCTCACGGTTTGAAGCTAGATACAGCCTGCCCTGTGCATTGGACTTCAAACACAATCAGGGACAGACCCCTGTGACGTGCGAGAATATTTTCACAGCTCATAAATCAGAAATCCAAATGTTTCCTTAAGGTATAAGCCTGCTGTAAGCTACAAACGTATAGAATGGCAGCATTTTGGCAAATTCTGGTTTTCTAACAGCATCACAGCATTTTGTATTAATAGATAAATGGTGTTCAGCATGTTAATGCTAATTAATCTATGCGTATATATTTACTGCATAGTTTTCAATGGAAATGTGTGCTTTAAAAAGAAGAAAAGCTTAAATAATAGTGTCTCCATTCAGAACAATAAATCGCTAATTTACAAATTGATTTTAAAATCGTAATTTTTCCAGAAAGAAGAATGTCTTGATTTGAAATTGTTTCATTGGAAATCTGTTTTTCATCCTTTAAACAAGTTATCAGTAAGTACAATGACTTACATAAACAAACTGCTTGGTAATGGTAGCGTCTGTAGCAGAGTATGCTGGCTTGAAAATGGTACATCACATGTAGCTTAAAAGCCCTATCAAAGGTCAATTAAAAGAACAGTTTCATCCTCATATGCTTCACAGATTAAACACGTATCTTTGGTACATAAATAACCGTGGTAATGCGATGCAGCCACTCGATTGGAACACTGTGTTATCATAGAAATGTTATAGATCAAAATGGAAACCGAAAACAGTGGAAAATCCATGAGCCACCTAGTGTGCAGGGTCAGCCTAGTGAAGGCCATGCTCCTATATAATATATAATATACAGCTTGGCCATATGTTTTGAATCACCCTACAGAATTAACTAATTTTGCTACATAAAATCCAATAAAAACCTGCGGAATAATGTTATATTAACATATTGAATTACATACCGCCTTGTAGTTTTTCATATACTTAATAAAAAAACTGACAAAAAATTGAAAAATGTGACATTTCGAAATCTAGCACTGTACTAATATTATGGCTTCCGGTAGACTTTTGCGATATCATTGTGTAGTTTCTTTGACAACATGATGTAAATAAATGACCTAAATTATGTTTGTATAGTTTTATTTTTAAAATTATCTCTCAATCCTAAAATTCTAGGTGATGCAAAAAGTATTATTATTATTATTATTATTATTATTATTATTATTATTATTATTATTATTATTATTATCAACAACAACAACAACAACAATAACAATAATAATAATAATAATAATAATAATAATAATAATAATAATAATAATAATAATGTTATTATTAGTAGTAGGAGGAGGAGGAGGAGGAATCGTAATAGTATTATGTGTTTTTTTGGTGCTGGGTAGCCTAAATGACAAAAATGTATGGCTGGAATCTGTCAGAAGTTGTTGGTTGTAGATAGAAGTCAGATGAATAACCTTGGAATAAAAGCCGTGAGGTGCATTCAATTAAATATTATAATTATTGGGAGAAATTTATTATACTTAATCTCCAAAGAAAATGTGCAACATGAAAACAAAAATCTATTGACAAAGGTTTGACAAAGGTTTTCACTTCCCAATAGCTGTCAAAAAATGTTGTCTAAGCAGAAAATAGGCCAATCTCAGGGTGAAATTTTGAATACGCATTTTTGTTCACCTTTATTGATATATTAATTTGCATCTCTGGACAAAATGTATTTGCAAGGTTGCTTTTCATCCATATCAAAAATAGAAAGTAGTTCCCACATCAGAACGGCTGTCATTTTCAGATAGGGACTGCAGTTTAACGAACAATACTGTGCAAAGCCTTTGACACTTTTGAAAGCATTAACATTTTAATCAGGTAACGTTTGTACCCACTGTATAGTACAGTAGTTTTGCTGCTTTGACATATTTTTAACATATCTTTCTATTTGGCAGAAGCAGTTTCGCAATGCTTGGTGCTGATTCTAAAGATTACCCGAGGAGGTGCATTGAGATGTTCAGAATTCAGACAGAGTATGTGGGTAAAATTGTGGCAATCGTGACAGCATTTGAAAAGGTTTTACTGTAAACTCCTGCACAATGCCTCCAGCTGTGCAACATTGCTACTTTGATGACGCCTTAGACTGTGCAATGCCCTCCCATGTGCCACTGCGTCTTTGTTGAGTCTCTCAAAATTCACATCTGCAGTCCAGTCTCATTTCTGCTGTTCAAACTGTTGAACATATTGTCACGATTCAGAGTGAGGGGGAGATGCAGGGAGAGCTGGTACAAGGTTCATATTCATCAAGCATTTACCACCATGCTAAGTTTGCTCTCTCTTTTTGTCATGCAAAAAGTTACAGAACTAGCAAGGGACAGGTAGGGGTTACTAAATTAACCTCTAGTTATTTATTTGAAACTTTTTAACTTGAATGTTTTGTTTTCTTTATAGAAATGTTTTTGTTCCTTTAGCATGGTAGTAAAGGCTCTGTGAATATGGCCCACTGTGGCAAAGTGGTTTGCAGTGCGCAGGTGTAGGTGTGATGTGATTACGAAACAGAAGACAGACAACAAAGTTCACGATCCAAACAATATGCTTATTTATAATCCCGGTCTGGCGACCACAAAGAATAATCCCAGTCAATACACAGCAATGTGTATTGAACTGATCCAAAACAACGGGTTACAGTCCTGAAAGAATATACACAGTTCGAAAGAATAAGTCATCGCCCCAGAAGGGAAGCGATGAGGCAACCACGGATTGGAGGAGAAACGGTTGCACTCGCGTGACTGACGATACAAAAAGGGACGTGGCTAGGTGATTTGTTCCTTTTGTTATGCTTACACTGAACCAAGAAAGGAGAACTGAATTAACCGTGAGTGTTTTTTTGTTTGTCAAGTCTAATTGTACTGTTAGTTATTATTAGACGGCTAACAAGATCCGGAGCTGTCTCTTAAGGCCAGCATTAAACCCGGACAACACTTCACAACTGTGCACAAATAAATTGTATTTCAGCATGAGCACTTTAGCACTCTCTCTGGACTTGTGATCGTGTGTGTGTGTCTTTGTGTGTGTTCTACTGTGTTGGTGTACCGTAGCTCCACCCCCTTTCTAGATGGCCGACTTCCACCTTTCCCTGGAAATGAATAATGAATTGTCAGACCATCCAGTCCGGGGCACTCTGTTCCCTTTAAACAGTGCCCTCACAGGTTGGGAGGGAGATTTATAACCAAGATTCATTCTTTCTCTGTCACACCCACATTTTATATCATCGCTTTGTGTGATATTGATTCTTGGCAGGAAGACGCTTAAAATAAAACAATAATAATAAACAATGATCCAGTTAATTTAGAAAAACACCAATCACACAATATGACACGATATGTGAATGCATGATTAAAAACAAGTCAAGGAATGATATTTGTACCAGAACCAGTACACTTATATTCAGTACAGATGCATACAATTCACAATTAATAATAGCAAGGAAACACATTTTAACTACCAAGACTAGAGCATGGGTTCTCAAACTGGGGGTCACAGAAAAGTTTAAGGGAGTTTCAAACGAACACGTGCTTATGTTCTTGTAATGCAAGTCACAGATCAGGGATGGCCCATTAAGGAACAGAGAAATTCGCTACCTTGGTTTTGGATATGATCCTAAAGCATGTCCAGTGACAAAAACTGCAATTTTCCTGCAAATGTTCACAGTGTACTAAACGATTTGTAGTTTGGCTTCATTAGGATTACATTTTCTTTTCAAGTTAGAATAATGATCGCATTACCAATGCCACTCATAAAAAATGCAATGTCTTTGTGCCCTGACAGCTCAGGGCGACAGAAAGAATAAAAAAGGGATATACTAAATAAGAATGGGGTAGTATTTTATTGAAATGTTTCAGAAAAAATGAAATGTCTTATCTGGCAAACCTGACAGGGATAATAGCGGTTGAACAGTTATGGATTAATTAAAAATATTTTATTCATAAGACGTTCATTTTACCGTAAAAACGGATACATTCAAGTATGATACAGAAATACCGGTAGATACTTAAAAAAACTATTTGGTTACCAAAGTAATATTTACACAATGCCAGAATACCAGGCAATGCTACTTGGTTATTGTATTTTATTTATGGAATATAAGGATAAATGTGACTGTTAAATCTACCATTACATCATCTGCAATAATGTTGATACCAGATGATAGAAGCCCTGCTGTTTTTATTTTTTAATTTTTTTATTTAGACTAAAACATCATAACAATATTTAGGATCGTGGTTTTGCTGACATTTTTACTGGCCTGTTAAAACTGCCTAAACAAGACTGCAAGGAGCAATAGGAATTCTACTGACTGGTAACTTTTGCTAGAATTACCACAGTCTTTTCTGGAACTGATATGTAAAGTACAAGATCATTCCTGGCCTCATCTATTCTTGTGCTGACAGCTGGTGTGCTATTGCAGGACGTTTAACTGTTGATACTATTTGTCTGATCAACTCTGTGCCTAAATATTTTTTAGACAACCTATCAATGTGGTCAGTTTTTAAGACCTGAAACGTATTTGTGTGAAACAATAACTTGTTTGCTTGTTTCCTCTGTGCTTACTTGTAATATACACATCAAGGGCAAACAAGTTAGATAACTCTAAATTATACATTTTTTTAATGTATACATATTTAAATGAACAAAGTTTGGTATCGAAAAATGAAAAAAAGCATAAAACAATTTCCCTTAAGTCTAATATGTTTATTACAATGATGTACTGTTAACAACTATTATATAAACTCACTCGCTGTGTACACAATGGGAAAGCATGCACTTCATGAAAATAAATCAATAATGTCCCTGTCCTCACACAAAGTTTACTAGTGTACTCCACAGCCTGTATCATTTCTAGTTGTGCAGAGAGGTAAAGACAGGTTCCAACTAAATATATGTCCTTAAGTGTTTTCTATCACTAAATGTCAAAACAGCAAACCACTGTGGTGTTTGCCAGTGTTTTTTTCTTCAGTAACATTGCTAAAATATTATACAAATTCCACCTTACCCTAATGTTGAGTGTGTTCCAGTCTGTCCTTACTGCTTAGTGTGAATGCCTCCTGCATGTTTCAGATTGGACCCTCCCAGTGGAATTTTGATCCCACTGCCAGACTGCCTCACTGAGCCTCTGTGTTGACCCTGGTGTCCTGTGGCCAGCAGAACAGCACCGGCAGTGTATAACTCCTGTCTCACAGGCACCCTGACTCACCCAGCATGTCACCATGCTCCTGTTTGCCAAGGACTCCTGATCCGAGCAACATGTTATCAAATACATGTCTACTGGGGTGTGACATTTTACTTAAATGCTCAGTATGTGAGCCCAATGTATTCCAGCAGTTTTTCTTGAATAATGCCTTGCAGCTGCCATGCAGCATTTATATGGCTTAATTTGCCTTTAATTAGCCAAAAGGGGTCCAGTTCCAGTTTTGAAGACGATGGCCCTGAATTTCTTTCTGGCTGATGGTAGCATTGGATGAAATGTCATGGTATAGTGAATGAAATGTCACCTAATTGTATAGTCCTTATAGAATGTTTTTTTTTCCTTTCCAATTATTAGCTTCAGTGCTCTTTTAACCATACCCCCTTTGTGTTGTTGAATACTTTTCTAATATATGTTTTGAGGTATATCCACACATGCTGTGGGGTATCTAGCCAACATAGACTGGTGAATTTGGTGCACAATGAACACAAGGATGGAATTTAAAAAATACCCATATGGAACGCTGTTGAAACCTATACATTATGTGTATATCACATAGTTAATTAACAATGGAATTCAAAATGTAAACACAAAAAATAGAGCAAACTGAAAATGTCTGGTAGGGCAGTCACAACAAATCTTTAACAAGGCCACTTCCTGTGTTCTGTGCCAGTAGCAAATTGTAAAACTCTGCATCAGCTAGATATAAGGGGTTCTCAAACTTTTGTTGCTGGGCACCCCTTTGAAAATGTTTCAGGCTGTGATGCTATCATATGAAATTACTGTACATCAGTGATCCCCGGCCTTTGCTGGCCCATGGGCAACAACACTGAATAAGTAACGCACCACAGGCAACATCTTACTTTGCTCTAACTATCAGTCGAAGAAACATGTATTTGTGGCAAGCACAAAATAGGAGGCAGAATAGCGCTCCCTCAGCCTAAGAAACATTTATGTGTATAAAATAAAATATAGGACCTACATCTCAGACAGTGGTGATTCTAGAGTATTGCACACAGGGGGACACCAAGGGGGGCCCAGTTTAAGTATGGAGGGGCACTTCAGAGGTTCTACAGAGTTTTCACATCTAACTGTGTTGATTAAAAAAAGAAATCTGGAATGGCATAATCTGAAGCAAAACTGCATTAAATAAAGTGGAAAACACACAAACACACAAACACACACACACACACACACACACACACACACACACACACACACACACACACACAATTGTGTACCTTCCTGCAATTTAGCAAATTCTGTAGTGCCTTGAACCCCCCTAACTTTAGTATTAACCTGGACAATAAAGTATAGAGGATATTAATCTACCGAACCAAAAACAAGCATTAATAGACTGCTATTGCAAAAAATTTTCTACATTTTATCTGTAACTGTACTAGTCTGTATCACAGCAGGGAGAGGCGATACTGTTAAGGGATGTGCACTTATCCTTAAAGTATAGCTCAAGTCGAGTAAAACAAAACAAAAAAAAGTGATTTATCTGAACAGTACAGCACGGCTGGAGGTCTGGCTTCATAATACATATTTTACTGTTAGGAAATAAGTGTATATGCGCTGTAATTAAATGCTAAGAATTTTAAGGTTATGACTGTATTTTGTGATGACACAACCCCCCCTACAATAGCCATGCGACCCCCCCCCCCCACCCCCTTTTGGGTCGGGACCCCCAGTTTGAGAAACGCTGAGCTAGATAAATCACAGCATGTGAGGATATACCACTTTATGTAATGTTTCATTCACTTTGAAAAATCTCTTTAAGTTGCAATACTATAGAGCAGCCCTCTTTTTTATGCTTGTCTGCAACTATTTACGTCCCTCATGCTTTATTTGCTGGAAGACATGTTAAGTGCCATACCGCTTTACTGATGAAATGCCTTTTTTCTGAACTGGTATGCTGTCCAGCACAGAGACCATTGAGGGACAAGAGCACAATTTTTCTCACTGTTTAAATATTTCTCTTAATCTTTCAAATGCTATATTTTTCCTGTGTGTTTTACACAACAATGGGCTTCCAACAACAGAAACAGAATCAAGACTCAATATTTCTATAGTGTGTAGAGTCATTGACATTCTTTTTCCTTTCTAGTATACACAGTATGGTACTGCACCAACACATTTACAAAGGGTTCTTGGTGAAAATGTAAAACTTTACCAACAAGAATATACCATCTGGTAACTGAACCACACATCTGACACAACATAAAATAAAGTAACTCAGAGCTACTTATACAGAGCAGTAAACTCTTAATAAGGACATCGTGATGGGTCTTACCTTTTATTCTTCAGGCAAGGGAGAGCTGCAGTTATATACATATAAGAACCAATGCCAGTCCCTTCATTGTGAATGGAAACAATATTCACCACAAATCTACTTATCTTGGCAGGTAACTTATGTACCCTCCACTCCATGTCAGATTCGTCAGCCCTTGATAGCAGGAAAGTTGCACCAGAGGTTGCTAACTTTACATGGTAATCTCCTATGGGTTATCATCCTAGATTTTCTTTCATAATGCCTCTGGCAGATTTGTCACTGTGCCATTCAATTGCTGACAAAGTGTTTCCGCTGTTTTGCCCTGCTTCAGGCTTTCAAATTCCACTTTGTCACTGACATAGCTGTTTTATATTTAATGCTCTGTTTCTTTACATTATCTGGATAGTACACTATTATTAATGAGGACCCCTTGCCTCTAATTTTGAGTTTGTCTGTAGTCCTTAACTTTCATCACAAAGATAACTTTATAAAAACAACACTTTGAACTAATAACATGTGATCCACACAAGCAGCTAGTGCTGTGTGTGCCCTTCATTCACAGTGTGTTACAGACAATGCAGTGACCTGCACGGTCTTGGATCTAAAAAAGAAAAAAAAAGGAATGACATTCCATCTCCACCTCAGAGAGTGTAGAGATGCCAGGATGGCTGCCTCTTATACATCTCCCAGGCTTCCAATGGATTGTATTAAGGATGACCCTACCTTGACCCAATCTAATGATGTGACATTGACAGAATAGCAGACCTTCATTCTTCCATTGTCACTAAATTGGGCCCGTCTGGACTTAACCTTAAGAGGGACTGAACTTTTTTCAAAAAGCAGGTACGGGTAATTGATTCTTAAGAAAGGTTAGAAGAAGTGATATCATTGTGAATTACAAGTAGAGACACCCCTGGGTCCTTATTTAAATACTGCAAACTGGTGTGTGTGTGTGTGTGTGTGTCTTTAGAATTGAGGGCACAGATCAGTGAGAGTCTTCAAGAGTATCTTGTGTTCAGGGTTTCAAAGTGATTTAAAGTTTAGTGATGCATTTGCCATTGTAGTACCAATGGCAGTCAGAAAGAGCAAGTGCCAAGATGTTATAGAACTTGAGGTTACAGGCCCTCTGCTGAATTGCACTTCTGTGCCTCTATGATTGTGGCAAACATAAAAAAGGCCCAAACATAAACCATGCTTCCCAATTGTACTGGGATTATCTCAGAATGTGTCTCAAAAGAATATTTAATTTGAAACAGACCTTTGCCATACACTACACACATTATCTATTTTTAAAACTTTTTTTAACATGAAGCTGCCACAAAGTATTATCATATATTACATACGTGTGAGGATAGCTGTATGGATCAAAGGGCTGACATGTAAAGCTTTGTCAGCTTATATCAAGCCACAATACAATGTTATGCTGGGGCTCTGAAGTTGTTAAGTATGCTATTTACAGTAAGCCTTTGCATCCACTTAACATTTTTGCATTGGCAATAGCATTACAATTATATTTGTATTTTAATTTATTTTCTACAGCCTCAGGAGAAAGGACCAGAGCTATCCTATATGGAGGATAGAAGAGGCATTTGGTGACCAACATAAATTAAGCTGCAGAAGATATTTAAAACATTTGTGCCAGAACATAAATGACAAGACTCAAAGGGCATTACTGACACCTGGTTGATCACATCATTATCGTCAATACCACTCGCCTGAATGGTATGAATCTTTCCAAGTACTGTCCTGTGAATGTAAGTAAAAGTGACTTAAAGTATACGTAGCTTGAGTGGATGCAGGTGTGTCTTGTCCAGTACTGAAGGTTTCTGTAATTTGGATCAGAATAGCAAGACCTATTGAATGTCACAACAGGTTGCACACTCTGTGCACTCGATTAGTCATGACACGCTTATGCTGCCCAGTGGTAGTTTTCTGTGAATGCTGCCCTTCCAAGGATACCCAGGAGACTGTTTTGATAGACATATTAGTCAATGCAGCCACTGTGTGGAGGGACGAGCTGTTTGCACAGACACCCTCTATAATGCCCCTTGTAAAGTCAGTGAGGTTCTCACACATCCTCTATAGTTCTATTGGAGCACCTCAATGCTTACAGCGGATTTTACAAATTACTGAAAAACAAAAACTATGATAATTGTTCTTAATGCATAAAATTCCCCAAACCATCAGTTATCTTTACATATGTTGTTTGTTTTGTTATTTGGTACTTTTTATAGGACAGCTCCCATAAAATGTCGTTCTAGATTAAGAGGGCTTGGTAAAAGATAAAAACGAACAAGCAAATTAGTGATAATTGACCAAAAACATTTCATATGTACAAAATAAATCAGAAGTCATATGCAGATGTGAAATAATAAAAATTGGACACAATTGTTAACTTGACCTCTCACATTTATAACCCAGTTAAAAATACCAGTTATGAGCAGTACTGTTTTTAAACTGGTCAGAGCTTAGTTATACTGATATTCAACTGTAATGTCCAAGAGCTGTCTGTTAATACTGGTTCAAGAAAGACCCTTTACATAGATATATCTAAATGTTGTAATGTGGTCAATTCTGTAAAGGTCGACCAAGGTATATTGTTAAATGGGCAGAGAAGTTACAGCAGTAACCAAGCAGACAGAGTCGTGATTAATATGAGATTCTTGACAACAGGAACGGCACTGCTGCAGAGAACTTATCTGGACAACAAAATACAGAGCGAAAGAGCCTTAGGAAAAATATGAATTCTATTATCTGAGGATTTGCACTTGCAATGCTGCCTTTGTAGCAGCCCCTGCAATCCAACAGACAGTGTGTCAGTGTGCTGTTTCTGCGTAGGCTTTGGAGCAGCTCATCATACAAGTACAAAGAAAGGAAGGCAGCCCTGCATCACTATAGCACCGGTAAATGAACAGCGAGCAACACATTGCATTCTCAATACAGCAGTAGGAATAATTACAATTAAAATAATCACTTCAAATATATGACACATTGAGTGGGGGTCGAGACCAATATGAAAACTAGCTGTATAGTGACTAAAAAAAGTAAATGTACTGTTATCAGTTTTAAAAGTAAAAATCTGCTCTCCTTTTGTATTTGAAATGCCTGTGCTGTTTGCTCAGTGAAGTTTTGTTACTTAAGTAAATATGCAAATATTGTGTTTGCTTTTTAGTTCCAAAGATTAGTAATGGCCCAGGAGATCAAGAATGGATGATATTTTTTATTGTTGTTATTTTAATCTGGTTTAAGGTTAAAGTAAATGTGGGTTGTCCAATAAAGAAAAGTTGGAATACTACCACTGGGATACCGCTGTAATACAAAGAAAAAAAGCATTGGCAACACAATGGATTTAATAGGAGGCTGTGCGGTCCAGTGGTAAAATAAAAGGCCTTGTAAACAGGAGGTCCCCGCTTCAAATCCCGGCTCACTTACTGACTCACTGAGTGACCCTGAGCAAGTCACTTAACCTCCTTGTGCTCCATCTTTCGGGGGAGACGTTGCTGTAAGTGACTCTGCAGCTGATGCATAGTTCACACACCCTAGTCCAGAGGTTGGCAATTCCAGTCCTTGAGGGCTGTAGGGGGTCCTGGCTTTCATTCCACCTCAGTTCTTAATTACGCAATTGAACTAAATATTTGGTTAATAAGTCAAATCACCTGTGTTTCCCAGGTCTTAACCAGTTGCTAATTGAAAGGTGTCTATAAAACCTGCAGGAATCTGGACCTTGAGGACTGGAATTGCCTACCCAGCCCTAGTCTCTGCAAGTCATCTTGGATAAAGGTGTCTGCTAAATAAACAAATAATAATACACAATGGTCCTCATATGGTAGCATGGTACAGTGTAGTATATTTATAATACTGTTGGTATGTCAAAAAGCCCAAGACGATGTCACAAAGAACATTTGTGACTTTCCCACTGGCGGAAAAAGCAGTGTTCTCATGAGACATGGCACGTATTTTCTTCTCATTTCAATTTTGAAAGCAATGCCATTCAGCTTGCATGTCTCTGTGAACGCTCTATGAATGATTTTTGCAGTTGTGAGCATCTTTTACATGAGGTCGGTTTGACCTCTGTACAAGTCGGGAACAGGTTTAGAATTGCTCTGACTAAAAAGGTCTTCTGTAGCAAATTGCAGAACCAAAAATAGCAGCAACAGACAGACCTGTCTAAATATTTTAGATGTTAGCCTTTAAGCGAGATTTTTTTTGGGGGGGAGCTAGGGCTGCTTAATTAATGTCTATCATTACTAATTTCCTATTTAAACCCCAATCACATGCACCTTCTCTGTCTAGTGTTTTTGCTTTCTCCTCCTCCTCCTTTCCTATGTGCCTCGGTCTCCTCTGGGGGACAAGTGAGGCTCACTTCCCCAGCCTCAGGTCAGCTACACTACCTCATCCTTCGCATAGGGGGGTTCTCACCGAGTGAGTCAGAGGGGACCCCGTGCCACACTATCCTTTCGCAGTTCATGCGCTTATCTTACCTTGCCACATGAAGCTCGGTTCTATTTCCTTCGGGACGTAGCCCGCTTTAGGCTCTCAGTGCTCAAGTCCCAGACTAACCCATCTCTCTCCTTCGCAGGTTCCCTGTGGGATGCCTCTCTGCTTCTGGCTTTAGAGGCCTGTGTCTCACCTCGTCCGAGGGGCAGCGCCAGTTTAGTCAGGGAACCCTTTACTATCCTTTCCTTTCAGGTCCTAACGTACCAGGGCTGTTCCTTTCGCCCCGAGAGGCACCTCTGCCGAGTCAGAGCCCTTTTATGTGTCAGATCCTTGGGGCTAGAGCCTTCACGACCAGGCCCAGTCCTACGCACAGGATGGCTCATCGGTAGGGGATCTCTTTCTATCCTAATTTGAAGTCCAGGCCCCTCCAACCCGCTCCTAAGTCTGGGCTAACGCGGCTCGCTTCTCTATCCTAAGTCCGGGCTCTCTCCACCCGCTACTGTCCCACTAACAACTCGTTTCTGCTTCCTCTGCTCTATCCTTACAGCCCCAGCGTACGCCCCGTCAACAAACATTTCCGTCAGGCCTAAGAAACTGTGCTCCATACAGTCAACATCACAGTTTTGGTGTTGCTGCATCTGTCAGAAAGAATCCCTTTTTAGTATTTAAGAATGTGCTGGATAGCTGAAAGAATGTGGCATTTTAAATATGAATGAAGGAAGCAAGTCATAAGTGTGCTAAGTACAGTTGTTTGTTCTGGCTTGTTTTACATTTAGAAACTAAGGCCTAACATTTGCTTAATGGATTTAACGTACACAATCTCATAAAGGATATTGTCTGTCACAATGGCCTCTATTTGTTATTTTTTTATACTTGTGTATGTTTCAGAGAAATCATAAGTTGCAGTACTTAATTTGTATGTAGGTAGTATGTTATGATTGCTTTCAATGTAATCTGATATTTTGTATATTGCCTTTTCATATCAATTCTGTACATTCAGCCAGGATTACCCTGTTCGGAAATATTTTGTACATGTGCTGTGAATACATGTGAGTGTATTTTCAATATCAGTCTCTTCATTATGTTAGGTGATATTTTTGCTAATAGAGGTGTGTGACGGGGTACTCCCCGCCCCTATGCATGTTATTTTATATGTATTATTTTGTATTGTTATTATTTAAAATGCAGGGTGGACGAAAAGCTGTCTGCCATAATTGTTATTGTTTTGTATTTTAAAAATACCTTGTGAGAATGAGTGACTGTCAGCTACTGATTGTTTAACTGGCTGACAGTGACGCAGATTATGAAACTCGTGCAGACTATGGCCGAGGGGTAATAAGATAATTAATAGCTAGTTAACCCCTCGGCCATAATATAAAAGAACGGCAGTTTTACTGCACGGTGGTGTTTGTGAGTGGAGAACGGGAGAGAGGAGGTAAACAGAAATAGGAAGAAAACCATTGCTATGCGTGCTAGTTTAAACTAGCACGATAATCGCTTGTTCTGTATTCTGTTTGATTGTTTTGGCCCTCGTGCCTTTTGTTTTGAGAAAGTGTTTTCTTTTGTTTAAACTTATTATTTAATTAATAAACACGCGCATCAGCACGTTTCATAACCCGGTCTGCTGTTTTGTGGTTTTGACGTCACCCTACAGCCATCCAGTTCACAAGGAGTTAATAGCTGAAGAAATAAAAGAAGCAGGTTCCTACAGCCAGTATGTTGGAGTAACTGATCAGCTTTCACTGTGTGTAAGATATGTAAAGGAGAGTGCTGTGAAGAAACGATTACTTAGGTTTTTGGCTATTACTACTTTCTCAAAGACTTGCAGAATTAGAAAAACTTGGACTATCACTTAAAAAAATTGTCAGTCATGCCTATGATGGTGCACCTAATATGAGTGGAGCAAAAACTGGACTTCAAAAACTAATGAAGGATAAGGACCCCAATTTGATTTTCACTCAGTGCTACAGTCATGTACTGAACCCGGCTTTAACCCAGGCTGCTACTGCCTCTACAAGTGCTGCAAGTCTGTTTGGGTTGCTTGAAAGGTTAGCAACATTCTCTTCAGACTCTTACAAAAGAATGAATTTGTAGAAGAAAACACTGAAGGAATCTGATGATGTTGGGAGTCTTCTTCAATTATAGAAGATAGGCAAAACTAGATGGTAGACAAGAGAAGTTACCCTTGTGCATGTTTTTAATGGCTTTGCTACCTCTGCTTCTGAAAGAAAACAGTTCAGAAACCTCATAAAGGCACTGATTGAATCAGAAATCGAACTGAGCAATTTGATGCCAAATCAAGAGCTGAAGCAAATTTCTTGATGAAATTTGATGTGATTCTTACTGGATTTGTCTTCCTGAAACTCTTCTCAAAGAGTTCTATTGCTGCACAATGCCTTCAGTCTTCACGACTTGACTACTTTCAAGCATGGCAGCTATTGTCAAGTTTGAAAAACAACTTACTGATAACCGTGAATGAGTTTGAAGCTGTTTATTGTCAGGCAACAGAGTTTGCAGAACTGATGGATAAAGAAATGTTAAAATATTCTGAAAGCGAATTGCAAGAAATCCAGTGGTCTGCATCTCTCCCTGAAAGGAGAAGTCGAAGCAAGAAGTGCATGCCAGGCGAGACTGCTTCTGATGAAAGGACATCTATTGGAGATAGCAAAAAACTCAATGAGATTTAAATATACAAAGTTATATTCAACAAGGCTATAGGGCAAGTTTATAACACACGAAAACCTGATGAGGGACGCCTCAATGTTAGATCCTTAAAAGTATAATGCATTTTGTGAGCCAGGTTTTGTATTTGAGTCTGGAAGTATGGAAGTTATTGCCACCATGGCTAATGTTGATGTCCAAGATCTGTGGAATGATTTGCTTTCTTTTGCCTTCAGTTATGACACTATCACAAGGTTCTGTATCGAGAAAGCAAAGCAGACACAAGGGGGTAATATGACACAGTCAAAGTTAGACGGTACTGACTCTGAAACTGAACCGGTCGAGAACACTAATGTGTATGACGCATTGCACTGTACTTTGAGATCGGAAAGTCAGTGTGGAAAATGCATCTTATGTGCATTTGTTGCTGCACACTTTTTTGCATCCCATTCTGCGAGTTATGGGTCTTTAGTCTGTGCACTGAAACTTATTGTGAACGCAGCTACTCTATTCTAAAATTGATTAAAACCAGATTGCGCTCTGTGTTGACGGATGACCATCTTGAGGCTCTTATGCTTCTAAACTTTGAAAAAGAAGTTCAGATTTCATATGATGAGGTTAACAAACATCTGTGCGATTCATCACAGGAAATGAAACAATTGCTGTGCTTAGATGTACATCACAAATCTGATAAGTGATAACTCAACTTTGAAAAAGCAGCAGTCAGAGACCCCCAGTCAAACAGCAGCAGCAGTCAGAGACCCCCAGTCAAACAGGAGCAGCAGAGACCCCAAGTCAAACAGGAGCAGTCAGAGACCCCCAATCAAACAGGAGCAGCAGAGACCCCCAGTCAAACAGGAGCAGCAGAGACCCCCAATCAAACAGGAGCAGCAGAGACCCCAAGTCAAACAGGAGCAGCAGAGACCCCAAGTCAAACAGGAGCAGTCAGAGACCCCCAGTCAAACAGGAGCAGTCAGAGACCCCCAGTCAAACAGGAGCAGTCAGAGCCCCCCAGTCAAGCAGGAGCAGCAGTCATGATGTTAGTGCAATGCTTTATTATTATTATTATTATTATTATTATTATTATTATTATTATTATTATTATTATTTTTATTTTTATTTTTTTATTTTTTTTATTATCTCAGTGTATGTAACAAATTTTATTATATGTTCATTGATGATGGCCAGAAGATCTCTAACTGGGCAACAAATATGGATGTGAGTGGGTTTAGTTTTACTTTTTTCCCCGTAACCATAAGCAGTAAATTATAACATTTTCTGTAAAACTCCAAGGAAGTCCAGGATACACATTTTTTGCTAATGCTTTTTAATTGTAGTTGGCAACTACAAAATATGTAGATCATATACAATTTTGATAATTGTGTTGTGATGATGACTTATGAAAAGTGGTCTGTGCTTGTACTATAGCATCCTGGCCTGTGACCCTCCCAGTCCAACCCTGGAAGACAGAGTTGGGATACCAGTGGAGATCAAGACAAGATAAAGGAAAACATTGTACTTTTGGACTGTGATTTTCTTCTGCTGAGGCTCCAGAAAGGGACTTACTTTTATTTATTTATTTATTTATTTATTTATTTATTTATTTATTTATTTTTTATTTGGTGCTGTTGCTTTTCTTTGTGTTGGTTTGCCCTCTTGTGGGGATATTTATTTATTTTCTTAGTGATTATTATTTAAAAGGGGAATAAAAACCTTGACCTGTCATTGTTGTGCTGTCCCTTCCTGGTTGTGTGGGTGGTGTATGAGTGTTGGCTCCCATTTCAGAATCCTATATCTTTATCGACCAAATCGACAGTTTGCTGCGGGGGGCCCACAACACACGCACAATGCTTTTTAACCAAATACTTTAAGGGAAGTTGCAAGTTGATGGATCAGTGAAAATAATTCTATATTTCTAATGGGATGTCCGCTGTTTTAATATGCATGGCCTCCTGCACAAGTCTGTGTTCGATTGTAATACTTTTTAACTTGAACTGATAAAAGACAAAAATCTTCAAAGTCAAATTCCCTATAAGCCAGTGGGCAGAAGCATCGTTTATAAATAATGAAATACCAAAAATAAATTATTAAACACAATCTATAAAATAATTAGGTTCCTCTTCACACTACAAGTGCAGACATTGCAGTAATAGAGGAAAATAATTTCCTGTGTCGTAAGCTGCACGGTACAGTATATATAAAAATATAAGGTTTTTTTTTTTAGCAATAGACAAAAACATTTTAGAAATACTGTAGCTACAAGCCTCCCTTCAGTATTCACATTCAGTTAATTTCCCAGCTTGGATTTAAGATTGCCCAGCTTTTTATAACCATATGCTTGATCACTAGTGTATGCACTGTGAGAAACCCAAATGTTCCACCTTTTAAATAATACAACTGGGTATATGGAAGTGCCATAGGGGTTCTACAGTAACAACATGTGTAACTAGTGGATCAAAAAGGCATATGGCACTGTTTTTATACACTATACAACAAGCTTAAAAATATTCTTATTTCCTTTACTGATTTGTATCTGAGTACCTGGTTAATCACTTCTATACATTGTAAGTACAGTATTCTTTTTTTTTTGCAGGAAAAAAGAAACAGCAAGGCCTAACTCTCACACATAACAACTCTCCTACTCTTACTCAACCCCCAACTACATTACCCAAGCCCCGCTCACTGGCTACAGCCTGGCCTATCAGGGCCCAACACAACAATACAATCCTGGTTCATACAACTCTTTTGACAATGTGGAAAAAATATCTGGATCTGAGCTGGGTAGAGGACCTGTCCAATAGTGTAATTATAAGGGTTTATAAGGGTACTTGTTAAATCTGCTGTTGAGAAGTGTTTGCAACTCGGCTCAGCCTTGTTTGCCTCCAGCTTGCCAGGGATATTTTCATTGAGAAAACAAGCATTACAGTGGTGGAGTGGTGGAGTTGCAAACAGAATTCAAAAAGCCCACAATATTCCACCTTGTTCTTTAAAAGGATGCAAACTGTTATAAATAATTTCTGTAAATGATATTTAATTGGTTTTAAATGTTTTATAAATGTGTGGGGATGGTAGAGTGTTACTGAGGAAATGCACACCAACACAGAGCTTCAAATACATTTAAGAGAACATTTTCCCTTACACATTTTATATTCCCTTTGTTTTGAAGGACTTTAGAACCCATTCACTTCATAACCATTTTTAGCAATTCAGAATAATAAAAAAAACAGTCATGGTTAATCCAGTTCATAATATTATTTTGATGTGGCTCTGATGCATAGAACAAGACATTCTGTAACAAAGTTCAATCATTTTTCTCTAAAAGGCGTTACAAGCATGATGCAACAGAAAACAAGATGCTGCATCTTAAATGGGGGGTGTTATTGGGCGATTTTTTTTATTTAAATGTTCCCCAATATCAGTTACCCTTGATTTTACTACATGATCATATTTACTGTACTAGGTTTTTGCTCCACTGCAAAACAGAAGTAACACAACATACTAGTCACTGTGGTAACAACTTAGTAAACGATTCTCTTAATTCACAATGGGTAGTTGAATAACCTTGATTCTTGGCTTTGTCCTCTCGCAGCTCAATATAGGTCAAATGAAAAGTTTGGAATGACGGTCACTATAATCAAATTGACAATTGCACTTAAACTTTATTCCTGTGGGGTTTTAATGAACGTGATTTTTCAGACAGCTTAGTGCTCAAGAAGAACATCAGTAATATTATATATATATATATATATTTCTTGGATTCATTTCCTCTAGCTGTATTTCTGTTAAGAGCCAGATTTGACAGGGAATGCCATTAGATATTGGACAGGAAAGAACAAAACCAGGAATCTTATATTAGAAATAGTATTCATCCTGATGAAGACTAATGGCAGATTTATGTTTATTCTACAAATGATATTATGACTGATGTCTAACCTTAGCAGCAAGTAGGTTCACAGTACAATTGTAATTTATAATTTTGCTTGTTTTCTGCAAGACACTGAAACGATTTTATTTTAGGGTTTGGTTTTGCTCAGATTCTGTGTGCTGAATAGTAAAAAAGCAACATCTAGTGCCAGATGACCTTGTCTTAACACAACCAATTGAAATCATAGTCTTGCTCATGAGTCCTGATACAGTGGCACACTAGTACTGATATGGTACTATGTTAAGCAACTGGTTGTTCCCTTTCAAGTCGAAAATAACCATCAAGGTATGGGATATTGCCGTCAGGCAGTAGCGATTGGCTGAGCTTTTATAGCAAAGCTGCCGATAGGCCTCTGCGCGAGCTGCCACGTAAGCCCGCCCCCTTGGGAGCTTACTATACGCAGCGCGCAGAGACTCACTTCCTCTTTTGTCTTCAGCATTGGTAGCGGTAGGTATTAGAGCCTGTAGCTGACTGTACTCAAAAAGCTTAAAGCTTGAGAAGCTGGTTTTTGCCCCTTCTCCGAGTTTATTTCAGTTACACTCTTCGGAGTCGTTATTATTATTATTTAAGGATTTTATATATTGTGTATATTTTTATATATTTTATATATTTCCTTCACGCTTTGCTTGCATCGCGTTTCTCGTGGTCTCCCGTCTTTCCTTTATTAATTAATTTTGATTATTGTGTTGTGTTTTGGGTTGTATTAAAATATATATTTTTCTGTGTGTATTTGTATATATTTGTGACGCACGTTGCGTTGGCCTTGGCCGCGCGCGTGTCTGCAGCCCCGGTCTTGCCTTGGCTAGACCGCGTGTGTGTGGAGCCTGCTCTGCTGTCTCCCACGTACTGCCTGCGGTAAAAAAAAAAAAAAAAAAAAACCGCGTGGTAGTTGTACTGTGCCCACATATACTGTGTCCCAGTCACATAATCACCACCAGCAGTACTGCTGCAGCGAAAAAAAAAAAAAAAAAAAAAAAATCCCATTCACTACACAGAGGAAGACGACCACTAAGCCTCAATCCCCAGCACCAGCAGGTAAGTAGTGCACAGCATAAGACACTGTACCAGCACATAGCGTCTCCGCTCTGCGGGTCAGCTGACGCTTAGGCGTCTGTGCTAGCGTTCTACGCTCGGTACTCACGCTCCGGCGTGCTGCGCTTAGGCGCTTGGTGTCGGCACTTTGCCACTTGGTGCAGCGCTTCGGCGCTTTGTGCAGCGCATCAGCGCTTGGTGCTAGCGCGTCTGCGCTTGGGGACTTCGGCGCATCGACGCTCGGTGCACGCACCTCGACGCTCGACGCTTCGGCGCTCGATGCTCGGTGCACGCACCTCGACGCTCGACGCTTCGACGCTCGGCGCCTCGACGCTCGGTGCACGCACCTCGACGCTCGACGCTTCGGCGCTCGACGCTCGGTGCACGCACCTCGACGCTCGACGCTTCGGATAGGGCTTTTTGCCATCTTTGTGCTGGTTTCCAGACACGCACCCTCCGCCAAAGGGCGAAGAAAGCAGTGGGTGGGCGCTCTCCTTCCACTGGATCGTCCCACACCATTTCTGCCCCGCCGTCATCTACGGCAACGCCGCCAGGGCGGCTGCAGCTCTCCAGGAGCCCGTCCTCCCAGCTAACGGCTGGTCAGAGGTCCCCCACCAGACGCGCTCGGGAGCGCAGCCCCTCCCCTCGTAGGGTACGCCCCCGTCGGGAGTCTAGGTCGCACTCCAGATCGCCTCGACGGAGAGCACGCTCTCGTTCCCCTCGTCGGGACAGGCGATACAGAGACAGGTCGGGGGTGGCAGAGCTAACCTCCAAAATGTCCCAATTCATGGAGGTTATGATGGGGCAGCAGTCCATCCTCATGTCCTTAGCAAATGTGGTGCCTCCAGTCCCAGGACAACCGACTGGGCCCATTGCTAGTCAGCCAGTGGCCCCTCCACAACCTGCACCGGTCGTCGCTCCTCCAGTGCAGTCTCAAGGGGAGTGGGATATCGATGCGCTGTCTAGAGACGCATCTGACATCCTAGAGGGGGACAGTACAGAGGCTGAGGTAGCCTCCCAGCACTCTGAGGACGAGCTCCACGTGCTGGACACCAATGACCCTACGTGGTCTGTGGTGGACAGAGCAACCCGCCACTTGGGCGTCGAGTGGCCGATGGCGGAGCCGCCTCGGCGCTCCTTGTTTGAGTCGCCTTCAGCCCAGTCCAGTCAGTCCAGGATGCTTCCGGCATTCCCAGACTTTATTAAGGAGGTACAGTCCACCTGGGGGGCTCCGGCCTCTGCCCCGGCGACTTCTCGCAAGGCCTCGGCCTTTAACATGCAAGGGGCAAGTGAGGCTGGGTTGGCGTCCTTCCCACCTGTGGACGCTGCGTTCGCCGCGTTGGTGAAGACGCCAACATTATCGGGGCTGACGAAAGATCCTGCATGCCCCAATAAGCAGTGCAGGACCACTGAGGTACACCTCAAGAAGGGGTACGCTGCGGCCACAGAGGCGGTCAAGCTCTCTAATGTGGCCAGCTTGCTGACGGTCTACCAAGCGGCATTAATCAAAGACCTGCCTGAGTGCCCTTCGGTGGCCCTCAGAAGCGAGTTGGGGACCGTCAGTCAACTGCTGGTGAAGCTGGCCCAGCTCAACGCGCGGGCTCAGGGCAGGAGCATCGCGTCTCTGGTGGTGGCCAGAAGGCAGCTCTGGCTCTCGCAGGCGAGAGTGCAGGAACCTGATAAGGCCCCGTTGCTGGATGCCCCAATTACACCGGGACACACATTTGGTCCAGCGGTGGAGGAGATGCTGCAACGCTCCGCCAAGGCGCGGGAGGCGTCACAGCAGATGGCGAAAATGTGGCCAAAACCGTCGTTCCAGCCGAAGCGGCCTCAGGAACATCAGTGGCGCAGGGCACCACCACAGCACCAGCCACGGCCAGGGGGCACTAAGACCTCTCCCTCAAGCACAGCAGCGCGCGGTCAACCTCCTTTTTCAAGACCGCAGCGCGGAGGGTGGCGCCCTAGAGGTGGTGCCAAGCCACGCCCTCGGGGCTCTGGCCAGGCCCCTCGCGAACGAGCCCAGCCCAAACAGCCCTGAGAACACCAGGCAGCTGTTAACCCTCCCCTACACTGTCTCCCAGCTCCAGTTCTGGCAACAATGCACCAACGACATCTGGGTGCACAAAACTATATCCACCGGGTACACCCTTCAGTTCCAGTTAAAACCTCCCCCCTTTCGGGGGGTGGTCGTAACTGCAGTGAAGGACTCGGTTCAGTCCTCAGCTCTGAATGTGGAAATACAAGCATTGCTCAGCAAGCGTGCCATTCAACAAGTAGGCCCTGCTCTGATCGACCAGGGGTTCTATTCCAAATACTTCCTGGTGCCCAAGAAGGACGGCGGGCTCCGTCCTATTTTAGATCTGCGAGTACTGAACAAATACCTGTGGGTGTTATCGTTCAGGATGCTTACGCACAGGCACATCATCCAGTCAGTCCGACACGGCGACTGGTTCACCACCGTGGACCTGACAGATGCGTACTTTCACGTTCCCATCTGCCCGGGTCACAGGAAGTATCTGCGTTTCGCATTCCAGAGCAGGGTATACGAGTTTTGTGTCCTTCCGTTCGGCCTGTCACTAGCTCCTCGAACCTTTTCGAAATGTATGGATGCCATTCTAGCTCCCTTGCGGGCTCAAGGTGTCCGACTGCTGAATTATCTGGACGACTGGCTCGTCTGCGCGCAGTCGAAGGAGCAGGTGGCACAGCACACAGTGATGGTTACAGACCATCTTCGGCGGCTAGGTCTGAAGATCAATTCAGAAAAGAGCCGCCTAGTGCCGAGCCAACAGACCGAGTTCTTGGGTCTGCATCTGGACTCAGTGTCCATGGAAGCGACCCTGTCGACACAAAGAGTTGCCTCAATAGAGCGGTGTCTTTCCCTATTCAGGTTGAGACAAACAGTCAGCATGGAGCTGTGTCAGCGCATGCTGGGGTTGATGGCTGCCGCCTCACAAGCCCTTCCTTTGGGCTTACTACACCAGAGACCTCTGCAGGCCTGGTTCAATGCCTTCGCGTTGCATCCGCGGAGAGACAAACACCGCAGGCTAAGGGTATCCCAAGCCTGCTGGGAAGCGCTACGCTGGTGGAGAGTTCCGTCAAACCTCCGCCAAGGCGTACGCTTGGGTCCCATTTTCAGAAGGCAGGTCATCACGACCGACGCTTCCAACCACGGTTGGGGAGCAGTCTGGAACGGGACAGGGACCCGTGGAGTGTGGTCAGGACCCTGGAGGTCAGCCCACATCAACGCTCTGGAGCTCAGAGCGGTGGACCTCGCCCTCCGGCACTTCTTGCCAGTGCTTCTAGACAAGCACGTGTTAGTGCGGTCAGACAACACCACAGTAGTGGCGTATATCAATCGCCAGGGCGGATTGCGGTCCCCCAGTCTTCACCAGATGGTAACGCGGCTGTTGCTCTGGGCTCAACCGCGTTTAGCCTCTCTGCGTGCAGTTCATCTGCCGGGCAGAGTCAATTACGCAGCGGATCTCCTGTCCAGAGGAGGTCCTCTTGCGGGCGAATGGCGTCTCCACCCTCAAGTGGTGGAGCGCATCTGGGAATGGTTCGGCACAGCGCAGGTCGATCTCTTCGCTTCGCGAGAGACCACGCACTGTCCTCTATGGTTCTCGGTGAAGGACCTCGACAGCCCCCTGGGGGTGGATGCACTGGCTCACGAATGGCCGCCAGGGCTCCTGTATGCCTTTCCACCGATTCCGATGCTCCCCGCCTTCTTGGAGAAGGTCAGGGTAGAGCGAGCGACAGTGATTCTGATCGCTCCTCGGTGGCCTCGGAGAATATGGTTCCCGAGTCTAGTGCAGTTACTGCACGGTCGCCCGAGGGAACTCCCTTTGCGAGCGGACTTGTTGTCCCAAGCTCAAGGACAGCTTTGGCATCCGAACCCCAAACTCATGCAGTTGTGGGCTTGGCCCCTGAGCGGGAGCGCCTGTCAGCCTTAGGGCTTTCGACTGCAGTTATATCGACCATCCAGAGTGCGAGAGCGCCCTCTACTAGGTCGCAGTATGCGTATAAGTGGCAGCTGTTTCAGAGTTGGTGTCTGGCTGAGAGCCACGACCCAGTCTCCTGTCCTATGGCAGTAATATTGCAGTTTCTGCAGAAACTGCTGGATGAAGGGAAATCTCCTTCTACACTTAAAGTGTATTTAGCCGCCATTTCGGTTTGTCATGTACGCATTGACGGGTTATCACCTGGTTGCCATTTTTTGGCATCTCAGTTTCTGAAAGGCGCAAGACGCTTGCGGCCTCCAAGAACGACCAGTTTACCGTCGTGGAGCCTTGATGTGGTGCTAGAAGCCCTTACCAAGGCACCGTTTGAGCCTCTCCACAGCGTGGATATGAAGCTCATATCTATTAAGACAGCTTTTTTGCTGGCTGTGGTATCAGCAAAACGCGTGAGCGAGTTACATGCACTTTCAGTGCATCCTTCTTGTACTCGTTTTGCAGGAGACGGTTCTAAGGTCTCCATGCGCCCTAATCCGGCCTTTTTACCAAAGGTTATATCCCCGTTCCACATGAACCAGTCAGTCGAGTTGATGGCGTTCCATCCTCCTCCTTTTTCTTCCCCAGAGGAAGAGCGGTTACACATGCTCTGCCCCGTGAGGGCATTGAGGTGTTATATGGACCGTACAAAGACTGTGAGGCAGACAGAACAGTTGTTCATATGCCATGGTTCTAGATCTTTGGGTCAGCCGCTGTCTAAACAGCGCCTTTCCCACTGGATAGTGGATGCTATTAAATTAGCGTATGAATCTGCAGGCCTTCCACCACCAGGGCAGTTGAAGGCGCATTCTACCAGGGGTATGGCGACATCCTGGGCCCTCTTTCGAGGGGTGCCGGTGTCTGATATTTGCGCGGCAGCCAGTTGGGCTACGCCGCATACTTTCATGAGGTTTTACAGGTTAAATGTACTGGATTCCTCTGCTCCACTGTTTGGAGCATCTGTTTTACACTCTACGACGCCTCAGGATGCGGACGTATAGAGTGGTTGATAGCATGGTGTTGACTGTTCCACCTTTAAGACAGGTGTCATTACGAGCATAGACGCTGAGGCGCAGCTCCGCATATGCCTAGATGTTCTGCCTACGCAGTTGCGTTATGACGTAAGTCTGTCCTACTGCCGAGAATCCTCCCTCGCGACGGCTTGGGTACACTGTTCCCATACCTTGATGGTTATTTTCGACTTGAAAGGGAACGATAGGTTGCGGATGCAACCCCGGTTCCCTGAAAGAGAAAATAACCATCAAGCCGCGTGGTCGCTTCAGAAGCCTTCACGGCCTGAAGAGCAAAAGAGGAAGTGAGTCTCTGCGCGCTGCGTATAGTAAGCTCCCAAGGGGGCGGGCTTACGTGGCAGCTCGCGCAGAGGCCTATCGGCAGCTTTGCTATAAAAGCTCAGCCAATCGCTACTGCCTGACGGCAATATCCCATACCTTGATGGTTATTTTCTCTTTCAGGGAACCGGGGTTGCATCCGCAACCTATCGTTAGTGTCTATTGGGTCATACCATTGCGGTACAATAAGTGTGTCAAAACATGAAATGCTACCACAGGCACCATTCCACAGACGGGTCATACCATTTTCTTTATTACCATGCTTTAACTATGCTTTTACCATGTATACTATGGTAAACGTTTAAAAGGGCTAAACTGTCCCGATCTTTGCTGTATACTGGATTAAGCTGGACTTCAATGAAAGATGCAATCCATCAAAACAGATTTAAATTCCGTACTCAGAGGTTGCACACTTCATATACAATTGTCAGTCCACAGAGTTTTTCTACTTTCAAGAATTAATTGAAGCAAGGGATATTGAAGTCTTAAAAACAAAAATGCATCTTCACTAACAATGTTCTTTTTTGTTTTTTAATAAATGCACTTATGCGGTACTTTGTATTCTCATGCACCTGTTATAGTTGATTTTTTATTATACAATTGTCATGTAACTTGCCAGAAACCCTTTTAAATGAGAACACTGGCACCTCAAGGGTTCTTGTATCCTGGATAAATAAAGCTTCATACTTTGATTGCTTCTTTCCTGATGATCCGGTCTGGAATCGAAACCACAGATCCTGAGGTGAAAGGTTTCATCATCCTACTACAGTGAGCCATGACTTAGCTTTTATAAAACATTTACAAGAAATCCAATACCTTGATTTCCCCTCTCCACAGGCAATGTTGACAAGCATTCTTTTCCCCACATAGGTTAATATTGAAACAGAGCCACCAGCATTAAGACAACAATTTCCCAGACTGGCTTGGCAGAGTCTCGGTCTGTGGGCATTAGGAATAATAAAGCCTCTTGTTTACCTGTGCAGCTGGGACACACACGATACAAAGATTGCTCTTACTGTTGTTTCCAGGTCATATTATCAATAGTAGTCATTCCCAAACAAAATCTGCTGATGCCCTTCTGGCATCATAATCACTGAGCGAGTGCTGACTATTATTATCTGACAATGACTCAGGAGATATAAACACCAGATTGGGAGACACAATTCAAATGCTATCTAAAGAAGCACAGCTGGTAAATTGCAGCGTTGTTTGATGGCGTCCTGCAAAGCGTTTACCTTGCAGAGATGATGGCCATAGAAAGACTGCGTATTTTACATGACAGATATTTGTCCATTACCAGTGTTTTTATTCTTACATCTACTGAAGTCGTTACCTGTGTTTATAGGATCGTATAAAGTTGAGACAGTGAGTTTCTCCTTCTGAGCACCACTGTGCATTTTAAACTTGTATGTTATCGAAACATTACACTCATTACAAACCTTATTACAGAACATTTATTTTAGTTTCATAAGCGGACATTAAAACAAGGTTTCTCAAATGAGGCTACAGCAAACCCCCAGTATCCCACTGGTAGACCCTCTGCAGCGCCTCTTGTAATTAACCTTTCACTTGAGCCTGAACTCTGAAATCGGTAAGCGCTGCGGCTATCGCTCAGCCCATTCATTGCTGCTGTCACTGCTTGGGCTTGCGTTCTAATTCCTCCAAATATACCCTTCTTGTCAGCTCCAATTGGCAGCCCCAATGGATATTGCAGTTACCCTGACTCTCTCTGACTCATTCATTTACATACGCTCTGCACTTACATCCCTGCTCCATGTTTTCACCGATTCAAAATTGCCACTAAAATGCTTGCATACATTGTTGCCATTGTATTTTTTAGGATAATTGGCTTCATTTCAGTCATAACTGACATTTGTATATTCCTTTAAATAAGTGGCACTAAAATATATAATTTTATATAACAAGTGCAGCCATCAAAATGTTTACCAAGCAACTTTTAAGGTACATTAAAAAAATGTCTGTGATGTACAGTTGTAGTCAAAAGTTTACATAACCCAATGGAAATTTATAATTTCTAGAAATTTCTCGAAAACTAAGAATTTTAGGAAAAATCTTTTGTAACAAAGGTTTTGCTTTTGTGGATGCGGAAAAAAAAGTTACCAGAAATAGATATCTACAATTATTTATTTCAGCAATTTTTTTGCAAAACTCCAAAAATGTTAATTCAAAAGTATTCATACCCTTTGATGCTATAATAGTATTGTCTACAATGTGCTAGAAATTTCAATATAGTAATGCAGAACCTAATTCTAGAAAAGTCTAGAAAATGCTTTATGGTCGCAGGCCAAGGAAAAAGCCACTTAGGAAAATGTCACGAGGACAATCGCTTAAAGTTTGCAAAACAGCATTTGAATGTTGGATATGAGTTCTGGTCAAAGATTTTGCAGAGTGATGAAACAGAAATCGAGCTATTTGGTCACGCTGATAGTCGTATACGTTTGGAGAAAGTCTGGTGAGACGTACAAAGAAAAGAACACCATACCTACTGTCAAGCATGGAGGTGGTAATAGCCTTTTATGGGGCTGTTTTTCCTCTAATGGCACAGGAAATTTAGTTATAATACATGGTAAAATAGCATACCAAAAGATATTAGCCAATCATCTGAAACCCTCCACGACAAAACTTGGTTTAAAGCACAACTGGACATTCCAACACAACAATGATCCAAAGCACACATCAAAATCTACTTCAGAATGGTTGAAGAAGAATAAAATCAAGGTTCTGGAATGGCCTAGTCAAAGTCCCGATCTAAATCCAATTGAGAATCTTTGATATGAGTTGAAGGGAAGTACTTGGAATTTGAATGAACTGGAACAATTTTGCATTGAAGAATGGTCAAAAATCACGAATGAATCATGCCAAAAGCTCATTGACAAATATCCTAATTGTTTAAAAGATGTTATTATTGCTAAAGGTGCCTCAACTAGCAATTAATTTCATTTTCCTTGTCAGGGTATGAATACTTTTTAATTAGCATTTTTTCAGTTTTGCAAAAAAATTACTAAAATAAATAATTGTATCTATTTCTTGTAACTTTTTTTCCTCATCCACAAAAGCAAAACTTTTGCTACAAAAGATTTTTTTTTTATAAATTTCCATTGGGCTATGTAAACTTTTGACTACAACTGTATGGTATAATGTGTAAAGTGCTCATACAGCCGATGTCTTGCATGGAAATTACATGAGCAAACATCACGCTCAGAAATCTGGACTCACTGGAATTAAAAAATGACCATGCGCCAGGCCAATGGTGGATTTACCTGTACTTGGTTTTAAAAAGAAACTACATTTTTTCAATGGTGTTCTCAGTAAAACTGTTGAATATTCTGGAGAAGAACACTCTACTGTACTCATGTTAAATGTAATTTATAACCCTCATGATCTCCGGCCTCTCAGCCAGCAGGTGTGCTCATTTCATTCCCCCTAGTTGCTTGGTAATACAATCTTGCATCTCTATTGTTTACAGGGATGCACACACATGAAGAGATTAAAAACACATTGCAGTTACAGTAGTAGTACATTTGCAGACGTTGCTACATGGATACCTCTATTATGCTTTTTTTAACCTATGTACATCAAATCTAAACTCATAACAAGGACCTAATTTACATGGTATGCATGGGTGATATTTTCAGTGTTGTGATTTGTATTATTCCTGAGTATCCATAAAGCCTTGTATATTGTACAATGTACAGTGTAATGCATATTGGCTCAGACTCAGCAAATGTTAATTAATAATGGAACTCATTGCTTCCAAAATGAATACACCTCTGTCTAATGAATCTGATCACTAGGAGAGTCTGCTCTTAATCTTTTCTCCCTTGCTCTAATATTTTTGAGCTTGCTTTCAATCAATTCTTGTCTCTCAGGGCTCAAATTAACTGGGCAAAACCATGGACCATGAAGTGCAGGATGCATCATAACAAGAGGAACAAACACAGAGAATGAAGACTAAAATAATTTCAGGACAATCGGAGGGTTTAGTATCAGTGAAAATGTCAAATGAACTTAGATCTATAAGTTCAGGGTAACAGGGGTTACACAGAAAATACACTCTCTAGTAAAGCTGTTGCACATAGTTATCTTGAATGTGAACTCAAAAGGCACATCATTAAAATGAGGCAAAAAAAAAAGCTACTTAAGGCTTGAGGTACCATATCATTCTAACTGAGAAAATTGCTCTTCAAGCTCAGTGATGCTTCAACCTTTGTTCACAAGCCTGCTGTGCTCCATTGTATCCAGATGAGGTTCTAACTATTGATCAGAATGATGACCTACTATATATAATGTATTTTTTTTTCCTGGTGGGTTGTAGAATTACCCTGACTCAAATACAATGTTATTGCCATATATGTTTCTTTATATTCTTTGATTTCCTGCTGTTTGAAATTGTGCAGTAGAAATCTAATAACATTGTGAAGATGTGTTCAATTTTGTAGCTGTTTTGGGAATGAGCGAAGATTATTTCCCTTCGTACTTGACCAGAGTTTTTGCATTATATTTCTTATGAAAATCAGTGGGATTAATTAATCATTTTTTTAATTAATCGTTAGCTTTTTATGTTATAAGAAAAGCAACATTTTCTTTAAACAATTCACTACTGGTGGGTTCCTGTAATGTCTTGTAATAAGAGGAGCCCTCATGAAATAACTTATTTGTTTGAGACATTATTCAGCCATTCAAACAAGTTTAATCTTTTCAGTGTCAATGAAAAGGAACCTTGTAACACATTCATATTCTAAAAAACGTTTAACAGTACTGTTTGTGATCAAATTAGGCGATATCTGTTTTGTAAAAATGTGTTGTTTAAGAAACTATTAGTACACTGACAGACATTGTTATCAATACTTAAATCTTCTGACTTATTTCTGAGCTCATTTGGCCAAACTGAGATACCTTCATGCAGAAAAGATTGTTTGTTTGTTAAAAATAATAAATTAGCAAGAAATCACATATTAATAAAGTGTATATGGTTGAAATAACCCTCTAATAAGGAAGAAACATTATATTTATCTCGCATCTCACTTCCTGACAGAAAGTGCTAATTAAACATGGTTTAAACAGTACACGACAAGTAAACGAAAATACAGTACAGGCACTGATTGAAAATACATGAAATGGTGTATTAGGCATTATACTATTGAAAAATTTCAAATAGATAGCAACTGTATAGAATGTACTGTACATAATTGTCTTCCAATTTAACCACATGGATGAGATGTGTATTAATACTGTTATCATGTGGTATATAGGAATATACTGTAGATATTTTACTCACACATTGTTTATCAAAACCACACAAGTTTTAACTCTACATCATTAGAAATGCCTGCTGTTAAGATCTCATTGCTATATCAATATTATTATGCATATTTATCTCAAAATGCATTTTAAATGAATTCAAATACTTTCCAATAGAAGGCAGGTTTAAAAATCAGTCCACAGTTTTCCACCTTTGCCTGATAACAATTAGCTCAAGCTCTCTGCACAGCAGTCGCTGCCGCTGCTCCAGAGGTCACTTTGTTGCTAGCTCAGCAACAGCTCTGTCTAAGATTAAAGCTAATACCGGCAGATATTAATGATCTATCATTCTTCAATGCCGCTGTGAAGACTTATCTCCCATTTAACAAGGATGCTTTACTGTATTCTTAAGGATCTGAAAAGACTGATTTTAAAAATGACCCATAGACAGTCCCATTTTCTTAAAGACAGTAGATTTACAGTGACAGTGCTGTATCAGAGCTGGATTTCAAGTTTAGGTAGTTTCAAATGACATTTTCCTTTCATAACTGTCCCCTTACTTTTAAATTGTTTTTTTTTTTTATATACAGTCTCTGCTAAGGTGCTTTAAGGCCTGAATTCAGTACTGCCTGTCAACCATAGGCATAATACCACATCCTTGATCAGCTGAAGTGTCTTTATAGAAGTGAGTGACAGATCCATCAAGTGACCACCTACCGTGGATCAAGTTTCTCTGGCTTTTTTATTGTTGGCAATACAGAGTAGGTGTTGACTAGATGTCGCTGCCTCTTACAACTATAAAGAGAAATTGGCTCATCTATCCCGTGTTACTGGATACTGTTGGCTACTAAAACTGAAGAGCTGCTTCTCTTTTTTGTGTGTGTGTGTGCTGAAAACTAATTTTAGGATGCAACAGGCAATGATGTAATCAGCTTTTATCTAAACTAAAGCACACATTTAAAAGCTTTATCAAAATAGTAAATAGCATTCTTTTCTTTTCTTAACCAAAGAATGACAATTGACACATGTCTACTTGGCGTTAGTGTGAGCTCACCTGAACCATTTGCCTTGTGACCTGAGCCGGATTCAAACCAGCAGGCCTCTCGAGGTGAAAGGAATGACAAGCTTGTGAATCAGCTTTCTGCACCTGGAGTTGTGTCATCTGGTTTGGGTAATACTGGACAGTATGTAACATTATTAATATCTAAGGATATTTAGGACGGACAAGCAACCAATCCTGAGGGCAAGGCTATAATAACGTCTCATAAAGAATCCCAGGATATAACCTTGAGGGCAACCTCTTTAAAGCTGCACAAGCTGCTCTTTTGAACGATTGCTTCAAAGCATGCCTTTATCCGAGCTGAACGTTTGGAACAACATTAAAGGGAAGTGGGTGGCTCCCTGTAATAGTTAGCAGTTTAAATAAAAGGGGCAGTAAAGAGAACTGATTCAAAAAACATAATGTACATTGTGCTTCTATGATATGTATAGCATAGATATTCATATAAATGCTGGCTCTTGCTATGTCATATATACACAGTTTATATGGTGCTGTAGTTATTCCATGAATTAGGATGGCCGATAAACTGACAAGGCCCTAATGGGCGGTAGAGGATTGGTTACAGTCATCCTCGTGAGTTAAATAAACACAGCATTCCAAACATGAAGAATGTGTGTTTAAGCCTAAATTAAACAGCTGAATTCAGAGAATCACTTTGCTTGGCATAATTTGGAACAATGCGATTCACCCAGTTAGTCTGTCAATGGATTTAAATGCAAGATAAATTTCAAAATGAAATCAGATATATAAAAAAAATAATATTAGCTTTGTAGTGTTGAATACAAAAATGTTATTGAACACTAGAACTCCAAACACCTGTTGTATATTCAGTAGTACTGTATATAAACACATCATACAACAAAAGGCCTAGACATCAAAATGTTGTGGTGGGCATTTTGCTAAATGTGTAATTTGTAAAACGACGGATTGTTTCTTCTATTTTTCAGTTAAGTATTTTTCATGAATGCCATAACAAAAAAAACCAAAAACAAACAAACAAAAACAAACAAGAGAAATCTTAAAGTTTAATTCTCTCAAGGCGTCAACTGGTAATGCTAAAAACGTTCTGGTACATCAATAAACATTTTCCCAGATCTAAAAAAAAACTGATGTTATTGATACCAGGAGGCTTCAGTTGTTTAAAAGAAATGTGGGGGGAAAAAAATGACATGCCCTGCTTCTAAAAAAAAAAAAAAAAAAAAAAAATAGCTTTTTAATGTTTAAGTAATGTAGCAATATATTCAGTCACAAAATATTTTTTTGCTGTTGGTATATCATCACCCAAGGCATGATAGCTATTACTCTTCCCCTCATGTACAATAAAATAAAGAAGAAAAAGATTGCAAATGAACTTTGTTTGTATCTAAATTAGCAGCTGAAGATATGAAATGTTTTCCTGCAGGGCAAAAACAGCCACCCCACGCTGCAGTTATCACTGGACACTGTCACATCACAGTCACTCACAGATATGAACCCTCAAACCTTCTAACTGTAACACAAACTGGAGCTGATCCTACTGAAGTCAAAGTAGCGCACCTTCAGACACACAGGGGATTTGAGGGATTCCACAGCCTACTCTGTTTGACCCTATGGAGTAGCTTTTGGAGCTGGACCTTATTGTTTTTTTGTAAGCTTTTTCAGCATAGGTGCAGAAAGATGGGCCACGCTTTTTACCTGGTGCAGAAAGATGTGTAAAACTGTACTGCATTCTTTTGATTAGGTTTCAGGTGAGAGTTAGAGTTAGGGTGATTTAAATCAAGCTCAGTTTTCAAATTCTCTCAGCTGACCTGTTGCTGAAAAGCATGGCCCGTCTTTCTACACCTATGTCCCTTTTTCTTTAGTGTTTACTGAATATAATGCTAGTTAGTACACCTACTTCCATTACTTGCAGTATTATTGTTATGAATATGTTTCATTAAGAAGCGTCAAATTTGTTGCCTCCTCATTTGTAGATTTGTCTCCCCCTCTTAGGAGTGAGTCTGTTGGCCCACCTACCTGTAGTGTGCAGAGCTCTTAGACAGAAAGGAATGTTCTCCTTCTGTTAATGTCTAAAAATAATAGTTAAGAATTTCTTTAGATTTACATAACATCTTTTGCTGGACGTCTTTCAATGAAGAAAACCAGCTACTATATGCAGCTATTTTACTGTCTTGATTGGCTTTCCTCACACTAACTTACTTCTCACTCCCATAGCAACCAGAGATAGAGCATGTTCTAGAAACATGCATGGTGTTCCGTACAGAAACAGAAATGTTAGCGAATGTCAACCTCGTTCAATCTGTTTTTAGTGTCTACAGTGTATAATGTGTTTCAACACACTCAATCCAGGAAGTTTACAAAAACTGTGTGTTAAATGTTGCATAGAATGCATAACCGGATTATCACATACAGTAATAATGCCACGATCTCTCCAGTTTTATGAACTTTATTAAAGCTTTCATCAGAATGCAGAACCAGAAACAAACCAGACTTGAGAAGGAAAAAGTAAAGGTGAAATCTCTGGAAAGAAAGGCCTGTAACGTCACAGCTTGATTACACGAAGGCTTACATGTCTTTTTAGGAACATACATATCCTTGTTCCTCAATAATGGTCTTTTTGTCCAATGGTGGATGTCAGACATATATATTTCTAAATATATCTACAATTATTTATTTAGTTATGTTCAAATTAAACATTTAAAAAATGTAAACGGACCCCTTAATATTATCACATGCTAATTTTACTTTTGTGTGTTTTAAATGTCTTCAGTAAGCCCACTTAATGCCATCATATCATATCATAACAATGCCAGACATCATATTACTGCTCATTCTGAATAGAAGATTTTTTTCTTGTGTGTAATAGTCTCAGGTATTTCTTGTAGACCAAATGGTACTTAAATATTGCCAGCAACAGAAACCGAACCAGTGACTTGTGGTAAAAACCCATTTAAAATGAATGTGGCAAAGTACACATACACAGCCTGCTTTTGAAGTTAAGGTCACCCATGTGGCTATTTTTCGATTCCATTCATCACATCAAGGCAATAACAGTTGAAATCATGACTAAAAGAAGTCCCTAAAGAAAACGTACACTATGTATGTCTAAAAAGGGGAATACAGGTCTGTTTCCAGTATGGGGTGGGATGTGTGGGGTTCTTATGCAGAATCTTTTGTTTAAAATGCTGGGAATTTCAGAGTAGGACAGCTACTGCATGTGGATGCTGCTTAATTTGATATTCTTATCAGCGTTATATAGTCAGGCTTGTTTTTCCAATTGAAGCCACATGAAGAGGGGTCAGCTTAAATATGCATCAGGGTACCTAAAGTACGATCCAGTTTCGAATTCTATTAATCAGAAAAGAGGTTATTAAAGATCCATGTAATGTTTGACAGGGCAAGTGACATGCAGAGACTAGGGACTACTAATAAAAGCTGAGGCACATTTGCATTATACAGCCTTTAAGCAGCTCGGGCTGTTTTGATGCTGACTCTTAACATCAAAACACCAAACTGCGTTTTCATACAAGAAAGCGGATCATCTGGTCATTCAGGACACTGCAGACCTGGTGTTATTTTTTGTTTGAATCCTAAAGATCTTGTCATAATGCTAGTTTTCTTTATATTATGGAAAGAGGTATTTGAACATAAGGGTATGTCAAACTACATTATTTCAATGTAAACATAAATAAACACAGCACAGAATGAATATTAATACTTTGAAACCAACCAGCTATAAGCAAGATAGCACAATGGATCACCAATGTGTGTGACAGATTTCACAAACCCCAGGCAATTTTGAACAATCAAAGTGCCCCTCATTGGGTTTATTAGCATCAAACTTGTCAAATCTTCCTGAATGTTATTGCATTATACAAATGTATTGTTCCAATTCTTCATTTACAATATTCCTGTGATTCATTTGTTTTTATTCACGTCATGTGGTTAGATATTTAAAAAATAAGCATTGGTACACAGTCGGATATTCAGATGATAATTGTTCAATAATCTTCTATAAATAAATGACACAACACAGTAAAAGTAGTAAATAAATGAATTTAGTCTCCTGAACATCAGTGGCACATATTTAAAGCATGTTTTAAAAGGATAATAAATGTACTGTATCTGTTGGTTTTATAAAATACTAAACTGAATATAGAGAACAGTATATAAATATATTTAGAATATTATACAGTGTTCCTTGTGATGTATCTGATTCATCCGATTTACACATTAGAACAATTGTGAGACACAAAGGGCTGAGAATCTTTACACAGTACAGTATATGTTCATGCCTGTCATCAAAAAGGTAAAGCCGCACACTAAAACCTGCCACATTAGTTGTACAACTTGTACCCAGCATCCACTTTAGGAGAAATGCCAACAATGTTTTATTTGCCAAAAATGTTATTTATTTACAAATCTTGGTTTGTAAAAAGGCGGTTTTATAGTTGTTAATCCTTTATCCCAAATAATAAACAAATAACAATATAACCGTCGGCTAAAATGCTGCCATTTGTCCAAAACATAAAATGCTGAAATCTCTCTCAGGTATATATGCAAATTTCAACAGCAAACTAACACTCTTTTACTTTTTTACTTTCACACTAACATAATTGGCAGCCCTGAGGTCATTCACAGCTCTAGTTTTTCTGTGGTCACTCTGGGATAAATTATTTTAGTTTTCAGTGGATTAATGCAAAAAAAAAAAAAAAAAGGAAAGCATTATTAAAAGATCAATGTCATTTTTGACAGGGCAAGTGACATGCAGAGAATAGGGACTACTAATAAAAGCTGGAGGCACATTTGCATTATACAGCCTTTAAGCAGCTCGGGCTGTTTTGATGCTGACTCTTCACATCAAAACACCAAACTGCGTTTTCATACAAGAAAGCGGATCATCTGGTCATTCAGGACACTGCAGACCTGGTGTTATTTTTTGTTTGAATCCTAAAGATCTTGTCATAATGCTAGTTCTCTTTATATTATGGAAAGAGGTATTTGAACATAAGGGTATGTCAAACTACATTATTTCAATGTAAACATAAATAAACACAGCGGAAATGAATAGTAATACTTTGAAACCAACCGGCTATAAGCAAGATAGCACAATGGATCACCAAGGTGTGTAACAGATTTCACAAACCCCAGGAAATTATGAACAATCAAAGTGCCCCTTATTGGGTTTTTAGCATCAAACTTGTCAAATCTTCCTAAATTATGAATGTTATTGTATTATACAAATATACTGTTCCAATTCTTCATTTACAATATTCCTGTGATTCATTTGTTTTTATTCACATATCATGTGGCTGGAGATTTTCTGATGACTGGAATCAAAGTTTTTTTTTTTTTTTGCATACTGTGTATGGTTTATTTACACTACAGTCAAGTTTTAAAGCCGTTACGTTACTTATATAGAATATATATATGACTTTGGCGAACAAAGATCAATTTAGATATAAATCCATTGTTGTATATCTTTTAGAGAACAAAAGTTAGCAAAAAAGAAGATAGTTTAAAAATGATTTTTCATAGATTACAATAAATGAGGCCATCTATAATGTCAATAGTAAAAAAAAAAAACAGAAAAAAACCTTTAATGCATGTATCAAGAAACCTCCTTTAAAATCCTCCTGCACTCAATCATTCTGAACAGGACTTTATCTGAGTCAATGGTAAGAATTTAAGCTTCACTCCTAGATCCAGCTTCTCTCAACACACATTTCTCAAGGCTCAACATTAGCATCACCTACTAGGTCCTATAGCAGACAGATGTCAATTTTGAGTTCACACATTAAATTGAATTGATAAGATCTTATTTAGTTGCATCTTTAACCAGATGTAACCTATGGGCCAAAGACTTAGGCATGGCTAATGAGGTAATTGTAAAGCCTATTTTTAAAATTATTATTATAAATGTCATGTCATGCTTTAATTACGTCAGAACTGACTTCTGTTGGCTGTAGGACCAAATATTGGGGAGGCAGGTGCCAATTTTAAGCCTGGATTCTGATAAACTGTACACCTCCTATTCAGTGACCTTTTACTACTCAGGACAGACACCTCTGTAACAAGCATGGCATAAGAGCTTAGAGGAAAATCTGAAAAGGGCCCATATCCCACTGAGATCAATCAAACAATCCTTCAAGGTTTCACTGCTTAGAATATATTTTTTAAAAATAGCAAAATTCTGCATTTCCGTTCCGATTTCCTTTGTCCCATATTAAAATCACTTTCAAAACATCTTCCATCTGCTACAGATGTCGAGGTTTCAGCCGTTTACAAAACACATTTACTTAGATGTTATGTTTTAAACTTGAACACCTTACAAACTGGAATGTTTAGTTACAGGAGCTTTCACTAAATCTTATAATTTAAAAAAAAAAAAATACAAATTTACAGTTATATTTTGTTTGCCAACTATATATCTTCATAGGACATAAAAATGAAGCACACACCTGGATGTGTGAATAGTTGTAGTCCTTTAGAAACCATTGGCTAAAATGGTGTTTTTGTGTTGCATTAAACGGTCCTGGGTGGCAGTCGCTGTTTATACATTCCTGCTAAAGCTTTAGCCGCACTGTAGATCATCTGTCTTCGAGACATGCCAGTGAACATGACATGCCAGTCAGTCTTGCTGACATGAGGCAAGTTCCTCTCCATCACCTCTCCCACTGTCACCATGAGACCCGACCACCTTAAGCTGTAGTCTACTGGTGTTAGAGTCTCGGCCTGTAAGGAACATTTAAAACAAATTACCATTTAGTTTGTATTCATAATGTAATGTGGTTATAAGCAGAAGCTAAGATGCAAACAGCCATTCAAATTCTAAGACATCTTGTACAGGAAGAATAGACGGTAAAATTCTTAACCATGACCCAAAATGAAGAATTGGGTTTTCTTATGGATTCTCTTAGGCTAAGTACACACACAGGCTAAATGCGGTTGTAAGTTCATCTTTTGCTGTTAATACGGTTTGTATACACACACAGTTCAGTTACAAAGGGCAGCAACAACAGCACTAGTTAATCCTTTTCAGAGCAAGTATCGAGTGCGGTTATTAATTCAGTTCGGTTAGTTAATGCGCACTAACTGTGTGTGTGTATTATAACTGCACTAACACAACTGCAGTTGGTGCTCAGTGGATTTCTGTGCAACTAATGATGTCATTGTTTATCAGACATTTCCGTGTGATAAACATGGCCAATTTTTTTTTTTTATTTAATCAAAGTACAGTTCTATAATATTCTGTTGTAAGAAAAAAAAAAAATGTATTTTTGGTTTTGCAACTTAAATAAAAACAATATGGGACAATTCGTATCCCCAAACGCCACAGTGTGACCACAACTCGTTTTTCCACCGATACCGAACGTCTCATCTGTGTGTTTTGGCACTCCAGGAAATGTCTCAGTAAATGACAAAGACGCATATACGACTCCTTAGACATGCGTACATTTTTAATCCAGTCATTTGGAAACCACTCAAGTCGTTCCCACCAGCCTTCTGGTCGGAAGATTGAGAGGGGTATTGCTGCAGAATGAAGGCTCCCGCAGCATAGGTCTCACAGGGTAGCTCACACAGGGTAGTGCTGCGTGCGCAACTCGTAATAGACATCATCATTATGTGCTACAGCCGAGCACATGATAAGGGCGATGAATTTACGTACTATAACAATTTCATAACAATAACCTAGCCCTAAACCCAAGGTTTGTGGGGTATTGGCCGTGGATCACCAATTAATTCTCACAAGATAATCACTATGTTCAGTCAGTGTTCTCCCCCTCCCATACCCTGTTTATCGTCACATGGTAGCGATGTTGAGGGTGAATGAAGCATGACGTAAATTATGAGTTGCACACGCAGCACTACCCTGTGTGAGCTATGCTGTGGGAACCTTCGTTCTGCAGATATATACTCTTGGGAAGATCGCCCAAATGTTTCAATCTACCGTCATGGTACTGCAGATCATCTCCACTGTATTTAGTAGTGCAGAAAAATCCAAACGGCTTCTCCGCTGGTGCGAGCATAGCTGTGGTTGACGAGCTCTCTATCGATTACGTACTGTACTTTCTTCCAAAAGCATAAACAAAAACACAGCCTCCATGTTGTCACATGGCATGTAATGATGGCCCGAGTTCAGTGGTTTGTTTAAACAGGGAGTCAGTCACTTCAGTAATGAAAGGTGTGTGTAAAACAAACAACCACAGCGACTGCCGTTTGTAAATACGGTTGTCGAGCCAACTGCAGTGTGTATGTATGTAGCCTAACATTACCTCCTACCTCATATTTCCATTAGAAAATACAGCGGTATCTCAGGTTTCTGGTGAATTATCTGACCTCTCACTGGGATTATTTAGAAAAATGTAAACCCATAATATATACCACACAGGATGTAGCAAAGATAAAGTAATGCATATTTGGTAACCCTTTATGAAATGAACACAGCACACCACTGCAGCTCCAATGATACATCAGTCACACTCTAGGTAAATACCTTTAAAAATAGGTTACTTTGCTTCTTAACCCCTTGACAGCCACTGGTTATATTATTTTTCCCTTGGGCTAAACGTTACACCATTTCATGAAGTTAATCACTGTTATTATTTCCTGTCAGTTCAAGTCGCTTGCTTCCAGTAAACAAAGTAAGGCCATGTGTACCAGTATGATCTGCTGTGGATACAAATTACTTCAGGATGCCATGACCAAAAGCACACTGAATAAAAGCACACACATTTTAACGGAAACTTTTACCCCGTTTTAAGAGAGTAGCTACAGTCCTGATTGTTGTTAGTTTTGCTACACATCTCTCATTGTTCACAACTTTATTGGTAAAGTCATCTGTCAATCAAATTTCTTAGAAATGGCACATGCAGCTAGTTCAACCAATGAAAATAATGAGAGAGGAAACCCATGACTGCACAGGAATTCACTTTCTTACAAAATAAACGATTATAGATATAATACTTGTGGTTGTATTTACTATGCCATGTAGTGGCATCATGTTATATATGACTTTTTAATCCATCCCATTCCTTGAAAAACTTATCGGAGAATATTTACTTTCAAAATCCCTGCCCATACGGAAGCAAGCAGTGCAATGCTAGTGTCGAACTGACAGGAGAGAACTACCACAGAAATGAATGCAACACATAGGCGAATCCCTTCAACAATTACCAGTCCATTTACAAATTAAATAAACCAAATCAAGGTTAATTAAAGGGAAAAGTAGAAAATCCAATCCTTTTGCATTACTCAAGGAGGACATACCTGGTACATCCAGTGGCAGTCAAGTGGTTAAACATACTATGACCGTTGAATCCATGGGGAGTATTAATTATCTTCTGAATAAACACTGACCTGCTGAACATATTCTAAAGGCACTGGTGTGGCTTGTGTAAAGCTTTCAATATGAATGCCATGGGTTGGGTCTTCAAGAATCAAGCAGCCAATATCAAACCACCTGTAACAATAACAAAATACAAGATTTAAACTACAGGGGTACTGTAAATACTCAAAAATATAACCAATTCCTATTTCTGTCAAGCACAGCACTAGCAAATATGTTGATCTAATTTCAAAGCACATTTCTGACATGTTATGTAATGTTCATGAATATGCAGTAAACTTGTAAATCAGTGATCAAAAACAGTTAAGCAATTTGTGTTAAAACATACTTTCTTTTAAGGTAGTGTTGACAAGACTGATTAAAATGCAAAAATGTAGAAGTTTAAGATTTTTTTTTGTGGTGTGTGTAGAACAGCAGTTGAGCTCACAACAAAGGAATTTCTGTCTCTCAACAGTCAACCACCTCCACCCACACACACAAATGCATACATGAAAAATACTAAGAGGTTCATTTATATGTTCTAAACGATACAGCATGCAATTCACAGAATGCATAATTTGAAGTGTAAGAACACATACATACAAAATACAGTAAATGGCTTGTATAAGTTCCTTGTTGTTTCCAACTGTGCAGCATCAAATCGCTTGTAAAAGTTATGTAAAATAGATATTGGAAAAACTCACTGATATGGAAATTGACCTGCGAAAATTATATTGAGCTGTGTACTAAATGTGAAGACAAGACTAAACAGAAGTCACAAGAGCCACGATAGCCATATTAAATAAGAGGTTGATGTCAACAACACCCAATGATACCCAACGTGACCTAGAGAATTATAGAATATAGTTCTGGAATGTCAAATCTTCGCATTATCTTGGCAGTCATATTACATCTCAAATGGTCAACAAGGTATTCAATGTTTAGTCCTTTCATAAACAAAAATATAAGAGAATCCCAAGGAAAACACTGCAATGAATGTATTTTTTGGCTGTATCTCCTTTAAGGGTAGTAAGGATCATTTGAGCACAAAAGCAGACAGGTCGATAAAAAACAAAACAAACAAACAGGATCACTTTGGAATGTCCCGCCCTAAAAGAACAATATTAAAAGGATCAAAAGGAATAAAAACACTTTGAACACCGTTTCTTTTCTGTTTTTTGTGGCAGGAAGATATCGATCAACTTTGTTAGCCAAAGTTACAGGTGAAGATAAAAGAAAAGTGCTTCTTACTTGTCAGGAGACAGCTCAGCAATAAAGTTCTCTACTGAGACTGCTGCCTGCTTTTCATGGATCACCCCAGCTCGACGCAGACTGTCTATCCGTTCCTGGGCACCCTGCAAGGAAAATATAAAATACCAAGTTAAGAAATCAAAATTGTGTTGCCCTAGCTGAATACTTCTACCCTGTTTCGGGGTTAGCAAGAGGTATGCCAGCAGATGCATTACAATTAACAATCTAATATCCACATGTGCCACATAGTCTTTCACTTATTGTCCATCTGATGCTATGCTAACATGGCCAGCTTTGTAACCACCTAGGTCATTGAGACCTTTTTGCACCTTTCCAAAAGGAAACGACTTTCTCGTCTAAAGAAGAAGAGTGAGAAACATCTATAAGCCACTCACCTTCAGTCCTGCTGCGTAACCCACAGGCTGGGATGCAATATTGGACTGACCAGCTTCTCCTATAACCATTGCCAGCCCAAACACTTCTTGGAAAGCATCTCGAACAGCAGCAACTTTCACTTCCTTATTCGAAGTCACAACAATGTCCAGATCTCCACCAGATTCTGAAAGGAACAATTACAAAAGCATGAAAACAGAGGCAGGGTTCTCCCCAGGAATTCTGTACAGCCGGGCGGCAGAACATTATAGCCAAGAGCATTTAACAGAAAAATAAACATGCCTTACCTTAAATATATAATACGACAAAGAATTTGAATAATGTGTTGTCTTTTGTTGACATATCTGGTTGCTCTTTTTTTTGTTCTACATTTTCTTTTTCATTACTGTTTTTTATGATGGTAAATTACCGTGCTTATTTTGGCACTCTACGATTTGACTGAGGAAAGATAATGTAGGTTTATCAGAGTTTTAGCTTAATTGTTGAGCTTACTGCTTCATTTTCTTTATGTTAAGTTTTCAGGGCATTTTGTTAATGCATGTCTTTTTGTTTTTCACTGTTCTACATTTTTTTTTTAATGCAACTAACTATTAATTTTAACTTTTTTTTTTTTTTTTTTTTGTTACACAACTGTACTCACACATGTTTGGTCATCATCATAACTGTTGCATAAAACCAGAGTGTAATAATCCAGCACCTCTGCACTTAAGCATTTGTATGTCAGCTGACAAGTGTTCTGCTGATATCCCACCATGCCTTTCTTCTTAAAGGTGTACAGCTTCTATACATGAACCCCCAATATCTCTCACAATCAGCTGGGTACATATTTTTATGATATCATTTTAATGTTTTAGCCTCTCGAAGTGCTTAACACAGAAAACCCACCCCTGTTGTGTCAAGATGTAACACAGCCGTCATGTGGTTCCAAGACTTTTTTTTTCCACCCAGGAACGCGCAAGTGGTCATCTAGAAGTGCAATCAATCTTATTGTTTAAGCCACAGTAGCATCTGCAAAACGGGCGGATCAGGTTTTTTTCAGCCAGGCGGCGACAGTCACCGTCTGGCTGAAAAGGCCTGGGCAGAACCCTGACAGGGACATGATAATTTCTTCATGGAAGAGGAACATAAATTACATTAAATACATCTGAAATAAATATAGGTAAAAGTGTGGCACATATATGTACATAGAGTATGGATGTTTGTATAGGTACTTTAATTAAAATCAGTATGTAGATCTACCGATCTCAAGTCTGTTTTTTTTTATTATTATTTCCCACCTGGGGGGGGGGGGATCCCCAAATCTTTCAATTCTTAAACCTATTGTAGGTCAGGCAGTCTGCAAAGTAAATCCGTTTTACCAAGATCTCTCTTCACTTTCAGGCATTTTAGTTGTCCCTTTACCCACAGTACTTTCCAATAAATCATCTATCCAGATCCAAGCAACAACAAATCAACCACAGGTCATAAATCTGCAAAACCTGCAACCACTGCACCAAGTTGTGTACTGATTAATGATGAAAGGGAGTTACATGGCTAGCACAGGAAACAGGTACACGGGGGACACACTGGAAATTGAAAATTTAGCTCCAGTAGTAAAGACACTTAACTGTTCGAGAGGTTGTTACTTCAGGAAGTATCATAAAATACATTGCGATACACTATTTTTACTTACTGATATACGGAGCCATTCCAGGATCCAAAGTGGTGATCATCGACTCCACAGAATGTTTGGTTTTATCAAAAACGGATTTTACCATTGGGTTTCCAGCAACACCCTAAAAGCATCAAGCAGAAACACATCAGATCAGTTTCACAGCTGTTTTCTAAATCTACGCCAAAAAATGCACATATTATATACTAAAAGGAGGTAAACGTGAAGATGATTTGTAGTTATTGTTTGTTTGACCCTAAGTTGCATGGCACAAGCCCAGAATAGAAAAACAATATCACATTCATCTGATGACAATTTCACAGCTGGGGTATAATGTATTATAATGTATTGTACACAATACAGACTTTTACTGACCCCTATGTTGGTGCTACACACCACAAGGTTAAAGTCTTGTGGTGAGTTTTTGATAGGTTTATACTGAATACTGATTGCCTTTTTAAGGCAATTTTTGATTAAAAAAAAAAAAAAATGATGAAGGCTACCTAGACATAATGCTTGTTTAATTAAATCAAGATGATAAAATAGAAAAGCAAGTCTCTTCTGACTGAAATATGACTTTAATAAAGTTCTGCGTGGTTTTACAGCTCCTGAAACTGATTAAAAGATATTTACAGTCACCTAAATTCCCAATGCAAGCTAGAGCTATTTTTCTTTTTCAAATGACGTGAAATAAACTAAAGAAGTGACAGTTTCTATAAAGAGGGGCTGTTGGTGCCAAAGCAGGATCAAGACGGGCACAACTTTTCTTACATCTTAAAAAAAAAAAAAGCATTTAAAAAAACTACAGCTTCAATAGTATGTTCCTTTTATCGAAAATATTTTAAACCACTGAGCTGACAAAACGTTAAGCATATTCTAATTCTGTTCATTTATTATTTAGTGACCAATAATAGAGCAGTATTTTTTAACATTTACCCATGTTCATATTCTTGGTGTACAAGTCAATCATACAGATAATAACTTAATGAACAGTTGGACATTCTTTTTGTTTTCAGTTAAAATTCTTTTTGTGCAGCACCACCTTGTGGATCGTTTCAGGAATGCTGTGTAATTCACACTATGTGTGCCTGTTGCTAGTGAGCTTTAATTCATTCACTCAGTAGCGCATCAGATAAATGCACTGTTGTGTTACCACTGACTTTTGTAGTGTCAGCTTGGTTCATAAAAATTGCTCCCCCATCACACAGCACTTGACTGATGAGGCCAGAAGCTAATACACTTGCCAAGAGTTACTGCCCCTCTCCAGGTCAAACATAAATCGACGTATGTTGTCAGCTCTTGAACACTCAAGAGCTCTACCCTCACATTAAAATATCACACTCAGTTGTATATTGCAAACAGTGCTCTGTGTACCAATAAAATACCTCTGATTTAGAGGATACAGCCATTCTCTGTATGTTGTCAACATTTCAGATCAGGTGATTGCTATTAAACAACACTTCTTTAACACATTCCTTCTTGCAGGTTACCTCACAGAAGCTCACCTTTATAAAGCCCCATATGCCTCCTGCATTGCCACTGTCCTCCATGCCCATCCTCGGATCTTCATGATTATCTGGGAAGGTGATAGGAGATTCAGCTCCAACACCGACAGACATAGCAGGCTGCTGAACCATGGGGTTTGACATCACTGCTGCAGGCAAGAAGGAACAGCGCTTTTAGAGAAGGGCCCTGCACAAAACACTCTTCACAATTTAACTCAAGACAACAAAACTTCATAGAAATAACATCATGCAAAAACTTAAACAAGTAGACAATCAATATAATGTTTCTATTCCAAAACTAGAGAAAAAACATGCTCATCATGTGGCATTATGCCATTACATTTTTAAGATTACCATCCAATAGAAACGATGAACACGACATAGATATATATAAAAAAAAAATGTGCATTATCAATCAATGTATAATTAAATTATACATTATACATAACAGAGCAAGGTGACATGCAAAGTCTCAAAAACTAACTAGCTAGCCCTAAAAAAATCCTTTAGTACCATATCCCCGCCTCCAAAATCATGTTACACTATCTACTTTAAATGCCTTTTTTTTGTTGCTTAAAAATTAACTTTCTTCCTTACTTCACTGCAGTGGGGATGGGAAGTCACTCCCTGCTGTACAAACCAGAGGAAGATTGTTAAGCTGCTGCATGTAACTGTTGCAGCTGTACACTTTATTGACCAGAAAGAAGAGTAGGGTTTGACTTGAACCAAAACAATGGTGAATTCAACAACACAATAAAATGAGGAAAGGGGTGAAAATGAAATGGTTTAAAATGTAATTAAAAAAAACGAAGCTAGAGAAAACATCTACAAGTTACCCGCTGCTCCTTAGGTTGCCAGTTATCAACCTTTGACAGCCTACAAAAAAAAAAAAACATTCTGACTACTTTACATTGAAGATTGAAGAGAAAAACAAACTATCACCTGTGACAGGCTGTGGGGTGGAGAATGATGGCATAAGAGGTGTCTGTGGAGTTCTCCCCGCGTGACCCCGAGTGATGTCATAGTGAGCGTTCATCGAAAAGCCTGTAGTGGGAGGACCAACAGGAGGTGCAGACATGACAGGACCCAGAGGAGGAGCGCCACTGGGAGGGATGGAGGGAGAGGAGTAGGCGGCCATGGGGCTAGAGAAGGGGACACCTGGGACTGATGCAGCCAGTGGACTCGCAAAGGGTATACCAGGGATTGAGGCCCCAGGAGGAGGGAAAGGAGAGGCAGACATCATGGAACCCTGAGCGCTGCCCGATGGAGGAGGTGCAGAAGGTCTGATAGGAGGGAGTGAGGTGGAGGCAGGAGCCATGGTTGTCGAAAAGCCTTGGGCTGGGAAAGACATGCCGGATGTGTTGGGGAGAGACAAAGGACTGGATATGGCTGAAATAAAAGAGAAAACAAAACATCGATTCAGAAAATATCAATGTCAGCAATGCATCACCAATACAAATTATGATACAGAAATAGGGGTTTTACCAAACACACAAATATAAAGGGAAAGGGTCATCGAGATGTGAAACAAAAGAAGAATACTATAGTTTGCATAACTCTGATTTTTCTGACCCGTACAAAGTTGCTTTAAAGTGAATACAAACCCTTTGGAAGTGTCAGAGACTGAAGTTATTCACATTTAAAAGGGAGTACGTGTACCTTTGGACTCATTAAGTTTAACATTGCCATGCAGTGTTTGCATGACAAGATTAAATGTTTGAAATTCAGACAAGTTGACAAACATTTCAGCTAGTTAGTGTCTTCATCGGTCTAGTGATTGTCTGGACAACTAGTCTATGTCTAATGCCCATTGAAATAACGTTTACTCTATTCTAAGGTACATGCCATAAATACCAGTCCCTGCTTAGGTTGATTGATGGCCATGCACTTTCATTTACAAATTGGGTAAGCTTAAAGAGTAGACCCTTGCAACTGGACAGGACCAAACTACAAGTGTCGGGTAGGGTGTAATTTGTACAGCATACATTCAGGATCGGTTCAGGTAGTCTTTTGGTGAAATACGTAAAACAATCTGTCCTTGCAGCACAGTTGTCTAAAACTGTGATTCAAATGGCAGAAACAAAGGTTCAGCACTACATATCTGACAATTAAATTCAGGAGACTAATCACGAGCTGCATGAGAAACTAGAACAGCGAGGTGAGAGCTACAGGTGTGAAAACATTGCCCCCAATATGCTACAGTTTTTGGTGTCATTCCGTCAAGCATTTTTATGACTTTGATTAATGGGAGAATGTACACGGTGATGAAAGGCTAGAAGGATGATGAAGTGCAGCAGTATACAACACTGAAGGCCACTATTGGAAAATAAAATAAGAACATAAGAAAGGTTACAAACAAGAGGAGGCCATTTGGCCCATCTTGCTCGTTTGGATGTTAGTAGCTTATTGATCCCAGAATCTCATCAAGCAGCTTCTTGAAGGATCCCAGGGTGTCAGCTTCAACACTATTACTGGGGAGTTGGTTCCAGACTCTCACAATTCTCTGTGTAAAAAAGTTCCTCCTATTTTCTGTTTTGAATGCCCCAATCTCCATTTGTGTCCCCTGGGTCGACATTGTTAATACCTTTTAGAATTTTAAATGCTAGAATCAGATCGCCACGTAGTCTTCTTTGTTCAAGACTGAATAGATTCAATTATTTTAGCCTGTCTGCATATGACATGCCTTTTAAACCAGGAATAATTCTGGTCGCTCTTCTTTGCACTCTTTCTAGAGCAGCAATATCCTTTTTGTAGCGGGGTGACCAGAACTGAACACAAAATCTAGATGAGGTCTTACTAATGCATTGTAAAGTTTTAACATTACTTCCCTTGATTTGTTAAACTGGTGGAGGAGCACAGCATTCTGTACTCCAAACTGGCTATGTACACAGCATTGTGTATTAGAAATTAATGTGCTACAAATTAATGTGCTATGCACTCAAATAGAACATCAGAAAATGGATCTGAGATTTCCTTTAACCTGATTGGTCAATATGAGGTCCTTAATCTCTGTTAAAGGACCTTGAATGTTATCTTGTTCAAACTATGCTTAATCACTGTTGCAAATCAATCTGCCGGAAAAAATATGTAAATACAGTCACCATGTATTTTACCTTTTTTGCGTGATGAAAGAAAATCTCTGTTCTAGTACATGCACTCTACATGTTGTCTGTCACTGTACATCAAGTCTGCTTCCTCACAGTCCGATACGTTCAATCTATCTATTTAAATTTTGTATAGGAAATAAAGTACAATACAGTAACCACAATAACAACTAGCCTCCGGTTTGAATGTTGAAGTGTTTACTTTCAGCAACGTTATTTCAGCCTATCACAGTAACAACACAGGACAGTGCTCTCTTGGACTAACAAAGCCAGGAAGGAGGCTTTGAATAAACTTTATCAGCACACTGTGAACAAGTTACTGAACAAACAACATGATCAGCAACAACACATGCAGACAACACTACTAGATATTTTTAATTATTTTTTTTTTTTGCCAATAAACTTTAGTACCTAAAAGGTAACTTAAATACTGAAACTTACACAAATACACAACCCTGCACGCAAATCCCAATTGAAAAATAAGAGCTGTAGCTGACGGTAAAGCCCTCTTCTTCTGATTCTATTGCTTAATTACAGACCTTAGAAAAATTGTCAGTTTCTTCGGTAGACTCATTTAATAATTAAAAAAAGAATTCTGCAGAATGTTGAGACCAACAGAATATAGCTCAGCACTGTTGTCTGGTATTTCCCTTTTAAACTAACTCCTCTAGTATCCTCTACTTAATGTACCCGCCGCTGCACACTGGCCTTTGGTGTGAGGTTAGCAAACTGTGATGTTCAGTGAAGTGGCGAGTCAGAAAAAACAGCTCAGACATGCCCTGGGCACGGGATTTGTGCAGGACATACCAATGCATTTTTTTTTTTGTTAAAGTAGTTCTTTATGGTACCCTATATTTACATTAAGCCAATCACTGAAACAGATTTCCTGTGTATGCCTTTGGGGAGGATTCAGAGGGAACAATGCAGGTTTACAGATAAAAGACTTCAGCAAACATCAGCGTGAAACTGAACACTGAGGTCTGAAGTCTTCTATTAAACATTTACAAGAACAGAACATGGTCGGAACAAGGACCTGAACTGGAAGGGCCTCTGCCCTAGAACGAGACATGGGTTTGACGAATCAAATAATTACAAATAATTATTTATCAAGAAAAGCAGTCTTCATGATGCTGTCTTACAGGAACCAAGTGACTGGTAAGTCTGGTAAGGAAACTGCAGCTCACCCAACCAGGTCCTATGACAACAGATTCATTTGAAGAGTTTTTTTTTGTTTTTTTATCTGGTTCTACAAGCTGACATCCACCTTGGTTTCAATAACTGGCAAAATCAAGATCAAATAAAACAGTGTCTGTAAACAGTGTGGATGATTTAGTGCATGTAATTAAACTGTGCTGAATGACTCAAATCCTGCTCCAGTGCTTACCTAGCGACACTGGGGCAGGGCTACCTGCTGCTGCAGCACTCGGGGGAGGTGGAGGAGTGCTTGGGGGAGTTGTCTCAATTCCACTTTCTTCCATCATTTTTCTCTGTCGGAACACACTGCAACAAAATAAAAAAACAACATTCAATTGCTTTTATTTTGCATTCTATAAATGTCTCAATGCTGTACAGATCCCTCTGAATTATGAAGGTAGCACCTTATCTTTCCTGCTGCTTTTGCAAAATATAGGCTAGGCACACACATACCCCTTTACAGTTTGCAAATGCAATTGTTTTTTGGCCAGCAAACTCGTTTTGGGTAAAGACCCTAAGCTTAGAGACCCTCAAACAACTTTACATCCATTTAGAACAGCCCATTTTAAAGACAATTTTCATCAGACAGAATCACACTGTTCTGTGGATCTGTCACTTTCTAATGTGAGCCTTTAATGTTTATTTCTAAAGGAGCATGGGTCTGGTAGGACTTCCCTGCATTCAGTTCTCGCCACATCCCGCAGCAAGTCAGTCAAACAGCTCTTTGATCAAAAACAGTCAGCTTGCACACAGAAAACCAGCAAAAATGCCGTCACCCTTCAGTTTACACAGAAAAAAACAAGCTCGTGTTCCTGTGCTTGAAAAGACTCATCAGTTCAAAATACAAGAACGGATGAAACTTCGAAAGGATACATGTTAACATGCAAGCAGGATACCCTGGATAATGTTTGTAATTTGCAGTTGACATCTTAGATTTCATGCGGCAAATACAAAGCTAATCTGCTAGGTGGATTTTTTTTTCTGAGGCAATTTAGATAAGTCACGGAAGTACGAATATCAATTAAAGTGAGCAAACAATAGAAATCTAAGTAAGGTAAGGTCATTACTGTCCAACAGCCCCACCAAAGATATAAATAAAATATACACTGTTTTTGAGGCCTATGGAAACTTACTGCACAAGTTTATGTTTTAAAAACACTGTGACAGATTTCTCAATATTTACAAATAAATGAAATTTGAAGCCTAAAACAAAACAGTTACTATAACATACAAGTGAGCACTGAAGTTATTTGTTACTTATTCTGTAATATGTTCAGTTTTACTTTACTTGTACAAATACTTTGATAAATCTTCTCAATCTAAGAAACTTTTTCTTCTGCGTCTATCTCGTGCGCCTGCGCAGCAGAAGCCGGTTGTAGCGGACGTCCGAGTGACATATTTTGCCACGTCTCCCAGCCTTCTGAACGCTAAACTCACAAAATACAGTACAGGTACTACAGGTTGAATATTTCTGATATACACCAATACATGAACTTGCATTACCAATGTGTGTAAAGGTCCATGCATACTGAAATATATACACAAATAAATAAGGGGATGTATTTCGCTGCACAAATAATCGGTCTTAACTCTTGTGTTGAGACCGATTACTTGTACAAAATAAACGTTTTCTTATACCATACCACAGAAATAAAAATGTAAACATAACGATGAAGGTACTGCTCCATGAAAATCTGAAAACGTAATAACAATATACTGTGTTACTGTATGCAATTCGTGTTGTTGGTATGGTAATTGAGTATTGCTCCCACAATAGTAACATCAACAGAACAGCTATGCCATTTAACCAAGCTTCAGTCATACACTTTTGTTGTTTAGTTTTGTAAAACAAGGATTGGCGAGTTAATTAATTGCATAGGTTCCTATCTGTACCCGCGATTACTTCCATGCAAATTGATAATACGTGTCTCTCACCGAATTCCTGACAGCTGTGGAACGAAGAGGAGCGAATCTTTCCCTACCTCTTTCTTGTCGTGGTATGCAGCTGAAATATAATGTTTTGTGTAGGGGGGAATCCCGACTCGAGTCCTAAACACACACCGGAGTTTCCGGTTCAAAATGGCCCCGGTTTAGTGACGTCGGGGAATGCCACGTCTTACCAGCGTGGTGACAGGCTGAGTATACTAAATGTATTACCGGTACGGATAAACCTTGCAGATCAATATTAATGCGTGCCAATGCACCGTTTGTATTTCTGCATGCGCTGTTTGAACATCAGCAGTCTGTATTAGTCTATGTATGTATACGTTTTTGTTTTTTTTTTAAATTCAAAACACGAATTTAAACATACGGGGCGTTGACAAAACTACCCCAGTCGCATATGCAGGGAATGGAATTAGACCATGGGCGTAGTTTGACTTCTCCCTTTGGGGTGGGCTGAAGCGTCTGGCAATAGTACTTACACATACACCTGAAGTCTCACGATTGGGTCGAAACACACGTATAGGATCTTGTCTCACTCTCACACGCTCACTTCATAAAATCTCACGCAGTACCTCTCTCTCTCCCAGCCCCACCATAGCGGTCTTTATTTTGAATGTTTAAATAAATTACTAGGATATGGACGGTTATATTAGCTGTGACATCACTTATTTATTATTCAGATACTCTCACGCATCGCAGTTTTCAGAATTTGAGATCTCTGTATATGGTGGGGAGGGTTTTGCTACAGATTAAGCGTGCAAAAAAAAAAAAGATTTAGCACAAAATTATCTTCATAAGAACTAACTCACATAAATTTATTAAGTTATACGGGAATAGCAAAGTCTTGGATTCAACTCGTGTACATAACTAATCGCGATTTACTAAAATTACTAACCAGACCAGCGCTGGAACCATTTTTATTGTGGGGGTGCTGAACGCCATTAAACAAAACTGTAACCCCTGTATATAGTCTAAGCTATGCAAATCTGCTGCACCCCCAGCACCCCTAGTTCCAGCGCCCCTGAACCAGACACTAACAACAACAACAAAAAAGTTATGTTTCTTTTCTATTTTAATTGATTATTTATTAAGTCAAATAAAACAAAGATAACAAAAACACAGAGTAACACTGGATATTAAAATATTCAGCAATATTCATAGGTGAAAGTGGAGACTGGAAACTCCATTAATTGAACACAACAATTTTGAGGAAGGTTATGTACAGTACATCTGAAGTGATAAACCAATTGGACACTTAAATCCATTTTCAAAATTCTACCACATTGTATTAGTTCCCCATAGTATGTGTGTGTGTGTGTGTGTGTGTGTGTGTGTGTGTGTGTGTGTGTGTGTGTGTTTCAACTCACTTTTTATCTAAGCATGCTAACATTTTTGAAAGAAACATAATGAAAAAAATATAACCTTGCATGCAAACAGTTGCCTATAATGGGAGGCTATGGCCAAAAATACAGAATTTGTAAACAACTTGACAAAACCTAGAAGTAAATGGGATTGTAACACAAATCTGAATTATTACTAAACTGCTAAATCAAGAACGAAGCTGTCCAAATATAAGTACGGTAACGCATAAATGTTTAAAACTGATCGCAGCTCATGTGTACCAGTATGCAGTGATTTTTCTCTAAGATATGAAGAATGAAATGTACAATTCTATAAACAAAATAATGAAACAGTGGATTTGAAATCTAACATAAAATACTGTACTACTAGTATGGCTTCCGGCACACATTTTTTAAAATTGTGTCTCAATCCTAAAATTGTACGTGATACTAAACTTTTGATCATAGTTTTACATAACACAAACACTTAACACAAACAGTAGAACGTTTTTGTTGTCTTAGTTAGAATGAACAATGGGTTATCGTATTAGAAAACAATAGATATTTGAATTAATTTTGTTGTGACTAACCTTTTAAATAGTTAATCATTTATATGCCTCATGTGCCATTCTCTTGTAATGTACCATACAAGACAGTTTCATCAGTTTAAATTTCAACTTCATGTCATCTTTAGTTATAAATAGTTTTTTGTATGCTTATTGGTGCTATTATTAATATTTATACAACGTCTGTGTTTAGATCTGCCACTGTTTCAGACATGGGCAACTCTGGCCCTTCCAGTTCAGCTTTGATCAATTAATTAACCAATTAACCATTTGTTTAGGTTCTAAAGCCTTTAATTATCTAATCATACCCGTTCAACTTTATGTAGAATAGCCCTTCAGGAACGGAGTTGCCCTTCAGTTCAATTGAATCGACCCCCTTGTCCCACAAAATAAAATAAAATAAAACATATAATAATATAATTATACTTTAATATTTTTTTTATTGGAAAGCTTGTTGCAAATGATCTACAGAAAACTAAAGCAATTTCATGTTTAACAATGGTAGTAAAAGGTAATAATAACACTGTCTTCAGTTTTTCTTTTGGAAATTTCAGTGAATAAAATGACAAATTGTAATCTCATTTGATACAGTACATACACATTGGGACGAAAAGAAATAACAATGACTGTCCATGTGTGGGTGCTGTTTTCAGGTTATACATATTCAGATGTTTGCTTGGTGTCAAGCTCATATGTGGTAGTTGAAAGCCAAAGCACTCATTTCTATACTGTAAGTGCAGTTGTATTGAGTGAGTCTAGCTATTATAGATCTAAATAAAGCACCAGAACCAAACTCAGTGCTTTAACAGATAAATAAACCTGTTCACCATTGACAACACAAATTAAAAAAGATCAACTTAAACTAAATCTACATTGTTTAAATTTCTGATAGACACATCATATACTTGTTCACATTAAATCATATCTGATTTACAACATAGGAGAATGAATATATATAATACATTTTTTAAGAACTTATTATGTGTATATATATATATATATATATATATATATATATATATATATATATATATATATATATATATATTCCATAATTAGTTCTTAAAAAACCACAGGAAAAAAAAAAATACTGCTTAAGTTGATTTTATTACACAATGGTATTTCTGTACAGTACACATTGTCAACAAGCATCACTGCTCAATCATTTCTAAAGTGATTTACAGCTATATACATCGTCTTTTATACAACATCATAATACAATCTGGCTCAGAATAGTTTGAGACTTGCCTTTGCCTATATAAAACATAAAGGTTTGTATAAATGAAAATGCTCTTTTGAGTAATAACAAAGAAAACCAAAGCAGTACAGAAAAGCTTATATTAAAAAAAGGCATTTCACGATACAGACAATTCTAGCAGTGTGTATAAAAAAATCTTTTATTTATTTTTTTTATCATTTTTAATTTTTTTTTTTTTTTTTTTTTTGCAATGCAAAAGGCCAGCTTAAGCATATTATAACTATGTGTGCATTTAGAAAAGTTCTCTTTGATAACAAGTAAGCAAAGGAGGATTGCAGTGGATTTAGCAAAAGTAACAAAAATGCTGCACTGGGTAAAAGAAAAACAGAAGGCTGCAGTACAGTACTTGTTATATGTACCTCTTGTTTAATAAAACTGTATCAGCTGCACTCTCAGTCACACTAAAACAAGTAATGGAGGCTGTGTGGTCCAGTGGTTAAAGAAAAGGGCTTGTAACCAGAAGGTCCCCGGTTCAAATCCCGGCTCAGCCACTGACTCATTGTGTGACCCTGAGCAAGTCACTTAACCTCCTTGTGCTCCGTCTTTCGGGTGAGACGTTGTTGTAAGTGACTCTGCAGCTGATGCATAGTTCACACACCCTAGTCTCTGTAAGTCGCCTTGGATAAAGGCGTCTGCTAAATAAACAAATAATAATAATAATAATGAAAGTCTGTTCTGGGTATTCCTCTTATTGCCTAGTATATGTCTGCTTCATCATTACAAAAATAAATCAGTGTTTTATTTGTTTGCTGTTGAAAAAACTACTGATATGCATTGGAACGATTTCAATTGAGCTTATACAGGAATTTCCAGTTTAAACATTTTTATAAAGATTCTTAATATCATCAAATCACCCCTCTAAAGAGATTCACTGGGTAATTCCTGTCAAATCTTCCATCCTTACAAAAAAAAAAACAACCATTAACTAGCATTTCAAATGTATGCTTTAACAATCTACTAATTTACATTGGTGTTCTGGAATTCTGTTTAATTCTTTAGTTTTGCCCTCTGGCTAACGGCAGTGCAGGAATGTTCTGAGAAAGGGTGTCCTTGGTGTGGCATTCTTGGAAATGTATGCTGAATTCTGAAACTTGTGTCATGTTCTTCTTGAAAATGCAACGGTAATTACAACAACGATAACAATAAAAATAATAATACAAATAATAATAATAATAATAATCTACAGAAGACATAAACTGCCGGTGTGCAGGTCAGTGGATGACAGGTCTTCAGTGGGTCCACTGAGCCATGGGTCACTATGGCGCTATTGCTGTCTCTGACCTCCCCAGTGTTGGCTGGGTTCAATCTTTGCTGAGGTCCTTCCTTGGCAAGGAAGGACTATCCCGTACTGGGAGTAAATCGTAGTGGCACGGAATGTGACTGTTCTTTGGAAGATCATACAGATCCTGGACAAAAGACCCACCGTTGCTGTATTGTCCATGGACGACACTGACTGTAGGTTCTGAAGTGACAAAATATAACAGCTTTACCAGCTTTTGTGGTGACATGACATCATCTTCATCAGCATCATTATTATTACCTTCATATTGTCTCATAACTCTTTCTTTAGCTCTCATACAATGTATTTTTTTTTAAAAAATTTAGTTGTTGCCAATCAGTTTTTTTATTATTTTCTCCCCAATTTGAAATGCCCAGTTATTTTTAGGCTCAGCTCACCGCTACCACCCCTGCGCTGACTCGGGAGGGGCGAAGATGAACACAATCCCGCCCGCTTCTTTACACTCTGCAGACTCACCGTGCAGCCGCCTCAGAGGACAACGCAGCTCTGGGCAGTTTACAGGCAAGCCCGCAGGCGCCCGGCCAGACTACAGGGGTCGCTGGTGCGCGGTGAGCCGAGGACACCCTGGCCGACCTAACCCTCCCTCCCCCGGGACGACGCTTGGCCAATTGAGCGCCGCCCCCTCGGAGCTCCCATCCACGGTCGGCTGTGGAATAGCCTGGACTCGAACCGGCGACGTCCAGGCTATAGAGCGCATCCTGCACTCTAGCGAGTGCTTTTACTGGATGCGCCACTCGGGATCCCATACAATGTATTTTTAATTGGAAAATAGGAATAGAGAAAACTGCTATTGAAAAAGACCATTTGGATGTGTTAAAATGCCATGAAACATAATGTAGAACATACTTTTGTAAAATGTTACCATGTGCTAGGTCAATGGTGGAGCTCAGTTTTAACATGCTTTTTTCATGTGGTGCGTTGTTAATCAAGCACCCTGTATAATAAACATCTTCTTTCACTAGCACTTACCAACTTCATAGACGTTCTTGTTGGTGGAGGCCGAATTTCCAATTTCAGCATAGGGGGGATCTCTCCGTGCGGGTGACTTCATCTCCACGTAGCCACACTCTGTGTTCTTTGGCATCAACATCGGGGGGTCCTTTATGGTTGCATACGGGTTCTCTGTGCTGTTCAGTGAGCAGGAGCTGGAGTTATAGGTGGAGCCCTTCACCAGATCTAAGAGAAAGGTAAATATAATATAACCGAGCAAGGGCTTATAGCAGAGTTGTAATGACTCGAGTCAATGACTCGACTCGACATCAAGTCGCAATTATTCGTGACTCAACTTGATATCATATGACTCGGCTTGACTCGAGTCCCTGCAAGCAAAGACTCGACTCGACTCCCTGCTCAAAAGACGTGACTCGACTCGAGTCATTGTCTTTATGATAAAATCAATAACAAACTTATTTCATTTTCAATACATGCAGCCCCTCTGTAACACACGCAGTCATCTTGTCATTTTGCACATAAACAGGTTCCTGCCATGGTTGTTAAGACCATTGCTAAGGAAATAGAAAACACCTTTCTAATACAGGGTAAGTAATGTTACCCCTAAGAATCCCACCCAAATGAGCTGTACAAGTTAAATGCTGCATTTTTGTTCAGGTACATTATCTTACCTTTAAGAGATTTACCCATGTAGCTTCTGTCAACACCAAAGGCCCCTAGAAAAGACAGACTCAACATGAACTCTGGTTTGCTGAAGCACTTGAAGGTTTCTTTATCTGTCCACTCCCAAGGAATGCATTGTTTGCAGTCCCCAAACTAATTTGAAGAAACTTACCAAGTTCATTAAAGTAGCCTCCCTGTTTCCAGTCAGCCGGTAGTGTTCCTGTGTAATCCATCATCGGGGGTCTCTTTCTATGGTCCACATTTTTAAGGTTTACAAAAAGCTGGTTGTTTTTTGTCTGTTAAAAAATAAAAAAAAAATAAATCACTGGGTATATTAACTTACTGTAATCAAATCACTGACAGTTATTTATTTATTCATTTTTTTAAAACATTAAATATGTATTAACTAGGCCACTTTGCTATTAACTAAACGACTTTGCTATCCTTAATTAGCTTTAGTACCCTTTTCACAAATGTTTAGCTGCATGGGGCCCCGCTGTAAATTAACCGGGAAGAACCATGGGAGCTTTAAAAATTATTCCTCACAGTGCAACCAAACAGAGCAGTAATATCAAAGCATCTGGGACTTCATATTGAATGGAAGCAGAGACCACACGGCATCCCTGCATGCGTCCATGTCACAGTGAAATCTCCTACCTTGCCACACGTAACCCTCTCCATGTTGTTGATATGTGGTGGATGAATGCACTGGGTCAGTGTGTGATAGCTTGGGTTAGAGAAGTAGTTACTGTTGGGATTGCCTCCATTAGTTTGCGGAATGGTGTCTGAAAGCACATACAAATAAAAAAAGCCAGTCAGCGCCCCGACTGTCCTGCAGTATAAGAAGAGGAAATCGGTTATTTTCAGTGGTGGTGCGGATTGGATCCCCCAGTGTTAGAAATGACAATTCTGCAGACACAGGGATGGAAATAAGACTTTGCTAAGACACACCTGAGCTTATTATCTATACACCGTGGCCAATCAAGTTTGTAGTAAAACCTGGAATGGGTGATACTGCTATGCAATAGGAGTCTTATGTCCATCCTTGAGACATATCAGGTCACAGAAAATGAATTTGTGGGATTTAAAAAAAAAAAAAAGTTAAGGTAATGTTGAAAGAATCAGAAATATAATCCATTCATTACATTGAGCCAGGAGCAACTGGAGATGAATTCAACAAAATATGTAGACTAAAAGTTGTCGTTATTTATATACAACCATTATATAGCCTTTTTTTTTTTAAATTAAGTAAATGTTGAACTGCTTTTAGGTATAAAGATATCAATTGCAGTTCTGCAGAATAAGACATTGCAGAGACATTTACAGAGCCAGGGACAGCGACTGTAAGCAGTGTTAAGCACTACAGGGCTGCACTGTAAATGAGATTGTCAGGATTCGTTTTGTTGGTGTACCTGCGACGGTGCAGTCTGCGTTCATCACCCTCACGGCGGGTGTGTAAGTGACTGCAGGCATTGTGTTCTCCTTGCCTTTCTGCTTCTTCCGGTAGATAATGAAGAGGGCCAGGAGGAAGAGGACGATGAACACCAGGACAATGATCCCTGCGATTGCTCCAATTTGGTGCACGTCTGCCGGTACTGCTGTGCTCGTCCGACTCAGGCTGTTTAGGTTTCCTACTATTATCACCCCAGCTGGTGGGAGGCGGACAGAAAAGAGGGTCAGAAACCTTTATAACTTCTACCCACAACACATTGCAGTTAAACTCAAAACGTTTCTAATGACAGTAATGAACTGATAATATAATATATTCATTTTATCAACAGCAAGAATTTCTAAATCATATATAACCAATATACTTGCAATTGGTTTTAAACAAAAAAGTACTCTATATTCCTTTAATGACGGTAATGTAGCAACCAAGGGCAAGTAACACAAAAGTGTTGTTTGGAATAGATTTGTGCAGCCACAACAGATATTCAGACAGATTAGGACAGATGAGAAAACGCAAAAAAAAAAAAAGAATACAAGCCAGGAAAAAAAGGCATAACAACACAATACATTGACACAGTGTCACAGTGTTTTACCTTGATCACACCTTGGCCCCTTCCAGCCCGGGCTGCAGTAACAGGTTCCAGTGATGTGATCGCAAGTGGAGTTGTTCAGACAGTCACACACCTGTCGACAGCCGTAGCCATACGTGCCCGCAGGGCATTCTGGTAAAAAAAAAAAAAAAATTATATATATATATATGATTTGCAATGTACAATACAAAACGATGACCAAAGTATACCAAGAACTAAAAATACAATTTATTATAATTATCTGTTACTTAGCATAATGTTAATGAAAAAAATAATAAAATAAATATATCTAAAAGTGTAGATTATAAAGGATCATCAAAAAATGGAGGCGCTTTGCTGTAATATTTGCTTAACCCTACTACGAAATTAAGTTCATAGTACAAAACATATTATGTACAGTGTGTAGTTTTATAAAACAAAGGGAATTTTAAAGTTAGCCAACAGGGGGCACCAAAGGTATTGTTAAAATCCCTTGCTGGTCAAACCATAATACTGTATTGTAAATAATTCTGTCTAACACCACAATATTACTTTATAATTGTGTTCTTATTTTGCAATTTTACATGATAATTCTAAAGTTATACTGATACTATATTATGGTTTTATGTAGTTGGGCTTATTACTTACTTTGTTCACAGTATTTCCCCATGAATCCTGTGCGGCAGGTACATTGTCCAGTTATGTGGTCGCAGTCGGCTCCATTCTGACACTGACATATCAGAGCACAATCTTTCCCATAATAACCCAGAGGGCAGCCTGTAATGATAGGGACAGGGCATTGATTAAAAAATAAATAAATAAATAAACCATAATGCTATCATCTGCATTTTCTTATCTATGCATGATTCTATTTTTAAACAGAGGAATTCAGTCGGCATCAGCACAAGTGACACAGGACAGTGCTTGGTTAGAGAAATACACTGACGCTGTGACCTGTGACAGAACCAAATGACGAGACATGACCAGGTTCAAAGTAAGCTGACTGTTTTGAGGCATTAAAATCACACATGTAGGGATGAGCAGCTTCGTAGAACTAACTGCAGAACAAAGTCGCTTACTGGGTGTTGCCCTAACTTACGCTGTGTGCAGTAAAGGCCAGTCCAGCCAGGCGTACATTTGCACTCCCCATCGTAAGCACTGCAGTAGGCTCCGTTGTGACAGTTGCAAGTGTGGATGCAGTTGGGCCCCCACTGTCCTGGTGGACAGGCTGGAAAACAAAGGAAACACTTCATTTGGACACACAGCGTGACTTGGACATAGTACACTATTCATTATATTTTACTGTTGACATTACCAGCATATGTACATGCATGTCCCTAACCTAAAAATGCACGTTTGCTTTTTTGAAAAAGAAAAAACATTTCTTTAAAGGCAACTTTTCTGCATAAATAAATAAATTGCATAAATAGATTATATTACAATTTAGTACAAATATCTATTTACAGTATTTGTCACATGTATTTCACATGCTACATTTAAATGTCTGTCTGAGATGTAAGACAAGTAAGGATTTCAGCTGTAACTTAGTTATGAAGTAGGACCTTGCCAAATGATGTGGTTTTATCTTTGCACTGTCAAGAGATCACCAACAGGTGGCACTCATAAACCATCTTGATGTTCACATTGTGATTCGATGTACTGTAAGTGTGTTTCAGGAATTTTTTTATTTCCTTGTTTGAAAAGGAAATGATGAATGAAGAACATCAATCTGCTCAAAATAAATATGTTTTAGGTAAAAAGGTGATGTGCCACTTACGCTGCGAGCAGTCACTGCCGATCCAGCCAGGGTAGCACTGACAGGACCCGTCGATGGGATTGCACGTCCCATTGTTGGTGCAGGAGCAGATTCCACCGCAGCTCTTTCCAAATCTGCCCCTGGGGCAAACTGCACATAAAAATGAGCACTGTTAATCATCACTGGATCACGCTCTGTTTAAATACAAATACTGTATTGGAATTACTTTATTTTTATTGAAATTGACCTCAACCTATTAAAAATTGTCCCCTCAAGGAACCATGAAAAAAATACTGTTGATGAGAAATGTACACATCTTTAAAATACTCTTTATTTTTAAATATTTACTGTTGCCATAATGTAAAATGACAGACAATGCCATATACAGTGCTGGCAAAGAAAATTCATGGTTGGTGAATTTTTGTTGACCTTAATAGAACAATCTTTTCAGGAGTAGCTTGAAGGACGATTAAAGTGAGTGAAATCAAAAGCTCAATAAACCTGTCTTAAGCTCCTGGGAACAGAAACGATGGAAAAAGAAGAGATAAAGATTTTTTTTTTTTTAAAGAAAAGGCTTTGAGTAATTTGGAGAAGAAAAAAAAGGGAAACGCAATGGTAAACAACCCATTAAAAAACAATCCTACCAGACCAATTGAAAAATCATAAACCATTTGCTGTTATAATTTGTTGGTTCAGACACCTACCTTTATACAAATTACTACTTGTAATCTTTTGATCAACTACAGTGTATTCTTTGCTATCTTTGTAACTAAAACATATTCACTGCTTACTGAAGAAAGCAATGAATGATAAAATAAGGATATCCTGGTCTCCCAGATTAAACTGCTTGACCACATTATTTTTATATCACTTTTAAAGCAACACAGTGTGAATCATCAGCGTGAACACCTGCATCATTGTGTACAGCTTGTTAAATGTGATAGCACGATAAATAGATACGAGAGCTGTTCAATGGAGTGTGCCATCCAAGGCTTTTCTGTTCTCTGATAATTAGTCATCCCCACCTTCATTGCAGAGGGCCCCTTTAAACCCTGGTAGGCAGTCACACTGTCCGGTCATGTGGTGACAGGGTCCATTGCTGTGTACGCACTGTGGGCAGGCCTGACTGCAACGGTGCCCGAAGAAACCAGAGGAACAAACTACAAGCACAAAAAACAAGAGATTCCTTCTTTAACATTCAATTCCTTTAAGCTAAACTAGCCTTCTGGTTTCCAGGAGACATTAACAGCTGGAGAACCCACAGCAAGCACGATTACAACACTCATTCACATTCATTCATTTGATCTTTCTCCAGGATAAAGCCATTTAGAGATGATCTCCTTTTCAAGAATGTAGACCTATTAAATATATTCCTTCCCACTGATACCATGAATACCATAAAACTATTTTTTAAATCTTTGACTATGTACATTGTATATGATAATAGCTAATCAATTATGCTGTTTTAAACATCGAATGTCTGTAATAACCATTGTCATTTTTGAAGATGATTATTATGTGTCTTTGTTATTATAAACGTCAAAAAATATTATTCTGAAAAAGAGAAAAAGTTTCAAGTGAATATTGCTATGTATAAGCATCCATAATGGTATAATGGGAAACTTTCTAGCACCATTTGACCTGATGGATGTAGAGGACAGGTATTCAATACACAGTTGCTTAATGATTACTGTATAAATGAACCTGATTTACAGTAAGTACACAGTAAGAACACAGTCCGGTCCTTACTCCTTTGGCAGGTAGTGCCTCTGTATCCAGGAGCACATTCACAGGTCCCCTCATCAGGGGAGCAGGAAGCACCGTTTTTGCAGTTGCAGGATAACGAACAGTTTGGCCCCCAGCGTCCCTCTGCACACACGCTGTCACAGTGGATACCTGCAAAGACATTGAAACAACCCTTCAGAATGAAGAAAGATGCTAACAATTAAGGGTGCACCCTTATTTTAAATTAGGAAATGGCAACTAGACACCCAACAACGACAGCATGAACTCACCCTAACCCCCTGTCTACTGGTGCTAACCACAACCAGGCCCACTACTGCTGATTTCCAAAATAGCATAGTTCTTTCCACCCAAATTGAAGTCATGTATTTTTTGTCCAGGCTTCCCTATTGTTATAAGCGAATGTAAGACTATACAGTATGTTTTTATTCCAGCACTAGTTATTTGTCTAATCTGAACATGACACTCACTGATGAAAGGAAGCAGCTGCATATCCAGGGGGAAGCAATGTACTAAAAGTACTATTGACCAAATTACTATTGTTTGATTGCTATTGTAAGTTACAGATAATGACACAGTATGATGTGGTATTTGATGTGACTATAGATGTGGTCATTGTGAAACATCTAGTTTGTGATGTAGTATTATTTATAGGGCACTGCAACCGTTGTTATGCAAACTCACTAATGCATTCTTTATGATGTATGAACATTAAATGATCAAACACTAATTTTTCCTATTATTATTATTATTATTATTTGATTATTTAGTAGACGCCTTTATCCAAGGCGACTTACAGAGACTAGGGTGTGTGAACTATGCATCAACTGCAGAGTCACTTACAACTACATCTCACCCGAAAGACAGAGCACAAGGAGGTTAAGTGACTTGCTCAGGGTCACACAATGAGTCAGTGGCTGAGGTGGGATTTGAACCGGGGACCTCCTGGTTAAAAGCCCTTTTCTTTAACCACTATGAAGCTTTTTCAAGATCTTATCTTTCAACTCCTATGCTTTAAGGAGATTAACTTTTGTGAGATTTTGTTTTTTTGGACAACTGTACTGTTAAATTTGCCAAAGCAATCTGATGGTAACTATAGGCATAATTTTGTACTGTTTATTTGTATATGTATATCCTACTTTAATATGGCATATTCGATCCAATCACAAAAGCATTGTTTAGCATGTTTGGATTTATAATGAAATCTTTTTTTATTCATGTTTTAAAACACCCTCAAACTTTTAAGTCATTAAATGTACCATGGCAAGCCTTTTGAGGGTGTAGCTTTACTATGATATTGAATACCTTATAAAATGTATGTTATCCCACTATTTAGTTCAGGTTGAAACAATTCCCAATTCTAATAAGAAGAAATAGGAAGTAATTGGTTAGTCAGTTACACCTTTACAGTGCGCCATAATCCCAACCAGGAAGAAACTCCAATCAACTAGGCAGCACAAAACATGAAAATACTAAATGAGTATACTGCTTTATCCACCATGACCCACAGAAGCACATGTTAAGTTTTAAAAGGTAAATGTCTGCCTGTCTTAACCTTCTGGACTTCTTTTTATTAACAAACAAACAACTTTTTATTTTATCTTTTATACTCTAACCACTAAATGTCTCTTTTAAACGAAATGCCAGTAAAAATCCATTGTAGCGCTTAGACCTTATTGAGCCTACTGTGTTCTGCTGAATGATTAATTTTGGCTGCTGTTGATGAGAAAAAGGACTGAATCCAGGGACAAATGAACATCATTATGTAAGCGTCTAAAAAGACCTGTTTAGTTTTAAATGTATTGTTTTGTTTAAAAGAAGAGAGGGGAAGGCTCACAAAAACCTGTCCATCACTTAAATTGAAACTGTCTCAAACTTATCAGCTGTAATTTAATAAACCATTCGAATTTGTATTCCATTAAAAGGCAGCAGTTTTGTTTGCAGGACTATTTGGTGTGTTTTGATGCTGATAAGGAGTATTGTGATGGAATGCAATGCCAAGGCTGGGGACAAAGAGCTCTTTGATGGCCTCTGCAAGTTGCTAGGCAATAGCTCACTGGTCAGGATAAACTCCAGTTAAGAAGCTCTGAAGAAATGCCTATGCATTTAAGGCCCAGCACATTATGCAAGAGGGCCTTCCACTCCAAATCAGCATTCATTCAGCATCCAAACTAAAAATAAATGAGGAAAATATGTTTCTGGATAGGTGTTACGCTTTTCTAGTAACTGAGCTGGCCTGGAAGTACATTTAATTATGGTGCCACTGCAGCTTTTAAACAGTACCAACTAGTGTTAATATTAAATAACTATAGCACAGTTATAATACTGTAGTTTTTGTTATTTGGTACTTCCTAATGACAGATTAAAGGATAGCAGTGCCATCATTCAAATGTAAACCTAGGGTTGGTATTGCAGGTCACTAGAGCTACCCAAGGCTTCTTGAGATAATAATTTGCTTAAATTTTAATGCACAGTTAAGTCTTAGTGTGTAGTGCCCTATTTGGCTTTCATTTTCTCTTATATATTTAAATATGATGTTATGTAATTCCCCTGTTGAAAACTACTCTGTTTTCTGGAAGATATTATCAGTCAAATGTATGACAGAAATTTCAATTGACGTTAAGCTTCCTGAACTATACCAGTGTTTAACTGAGTCACATATAAGTGCTTCGAGTTTAGACACGTTGGTATGGGAAATGAGTTTAGCTTCATTTAAAATTCAGTTTGCCAGCCAACATGTAAAAACAGCTAGAGGAATTTACCCATTTTTTAATCAAAGCTTCTCATTCTTGTTTTCCAATTCCATGGAATCACCAGAAGTTGTAGGTGGTGATGGCAGGGGATACAGATTCTCTGGAAAGTATTTTAAATAGGTGATGGTTGGGCCTACTTAATTCAATGTAAAGGAAGATTTGATTACCTGCAGTCTGAAACAATGGATTCATCACTAAATGACGTTGTTCATGTAAACATTGTGGGATCTATTTTAAGCATCTAGACCGCTAATCCAGCCATTGTTAAACCTTTCTTCAGACTATCAACTGTAGTTTCACTGTATGCAGTAATGTTATTAAGTGGTCAATATATCAGCCCAGGGCAAAAACACCTGCAAGTTGAGATCCACTTCTTTTGAGATCATGAAAACAGACCCCTGTGTGGTTTGTACAGTATACCCAAAAGTCTTCAATTTACAAGTTTTCTAAAGAACACAATCTCTCCCACCACATTCTGCTACTGCAGTGTGTGATGGGATACCTGTTTGTATTCTACGTATTGTTAAACACAAACAGCATCACTATAAAGAACTAAAGTCTGTGGCCTGGTGTTTTACATTAAAATTGCTAGTACTGACGCAAGTCACTAGAAGGGTTACTGATTTGAAACATATGGACCCATCCAACTAACTATCAGCACCCTAGGAAACACAACCACCAGTATCAACCAAACAACAAAATGTGAATTAGAAATAGCTGATACTGTCTTATCTTTGATGTCCCTGTCCTCCCCAGTGCATAAGGGAAATTATGCACTGGGGAGGACTTCTTTTTTTTTTTTTTTTAAATGGCGTCAGCAAGTAAGCCTTGGAACATTTCCCAATATTTAAGACAAAAGAGCATTTAGAATTGCTCAACATTTTGCCAATTCGTTCTTCACATGATAGACATAATACTAATCACTTGAGCTGAGCTGAGCTGAGCATAAGAACATTAGTCTTTTTTAAATTGGACCTTGTACAGCAACTATGAGGGAAACATGTTTATTTATACCCCCATCTTTCAAAACATACATTTTGAACCATTTAAAAGTAAGCTGCATAATTACTTGACACATTTGAATAAAAAAAACACAATGATTTTAGTTACTTTGTATCTGTAACTGAACTGTTTAGAAGAAAGCACAGTAGCAGGTATAGGGTTGTTGGGAGGGCTTTAACATGACATTTTAATTAATCGTAAAAAACCTAAAGTACCACATGAAAACTTTCCTTAAGTCGGAAGGTACAGATTCTGGTGGCTTTACTCCAATCGTTGTACACTCAGACTATTTACTGTAGGGTACGGTGTCCCTTTCTAACCCAGTAACACTACCTACAGAACCTACCATTCCTAAAACACCTCCCAATCAAGAACTGACCAGACCCAATTCAAGTTATGGTATAATTAAACCAACCAAAATAGTGTTCTGGATTGCATAGCTGTCATTGGACTGGAAAGTGCCAGGCTTAAGCTCCACAAGGAGCTAATCAGTTTTGAAATGTAAGCACTATAAGTACCATGGGTAAGCCTTTCTGTGGAGGCATATACCAGTAAATCCAAGTCCAGGGTTAATCAGGGTTGGGTTAGTTTGCTTGGATGGCAGCCATCTATTTTTTTTAAGCCAAAAGCATGACTGTAGTTTGCTAAATGTTTTCTCGTCGTGCACTTCCGTTCGCTGTGTAGGTTTGAAATGTGAAATTTAAAAATAAAAAAATATCATATATGACAGCATTTTGTTTTAAAACAGGATATCTGGTGTCATACAAATCTGTTTGCAGCTGTTCCCCAACTGACTGACATTCTTTGCAGCCAGTAACATGCTTTAACCCTGAAGACACTGCTGAGGTGAAATAATCTCGGACAGGGGTGTCCAAAGCTGGCCCTTCCGCACTTGTCTTTGTTACAACCCTTTTCTGAATGGTTTAATTGGACCAATTAACCCTCCACCCAGACCCGGAAGCACGTAATTATCTAATTTTACTGTTAAACCTGGAGTGGAATGGCCCTCCAGGACTGTGATTGACACCCCTAATCGAGCAAGAGAAGGAGTAACAGACACCCAAAGAGTAAAGCACGGAAAGAAATAACTTCCTTTAACCCAGTGCAGTGCCACAGATCTTGCTTTAATATGAAAAGGCATGTTTGCTATTACATATGTTTCATATAGAACTGCACATTTGAGACCTACTGTATATAGAGATTTATGGAATCATTTTGTTAACTGGAACCATTTTAAATGCTAATGGCTGCTCACAGTTTCACACTAGCAATTTTCTAGAAGTAAGCATCATATAAACAGGCCAGATTGTTGAACAAACTGCCCAGTGTCTACAGACAGTTTCATGTTTTTTAGACTATTTAAAGAAATGGCCTTCAGATTCCCATAAAAACAGCAAAACAATTACTTTTTATAATTGTGTTTTTTAAGGCAAAATAATGAACTTTTTACTACAGTACTGCTAAACTGAGCCCCAACTGTTCTTTGACAGAGACTGCTTAGACTGCTTATGATGAGCAAGCAACCACTTACTTGAGTAGTCACAAGGTACCTTGCTGCTTCACTCATTGCTTCTGTGTTCATTTTAGAACAGATTCTACTAATACTGAATTGAAGAAACCTACATTTTAGCTACATACAAATACAGAGTCTTTCTTTCTGGGAAAATGCCATCCTGAAAAATGTGGCGAGTTTCCAACCTTATGTTTATACCTTACTGTCCAATTGTAAATACATGAAACTGACTATGCACAGCCTTTAATAAATAATACATATATATCATATGATGGCTATATTTCTGTTTTTTTCCCAGAAGCACAAGATGAAGCACAGCAGAAGCACAGCAGTAGCTGTAATGCTCACCTGTCCACCCTGCAAGGCAGCGGCAGTGTCCAGTGGCAGGGTGACAGCCATCCGCATGACTGCAATCACAGCGTTCAGTGCAGTCCATTCCATAGGTACCATCCTGGAAGAAAAGACAGACAAGCTTAGACTGGAAGGTTGAACAGCTCTACCATTTGTACTGTGAATATCTCAAGTTTATTGTTCTCCGTTGTCAATATTTCAAAAAAGTAGACATTGGTCATAAAAGATTGGAGTTTTCTAATGGCATTGCCAATGGGACTACTCACACTGCAAAGGGAGAATAATGAATTCACTGGAGATTGTATATAAAGAGCAGTCAAATAATAAGTTTGCAGTCCACCTGGCTGGAATCAAAATGGCAGTCATGCCCACAATGTCATAGTGAGCCTATACTCATGGTTAGGTCTTTCCACTGGTGTTCATTTTGTATGACATTTTTTAAACATGGTTTTTCTAATGGTTTTTCACTAATTTGGTTATTGACAAAAACATTTTTGTAAGAAACCTGTGATCTTGACAGGTCATTCCCCAATTTTTAAGCATAAACTAGTCACATACTTATTTCATAATCTTATTTAAATCTTTTTCACATAATCCAAGCATGTGATCCGTTTATAAAGTGTATTATTTTGAAACGTATTTGTTTTAAGATTATTGGCAAACATTAGTACTACTTTCCACAACATTGTAGTAAGCTGTGTACACAGTACTTTCTTAAATCTACAACAAATATAGTTGCATAGTACTCATTGTTGTACAGTGTGTAGGCTGCCTTCACAAAGAATTAGCATGCTGTACAAGCATATGAATTGTTTAGGAATATGGCTCAATATGAATTCCAATACCTGAGTACTATGTCATAATCAATCATTGTAAGTAGCCTGATTACCTGACAATGAAACTCGCATTTCTCCCCTCTCCACCCAGGTGCACAAGTACAAATCCCAGACAGAGCATTGCAGGCTCCTCCATTGGCACACATACAGGTTACATTGCAGCCAAGACCCCAGGTACCACTCGGGCAGTTTATTGAGCAGTCAACGCCATGCCAACCTGCAAATACAAAAGGGGGCTTGTTGGAAATAAAACATAGCTTTACAGAAGGAGAAGCTGTTTATTGTGGTTGTTTTCAACCTTTTCCAAGATGGGGACCACCTTGGTGCTTTGGAATTTTTCCAAAAGCATAATACCAAAAACATACATATTTAGATGCAGTGTAGCATTTCTCAATTATAATTCCACAACAGAGGCACTGACTCTCTAAAGACCTAGGCCTTCTCTAACTTATCAAAATCATCCTTCCACATCTGCACATTCTTATACCTCATTTCCATGGGCACGGGTTGACCACCAATCCGAGCTGATCTGGGCTCTCCCACACTCCTCCTGAAACCCTATTGATATACCCGAGTTGAGTGAAAAGACTCAATTTCCATGCAATGCGAGTTTGACGGATGTTGGCGGCTCTTTCCCAGCAAGCCTTGCGGCTAAGGTTGCATTCATTTGTGTAAAAAACCAAAAGGATGGACGTTATTGCTTTGCTTCTGAAAATCCTAACAATTCTTTGGAGCTTTTTGTTACTAATAATAAACTAAACGAGAATATAAAACCACGGAGAAACCTGCTCACCCCGGATTAAGTGTCACTTGATTGGTCAGTATTATGACGTACTTCCACACATCCCGCTTGGGCCCACTTTGTGAAAGCGTCAGAAAGAAATTAGGGGCAGTTCGGATTGGCAGCCAATGCGGGTCAGCTAAATTACCATGGAAACGCAGAACATGACTCTTCTTGACCCCAGTTTCCTACTGCATGTGCAGAATAGAATGTACGTTTAAGCCATTAGAAAAATAAACTTCACCTCATTATGATGGCAACCAGCTAAATAAAGAAGAAGAATACTTCATTTACATACTTCCCTATTATATTTTGTTATCCAAGCAAAAACGACCCTACCTGCTTTACAGGTGCACGAGCCATCGACTGGGGAGCATACAGCACTGTTCTTGCAGTTACAGGAGGAAGAGCAGTTCATTCCATGAGTCCCCAGCGGACAAGCCATTGAACAGTCTGGGCCCTGGAACATGAGCACATTTTGTAATTCTTATTATTTTTAAATTGTTTGATTGAGACTATAATCTAATAGGGAGTAATATGATGCAAGATTGTCCTGTTCATACAGTATTACTATCTACACTATATTGATCTAAACCCACCTCACCAATTACATTTAACAAGGATATGGATATGTACTGTGCTACAGTATTCTGAATAACGACATACCATATATAATGTGCGTATCCGATATGATTATATAACATGATCTGCATGTTTATGTTCGGTATGTTTGAATGAGGTCACTATAAATCAGATCCGGATGATTTACCTTAAATCCAGGGGCACAAATACACTGCCCATTTACACTGTGGCAGTCAGCCCCGTTTTGGCAGTTGCAGATTTGTTGACAGGATTCCCCGTAAAACCCAGGAGCACATGTCTCGTTGCAGTAGAGTCCAGACCAACCAGGTTTGCAGGAGCACTCACCAGACATGGGGTGACAGCTGGTGGAGAGGATAAAGGGATTTAATGTTTGGGCTGGAAAGACACTTGTGGTCTAATGATCAGAAATCATCATAACAGGGAAAATTAATATCAGAGAGAAACGGGATATCTATGTCAGAGCAGTAAGACTCAATATCTAGTTTGAATATGCAGTTGATACTTTTGGAATGAAAGCACATGGTCACCTTTGCAGGAAGAGTCATTATGAATGACGCTTTAAAAACCCATCAACCAACATTATACTATTGTAGTGATCTGATTGATAATTCACTGTCATTAGAAAGTCTGAACAAGCATGTAAAATGTGTCATGCTTATGCTTCATATGAATTCAACATTAATAAGCAGAAAATAAAGTAATTTGTCTCTGTATCCGTTTTACATTTCAATTACTAACACTTACTTGAAGACTGATCATTGGGACCACTCCAAAAGCCAACAAATTAAGTCATACTTTAGGACTGACTCCATTATTTTAGGCTCTTTTTATTTTGATGGGTCTTGTTAACAAGTCTGTAAAAAAAGCTTTCAGCAATAAATAAACATCAATACACCGCTGTTGTTTACTGAAGACACCTATGTAGGGAAAATAGCTACATCATAGAGAGACCCTGTCATGGCAGGCAGAATAAACATCTACAATTATTTGTATTTGTTTTAATTCACTGAAGTTGCTAAAATAACGCTCACGATAGCAATGCACAATGTGTCATCATAACCACCACCACCTAAGGGAAGTAATACAGCTACAAGAAATATGTGTCCTTTGCTGTTAAATCAAACCGTTGAATGTTGCCATGATACCCTCTACCTACATGCCATGAATGGACCTGGACTGTTATCTTACATTGTATGGTGTTTGCAATCCCTCTGCATGGTTCTTATTGCAATTACTCAAATATCAAGTCTTTTTGTGTTAAGGTGCTTGGAGTATGAGGCAAAGAGCTGCTCTTCAGTTTTAGTTACCTGCCCAAAGCACATGTAACGTAGGCTTGCGCAACCAAAGTGTACATTCCATCTACTAAAACCAAAGAGCATCTCCTGAACACCGCTAAAAAAAAGAAAAACACAGCATTTGAGTAATTGCAAGAAGAACGATTTCGAATGACTGCAAACATGATAAAAAGAGGTTAACATTGACATTAAATAAGAAGACACTTGTTCTTTGATTAACTGAAGTCTGAGTTGTACCTCACTGGGTTCAATAACATTATAAATAAATGTGTTGGACAAGAAAGTGGGCTCACAGGAACAGAATAATAACTGCCATTCTGTCACAGTGCAGTGTTCATTTAGAATTCCTAATGTTCTGCTTTTAAAAGCTTTTTGCATGTTTACGTAAACAACATAATTTCACTGAGCAAAACACAACATTAAATTAAAGTACAAATTTAAATACAACAACAAACCTGAGTAATACTTTAAACTTGGGAGAAATCAGTACATTTATTCAAAACCCAGGCCCATAATACCTTATTGTACATTCTTGCAACAAAAAAAGGCCCCTGAGAAGCTGGAATATCAATATTATTGGTAACTGGGGAAAAGCCAACAAACATGATGCAATCCTCTGATAAACCGCTGGGATAGAATCCCAACAGTGTCTTCACAAGTTTGAAGGCAGAGAAGGTAGACAAAACAGAGAGCAACTAAACGGGCCTTTTTATTTTGAAATTGAGCAATTATTGTTCCACTGTAAATCAATTTGTAAAAAACACCCTTCGTCTTTCATTGGGCTTTCAAAGGCAGGCCCTGGTGTTAACAGAAATACAACAGATGCCCTCAAAATCTTATGGTTGTGTCTAGTTCCCATAAGAAAAATAATTTGGTGTACTTTAACTGTGAGTTCCTCTGAGAAACTTTTGAAAATCCCCTTTAGCTGAAATCTCACAAATTATAGTCAACCTTACCTACAGTTCAATACATACCTCTTGTCATTTAATTAAATTAAAAAAAAAAAAAAAAAAACTGTTGTTTGATCCCTGTGTACTTTGCAGGCCATATGGCTTGGTCCCATACAGTATAAACAAGCAAGTCTGTGACATTCATACCCCACCACACAAAAAAATGGAGCTATCAATAACATGAAAAAGTAGATCCCCATGGCCCAAAGTTTCATCACAATTGGACAGGTGTTTCTCTAATAATATGGCCTCCACTGCAGTATGCTCTTGCTCTCTCTCTCTCTCTCTCTCTCTCTCTCTCTCTCTCTCTCTCTCTCTCTCTCTCCAGTCAGCACTCACATATCCGACCCTATCACATTCTTACTTCAGTGATGGTTAAAAGAGTGTGACGCATATCTGATTATTTCATTTTGGCCCATTCCAACCCTTGTCCGATTTTCAGGCAACACAAAAAGATACAATGTCAAAAATATATAGCTGAAAGGACTGTTTTAAAATAGGGTCTAACCACACAGGCATTACCCGGGCTTCACACAGACAGCCCCCTGCAGACATTTAGACCTGCTTTTATACACCTGCCTGCTTAACCCCAGCTTAACCCCAGTCACGTGATTCCACTTCTGGCTTAACAGTAACCCCCATGGCACTCCCTCCAGGAATACATTTTTCCTCCTCTACTCTGCCACTATATATAGGAAAATATACTTGAACTTTGACCCATTCGACCCCTTACTCCATCACTTCAATTCAAACACAAAATGTCTCGATTTCAATCACTCGACAACACCCACAATACAGAAATGCTCATTAATGATCAACAAAATTAGACTATGTTTAAAAAAAATAAATAAAAAAAACATTAAAAGCTGGTAAATTCGTATCTCACAGAAACTGGAGAAACAAATAACGACATAGAACGTCTGTACAGCACTGAAACACTATGTTTAAAAAAAAAAAAAAACTGTACTGCTGAACCTCGTCTTCTTTAATATTAGCATCACAAGGGTATCCATGTATTATAAAAAATAATAGATGGGCCTATTCAGTGAGTTACAGGAAAATAATTCCATCTCAGGTTTCTGTGACAGTTTATCAACTACTTGACCTTCGGTCTTGTAATTTACGACATCCCAGAAACCCTAGATGGAATTATTTTCCTGTAACTCACTGAAGCCCATCTATTATTCTCTCTCTCTCTCTCTCTCTCTCTCTCTCTCTCTCTCTCTCTCTCTCTCTCTCTCTCTCTCTCTCTCTCTCTCTCTCTCTATTGTAATTTCAATTTGAGTTTACTATAAAAACAATTGAATTACAACAGAGTTAAGACGACAGCCTGCACCTGTTTTCATATGAGACAACACAAATCAAATATTGTAGTGGATCAACATGTTAACACATTTTTATGGGCAGGAGAAAAATCACAGTAATAAGGGGGGGGGGGGGGGGGGGGCGGGGGTATTTACTGTGTAACAATTGCAGACTCTAATACCTGGAAGGACACCAGCTGTCTCTACCTGAAACAGCAGCTCCATTGAAAGCGTGGCCAGGCAGCTGTTGCGACACATAACAAATGGTCATCATCAGCTGTGCCCGGACATCTGAGCTTCAAGGGCTGACACAATGCAGCGCTTGTGGTTCTCTGGCTCACACAAGCGGCTGCACTGACAGAGAACTTCAGCAACAAAAAAATCCAGTGGATCAACTACACAGAGGCAGTGTTGAGGCCTTCCCCAGTCAGAACAGGTCACCTCTATGAGAGCCCACTGGACGTCTGGGTTAGCTGAAGACTCAACCTTTTACCAAGATTGGATATAATTTGGCCTGACCATCATAGCTTTGCCAGGCTCGTAATAGATTTTCCAGAGCTGATTTGAATAATTGTTTGATGTTGTTTATTCACATTGTCTCCGGGGTTGGTGCCCGTGTCAGCCGCAGTGCTAAACTAGAATGATTAAAGCCTGTCATGCTTGTGCTGTGGTTTTAAAGCAAAGCTCCTCTGGAGATGAGGACTAGGAACCCGGAGGTCCTTCATTAAATAAACCCAGCGAGGTCATTTCAGCTCCTTACTTCTGAATACCCAGATCTTGTAAAAACACTACACACTAGAAAACCAAGGCTGTTTGGTATTGGATTGACCAAAATGGTTAACTACACAAATAACTTGGTTGTGTGGGTTTCTAATTAATGTTTGATTAGATAGCTTTGAGTCTAATGTTATTTTGTAATTAAATGCAACAAGATATGTCTGAGTAAATGAAAATTGATAGTAACATAAGTAGTACAACTAATGAATGACAGCCTCTTTGGAATTAGTATGATAACAAAATCTGAACATCAAAGGATATCCTAAATGAGCATCTACATTTTAGCTTTTAAATCATGGGTTAATGTCAATTACTTATGTGTAACTAGAAAATAGTATTGAAAGAAGCTTTTTGTTTTAGGTAGATGGGGGGAAAAAAAGACTTGTTTGTCAGATATTTGTTTAAATGTATTCTGATGTTGAGAAAGTGAATTATTAGTTGGTCTATGAACGTTATTTCTTGCAGAGTAGTCCCAATGTTCATATAACAGATCCTTGTGAATGCTGTTATTTTTAGGGTCCTTATTCAAAAAAGAGATATAGATGGTCAGCAGGAGCAAGAATCTAGTTCATAAACAGCAAATCCTTTATACAAACTCACTTGTCAGAAATGATACCAGGCCTACTGTAAAAATACTGAATCAATAGGTTTGCTGGTGCTCCCTGGGCAGAAATGACCATGGCTTGCTAGCTACAGCGTCCTCTCAAGCAAAGCTTCTTGCTATGTGGAAAAGCAGATCTTACCTCTGGGTGTTGTGAGAATGGCAGGGACACTTTTTGTCACACTTGATCCCATACACTCCCTCTGGACACAGTCTGACCTCGCAGTGCTCACCGTCGTAGCCTGCCTCACAAAGGCAGGCACCGCTTATATGGTAGCACTTCCCTCCGTTCACACACTGACATGTCTGGGCACAGTTTACTCCATACGTTCCAAACGGGCATTCTTCCTGGCACCTGTAATGGGTATGACAGAAAAGAAAGGGTGTAAACAAACAAACTGCAAACATTAAACACAGTAAAAGGGGCCAGGATTCCTGTGATATTCCACACACAAGCCTGAAAAAACAAACAAACAAACATCTTTGCTATAGAGTTTTCTCCTGCACTTTTCAAAACCCATGGTATGTTACATCTGTCTACCAAACAACACTCCTTTATTTGTTGTTTTTAAACCAAACCTAAAAATGACACTGTTTTAATTGAGACATGCTTGGGAAGCTTCTCAAAAAAAAAAAAGAAAAAAAAAAGTGCATTGAGTCAACAAGGAAAGGGGCACAGGAAAATGCAGAAAACACCACTGACTGTGCCTCATTTGCTTTCAGAATTCAGTTTTCTACAGCATGGTAAAAAAAAAAATATATATATATATATATATATATATATATTTTTTTTTTTAAGTAGAGTCAAAAAGCAGGGATGGGATTAAATCTGTCCCTGCCAACAATAACAGGTGTGGCCATTCCTCAACGTAAGGTAACTGAGTGCTGATTGGGGAATGGCCATCTGTATAAAAGGGGATAACTCCTTTGTTTGTGGAGAAGGAATTAGGGGTTGAGTCTGACGTGATGTCGGCCCCTGCATTTGTCACACAGCCAAAATGTCTAAAATGTAAGTACAGGGTTTCCTAAGTCTGTCCCAAGGGTGTCAAGTCAGAAAGTGGTGAAGTGATGTGTGGGTTAACCAGTTTAAAGAGTGAATCACAATAAAGGTTGTGCCAGCTAATCAAAGAGCATGCTGATGTGTACAGTAGTTAGAAATTTTTTAGGGGTGGGGGTGGAAGGAGGAATGAAACACTTTGCTCCAAGTAGTTTAAGAACTCATATTTATGAACCCGAATAGACTGACTGCATAAAATGCCAGAAGATTCTCCTGTAGTTCCCACAGGAGCCATACATGTAGAGAACTCAGTGGGAGGATGCAGTATCTCAATATGTCAATAACCTCTTCATCCTTATCAAGATGCCATGAGAACCACTTAATAGTGATATCCAATGAAAACAGTTTTATTTAAGTTTTGGCATTGCAAAAATATCCCATAGAAGAGCTACAGTACAATAACTCAGTTCTTTGCTCTTTACACAACCAGAGGCAGCTGTTACAACGAAGGGGGTATATTCAGAAAGTGGCACTCATTTCCTAATAATATCAATTGCTGAGGGGTGATTTCTATAAAACACATACTGTGCTGCCTTTTGACTGTTTCCCTGCTCAACTCAAATTTTTCAGTCAGTATAAACACTGCCCTCTGACAAATATTAGGACATCATTGACACACAGGCTTAAAAGGATGCCAAACCAGGGGAGCCATGTGTGCAGTGTTTAACATGCACCACCATCTTTTATACAATGCCTCTGTACTACCAACTGTAAGCCTTAGATGACAACTTTCAAATTATTTTGTCAGAATATGCCCTGGTGCTGGACAGATGTGAAATCGCTCGGGCTCGATTCTCAAACTGTTAGATTTTAACAAATATCAGGAGTGTAAATGAGTAAGTAAATGAGTAAGTCTAATTCTCCAACACCTGTTTTGTGTTCGTAAAGGTAATAACAAAATGACCAAAGCCTGTATTGTTTTCCGATACATTTATCAGCATTCACATCAGATTAAAAAAATAATTACGTTTGTTAATATTGCCCTATCAATCTTATCAATACTTTTATGGTTTCTAGGCTTCAGAGATAAATATTCTTATTGTGTTGTTATATATCCTTATACGTGTCACAGGGCTACACTAAATCGTGCTGTGTTGTGCATTACATTTATGTAAGGCCAGTATCGGTGTGTATATTGAAATATCAGAAATCAAAGCATCTATGGCTATTTACTCAGCAAGTTAAATATTCAGTGGGACGACTGTGTAGAACAGCCCAGTCAGGGACAAGCAACCCCAGCTGTGTCATACCAAAAATTATATCAAAGTCTCTGGCAACCCTCTCTAATTGGTCAACTTTTCCACATTCTATTTTTTATCTGAAATGTGCTCTCACTAGAGTGCAGAATGTTTTCCTTCTCTTTGCTTCTTTATCAATACTGCTGAAAGGCACGGATAATTAAAAAGAAGACCAACACAGACTTGGGACTGGAACTTAACTGTACCCCAATAGATACGATAACTAGGGCTAAAGACTAATCAAGGTTCAAGACTGTGAACTGTATTTACCAGTTAAAAGCCATTGAATTTTTTTATACACTGAAATACATGTTATTTTCAGTAGCAGTTTTGCCATACTCTGCTCACTGTTTTATGTCAACCCAGTGTACACTTCCACTGTAACTAATAACAATGTTATGAAATGTCTAATTTCCAAACTGGAGATTGTCATTGATTTAAACTAGACTGCATTGGATAGCTTCTTTCCAACAGTCGAAACAGTTCATGCACAAATAACAACTCCTATAAATGTATGCATTCACCAATTGATTTGGAAAGCCTGTATTAGGTAATTGTTTTTACTGATATTATGTCCTCCTGCCTCCTATATGTTTAGTAATACAGTAAGCCCACTGAGATGCTAACACACGGTAACCTACATATTTTTTAAAGGAATAAAAATAAAAAATAAAATACTGTACACTTTCTAATTGCCCAGCAGAAGAGGCAGATTGTACACGATAAAGAGACTTCAACCTACCCAGAGCTCTTATATGTAATACATAAGCAAAATAAGCTGCTCTTCAAGCCTCACTGGTAGTGGATAACATAAAAAGTAGTTCAGCATTCACAGCTGTGTTACTGCAAACATTGACATTGGCTAAACCTATCCCTTTCAGTGAAGTGCTTTCTTAACCTGTATAGGAACTCATTCTAAATCTGACCAAGGACTAGTCTTCCTCAATGCTGGTTACACCCCTGCTGATCCTGTATGCTTTCCAAACTTTCCATTTGGCAACATATGACATTTTTTTTTCTATGCCGAAATACTTTTCTTGACTGTTTTCCAACCCAACGGGTGTGGTTAAAAAATAAATCTACGGTTTGTGGTAGTCTGTCATGACATGTGGGTTTGACAAGCCCTTATTAACTTATAAAAAAGCACTTGTGTTGCTATTCCTGTCAGTTCATTGGCTTTTTAAATATATGGTTTTGCTTTCTGATACTCTTAATTACCAGCTTAAGGACCTTTGTACGGGCTTGATGATGCACATCCTGGTTTGAACCAAGTTTGTCCTCCTCAGGCTTTTACCAGGTTTTTGAAAACTGAGCAGATATGAAATAAAGTCATTAATTCATTCTGAGCCATTTTTTTAAACTGGTACCGTAGCACTTAAATGTACATTACATTTTGCAAATTAAATCAAATTTATTGTTGGCACAGTATAGTACATGTTTTATTAAAAAATGACTGCTATACACCCATAATGAACTTAGAGTTAAGCATAGCTTTAATTACTGACATTGGTAATGCGTGACAACCCTTATAAAAGTTTACCATAGTAAAAGCATAGCAAAGCATGGTAAAGCATAGGAAAGCAATGTAAAGAACAGTGAGGTATGGTAAAGCATATCAATAAACATGGTAAACCAGGGTAAATTATGGTTTAATAAATGGTATTAATGTGGAAAAAGCATGTTCAAAGTGCAAAAATACCATGGTAAACATGTATAAGGGAAGCTAAGGCAGTTTGACTGCACATTTTATTTGAATGTTCTCATTTAATTAGTTAGGCTTTTCAGTCAGGTCATCTGGTAGCATTCCAAGTGCACATTCTCTAATAGGCAATATAGTGAACTGCTTTGTGCACTCCATGCCCTTTGTACATGTACGGCCTGCAGCATGTCTTGTTTTGTGCTTCTATTGTAGACACAAATCAGGGCTGCTTCTGCCAAACTGTAAAAGTGATCCACACCGCCCAAAAAAGACATTTCACCAGACTATGCAGCACCACAAGATATTCTAAGTAACATTTTAGCTAGCAAACATGACAATATCAGCAAAATTTAACGTAATTTATCATTACAAGGCTTACCTAAATTGGTCAGAAAATAAATGTACTATCACTATACTATTATAAATGTGTGGTATAGTGGTACTATTAATGTATTTGTTAAATAAAACATATATATAGTAGCTGTATTATGATAGCAAATCCTTTAAGTTTATCAATTCATATAGCACAAACAGATGGCAAGTCAGGGAACAGAAGTACACACATCTGTCCATTTGCAAGAGCTCCTCTAAATGTTTGACGATTCCTAAGGGTTTTCATATCCTGTGGCTGCAACAGTCATAAAGCCACCAGCCACAAAGAATGCATCCACTTGCAGAGCCGGGAAACCATCCACGGTCTGGTGGTCACAGGAAAATCCTTAAACTTTCTATTCACTCACATCACCCATAATAATTGTATGTGGTGTTTATAGTTAAACTTGATGAGAACAGATAGATCAAGAAAATTAAAAAAAAACGGAAAAGGGGATTTAAGAGGATTAAGGAGATAAGTAGTTTTTCAGTCCAGATCATTTCCATGTTAGAGTTGTTCAATACCCTAAGTAAAGCAACATTATTGGGGTTAATTTGAATCTTTATGATCACAGGCATGTCAAGGCAGCTTGCATCATCCACTATAACCACACAGTCCTTTTCAAAGTCTTCCTGTTTTTCATCCTAAATTGTGTACAATACATAGTCTTTGTTAAGATTAAAACTAATTTGAGTCTTCCCAGTTACAGACCAGATACGATTTTCTGGGCTGCATTTTCTGAATCCATTGTTAATCCTAGATTTATGTCATCTGCAAACTTAACAAGCTTGCAGTTTGTGCAGTAGAGTATCTTGGTCCAAGAAATTTATATACATCAGGAAAACAAGGCTGCAGTGTTACTGCCTGTCTCCAGTCTTACTAATTCAATCAATTATACACATGAGGTAGTGGCGCTCTTAAAACAAACAGTTCCATACCAATTAAGCTTTGCATACAAGTTGCTAGATGACCTCATCTTGACCTAGTGGCGAAACACCTGACCCCGTGTTCAGCAGAACACTGACACAAGGTACAGCATAAGAGGAAAGCCTTGTAAAAATCTCAAACTGTGTTCTGAGAACTTTTTCAAAGGGGAAACAGGAATGCAAAATAGACTCCCTGTTTTGTCAGAGGGATAGCCCGGGTTTGTTTTTATATAAAATTATATTTTTTTATAACATTCTAATACATTGGTCAACAGTGCTCCTATTTTACCTTTCCAAGTGTTTCTTTTTTATTGTTTCATAAAACAAGATTATATAGAATAATAATAACGAACATGCAGTTCACAACTAAAAAAAAAAGCCTGACAGTGCCAGAATATATCTAACATAACTTGCAACAATGTTTGTGAGAACAAAGGGTCATGTGCTAACTCACAAGGTCATGAAGGGGTTACTCCATTGTAAATAGCATGAATGGTGCAGGCTTCGCCATTATAAATGTGATCTGCTTTATCATCATGGAAGCACAGTCAGAGCCATCATCCGTATTCCTTTTAGTTTAATACAATGTTGTTAGCTTGTTTCTTTTTAGCTAGTTATAAAATACATTTTAAAAAACTCCTTGGTTTATTCTATTTTCTTCTACTTGGACCATGCCATGTCTTTTCCATGTGGGTTTACGGTTCAGTGCTCTCGGCACCTATCGGTTTGGGAGTGATAGTTCCACGGGAAAGGTCAGGACAGAGTCGTGCTGTACACTCAATGCATTATCAGTTTAAGCTGCAATCGATAGTTAGCACTGTGGTACTGCATGTGAGAGGAAATGAAGCATGAGAAAAGGACTTGGGGATAGCAGTGGATGAAACTCTAAAGTCAACTAGACAGTGTGGAGAAGCTATAAAAAAGGTTTTTCCTCTCCTAAGCCGAGTTGGGGCAACTTGTTACTTAGTAACGCGTTACTGTAATAATATTGTCAATAACAAGGTAATATAATGCGCTACATTTTTTATGGGAGTAATATTACAGTTACTTTATGCAAAAAAAACCCAAAAAAACGAGTTTGTCTCGTTACCTTTCCTGTATTGTACACCTACATTGGTGGTCTTTAATTTTCAGTTCAGTTGTGTCCGTAAACGTAAACTGCTCTTTATTGTATTTTACCTCAGTCACTGTTTGTAATCTGTGCTCTCAGTCAGCAGCAACAGTACCACACGCGGCACGCCGTCAAACCGGAAACACTAACAACTTACGGCAGTGCTTTGAATATCACGATAATTCTTAAGTTAAAGACGTAACTGCTATTTTCAAGTTCATCTGCTTGTTGGTTTTTACTGACTCACAGATGTGGGGAAAAACAATGACGGCTTAATTTGAGATCATACAAGCTCCCTAATGTCTGTTTATGGTATTATTGGTTTGTCTGCTATATCTCATTAAATTCAGTAAAACAGACTAGATTTTAGAGAGAAAAAAAAAAAAAACACACAGTACACAATGATAAGGATTTGTGTTTTCTCCAACAGCACAAATCAAATTCTAAAAGAAAAAAAAGCAATTACTGGAACTTATAACAGAAACATAGCTAAACTAATGTATAACGTGAATTAAAAAATACAATTAGTTTAGTCATAAAAGTATTTTATAAGGATACTGTATTTCAAAGCTCATTTGTGCGTAATCATTTTAGTAATCTTTGGCTGTTGGGCAAGCTATTTATTTAGATTTCTTGTGTTCAGTATGTTTATGCCCTGGCAAGCTGCATTATAACAGGAAAAACACTGACAAAGTCTTCTTATCAAAACATTTGTCTAATTTAATAACTATTTTTTGTACTACTACTCTATATCTTATAATCAAGGAATTAAAGTTAAGAATAAACTACCTACAGCGTGACAAGACCCACTTGATACACCAATAAACACATACTGTGCTCGCTGTACAGTATCCCTCACACACATCTTTCTTCTCTATGTAATTCAAAATGGCTTATGAAGCAAAAGAAGAAACATGTACATAACACAAAAACCACTGACAGACTCCTGCTTGACATTTTAACAGCTCTTTTAACATAAAAATGATATACTACACATTTCCAGCTGGAAATAACCAAGACTTATGAGTGACCCTGATCTGATAGAATTTGAATTGATGTGTGTTTTTTTTCTTTCTTTTCAGTGCATGCTGACCTTGGTACTGGTTTATAGAGGATCAACAGTTTGCTTGGTTCTCTGTCAAACAGTCATGTGCAATTTTAAAAAGAAGAAAAAAAAAACAGGTCAACATAGTTTTCTAATTAACAGTTGTACTGTCAAGTAATGCCACATTTCAGTTAATTAATTCTTACACTGTGGGTCTTAAGGTCAAGTGGTATATGAAATTGTCCACCCTCAAAACCAAATAATGCTGTGCTTGGTTTTTTTGTTTTCTTTTATTTAACAGTAATCATATATAGCTTACATGATACACTGAAAAATCCAGTTGTAGCAGGGCAGCGCCCTGCCTGTAAATAATATGGTTGTGTGGTGATTTGGTGGTGGTTGGCAGGGATTGGGGTTAATTTCCTATCCCTGCCAAAAATACATGTGAGAATGTGGCTGGAGCTAATTGAATAATTGATAATTAGGCTCCAGCCACATGCTATAAAAAAGGTAGGCTGGGCATTAGCCTTCACTACACTTCTTTTTTTTCCCAAAAATAAACACAGCACAAACAAACAACCACTCACCCAAAACACCTCCTCCAAACAAAGGATTTTCCCCTTTTTTATACCATGTGGCTGGAGCCTAATTATCAATTACTCAATTAGCTCCAGCCACATTCTCACATGTATTTTTGGCAGGGATAGGAAATTAACCCCATCCCTGCCAACCACCACCAAATCACCACACAACCATATTATTTACAGGCAGGGCGCTGCCCTGCTACACCAGTAAATCACACTAAATGGTTTAGCGTTATCCTTTCCCATGCATACAGACATGATGTTGACTTGTCTTCAGTTACTGAACCACTAAACCAATTGTGTAACAGTTAAAGTTATTGTTGTACAAACAGTAGGCTGAATGTCACAAGCAGGGTCTACTGTATATCACTGTGTTTGGAGTTGCTTATAGTTTCCATTGAAGCATTAATATGAGGATTTCTGATTACTATTATCCAACACTGTTGGTCACTAAAAAAATTAACTGTTTCCACATGAACCACTTAAACCACAGTGCAGGTTCATTTTAAGTTTTAAGTTAACATTATCTCTGTTAATGTGAAAGGATTACACGTACTTGTTAAACAAATCTTAGCATATTGTTTCTCCCAGCTGACAGAAGAATGACTAGGCCTACACGATACATTGCAGGGCTAAACTATGTTGTGACTGTGTCTATATTTTATTTCTGGAGTCTAGCAATGCCAACGGGTCATTTCTTTGAAAGTGTGAGTATTTGATAGAATTGTCTCTGTCCTAACATAATATATTTATATATATGCGACCTGTATGCAGGGCTCACATAGTGTTTTTTTTTAATACCTTTTCTTGTTTGGATTTTTGTTTCTATGAAAGCGTGTGAGGTTTAAAACTTCTGAATGTTTTGTGGATTGATCTTAAAATCTGTATATGGCTTCAAAACAGGCACAGGTACTGTTTTTATAGCAAACCATTCACCCAAAACACCCCGAAACCCACTTGCTGGCTATTAATAGATCTATGGGGATTTATGAAGAGTCATTGGTATGCCTCAAAATGTATTTCTTCACTAAAAGGCCTCCTAATCCTAACAAAGCAACAGACCTCTCCACTTGTATCAGTACATTTATAGTATAGAGAACTCCTCGGACACCAGCAGAGCGGCAATCTGTACACTTGACTGAACTCAGCTGTCTGAATTTAATGTGCTGCCAATGTACAGGTGCTTTTCACATACAGTAGGGATGAACACTTTATCACAAAGAGTTCACAAACAGGCTTGCCTCACCTCTCTCCAGTGTATCCTGGGCTGCAGTGACATTGACCGGTAGCTGAGACACACATTCCTCCATTATGACACTGACACTCCTGGGAGCAGTTTTTTCCAAACCTCCCCTCTGGACATGGCTGACCACACACTGTGCCCTGAATCCACCACACAGGTCAACAAGAGAAGAGGGAAGGGGGTGCAGAGATTAACATTAGCCTCCAATTCTGATAATTGTACTTTCTTAGATGACAATAAACCAAACAAATTCTGTTTGCTATGTAGCTCTTGAGGTTCACTGGTAGAAGAGTGCCTGTAGATCAGGGTTGCCCAATCCACCACACTCCAGGTTTAATTGGTAAAATGAAATAGTTAACAACTTCAGCATCTGGATGGATGTTTATTTAGTTGAATAAAACAATTAAGAACAGGGAGAAAGACTGAAAGGGCCAACTTTGCCCACCCCTGCTGTAGATCCTCTTTTCTGATCTACAGTATTACTGGCAGTGGCACCAAAACAGTAGTGGTGCTGAAAGGCAATAGTAGTACAAGGATAGCAGCTTCAGCAGTATAAACTATTGGCAGAATGGTACATCACCGTGGTAACATGTTGACTGCCAACTCAAGAGTAGTAAAACTGCAAATTTACATCAAGGCCAAGTGTTCTACTGTATCAACCTGTCAACAATTCCTTAAGCCAAAAAATCTATATATTGTCAAACAGTCAGCATTCGTACCATCCATCCAGCAGGGCAGGAGCATTCCCCAGTGACGTGGTGACACACTCCTCCATTTTGACATGGGCACCTCTCTTCACACTGAGGGCCATGCTTCCCAGGTGGACACAGGTCTTCACAGCTGAGCTCCCAAAACGAAAGAGGTAATTAGAAATACAAAACACCCTTTCAACTTACCAAATTCATGATCAACTTTTCCTTTCTATCTCCAGTTCACTGTAGTGCCTTATCATTTTGAAATTTGAAAATTAAGTTTGGAAAATATAAATATACTATATACATTGTACAACATAAGAAAACTGTTATGTTAACGATTAATGAATAATCTGAAAGCATAGAAAATACCTGGGGTCTGCACACATTAGTATTTTTCTTAATTTTCATGAATGCATCCCCGTTTTACCAATGTGCACTCGTCACTTAATGTTTTAACCCAGAATATCATACCGCTAGTGCTGAGATAATTGAGGCAAATGAAGCAAAAACAGCAGCTGTAAATGTGAGTTTAATTCAGAAATAACTGAAAGAAGACATGGTAATGATTGTGTAGCCTGGTGAAATAATGTCATGGTATATCCTTAACTCAAGGTAAAAGGTAAAAAAAATGTGCATGCAAGGCTAAAGATATTTCTTGCCTACAACTTGCAAATCACAGGCTGTATTGACTATGTCCTGACACGTGTCAAAAATCTTTTCCACAGAGGCTTCTCATAGGAAGATTTAAGACCATTGCATAGTGCTATTGCCCCCTAACTGTTTACTGGCAGTGTACAGTAATACTAAGCATGCATTTTGGGGGGGGCTCCCGAGTGGCGCATCCAGTAAAGGCGCTCCTCGCAGGATGTGCCCTATAGCCTGGAGATCGCTGGTTCGAATCCAGGCTATGTCACAGCTGACCGTGACCGAGAGTTCCTAGGGGGCGGCGCACAATTGGCTGAGCACTGCCCGGGTAGGGAGGGCTTAGGTCGGCAGGGGAATCCACGGCTCACCGTGCATCAGCGACCCCTGTGGCCGATAGGGCGCCTGTGGCTCTGCAGCGGAGCCGCCAGATCTGTGTTGTCCTCCGGCACTATAGGTCTGGTAGCATTGCTGTGGATCTGCAGTGCGAAAAATGACGGCTTGGAAGGAGCACGTTTCGGAGGACGCGTGTTTCAGCCTCCGTTTCCTGAGTCGGCGGGGGGGTTGCGAGCGGTGAGCCGGGGATACAGATAATAATTGGGCATGCTAAATTGGGGTGAAAACCGGGGTAAAAATAATTGGCGACGGCTAAATTATATATAAAAAAAAAAAAAAAAGTAAAAAAAAAAAAAAATAAATAAATAAATAAATTAATAAATAAAAAAAAAAATAAATAAAAAAAAAAAAAAAAAAAAAAAAAAAAAAAAAAAAAAAAAAGCATGCATTTTGGGAGTTTTTTGGGAGAAGGGCATGATCTTCAGAAGCCACCACAGAGTAGTTAAGTATTTACTCACAAGGCCCCAGTGTACCCAGGAGGGCACTTGCATTCTCCAGTAACATGGTCACAGGTAGCTCCATTTTGGCACAGGCATTTCTGTTGGCATCCGTTCCCATAATTCCCTGGATCGCAGCTGTCCTCGCATCTCCATCCTTTGAAGCCCGGAGAGCAGATACATGCCCCAGTAATGGGGTTACACAAAGCTCTATTCTTACACTGGCAGCGGTTGCTGCAGTGAGGGCCCCAGTGTTCACTGTCACATGCTGTGATGTAAAAATAAATAAATACAATGACCAGTAAAAATAGAGTTTTTTCAACAACAAGCACAATGAAATAACTCAGCTATTTACAGAGATTCTGTCTTGCCAACGTCATTCAGCCCGCAGCCTAACTGTACCATCTTTGATTCGGATTTCATCATTTCCGAGAAGATAGATACCAAGAGAACTCCACAAAACACCAGACACTGTAGGAAGTGGCATTGGTGGTTGAGGGCCAGTCAACCAGTGCCGTAAAAACTGAAGATCTCATTTCATTTTTTTCAAACAGCAGGGGTGTTAACCCTGGTGTCACAGCTCAATTCAAGAACCTAAATGACCCCTGCCATTCCTAATTTCATTAAGAAAAATTTGTCTTCATTTTCCCAAATCCCATTGTTAGGAGGTGGGTATCACTTGACATAAGATACTGCATCTCTGAGGATCTAGTTTTCAATTTTCTTTTATTACCATTAGTAGCATTATTGTAGTTATTTTTTTGCCATATGACCATCAGTTTATGTAGGTTACTCTATTTCAGGACCATTAAACACAGGTATATTTAACATTTAAGTTAGTTATAATGTTGTAGCTGCATGCATTAAACTGAAACTAAAAATGTATTTTTATGTCTCGTTGGTTTACTAAACCTTGGAACCTTGGACCGTTTCCGACTCCAACAACACTGCCACTTATGGGCCTCATTTACGAAAGGGCACTAAACATTATGGTGCATCATTAGTGTGCACGTTCACGATTTCCATATTTACTATTGCAATTTTATTAATTATCGCACCAAATAGTGGGCATATAATGGTGCTCGCTGATTTTATTGTGCCACACTATGGTAATCAGAATGAATATGTGATTTGTATGGTAATGCATGATAATGTATTTAAATGAGGCACCCTGCTCTGAATAATGAAATGAGCTTCATTTACACCGTATTTACTAAGGGGCGATAATCGCAGTGTGCACCTTCAAGTGAGCGATAATTAGTTTGTTTGGAAACCAGGCTTTAACTACTGATAAACACACTATTTAAATCTATTTTTCTGGGCTGAAATCTATCTGGCATCATGGAGGCATTACTTTCATTAACATTTTCATATAGGTTATATTAAGCATGAATAAACGTGAATTAATGTTATAATTTCTTAGATTTTATTTTATAGTTTATTACATTGGTACAAAATTTAGTGGTTAAATAAAACACTGGACCAAACAAGGCATTATAATTTAAAACAACCTCCTCCACTAGAGTTTATAACTCCTCTGCATGCAGTTTTAGTTTGCGTTGCCTTTACCTGTCCACTGTGGAGGGCTGCTTCTGTTCACTGCTTTATGGTGCATGTTACAGCTACATTTAGTGCCCTTTCGTAAGCGAGGCCCCTTGAGTGTTATATTCAAAGGTGGCATCTGTCTAGTAAAAGCTTAACAGCTGTTACTCATAAGTCTATTAAAGACCCTGGTCATTAAAAGTTAAACCTGTAAAAATGTACAAAATATTTTGAGTTACCAGTGAATGTTTATTAACAAAATTGTTGAGTGACAAACAAATTTAGCATCAACCCCCTCTAAAAAATAGTAAGCACTATAGACATTCACATTCAATTAACTTTATTACTCCAACATAAATCTATTTAATAAAGCAGATTAGTACATATTAAATATACTGTTGGCATTTTGGTATTTCTATGCTTCTACAGGGTTTCACTGAAACTGTTGATAGACCAAATATGTCTGGTGCTTAAAGGGATACATTTATCTTACTACTTGTATCATGCATCAATTGAATACTCAACCTATAATGGTTCCCAAGCAATGTAAAACCAAGCAAAGACTTAAGATAAGTGGGTGCACCTCAAACAGAGTGTGTCCTATTTCCAAAGACTGACAAAGGCAAGGTGATGCTTCTATACTGTATGTAAATCTTGGGTACACTACTTTGATTGACATCTTAATGGGAAGAGTCAGCTTTGCTTCAGATTTTGTTAAATTTACCACACTACACTGAGCCGCAGAAATGAATGACCCATTGTTTCAAACTAAAGTTATTATTATTAATGCAGTATTAAAAACCAATGGGTTTCTTAATTTAGGTTTAGCTGGGTTAGATAATGTGATAATCATGTGTTCAGAACACATGCAATCTCTGCCCTATGTAGTGGAATTTTGATAAGATTTGATGTTGACTCAAGATTTTTTTGTCTCTCTCCTAAAGACTGACTTTCATTGTTCTTTTATGAACTGTTCCTGCGGCAGAGAAGCCAGACAACAAACACAGACCTACTTTCTTGTCAACTGGTTAAAAGTCCAGTGTGCTTCCTCGGGCTATGCATTATTTGAGGTGATAGTCATTCGGTCTGCACAAACAAAACACCCTATGATGCATTGGAGATATGATTTTACCTTTGTAAGATGCGGCCCAGATAACGTAAAGGATTCGGCCTTGGGGGAATGGTCTGAAGAAAAGTGACAACCCCTCCTGATTGCCTTTGTTACATCTTTTTAAATATTCAACTGACCTGTGCTGTATATCACAACACAATCATATAATGGCATTAGAATTGGTTCTTTCAATAACTGGAGTTGCTGGGAGGAAAACAGCTCCTCCTCTTCTTCTTCTTCTTCTTCTTCTTCTTCTTCTTCTTCTTCTTCTTCGTATTAGTAGTAGTAGTCGTAGTAGAAAGGTGACCATATTTTTAAGTTCTTAACCTGGGACAGCATGGAAATATTGTGAATAACCTTCAACTTCCAAGCTACAGGGAAGCTCTAGGGTTTTTTATTTTCACTTTGGCAATGTTTGATCTAATATCATATTGAAAGTGAATGCAGAGACTCATGGTGATATTCAGAGTGGAATCTTTTACTTTCAAAAACTTTGCACAGCAAGTATAGTTATTACATTACACAGTAGCAATTCAATAATATCAAATTCCGAGATTCTATTTTATTGCTGATTACAGATGCAAATCTAGTCCCTTTTTCTGCCTAAGAAACTGCATCTTCTCTCTTTGATTTCTACTTTACATCTCGCTCCTTCGCTATTTCTATGCTATCCTCCAGTCCAATCTGCAAACCAGGCCTTTCCTGTATGAAAGCATTATGTATCTCAATTTATAAAACGATTACTCCATAGAATCTTTTTTTTTTTTAATTCTGAATTTCTTACCATGTAAATGGCATGGTATTTGTTTTGTATTTTTTTTCTATTGCAATTCCTGCTTGGATATTAGTGTGCCGTGATTAATAGATACTAGGATTTTTTTTCAGCCACTTTCTACTATTGAACTACTACTATTAAAGGCAATGAAATGTGTTAAATATCCTATCGCTTGACTGTGCAATAAATGAAGCCCACTAATCAGCTTTTCTGAGTTTTGTTTAGAAGCTGCCCTGATTGCAGAAACAGGAATTTCCTTCTGAAGTAGTTATTAAGTATTGTAAATAGTAATCCACGTAGGCAAACCCTTTAATTTTCTCAGAATAGTATTTCCAAATTCCCCCTTTAACATGCTGTAAGCTGATGGGCATCGCTTAAAACAGAAAGGAACCTGTTAAAAACGTGTTCACTGCATGATGAAATGTCCTGCCTATTCAATTTTTCGGTACCAATCAAAGATCATGAGAAATCATCTTCTGACAATCTAAATTAGATAACTACGCATTTTACGAAGGCTAATTTCTTTACTGATCTTGCTTGGAGTTTATTTTTTTGAGTCAACAGTATAGGCTGAGACATGGATCAAGGTGTAATAAGATTCAATCGTATTCCTTTTCTGATCAAATTAAATGTTGTCACTTCTTTACTTCTGAAAGGAATACTATTTAATCTTCCTTAATATAAGCATTAACCTGTGTAAAATGCACAGAGAAGTTTTCAGATTGTCAGGAGTCGCTTTCTCATTATCATTGATTGGTACTGAAACTGCAAAGACAAGGCAGGAAATGTCATCATACAATTAACACGTTTTTAACAGGTTCCTTTCTGTTTTAAGTGTTACCTGTCGGCTTAAAACATGTTAAAGGAAATCTGGAAATAAAACCTATTTTGCGATACTTAAAGTGATCGACCCTAACCCCAGCCCCCCAGTAATTCAAGCCCTGACATTTGTCTCTTTTGCTGAAGAAAAAACAGATTTTTTTAATCAATGTGTTGTTTTTCTTCTATGAAACTCACAGCTGTGATAAAGTAAAATACCTTATATAGATATCACACGTATGCAACATATACATACTTGCCAACATTTGGAAACTGTTCAGTGGGACGCTCGTCTCCGGGGGGGGGGGGGGGGGGGGTCATACACATCATACACATGGGAGGAGTCATACGCAAAGAACGCTCATTATCATATAATAGACGTATCCCCCACCCCCCCCCCCCCAACTCAACATGACACGACCATCATGACAGTAAAAATAGATATAATGAAGCGTTCTTACCTTTGTATAAGTTAGTGATCAGCAGATGTGTCAGCTGCATGAAGAGCACAGCGTGTGGTTTTCACTAACTCTACTGTGCAGCATAAATGATTTTTTTTTCTATGGGTAAACATCTGGACTTTCTTCCTGTGCATCAACCATAGGGACTGTTGGCATGTATGCATATAGCATTACTCTTAAATATGAATACTCCATTGTTTCATAAAATGTATACATAAAGAAATAAATGTTCTGAAACTTTGAAAATATTTTTACAACTTGAATTTCACAAATAACTAGTTAATAAATTATTTTGTATTATTTACGAACACACATTTCCGTACACAGCGACTGCAGTCTATTATTTGAATGTATTAAAATGTTCTCAGTGGAGGCATATATGAAACAAAGTACATTTACTTTTAGGGGGGGTTGTGATTTGTGCCTCACCTGTCAAAAAAGTCCCGAGCCACCACTGCTTATACACAATTCCCATTACAAATAAGTTAAAAACTAATCACAGGCACGCAAGAAAATTACGTTATTTCATAAACTATAAAAAAACATGTTCCCTGGTAATTTAATCTGCCAGCTGTTCAGACAGGGCTAGCCTGGCAGATCCAAACCAGGGGAGGGAATGTTGTTTTCCATACATTTAATATCACCCTTCCAAACCAGCACTCTACAGAAACCAAGCATGTGGGAACCAGACACATGTCTGTAATCATAATCTATAGAGGAGGGATATCGTGTGGTTTCAAGCAAAATAACACACTAATACCCTGGTCCATTTCCACTCATTAGGCTTGCCCAGTATCTGCAGTTTCTGGTGATATGCACAGCAGTGTTTATATAAAGAAACAGCTTGGTTAGACTGGTAGACTCTGTGTCTCTCCATCTTCTGAAAATGCATATGAAAATAAAGGAGTGATAGAGTGTGAGAAAACAGTTGTTGTTTTCACTTTTTCCTCAGTGAAAGCTCATTTGTAGTTACAGTAATTAAGGCATGAAATGTATATAGAAAGCAAACATTTCTGTGTGGCTGTTCTAATAATATAAGCAGTTTACTGTTTTTTTTAAATTTTAATAGATTTGGAGGGAAGCATTTAACAGCATAGCTAAAATCTGATTGGTCTCAATAAAAAAGCATGGTAATAAGGTTTCAGGGTGATTCACAGGAAATCTTGTGTGTGTGTTTTTTTTTTTTCTGACAGCATTTTCTTCATTATTCGTAATACTTTGAGCACAGTGTCCCTTCACTACAGCAAATGTACAGCAAATCTCATTCACAGATGTACACAGATTCAAACCCTTTGCATCCTTGCCTGGAGTTTATCCTCTATTATATTTCTCAAGTATTATTCACACTGCATAACACTGACTGTATCTGATGCAGCACAAAAGGCAAAAAAAGTAAAACATAAATAAAATGCTGTACATTTATGAAGAAAGTTCCAGAACAGAAGTTTGCAGCTTCCCACTGTGGGTTCGTACTCTACTTTCCAATGGCCCTGCGTAGCTGAGCAGTGGGAGGAGACCTTTGTGCTCATGGCCCGTTTTTGTCTTGAGTCCAGGGGTACGGACCCCACTCACCCTAGCCCAAATCCCGCCCAGAATCTGCACTACCATGGGTGACATGGCTACTTGAAAATGAGAAATCATGCTAAGATAAAGTCCTTAGCAGTCTAAATACAAGAACAACACTAAATGCAGAACATTAAAACAAAAAAAACACAATAATCAGTCCATCGTAAATGCTTAAGCCATATTTTATCCTTAACCTATATAAAGTTGACCATGCTTTTCCCATGCTTACTATATACAAAGCATCTACTATAATTGACAATGCTTTACAATGCTTCCGTTTGTAAACATGCATGCCTATAAAGTTCCATGCTGTTACTATACAGTATAGTAAATCTACTATGCTTTTACTGTGACTACAAGGTTATATTAAGCCACTAGATAATCGTGATAGTTCTTGATGTATAGGATCTTACTGTAATTTAAAAAAAAAATTGGATATTATTGTTTTTCATCAGAAACTATCAAATTTACTTAGCCAAGCACTGTGTATCGCATTATAAATATAGGAAAAACTTTTGAGTTGTTGCCATCTTGAAATGTAACCTTAATATACTTAATAAACTATAAAAGTCAAATAAACATATTTAATATTTTATCCATTTGGACTGGAGGGTTTTAAATGATTTGTTTTTTAATTTCATTTTAGAAACTGTAAAGATCATCAAATGCCAGTGCTTCAAGTGGAGCAAGAAATATTAGCAGCAGCTGGCAATGGTAATAATTTAAAAATATGCACCTGAATGTATAGCCTTTTCTTCGACTGAAATCCAAGCTGTGTCTAACATTACTACTCTAAGCAATTTCAATCAACAGGTCATTAAGAACTAAATAAACAGCTTGATAATCTTGTACTTTAGGACACCTAATGGTGCAAGCAGAACCAATACATACTGTACATTTTAGCTGGTAATTTGGAATGCTTCAAAACTCAGCCCTTAAAGAAGAGCCCAGCCTGTGGAAATTCGATTTCCTTTTGAGGATTTAGTTCTCTTTTTAAAGCCCAGTTTGCATTCTAAATCATGAAAAAGTCTGTAGCCTGCGGCGTTTTTCTTCATTTCTTTTCTTTTCGGGCTGGGCACAGAATAAAAGGCTTTTTTTCCTTTTTTACTCAAAACAAAAAGCTACCTTTTTGTTAAGATTTGCTGACCCATGAACTGACAACAACTATGAATCTGTGTTTTCTGTGTTTTGAAGGAATCAGAGTCATATTGCATTCCACATTCTACATTATTCCACTAGGCCTCTTTATAAGATTGGCTATTAGCTAGCATAATACTGCCCAATATGGACACGGTTTTACATTTAGTTAAAAGAAAACACAGCTGTTCAAATGGACTGGGTACTAGACTTTTGGTCTCTTTTGCAATTAAAAAAAACTATTTTTTATTCATTATTAAAAAGGTTCAAAAGATACTCTTTGTTAATGGACATGGCAACATGGAAAGGATTCACAGTATGCTGACCTCAAAAGGGGCTTTGTGTACAAAAATACTATTTAAAAAATGATAGAAACAGTCCTGTCCCTGTCTGTTTTCACCAGTGCAATCTAAACCCGTGTGAAGGAATTTGTGGAGGAGGTTCAGTGTTGGCAAATTGCTGTCTGTGCCAGTCCACAGCAAAGGCTGAGGTAAAACTAGAATAAATCATTGTTATTAAGCTAACAGCCAAAACATTTGTCAATTCGGTTTAGAGGCCTGTACATATATTTGTTAATAAAGACTGATTGAGATTAGTTGGTGTTTCTTCCAAAAAGTGCATGCAAAACTAATAGAATGGGAAAAACTAGAAATGAAATCCACAAAATAGGATTTGAATTTGTAAAAACTCTTGACGAGAAGGGACTTTTATGGTGGCAACATTTTAGAAAAACTTTGTATAGGTTGTAACTAGAACTCCTAGGGCTCTACTCTGATGAAATGAGTGCAATCGCAAACGCAGTGGTTAAAGTCAATCGCGTCTGATGAAATTAAAAACCCAGTGCAAGCACATTTAGTGGCGCGCTGACAGCGCCCAACCAATCACCAATCAATGCTGAGTAGGTTGTGGAATCAGCTATCCAATCAGGGCCAGGCAGAAAAAACTAAACAACTGCACCAAGAGTAGAGAAATCAGAATAGCAACCTGCAAACTGACAAGCTATAATTGAAACGTATGGTGTACGTTTTATGTAGGTACCTAGACATTATTTCCCTGTTAAGTGGGTTGAAACTGAGAAAAAAAAGGAGTGCTTCAGTGCAAAAACTGCTTCCTCTTTTTCTTGGTGCACAGTAATACACAGGCTTCCCTTTTATAAAGACCACCTGTTCATAACTGCACTGGTTTTAGAACCAAAACATTGTGGATATATAGAACACCTGCCTTTGAGTGTCTTTTTTTTTCTGAGGCTGAACTAATACCAGCTGTATATGGAACTTACTTTACCTTCAGTTTCCACTTCTCATCTGAAGAAGTGATCTTTGTGGTCTTGAAGGTTTATACACCAGGTACATGTTCAGCTGATCCTAAAAAAAACCTTTGTTTTAATCCTTAAAATCCTGTTTCTAAAGAAACTAAATGATGGAAAAACATGCTATTTTTATTGCTGTGGATGTTTTGAACAAAAAATACAAGGTTTTGTTTGTGGGTTTTTTTCTGTTTCTTGGGAGCGGGGGGAGGGGTTTAAACACCGTCATAACTGTCCCATCCCAGGTTTTCAGCACATTACCTAAAAATATCTTCTCGATATCTTTGTCACAGCGTTGCACATGATTTACACTTGTTTCCATTGTGTACAGCTTCACAGACAATCAGACAGAGTGATAGTGACAGGTTCTGATAGAGGTTTCAGTTCAGTAGCTTTAGGGGATGTCCTTAAGCATGTCAGTGGATAGCTCTTATTGATCTGTGTATTGTGTTGGGTCAATATATCTTCATTACAACAATCAAACCTCTTAATTGGGTTATTTCTAAATTCTCATTTGTGATATGAATAAAGTATGCCTGTGGACTTTATTGGGGATATCCTCTACTGTAGATATACTTTAAAATACTGAGCTGACTGTCATTGAGATGCACAGCTAAAAAAAAAAACACTTTTGTGAAAGCAAGGTACAACTTAGACTAGCATAAGAAAGAGGTATGGTTAAGCATATTAAAACACATCGTAAATGGTAAATACAATGGTAGAACCATACGAAACTCATGTGAAATCTGCATGTTTACCATGTAAAACTTGTAAAAAGATTTTGCATAAGTTGCAGTAAATGAATGAAATTATTTCAACATTTATTTTTTTACAGCACAGGGTCATTATAAAGCTCTCCATTTTCTACACCATACTTTTAAAATGCTTGGGTTTGCTAAATGATACATAGCCTTTGGTGAATTCACTGGAGATGTTTAATATGTGCTGAAATGCAATATGCGACTGTGTGGGGGAGGGTGTTAATATTTGATACGCAATTCCTGTTCCAAAACCTCTTTCAAGTAATATACAAATGTGATGTAGTTGAACCAAGGGCAATAAAGGCAATTAGGGCAATTTTCTCTGCCTAACATTGTTTTAATTCAACATAAGCTATCCTTCAATTCCCATATCTAAAGAAGCGTAGTATGTTGTGATGGTGTGATTGTTTTCTTTGAGTGTATAGTTCCTCATCTTGAAGTGGAATGGGATCTTTAACCACCAAGAAGCAGGCTTCAATTACCACAGCTTCGAAAGGGTGGCTCCTCCAGCAGCCCAGGAACCCAAACACCAGGCTCCAGTGTTGGCAGATGGGGTACAGCAGGCCAAAGGCAGACTAGGCCCAGATCTGTTTTTTTGGAACATCTTGAATACTGCTTTTTTTCTATGAGACAGCAGATTTGAAAACTCTGAAATAAACACCCTGTGTTATGTACAATGCTGCACAATCTGGTTGAGAACTGGGGGAGCGAGGGCCTGTCTAAAAAGGGCAATCATAATCTTGTGATTACAACTAGAACAAATAACAAGTTGTTTTTGTCGTATTATCTTAATATTACGCTTTCCAAAAACTGCAAGACAACTGTTGTATATATGTAAAATAAACTCTGAAAAATTCCTGGATTTTTTTTTTAAAGATAAAAACCAAAAATGCGGAACACTAAGCATATGTCAATAAGATTATAAATCACTTATGATAAATCAACCAATTGAGTCAAAATGTCAGTTGATATCTTATGCATAGTTGTCATCCTTTGGCATAGCTTTAAACCACAACACTTTTTGTGTGTTTGATAGAAGTTCATGAGTACAATACATTTTTTGTTGTTGTTTATAATAAATAAAACCTTTGTTTATGCTGTCTCTTAGTTTGAACAGCCACAAGATGACATATCTCATAATAGTAAGAAACACAATACACACAAAGTATTAACTTAATGGTATTATATAAAGAGTTCTCAATTTTGGCGGAAGGGCTCAAAAAAACTCCACAGCAGGTGATATCTGTATTTGGATATCTCCATTTCATCTCTCTGGCATACTGCATGAGGGACACGATTACTTTTAATTGCGGGTGAAACATGAACAGAGCACAACGTGAGCAAGCACCTGCGCACAATAACTTTGAACAATGGCAACAATGTCTTAAATACAAGCAAGTGGATTAATCTTGCTGATTCATGCCCTCACTCTGAACCTAGGACCACCTTGTTGCTCAAAGGGAATGGAATCACAATACACTCTCTATTTTGGTCTCTAAGGTCTTGAAGACTGCTGTAATTGTAATCAAGGATCTTGCACTGGCAAGTGCTGAAATGCTGTACGCAGTAATCTTTAGGTAAAATGTTGTTTTTTTCATGCAAACTCGAATAAAATCAGTTGGAAAAGTCTAAAATCCTTCCATTTTACTCTAACAAAACAAAGAGGGGGTGTAATTTAGTTACTTTATTTCCTTTAGTGAAACAGCCAGAACAATAGGATCAACTGGCTGCAAAATGAAATGAAAGTGTCCTCTTCCCTAATTTATGCCGGTCAGGTTACTGGACAAGTTCCAAAAGCCAGTGTCTGAAATACATGTGAACAAAAATCCTCGTTCCTTCCAAATTCCAGCCAGGAGAACAATACCAGAGTGTAACCATTCTTTCCAGGTCAAATTTGCTACTCAGTCCTACTAAAACAACACAGGCTTTTAGTTAATCCTTAGAGACCTTACAGTTTCAGACATAACAAAGACCCTTTTATTAGGTTTTGCAACGTGAGACTTGAAAACAGGGGTTTGTATAAAAACTGTTGTTTAGACCTAAATTAAACAGCTGGGTTCAGAGAATCACTTTCCTTAAATCAAGCTCTGCAATTGTTTAGCAAAACCATTCTAATTTGGAACAGCGTGGTTTGGCTATTTATCTTTCTTTTATTATTATTAAAAAATGATGAGGATGAAAAAAGGACGAATGCACATAGATCCACAGTTTACAATGATGTTCAGTGTCTGTCTCCGCTGCACAGATGGAAAAGTAGGCAAGACTGACAAGAGCAGGTGAGGACTTACCACTGGAGCAGTTGGGTCCACCCCAGCCAGGCTCACACTGACAGGTGTTGGGAGCACTACAGCGGCCATGGACACATTTTTCAGTGCAGTGAGCTGCAACATGGAAGAGAGAGCGAGGGAGAGAGAACAAGGGAAAGTGAGGTCAAATTACATTTCTTCACACACACACAAACACATCTCTTGTCACACGATAACGTCTCAGGAACACTACTTGACGTTGTTATTAACACTCAACAGCAAAGCTAACACCTTTGAAGTTGTATGAATTTGGTATTTTTACTTATTGCTCTAATACTGGACAATTTGACACCACCTAAGTGTAATTTATCCTTTTTTTATTTTCTTATGGCCAGATTTCAAAGTGTGTGCAAAGTTTGAAATCAGTTTTAAAAAACTAAAAAAAACTAAAATATGTGCTGCAGGTACAAAAGTTTCAGAGGTATTTCTTGTATGTTTTATTTACAGAATAAGCTTTTGAAATAGTTTAAATATGACTTTGTTATAACTTCGAAATAAGTTCCACCAAGATTCCCTTATCAAAATTCGACACGTGTTTCAAGTGGAGTCCAGGGACAGCGGGTGAATTAAGTTTTGGAAAATGGCTCAAACCAAATTCCTCACTGCTTAGTTTAAAAGAAACAATGGATCTAGTCAGTTTTATTTTGAGTTCAATTATATCTAAATCACTTCTAATTACAGTTTGTATTCGTAACATCCTACTAATTTGTTTGTATTTTGATGTATATAACACAAAGGACAGACATACCGTTATTCAAATCTATTACAACACTTGAGTCATGCATAAGGAAAAAATAACAGAGAACACCACATTGTTTTTTAAGCTCACAATTGATATGGTCCTTTCTATAAGTGAACTGGTTTGATGAAAAAAAAAAACAGTTCAAGAAGAGTGCTTTCATCTATTTTATTGAAAAAAGTTACCGGGTAAAGATTCCATTCACAATGTAATACATCACGATCACTGGTCATGATTTATTGCTCAATTCATTAGGCTAGTGAAATACATGTCATGTGTTATTATAACGTTTCATTGTGGGATAACAAAAAAATAATAATTCTGTGAGGAAACAACTGAATGTCTTTTCAGTTTGTGAGGTCAACCAGTTCAGATCAGAGGTTACACATTCAACAATAATACTTCCATTTAAGTTATAACTACAGGGTGCATTGAATGATTGTGCAAGGATACACCAGATGGATGTTTTTATACTAGTCAGGAATAAGGTTGTCTAAAAGTGCACAAATGCTTCTTACATGCTTCCTCAATGCTTCCTCTAGCAAAAGCTTTAACGTGCCAAGTGCTTTGCTTTTTCCTTTAAGGTCCTACATTTAATTAACTAGCTGAAGAGCCTTCATAATGCTTGAGTTTTTAAAGTGAATGGCAGAAAGAGTCTACTTATCAAATAATCTCAGCATTGCCAAAAATAGTAAGATGTGCTTACTAAACTGCATGATACTACTGCACACTGCTTGTTAATAAAGGACCAGCTATGAAATGAACATGTTTATGGTTGGTCCCTGGTTTTCGCATTAGTACAGTTACCTATTATAACAATCTGTGTTGGTATTGTCATAACACAGACATCATCAGACTCATCAGCTTTATTAAAGTTTCAGGGATTGATTTAGTAAGCTTTTGCTCCAGTGCAATGTTTGTAGCATTAATTGTTTGTAAAAAAATAAATAAAAATAAACTAAATTTGTCTAGAGTTTCAAAATAAACCTTTTAACTCTAAAGTTGTGTGAGTGAAGAAGGCCCATTGATAGTTTATTAATGCACACAGAAGAAAGAGCATCCAGCTCACCCTGAGCTACAATACAGCTGCTTTCAGTTACCATGTGAATATTTGAACTAAATGCTGAAATCAGGAAATGTAGTATAATCAATCTCTAGCTCATCCAGACAGAGGTTTGATTAATAACAGGCAGGGGGCTCAGGAAAGAATTACAGTCTGAATCAGGTCACATTGATTCAACACATAGTTCGGTGGTGACGTTTCCCTGTCCGAAAGGAAAATGCTGGGCACTTCGATGGCTTTTTTTCTAATAAATCATAAATAAACCGGTTGCATTAACATCTGCATTTGTTCAAGTCACACAATAATAAGGAAAAACAACACAATAATTCTCTTGTCCAGTCCACTTTAAGGTAGTTGAACAGTTCGGACTAATATCCCCAAGAATGGGCTTCCAAGGTATGCAACAGGTTTTCCAATCAGTCTTTCTTTTTCATATTCCAAAAACCAATACAAAACATAATTGATTCCTAATTCCATGCATAGTTTATATCGGTATACAGGCTGAGTAGAACCAAGTAATGCTAAGATATTATTTGAATCAATGGTTGGCTGTTCAAGTGTAGTTTGTACGGTTTTTATAACCTTCAGATCAGTAAAAGACAGCCCACGTGAAGAAAACAAAAGCTGGGACATGGTTTAAATAAAACAACTCTATAAGTTGATATAAGTTAGGTAAGCCATTCTCTACACTGTAGATATACTGTATGCAAAAAGTGTGACATATGTATGTACAGCATCACTACCAGTATATAATTCGATCTTTCTGCCTTCCCTTGGTCCTCAAGAGACCCAATTAGAATTGCTCTTATACATTTGATCTACTTGGCTAATTTAACCCATATTTAATTCAATGTGTTTATACCGATATATTCAAAGTCTGCCAAATAAATAAATAATAATAATATTTCATTCAGTGTGCTTCTATAAATTCAAAGGCAATGTGGTGAAGGCTTTAAGGATTGAAACCAGTTCTATCTTTGTTCTGTCTTCTTGCACACTTTTCTTTACTGGGTATCTAGTAATTGTATTTAATGTGATTTGATTTTGCCAGGTAATACCATTTGCCAGGTAACAAAGATTGACATTTGGCCACATTATAATTCTATCTGTCTAACTAGATTATTCCACGTGTATCACCCAATTCCTTCGTTTTTGTTTAACTGGTGTTGACAGTGAGGCACTAGCACTGTATTCATATTGATTTCCTTGTTGTTTGCATTTCTCTAGCCCTTGGGGCAACAAGCAATGGCAAGGTGCAATTCTATTATATGACTTTTAAGAATTTCCCCCATACTGTCTAGCAGCCTCTGGTGCTCCAAGTTTGGGGTATTTTGCTGTTTTAAAAGAGCTCCTGAAGACAAAATGACACGGTAAAGTGCCGCCATTTTCAACACATTTTGGAATGAATTGCCTACTTTCAGTGACTGATGAATTAAGGCATTCCTATCATAGATAATACGCTAGCAGCAGGATAGCTAAGGGATAATGATCTTCATTTTACTTTCCTCTTTAAGAGTGTAAATGATACTTACGAATACACATCTCTCTGCTTTCATAAAATCCAGGGCAGCACTGCGATTTCCGCCTGTACATTGTTTTCTCTCCTCGCCTATAGGCTGTTCTATAGCTGACTCTATCAACAGAAAAAAGAAATACGTTAAAGCAAAGGGCATTACCCAGTCCTGTACGAGATAATGTAATAACACCATTTTCTGTTCATGCAATCCAAACCCAAGATAATATCGTCATTAAAATGAGACCTCCCAAGGTGAGGTTGAGGATGTTTAATGGACCTGATAAGGCTATTACTTAAATGATAATGCTCATGGGTCAATTCCAGCATATCAAATTTAGTCCACTCTGTGTGTCTAACTAGTGGATTAAGCAGGTTTAGTTCACTTGATTTGGACTGAAGTTAGTACACCTTCTAATCCCGATTGCAGCGTATCAAATCACGTTTGTGATGATCCTGTTCAAGTGGATTAACAATACTGTGAAGGATGAGAATAACTTAGTTTGCTTGCTTGTCCTAAGTGCTTAAATGTGTTTGCAGAGACACCTGCATTTTTCCTCTAAAATGACAAGTACATCTGAAAACTTTATTCAGTGCATTTCATATGTCCGTCACGTTCGGGCAATCAGATCCGTGAGAATAAAGTCATGCAAAATATATATAGGTCCTACATTTTAAATAAACTTTTTAATCATGTACCGCTTTCAGTTTAATGCAATACAATTTCAGTTAATATGCTTTAACTATAAACAACTAATGGTCCATTATCACACAATTAAAATTTTCTGTGCCTATGCAGCAGTGTCAACTTAAATGCAAGTACAGTCAGATCCGCCAGTTTGAAATGCGCACGAAAAAGACATTTATTTTTACTAAAATATGTTTGATGTAATAAAAATGCATCTTTGTTTTTGTACAGGGATCCCTTTATATATTTATCTGACACTGAATTCCACATATCGGATTAGTAAAGAAGTGTTTTTACATCTATAATTTTAGGATTGAGATAAATAACCTATATGAACATAATATAGATATTTTATTCAACATCATGCAGTCAAAGAAACTACACAATGATATCGCAGAGGTCTACCGGAAACCTATAACGTAGTGCAGTGTTTCCTATTAGATCGAAATGTCACATTTTTCAATTTATCCGTTTTTTGTCAAGTATATGGAAAACTACAAAGTGATATGTAATTTTATATACTAACATAACATTATTCAGCAGGTTTTACTCGACTTTATGAAGAAAAATATGTTCATTCTACAGGGTGATGCAAAACTAGGTTCAGCTGTAGGTTAGTCCCCATTAACCTTGTTCTGATCAGTTAAACCCATTACTGGGATCATCTATATGGCACACTGTAATCAGGATTAAATTAGTACAGATATGCAGGATTTTCTAGTCCATATTTTAGTCCACTTGACGTGGACTAAATCACTCATATGCTGCAATTGACCCCATGTTTTTTAACCTCATCATCATAAACCTCAAATCAGACCCCAATTTGCTAACATTTTGCCTGCGCAACATTTGTTCTGGCAATTGGGGTCCCTTATAAAGCTTTACCATGCAAACAGTCAAAAACATTATCCAGCATAGTAATAAAATTGTAAAGCATTAACAAGAACTCTGAACTGGAAAGAATTATGGTAAAGTACAGTAAAGACCCAAATACATAAGGGGAAAAACGGTGAACTCATCAATTAGAATTTATGAGTTAGAATATTACACAGCTTACAAAAAAGCAGTGATGTTCTTTTTTTGATAACCTTTCTTTGTAGGCAACATTATTATAAAAATAGCATGCACTATTTTGAGGTTTTGTAGTTTTTTTTAAATATACTATCTTTAGAAAACCACAACACTTATCCTTTCGCTTTTCTGTGACAAGGAATACAAAAAGCAAGAGCGCTTCCTTAAACGTGAAACTTTTCCATTTCTCACCTGTGTCTTGTGCATTTGAACCAGTTCAGGATGTCAGTACAGCTGGTATAGTAAATCTGATCAAATGGATGTGCGTAGGACTCTTGCACAGTAACAGAATAACTAGAAGAAAATAGCAGAATAAGTTACTAGAATGTATTGATACCAAATGTGTGTGGTCTCAAAACTCAAGACTTTTTAACAACAAGGCCACTTAATGATGTAATAGCTAAGCCTTTGGGGCAACTGAAGGGATGGGGTATCACATGCTCTATGGAATACCTTAATATAAGTCATACTGCAAACTATGTAATGATTACAATTTGTATAAGGATGGCTGATTATGATAAAGGGCACAAAACGCATCATTATACAATACACAAATGTCTTACACATTAAAGCACAGAGACAGTATTCAACTTGAACCTACTTTAAAAAAGCCCAAGCATAAAACTAAACTGCATACTTATTCTAAACTAAAAATCTGTATAATTATAAGTGCCAAATATGACTTACCTTTCCCAATGGCTGCATACATTTGGGTCCTCAAGATTGAGTGAAGATGTTGCTCCCATTAAGTAACATATCAAGGCAATTAAGAGGGATCCACAATGATGTAGAAAAGGGACCATCTTTCAAGATGTAAAACCTACAATAAAAACAACACACGCTAGTTGAGCCTGAAATATACTTTGATGTCTTTAATATTATATAACACATGTTTGTTTCATGAGGATCTTGCATTATCTTTTTATAATGTAAACCAATTGGCTACTGTATGGAATAAATAATGTAAAATGTGAATACAAAAGTAAAATATGAATATGATTATTATGTATTATTAATCACAAATTTTTACTTAAATGTCTTACATTTTAATGTATGTATAGCCACAGCCTTAAACACATTACCTGTGAAGAATCACACCTTTGTGAGGAATATAAAAAGTACATCATCCACTTATATCAGTGCATGAAAAAGCAACACTGTTTAATATAGTTAGCAAACACAAAGCAAGGCACTTAAGGATCCAAACAGAAGAAAAAAATATATATAAAATATACTCAGAAAAGGCTCACTATATAATTTGACTTGAACATTAATGCTTATACAGTACAACAGAGAAACATAACTCTATAAGGTACTTATATAGAATGGTGAGCTGTAGGATTTAATGGGAATATCGAAGGTCCACTTCTTTTTGTCGATTTCATGGTTATGTTAGCAAGTAGATTAAACAACTGGCAGTGCTTGGAGAGGAGCTGTAAAACAGGTAACATTTGTTTTTGATTGAAGACAAACTGTGAAAGAAAAACTATTCTGCTTGAGACACAATCATTGGGAATTTAAGATGCAAACACTAATACAAAAAAATATGATATCCACAGAAACAAAGGACATTTTGACTATTTAGTAAGTGGCTTAGATGAAGTCAAGTAAACCGTGAATGTAAACAAGAAAAAGTAATTTACTGCACAGAAAGACCACGCACATTCCATCTCCATTAAAAAAGTATTCATTTATTTACATTCAAGTCATTAAATGTGTTTGGGTTGGTTGTCAACCTTTGTTAAGACAAATATAAAAATGAACAGAAGGCGGTAGTGTGACTTCCGGATTAACAGTTGAAAATTAAATCAGTTTTTGAGCATCATATGCACACTGTCACAACCAGCTTGGATCATCAGGGTTTTACAACCTGCAGGAACCGTTGCTTTCATCACCAAGTTTAAGAAGCAAGTCGGGCGTACATAATGTGTGGCAGACAGACAGACAGTCAGGCGTACATAATGTGTGTCAGACAGACAGACAGTCGCGTGTACATAATGTGTGGCAGACAGACAGACAGTCGCGTGTACATAATGTGTGGCAGACAGACAGATAGTCGAGCATACATAATGTCCAGTATGCCCATCTCCATCACATCCCTTTTCTGGTAAATTTACTATATCATCTTCAGCACACAAAAATGTATTGTTTTCAACACACACCCACAAGATCTGGTTGTTTATGCAGTAATTCAGCTTTTATTGTCTTATCCAAGGAAACAATTAAAATAGGTAATCATTCTCATTTAGTAACTTTGATGTAGAGCAGCAAGCAGCTGGTATGTATTTAGTATAAATGTTGAACAACAGAACCTATTGTAGTGATTTTTTTTTTTTTTTGCATGACCAAGGTCTGTATTTATCCAAGATGGGAAGCAAACTAGTTTTTTTTTTTTAAGCTACAGCATCAGGTAAAACTAGTTTGGAACTGGGTGGATAACCTTAGAACAAGCAAGCTTGTTGATGTGTTGCTTCCTGCTTACACACCAGGGTTTGTTTTAATGATCAAACAGCAGTGGATCAAAAGAACACATACCACCCATGTGATGATAAATAGTGTCAGGTAACTGAAGACAAACGTTTCGATCACCAGTTCTGTAACAAACGCAGATTTATTTTCAAGTTTGATAGCTTTTATAATATAAATTCAGTTACATTTTCATTTATTCTTATGCTATTAGTTTGCCAAAATACAAGAAATTAAACTGCAATATATTAAGAGTACAATTAAACCCTGTCCCGCATCAAATCAACACAGTAAAGAAACACTCATAATTTAAAGGTGAATGATACCATTTGCAGCTAGTTTTAGTGAGTTTCTAAACAGAAGAGAGAAGCACTAACTCTCATACCAACCCGGTCTGAAATAGAAAGCTACAGAAATAATATGCTGGTACCACAAGAAGCATTCCGCAAGTTCAAGTCATCGGATGCTTATAATTATTAACATAAGAAATCTACTAAAAAAACATCTGTAGTTTTTAGACAAATTATCATCTATATTGTCACTGTCAGTACTGTCTGTCAGACCATCATAGCCAAACTGAATGCCAAAGATGATCTGGGACATTGCTCATCTGCTTTTGATTGTCACCATTGTTTCTGGCACATGATGTGCTTAGTGATGATTAATGTGAGCTTGTTTAAGAGAATATTCACTGTTTAAAACTGACAGATAAATACATATGCCCATACACACGGTCCAATTACATAATGTCTGTGAATGTTTTCCATTTGCTGTTTTCTCAGGACACTATGCAAGGCCACCCTGTTCTACATCAGTGCACCTCAATGCATCCTGACCAGAAGGCCCATCCCTGTTATTCAGACGGGTGTCTGAGGAGCCATTTGAGTCAAACTGAGCTGAATTGTGATTAAATAAGGTCTACAGCTATGGCCAAAAGTTTTGCATCACCTAGAACATTACGATTGAGACAAAAAATGTTAAAAAAAAAAACTACATGAACATAATTTAGATCATATATTTAACTTCATGTAATCAAAGAAACTACAAAATGATATAGCACAAGTCTACCATAATAGTAGTACAGTATTTCATGTTAGATTTAGAAATGTCACAGTTTTCATTTTTGTCAGTTTTTTGTTAAGTACAGTATATGGAAAATCACGAATTAACATGTAATTCAATATGTTAACCTAACATTATTCAGCAGATTTTATTCGATTTTATGAAGCAAAATTAGTTAATTCAATAGGGTGATGCAAAACTTTTGGCTATACTGTAGCTGCAGGTTCAGACGACCAACTTTAAAGGTGTATCTGATACTGTAGCTTCTAATTTTGAAAACAATCCATCGCCACCTTTCATTGGCATTTTTTTTTATCAAAAAAACCCAAATACACTGCAATAGTAAAAACGCAATGTCTTCCTTCAAATAAATCATATGGATGTGCAGAAAGTTCAAGCTTGATTGTTGTTTTAGAAAAAAAAAATCTTAACATGTATTTAAACATAAGACCATTAGAATCAAAGCTAAACTTCACCTTAAAGGGAAAGTGATACAAAATGCTGAAAATGTTTTAAACTATCCCTCCTGCTAGATGCACTTCCGCATATAAACCTATATTAATGCATTTCAACAAATAATCTACAAATCCACAATCCACATTAGGAATAAACTCTGATTTATTTACAGTGTTCTCACATACATTCCATTCTCTGAGGAATTATTGAGGTGTTGTTGATACAGCTGTGGTTTTTAAAGAGGATCCTCTTTCCACTGCTTAGGAAAATGAATGCTGCTAATAATTACTAGTGTCCATTCTCTCCCATTCTACAGATCTGTGAAAGGGAGCGTTCTGCTGAAGAAGTGGCAACAAGTCTGCGAAATCTAATTTTAAACAGAAAAACAAAAAACCGCCATATAATAGGAAATGCGTTTTCAGACAGTATGAATAATGGCCTTAATGACAGCCATGCAACAAGGCCATATGATAGACAATACAATACTCATCAAAAGCAGCAGGGTGGCCACAGGCTGCTCTAAGGAGTCAGTAGCTTTATACGGACATTTTGTACATTGCATTTTGTTCCCTTGCTTTTTTTTTATAATGTTCAGCGCTTCCCCTACTGCAGTTATAAAATACAGCGTTTCTACTTTGTTCAGAAGTCTGAGTTTAAGGTTTCTTCAGTTCTAGTTGCCAGTCACAAACATAGACTGCATTACACAGATCAGCTAGAGTGCCTTCAAATAAATAACCACTACAAAATAAATAACCAGTAGTACTGTAATACAAATACAATATGCATTAGCCCATGACCCTGAATTTACCACATCTGTAATGTTTGACCTCTTACAGAAAAAGACTTGAGATGAATACAACGCTGGGCAAATTCCAGAGGCAGAAATATGAGAAACCTTTCTATGTACTTTACTGAATGTAATATTTTTATTTCTGATGAAACAAGTCAGAATCGACAGATGGGAAGCAGGATTTTCAAGGAATTGCATTATGTATGTATTATGTATTTACTATAAATCCAATTTTAATGTAATACATGTATTATGTATTTATATAAACAATTTTTAACAAGAGAAAATTCTGTAAGAGCCATCTTTTAAAATGCACCTTATTTTTTACATGCGTCTGGTCCAGTAGGATTGATGTTGGATTGAAAATTAGTTTACAGTTTCATGATGGGAGGGATGAAACAGGTACGGTTACAAATTTTTACATCAAAACATTCCCCAACAACACTTCAAAAACCCACACCCTGGCTATTAATAGATCTGTGAGCATAATCATTTGGGAGAGCACGTTGGTCTGATTTGCTGTGTTAGACAAACACCCTTCTAGTTTACGTATACCAATAGCCAATGATTAGTAAAACAACAATGTTCCCACAGCCTTGATACTATTATTTCATGTTTACCAATACAAGAATAGGTACAGTGTCTTCAAAATAATTCAAGTTTGATATAAAATTCTCAAAATAAGTGCCTTTAAAGTATATACCGCGTGAAGACCGCCCCCTCCCTTCCCCCATTTCCCCCATATAGACTGACTGGACAGAATAGATGTATCTGAATCTTTGCCACAATGGTCCGATTGTAATGACTGGGTTGTGATGTCATCCAGACCCTGACAATGTTTTGTCTGGGAAAAGTAGAACCCAGTTTTGAACTTCCATGTTACAACTGGATTTTCTGCAGTTAAATACATTCCTCTTGTTTTACTGGTAGGAGATTCACAAAGCATTCCAGCAATTGGCAGTCTCGGCACAGCTCGAATTCTATGCTTGTCCTGTTGGAAGCAGCTCTTCAATGGAAAGTTGCTCCAAGAGTGCTTTTTCAATATTCTTTGCCTCATTATAGTGGAACCGTGCTGTTCCCACGTCTCTGATCAGTCTTACTCAATGACACACGTGCTTTCTTGTGATTTTTTTTTTTCAGTCAACAAAAACCTTCAACGATATATATAACTTTCTAGTCAGCCAAAAGGAGTTTTCCTTTTATAAGGGGGTGGGTGATGTAAACAATGGTCCAATGTTTTGTTATGTTCAGTGTATAGCTACGGCTGCTGTAAACTGTCTGCTATGCCAGTGGAATATATTGAGCTTAGTTTTTTGTCTACTTTTTCAGCAAATGGGTTTATAATTTTTTAACAGTCACATTTTAACAGTTTTTTCAAATGTAGTCTAGTGTGACCCCACAATAAACTATGTATCTATGTGTGAAAAATATGTTTAAAAAAATAGCTTTTTATGAAAAATTTGAGCAACACCTTTGGTTTTCAATATGCTCTGATAGGCTTAATGTTATCTTTTTAAGGTATGTATGTTGATTTGACAAGTCAGGCTTGTTCTTATTTTTTTCTTTAAAGGGTGACAAAGTAAAAAGATTACCAAATCAATATTTCCACCTGTCAGATTTTTTTTTATGTGACTTACAGATTGTCTGACTGAGAAAATAATGTTTTCCTTTCCCTCTATCGCATTAATATGAGCAACATCCTAATCACTTTAGAAGCAACTGAGCCATATGGCAATTAGCCAGTTTTGTGTTCTGACTCGGGATACATTTTGAAAATCAACATCTGCCTGCAGCCCAGTTCTAAATAAAGAAAAATAATAGTCTAAGGCATTCCACATGGTAGTGTAAGCCTACTTCACTGGGATGCAGGGGGAAAGGAACCACCCGCCATTCCACACCAGTGTAGAGAGTGAAAGACACACTACTAACTCAGAGTCTTATTATTGTATGGGGAGGCTGAAGAGTCTTATTATTGTATGGTGAGGCTGAAGAATCTTATTATTGTATGGTGAGGCTGAAGAATCTTATTATTGTGTGGGGAGGCTGAAGAGTCTTATAATTGTATGGGGAGGCTGAAGAATCTTATTATTGTGTGGGGAGGCTGAAGAGTCTTATAATTGTATGGGGAGGCTGAAGAGTCTTATTATTGTGTGGGGAGGCTGAAGAGTCTTATTATTGTATGGGGAGGCTGCAGAGTCTTATTATTGTATGGGGAGTCTTATTATTGTATGGGGAGGCTGCAGAGTCTTATTATTGTATGGGGAGGCTGAAGAGTCTTATTATTGTATGGGGAGGCTGAAGAGTCTTATTATTGTATGGGGAGGCTGAAGAGTCTTATTATTGTATGGGGAGTCTTATTATTGTATGGGGAGGCTGAAGAGTCTTATTATTGTATTCTGACTGACATCTTTCATATCCTTTTAAAGTTTTACCCCAGTTCGGGTGTAAAACGCATTTTCTCCACAAGCCAGCACTTTAACATACTTTGCATACAATATTTTCTAAACAAAGCTGTTAAAGCAGGAGAAAGTCAAACAAAAGCATCAAGCACATCGTATCGACTTAATTTGCTAAACTTAAATAAATGACCAATAAAATAATGATAATATACCATTCTGTACAGTACATATGAAACATATCTATTTAATAAAAAGGAAGCAATTCAGCCACACTTTCATTGCAGAGCAAGGTACGTAACATTTTGAAGAAACAAACAGAAACAGTACTCTTAGCAATACTAATGGTCAAAGGTGCTTTGGACTGTTGATGGATGGACAACGACACCTAAGCTAATGAAACAAAAATGTGATACAAAATAAAAGTAGACCGTCGGGTTACAAAAATAAAGATAGCCGTGCATCTCTAATAGCAGGACCCTCGTCATATCGGTTGAGGTAGCTGTTCCTCTGCTTCACTCACCGTCAGCAGCCACCTGAACACCTCCTTACGGTCCTGGCACAGACTGTGCAGGACACAGCAGGCAGTAATAACTTGGAGAGCAAACTCGTGGTTCACTTCAGTACGCTTCAGTAGTATCCGCCCCCTCCCTTTCAATAGCTCCCCCTTCTCCATTCATTTGCATAATGTTTGGGGGAAAGTGGGCATTCCCAGGAAACTGAACGGCTTCACATGGAAACGTAAAAAGGTACCAATTCCATGTTATTTCATGAGACAGAAATGTCTCGAGTAACAGTAAACACACAACTAAGCCAATCTGGGAGGGCCCACGTGCGGTGATTGGCTAAAACAGGCTAAAGGGGAGAGCGGCATGCCCCTCTTAGCCATTTTTTAGACAGCTTTACTCAGTGTTCCATGCAAGCCAGCTGAAGAAATTGAAGAGTATGATTGGCTAATAGACACACTTATCATAACTAATGAGGGGACAAGAGCGCATCTGAATCCTCCGAACACACAGTGACTGACTGGAGAATTTGGATCGGACGGCTGCCTCAGTGTTAAAGCTATGTATTTATTGTTATACAGTACTAGTCTCTGGCTAAGAGAACACCCCTCGGGAAGCAAGTGAAGTGTTCTCTAAGACGGAGTTAGCCACCAGACAATAAATAAATATGTATTACTTGTCATGAAATTAACTCAGTTAAGTAAAAGAAAAGCAATAGGCAAGTGTATGTTAATAAACCATAATAATACAGTAACAGACAAACTAATGTCAATAAACTGTCAACCTAAATTGACGCAGCACCCCTACACATGTTAAAAAATGCAGCAGCAATATACAAGACATGCACTTTATTTAACAGAATGATGAAGCAACTCGCCAGAACACCAAATTGCACGGCAACTTGTGTCTGATTCAGGTTTTTTGTCAAGAGCTCAAACCATTTCCAACTTTTTGTAGCAAGAGAAACAGCGGTGCAAGTGTTCTCTTAGGAGACCTTCCTATAAGCGGAGACTTCTGTATTACATATAAATAAATACATAAAAAAATCTTATTTGTTTCAATTTTTTTGAGAAGGCAATGCCTCCTCTGCCTCCTCTGACAAGCCGCAACTGCTCAAGCGATACATTCACACCAACAAATTGGTTATGCAAGAAACGGTCACATTGGTTAAAATGTTCAAGTGAATCTCAGCCATGGAGTATTGATGATTCAGTAATACTGGAAAGAAATGTTTGATAAACTTGATAAGTAGTATATAGACAGTCTTAACTAAATTGAGAAGAGTAGAGTCTTCCTTTTAGCATATGGTTCTTGTGACATGCCATGGGTTGTCAGGAACAACTAAGAAACCATTGTTATTGACAGTATGTAAAAAACAGGGGGGTTTAAATCTCCAATTACCATGGACGCGCTTACAGGCCGTGTCACAGCTGCACAACACATTTTCAACAACTGCTCCCCGAGCAGACAAGAGGGCTGCTGTTTTTGCACAAGACTGATACACGGAGCCTGCCTATGTGGTAGATTAAACTAATGCTATAGCTCTTTGATAAACTGAGCAGCACACACTGGGTATATTAACAGACACCCTATGACACTGGCAGGAATTACTTCTGATGTGTTTCCAAACACTTGAAGAAGCTATGGACTTCAAGAAGCTATGGACATATCTCAGTTTTATTACTACAGCTATAGCTCAATGTCTTCTTGTCACATCATTAACTTAATACTGTTTTGTAAATTAGATGTTTTTACTAGTGTTTTATAAGTTTCAAAGCCTGTTTGTATTCTGTCTGTCTAACTGTATACACATCCCTCCAGTACAGGATTCAAATACTTATGAAAATAAATATTTACAAATAGGAGAATAAATAGGTTGGCAGTTAGACCTTGGTTACAATATTAGTGTATGCATTTGCATGGCAGATACATGGTGCACATATAATCAAATTATTATGATTATCAATTATCTGTGTCTTCAAAGCACTACAGAATCATCTGTCCACGGCTGATTTACAAAAATTTCAAATCGCACCCCTGAGTTTCTTTGTGGTACTTTGTGGCTTGTGTTTATTTTCTAAGCGGATAAGAAAATAATGGGTAATGTTCCTTCTGTCTATCCTTAGAAAACACTCAAATATTTTAAAAGGATGTATTAAACAATAAATGCCCAGGGAGGTTCATCCTTGTTATTGGAATAAGAAAAACTATTAGGCATAGTGTTATCAATATTTGTTTCAAAATCCTCTTTATGATTCATGTCTCAGAAACGTTGACTGTAAACCACTTGTTCTAAAAAGGATTAGGCCTAGATTTTATAATAAACTCACCAGAAGCACATCATGGAAGTCAACATACAGCATGCATCGATAGATTTAAAAATTATCTAAATATCTTATTAGTTTCTTCCATAAACACAATATAAGCAACCAATAAACATACTAATACACCTTTAGTAACAAACAGAAATAAACAAACTTCTTGGATAAAAAAGATGGTGGTTAAGCTTCTAACTTGCTTTTGCAAGCTGCTTCCTGGCCTCTACCCAGCTGAAGCACTTTCAGGGCCTTTGGGCATTGTTAAAATAGTGTTCAAACAGTGGGAGGCAACAGTCTTTCTGCAAACTGGCATATAGTCCTTCTATAAGGAAGAAACACCCTTTGTCAAAAGCGGTCCAAAGACTACTCAGTAAAGGTCCTTTTCTTAAGTTTTGTCTCCCTCAGAATAAATACAGCCTGTCTGTTCAAGCCCTGCTCCTGGGAAGCCTGTATTCACCTGACTCACTCAGCTGTGCTCTGCCATGGTAATCACTCTTCCCAGAAAGTCAAGCTTGAACCTGTAGTGGTGCCCAGCCATTCTGCACTGGCTGGAATCTTCACACTTCCCTAAGCAAGCCTTGTATTGCTTAAAGGGCTTCAGGACACAAGCTTTCAACCCTTTGGGAGCCCACTAAAATTACACAAACATTAAACCAGCTCAAGTCTGAAGTTTGTTTTCAACTACCAGTGAGTGTACTTGGAGACCATAGCATTTAAAAACTGCCCTTGCTTGGTTCTGAATCGCTTTCCATTTGAAGTCCTCTCACACAGTTTACGCTATATTCTGGTTGACATGTTTTACTATGAATTTCAAGAAAATTAAAGTACAGCATACAAACAATATGGATTAATCTAAACTAAATTAGCCTCACAGAACCTCACAATGAAAATACATCCCAATTTTCACGTGCCTATGTTTTCTTGCAATTTATATTAAAAACTAAGAATAAATGTTCATTTCTGTGCGTTGCCTATTCAATGTGCCACTGTCATTTAAATCATCTTGGGGTTTACTGGCTGGTAGGTTCAAGTGACAACTTATACATGGCTTACTGAATTTCAAAATGTTTAAAATATCACTGTATAGCTATAGTTTTATTCTGTACACAAGTTACTACCTGCTGCCGGTATATACAGTATACTACTTGCAACAAGTAAATTGAGAAGAAAAGGTAGTATCCATTTAAAAAAAAAATGGTATTCTTTTTAATAAAAGTATGTCTTCCAATCATTTGTTGTTAATATTCATTCTTAACAATTTTGACTTCCCTTTTGAAACATAAACACAATGTTGTAATATCTCTACATGTAAAACCTGTGACTGATGCATTTGAACAGCTGTTTGCAAGAAGTTGGCAGTGTGGTCCACTGTAGAGGCATGTAAGCCAGACACTGCCTCACTGTGTGATCTTTGGACAAGTCCCATGCCATGTCCAGCTTTTATGAGATATGGGTCAGTTCATAAAACACATGCCAGTATTAGTTTTGCTCTTTCTTCTAATGAAAAACAAAAGATCCTGCAATTTACACCGGAAACCACATACAATTTTTACTTATGTACCAAAAAAAAAAAATCTATAGAGAATGGCAAATTGTTTTTTAACATGGGGTCCTATTCACAGAGCATTAATGGACAGTTATTTAAAGAATAATGTATTTAAAGGATGTTTCAAGATGCGTTGTTTTGTTGTTTTTTAACCACGTTAACCACAAAGTTTGAGATTAAAGCCATCTCAGTTTGGACCAAACTTAATATTACCCTTTTGCATTTTGCACTATTATTCACAACATACTGTAAGTTTACATCACAAGGGAAAGAAGAATGTCTGAAATCTATACTTCAACAACTTGCCTGTCAAGTAGTTTGATCCACCTTTCAGACTGTTTAAATTTTTCGGTCTATTCAGTGGAATTATCCAAGCTCAGCGAGGCTTGGAAATGAGTTACAGAGGTTTAATTGCCTGTTTGACCATGACTGATGAAATCTTAATGCCTTTAATTAGAGATTTGGGCTTCTTAAAGCTCCACCCAATGGTTTTTAGCTTAAGTTGTAAATATATATATATATATAGTGTGTGTGTAGCTTTAATTCCTTTCACTCGTTCAGTAAATATGAAGTAGTTCTATTTTTCACTCTGGCCACCTGAGGGCCACATTGTGAAATAAAGATGCCTGTGCCTCTATGAAGAAAAAGTTTGCTGTCATGACCAGGGGGCGGGCAGTTTCACTCCGGTCCCCAGAAGAGCACAAGATTTTAGGGCATTTTCTTTGTTGCTTTGGGGCACTTTCAAGAGCCACTACCTTAAGATGTCCAAATATATTTTACATTGTGCATTCATATTGTTTAACATATTACATTTACTTCTGGAGCTAATTACTGTTGCCATTAGGGATGTTGTTTGTGTTATTTTCTTGCAGAAAATACGTTTTGGTAATAACTTGGGTAACACTACAAGAAAGTGATGCAACTTAAGTTAATCTAATCCACTTTCTTGTACATTTTACCTCACAAGTTATGGTTTAGTAATTTCAGCATATGAGTGGGCAGAACATATTGATTTCACATTAAAAAATGTCAAATGAAATTTAGTGAACAAAAACATCTGTTACAGTTACACCGCTGCAGTTTCCACAATTCTACAGTTTGTTTTAACAGACCACGTCTGGTTACAATATATTGCTAAATATATCTAAAAGGGGAACCTGCTTCTTTTTATCCATTCAATTCTGTCTTTATCATGTGTTTTATTGTTACTTTCTATTTCATTTTATGCTGTGCTTGATTTTTTTTAAACATTTTTATAAATGACCAAGCATGGCACCTTTACAGATGATGAGGTAAAAGTGCACCACTCCCCACCAGCATAAGAAAGGGCAGGGAAGTTAAAGGGATTATTTCAATAAAAAAGAAAGTGGATGAATAAATGTTTATATTCCTTTAAGTGAAGCCATCTGCACCAAACCTCTGCCCTTATTTTTATCTCCCTAACCCTCATTCTAAACCTTTCTCCTTTGCGAAAGCTTTAATTATAATAAGAAATAATATTGCTTGTGTTGCCCACAGCTGGGTGGTTTGCCACTCCCAAATGTAAACAGGAACAAATTAGTGCAATCATTTTCAGAGGTCCAGAGATTGTAGCTACCAGAGGTATGTCATTATTCTGATTTTGGGAGCTCAGTTACACAGTACAAAAAAAAAAACATGTCATTGTTTTTGGGTATCTCATATTATTTTGTTGTTTTTTTACACTTAACTCTTGTTGTCCCCATTTCAAATAACAGACACCAATATTTTTCAATATTCTTAACTGTGCTACAGAAACCATCATGCCGATGGCCACAAACATGTCTGTGAAACCATGTGTCAAAATAACAGCACAACATCTGTGGAGCCCAAGTATTATCATAAGAGGCTCTTAATGGGAAACAGGTCAGAAACCCAAACAGGTGGACAACCCTACAAAAATCACCCTCGAGATAAAAAAAAAAAAAAAAAAAAAAAAAAAAAGGTAACCACTATTCCCAGTCCACCCTTTTACCTTAGTAAAAGCATAGGAAAGTTTCCTTTTGTTTGGTTTATGTTTCACCTGCTTACAGCTACCACATTAAAGAATGGCCAACACAGTCTTTTGACTGAGCAGTGATTGAAGTCAACCATGAGTAATGGTTCCTTTGTGCGCGTGTCACATGAACTGCAGTAATACAAAGACTGTGACTTCAGGCTAAGACTGAGACGTATACTTTCGCACAAACAACCATACTACGTAATGCGGTCAGTTTGGCAAACATTCTATTATTAAAATTGTTAATGCCTGTGGCATTTATTAACTTGGCTCATGTTAATGATGCTGTGAGTTATTATTATTTATTTTTTTTTAAAAACATACAGCAATTTAGAAAGTCACAGAGATATAAATATACAGACTGGCATTTAAACCGCAAAAGAACAACGATAATTTAAATGCAGAAGAACAACTGTGTAAATGCCAGTGCCAATGATGAAAAATTTAAACAAGCCACAACAAAGTACTGTCAAGCGTTTTGGAATATCCTTCATCTACATAGAAAGATATATACAATTTCTAGGATATGGTATGTTTGTCTTTACTCACTCACTGAAGCAATAGTATTCTTTTTTGTTGACAAGTCTTGCATTACAATACAGTAGCCTACTTCACCTTATATGTATTTCGCAGATTAAATTGGAAACTTGTGCAGCGTCCATTGCCTTCTGCTGTACTTTCACTTGCAACTTCACTGTATTACTAATCAGTATCCATCTATTACGGCATTGCATTAATTCAAATATTGAGATATTGCAGTAATAATAATAAAAACAGAATATATAAACGTCTGTCTTAAAAAAGAGTCCAACAACAGATACTGTGAACTGACAATAATAATGCAGAAAAACAAACATAATGCATTGTAATGCGATATTTTAATGCAGAACGAAATTCACTTCACTGCCAATACCATAACAAAAAGATATATTCAAACATGCAAAAGTAAATAAAAGTTACCAGGAGCTTTGAAATGCAATTGATTATTTCACTTTTCCACCTGAACAACAGATAGGTTAAACGTCGATAGCTTCCTATGAGTGCAGTTGTTATTGCTGTAATGAAACGGGTTAAATAACTCCGATTCAAATTCTATGCAAGTATTTACAGATATATGAATTGGTAGAAACAACAAACTTTACCTTGTTTATAAAACTGTTGGTGTCCACAGTGCGTTCATGAATCCCGTTCCCGAATTCTCTTTAGAATCCAATTCTTTGGAACCTGGTCAGTTAGAAAGAAAAACTCCCCGCAGTAAAGTTCTAAGACCATCCATTCATGTTATATCCTGTAAATTTGGATTATTTAGAGTACAAACAAAAAGCCCTTAAAATATATACATTGAAAAACAGTCAGAATGGCACTGTGATGCTCGCCTACTGTTGATGGTTCGAGATGACTCCAGTATGAAAACATCACAACAGTTCAGGATGGTGAAAATGAACTTGCCTCCGCGCACCAGTCCAACTCTCCTTGTGATCTCATCACTTCAGTAACCAATAAGGGACTGAGGACGCTTCAAACTAAACGCAAATCTTTAAACACACTGGGACACACAGAAAACACAAAACAACCTGTTTTGTAATTTACAGCGGAACACTGGTCGCTGTGTTTGGGTGTTTTGTTGTTCTACACAGTAATATGCATAGGCTACGGGATTTTTTTTTTTTTTTTTTTTTAATCAGAAAATGTTTAACTGAGGAAACTGGGCGATAAACGAGTCAACGATTTTTTTTTTTCATTTTTACACGGACAAATGAAACATTTAATCCAATTTTGGGGATAAAAAAAGTATCAAGCTTTACACATTATGTCTCAATAAAACTTTAGTAAATATTGGGAACCGTATTTACTTGAATAAAAAACAAACAAAAAAACGGTAATATAGCTAACATTTCATTTGACGCTTAAATAAGTACTAGCATATCAATGTACGTACTTATTTAAATAAAATGTTATGCAAACGCAACACCATTTAAATAAAAACTAAACATGCTCTCAGTCATTCAAAGTGTTTGCAGCTACTCTGCATAAAGCACAAGTGTATTTCATTTTAAAGCATGTTCTTCAAAAACAATGGCCAGGTTTTATTTGGAGCAGCGATTTTTTTTAAGATACAGTTTTGAAATGGCGGAGTGTAAGCTTTAATCAAATATGAAATATACAGTAAACATATACATCCATATTTATGTAATACAAAAAACTGCTCGTGTGCTGCAGGTAAAACTTTAAAATCACTTTTTTTTTTTTTTTAAATCATATTATTGTGCGCGAAGTGCACAGCAAATTCATGTCTGTGAATCTGTCTCCATCTAGCGGTCATACACTTCACTATACTCCTTTTCACAACCTCAGCACCTTGGATAGGTCTTATCCTTAGAAGTCACCGCTCTCTTTCTCAGCGTTGTGGCAGGTTCAAAAGTAGATGACCTCATTAGCACACCTGTCAACTCTTATTTGACGGAACTCTCCGGTTTTTTGGACATTTCTCCCGGGACAGATTTTCTCCTGTATTATAACGTTGCAATACCACGTTGTTGTGTGTTTTTATAACTACTTTTTTTATGACGGACTAAATTAATTTAAAGGTTTTTTTTTTCTTGTTATAAAGTAGGTGCCATAGCTAGGCCTTTGATGAAGGGGTCAACGTGCAGCACTAAACTCACTCTTTAGGTTTGTTGTGTGTTAGAAGTAGGCCTACTAACGCCAACTCTGTGTTTTGCTGTCATTAAAAACCAAATATAGTTGCCTGCTTAAAGAGTATTGTTGGCTGCTGCCAAATCAGCCACCTGCAACTACAGTAATAAAAACCACAGGGGCCTAGCAAGAATTTGATTGTGGAGCATGTCATGGTTGTTTTCCTGTTTGATATTTTACCCTTTTAAAAGCAATTAGGAGCAGCGTATCAGTCTGTCGTTCAGTAATAAAGTGGAATAGTTGTATGCCTTTGTCTTATGTTGGTATTCACTTCAATTCAGGCCACTAAGATTTTAGTTTACAAAATTCCCTTATTTTGAAAATTTGCTGTAGTTTCTAGATGGGAAGCATTACTTAAAACCAGTGTAATACAGATAATACAAAGACTTGGTGAACTAATTATGTAAAAAATGTATGCACTGCCAAGTAAAAATACTGAGCAAAATACTACATTTAGAAACATTATGCAGTCTATTTTAATAATATAATCAGAGATGTTTATATACTTGCACTGTGCTTATTAATAACATACATGTACTTTTCTTTAACAGACATTCCACTGTTTTTTTATTATTATTATTTTCTTTACCAGTGTTAACAATGGGGTCCAGTAAACAGCTGCAGAATGAATATCCTCCTCTCGTTTGTAACCTTTCTTATGTTTTTATTTTGATGCTACTTACGATTTTTCAGGTTAAGCAAAACACTATACAACAAGATCTCTGTATTCAAATTAAGGCAGAGCTTCGCATAGCAAAAGACTGCTTTCATTATAATTTTAAAAAAATGCAATGTTCACTCAAGGTATAAGATCTCTCCTCAAGAAACTCTTCAATTGGAATACCTTTGGACAATATGGTTATATCATCATGATCAGTATTAAAAACATTATTAAAGCTATTTCAGCCACCTCCTCATATTATTTTGTTATTTATATGAGCTTATCATTTATTTTTCTTTGTGAAGCTTTCTTCTTTCTTCTAGTTCAGAATGTCTTCCATTCAGGATTCTACTTTCAGCAGCTCAGCAGATTTCTGTGGTTATATCGGAAAGAAATAAGCAGAACAACTGGGTACAATTCTTGAATGTTAGGGTGGATAAGAAACCTTCATTCTCAGAATATAGCTCTTCGCTTCTGCACCTTGTCCAGAGCCTTTTTTACAGTTCCATTGTTACCTCCTGTTTTGAAAGAAAAAACGTTCTAATAGAACAAGGATGTTAGTAACATACATTCCTGCCATAGCTGTAACTACAATACTAAACAGTGTCTTGAAATAGATCCTCATGACTTGCAGCATCTAGCATCATGGTCCATCATACAGTATATCGCCAGATTGGGATTCTCTTAGTCACTTTTGCTAAAGAATGTCATAACCAAGTTTTATCACAATGGTACATTGTTCTAAAGTGTGACATACGGACCGCCGTCCCCACTAGTTAAAAAGTGTTACATGCGGATACGCCAAGACAGACAGTAACCCGAAGAATAACAATGATATTATTAAAACTGTTATTATACTCAAAATGAAGTCAACACTTAAAACTGTCCTGGTGACAGGATGTTTGTTCTAGTTTCTTTCCGTGAGTCATGACTACTCTACAACAGATATGAGAGTCTACTCACCAACAGCCTCGTGAAGTGCAAATCCTTTGAGAGAAGAATCCTGCAATCTCTTCAAGAATGATACATAACCATTCAGGCCAAAAAATAAATACAAAATCGCACTACCAAAGTAAAATATCTAGACTTGTTGTACATAAGTATCGTTTTAATAGAGGTAAATAATTTCATTAATTTAGTTTTTTTTTTTTTTAAATAGCATTAGTTTTTAATTAAAGTTTATAACAGTACATTTATTAGTGTCAGTTGAGCAGCAATTATATTGTTTAAATTGTATATTGTTTAACATCTTTTAAGGTAATGGGGATAATTTTTGCATTCAGTAATATACAGGATGATTAGAAAGTAAGTTTACCACATCAATGATTGGTTTGTTGATGTGGTAAACTTACTTTCTAATCACCCTGTATATATAAATAGCATGCAATTGTGTAAGCAGCTGGATTTTTGTTTTCATTACAAGCTCTAAAAACAATCAATGCTAAGATATTCCTACGGACCAACTCTATGAAAAACTAATCTACAGAGGCATTTTGATTTCTATGGTTCTTGTGTTCAGTTGTGTATCACTGGTGTTACGCACATAGTAAAATTAATGTATCTGTTAATCTGTTGTTGTTAATTCTGTTTTGGAAAGATGTCGCTCCTTACATTTCAAACGCATAATGCAATAACATAGGACCATAAATTGCTAAATTAAGGTATATTAAGGACATATTATTTAAGGATATATTATACCCAAACATATTACATAAATACAAATTCTGATACTTGCTGACGAAAGTGACATAAAGATTTAGAAACGTATACTGTATCTCTTTATACTGTATGCTTGTTTATCATGAGAGACAATTGCATTACAAACATTATCCACTTACTTCATGTCCTTGTCCTTCTAATTGAAACTTTCAAAAAATGTTCCGCAAGGCAGGGATTCCCTTTACAGATATAAGGCTGTGCAAATAAAATGGAAGTGTGAAATATATGGGCCTAAGACTTAAGTGCATTCAGATGCAATGTTTACAAATATCCTGTGGGTGGCAGCCTAGTTCACTTAAAAGTTGTCATGCAGCAAATACAGTATGTTTTTGGAATTCTCCAATAACGAATAAATAAATTGCAAGTGAGTTCAACAAAGCACATGAGGATGTATTGTGTTCAACAATGCAGAATGTGACTTACATGAAAAATGCATTATTTGACTGTACTGCTTTAAACGTCTGTTAAAGCCATTCCTGCATTTGCTTTCCTTTCCTTTTTAGTGCCACTTTGTTACTTCCATATAAACGTAATTTGATAGAGTACATAGAAGATCTGCACTTCCCGAACATTATACGACTCTCATTAAAGTAAAACATGTTTTAAAATTATTCTGAGGATGGGAATACAAATAATAATAATACAATGAAAAGTGGTTCATTCAGGTAGAGATCGCTAGCTTTGTCACTCTTCATTTCTATGGTTCAATATTTTGTCTGTGTGGGATATCTCAACAGATTATTAAATGTTTGACCCTCGGTTGAAAGAACCTTAACCTTAAGAACCTCTTGAAGACACCTTTACCCTGTGGTTCTTTTAGGCACCTAAATGTTCTTCTAAGAGAGTAATATGTCTACTTAAGGCTATACAATAAATGCTATTGATTTCCTGACCTAACCATGTCTTGCTGTTATAATTAGGTACATATTCAGAAACCCTTGAGAAAAGATTGTAACAAGCTCATTGTAATGACCAGGTGTTGAAGTGCATTAGTATTCTTGTCTCAACATTGTTAAATTGAGACTTTATTACCAGGTCGTGTTCATTAAATCTGTCAGGTAGAGCTTTATACATCTGCCAGATAATCCCCAAGAGGAAACAACAGTAAAATGAAAAGAGAAAAACTATAAAAAAATACATATATATATTATTTTTCTCTGTGACAGTAATATTTTTTTTCATTTTCAAACTTGTACATGGAATAACATTATTATTTATCAGCAGTTTATCAAAATAAACTATAGTTAGCTGCAGTATAACTACACTGTAACTGCAGAGTGAGAGCACAGTTGTGGCGTGGCTAGCTATATTGTACTCTGTTGTTTGTATCGCTTGGTTTTTACTGTGCAGTCCCACTGCTCTGGGGCCCATTTCATTAAAGCTCTGTGACTTCCACGTACTTGCGATGTGCTTGCGAGGACTGATCTCCCCAGAGTTCACACATAGATCACATGACAGAATGCTTTGTCTAAAAATTCAGCAATGTGGCTAAATAATCCAGGTTAATCCAATGCTACAGAAAGCCCAATTATTGTAACCTGTGCCAGCACTAACAAGTCTTTTTGTATGTGTTTTTATCTGTACCAGAAAAGCTGAGTCTTCCCTTTTAAAGAGCATGAAGTCCTGAATGTATCTGCCTCACCATCGACCATCCTGTCATAGTAATGTTAAGGATATTCTTTCAACATAACATTAAAGTGACTGTTCGTTAAATAAATGTTTATTGGAACCTACCACACCGTGGTATACATTTAAGATTATGTTCGTGGTTTTTCTAACATCCAAATGCATTATGGAATTTAATCTTTTTGTCTAAAGTAATGTTTAAAATTGAATGCAAATGTACAATGCGTAATTCAACAAAATGCAGAACAGAACATGTTATGATAAAATTGAACCTTTCAGTTCATTATTTTTTTTATTACATATGTCAATTTTTACAACAAGCAGAGCATCATTGGTATGATTTTATAGATCCACTGCCATGCACAACAGCCCGTAATATTTATGTTACACGATCCCAGACTGTCCCCAGTTTGAGAACCCTGCTTTTAGTGCTGTACACGTGAGTCCTAAAGGCAAGTAGTATTTTGTGATTGACAGCAATTGAATAGTCTGTAAACCAATGAAGAACAGACAGAGCTATACGTTCGACCAATTGAGTTCGTTGAATTTGTGGATTGATCTTCCGTCATTTCACCGGTCTTCCTGGGACGGTCATGTAAGAATTTCTAGATCCTGTTCGTGAATGTGCGGAGAGGTTTAACTTGTTTATCAGTGTGCTTTAACATTTCAGTGTCTTACATACTGTATGTGTTTTTGAAAAAACAAAATGTATAGACTATTAGTCTGCAGTGCAGATCTCAGAAAGTGAAAAATAAAATCAGTGTAAAATTACAGGAGATTATTTTAAAGACCGAAAGACGTAGTTAAATTATTAAAAAATATACAGTATGTGCGATCTAACTAATGCGTGGTTATGGTCAGTCTACGCAAACCGGGGTATTGTTTACATTTATTGATAAACATGATATAATTTTCTATGCAGTCGTCTGCAACAACGGAGACTAACCCCAGTGCAACCGGCCAATGGTGCTAATAAATGAGCAAGATGCTGTATATACGTATGCTCTGTAGTTAACCCGTTCACAGCTAAAGTTCATAATGTATGTTTCTTGTTTGGCCCTGAACAGCTCTTGCAGGACAAACATGGAGTACCTGTAGGGATATTTTATTGGTTACCCGTGAAATTCAGTTTATAAGGCCTTTACTCTCATCCCTGCAAAAATATATTTGATGTTTTAGGTACAAGTCAATTGAGATAAGAACAAAAAACCTCAACATCACTTCGCAAATGGGTTTATGTGTTCCCTACAACCAGTGTGAATTGTTTAAATAGAGGTCCAAAATACTACATTTACTAAGTGTTTCAGTGTACTTGCTTATAATCATGTCATTGCACACGTTCAGGACACATACACTCTCAGGAACCTTTAGCTTCTGAAACTTGAACTGGCAGCCCACTCACAGTGCTGTTTCAATTGGTAGGACAGGTTATTGGTTACGCTCTGCACAGCTGAAGTCTATATTAAACCTGTACTGTAGGTGTTTTATTGAGGGGATATACTGAGTCCCTTGTTAACACTGCTAAATACAATTTAAAATACAGAGTGGTTTGCAAGTGTAATGGTTTCTGTATTCGATATACTGTTAAGATAATTAAAATAGACCCCAAACCTTAAATTTAAATCTTAATTTAAATCTGAAAGCTTAGTTGCTGTATGATGCCAACCTTCACACCATATTAATTGCACTAGAACCAAGTAAATGTGCTCTTAATTAGTGTCAAAGCATTTACTATAAAATAAAGCAAATAAAATGTTCTGTGTGCATTTCTTTACAGAATCACAATGTATAGGCTTATGCTGAATACCCTTGGACAGGTAAAAAGCAGCGCTTTGTGGCTCCGAAGACTGTCAACAGCAAAGCATTTACCTGTCTTAACCTTGTTCACCAAGGTAATGTAAGCATTGAAGAGCATTCTGTTTTGCAGGAAAGATGTACAATGTTTCTTACTGTTGATCTGAATTTTAAAACTGAAGTCACTCATTTATATCGATATTTAAAAATATTTTGAAAGAATTGTATTTTTTTTAAAAGAGAAACACTGTACTGTAGAATGGCAATAAAGAAAGATCTCTTTGTTAATAATGGCCAGTACTGTATCTATGAAACAAAAAACTTTATTTAAATGTACAATAAATCTTAATACAACAATTGCTTCTACAGAGTCAAGAGAAATGGGTTCGTAATACTGTTTTGATTTAAAATGTTACTGGAAGTATTGTATTTATGTATTTAATCTCTTAATCTTTCTTTCAGTATCCTTGTCCGCTTTGTGATGAAGCAAAGGAGGTTCTTGAGCCATATAAACACAGGGTATGTATTGATTACACACATTCACAAAATGTTGCTAATAATACTAATAGTCACTTAGAGTGTAAAATCACGAAGAAGATGAAAAAGGCCTGTATTGACATGCTAACTGGCTGTGACATCTGCTGTGTGTCAGTCATAGCAGCGGTTATATAATGAGTCCTAATCACACAGTGTTACAATCTGGGATTACATTTTATTTGTGTTGTGTTACCAATAATTTGATCATAGTAGCTGTAGAAAATCTCACCCTCTCGAGACAAACCAAACAACAACCCATGGGTGAACTTCACAATTTCATCTTAAAAACAGAGCAATTCAGCCCATTCTGTCCTTCAGAATTATGACTGCCAGATGAAGGAGTGCAGTTAAGTGTAGAACAATTGAAATGTCCACAATGAATATAAAAACACCCAAATGGTGACTGAAGTTACCAATTAAAGGTGTGCTTTAGATTCAATGAGATCTACTCAATTGACCTAACCTGTAGTACATCTAAATACTGCTGCCATTTAAAATTATTCAAAAATGAACATTCCAGAGATATTTTTTTTTCATATTCTTTCAGATTTAAAAAGGTTAGACGCACTGTTGGATGTTTGATTTTCATAACCTTGGGCCTTTGCTAATGGTTTAAACAGTGCTGTTACTGTGATCCGCAGCAGTTCAGATCAATTAGATTTACCCCAGTGAGTCTTCTAGAAGAGTAGGTTTCAGGTTACTTAAATGCCATTATTATTTATGACTTTCCTGTCCTTATTAATTTAAAGTTTATAAAATACTTGGTGGAATAGTTCCTTATTTTAAACTAGGCATAGAGAGTAGAGCAAGAACGCAAGTTCAAAACAGAAGATAAGAATCGCTTTTTGGCCCAATTTACTGCTTTGGTGTTCATTGTGTGTTAGCAGGAGACAAGCTCTTGTTATTCTCAACATTTCTTATGATCATAGTAGGTTACTTTGACACTGAATAGTGCTACAGACAATAAATACTTTTTTTGTTTTGTTTTGTACTTCAAGTTTGTCTTGCAAGAAGTGGACATCACTCTGCCAGAGAACACAGTGTGGTATGAAAGATACAAGTATGACATCCCAGTCTTTCATTTAAATGGACAGTTTCTGATGATGCATAAAGTTCAAACGCACACCCTTATGAAGAAGCTTGAAAGTATAGAAGAAAAGGAAAGACCAAATCAACTGTGACAAAATCCTGGAAATGTCAGGAAACCCTTTTGTTAAATATTATGTTGAAAGTGGTAACGTGATTGTAGCTAACAAAATCATTTTACACATTTTTCAGCTGTGCACATCTATTCTCTATACAGGTCTCAATGTGTAGTTATGAAATAAATCTATGTTTTAGCAAACATGTTAGATCAACTTTCATTTTTAAATGATATCTGTTACTACTCTAGTTAAAGAAATATTGGATGCAGGCCTTGCTTTTATGATAATTTCACCTGGAGAATGAAACTGTGCCCACCTCTTCTCAGCCTTCTTTTCTGTGAGTAACTAATTGACTGCTTCCCCTAATGACTGTTACTGGCTTTGCAGCTGGTAACATTCTTTGACCTACAATAGAAGACACTGCTGAGATCACATGACCTAGGATGCATGACAAGTTTTCTGTAAGGGAATGTAAGCAAACAAATAACTTTCTTTTACCTAGTATAGTACCAGATTTGTTTTTGTTTTTGTTGTTTCCCAGTTGAGTGTTTTATATTATTATTAGTTTATTTAGCAGACGCCTTTATCCAAGGCAACTTACAGAGACTATGCATCAGCTGCAGGGTCAACGTCTCACCCAAAGACGGAGCACAAGGAGGTTAAGTGACTTGCTCAAGGTCACAGTGTGTGAGCCTGAATTTGAACCAGGGACCTCCTGGTTACAAGGACTTTTCTTTAACCACTGGACCACACAGCCTCATATTAAGATATTAAAGCAAAAAGAGCAGTGATGTGTTGTAATGTAAAGGCCCCCATTTTTCTATACGGAACAGTTTGCTCCTTTTGGCATATCGTTGTTTTTTTTTGTTTGTTTGTTTTTTTAATTTATATGGTCGGTAAGAGCAGTATCTTCCTGAATGAGTTCTTCTATTTGTTTGAAACAAATTATAGAATCATATCAGCTTCAATCACAATGCCATCTAACCACTGAAGACACAAAAACAGAAGTTACGTCTCTGCCATGCTGAAGGTAGTCAAGGCTCCCTCTAGTGGATATCCTGGGGCGTGTTTTTAACATGTTCTAAAAGCTTCAAAAACTACTACATAATGTAAGGTGATCATATGGCTCTGTGTTCAGCGGGACAGTTTGGGATAGTTCAGGCTTTTCAACTCACAACCCAATGCATTCTGGTCAGCGTAGTCCTGCTTCTCTTAAAGGTAAGAATGGTACCTGAGACAGGTAAAATGTACCAGAATTCATTGGGTTGCAAGCTGAAAAGCCTGAACTATCATGTTGTTGATATATTGACATATCCTAATGTAGTGAAGGGCAGATGATCTCATTTCAGTCCACATCAGAACACAATTTAATAAAATGGTTGCTAAGCACCTTCACAGACCTCAAAACAAGAAGAACAAAGACAAGCCAAGGACTAGAGAGAAAGTGATTCATCTGTCAGGCTTGAGGGATGCTCAGTACAATGGGGAATACCTGCTTTGTGGAAAGACCTTCAGTTTCCATTTCTGACCATTCATCAGATTTCATGAACACGAAAAAAACTGTGCACAAGTGATACACATTTTATGAATGAATGAATAAATAAATAATTATTATTTATAAAAAATAACTTGCATGTAATACTGTAGTAACGCAATACTGACAATACGTACAATTTACATTTCATAGGACATATTGTAGCCAACCAGCATGGTGTTATGTGAAGACACACTCTTACCACAGGAGGCAGTGTATCACAATTTGCCGTTAATCGCAGGATATTTTGTTCACCAGCGGGGATTAAGTGGCTCGCATTTACTGTAATACAGTAAGTAGATGATTATCCATGATCATCCACTAGGAGGTACAATAAGACCAGGCTCAAATTTAGACCCGCCCCACACTGTTTGCTCACTGGTGGTGATCCTGCTTCCCCGCATCGAGTCGATTGGGTCCTGCGTGATGTCATTCACTTCAACAGCTGGGGGCCTGTCTGACTCAGTTACACTGGCAGCTAGCTTAGTGAATTGAGGAGTTTGAAGAAGCGCTGAATCCGAGTTACAGCAGTCATTGAGAACATTTGTTACTTCAAGAGTCTGATTATTTCTAGTCATCTCAAGAAATAGTTATTTTGGCACATGCTTTGAGCAAAGGGGGACTGAAAAGGTAAGCAATCATAATAATGGCTTTATTCCAACAGTTGAAATTGACATACATCTGTAAGAATACAACTTTTATTCAGTAGCGTTATAGATAAATGATGTAATTTTTAAAAGCTTCGATACAGTGAATAATAACAACTGGATTGAGTGCTGTCAGCATCGGGTTTGCACTGTACTGTTCGAACATCAGCGAAAATGCATGTGCCTGTGTGAATGCCTGCTCCGTTCAATTGAAGTGGAACTCCGTTTTACAAACCTTGGGCAGGGGAGTTATTTAAACTGAAGTGGAAGGTTAATAAAATAGAGGATTTTCCATTAGTACAAATACAATTGACTGTTGTTGTGTTCTTCGTTCTGCATTGAACGTACAGTAACATGCTTATTTCCATGTAACAACCCATTTAAAGTTGAATGTAAGCGTTTATAATTTAAACGACGAATTATGCATAATGTATTTATATATCCATTAACCATATGTACCAAATATTAATTCAAAAACATGTTATACGTGGTTATGTCGTTTTGGTACCCAGTGTAACATGATTATATATATATATATATATATATATATATATATATATATATATATATATATATATATATATATATATATATATATATCATTGCATTAATAAATAATTCAAATTTGTAGAAGTGTGATTTAATTAAAACATTTATTTTGGACTGTGTTCAGGCTGGAGACTTGTTCATAATAATGTTAATGTGAACGTCAATGTTTTGAATTAGAAGTTCCATCACATAATCGTTTTGTGAGGAGTTATTACTTTTCAGTGGTAAATCTTTTACTCATTATTCTGGGAGTCTACTCAGCCCAAAATTCTTGGGGGGGGAAAAGTCTTTAAGAGCAGTGTTAAAATCCAAGATCAGAACAGGAAGTTTGGTGAATACTACTACAGTAGGATACATGATATAAATTTGCTCAATAGTAGTACAGTAGGATGCATGATATAAGTTTGCTCAATAGTAGTACAGTAGGATGCATGATATAAGTTTGGTCAATAGTACTACAGTAGGATACATGATATAAGTTTGCTCAATAGTAGTACAGTAGGATGCATGATATAAGTTTGGTCAATAGTACTACAGTAGGATGCATGATATAAGTTTGCTCAATAGTAGTACAGTAGGATGCATGATATAAGTTTGGTCATTAGTACTGCAGTAGGATACATGATATAAGTTTGCTCAATAGTAGTACAGTAGGATGCATGATATAAGTTTGGTCAATAGTACTGCAGTTGGATACATGATATAAGTTTGCTCAATAGTAGTACAGTAGGATGCATGATATAAGTTTGGTCATTAGTACTGCAGTAGGATGCATGATATAAGTTTGCTCAATAGTAGTACAGTCGGATGCATGATATAAGTTTGGTCATTAGTACTGCAGTTGGATGCATGATATAAGTTTGGTCATTAGTACTGCAGTAGGATACATGATATAAGTTTGCTCAATAGTAGTACAGTAGGATACATGATATTCTTGTACTTGTACTATTTTATTTGTAGTTATTCCCATCGGGTACACATTGGACGTAAATAGATTTGATTTATGTCAGAAGTATCGGGTGGTTAAAAAACAGTTAACAGTGAAATGTGGGAGGTAGTACGGATGTAGCTACATGCCAAGTTTCATTAGGTCTTTGGTGCACAATTTTTACTTGCATTATTCATGAACTGATCAAGCAACCTGTGAACCTCTCTTGAGGAAAGACGATGTTAGAATATTTAAAGATGGTACATTTTCATGAAACGTGAAGGACAATGGCACTATTTGAGCACCATTGTCTAGCAGACACAGTCAACCACAGTAATTGTGTGGTGTGATTTGAGCTAATGTCCACTGGGGGTTAAGCTGTGGCCACCAAACTCATCTCACCTTGAGTGACCTAAACCAGGTGAAAAGAATGAGTGGCTTGCTAATTATCCCACTTCACCACCTAGATCCCCTATCGTGGTATTTTGGCAACATCATTTTGGATCAGCTCAGTTTTAAGTTTTGAGTGAACACATTGTTGAATCAGTATAATTATCGCTCCATGTCTGTACAAGTTCTACTTGCTTTTCAGATTAATTTAGCGGTATTCTGTTTGGGCTCAAGGGGATGTCCCATTTACAGGGCATTTCTTCTGTAAAAAAAAAGTGCAACAAAGAATCTTTCATCATGCACCTACTTGTTAAAAATAGCATTTTGTGGCTAATCATGTCTTCCTGTTTTTTTATAACATCTAGACATTAAGACACAAAGTAGTGCATTTGTACACAATTCAAAATAACTTGCATTACTCATCTATATGTCAAGATTAGGGGAATCTACTGCAGTTTCTAATGCCTTTTGTGCAAACTTTGTGGCGAACAATATAATCAAATAGGCATGTTCCTCTTTACATTTTGAATGTGCAAGAGATGTGGGACACACTTGCAACCCCTGTCAATTTTAATTACACCCCACCCACTCGCCCGGCACCTAATAAATTGGCACGCAATGTTTCAAGAAATGCCACTCCTCATGTGAAATGGCAGATGTCTGCAGCCTTTTACTGTGTCCCACCCACCCATTGAATAATGACCCAGGTTATTCCCTAGATAGAAGATTCACGTGCACAGTCCAAAAAACATTTTCTAACCAAATAATCCTGAATCCCACCGTGCACTACAGTGTTAATGTCAAATTCTGTTTTTTATAATAAGGGTTACTATTATTTTGACAGCATATTCTGCTATATTTTTTTAACTGGGTCACTTTTGTGTCTTATAATTTCCAATGAGAGGTGAATCATACTGTTGTATTATTTGCCGGTTTCATATTAGACTACTATGTACTGAGCAGTGACATCCAATGCATCCAGACCTTTTCAGATATTGGAATTTATTTTCACTGTTGATTTGTGTCATGCATTTTAAGCCAACTGTCTTACCAATCAGCTTTTGTCTTGTCTTGATCTGCTTAGCCAGAGCACCACTATTAAATCTTGTGAAACATTAAGAATCAAACCATAAATTGCACATAAATGTGCATAACTAAAAGCAAAGGCACTTAAATTACTATAACATCCTTTTTCATAGTAGGCCAATAAAAAATCCCTTTTTCTGGCTTCCAACCCTGACAATGTATTCCTAAATGCTTAGTAAGAGCAATCGCAGCAAACAATATTTCACAGGGTAATAGTCATTTGAAATGGATGTGGTGTTGATGGAATAAGAGTGCTCTGTGTGCCACACAAACCGATTTAAAGAGACAGAAAATAGATACACAAAAATACGAATTATTGGCATGATAAGGCAAATTACATTGGCATTTCTTTGATAAAAAAAAGTTCAAAGCTAGTGCATGGGGCCACATGAGTTACTTTATCAAAATCTTCACATGGTGTACACAGTAGCAATTTGCCTATTTTATATATTTCAAGCCGATAGTCTGTCAGACTAGCTCTGATAGAACTAAAATCTCACTGCTTAAATATCAAAGCTTACTACTTTCAGATCTAAAGATTCAACATATAATTCCCATTTATGGCAATGGGTTTCCACCTCTGTGGTACAATCCCCCCTTCCCCCCCCCCCCCCCCCCCCCCCAAAAAAAAAAAAAAAAAAACACAACCTCAGATGGAATCAGGTCATACTCAGACAGAAAATGTACTGTTTAATGTACTGGTATTGTGTTGCTGCTGTAGTGAAAAGAGGATGTAACTGATGGTGCTTGCGGGCAGACTGTGCTGTGCACGTGCTTTTGAGCACTGTGCACTTTTGTATTTAAAGATATATTTGAAAGCATCTCTGAAAACCAGAAATTTACATAATAGTCTGTTTGACTTGGATTTGTTTTCAGCTACTCAACAGAATTAATCATAAGTTGCAGATCTGTCGTTTGAGGTCAACAGTCACTGTCTAATTTTAACTCCGAGCTCCACAGGTACTGTAGTGCGGTATTGGGGAGGTGGGTGGGATGGGAAAGATGAGGCAAGCTAAAAACAGACAGGATGAGGCAACACTAGATTTAGGGGTTAATAATAGACTGTAAGATACCACAAAATCCATGACTAATCTGAAAAGGCGTGAGTCTAGTATTTCAGTGAAGTTTGCAAGACTTACCCACTCAAATATGCAGTTTCTCATGATTTAACTTTTTTTTCAGAAAATGATTATTACCTCTTTTTTTACCACGTGGTTTAAATATCAAATTTATAGGAGCTACTTGTACACAGATAGGAGGTCTTGTGTGCCTGTAAATGAAGCTGCAAGTAAACCATTCAGAATTCTGTAGAATGAATAAAAACTATTGAAGACAGTGGTAGACAGAACACAGATAGTTATATTTGAATATAAACTTAAACATAATTCAGTAGTTCGGGACAAACACCAATCACAAAATGTTTTAGTACAAATATTTATTGTAGAAAATGCGGAGTATGCGATTTAACAGAAAAGTATGCTGTATATACACATTCATTTGGCATCAAACCTAACTTGGTTTGAGGGTTCGCTGCCTGGCCAACTGGACGAGGCTGAGACCCCCATTTGATAAAACATAAAAACTGTTATTAAGAAAGGTGGAGATGGGGAGGTGGTGGGTTACGATGAAATCAAAACGCAACTGAGAGATAAGTGAAGAGGGTATTTATAGTGCTAACAATTCAAATTAGCTAATGTGTAAATTGAATGATTCAATTTGGTGATGCGGAGATTGGTGTCTGACCCTCCTCCCGAACTTTAATTATAAATTTCATTTATGGGATTCTGACTGCATAAACATTTAGGGTAGGTTGGGGCATGAAGTATGTCCTGTAGTGTTTCAGTTACAAATAAAGTGAGATCAAACCTGTTTCGCTATACAAAATGCTGTTGGAATGTTAGTGGTCTTAAGAAAAGCATATAGTTGTAAAACGTTGCTAAGGAGTAAATTATAGAAAATAGGATGCAAGCAGCGTATTTAAAATAAAAAATAGTGCATACTATTTTGTAAATAGCATTTCTTTTAAATAGTTGACACTTTCTACTTGTTTTGGTATACACAAAAAAAATATTTTTTCCATTATAACTAACTGAAAATGTCAGTACTGCATTTGATTAAAAACAGAAAAAAACTATTTCTATTAAACAATAGGTATTTTGTAAATAGTAAAATAATGTCATGCCTATCCTTGTACAATTGTGTTTTTTTTTGTTTTTTTGTTGCTTGTTTTATACTGATAAAATGTACCTTTGCATTCCCTTCAGATGAGAGCTCATAGTGTTACATGGAAGCATGGCATAAATACTATACACAAGTACTATTACAGTAACTGTTGCACCGTTGCACGACCTGTCCCTAAGCGCAGTGTCAGAATTCCAACGTTTGAAAACTACGACCAGAAAGTACAACACTGGTCACAATAAAATATTCTTTAACATCAGACAAGACACACCTGTTTCCACTCAGGCAATGTGCCTGGAGGTACGCATTGTGAGCATCGGTAGCAGGTCACTCGAATCTTTTGGCCAGTCAGTGTATTTAAAACAGACACACACAATACTTGCTTCCATTGCTGTGTGGGTGGGAAATGACATAAGAAAGGCTTCTAAAGAGGCAGAAGTCTTTCAGTTGCCGTTAGTTTGTGTCTTTAATGGACACTACGAAGCTGGAATGCATTGAAGTTAACATGACTGAGGCACATCCAGCTCAAACAGAGCAGGTCTTCAGTTTCTTCAGTGTATCAACAGCCGCATCTTTATGAATCACTAACCAGCTGCTTTAGAGCTGAAGAGGCCACTTTGGTTTTAAAAGGTACAATGCCCAACATTACCATGTGTTTAATGGCACAAGTATGCTGAAGTGCAAGTGTTTACTCACTAAATGAGATTAAAAAAGAAAGGTTTGAAGACGCTAGTGCTGATGCAAATTATTACTTTATTCCTGTAAAACCTCAAGTTAATGAAGTGGGTGCGTTTACCTTGTCTGCAGTTTAATTAGTGAATCAATGTAGTTTTATGCTCGGATGCAGACAGACATGTCAGCACAGGAACACTTTTAGACTTTATGCAGTTGCACTTTTTAAAAGATACAGTAACATTATTGCTTTTGAAATGCAGTTACAAAACAAAATCCCAAGCAGCAGCAGCAGCCTTCATTCAGACTGTCTAATCCATACTATTTAAGTTTGATAATGGTAGTAATGTTGCTCTTGTACTTAACGCAGATTTTCTTAGTAGGTACTAAACATTTTTGTGTTGCAGCTCATCCAGCTCAGTTTTATAAGGAATGCACATAGCTTTGATTAAATCAGATGGAATGACACCTTTTTCAGTTCAGCATTTTTCTTTTCTTTTGTGCTGTTCCAAAGGGAACTCAGTTGGAGCCAGGCAACTAGATGGGTTATAGAAAGAGCCATTGTTTTTTTGTTTCAGGAGAAAGGTGGTTTCTTAAGATTGCAGTGGTCTGCCCTGGTGATCTGCATTTCTTAAATGGCAGGCTGGTTTTACATCAATTTGGAAAATAGTCATTGACATGAAAACAGCAATGTTCCCATTGTTGAAACGGGGAGCTTCAAAACCTTGCCATGTCAGTTCTGCAGTACAACTAGTAATTCATTTGTATATGTATTAAACATATAACATAATGTTTACACTGTCAGGCTGCACACTTTGTCTAAAAAAGATATGCTTTTCAATAGGCATTGAACGGTTTAAATATTCTTGCTTTTCCTGGATACAGTGACACATGGATATGCAGTAGATACTAGATGGTAATGCCATGTCAGTTTTGATTAAAAGTTGTTTCGTGGCAACTTGCCTCCCACTGTCAAGGTTATTCCCTTGTCTGCTTTTGCCTTTGTTAATAATGCAAACAGCTACCTGTTCATTGAATGTCTAATAAGAAATGAATGTCTTTCAGATCTGGCTCAGCCACTAGCTTGCTGTGTGAAATGCAGAAAGACTTCATTTAAACCACATGATTATTATATGGCACTCTTCCCAGTCATTAACCTTTTGGACATAGTGACCATAAAGTCTAGAGCAGTTGTGCATGTTTCTTGGTACCGCTTGGCTGAATGAAATTGGTTGTACCCCATTGGAAACAAGATCCTACAACTCATTAGGGTGATACTACGTACATATTCCCAAAACATTTGAATGCAATTATAACAGGTCTTCATCTGCTGGTATTACAACAGTACAGTGCAGCTCAATAGGGATTCAATTGAGGATTCATCTCTTTATATTGATGTCCAAATAATATTCTCAATAATCACCAACCGTATTCACTTAATTTGCATGTCGATTGCACAACAATTGATTCAAGCTTTCTGCGCTGCTGTGTTAACCCTTACTTGAGAAATGTTATGGACTGCTTTTTGTTACACATGTTGGCTGAAGGTGCCCAAGCTTTGGCGGATGTATTTAAATTGCCGATTGTCTTCATTCACAGAACTGTGGAAAAGTGCTAAAAACAGTCTCGTTGTGATTGTCCCCTCAGCCCCTTCCCGCTTATCATCAGGGTTAAATGTATACGGTAAATAAAAAGTGTGAAAGATGTAGATAGGCATTACAAAGCACTGTGGTTAACTGTTTTTAAAGCAGTTACACTTCTTGGCAACCACATCCTCAGGGTGGTTCTGCCACCTTGCTAAGAACGGTTGGTTCTGACCGTTTTTTAAACACATGGTGCAGCAGTATCAACATTGATAGCGCATTGGTAACACTACCACGCCAGCGTGAGGTTACATGTGTGACCTGACCTGCAAATAAAGCTGTGCCTTAGTCCTTTTAACTCTATGGGCATTATACATGTAAACAAACACATTATCAAACAGGCCCACTGTCATTTCAAAAGGCTTTATCAGAAGTAGGATGCAAATTGTTTATGTCTGAATATACTCATCAAGCTAAATTGTGCTGGTTTGTAAGGACACTACCAAGTCACTGAAATAATAGAATGGAAGGTTAACTTATATCCAGAGTACCAGTGCATTTCTAATGCAGTGTGGTTCTTTGGTATTTGTTCAGCATTTTACAGACGTTTATTGTAGGACCCCTTCTGCCAACATTTTAAATATACTAAGTTTTGTCATGCAGGGAGTCAATAGACTAAAAGAGTATGCAGTGAAAGCCGCCTCCAAATTACAGCCCTCTATAGTAGAGCTTTCTGAAAACCTTGCTGTATTGTTTCTAGGGGTATGAAGAGAAGACCTATACACTGCATTGCTAAGGCTGCTACATGGGACGCCCTACTTGAGTAATGCATGTAGTTTTCTAAAGAAGGAACATAGGAGCAGGTGGGCATGGAAACAAATAATTAATGTTCTTCCTGCCTAGTCATTTTCAAGGAAAGCAGAACAGCAATGTCATGTGCACCCCAGGAAGTCCTGTGCCATAACAATGTCAGAGTTTAGAGCTTTTCAGCCAGCACATAATAGTCCTGAAACTCGGGACAGTGTGGGACAGCAAAACATCCTAATCATTCAGGGACAGTCCTGGGAAATCCTGGGGTATTTGGCTATCATATCACCAGAACAGAACTGATGGCTTTGTAATATGAATGGGGGTGAGTTTGGAGCTAGGGGGGATTCAAGCATGCAGATTGTATTATACTGTACATGGGTTGAAAATCATTCAGTTTAATTTTTCAAAAGGTAAATCTGTCTAACTTATACCATATATTTCAGCAAAATGGGGATGCATTTCCAGATTGCAGTGCTCTTTTGAACTTGTTTGCAGCCCAGTAGTGGGTGATTCAAAATATTAATCGGAGAGCTGTGGAATATGGGCATTAAAAATGATATTGACTGATTTCAAGGGAATTATTCAAGCAATGCAAAACATCCCTCAAGTCTGATCTGATTAAAATACATGGCAGCTGGAGCCAAGCGACAAGCTGGTCCTGGATTTGGATGGAAAGTATTCCCCTGTGCCCGATTGAGCTCTTGGACCAGTGCCCAGTGCCCAGTGGGTATTCAAACTGATGGATGGACACGCACAAACTGTGATGACTGGCTTTGTTTTTGATACCGAGTAGGCATTCACTTTTGTCACAAGAAGAATACCTTAACAAAACTAAGCTAAAGCCATTGAGGGTAGATTTCAAAATACAAGGTAATCAGCATAAACCCCAGGCATTTAACCACAGAGTACAACAAGCAGTCATACATAAAAGGTATAGAACATGGAAATGTCAGTCTTCTTTTTAAAGCTATTTGAAATGCCGCTGAAAGGAAATGTAGAATATCAAGCAGTGTGTAATTTAAACTCTCCATCAAAAGTATAAGAAATGTGTGCTTAAGCTGAATGAGTTTTAATGAATGGTTTGCTGTGCTTTAATATATATATATATATATATATATATATATATATATATATATATATATATATATATATATATATATATATATATATATAAATTAAGAATGTATTTATATTCAATATTTTAGCTAGCAGCGCCATGAAAGGGCATATTGTAAATCATATGGGTAAAAAACAAGGTTTCTTCAAATGTTAAACATATTTGTAGACAGTTATAGAAAAGGTTATAGAGATGGAGAATAGCACACCCTACTGAGGTTCATACTGTATAGAAAAATAGGTAACTCGGAACGGCCACCAATCAACTAGACACACTGAGCTATTTGCTCCAAAATTAAATACAAAAAGCAGCAATTACAATTCTGAAATAAACAACTTCAGACGACTCACAAGCCGGAAAATGAAATGTTCAGTTTTTTATTTCTGGTTTGGTTTTTGTGTTGCATATACCGTACAATGATAGATGTTTTTGTGAACCCCCAAAAACTAAAATGTGGAAAACCAGCAACATATAGAGAGGTTTTATGTCTGTGCCATGTCACACCTACAATTTTACATTCATCTTGAGAAATATTTTTGTTGGGATGAAAGTTATAAATATAGATGTACTGTATAGGGGGGCATCTGGTGGTTGTAGATCATGGTGCTTGGCTTATTCATTACCAATACAGTGGCTATAATTTGTAGTGAGGATGTATGTCTCTGACACATACCATTTACATAATGTCGTTTTCTGTGATTTTTCTATCATTTGTGTACAGTGAGATTTCTGTGCAGTTCAGTCACTCATCTTGATCACTGTTTCCTTCTCTTCAGGCTGTATGTTTTCAGGCTGCCTTTGGGGTTTCAAGCATCATCAGATTCCTCGCATACTGTATCGTTACAGAAGATTGTAAAGCTGCTGGAACAGTTGCTTGGTATTCCGCCTAAAGATCATGACAGCTGATTCTCATGAGCCAGCCCTGCCACCAAAGATTATCATTTACCATTTACTTTCTCCTCACTGAAGTCTCCGCTACGTGTTTAAATGGGCACACTTTCACAGAACATTCCATGGTCTCTGGAAACGAAACATTAAATCAATAATTGCTTTTTGCTGCGTTATATAATGCAGCTCATTAAAATCTATATTGCAAGTACTTGTGGTGTGCAGAGAGCTGGAGATTGTGGTTGTCACTGGGTGGGGCTGCTTCTATTATTAACTGTCAGTGGCCTCTTTTCCCACAGTTTCTTTGCCGCTGGGAGTGCTGGGGAGGAATACAGTCCTAATTCTCAGTAGAGTTGCAGAAGATAGTACATAGTTCCAAGGTCTTTTGTCAAAAGAACAGTAATTATTTTTATGGTTTATAATTATGAAAGATACTCCCAGTTGTAGTTTCTCATGGTTCTCATTACTTGCTATTGGCTGGTGACTGGCTTTGTTTTTAGGGTTTTATTCTCCTACAATTTCCCTAAAGTTTCTATTGGCCAGGTCCCGTGTCTTTAGCAGTGCAGTATGATTATATCTATTGTATTTATTATCCTAATTACTGGTCACTAATTTCTTTAACAGATAAACTAACAGATACGTGTTTTCATTTCATGTAATTTCCTATCAATTTTATTATGTCCCTTCTAGAATGTTAGCCTGGTAAATGTATTGTACCATACCTCTATTGGCTTTACAATGCTTACCTTTACTTCACTATGCTTTATTAGGTTTTGCGATGCTTTCACTATTGTACACAGTTTCAGAACGCATTTGTGATGTAACTTGGCCCACGTACAGAACTAAGATATAAGAGGCTGAAACTCATGAACATTGTACAGCTAAACTCCCACTCTATTCCCAAAAATTCCCAAACAGTCTGAACATACTGTTTTCAAAGGATCCATGAGATGATTCAGAATGTATATTCCAGTTACTGCATGTGGTCTGTAGTTGATTCCTATTTACTGAACAGAGTAAAACACCATTTAACAAGAACTGTACATTATTGCAATTCAGGGTCTCTTAAACATTATAGTCAAGTTGTTAGTTTCTAAAAAAAAAAAAAAAAAATGAAATTGCCATATATTAGATTTCCTTCAATTGTTTGTTTAGTTTTGTAACATTTCTCTTCAGTAAATTTGTGACGCTTTGGATTAAAAGGCTTTGTTTTCTCCACAGTTTGTTTACTGTAGCCTGGGTGGTTCCTCAGTATATTTTACTACATTATCACAATTGCTTTTAATAATTAAGCATCCCCACAAGGGAAGCTTCTATGGGTTTGTCAACCTGTCCCTGCTGCTCCCCTAATATGGCTGCCATATGGAGGTCATGTGACTGATGAAGTTTCAGATGCATAGAGACTGTACGCTTCGAGTTATTGTCTTTATTTGGAACACAGCTGTATTCTTTTTTTTCTTAAGTTCCATTACCAGTATTGTCTAGTGAAAAGACTAAAATAGCTTTTAACTTTTGCTATATCAATCATACAGACCACATGGTTTGACATTCTCTGAATATAGTTCCATTACAGGTGATGGCCAGTGAACATTAGAGGTTCAGTGCCACATTGTTTTTTACAAACCGTTTGATCTGCTATGACGTACTGTACTTTTGTGAATGAAAAAACAAAGTATTCCCTGTAGTATTCTTTACCACTCTAGAGCGTGCTACAGGAGATGTTTTGTTTCTGTGACTAAAAACTACCATTTATAGTTATTTATGTACTCAAGGTCAGTAATCAATGTGAAACGAACAAACAATCATTCATAATATATTTTGAAACTTCAAACAGCTGTGTCAGTGTTAAATGAGAATTCAAGTGCAGTTTTAAATACATCCCAGAAGAATTCAGGCAGTTGCCTGACATCGCAAGATAACTTCTCCTGAGATGCTTTTTTGATAATGGGCAAAGTTATTTTTCATAAAGTATTAAGCTTGTTATGCTCAAACTACCAAATAATATTATAGACAATTCTTTTTTTTAGGTTTTTGTATTCTTGAGCTTCCATATGTCATTATCCGAATATATCAAATGCAATAAATGCATAAATAAATACATAAATAAATACATAAATAAATAAATAAATAAATCTTCAACAGAGAATCAGTTTGGTCAGAGTGCAGCCAAAACAGAACTCCCTGCCCACAAACTCATTCCATTGACTCACAGCTTGCTGTTTGTTGTTGTAACATAATTTACCACAAAACAAAAATGTAACATTGGGAAATATAAACCATTAAACCTAATTTAACATTGGGAAAAATATAACATTAGGAATCCAAGACAATTAAGTCATTTGATTGCTAAATATCCTGATGGTTGCTCAGTCTCCACCAATTTGCCATTAGCTATGGAGTAAAAATGTAAGTGCACAGCTCCTGTCCTCTGTTATATCCTGTGCTCATTATATGAATAAAACGCCAGCGTTCTGCAATTAAGATCGATTCTGGCTAAGAAGCCAGTAGATTGGCCTGTCATTCAGGAGGAGGGTAATAGACATGCTGATGTTGAAGGGTTTGAGGGGCAGACTCCACAGTGGCTTTGTAGATACGTAGAGTGGAAATGGAACAATGTTGAAAAAAAGGATTCAATTCTCATTTATTCTGCAGATGTTTTTACAAATTGTGCTGATAATTAGGCTCCTTGTTCTTCTAATCCTCCTGAGGATTGTGCCTTATATAAACCATGCTGTTAGTCTGAGTTAAAAAGGAAACTGCCTTTCATCAAACCGACTTGTCTGGAGGAATAATTTTGTTTAGTAAAAGGTGAATATATTTGATATGTTCCTTTTTTATTGCACTGATAACTCTAATTTTGTATTTGTATTTGAGATTAAGTGTTCAACATACTATGAAAATACATCATGGTTCTGTATGTGCGTCTACACTGTATATGTCCTACGCATATTTAAAGCTTCAGAATATGTACACATTCTTTTCCATATAGTTGTGACCTACCTATGCGTGGTTTCTGGCTTGTCATTGCATATGCAAGCAAAACCTATGGCGTCCATTTGGCTGAGTTTGATCAAACTGAACAGGCTTTTATTACAGGCTTTTACTGAAGTTATTGAACATGCTATCCATTTCTATCACTACAGAAAAGCATTCTCTTTGTGTGGTGTGTGTGTGGTAGACACTTTTTCTGGAATCTAACAGCATGGAGAAAGCTATCTGGAAGGTTTTCGGTCAGCCTTTGTTTAGCTCACAGTTTTATTTTTAGCACCGGCAGTAATCTGATATTTATTGTAAATAATTAAAAAACTCTTGTCCTGTTACAATTTGTCTCAGTTGCTGTCAAGCAGTGAGGACATGTTTTATGACAAACATTGTATTTGCTCCTAATCAGAGGGCCCAGAATTCCAATTCATCTATGTATGAGGGTTCTTCTCAAGGTAAGCTGGCTGGTGCTCTTTGGGTTGAGGGACTAATTAAATTACAATTCCTCCATTGTTGTTATCAAGTATGACACAAGAGATTTGCTGTGGAGATGTCAAAGGTGGTAAAGATGTGATGGCATTACATACACTGGTGAGAAGAATAAAAAAAAAGCAAATGCTACTGGAGTCCCATTTCTCAGAAATCAGTACCTTTTAGATCAGGGGTGTCAAACTGAGTTCCTGGAGGGGAGGGCCACAGTGTCTTCTGGCTTGTGTTCCACGCAAGCTCTCAATTACTTAATTGGTCGAATTATTTGATTAATTGGTCACTTCTCTTCAGGCTGCAAAATGTTTCATAGGTGTGTTTTTAAAATCATCAACTACAAAACACTGTGAAAAAATATTAAACATGTCCAGTTGAACAAATAATTAGATCAATTAAGTTAATTGAGAGCTTAAGTTGGAATGGATACCAGAAGACTCAGTGGCCCTCGAGGACTGGTGGCACCCCTGTTCAGTATAGCAAGAGTCCGATTTAGTCAGAATCAAGGTAACACCTGTATTATAGGTTTAGTAATGGGAAAACCTAAATACCTGTCCATTGTAAAAGTATTCAAACCCAATCCAGATCTTATTGATTCTTTACCAGTTTAACAGCTAATAATTGTCACCTTTAACCCTTTACATTTCTGCTGCAGTGCTGGTTATAATGATATTTCACATAGTTTCCAATACTAAAGAAAAAAAACTTACTGAACATATTTCAAAGGCGGTCGGGCGGCGGGGGCGGGGGGGGGGGGGTCTTTTGATGCAGTTCATTTGATGCAAGGAAATGACTTGCTTCTTATAATTGATAGGCACATCATTTCCTGTATATTTTATACTGCTGTTATTTTAACTAAACACATTTTTTTAGGGGAATTCTTCATGTTATGGATACCTGACCCAATAAGCTAGTGAAGGCTATACCGTATCTAACTGCAAGGGTATTTAAGATAAATTATTTTATATGCTGTGGATGTTTAGGTACTTTTTCATGACACTAACACTTGTAATGTGTTATTTCCTTGGGGATACATAAACTTGAGGCATGCCCTGTTTTAAAGTGTAACCAAAATATGGTTTCAGTGCTTTTGAGACATGACTAATAACCTCCTTGTCTCTGGTTAATGTAGTGTGTGCAGATAGTCTTTAAATGAATTGTTTGGGGTGCTAGTTGTTTAAACATAAATTCTTGAAAAGGTTAATAAGTCAAACTAGCTGTGTTTAGTCTAAGCTGGTTAGAATGTATGGCTTGTTTCTGTCGAGTGCTAAACCGGCCAAGTGAAAAAAGACTTTTTAAAAAACGAGCACTCAATTTTCAATGCACCATGGCTAAAAAAGGGCTTCATAGAAGATACCGGGTCTAATATTAATCTAAATACAGACACTGTTTAAATTAATGAAATGGAGCATTTGTGCACCAAGGGTAAGGAAACCAAACTTTTATACTGTGTAATTTGTCCCTTTTAGTGCATGTCTGTAAAAATGTGTAAAACCCCAGCGACTGTGCTGTTTTAAGAGCCTAAATGACTGCTGTAATTACTGTAGAGAGATAAAGGCCACAATCTTTCAAGTGAGTTGTGACATTCGAGTTGCGTTTTTACATCCCCCCCCTGTTTTAAGGTGCTAAATACTGCTTCTAGGTTCTATTGCTCCAGTATCGAGTTTGTATAATTTATCTCTGCTTTGAGCTTGCTTTGTCTGGAGAATCCTAAATGCCAGGACTGAGCAGACCCTCTCATTCCATTCAATTTGTGTGGCAACATGATCCAGAATCACCTATTCTACATTTTATATAGTGAAGCATTGTAATAATACAAAATAAATAATTACATGAAAAACATTTACTGTTTAAAGAGTTAAAAATGCAAAGGTTGGTTCTATTTTTATTAATTAAACAGTATCCATATTTACATGTGCTACAATTTGAGTTTTTATGGTTACTATCTACAGTATAATTGCCTTGCTCTGACAGGTTGGTCACTAAGACATAAGTCATTGTTTCACATGTACTTCATAGTGTTTTATTATGTATTACACTAGGCCTACAAAATGTTAGAGTCATGTGCTGCTGTTCATGTGGGAACAATTATACTAAAAAGACAGCTAAGTAAATTTCAGAAATGTTAGAACTCATTAAGAGGTGTCAATTTTTTTTTTTTCATTAATGACTTGATTTAGGTAATTATCCATTCAAAGCTGTGATAATTGCCAGAGATTTGTATTCTCTTGCTGTGCGGATGCGGCAAACAAACTTCTAGCTGAAATAATTCCTTCATTAACTGCTCTTGTTGAACACCATCCCCAGCTTGAGTCCATTATCCTCGGAGCTGGTGCATTGAGACTGGAACTACTGAAGAACAATCTGGAAGGCTTTCGGGTTAGCAGTGTGCTGAGTTCAGGTCATAAATAGTGAATGTGCAGGCCCCCCCTCAGGTGCTTAGATTTTTGCTTCCTCTCTTTTTGCGATGATCACACTTCGTTTTATTTATATAGTTGGAACTGCCCTCAAGGTGGTTAAAAAAACAAATGCACTTGCTGGTTCTTTATAACAGGCGAAATGCCTATTCACAGTAATGCCTGGAATGTTACATAATGCAGTAATTCATATTTAAGCGCCAGTGCTACATTGACATTATTAGATGTAGAATAGAAGAATATTATACAAGTGTGCACTGGAGTTGAGGAGTATAATGGTAAACTAGTATCTGACGGGATTATGTTGCCCTGAGCCAAACATGTACGTGAAAGGTCAGCATGTCAGACTAGGTCAGAGCGGTTGCTATGAGAATATGTATTGATGGTATGGAAGAATTCTATTATATATACTGTTGCTATAAATATAGACCTTCTGGGCTAGAGTGCAAACTATAATCTGTCATGTGACGGTGTTTTAATGAGTCACAAGATGGATTTTAAAACCAAGTTTCATTAATACGTAATATGAGACCACTTAAGGGTTTCGTAAACCCCCTAATTTGAGGCACTGACGTACAAAGTTAATGTAAAGGTTTGTAAAGTTAATTACAGCTTTCCTTGACCCTATAGCTATGCCATTGTGTTCAATCATTGTTTCTAGGATAACTGCATCAAGTGTTTCAGAACAAAAGAAAACCCCTCTGACATGTGGCTTGTACAATCACTCAAACATTTTTTTTTTTTTCAGGACACTACGATATGTACTGTATGTGCCTGTACTGTAATTTGAAAACAACTGTGACAGTTTAGTTGATTTTAGAAGTGAATTTTTGTTTTTAGCGTTTTAGTGGCCACAGTTACGGCATTATTCATTCCAGCAGATATCCTTCTATATCTGTTGTATTTCTTGCAAGCCTGGCTGACGGTATTGTTGATGTTTTTATGCCCAGGATATAGATGACTGTAGCATCTCCTTTCTGTTTGTAAGCCTGTGTCGGCACTTTATTTTTGAACTACCCTTCAAACACACTGTGAAACCCCTCAAACAGGTGCATTCCACTGGGGCTCATTGTTAGATTGCTGTCAACTGATGCTGCTGTGTACAGTTGTTTATTTGTTTGCCACTTATCCCGGGAAACCATTTGAACAAATAGGACAATGGATTGAAATGTATGAGGATTCATTGAACCGTAAATTCAGCATGTACTGTATCTTACTAAAGTGCGGAAGTACTTTAGTATTATATATAGAGGGACATTTTTTATTATATTTTTTTGCTTTTTGTCCTCATAATGACAGTCTACTATTCATTTGAAGCAAAAAAGTTGGCCAAGTTTTTTTTTTTTTTTTTTTTTTGGCTATCAGACTTCTATTGATCTATTGAGCTTCAGCAGCATCCTGCAGTCTCAGATTCTGTTGACCTTACTTGCCCTTACGTACTAACCAAGGAGAATGTATCTGTCCTCCAGAATAGTATCCAGCCACCCCTGAGGCTTTTATTTTTGCAATCAGGATGTGAGGTCATCTGGAATAAATGAGACACCCAAAACAATTCAGTAACAATCAGACACTGTATTAATGTAAATCATGTAAAAAGAAAAGAAAAGGTAAATTGCAATTTTACACATCCCGCCCCCCTCCCCTTGAAAATTAAAGCGTAAATCGCTTCAGATTTCTTTTTTTTTTTTTTACTTCCTCCCTTTTAGTTTTTTTGACAATACACTGTTGTGCATTAGATAGCGCTAGCACTTACCAATGTTAGATATGTCTATACCTATGGCAAGCCGTTTTAACATTTAATCCTCAATTTCTGATCTCAATAATTTTATATTTCAGTATTTTTTTTATTTTATTTTTTTTACCTAAAATATTTATTTTTTTATATTAACATTTTCTCAATACTATCAATTTATTTTTGATATCACGAATTCTATTGTTGATATAAAAAACACCCTTTTCTTACTAGCATCGTTTTAAAAGAAAAAGTGTATTTATCTGAAGTATTTCAATTGTGGGGAAGCCTCGATGTTTCTAAAAATGTATTTGAAGGGCAGTTCTCATGAAACGTGCATTACGCCGCACTCACTCTAGCGCTCGCAGCGTTGAACAGGGGCCGGTTGTACTGATCATGGATCCAGGCTCCAATCTGAGAGAAGCTTCAGTGCTCTTCGAAGACTAAAGTCATGGCTTCGTAATTCCATAACAGAAGCGACTGAATAATATAGCTATTTGCCACACTCATGACAACATTGTGCCAACAATTTTTGAATGATTGCCACTGGGTACAGTAAGAAAAGAAAATGTAATTTCAGAGAAAATAAATGTAATTTTAAAAGAAATGTAATTTCGGGCTACTTGTTCTTTTAAGGTTCTAACATTTACCAAGTTTCAGAGGTAAATGTAAAACTGTATACTGCTACAACAAGAAGTAGAAAGCAATGACGGGGGTGTGCAATTTTTGAAAAAATCTTCTTGTCCATGGGACAAAATGCTAGAAAAATCTACTTGCCCCCTCCCTGTTGCACAAAAGAAAACACAAAAAAGTAGAAATAAGGATTTTGGTTGTATTTATTTATTTGACAGTGAACACAATCAATTAGTGATTAACAGGGAACTATCTAGCCTTGTAGCTTGACTGGTTCACAAAATTCTTCAAGATACACAAAAGGTTCCCTGTGACCCCACCTCACCTCAACAAATTTATAACGTACTTTTAGGAAATGTTCATTTCAGTGCACTTTGGAAGACATTTGTTAGTAAATTTAAGTAACATACTAAGAGTACAACTATAATAAGCAATACTTGGAGTTATTTAAATATAGAAATGGCTTCTGCCTGTCTTTTTCCATTCTTTATAAGCTGAATCCATCTCCTGATTTACAGGTGTTTTAGTTTGTTGCATCACAGATATTAAATCCTTGCCAGCTATTTCTGCTGCTTTGTGAAATTCTGATTTTTCTTGACGTTCTTTGTTTTGTAACTGCTGAACCCCAGATTAGGACTTGTGTATAACCAGCCACCTTAGCCGCTGACTCATTGTGCGACACTGAGCAAGTCATCAGTCTTTCGGGTGAGATGTAGTTGTAAGTGACTCTGCAGCTGATGCATAGTTCACACACACCCTAGTTTCTGTAAGTCGCCTTGAAGGTGTCTGCTAAATAAACAAATAATAGTAATAATAATAATATTCTCTGCATTTTTTACAGTTTTTCTACCAAAATGCACACAATATTTACAGTAGGCTCCATCAAATTCCAAGACAACATTTGTTTTGTTTGTTTATTTCTATTATACACATTTTTTTTTTTTAAACAGTGCACAACATTTTACATCTATTTTTCCTCATCTAACATCTTGTCCCATAATGGCTAACTGGAACACTGCTGCAGCAGGGGGATCCTGGTTTCATAACCCATATTTTGGGGGCCCTATGCATATTATGGCGAATGGTGTTATTGGCATATTGGTTAATCGGACCCTGCGTTCGGGACAGTGTGAGCGGAGTGGAGCGAGCCAGTTGTTTGTATATGGAGCCGGGGAGTGCAGCGGGGTAGCTGCTGGAGCTGAGCAGGGAGCGGACATTTCCAGCCCGCTCTTTCACAGCACTGAGAAGAACTGAGCACAGGTTTATTTTTCTTAAATACATGTTCGGCCATGGAGTTTGCACAAAAAATAATAAAAAAGAAGGTGACAAATACAGATACAGTCACTGTACAGTATTTTCCATCATGTCTGTGCATGGTAACCACTCATTTTCTAGTTTCAAACCAAAATTAGGCACTTTTATGTTTGCAGACTTGAATTGCATTTTTACAAAAAAGATTTTATATTCAATGTGATTGGCATTGCACTTTATAATTCATTATGGAGGGGAAAAAAATATATTCTCCTTATTGTGGAGCTGCCATATAAAAATGTGAGAAACCTCAGCAGTGTGTCCATCTGTCTGCGGTTATTACACAGCCTGTATTGTTTTTATACAGTTCTACAGTTATGCACCAATACAGCACTGTGACACAGTTTATATTTTCTGCACTCTTAAGGATAGTTCATACAATACAGTGTGGTCCGTCAGCCCCGTTGAGATTGGGTTTAACCTTCCTAGATTGCTGAACTTAAATGTCAGGTGCATGTATTAAGAAAGCAATATCAATTATTTGGTAATTTACAAACAACATAAATAAAAGATTAGTCTGTGCCTTGCCTGGCTCTCTTGACGGCCATTTCTAGGATTCTTTTGTAACCAATAGAAGATCAGATTTTTTCACAGCTAATCAGAACTGATAGGGGTGGAATGTAAACACTTTTTAAAATGTTTGTGTGTAGGTGCTAGACTTCCGCAGTTCAGTTTTCAGAAACGTGCGTGGCCTTCTGGAATGTGCACGAACATGGGGAAAAATAAATAAATAAAAACTTGTTGTCCCTCACACAAATCTTGTTGTCCCGGGTGTCGGGCGATATGAATTGCACACCCCTGAATGATGACAGATATGAAACAAGTTATGCCCAAAGGTAACTTTAAGTTTCGTAACTATTAGACCATTACACACTCGAGGGAGAGGTGTGAGAATGATCTCTTGCACAAGATGATCCTATCTGTTTACAGCTACTTATACTTAGACCAGGAATGCATACTGAACACTCTGCTTGTGTGCATTGGAGGACATTGCAAAACAAATGCTTTTCCAGCTACAGTACAAGACTTACATATATGAAAAGTCTAGCTGAAAACTGAAGCTGGGGTTTCAGTTTTTAGTGCATAGAAAAAGATGGGAAGTAGAATAGCTGAATGCGTAGGAGTTCATGCTGACTTGTTGTTAGCAAAAAGGTACAGTTGGCCAACTGTGCTTATTATTAATTTTCATTTTTAATCTCCTTGAAATTCCACAGGGAGACAGCATCTGTGATTCCAGCTGCCTATGTTGTTCCCTTTTGTGAACAAACTGCAATCATTACATATCCCTTAGCTACTGGGATCAAGTGATGTAAATAATGTCAACAGCAACCAAAACTGGACTAACAGAGCTCATTTCAAGGACCACAGCGTCAGAGAGCTCTACTGTACTGAGATTAAAGTGCAGTAATCTGCAGAGCATTTTCATGATTAAATAACAGCAAAAAATGACTTCTTTTTTGTTAATACTCTTCCCTGTGTCATTTTGACCCACAAAAAATCTCTTTATTCCATAAAATCAACTAAAGCAGAAGGACCCCCCCACCACACACACACACACACATATACATGTATATACAATATATAAACACTTACTGTCCCATAACTTGCTCTGAACAATAGGATCCCTTACATGTGATTTAACAAATGCGACTGACACATCAACAGTAGACATCAAGGTTTCGATCTGAACCTAGCTCCTAATCAGGGACTTCTTGTTAGAGTACAGTACAGTTCGAATGTTTATGTCTGCCTGATTTCATTTGTAATGTTTAAGATATGAATGAACCACCAGTGGTGCAACAAGAATAAGTGTAACAGCACTGATCTCGCAATACATGTTCTTAAAAAAAAAAAAAAAAAAAAAAAATCAAGGGCTCAGTGTTCTGAACAATGCCAGCCCGTTGGATTAATTGGGTTTGGAATGGCATTGCTGTTCAGAAGTCATCATTGCAGGCTTGAAGGTTGTCAAAAGATTTAATTTTGTTGGTTATCCAGTCATGCACAAAGATGCAGAAGAGTTGAAAGAGTCCATGGTTATTAAGCCTTTGCTTGGGGGGAAATATGGTCCTATACATAAAACTTTAAGTAATGTACCGAGTATTTTTTTTTTTTTTTTTAAAGGGCTGTTATTATTTATTTCTTAGCAGATGCCCTTATCCAGGGTGACTTACAATTGTTACAAGATATCATGTTATTTTTACATACGATTACATTATTTTGTACACATTATTTTTACATACAATTACCCATTTATATAGTTGGGTTTTTACTGGAGCAATCTAGGTAAAGTACCTTGCTCAAGGGTACAGCAGCCGTGTCCCCCACCTGGGTTTGAACCCACAACCCTCCGGTCAAGAGTCCAGAGCCCTAACCACTACTCCACACTGCTGCCCTCTTAGGTAAAGCAGTGCTTTGAAAAATGAGAATGAACTTCTAACCCTCCATTAAAAAGTTAACAAAAGGTTTCAGGAACTGCAGAGTAATTAAAAAAAAAAAATGTAGTTCTTCACAAAACATTCCATAAAACAGTCCTTAAAGATTTGTATAAATGTTATAAAAACCAGTGAGAAGCAAGTGTACTCATTCTAAATTGGGGGGGCAAAAACTTTGAACTCAAAACATCTGCAAGGCATTTTCCATTTCAAAACAGACATGGAAGTGAACAAAAACAAATTTCATTTTCAATATGCAGAATATTTCACTTTGATGCAAGTCTTTTCATCAGGAGCTGAGTGGTTGGAGAGAAAAAAAGCTGTATGCCAGATGCCAGACTGTCCTTAGAAACACACATATAAATAATGTTGATGGCATACTCCAGACTATCAGAAAAATAACACATGTTTGATAGACTTTATTTATGACTGGATGGTCGTATGGTCTTGGAAGCCTGGGGAGAAATGTGTGCATCTGGATGTAGTAACTAGACGATTAAACTCAAGCAGCATGTCTTCCCTTTTATGTCTAGCAGAATGAATTATTAACAGGCGTTAGTCTAAATAATCACGATTCATTTTCTTAGCTTTAGTACAATTTCCCTTACCCTTTTCTTTCAAACCAAAATTGTAGCTGTGGGGGATTTAATTTGAATGTTTTAATATTATTGTAAATATATTTATATAAATATTATATTGTCTTACATTCCATATCCATTAACAACGAAGTTGCTGTAATGGGACGTGGGAAATTGATTCTGCTTGAACCCGTAAAAGAACAAAGAGGTTCTAGATGTCTTTCAAAGATGTCCATTTACCTGTAACAAAGAAAGTGATAGACAGTAGATGCCAATTATTAGCAACCCTGATAAAGACAACTTTCGGTTATTAACAACATTTTCCCAGGAACCAATCCCGTCTCATAGACTTTAATGTTAATGGAATTCTGATATTAGCAACTGCACTCCGCTTATTGACAACTTTATTACTCGTTGCCAGTGCTACAGAGCACACTTGCATGATTTATGCACACACTTCATGCAGCTTTTATAACACACTGACTTCACAACTGCATATTTGTGGCGGACTGAGGCAGAATCGTGGCTTTGAAACTGGCTACGAAGCGGCATGGAAAATTGAGATGGATTTATAGCAGGAGGTGGTACATTGTAAAAAGCAGACAATGTTGGACAATTTCTTGTTTTAAAATTGTGTTCTTTAGAATTGATTGTAAGTACAACACATTTTTTTGTTTGTTTTACCCATTGTAAGGACAATTGTAGTACATTGTTGTGTAGTACTGTTTAATCCTACCCCCCTTTTTTTGTGCTACACACGCGTGAAGTAAACAGTTCTATGTTTGGGTATTTCCTGTTTCTCATGTTCATTTTTTAACACTGTAACTTTTAAAACCCATGTATTTCATTGCCATATTTGTACAACTACAGTACATACGTTCTATATAAATACACTTGAAAACTGCGGCTTTTCGCTTATTGGCAACGTTCAGTTAATGACAACTTTTTGCTGGGAACCAAGAGGTTGTTAATAAGCGGCATCTACTGTACTTCAGTTTTCACAGACTCCAATTAGCAGTAACCTTAGACTATTGTTAACTTACTACATGTAAAATATTCCAAGACAAGTGCTAATCAAGATATTTCAGTACAACCTATTGTGCAGTGGCTGAAAAAAAAGTCTGGAATTAAGTCACTTGTAATAATGTACCAGCAGTTAAATGGTAATGAGAGGTAAGAACATTATTTTTAAAGTCTTGGACACAATAAATTAACCCCAGAAATGAGTGTAAAGTGTAAAGTAATGTAGCTGTATAAAACATACTGTAGTAATAATTCATAAACCCAGGCCCCCATGTTGGGGGTGTTTCTGTCTCTATGTTAGCCCAGTCTAGGTTCATAATGCTGGAGTACTGCAAGAACTGAACTATACCATCATGGTACATTAACACAGGAACTGGGTTACCAAATGAGACGTTGAGATGAACAACATATATGCAACATTTAGAGTAAATGTAATCAGGTTTATATAATGAAATGCTTGGAGGGATGTTGTTTTGCTTTAGGTAACCTGAACTAGTTAACACATTTTCTAGATTATAATATATGTCATTTTCAATCCATGTCATGTTTTTCAAGTTGCATCAAATTTGTATTGTTTTTATTTTATGTGCTTTGCAATCAAGAAAGTCACACCACTTGCTCGCTCTATATAAATAAATAATTTATTTCTTAGCAGACGCCCTTATCCAGGGCGACTTACAAGATATCACATTATTTTTACATACAATTACCCATTTATACAGTTGGGTTTTTACTGGAGCAATCTAAGTAAAGTACCTTGCTCAAGGGTACAGCAGCAGTGTCCCCACCAGGGATTGAACCCATGACCCTCTGGTCAAGAGTCCAGAGCCCTATATATGGAGAGTAGGGAGAGCCAGCAGAGTTGAAAGGTCCCATTGTCACATGGTTTGAATGGAATGAGGAAGGCTGTTCAGTTCTAGACAGTTAGAATTCTCCAGCAAGCTCAAAGCCAGGTGAAGAGATATAAAGAAAAAGTGATAATCACTGGAAAAACAGAACCCAGAACCGCTCTCAAGGAATGCAAGTATCATAAAAAGACAAGGGAAAGATGGAAGAAATAGTGTACATAAAATTACATTTGAAACTACTTGCTTTTTAATAAAGGGGTATTTTATTGAGGTTTCATTATAAATTAATTATGCACTTAAACCATTAGGATATTGTTGATAGGGTTAAAAGCCTTGTGGTTTCTTTTTATTTGTATCTTAAACAAAACATTAACAGAGAAAGCTGTGCTTCATTCCTAGCTAGCCTTCCTACTCCATTTTATTACCAGAAAGCGCCTTCTTGACTGCAGCTTATTTACATCCTTTAAATGTAGTTTTAGCTGATAAAGTAAATCAGTGTCCTTATTATAGCATTAGAGGTTGTAACTGAGGGGGAAAACCCTGTTTTCATTTAAACCTTTTTGTCATGACTCAGTAAAAAGGAAGAAAAACAGGAAAGCTATTATATTTGAGTACTTGTTTCTGATAGACTCCAGGTATAAGACACTATTTAACACATACCTGGAAGCACATCTCTCACACTTCAGTTTACACATATATTACTGCAAAATAATAAACCAATGTGTCAAATGTTTTCATGATCAACATCTTACACATGCTATAGATCTTTTAAACAATACCATTTTACATCATTTTTTTTAAACAATGCAATTTCGTATTTGACAGAGTATTTAGGTTTTTACTGCAGTTGCCTTTTCATTTTATAGTAAAAGGGGAACACTTTATAACAATTTAGTAATCCAATGGTGATTAGAAATGAACTTATAACAGTTTATTTTGTATTTATATTTCATTCTTGTGATGTTAGCAACACTGCACTCATTCCAAACGTATTATACCATCATGAACGCTCAATTATTTTAAGATGTGACTGTTAAAGAAAAATACTAGGCTGTTTTTCTTGTTGGAAACTAAGCCATTTAAACTAGTTAACCTACTGGGTATACACATTGTGCACAGAATATATATATTGTGTGTGTGTCTTTTCAGATGGGAAACACTATATGAATGTGTGAGGCTTCAGCTGAGTAATTGCTGTCTGCTGCCATGACAACCAGCCGCTGCAGTCATCTGCCTGAGGTCCTGCCAGACTGCACAGACTCAGCCCCTCCAGGAAAGGCTATCGTTGACTCCACCAGCCTTGTAAATGGACAGCCGCAGTATGTAATGCAAGTTTCAGCCAAGGACGGACAGCTGCTGTCAACAGTAGTCAGGACTCTCGCTACACAAAGGTATGAGGTGGGGGGGTAGACCAGTGAAGGGAGCCCTAAAAACGGCTCTATTGAGATTGGAGACTCTGAGGCACGGTGCCTCTGTCTAGGCCTGATATACAAGTTGGGGAAGGAAGATGGAAAGTGGTGTCATCCGTTCATATAGAAATGCAGTAGGCAGGAAATGGATATCAGGAACAAAACTTTAACATATTACATTTCAGTTGAACTTCTGTGGGTGAATTAGGAGAACGTTTATTTCGTGTCAGGACAAGGTGTAACATTTAGCCAACTCCTATATGTTGTCTTTTTTTTAATTGGTTGAATGAATAATGGTAATTTCTACTTAAAATGGTGAGTTGCTATTATTATTATGATGATTATTAATAAGAAGAATAATAAGAACATTCATTAAATATTTATAAGCATTGTATTACAACTCTCAGTGGTTAGTGTTTCTACAGTCTTCCCAGAACAAACTAAGTACAGTACAATCTAAAGTGAAATCAGGCAAATGTTTGCAGGTAAGAACTTTAAAGAGCTATCGAAAATATTTGACTGAGATATATTTTGATGGTACAAACCATAAAAATGGTAACTAGCTTGATAATGTAGGAAGCGAATGCATAAACACTGTAAAAGATATATATTGTAACCATAGCAGTGCAATGTGCGTGGCAAAAAAATCTATCGGCATAATTTTTTTAAATATTTTTTTTTCTTTTGTTATTGTCCTGAAGGTGCAGGGTTTAAGTCTTGATTACATTTTGAGATCCAGCTTACTGGATAGAATTTATAAAAGCAATGTCTAATTTTAGCTATTAAATTAATATGCATGAGGGAAGCCTTTGTAAAGGACAAGGTTGTTCTGTAGATCAAAGTCTAAAGCCCCACCCCCCTCAGAAACTGCTGTGACAAAAGAAGGCTTTGGAAATAACAGCTGCCTGCAGCTGCACAGCACAGGGCTGTCACCGGGTTTGCATTGTGGGCTGCTTTGTTAGCTGTCACAAGTTATCACGGAACGCTGCTTATACAGGCTGTTGAAAGTTGTCATGATGGGTTACTTTCTGGTGATGTCAAAGTTCAGCTATAAGGACAGGGAAGAGAGAGGGTTAAATCAGCTACTATATTTTGAATGAGAGGATCACTTTGACTCATTGGTTTGTCTCTCGACCTGCTAATAACAGTGAATTAAGGGACTGGATCCACTTACCAGTAATTTCACAGTAAAGTGACACTGCATTTTAAGTGACAACACTAATAATTAACCTGCTGACAGTGCTGTCTGATCACTTGACCTTAACAACTTGCTGTTCAGCATTTTTAGGACAGTGATGTGATCCTGATCCCATTTTTTGCTTTCCTAGTATTGCTTTTTTCATTGCATCAGTTAAAACATTGCCAGAAGTCCAGCACTGCCACAACACACACTTTTTAGAGGAAGTAAACAAATGTTCAGGCATTTGGCTGTTGTGTGGAATTTTCAATGCTTTAAAAAAATCTATCAATTTCTGCAAACATCCCCGCCAGACATCACCTGTCTTCAACCAAACTCGTTAATGTGATTTGTATGTATGGATTTTCACTTATTTTATGGACACCCCCCCCCCTCCAGATGTATTTTGTTCAATTCAAATACTGCGCAAAGTTCAGGAGAACTCACAGTTTAAGCATGAAACTTCCCATGTGTTCATTGTAAACCACATACATTAATCAAAAAATGCATTTCCTTTGCAACAGTTCAGCCTATACAAAACATGTGCTGCTTTTACAGAATCTTACTTTTTGAATCTGTATCCATTTGCTTCACATTTTGTGAAAGCTAATATTCACAAAGTAAATAAAAAAAAAAAAAAAACATTAATAATGACTTACTGACAATGATGTCTGATCACTTGACCTTAAAAACTTGCTGTTTAGCATTTGATGGTTGGTTATAATCCGAGAATGTTGGGTGGAGGTTATTTGCTGATTCGGCACGGAATCCCCCTAACTGTATTGAACACAATCTACTTGCCTAACAGATTAACATTTATACTGTTAATCTGTTCATTTTTCCCCACAGCTTCCTGCCTATGCAGCATTGTTTAGCTGTAGAACCAATTTTGCGTGTAGTGCAAAGATTACTTTTACAGCTGGTTTTACAGACCCTGATTAGCACTAATCGTGGGCTACCTTACCTAAAGTACGGCTCAGTAGCACAAGTCTAGTAATCAGAGTCTGTAAAACCAGCCGTTCGTGTTTAACGTCAGGAAAAGTAGAAACCGCTGCTGATATTCTGTCAGGGCATGAACTTCATTCATCATCAGATATTAAGGTAGCAGGGCTCATGAAGCTGGGAAATCTTTAACCAGAGCTAAGAATTTTGGGACTGTCTAGACACAGCATGAGCTAGAGCCAGATGAGTTTAGTGAAGGTTTATTTCAGTCTCGTCATATGCCATTAACCTACAATATTAAGGCCCAGCAAGTGCCCTATGTCCATAGCAAAGTCAAGTAGAGGTTTTCAGCTTCTGTGATGCAGGTATTTGGACCCTACCTGAGCCACCCACGGCTATGCTACTGCAGATAACCAAAAGAGAAAAATGATAAGGGACTGACAATGTTGTTATGTTTTTGTTAAAGTTAAAATTACACTATTAGTTTAAGTGGGTTTGTTTTGCATTACACTCAAAAGTAGTTTTTTTCCCGTTAAACTGGTTGTTTTAAGCCAGTGTTCCACTTCTTATGTCAAACCATCAAACCAGACACCTTTACAAAGGTCACAACATTCATACAATACAATACAATACAATACAGTTTACATTTCTAAAGCGTCTTTCATGCTGACATCCCAAGGTTCTGTGCAGTTATGTGGAGTACGCCAATTCAAATAAATACGCTTCCAGACATGCTTTTAAACAGTGTGATTGAGCTATCATTTCAAATGTCTGTAGGAATCGAGTTCCACAATCTAGATGCATAGAAACTAATTATTTTGGACAGTCAGTTTGGTGCATTTCTTATTCATCCTCCATCAAATACTATATAGAGTCTTTTAACCATGCTGTAGAATTAAAAAAAAAAAAAAAAAAAAAGCTTCCTTGAAGCGTGGGACAGTTATCTGCTTTAGGAGACACTATGGCTTGGATACAGACATCTATTATGGTTTGTAGCCTGGACTGTTTTTTAAAAATATTTCTGAATATCCTGAATTCAAGTGCATCAGAACAACTGTGGTTTGCAACTTCGCAATATAAGGCTATCACTTTCACTTCATTTGCATTATCAAGGATGCCAATTCTTCAGAAGAAGCTAAGCAAGTACCAACATAATATATATATATATATATATATATATATATATAAGTTCTATCAGTGGTTTGATAGAGAATAATAAGAAAATAGTAGGCTACAAGAGCAGGACTGGAGTATAATTACATAGAAATCTGTGTTAAGAATGAAAATACTCAAGGAGTTGTATTACTAAAAAGAACAACAGCTTCTGTTCATCCAGCAATTGAATGTAATGAGTTCATCATTTCCAGTTTAAGGATTGATAAAAGCTGTCAACTTTGATATGCTGTCATGTTGTTTCATAGAAAGCACTTTAGCTAATTTAAGTCTGTGATGGAAATAAACTTCGATTTACATGTCATCAAAAAACTATGCATTGGAATTACAGTGAATTAATATAAGTACTGATTGTAATGTAAAATAGGTGCAGTTGATGTGCAGTCTCCTGATATAAAGACACACACAAAAAAAAAACAGCTGTGGTGTTTTCATAATATTTTTAGATTTTATATTTGCATGTATAGAATCAAGTATGTATGAGATTAATGATGGATGTATTTAGAGACTTAGGGCATTTGTATGTGTATTAGCAATGTAATACATTTGTATGTGTGCAAGCTTGTGTTCCTATGTGACTGTTTGGGTGTTGTGGCTGTTATAACTTGTGATTTGATAATGGATTATCTAAAATTGTGTGTAAGCTTTAATAATGATGCTGGAGTGCAACAAGTGCAAATTGTAGATTATTAAAGCAAAGAGTTCCCCAAAACATCCACCCCCTGGCTGTTATAGAATAATTAAGAGATCATTTGTTTTTAAGTGTAGCGGACAAGGAAATGAACACCATCACAACCTTTCTAACCAATCAGAGCACTCCGGTGTGGTAGGTTATGTAGACATAATTTACCTTATAATATGTTTTGTTCTCATTAATTTGCTTTTCATTCTTGGATACATGAATAAATCTAGACATATATTTTTTTTTACCGTGTTCTTTTCTGTGGCTCCGCGGTTGCCGTAGTGATGGTTTCTTTATCAGCTAAGTTCCATTTCATACACTACTGAAATTAAAAGCAGTAGTGTATCATGACAGAATCTACTTCAGTCTGATTGGAAGATTTGTGATGGTGTCATTGAGAACCGACCACATAACAGGGCCCTCTTTCAGAAAGACTGAAAGAAAATAAACCTGCACCAGGTACTGGATTTTGATTTGCTGTGTTTGTCTGTGGTGTCTCAGCCCCTTCAATGACAGGCCTATGTGCCGGATCTGCCACGAAGGGAGCAGCCAGGAAGACCTGCTGTCCCCCTGCGAGTGTACAGGAACCCTGGGGACCATCCACCAGAGCTGCCTGGAGCACTGGCTCTCCGCCTCCAACACCAGCTTCTGCGAGCTCTGCCACTTCAAGTTTGCAGTGGAGCGCAAACCCAGGCCAGTGATAGAGGTGAGCATAAGGGTTGCCAGTTCTGTCTTGCGGATGGTGTTTTATGTACTTCCATACAGAGGGAGAGGGGAAAATATTCAAGTTGTCTTGAAGGATTGCCAACATTTGTTTTATTAGCTATATAAACATTATTATTGGTCCCTGTTTTGTATTGTGTTGCACATCTTTAGGTTTTTATGTTAATCCAAGATATGTTCATATTTCAAAGAAATCATCCTGGTGCCTTTCTAGTGGGTCACATGGTCTCATTGCAGCTAGACCATTGGTGTGAGTTTGAACTACAGCACGTGCAAAGTAATGAGGTAACAGGAAGCAGCAGCAGTTCCCTGCAGTCTTTGAAATACCCAATCTACTATATAAAATACAAGCTAAACATTAAAAAAAAAAACAGTGGGACCCGTGATAATATTGCTAGTGCTAAGAAAATTGATTTTAAAACCTTGGTAAGCGCTCCTTTAAACCAGCATTCCCTAATAATAATCAAATATTCTTCAACCCTTTCTATAGGTTTACAACTAAATATTTCACACATATGAAATATGTTAATTAGGTAGACCAGGAGAATGTGTATGTATCGCTGTCATTATAACTAATGTATCTGAAGGAGGCCTATTTAAGTCATTATTGCAACGTTTTAAAATTAAATCTGATACGAATCAAGATCTTTATTTCAGCCTTTCCTTTAATTACATTTTACCCTTGGGGCAAAATCACATTTTTACAATATTGTATTATCTAGAATTAATCATGCTTACTAATTGTCTGCTCATTCACATGGAAAATTAATTTGCAGAGTCAGCCAGACCTCTCCACTGCCATCATTTTCTCCAGAGTGGAGCTGGTCTGGAATTGCTATTTTTTTTCTTGGAGGCCTTTGTCTGTACAGTATCTGTTACACACCATTTGCAAGGGACTTATTCTAACTCTAACTTATTCTAGGATTTGAAGATAGAGTTTCTGACTTTTGAAATATTCAGTTAGCAACCAAATAGAGTGCCCACTGGGAGGAAGATTTTAGTAAAATAAGATAGAGATGTATATCCAGTTGAACTATATGGATATGAAAACAGGGTAATTACAGATTGGAATCCAAAGGTAGGTCTGGAATTACTTTGAGCTGAAGTTGGCACAGCCCCTGATGTTGTTACAGCCCTCTTTGACATCAGTTGAATGATTAGGAATTTGTGATGTGAAGTGACATTAAGATCACAACATGCCAAAGGCATGAATGGAGCTGGGACAGGGAGTGCTACACTGGTAGCACAGATGCTCCCTGCACAAATGGAATGTGGCATTTGTTCAGGAGCTCATCATAATTGGGAAAGTTTAAAAGTAACAGCTTGCCTGCCTGGACAGAGTGAACTTGCCCAGAGAGTGACTGGCTGGTGTTTGATCTGGATGCTGTGGTTTTTTTGCACATCAAATGATTTGCTGGCAGGCTCAAAACACTTACATTTCTCTCACAGAAGCAAACAGACTAAGAAACCTCATCTGCAGTTATGCTAAACTTGCAAATGAAAAGCTTTTTTGTATCGATTTCATAACTTTTCATACCATTCAACACATTTTTTTATATACTACATGTAATATAAAAAATAAATTTGTTAAACACATTATTTATGTTAAATATATTATACATTTCATTTTGGGGGTTCTGCATTCAATGAGGTTGTGAGGCAATTTTGCTTTGAAATATTTCCTTTGAAGTAAAATGCTTTGATACATGGTGATGACATCACGGTAGCATATTTGATAGACTAATAAAGTCCAAGTCCCATCTACTACTGCGTTAGGTAAAGCTAACAAGTCAAGCATATAAACATTCAGGTTTTAACCTTCCTCGCTGCAGTGCCATATGTCAGAGATATTCAATGTATTTATCTCTTCTTATAATCAGTGGATCTTGCAATTTCTAGTAGTGTGTCAGAGTTCTGGAAATATTGAAGTCACACTGTTAAATGCAGGATTACTTATCTTAACCAAAAAATTAACAGACCTTTATCAGTGTGGTGTCACAGGGCGTTTTTTTTTTTTAAACACAGGCTATTACAGTATTACTAATTTGTTTGGATGTTATGTGGGAAATGCATGAACTAAGTTTCTAAAAAGGGAAACACAGAGAGTATGATTTAATGAAAGGAAAACAACATGGAGCAGGCAGAGAGAGTGGAGCAGGCAGACACAGTCTCATCTTAATCACCTCAGCTGATGAACAAGCTCACTATTATTATTATTTATTTCTTAGCAGATGCCCACTAAACCCACACGGCCTGACTGACTTGGGCACTGTGAGAATGGGAAGGTTTGGGTGGATTGTGTTTTTTCAGGTGCTGTGGGTTTTCTTAGTATTATTTAAAAAAAAAGAAATGTACATTCATTTTTCTGCAAACGACCCAAACTGTAAATTGTAGACGGCCAGTATAGTGTGATGATACCTGTGAAGTACACTGTACTGTTCAGGATGCAAGTATAAGATATGCCTGATGATGAAGCATTGAGGGTAAGGAGGAGGCTGTGTGGTCCAGTGGTTAAAGAAAAGAGCTTGTAACCAGAAGGTCCCCGGTTCAAATCCCACCTCAGCCACTGACTCATTGTGTGACCCTGAGCAAGTCACTTAACCTCCTTGTGCTCCGTCTTTCGGGTGAGACGTAATTGTAAGTGACTCTGCAGCAGATGCATAGTTCACACACCCTAGTCTCTGTAAGTCGCCTTGGATAAAGGTGTCTGCTAAATAAAGGGTAAAAATGCTTATGGAGGCAACATGATTTCTGTATGAATACAAATATAAATATAGTAATACAGAAACACTTTCAAATGTTATTATTATTATTATTATTATTATTATTATTATTATTATTATTATTATTAATTTATTTATTTATTTATTTATTTATTTATTTATTTATTTATTTCTTAGACGCCCTTATTTAGGGCGACTTACAGTTGTTACAAGGTATCACATTACAAAATATCACAATACAAAATATCAGATTACAGATAAGAGAAGTTATAAAATATAATAAAATCAGTAGTAAATAAGAGAAAATTCAAATGGAAGCGTGATTACTACTAAGAGCAGTTAAACTTCAAAATATTTGATTATAAGAGTAAATTCCATTAAGAGCAAGTACAATAAATGGATAACAGAGATTTCAAATAAGAGCAATTACAAAAAAACGTGAATACAGTTTCCTTTTAAGAGTAAAATCAAGTACTAGATACAGAAAATATAATTGTGATTGAGAGCAGTAGTAGAATACAGCAAAGTGTGGAGCAGTTAAGTGCAAGTACAAGATGAGGCAAGTACTGATACAATTGGAACTGGAGAGCCACCCACAAGAACCTTGGAACTTGTGAACAGATTTGACTGATGAAAAGAAGCTGGATAAATTTGGGGACATCATCTACGCATATGGAAGTGAGAGGTTTGGAGTTGAAAAAAGGAAGGAAAAAGTACAAACTATTCCTGGAAAGTCTAGACGGCAGCAGGAGATTGAACGCTTAGTTAGAGAAAGGAGACAGCTGAGGAACCAATGGAGAAGAGCAGAACAAAGTCAGAAGGAGGGACTCAATCTCTTACAAAGGGTCATAAAAGATAAGCTTGCAACATTGCGCAGAGCTGAGCGCCTACGGAAACGCTACAAAAAGAAGGAGCGTGCGAGAGCTAACTTTTATAAAGACCCATTCAAATTTGTAAAGAAGTTATTCACCAGTGAGAAGAATGGCACACTAAAAGCATCTAAGGTTGAGCTGGAGAGATATTTGGAGGAAACACATACAGATTCAAAAAGGCAGGAGCCTATGTCAATTCCGTCAGACATCCCACCTATCAATCCACCAGAATACCAAATGGAGGACTGTGCACCTAAGTGGAAAGAAATAGAGCAAGCTGTGAAAAAAGCAAGGGCTTCATCATCTCCAGGGCCTAACGGAGTTCCGTACAGAGTGTACAAGAGTGCTTCAGGAGTTCTACGAATTCTGTGGAAATTGATGAAAGTGGCATGGGAAAAACAGGTTGTACCAAGAGCATGGCGCCGAGCAGGTGGAGTCTTTATACCTAAAGAAAAAGATTCTACAAGCATCAGTCAGTTTCGTCCCATTTCCCTATTAAACGTAGAAGGCAAGATTTTCTTCAGCATTATTGCTCAGAGATTGTCAGCTTACCTATTAAAGAACTGCTTCATTGACACTTCAATACAAAAAGCGGGCATTCCAGGTTTCCCAGGTTGCTTAGAACACATCAATGTGATCTGGCAACAAATTCAGTCAGCTAAAAAGGAGAGGAAGGAGCTCCATGTGACATTACTGGATTTTGCTAATGCATATGGTTCAGTGCCACATGAACTACTTTGGGCAGCATTTGATTTTTTCAGTGTACCGATGACAATAACAAATTTAGTGAAAGCCTATTTTGGAGATTTGCAATTCAGTTTTTCAACTTCAGAATTCAGCACTACATGGCAATGCCTAGAGGTTGGAATAATGGCAGGATGCACCATTTCTCCACTGGCTTTTACCATGGCAATGGAAGTAATCATTAGGGCATCAAAATGGGTAGTAGGAGGAGAGCGCTTGGCTTCTGGAATGCGACTACCACCAATTCGAGCATACATGGATGACATGACAACCATGACTACAACAGTAGCCTGCACTAATCGATTATTGGGCAAATTAACCAATAACATTGAATGGGCACGAATGCAATTCAAGCCCACTAAATCAAGGAGCATCTCTATAATTAAAGGCAAAGTAGTAGATAAAACATTCTTCATTAATGGTGAGGCAATACCAACAGTGTCTGAGAAGCCAGTGAAGAGTCTTGGGAGATGGTACGACGGGGATCTAAAGGACACAGTTCGTGTGGGAGAAGTTAGACAACAAGCAGTGGAAGGGTTGAAGAGCATAGACAGCTGCGCTCTACCAGGTAAACTAAAACTTTCAGTTTGGTGCTTTCAGTTTGGTCTACTGCCGAGGTTGCTGTGGCCACTGACTGTGTACGAGGTTTCTTTGACAACAGTAGAGAAGCTGGAAGCTTTAATCAGTTCATACATCAGGAAATGGTTGGGAGTTCCACGCTGCCTCAGCAGAGTGGGACTTTATGGTAAAGGAATACTGCAGCTACCAGTCTCTGCTCTAACCGAGGAGTTTATGTGCGCCAAGGTCAGACTGGAAATGACATTAGTAGAGTCACGCGATAAATGCGTAAGGGAGGCAGCACCTGTGTTGAAAACTGGAAGAAAGTGGGCGGCAAAGAAAGCTGTGGAAGATGCAAAGGCTGCCCTTCGAATTGGTGATATCATGGGGCAAGTTCAGCATGGAAGAGGGGGTCTTGGTTTCAGTTCAACTCCTCCTACATGGCACAAGGCGGCCCCAGCTCAAAGAAGGAAGCTGGTAGTCAACGAGGTGCAAAAGCAGGAGGAGAGGATGAGGTGTATAAAGGCCATTTCCCAGGCCAAACAGGGAGAATGGATGAGATGGGAGAGTGTGGAACAACGCAAGATTGGCTGGCAAGACCTATGGTCAATGGAACAGAGCAGGATCAGTTTCCTCATCAGGTCAACATATGATGTTCTCCCATCACCACAGAACCTAAACCTCTGGGTAGGAGAGGATCCCTCATGTCCTTTGTGTTCATCACCTGCAACATTAAGGCACATTTTGACAGGATGTAAGGTGGCTCTTAGCCAAGGACGGTTTACTTGGCGCCATGACCAGGTGCTGCGATGTTTGGCCTTAGCATTGGAAGACAAGCGTAACATGACCAATAAGTTGCCACCTGTTCCATCAAAACATTACACACAAAAGACAACATTCCTCCGCCCAGGAGAGCAACCACCAAGAAAAGGTGTTAAAACCAATCCTCGCCCAGGACATATGGAAGCTGCTAGAGACTGGAATATGCTGGCAGATGTTGGTCAACGGCTTATTTTTCCACCTGAGATTGCCACCACTAACCTTCGACCAGATATTGTTTTGTGGTCTGGATCAGCACGCCTTGTTCACCTGGTAGAGTTAACAGTGCCATGGGAGGACGCTGTAGATGAGGCGTATGAGAGGAAGAAACTGCGGTATGCTCAACTAGCCACTGAAGCGGAACAGCGAGGATGGAGAGTTCGGGTTTACCCAGTGGAAGTGGGTTGTCGAGGATTTGTGGCACATTCTACAACCCGGTTTCTCAGAGACGTCGGATTCAGTGGCCAAGAGTTGCGTTGCACAGTGAAGAACTTATCTGAAGCAGCAGAGAGGAGCAGCAACTGGCTGTGGTTGAGACGGAAAGATTCTGGCTGGGGACAGGTAAGTAAGCTGGGCTGAGTTGAGTGGGGGACGGAGGGGGGTGATGCTGGGACGCCAGAATCACCGTCGAGCCCTCTTGAGGTGTCGTGGGCTAGTCGACGAAACACTGAGGATGGAAGGTGCCCACTTGAAAACCCCAGAGATGTATCCTACTTAGCTCAATCCAGACGGTTGTCATGCTGATGCGCTGGGGAGGCCGCACTTTGGTTGATCCCCGGAGCCAGCATCGCAGCCGTTGTGTGTGCTGATGCGCCAGGGAGGCAAAATAAGCTGATCCCTGGAGCCAGCATTACACTTCAGCCATTAACACCAGACAGAAGGATATCTACATCATCATATGGAAGGAAACGTAAATGGATGGAGACGCATATGGATCACATTAGTTTACTGTAAAGCTACGTCTTAGTTTGTGCTTATCTTGGCAAGAGCCGAGTTCAAATCAGCATGAAGTTTTAACATCTACTCTCGTGTAATGGAAATCTTTTCACAGCTACTGCAAACTAACTTGTAACCAGAAAACAACACTGACTATCTTAACCACTTGATTTGGTATTTACAACACAAAAAAACAAAAAGGCTAGTATTATCTGCAATAACTGATGGATTAGTGGTTATCATTCTGGGATAAACTCATGTATAGACATACTTAGGCATTTATTTTTATTTTATTTTCCTAGTTTTGTACCATTAAATCTGTTTCATTCCTTTATGAAAAAGAGGGGCACATTTTGAAATTCCTTCAAAATATGTTAAAATAATATTTTCTTTTCACAGCCTGTTGTTCTCTTTGCTTTTGAAAATTGTGGATTTATTACTTTTTGTTTCTGTTGCTTGTCTTATGCTAATTATGAGTTGATTCGTCAGTGTCATCTCCTTGGTCAGAGCTTGATACTGTAATTTTTGTCACTTTACTGTTGACATTGTGTACTGATGTGCTGTCTACATTTGCCAGTGCGCTTGCTGCTGGTATAACAAGCCATCTGTCTGTTCATGTACCCCTCAGCAGTCTATGGGCTTAGCAACATTTCTACAGAAGCCTGCCCTGCAGCACCTATTTTAAACTTGCATATTGGCTTATTTCTATTTGGCCAGGGGAGAAGCCATGATACCCAGCCAAAGCTAGCTAAGTTAACCGGTTAGATATCTGAATGTTGCATAATTACTGAATTAACACAAAAGCAACTTTTCATGGCAATTGGCCATTAAATTGATCTTTTTTGGGGGAATGTATTCTGATAAACCAACAGATTCAATTGTGAATTCAAGTACTTTTATTAGATGCCATGAAAAGATATGGAGGACTACAAAATACTCTGGGCTATACAAGCCCTATATGATTTATTTCAAAGGTTTATGGATGAATTAATATATTGTAATGAGATCTTGACGTAGTGCTTCAGTGTTCATGGCGTTGAATTATTTTCTGTGTTGGCAAGAGAGAACATAATCCGAGTACTTTTCAAGTATTAATCTGCTCAAAATATGTCATGCGAGAAAACAATAATTGTAAAATGCTCAGTGTTGCGTGGTTGAGCATGAGCCATTTGTTTTTGTGTACAATTAGAAATGAAAACAAAAGCCTGTTTTTGGAACTGATTCTCTGTACAGTGCTGTGTTATGCCTCACATGTGGTGAGGCAGCATGAGGGAAGAATGGTTAATATGATGGCACTGGATTGATTTCTTCCCTGCGGTGACTGAAAGGCAGTGGGTTTCTGCAGGACCCCCGACGATAATAAATGTACAAATAAAATGGTTATGGGAAGGGTAAAATATACCCCACCAGTTTACTATTAGCATCAATATATTTACGATAGCTTCATTACATTTGTAATCCAGCCCTTATGTTAACAGAACATAAGTTAAACCTGTTGTAAGCTTCAGTATTTTGCTGAAGACAGCCTATTACAGAAATAATTTTCCATTTGGCATAGCAGGGCCTCAAGTTAAAGTGAAGTGTTTAATCATCAGTGACAGCATTTGCTGGTACAGTACAGTGCTGCTGCAGTTTTTTTTTCCATTGAAGAAATCGACTCCAGAGCTACTCATCTTTTAGAAAACCCCAAGCCGGTTCTTTTTCATCCTCCTAAGAAAGTGAACCTTACAGTATATTTCATAACGCTTTAACATTTGAAAAAGACTTTTGAGGAATATTTGTATGAATAATAAAAAAAAAAAACTGTTTGATATTCACACGACAGCAGTTGGCTTCTTTAACTACAGTCTAGATAAGTTTCATGAATATAAAACTAAGAAAAGTATTATGAATATATAACTTATTGTAAGAGTGGCAAATTGTACAACAATCTGCTTTTCCACATGGTGCAAAGTTGGATTCCAGTCGTCCAGCTGGAGCTGGCCCCGGCTGCAGCCAGGATGAACAGGTGTTTGCAGCTGCTGCCATCACTGCCTGTCGGCTCGGATGCCTATGGTGTGTGATGCCTTTCTCACACAGAACATTTTGCCTCATTGATAAATAAAGTACTTTAATTTCTAAGCCTCATGGATCGTCTCAGTCACAGGTTTCAGTCAGGTGCAGCAGTTGATTATCCCACTTTGGAGTTTTGAAATGTGCTTTGAACGGTGATATAAAAAAAAAAGGGTTTTCCTTGACTGGATATTTTCATTGATTTAGCTGGAGTACTAAATTACTGTAACAAAAAAATGAGGAGTTAAATAAACCCACATCAAATGATCCTTTAAAGGATGGAGAGAAACACTCTTTTGTTATAGGAATTAAATAAAAGCATGTTCATTTTTGTGCATTCATTTCAAGCAGTGTTTTCTTCAAATATGTGTCCCAGCACAATGATTTTTAATTTCATTATTATTTTCTGCAGCAGTCATTAACTATACAATTGACCTTATCTTTCATTCAGACCTGCTTCTGCCTCAAAAGTACATACATACACACATCTTCCAAACATCAACTAGAAGATGACAGGATCTTAATTGAATCATATATTGGTTTACTTGACTTTCTAATGGTCGCACTTCAGGTGTTATGTAAGATTCATATCTCATACTTAACATAAGTACAGAGTCATTTTCTTGATTTTATAGGGCAGAAGGAGTATGTAAAAGGACAGCACTGTTTTTGCAGTGTAGGTACATTACATGTTTATCTGCATAATGGGAATGTAAAACTAAAACTAGAAGCAAAATAAAAAGCTGTATTTTTCTACGTATTGATTTTAATAAGTAACTTGTTGATTTCAAATACAAAGCATTAGACTCACAGATGTGTCAGTCTGTTGAACAAGGTCAGCAGTCTAGAGTCCAGACAATTCTACACAGCAAGGGCATACACATATTCTAATTGAATATGAAATTAAATAAAATGAGTTGCAACAAATTAGCAAATAAAACAGACCACATGAGTCCCTGCATTCTAAAATATTGCAAATGTCACCAGAATTGTGGTTCATTGTGTCTATACAGAGACTTAGAAACCAGTATTTTTTTTCAAATTGATTAATTACAGTGAGGTTTTAGGTATTGACACCCTCTAATAATTTCAATGTTTTTCCGAGTACCAAGCAATAAATGTTCATTTCAATAGGAAAGGTTGTTGGTACATCGTCCAGACATGCTCCAGCTCTGATTTTAATGCTGTTTTTGCATTAGCCATGAAAGAGTTAAATGACTAAGAGATTATATATGGTCATTTACCTTTTTATTCAGCTTCATGAAGCCATTATATGCAGATCCATTATGGGACACAAAGATCACTAATGAGCGGGTTGTGAGACTTCAGCTGGCACTAATAGGTTCATGTTATTGATGAAGCTCATCTATGCAAAATGAATAAAAACTGAAATTATTTTATAACGGTGAGGATATGCAATATCATATTACAATATGTGTATGGTAGCATTAAACTCTTCATTATAGTGGAATATAAATAGATAATGAAAATAAACCATGTATTTCTCCTATCTCAGTACAGGAGCCGTGCAGAAAGAATATGTTTTGATATCACTTGTTTGTATTTTTCAGTGGTTAAAAAATCCAGGCCCTCCGCATGAGAAGCGGACACTGTTTGGAGACATGGTGTGCTTTCTCTTCATTACTCCCCTGGCTACAATCTCTGGCTGGCTGTGTTTGCGTGGAGCTGTGGACCATCTGCACTTTAGCAGCAGGCTGGAGGCTGTTGGACTAATAGCACTGACCGTTGCACTCTTTACTATTTACCTCTTTTGGACACTAGTGAGTGCTCTATTAATGAACATGTAGACAAGTCAGGTAGACGTGTTTCTGCTAGTACATAAATCACTGTGATATATTGATAAAGGAAATACCCAAAACGCTTGTTTGTTTGAACTTATATCTGTGAATCTCTGAAGTTATGTATTACAAGAACGGGGGATTTGACAATATTGTGAACTCGCTGTGTAAAATTATTAATTCCATTAGATATATATACACCACAATGACGTTTCCTTTTTAAACCCACTCGAATCAATTTTGTAGCTGGAATTTCCCAGTACTGGATATCTAGTTAGAAACAATGTGGATATCTTCATAGTTCATAACTGAGTTAAAATAGTGACAGCAAAAAGAAGGTAATGGTCATTTGCAGGTTTTTACAGGACAGCAAGGCACATACTTCTTAACTAGTACCTGTAAAGGTTATAGAGAGTACAGCTATGGCCAAACGTTTTGCATCACCTAGAATTTTAGGATTGAGAAATTATTTAAAAAAAACTATATGAACATAATTTAGATCTTTAACATCATGTAGACAAAGAAACTACTAAATGATATTGCAAAAGTCTGCCAGAATCGAACAGTATTTCATGTTATATTTCAAAATGTTTCTGTTTTTCCTTAAGTATATGGAAAACTATAAAGCGGTATGTAATTCAATATGTTAACGTAATTTTATTCACCAGGTTTCATTTGACTTTATGAAGTGAAATTAGTTAATTCTATAGGGTGACGCAAAACCTTTGGCTATAGTTGGTTATTTGAACAAGTGACTTTATCCCATTTTCCCTCAGCAATGCTCTCTAGTGGGGGGAAATATGTAGCTCCTCAATAGGGAAACAAGTTAATAAAGTTTGCAAAACCAAACATTTAAAAAGGTTCACGTAACCCATTTTTTAAAATCTCCCACCCTCTCTCTCTCCAGGTTTCTTTCAGATATCACTGTAGACTATATAATGAATGGCGGCGGACCAATCAGAGAGTCGTACTCCTCATCCCGAAGTCTTCTAGCGTACCGTCTACGCAGCGCGCGCTGCTAGGACTGCCTCCAATCAAAAGGGATTCCAAGGAGACAATTGTTTGACTTCAAGCTTTGCCAACCATTTTAAGCTGTGTGCACTTACAGGAGCAGAACTAATTCCATCCAAAGACTCATGGCTTGTGAATCATGTTCCATTTGAACTCTTACTGTTTTGTTTTTTTTAGCACAAACTTTATTAATAGCTGAAGTTTTATACTGCATTCAACATGAAAGTTAAACAGGGCAAACAGGATTTCTCCAAGGTTAGTTTCCAGAAAAATAGGAGTTGACTATTCCTGCAACTTTTACAGAGCGTACAGTGAAGTTTGTTGTTCAAATATTTTACATTTTACTGTATATTCACAGCAATTTTTCAGAGCAAAATGGCTGGGGCATCCTACCAGAATTTAAATCCTAGAAGACACCAGCAATGCAGCGGTGTTCTAAACTGCTGTCTATAAGAGACATATCCTGCCTCTAAAAGCCTTCAATAGCCTGCGACTTTCTTTGGTGGGAAGTAGCTAAGAACAGTAATTGTAAACCACGAGAAAAGGGGCATTTGCAGGCTCTTTGCTAGTGTGAGCTTAATACAGCAGGCTTTTTCTTTTCTTTTTTTTTTTTTAAATATAATTCTTAATTGTTGTGTAGTGTAAAGGTTTTATAGGGCTGTGCTTTTTATTTATCTTTTTAAAGATGCATTTAAATGAAATCCACTTTTAAGTTTTGTAATTATGTATGTTTTAAAAGCATAAAGGTTCAAACAAAAACCAAACTGAGTATTATAGAAGGTGTAAATGTGAACCATGCATTAAGGTTAGGATTTTGTTTCTAAATGGCCTCTGCTGAAACCTAGCTAACCAGTGCAGTAAAACATGTTGCACTCCAGTGTGAAATGAGAAAGTGTGATTATTTTGCTTGCAGATTTTGTTCTTTCTTGACTATATAATACATTTAAGAACTGAATGACCTTGTGTCAAGACACGCTATTTTGGGCCGTATTCCCATTTGATGTCAAACATGCCACTACACAAATTTAGTTTTGTTAAAGCACCTGCAAAACAATGACCCATGGCTGTGATTCCAGGAGCTGCTCTAGTTACTAGCCATAGATGTGGAGCAGGCTAGGTCAGCAGCAAGTGTCTTTCATTAGTAACCGCCAGTCTCATCTAGTGTACAGCTGTATAGCTGCAGCACTGAACTCGGACTTATGAAATACAAAAAATAAGAAAGCACACTATTTGAGTAATTGCATTAAGTATGATTGTAAACATCATAAGACAATATAATTTGAAGATACTTGTTTTCTTAGACTTTAGGAATACATTTTCTTCAATTAATCTGCAATCCACAAACAGCTTGACAGAATGTCATTGGTTTTGGATGTAAATCCTGTCACTGAGGCTTTTTTTTTTTTGTAGTTATCTCTTTACAAAATTAAGAGCAAGTACATTGAAAGCTAGTAGCATAAATAGCATACTGGATGCTTATTTTCTCTTTACCTAGGTGGTTAAATCCTGCTTTCCACATTGTACTATTTCTTAAAGTTAAAAACTCTTTGTCCAGTGGATCAGATAAGCTTGTGTACCCGCAGGTTTTGTATTTAATCTCAATACCATCAAATGCAGTGAATGTTTAATTTTAATAACAGGCAACAACAGGCTGTCAGTATACATATGATACAGATTTAAAATAAGGTATCCCATTTCTTCTTATCCAAATAGTCTAGAATTAAAGCAGTAATCTTTGTAGAAATTTAATGCGAGACCCTTCTAAAGCCAAAAACATTTAGCCCAGCATCACTCCATTTCTACCTCCACATTTGTAAATTGAAGCTTCTTCCGAGGAAGTGCCATGTTTCAACAACCAGTAAATTCAAGTTCAATTTCAGCGCAATGTTCTGTAATTATCCAAACAGCTGTAAGAGTGTCATTTCCTATTTTTGTATTCTGAGGACTGTTAGTGCTGGTAGGTTAAACAGATACTTCACCACAGAAAAAGTTAAAATGCTGGTACTTACCATCCTTAAAGATCTTGTAAACCTAGCTTATTTATAACCAAAGTTAAATAAAGTTTTAACTTCATAACAATCAATGACACCATTATTGTTGTGCAGTGTGTTTTTAAGGCATTACCTTATATCAGTGATGTTTGCACTTCCTGTTCTGGTAGGTCACACGAGTCTGTGTATCCTTAATTAAAGTTCTTAAATAATATCTTCAGCAGAAAGGGGGTTAAAGTATGATGCTAAAAAAGGTAAGAACTGTATTTTATAGCTTTGCTTACCCCCTCTAACTTGTAAATAGGTAAAGGTGACAGACAGCCTTACTTTGAATATTTGCAGTGAGGGGGCCAAATACATAACTACAGTACATGTCTCTATATTGTAAACTAGGTATAGACAGTTACGATTTAGTGATGAACTCTCCAGGTAAAAATTGCAGAATTTTCCATAGAAATAATTCATAGTTCAAAATGAGTAGGCACTTAAAGTGTAACCCAACTCAATTAGAAAGTAAAAGCATTAGTTAAGTGTTTACTTAACATGATGTATGTTATTAGGCATACATACTGGCATATCATGTCCAACATTACATATGGAAACATGCACATTCATTTCTGAAGCATTTTCAGTTAGCCGAGAAGCATTCCTGTTGGGGGAAATATACCATAGGTTCCGTCAATTAAAGCAAAATGTTGCCCGATATAAATCTTTACATTGTAGATTTCTCAGTTACAGTATTTAAGGTATTAATGTAAGGAAGGCAGATTCAAACTGCAGATACAGGCAGTAATTGTGATGTTTAAGCGCAAGTAACTTGAACTGTCTGCTGTAGGCACCCCACCCCACATGGCGTGTGCTGTTCCACTGTACCTCTTAAGACATCGAGATGGTATACCCGTAATGAGTGCAGTTTTCATGACAGTTTGTAAATACATGTGCAGTGCAAATTTTGAATTAATTTGAATATAATAAAGTGCTGAACTCTGTTTCTGGTTTTGTGTCTGTGGTTAAGCCTATTTTGGCAATGAGGTGCTGAGGTTTTGAGTCAGCCAACCAAGTCTTCTTAATGCTTCTAAGAACAAATATAAAATTACACTTACAATAGGAACATATTGGCCAATATTTAGAAATTCTCTGGGGACGTGTGAACATTATTGTGCTTCAATTCTGCACTCGCATGCTAGACTGATGAACCAATGAAAACCGTGAACTTGCAAGTCAGAAACCAACTTACCTTGTCTTTTGTCCAACTTGCATCAGGACAGTTTCATACTACACACAGTTGTAGTCAAAAGTTTACATACCTCAATAAATGTATAAGTTCTAGAAATTTCTCAAACAAAATTATAGGAAAAATCTTTTGTAGCAAAATTATTCATTTTAGCAATTTTTTTGCAATGCTAATTCAAAAGTATTCATACCCCAACAATGAAAATTAAGTTAATAGCTAGCTGAGGCACCTTTAGCAAGAACCTCTTAAAACAATTAGGATATTTGTCAAAAGCTTTTGGCATGATTCTTTAGTAATTTTTGACCATTCTTCAACACAAAATTGTTCCAGTTCATTCAAATTCCGAGGACTCCTATTGTACACAGCCTTCAACTCATACCAAAGATTCCTGATCTAAATCCGATTGAGACTTTGACTAGGCCATTCCAGAACCTCGATTTATCTTCAACCATTCTGAAGTAGATTTTGATGTGTGCTTTAGAGCGTAGGTGTTGGAACATCTAATTGAGCTTTAAACCAAATTTTGTAGAGGAGGGTTTCAGATGATTGGCCAATATCTTTTGGTATGCTATGGAATTCATTTTACCATGTATTGGAACTAAATTTCCTGCACCATTAGAAGACAAACAGCCCCATAGAAGGATATTATCGCCTCCATGCTTGACAGTAGTTATGGTGTTTTCTTTGTACGCCTCACCAGACTCCCACCTCCACCCTCCTCAAACATAACTACCAACGTGACCAAATAGCTCAATTTTTGTTTCCTCACTCCACAAAACTTGCAACGTTTTCCTAAGTGGCTTTTTCCTTAGCCTGCGATCTTCACCATGCAATACGTTGAAATGGAAACCCCAATCCTGCTTGCAGCCATGTCACTTTGAATATCTTTAGCAGTCAATCTCAGATTGTTATTAGCCTTCCTCAAAATTCTTCTACTTGTTCTTGGTGAAAGAACCTGTTTTCTTCCAGACCAAGGGAGCGTTGTGACAGTACCAGGAGTCTTGTACTTCTTGATAATAGAAACAATAGTTGAAATTGGGATACTCAAATGCTTGGAAATCTTGTATACATCTCCAGCTTTATGACCATAAATAATTCAGACAACTACTTTCTTTCTAGTTCTCCTATATTGTCTTATTGGTAATGACAGCACTCATCCTATGCCTAACCCTTTCATACTCTAACAATGTTCACCTACCCAATTTTTCTAGAATTGGGTTCTGCATTACCATATTGAAATTTCTAGCACCTAGTAGACAACAGCATACTACCATAGGGTATGAATACTTCTGAATTAGCATTTTTTGAGTTGTACTATTTCCTCATCCACAAAAACAAAACTTGCTACAAAAGATTTTTCCTAAAATTCTTTGTTTGAGACAGTTCTAGAAATCATAAAAATTTCCATTAGGGTATGTAAACTTTCACACACAAAACACACAAAAAAAAAAAATTAAAAAACAGTGAAAACTGAAGTTTACCTGCAGCAACACACAAGAGATTGCCAACCCACATGACCAATTGCAAAAGGAGACTAGACTTGATTCCCCTTACTAGTCGTAATCTGGGGATTTAAATGAGGCCAAATAATTTAACCAAGACAGTTTTGAGACTTCAGAATGTTTACTAAAGTTCTTTTGGCTATCAGTTAAATAGTTTAATCACAATGGTTTATTTAAAAGAAAAGAAAAAAAGCCTATTGCATCCAAGAACTCAGGTGTACCTTATTTCTAGTGGTGATCAGTGATTGAGTCGTATTCACTTTGACTCCTGTGTTATCACTGAACCACCCACACACTACATTCAGATAGTAGTTTATTTTCTTGCTGTGATAAACACAGGGAGACTCAAAAGTTGAATGACAGGTAATCTTTGGAGCTAGAGCAGTCTGGTCAGAGCGAGCACTCAAGACTAACACCATGCTAGGAGGTCTCTCCAAACGCCCCCAGGGAGTTCTCCATGAATGGCTAGAGTGCCAGCCGACGCTGGGGGGGAGTTTATGAACACACGCATAGCCACAAGTGGGGGGCATTCTGCTTTGCCTTTGTTAATCGCTGCCTATTACATTTTTCATGCTTTGGTGACAAGGAGGGACAGCATTTGTTCAGATGTGCACATGTCCACAGTTTGTCTCTTGTTATATGCCAGAGAGTGCAATGTCTTGTTTTGGCTAATCACCATTCAATTAAATTGTCTTGGAAATGTCATCTAGGTCACCACTGACCCCTAGTGGGTGTTCTAGTATATAATTTATCTATAAAACTAACAGCTTCAACTGTACCTTTATAGCTACTCCCATGCAGCATTCAACCTTATGAGAAGATATAGAAAAGATCTATAGAAATTATCCTACATTATTTTTACTACCCACTCCCCGATTCTCCTGGCCACAATGACCATGAAGCAGTAAAAGCAAAAAGGACCTTTAATAAAATAAGTTTAATACATTTTTATTTTCACTTGTAAAAAGGATATCTAAATTTCAAAACTGCAGCTTCCTGCCTAGCTAATGTACACATCACACTAAAACCAGATTCTAGATCCTTCAGTTTCCCACCTAATTACCCAAAAGTAAACAGCCTTTACAAACATTCTAAAAGAAAAAGGATCTTACTTAAAGTAAAAAAGTAACAAAGAATTCACAGCACCTCAACACGAGTAACCCAGCATCAATTTTAAACCGCAAACTGCCCAGTCTTTGTATAAAGGCTTTTGCTATAGTCCTAAAACTACACAATAGTATTCAACTCAATTAAATAAATCAATTTAAAAAAAAAATCAATTTATACAAATCTGTCAAATGTAGTGAAGTTAAGCATTTGATTCACATTACCAGAAAAATACATAACTGTGTGCTTTTTTTAAAAAAAAAGTAGTGTTGTACATTGAACTGTAAAGAATTAAAAAAAAAAAAAAAAGTTCCAGAACCATGGCTTCTTATAAAATTAAAAACATAAAAAAGGTACAAAAATATGTATTATTTCTGAGGAAGGTCTGATGTCGGCAGCTTAAATAAAAAAAAAAAAAAAAAAAGCAATACAGGAAGTATAGTTGATGTTCACATAATTGAACAGCTTCTGTTGGATGCCCTTGGATCTCCCTGCAAAAAAAAATTAGGAATTCATGTTTGAAGATATCAAATTTAATATTTAAATATTGTTTAGAAACACTACATATTGAATATTGTCCAATTGTGGTAGCTAGGCAATACAGGCAACAAGAGTCAAGTAGCAAATTATTCTAGAGTCCACTAGAGGGAGCCACGATGCTTTGTGTTGCCAACTAGACCTGCAAGAGGCACCGTGTGTTACTATAGTAATCTCTTTAGGACAGACCAGGCCACACTTTACACTCTTCCAGATAAAGACATCTAAATGACATAGGCAGAGCTTTACCTGCTGGTGGAAAAGGTCTTCCTCACTCACTTCAACCACATCTTCCTCATCCTCCTCTTCCTCTGGAATAGTGGTTTGAAAGACAGTGGTCCTCTGAGCAATTTCCTAGGTTAAAAACATGAAAAGATCAGCAGATTAGATGAAGATTCTAGATGAAGCAAGGACTGGAATTGCTAAATAGCTTTTGTATTCTTCCATCCCTGCAAATATAAAAGCTTCCCCAGATATTTTACCTCTCCCTGAGCAGTCTTCAGTACAACTTTCACATCTTCCCCGGTACCCCAGGAGCTCTGGTTTTTCCAGATAAGGTCTGTAGGAGGTCTGGCTCCAACTCCAGCATTGGAAGCCCAGATCTGTTAACAAGATAGTTTACTTCAAGACGGTATTTTATTATTTATTTAAAATTAAAAAGTGGATCAAACTCTTAATCCCCTGATGGGTGAATTAAGTGGCCTAAATTTGGCACGCTGCACCAAATGCTGTTCTGTTTAACAGCAGTTCCTCGGTATGATCTTCGTTTTTGTGATTTCTAATAAGTTAGTCTTATAGCAAATCATTCCACACAGTTTGAGCATCCAGCTGAGCTTTGCAGTCCTCGTTCAAACTGCATGAGATGACAGCATGTTATATAAAAATCAATAACCCTGAAATTTAGCCACATCGAATAGTTTGTCAAGAATAATACCAAAATATGTGCATGCAAAACTATGTTAGATCATTGCAGGTTAGACTTACCGTGACCTTCTGGTTAGCCTTCAGTACATATTTTGAGGTAAACTTGTAAGTGGCTGAGGTTTCACCAATTGTTCTAATCAGCTCCATACCTCCCATTGGCTGATCCTGCGACAGCACAGTACAAGAGAACAAGTGTTATTTATATATAAAGTCCAGTTAAGTAATGCAACATCTATACTGTACAAACCAGACTTCATTAGACCAGCAGTAAAAGAAACCCACCGTCTCTGCCGTGTTTTGCAAGCGGATGAATTTCCCGTCAACGTCCAGCTCATCAATGCAGATGTTGCCCGTGGCGGAGGCTGAATGGGAGATGCTGAGGCTGCTGCTGGCCTCAGACTCCTCCACGTCGACACGCTTTCTCTTGCCGCGAGTTGTGCGCACACTGCGGCTTGAAGAGGCACGAGACACAGTTACCCGGGACGAGGGGCTGGGAGACAGCCGGAGTCTGGAGGGAAGGATCACACAGATACAACATTAAATACAAGAAGCCCAGTTTGACCGATCTATCAGTTGAGTGAGGGTGTGGTACAGAGACCTCTTTGGATTGGTTGAGGGGTGGGCTGACCTCAAATGACACTCCTATTCCTTGGGTTGCCCCTAGCAGGATACAATCCAGCAGAAGCTCTGGCTGGAGAACTGAACAGAGCGAAAGTCTACGAACGGAGAAAAAGAAAAGAAACTGCCGGTTCCTGATACAGCAGCAGGCAGCAGTCGATAACCAAAAAAAGGTAGCGGAGACAGCTGAAGACTCCCAGCCGTACTATGGGTTACCACATACCCATACCGGTAAAAAGTACAGTCCCTGGGACGTTATTTTAGCTCCAGGGGTATCTGGGGCAACCCCCATTAATGTATTGAGGGAATAGGAGAACATCACAGAATCTCGTACCTTGCAGGTCAGCGGAGGTGGTGAACCCTGCTTATAGCAGCACTATTTTATTTAGGTTTTTTTTTTTTTTTTATGGATTATTTCTACACACACAGTACTTCAGAGCGATACCATTGTTGGTAGCAACCCTGAGAGTGTCCACAACAAAAGCACTTGTGTTAATAAATCCTGTGCGTCTGCGAGGCGTCTCAGAGACACTTTGACTCCTAAGTTCTCACTGAACCACCCACACACTACATTCAGTTAGTAAGTTTAACTGCTTTGTATTGCCACAGCTCGGCTGAAAAAACAGGCCTATTGCATTTTGCTTTACCTTGATTGTTTTACAAAAGCAGTGGACATCTGCATGAAAGCATGTTTGAACCGAGTCTTGGCAGCACAGAGATGGACAGTTTTAGCTATTCCTTTGAAATCTACACCTTGGTAATATTTAAGGTCTCCTCCCCCTCCCTCACCTCTCCTCCTCTCCCTCTAGCAGCTTCCTGTAGGCGTTGATCTCCATGTCCAGGGCTAATTTCACATCTAGAAGTTCCTCGTACTCGTTCAGTTGTTGCTGCATTTTCTCCCTGATCTCCGCAATCTCTCGTTCTCTCTCGGCCAGGACTCTGCGGCTGGCATCCTTCTCTCTTGCCAGTGCATTCTCCAGCTCATTGATTCTATCCTGCCAGCCTCTCGACTACAAAAAGCACAGTATCATGTTAGTTGGTAGAGAATTGCACACCACTTTTACAAGTCACATTGTAAACCTACAAAAAATACAAAAACAACCTTCAGGTATGAACATACGAACTTGATTAGAATCCCATTTCACGCAGACAGTATTTAGGCTCACAAACATATCTGCAAGTACAGCCAACAAGCTGTGCTAGTTCAATGCATCTCCTCTTAAAATACTTGCAGGGCTGGCCACTCACTTCTCTCTGCAAGGCTGCAAGTTGGGCAGACAGGCTCTCGACCCGCAGGCGCGTCTCCTTCAGTTCCTCCTGGGCCATGTTGGCTGCGCTGCTGTTCATCTCAGAGGACAGCCTGGTGTTCTCCACCTGGATTCAACAAACAGGTCAGCACTTTGAATTGAGCACAAAATGGCATTTAAAAATGAGGAACCGAGTTTCCGGTTTCAGTTTGCCTTCCTGACCGACAAAGGAAATGCATCACTTGTACATCAGTACACTTATGATTAAGGTTGTGTTTTCTTCAAAGTCAATCACCGATTTCAAGACTTGTGCAACGTACCCATTGCCATGCAATGCATAGTTCCGTGAATTGCCATTTCTGAGTAGCAATACATATTTATCACTTAAATACAGCAAACAAATGCTTTAGTGGCGCACTGCCAGTCACATTTAAGAACCTGGCAGCCAGTTTAGTTTCCTTCTGGTAAATGATTGAACACATTACATAGAGCTGCACAATTTCCTTAACCACCCGGGCTGCTTATCCTGGGATTTCCACATGGAGCGCAAGCAAGTCCAAATTGGTCACTCCCGTGAGAATAGCGTGCAGGGTGTTATCTGTGCAGCACTATTATTATTAGTTTATTTATTTATTTATTTAGTATATTTATTTATTTATTTCTTAGCCGACGCCCTTATCCAGGGCAACTTACAATTGTTACAAGATATCACATTATTTTACATAGAATTACCCATTTATACAGTTGGGTTTTTACTGGAGCAACCTAGGTAAAAGTACCTTGCTCAAGGGTACAGCAGCAGTGTCCCCACCGGGGATTGAACCCACGACCCTCCAGTCAAGAGTCCAGAGCCCTAACCACTACTCCACACTGCTGCCCCATCTGCAAAGCTTCACGTCCGACGTGCTACACTAAATCAATATGCAGAACACATGTTACTATAGGCTGCAGTTTTGTTTTTCGCTGGCAGTTGTCCCTAAGAAATGTACTGGACAGACCGGCCCATCCATAGATAAGCACAGCTGGGCGGCCACATTTGCAGTGTGAAAAATAGAAGCCTACTACAGAGAATGAGATGAGGGTATTTATTTCTTTGTTGATGTTACAAGGGGTTGTAAGGAAACCTCGTCAGGATTGGTACTGGTCAAAATGACTGATTTATTCTGCTGTTGAAGTACCTACACTTCACAGATAATGCATATAAAACAGTGATACACACCCGTACCCAAAACTGGAATATATATGACATGGTTGAAAGGTTGCGACGCATGTTCTAATGTATATGTACCTGATAAAAACATTAACACTGATGAGAGTTTGAAGGGCATCTGCTTTGAAATCGATCACAAAGAATTTCCAAAAAGTGATGCGACTGCACAATTATTTTGCCACACTACTATAATGCTGCAATTATAAATAAAATGTATGTTATTTATATTAATGCTACAATTGTAAACAAATTGTTATTTAAGTTATATTAAATATATTGGTTTAATAAAAAGGTGTATTTTTAAAAATAAAGCTGAACTGTCCAAATGGCCAAGAACAAAAAATCTGCACAAAAAACACCAAAATAAATGGGCAGCTGGGTGGTTAAAATGTCTTCCAACATCAGAAAAATTCCTGCTAAAGATTACTCTGTCCAGTACAAGGGGCCATTTCACTTTTTTTTGATTAACAGATGGTGAAAATAGAATGTCTTTAAAAAGGTGGACAAACGAAATTCAGCATTTAATGTGGTCCAGGCAAGTATTTAAATATTTAAAGTTATTTTTAGACCATGACGTGCCATGAAAAGCAATTTACTTACTGGGGGGGGGGGGGGGGGGGGTCCTTTCCAATTTGCCATAACCTCCTGTATAACCATAACATTTGAGTTTTTTGTTCTGCTGCTTTCTGCTTACCAGGCCCTCCTTAAAATTAGGTAGTTTCATCAAGGGTATATACACTGGTTAAAACACTTTAAAATAATTTAAAATGCATCACACAAATGAAGCTACACATTCAGTCACCATCCATAAACACTCCGAGCTGCACTTGTTCTCCATACCTTTGCAAGGTAAGTCTGTTCCATCTCATCCTTGTAGATTTTCACTTGCAGGTCATGCTGTTCTCTCATCTCAGACAGCGCCTGGGCCAGCTTGAATTCATACTCCATCTGACGACCAGAATCCACCTCCACCAACCGGGTCTCGAGACTTCTGCGAGTATCCTTGACCTCCTTTAGGAGACCCATTAGCAGACATTACAGTCAGTTTTAAATAGCAGCTGCTGCAGACATTAGCATCATCTAGCCATTAGACACTTGCAATCAGGGATACACCATCCCACCTCCACAGTCAAACTCTACAAAAGTGCATCATTGGGATACAAATAAGTCTACACTACACACACCCCTCCCAGCACTTTCACAACAGGACGATAGTTTTGGACCACGTCAAGCACAACAGTACTGAAGGTGGGCGTGACTTGCCTCTTCAAACATGTTCTTCCGGAACTCTAGCTCCTCGCTGAGGCTCTGGCAGCGGTTCTCCAGGTCCACTCTCAGGAGGGTCTCCTCTTCCAGCTGCTTCTTTAAAGCAGCCATCCCTGTCTCCAGCTGTGGATCACAAGAGAACAAGCATTCAACATCACTGGGGTGATTTAATTATCTATAATTACAAAACACTAGTTTCCACCAAGCCATGAGAGATTCTGCCATGGAAGGGATTTGTCAGACCTATAAAATTCTTCATACTGGACTGGGTATTGGGCAAAACAGGCCACCACTCAAGGACACACATTAGATATATCTTACACATTTAAATATTGAACTGAAAGAGGAAATAGTAAGGAAACCACTTAAACACCCAATTGTTTTTCTAGTGCTCCTATTCAAATGATCTTGGTTAGGAGAGCCGTTTAAAAACAACCTTGGGGAGAAAGCTTTGACTACAGCTCCCTCTGCTGGTGAACTCTGCAAACAGAATTCAAATACAATAGACAGCCCACCACTATGTATCACTGTTCTGAATACAGAAACTTAAGAGTGAATGGGGAAGATTTGTGAAATTCATGTAATGTTCAGCAATTGCAGCCAAATTACTTAAGTCCAAATGTAAAACACGTTCATTACTCTTCATACCCGGGGCATATCATTGCCCATTCAAAATAACAATCCACATTTGCAAGGGAGCCCTTGTTTCCTTTGACCTTAAAAATTTAAGATTTAGATGGCTTGTGCTAAAAATCACTGAACACACCCCAGGGAATTACACTCACATGTAATTGTACGAATTAAACCTATCACGACGCATAAGTGCGTAATATTAAATAATATCGCTGTTAACAGAGAAATGTCGGATCACACTGAGGATAAAGGGAACATTGATCGATTGGGGCAGCAGTGTGGAGTAGTGGATAGAGCTCTGAACTCTTGACCGGAGGGTTGTGGGTTCAAATCCCGGTGGGGACACTGCTGCTGTACCCTTGAGCAAGGTACTTTACCTAGATTGCTCTAGTAAAAACCCAACTGTATAAATGGGTAATTGTATGTAAAAACAAATGTGATATCTTGTAACAATTGTAAGTCGCCCTGGATAAGGGCGTCAGCTAAGAAAAATAAATTTTGCCAGAAAATGCCATGAATAAAAGGTCCCACATTGCAAATATCACCATAAACCGCAGTCAAACCGTGCACTTACTTGTATAACATGATCTTGCAGATCTTCCAGGCTGGCCTCCAGGGATCTCTTGTCACACAGTGCTGTGGCCAGGACTGCCTCTTTGGAGTTGAGGTATGCCTCCATGTCTTTAAGCTTGGCCTGGGTTCCATTGAGTTCGGCCTCTTTCTTTGCATAGCTGCGGGAAAGAAAAAGGTTGTTATACCGCCACAGCTGTAAATGTTAATGAGCGGCAAAGCTTTTAAAGGTTTACAGGCAATCTGCTTTCAATTATTTCAAACCCAGGTGTCATTGATTCAAAAAGACTAAAAACACACAAAACAAGACATTAATATCCATTTAAAAAGGGAGGAAAATTAAAAATCGCAGGTGGATACAGGAATGAGGGGAAAAAAGCACATCTTATTGGCAAGAACACTCAGCGGATTTACCAGTACCTTTTTGCTAGAGCAATAAAATCGAAAAGAAAACCAAACCAAATGTAAAACAGCAATGTTCCCTGTGCTTGGTTTCATAACATCCCACATTTAGGTACACTACTGAAATTACCAAGGAATTTGAGAAATCACAGCACTAATAAAACTGTTCAAATGACAGCACCAATTACAGTATGAACAATCCCCACCCGTTAGGAGTTGTACATGCAGCTATAGGGAAGGAAGGAACAATGTACATGCATTTCTCATGATGTCCTATTTGAGAAACCAATTCCAAACAAACAGTATGCAGCTTCCAGGTCAGAGTCCAACACAGCAGCAACCCCCCCATCCCCAAAACATATTGAGAACCAAAATGTTTGTGGATAGCTTGAACACACTTGTACCAAAGGATACACAGCAGTAGTAAACAGTTGTGCAAAGCTTAAATCATGCATGACCCTGGAGTGCTTCGCTTCACTGCACCACACGACTTCAGGAAATAGACTGTACATTTTTGGTGGGAATTCAGAAACGGTTGATGGAAAATATTTCCTGCTGCAATACACACGTTATTTAATAAAATTCAGCTACACAGCTCAAATCAAAGACTGAATGTATCCCAATAAAATGACTACAGCCTGAAAGAGGATGTGTGTCTCCATGCAATATAGTGAAAGCATTCCTAAACAATACTGTCATTCTTTGTGTGTAGGTTAATGGACAAGGGAGAAGCAATTTGGCATGAAACTAACTTCTGTTAGAACACTCACAAAAAAAGTAGTAGGCCAAAAATGAATAGCCTGGCTTGATGTAAAATAATGCTCTTTATAACCAAAAGACCCCTCCACAATGGACCCGTGTTCAAGGGTGAACGTCAACTGTAGAATCAGTACGCTAGAACACACTTGCCAAAGCCTGGACCAAGACCAACAAGAGCTTGATCTAACCAGACAGAGCAGTCTAGCTAGTCTGATGTTGTAAAACCTGCCACAGACAACATACAGCTTCAGGCAGCTGAAACAGTCCTTAGGAAAACAGTTCCTTCTGCTGCTCTGTCCATCTGTTCATTCACAGGCTCTAGAAAAAGGAAGGGGCGGCAAGCACACCAGATCCACAAAGATCTGCCCTGTCCTCCCACACCTGTCCAGATCTCTCAGACTAGTACAGTTAACAGACAGAGTCCACTCAACGATGGCATATTGCACCAAGACAGATTGCTATTCGGAAGGAAAAATCTATATAAAAAAAAAAAAAAAAAAAAAAGAAGCTTGCATTTTAAAATATTTCAGTTGCCATAGCCTACCACAAACCCCCAAAAAAGTCTGGAAGTCTTTGATTAACACTGCCTTGCCAAAAGCCATTGTGATTTGCATCTTGTATTCTACGCGTGGGGTCTTGACAGACAGCTGGCAGACTGGCCATGTTACAGCACCAGGGTGTTGAAAGAGACCCAACAAATACCTCATTTGACGGTTAGCCTTGGAGTGTTGGGTGTAACTACTGTTCAATAAAGATTAGCAAAGGAAAGATAAGCTTCAGAGAAGGGCTCCCTCTTCCAGTCCCCAAGTACCTAAATGAGATTATTTTCAAATAGGCAGATATATTTACTATGGATAGTATGGACAAGGTGGAAAGGTAAAGTGTGAAAAGGAGAGATTAACTATTAGTTTTAGTATAATAATTTACAACTGTTGTGCACATTTGAGGATTTTGTAAATTACTAGTCTGTCCTTAACAATTTGGTATATTTTGACAGTCAATTTGATAGAGGGCCACTTCTGCTGGATGCGATAATAACTTTGAATATAGTTTTAGATACTTAAAGTTCCCCACTATTTCCTGTAGTGCAGCAATTCAGAAAGCTGCATTTAAGCAGCTCCTCCTAATAAGGTTACCAGGAATGCAGAAGTTCAGCAATGCTTATTTATACAGTCAGTCTGAATTCCATACCTCGCTTCCAATATCCTGTGGCTTATCTTTAGTTAAACAGATGTTCCTCAAAACTACTAAAATAAAACAGAGGAACTGGCAAGATAGTCCGAGCACAGTGAACATTTTAAATGCATGACTAATGCACAGAGTTTGTAAATGTTTAAAACAATGCTTTTATAAAAAGTTGCATTTAATGCAAGTGCTACCAATGAACTAAAATGTGCTGTTCACTCCTTCCAGGTATTTCAGTGCTGCACCCTTGCATTGTACATTATGGAACAAACATTGACTGTGCAAGTCCAGGGCTCCAAGAATCATACAAAAAGCCTTTTGCTTTAAGCAGTAATGTTACAAAAAAAAGGCAAAATGTAAAACAGGGGTATGTAGGTATGCTTGCTCCATTTATTCACTGAAAGATGCCCCATTTGCTAAACACATTACAATAACCAGTTCCTCTGCCCCCGCTGCTCTTTTTCTTCACGGAAAGCCTCCACACGATGACGATTTCACTCTGAGGCACACAGCTATCATCACCCAGAGAGCAATTCAGCGCCTAGCAGACAGGGGGCAGCTGTGCACTGAGAGGCAGCGAGACCCCCGACCAGGAAATGAAACCTCTCACCAGCAATGTGGACAATTGCATTGCTGCAAGTGGAACTGAAAGGACTGGCTTTTACTGCTGTGCCATGGGACCATTTTGTTAAATTTCAATAGCATATATTGTTCACAGTTTAACATAAGCTAAACTCTGAAATATCGTTCCCTTGTGTAACATACAAAATGCCAAGGCGCTGGGTTTCATTTATGGATTAATAGAAAAACCAACAAGCTTACTTTATCATAAGATGGACAAATCATAATACACACCAATACAAAATGTGGAAAAGCATTTCCTACCACCTTGGTTTCATTTTGGTAAACAAAGGACATTAAATATTGGGATAATGGCAATGTAATCATATTTGAGTTACAGTATTTATTTCTTTTAAACCCATAGAAAACCAAAATTGTAAGTAGCTTAAACATTTGTAAGCTACCGACCTGAAAAAATTATCAGGTTTTGCACATAAGCAAATTGTGCAAGGCCTCCTATTTTTTTTTATTGATCTTTTCTGAGATGGCATGATTACACGTGGTAGAAATCCAATGCGCTTAAAAAGGGTAGTGTTCTTTTGTTTTGTTTCCCTGCAAATCATGTAATCGCTTCCTAATATGGCATGTACAGGTGTCTAGTTGCTGTAGTGAAAAGGGCACTGCGGCCATAGTTGCCATGAAGAGACATTTTGACTGGCATTGCAGCAATTGAGAAGAGCACCCATGGCAATTGCCACATGGCTACCTTTAATTTTGAGCCCCGCTTCAAGTCTAGAGTTCTTGTAAAAACCTGTGAAGCAACCCATCTTTCCCGTAGCCATGTGCTGCTTTTTCAACAAATCAAATATTTGCCATGTTTCTAGTTTCCTTCGCATCACCTCGTGAAGTGGAGTGTGGGATGCAGAGGAATGTGCAACGATCAGTAAATGGGAGTTCAGTGGTAGCTTTAAAATGAACAAACAAAAAAGTGTACTACACAATAAGCCAGAGGGTTCTGCATTTGGACAGATTCATTCTTCTGGTGGGTCTCATCTGCTTCACGTACAGTTTTGTAGCAGGATAAATGGGTTTCAAGGGTGAAATGGACAGAAGTTCACAGTAACAGTGGTAAGAAATTCAAAAGAACATAGTTTGGTCAAATGTTCTTGCCGAAGACTACAACAGGACTTTATTTGGACAGCTGCTGCCCACTTTTGCCAGCTGTTCTCTCCATAGGGCACACAGTTGCTGTGTCACTCAAGGTGATTAAAATGGGGATTCAAAACTTTGTTTGGGACCTTTTATAATTCAAGTTATGTACTACATAACTTAAACAGCACCAATTGTGCCCTTAACTACTCAATGCAAAAATCTCTCCAGTATTCAGGATGCTACACTGCAAGGGCTGAACATGGAAGTAAAATCAAATGTTAAACATCTTCCCACCCTTAAAACCAGTGTTATTTCACACAACGGGAGACCGAAATGGGATACCAGCAACTTGAAACAAAGTAAAACGCATCTCCCCTACCACTTTTAAATTCAGCATTCAAGCTACCAGTACGATGACATGTGATGAGCGTGACACATGATCTATGTACAGAAGAATTAGCAATAGAATTACATTCATTTGACAAGCCATTCTCCAGACGTGCAAAAACGACCCTTTACATTTGGACAGACACACAGACATAAACACCCCCTTCTGTACATCTCAAGTGTGATGCTCAACAGCAAGTCGACAATTGGATCTGCAAACAAATGAAGCGTGGCATTCAGTAGGACTGCCTCCACTATACGCCCTTCCTGGGGAACTTCATCCCCAGCGAGGGGAACAAAATAAAAACACTGTGGATCTGCTACATTCAATTGTCTGACTAGTTAAAAATGCCACTATTTTAGATGAACGCAGCACTTGTCCAAAAAGCACTGAACTTTCATACTACTTTTTTTTTTGGGGGGGGGGGGGGGGGGGGGAGCAACCAAAGCTACATTTCTTTCCCAGCCCCGCTAAAACAAACAAGACATTCCTCCCCAGTTAGAGTCCCAGATTTGATAGGACAGACAACGCATTACTTAATGTTAAACGAATTCGCCCATTTGTGTTTAACAATAATCCTCGTGTTAATGAAAAAACTACCCCCGCCCCTCCCTTTCAAAAAGGACATGATCTAGTTGTAGTGCTGTAGTATTATCAGCACTCTACTACATACGCGCAGAACGACCCCCTTTATCCCAACCATTAATTTGAGGAAAGAGAGGGGTACAGGCGACTCAGTCTGGATAGCGTCACGGTTATATCAATATAGACCTAGTAGTAAATAATTCAACATGTGACTAGAAACAGATAAGACTTTTCGTGAAACATTTAGGTGAGCTATGCACCCCTCCTCCTCTCGCAGCATGCAAAACAAAGGTGTGGCACTCACTTTAGTTCGAATATATCAACCAAAAAACATACCGTAGTTTACAGTAGTTTACAAAGTATCAACTACGCACGATACACGACTACCTTCAGTGATTTTGCTCATTTCAAAACGTCACAGAAAACTTGAGGTCTAACTTAAAGTTCACAAAAGTTTTGACATTTAGAGGTGCAAGTAATTTCATGTCAACACCCAGGACGAGTTGCTGATCTGACACCACTTTTGAAAGCGCTTTCGCTCACACCAGGTGGAATACACAGTGTGCGCATTTCAAACTACCAGCAAACACACGCGTTCTACACAAGCGCCTCAGAAATAGCACTAGCCTCAAATTAATGCATGTTTAAGTGCCTAATCACAGCCTTTCTTAAACCTATAACTGTCTAAAAAGGTTTTGGTTTTTAAAATTCATGTTTGCATGATAAGTGGGCAGCAGTGTGGAGTAGTGGTTAGGGCTCTGGTTCAAACCCCGGTGGGGACACTGCTGCTGTACCCTTGAGCAAGGTACTTTACCTAGATTGCTCCAGTAAAAACCCAACTGTATAAATGGGTAATTGTGTTGTAACAATTAACAATAATAATAACAATAATAATAATAATAATAATAATAATAATAATAATAAAGTGTATTTTTGCTTAATATAGCAACAATCTTAAGGTTATCCTACGAAAGTAATACGTTACTTAGGTAGAATAGTAAAACTCTTACTTTTGCAGAAGTTGCTCGTGCTCCGTTTTGATCTTGCCCAGTTCAATCTGCAGCTTGGCTCTTTCTCTGGCTGTATCATCCAGGGATTTCCTTGTGTCTGCGAGCTCGTTTTCATACAGAGATTTCAAGCCGGTGAGCTCCCGACTCCGTACGTCTTCTTTCTCGGAGATCTGCAACTGCAAGACGCTGTTTTCGGATTCCAAGCTCCGCACCTTGTCAATGTAGACTGCCAGACGGTCGTTCAGGTTCCTCAAATCATCTTTCTCCTGCAACCGGGTTATCCTGGTAGGACTCAAAGGGGTGCTTCCAGCGCTGGAGCGACTGCTTATTCTTTGACCAGCTGGGGTGGAAGTTGCCGTCGCCATTGTGACAAAAAAAACAAGTAAAGCGGACAGAAGCGCCAACCGGCAAAGATGATAAAAAAAATACAGGAGGTAAAATATAAACTTTAAATAAAGCCTGTTTAACACTTCTACAAGTAATATAAAAAGCACAATACACCGAGGACACTGCCGATTTAAAAAAGCGCCTTTTTTCTTGCAAATATGTAGGCTATAAATATAAGCGCGTATTGGTTTAGTAGGGGTATGAAAAGAAAATATAAAAATGTTAAAAAGTAAAACAAATGTGTTAGGAAAGTTGCAAAAGAAAAAAAGCGACAAATCCCACACAACCTCCTCCTTTAGTACTTTGTCTCCTAGAATGAAAGAAAGGGCTTGACTAATATGGCCGCTAATTTACATACAGGGGCAACGTGACTATTTGAAGCCAATGATATTTTGTAACGAAACGCGTCCTTTAAATTTGGGCATTTGAGACAAAATTCAAAACACAGCAGCATAGCCTGTTGAGACGAACAGCACACGTGTAATGCATAATGCGTCAGATTTATCCAACTCTGCAATACAACGTAAACTGGGATGTTTTTTGTTGAAGAAAAAGCTGGTGTTACATAATTGCAACATACATAGGGAAGCTTTAAATTCTAAGTACTTTAAACAGCAGTAGTAAACATAGGCTACACATAACACATCTCTATTTTGATTTTTTTTTTTCAAAAATACGCAGCTTTTTATGCTTGTTGACATTTGTTATAGTTCAAAGATTTTGTTTCAGTGTTTAGTGAAAAATAAACCTTTCATTTTTTCCCCCTGTGCAATTTACACACGCCTAGTATTCTAGGCGGTGAAAGTTAGTTTGAGAAAGCTAAATAAATCTGCTGTTCACAATCGCTGTACACATGTCTATTTTTTGAGATCATCGTTTTATATTTATTCGGCATTTAAATGTTAATTATATTTATGTGTTTCAGGAAGACATCGGGACAGCAGCTATCCCTTATAACAGAGTAAAGCAGCTGCAATCGAAAGCACACGTAGAACGCATCCAGTAGTTGTTGAATATTTAAGTGTTAAAAATGGTCATAAATAAACGTGTATATTCACTTGATCTAAGCAGTGGCAGATCTAAATCTTGTTACTGTTCGATCATTGAATAGGGTTGTGAAAATCAAACATCTAACCGTCCATGCAAATCTCTGTAGTGTATTTATGTCTAAAAGTACAAAAACGCCATGAAGGCACTTCTTTTAATTTGATAAACTTATATTTTCAATACTGGGCAAATTCTTTTAGATAACTTGGAGCAACCCTGAGATCAGGCTGTTTACCAACAAGACAAATAAAACAGTACCTGGTCCAGATTAATGGATTAAACAAGTATTTTTAAAAGTCTCAGTGTAACTGGCATTGCGAATTCCAGACATTTAAAACACAAATCACATGTTATGCATCTACTGCAACTAACCAAAAGCATGCTGCCCCACGTAATTGTAAGAACAGACTGATTCTGCTGAAGAAAGCTTGGTGCTGGAGTTGACGACAGATCAACAGTGCTTGGTCAATGGATTTGCCACTTCTAAATAAGTAGTCAAATAATTTATTTTTTATGACCATCAACTATTATGGTACAAATTGCACTTCTGTTAAATATGCACCTAGGGCATTCCAAATGTTATTTTGTGTGCCTATAATCAACACGCTGTCTTAAGTCTGTCAGATCTGCTGTGCACTAGGGTTTGAGATCTGCCCTCTAAATCACTGCAGGAAGAGCGATTAAAAAAAATAAAAAAAACATAAGGACTCTGGCTTTTCTGTTCCATACCACATCATGGTTTGTTCTTGCCGTTACCTGTTTGACAATGTGGGTCATGATCCTTCCACTATCAGTGCACTAGTGCGGACATTTTGAAAAGAGCTTTGAAACAGACTTTAAAGTTATAAGTGTAAAAAGTTGTCAGGATGTGAACAATGAAAAGAAAAAAAAAATACAGGTATGTTATTTAAGCAGTTGTAGCAACATGTGGGGACGTGTGACGCTATATTTTTTGGAACCCCGCTACTTACTCTTTGAAGGGATACATTTATCACCTGATGCTTGATATCATCTGCTGGTGACCGAGTACTGAACAAACATCTAATTGAGCTTACCTACCAGTGGGTTTAAATAAAGTAGTACACACATGCTATTAATTATTTCATTTTTGAATCCACAAACAATTCAGTAACATGAAAACAGAATCAATATATTTATGTTAAAACAACAGTTTACAGTACGAAAACAAGAACAAAAAGTTATGGGCAGTACTTGACATTGCTTTACAATGCTGCATATAAAAAAACAACAAAAAGGCTTACAAAGTGTACTCATTGGTACATATTAATTAACAGTACTCTGAAAATGAATCGGAAACCCTCTGTAGAAACAGATGAGAGACGTTTCAATGTACAAAATCAAGAAAGACATTTTCACAAATAGGACTCCCAGTTATCACATGTATTTTAATGGGATCTGTAGTGATTAAATTAAACCCTATGGCCCATGGTATACTCATTTTAGATTGCCTAGGTAGACTTACATACTTCAAGATCAATATTAGCAGCCACTTCTTTACTGTAGTGTTACAATACACTTCACTTTGCGTGAAAAGTGTATTTGACCATTTGTGTGTCAGAAGGTTTCTGGGAAGTGTTAAGTAATTCTGATCACATTGTGGTACTACCATGTACTCTAACATACTAGGACAGTCCAGAAGAAAGCCAAACATAGCTGTAAATACACAACTAGAGCTCATGACCTACATCCACCATACGTACAATTAAAAATGTAAATTGGATACCATACCCCCTTCCTGTGGTATTTTTGCATTTAGTGATGGTACTAAGAGGGCCAATAAATCAGCCCTCTCCACATCAGTTGGATTGCTATGTATCATAAAATACTTTGTGTTACGCCATAATTTAATTTTATTTTTTAATATTTTATAATTATTGATTACTGGTAAAAACATAAAAAACATTTGTCTATATGTATTACCCAATTTCTACTGTGCTGTACATCTTGCGATTGAGTATATTAGTCCTATACATTACAAATATAATAAGAATCTTTACTGATCTGTTTGGTACTTAGAAAAATAGTTAACAATGTTTTAAATAGTTAATAACTATTTAAATAGCTCTAAAATAAAAGTAACAAATAAATAAAAAAAACAATAACATTCAAAACCACATTAACAATACACAGGTTTTTTTTTTTTTCAGTGGAATTTGAACAGCAGCACGGAGAATAGGGAACTGCAGCAGACACTTCATTCTCAAAGGCCTACACGTGGACTGAGATTCTCTTAAAGCACTTCACAATTTACAGAGAAAGGGGGGGGGGGGGGGGGGAAGTCAGCAGCCAGTATGGTCCTGCTATATTGCTTCAATCTGCTGCAAGACTTTATATTCTGCACGCCTGTCCAAAGTGCGCTGGCGGAACAGAACGAGAATTGCAAAGACTGTGCCAAAAGAAAGCATGCTGCCTTCAAACTTCCAGAACTTCAGTTCCTCTTCAGTAGCTGAACGGCAACTAAAATAAACAGGTCAATTAATTAAAGCTGGCCTCAGTCATCGTCTCAACTTCACATTTACAACTTGACAAAGTATGTGTCTTAGCAGATAAGAAGAATGCTGTGGGATTGCATAAACACCAGGTGGCAGTACAAGTAAAATCACAGATTCATTCCTGCATTGAAATGAGGTCATACAGTATTGTAGGTCTTAAAATTCAGTAGCAAATTAACTACAGCAGCACAGCATCAATGACATGACAAATCTATGTTTTGTGAACAAACTAGGCATACATTGAACCCAACTGTGCCCAGAATGGTATGGCTAGTCACCTAAAATGTTTAAAGTGCCCATTTATAGTGTATCTCCAACTTGCATCTTACAATGAAAAAAATCACAACTAATGACCAATGACTAAATTACTTGAATTCGAGTTACTGAATATTGACTTACCTTCTGTATTCTACTTGTCCCGAATGGTTGCACTTTATTTTTTCCACAAAGCCTGAAAACGTGCATTCCGATTCGGTCTTCTGTGGGTTTAATGAGAAGGCAATACAGCAAATATGTATTATACTCTTATTTCTTGAAATGACTTACTAATACAATAATGTTTCAGAGTAATATACACTACTCTGAAACATTAAAAGAGGAAACGTGGTCAAAAATAACACCATGAAAATACAGTCAAAAAAGTATTTTGCACCACTTGTCCCCTCTTCAGATGTGATCAGTAATACAAACGGCTGCTCAGGTGATAATGTTACTTGGTGTTGGTTTGTGAATCATGGCTTCTAATGATGCCAGGTGGTGTCAGACAAAGATTTGTGACACAAGTTCAGACCGAAGAACGGGACGATCTAGAGATCAACACCATGGGAGCCCATACTCGATACTGAGGCATTCATTTGGATAATTTTCAAACTGCCTAAAAGATTGACCTCCAGAGAACAAGCCTCTAGGCATTTTGATTTTCATGTTCAAATGCGTGTCATTGATGTTACACACATAATCCAATTCATTTATCAGTTAGTGTCAGTGTGTAAAAAGTGATTCCTTAAAATACTGAAATGTGATTCTTCTAGTCAATTATGCTTTGGAAAAAGTTTGCACCTTTAAATTTCTGGAGTAGTGTACTAGTAATATATATTTTTTGTAATGTAAATGGTACCTTGTTTAATTTAAATTATGTAAAAAAAAAAAAAAAAAATTGGGGGCAACAATTTATTTCTATTAATGTGTTCCACAATCAAAAGAGAAACAGATCATTCAACAACAGATTTTGTAAGGAACTTCACAGCAAGTACCAATTGGTTGGCTGTGCTTGGGTTTAGGTATACAGTATCTCTATTAGGCTAAAGTGTGGCATGGGGTTTAGTAGGGTTCCAGTTTCCAGTCTTGTTCTCTTTAAATTATTTTGTTAAAGCTGCAGCCCCACAATCGTATGTCTTTTGTGCTTTTCTACTTTATGGAAAGTTGGTTTACATCACACCAGTGTACTTTCAGCTGCAGAGACACAAGCCACGGCAACTCCCACCCAGAAACACTGCACAACATCAACCTGTATGCCAAACAGGGATGCCTGTAGTTTATAAATAACATCTTCAAGCGCAGTTGTTTTAAATAAATAAATAAATAAATAAAATAAATATGTCTTGTTTACTCCACATGGGGGTCTTTTTTTGATTATCTCAATACCCTTACCAACATGTAACATGCAAACTCTTTCCACTGTAGTAACCCTAGGGGGGAAATGCCACCAGTATTAATGTATTTTAAGGGAGCAGCAACCATTCTGTTATTTTACAGGAACCACGTGCAAAGCACTGAATTTCAACATAGAAAAGTCAAATCTATTTTTTAAGCTGTAAAAGACACAACACACCTACTGTATAACACACACACACACATTTATATATATATATATATATATATATATATATATATATATATATATATATATATATATATATATATATATATATATTAGATAGATAGCTTACCCATAATTCTATAGTTACTGCTTTCTCCCATCTTAACTCGAAAGCTACTTGTATTTATTTACATTCCTATCGATGTACAGTTACACTGCACTGATGAACCCCAAACAGGGCGAAACATCTATGCAGTTGCTGTACTCTGACTTTTAAAATTCTGTGAACGTACAAGCCTTTTTTGGCAACTTTCACGCAATTTGATTGGCTCTTGTAATGATGACATTGCATATCCCGATTACCCATAATTCTATTTATTCCTTTCCCCCACCTTAATTATCTAATGCATGTGGTTCACCATCAATCCACATCTTACATCTGATGATTTGTTGTAAACATGGGGAGTTTTAGTGTACCTTTGTATAGTCATCGCATCGAGTGCATTCCTGTTGCACTGTGAATTCTTCAATCTCCCAACAAGACTGACGTTCTGCGTTGCTAGCTATTTTTTTTTTAAAAGAAAAAAAAGTCACAATCAATACAAGACATGCACTCTAAAGTGTAACTTATATCATGTTTTGTAACTTTCTCCTTTCAGAATTATTTTTGCAAAATCCAGATTTGAGAGTAAGCTCCCATTCTGTTGCACAGCCATGTGTTTGGTCTCATGAAATACATATTTTAAGGGACATGCCATTCATTGCGATTATACAGGTTTTATGCCTGCTCTGCTGTGGAAAACCATTCACTACAGAGCATTTCAACTTGATAAGGTAAAGCCACCAAATAGCCACCACAGGTCTTAAAGTAGCAGACATCTATAATACTGTTAAATTTACTAACTGCTCACCGCCCAACAGCAGGTTGTCAGATTCTCACGAAACACACCCTTGACAGGAGTGGATTATAAAATGGCAGCTCTTCACAGGTGTTGATTTTAAAATGGCTTGGGTGATCATGGATTGGCTGTACAATATTCCAAGTAGCACAGCAGCTTAGTCTCTTCACTGAGTTGTTGTTTTCCTACACTACGTTTTATTTGTGGAATGGGCCATTTTTTAATTGCAAAAAGACACTTTAAAAGGTGTGCATTTTTGTAAATGATATACTAATCATTTTTGACATATTTCTGCAATAAACAGTATATACTAGCAATAATGAACGGTAGGTTTTGATCTGACTGAAGGAGCTTTATTAATTGTAATGTTCATGTATTTTAATATTTAGCTAAGGCAATTCAAATGGCATATTTATTAATGCATAATTAAAGCAATTAAGATTTTCTGAGCAAAGAATTCCTTTACATTTTACACTTACTTATTCCATCCTCCTGTTTGAACGGTGCTCCTTCACAGAATCTGAAATGGAGAGCAGAGCATGCGATTACTGAGACTGATTACACAGTCAAGAAAGTAGGTAAAAGAAATACGGTTTGGACTATACAGTGCAGCTCATTATAAAATGTTACTGTTGTTTCTTTCAGAACAAACTATTCAAATGCCAGATTTATTAATGCATTAGTCTCTCCAATAAGAACAAAACAAGAATCACGGCTACATGATTTGTTTTTTTCTTGTCATAACCAGCTCTTAGCAGTATAGGTCATGGCTTATAGAATGTTTCAGTTAAGGAAAAGGAAATGCTAACTTAAATCAGTAAGAAGCTCATTCTTCTCCACTTTTCCAAGTCTCAGACTTCTACTTTAGCAGCTGTCACTATTATCTTTACAATCCTGTATGTCATTTTTTATTATTGAGTACACTTAAGTGGAAAGATACGTAACTACCTTGGTCACAGACAGGTTGTAATGATTTATATATATATATATATATATATATATATATATATATATATATATATATATATATATATATATATATATATATATATAATATATATATCAGTAAAATGGTCCTGATAAAGAACTGGTTGAAAGGTATTCCAATCCTTGCAATTTCTAAGTACTCATGGTTCCAGTTTTCATTAGCCTCTCACTCTAAAAATGATATTGTTTTTAAATATTATATTTTAAAGGCCCTTTTATAAGCACAATAACACACTTTGTGCCACACAGCATGCCTGCATATCACCTTGATGTTGTGTATTATTGCCTACCTACTGGCAGGCAAAACCTTGCATTCAGCCACGATTCCTTACTACCACTATGTGTTTCCACAACAGTGCTACAATTATGAATCCCACTGTAAATATACTTAGATTTTTTTTTAATGGAGAAATGTTTAATGTAATAGAAAATATCTAAAGGTTTGAAGAATACATTAAAAAAAAAAAAAGAATAACCTCAAAAATAAATTACTGGTGCTTAAAATATACAGCTATCAATAAATGTATGAAGGATACATTGCCTATCACTGTGCATTTACATCACAGTACAGTTCATCCAGCCATTGTGTCAACCAGGAAAGCCTAGTCATCTCTGGTTAATATGCTTAGTTGTTTCCATGGTTATAATTGTTTCATAATTTAACCAAAAGTTCACAACTGCACATCGCACCTTAAACATTTCTGAAAAGTGTGTGCTCAAAGTGTATACTTACCCAAAGTATGGATAAAAAAAACTCCATCCCATCCATAGGAAAGGCAAGGCACCAAATGAGCTCAGATTCATCCTTTTTGTCTTTAATTTAAACAATTCCTTTGTAGGCTGCCGCAAAAGAAAACAATGCAAGCAACACGTTGAAAGTACACAGCAATGCAGTATTGTAAAGGCTTTGTGTCACATCCAAATATGGCAACACTACTTATATTGGGTATATAACTTCAATGAATGGTGGCTTTAGATGTAATCAGCCACTGCTGCTATGGAATAAGCATGGTACAGAAAGCTGGCAGGTGGCGGTACCAGATAAGGGGCAGCCTGAATCTGGAATGCTCAACATGGCCACCATTCATCTCAGGTTGTAATAACAAATTGACACACAAGGCACAATGTACTACAACTGGAAGCTGTGTTAGGTTTCTTCACCCTTTTTTTAAAAACAGAATGAACATAGCCTCTATTTAAATGAATAACATTACTACAAATGATTAACATAATAGACTATTACAGCTGGTGTCCTGCCCATTGTTTGTGATACATTTTGGGTAAGACAGCTAAATTAAATAAGTATGTGCTTCATAGCGCTCTTATTTCTAACTGTCTGGCCAACCTCCGTACACCGACAGCATGTAGAATACTTGACCTTAATGCCCAGTAGGTGTCAGGTATAGTTCAACATTTGACAGAGTTTGAGTCCACTAAATACCCATGTCGGAGAATACAGTATTCTTAAGTGTGAGTGCGTGTGTGAGATGTTTAGTAGCTTTTTCTGCCGAAATGATTGAAATGGTTTTGTGCACCAAAAGCCCCCCCCCTTGTTGCTGATTGCGGAGAAGAAAGTTAAAGTACATCCAGAATTATACACTGAATACTGATATTGCACCGTACATTGTATGCATGCTTTACAGTTACACTTGTCATTCATGGGCATTTGTCCTTCACAGGCTTACACAACATACTACGATTATTGCATTGCCATACAATACATAGCACTGAAAGCACAGTCTGTGATTACACAAGCATATTATTAATAACTTACACTGCCTGGATCGGATTCACGTTGTAATCAGACAAGTCCGGCCTGTAGATGTCACATATTTGGAGCTCTGTCACAACAAAATGATTTAAAGATGTTCGAAATTATTCTTAATACATTTGTTTGTAGTTTCCCAGTTTTTTTTTATAACACCCTATTCAGCTAACAAACTGACAACACGACACTGCGAAGTAATAATGCAAGCATTAGTGACATCAGCGCGACGTCATTAGGAAATGCTTTTGTTACATGTGTTTCATGGTTAGCCAATACGCTGCAAGTTCTTTGGGAGCAGGGCACCAGTTCTCCAATGAGAAGTCTCTTTGCGAACACATTCTATTTCCTCCTTCTCTGATCTAATGTGATTCTTAGTTATGGTAGTGCCCAGGTTGTTCGGCTGAAGCAGCCACGGGTCACCAGTTTGACAAGGGAATCATATATATATATATATATATATATATATATATATATATATATATATATATATTACAATGTAACTTGTATTCTGTTTATAACCATAACACGCAAATGAAAACCGTGATTACCGTATCTTGACTAAGTCTCACATGTAATGCTCATTATAATTTAACATAATGAATTAATGTAACATGTTGCGGCTTTACAAATTAATAAGGTTCGGTGAGACACTGCTTCTGTATTTTTTACAACAAAAGAAACTGCCCCGATAGACAAATATCTAAACGTTTTAAAATGTCAACTAAATCTTCAATATAAATGTAGTACTGCACGACCCTTTGGACAGAATCGTAAGCATGGTAATAAATGTAACGATATCACCCGATTTCTTAAAGACGGGGGGAAAAAAAAACAAGACTTATAAAACACACACACACACACACACACACACACATATCTATATATATATATATATATATATATATATATATATATATATATATATATATATATATATATATATATATATTAGATCAAAGAGCCAGCTGCCCAACGTTTCGATATGTTGTACATATCTTTCTCAAGGGAGCCTGTGTTTGAATCCAAACATTGGAGGTATTTATAGGTTTTTGACGGCATGACAACTATTTGTTATTGTTTACATTCAAATCCATGATTTATTCTTACATGATGTAATGGTGTTCTATATATTGTGACATCATTTTTACTTCTATATATATATACACACACACAAAACACATGGTGTAACCGGTAGCGCCTCCCGAAGGCATAAGCCTCAGCCACATTCTGCATATGGATTTGATAGGGTTGAGATTTTACCCAATCCTTGCCCAATTTAAATTCAAAATATATAAACTTTATTTATACAAAAAAACACTACCGGTATCTACACGTGCAGGGCTTCTGCCCTGTCACAGGCTTGCAATCTTAAATGTACATCTATATACCATCAATCAGCATGATCAGCTAGACTAGTTGAAAACCAGCCAATAAAGTAAGTGATCCTTACTTATATACTTACTATAAATACAATAAAATAAATAAAAACCTACAAATACCTCCAATGTTTTGATTCAAACAAAATATGTATGATTTGGTAATTAAAATTAATGAATTTAATTGACCCATGTAATTGCTTAAATTTCATGGTATTAGCCTTGGCTATTTTAAATTAAGTGTTTTACCTAACGTAACAAACCATAGTAAACTAAATATGAATTATAAGCAGTATTAAATAAAATGAAACGTTTTGTATCAAAACAACAACAAACAAAATGCAATATGTCAGGTAAAAACAAACAAACGGGGTATGCTAATAGAAAACCTCAATCATCCATGTAATTGGCCAGTATGAACCCTGTCTCCCCACCTAGTAAGCAGCCCAACGAGACTCTCTAATCTAGATAAAATACAAGCTATATTGGGATCCGTTTTTTTTTCTCTTCCCCTCTTTTCTTCAGTGGCAGTAGCAGGTAGTTTCTGCTTTTGTCGGGGGAAGGAAGGTGGGCTGGAGGTCCTGCTTTCGATCCGTCTGCTTGCCAGTTTTCCAGCAAAGCACACCTCTGATCCACCAGAAACGGAGTGGGATTTAATAACATTACTACAAAAAATGAGTGGCTTTTCCCCGTTGAATATGAAAGACATTCCCGGTGGAAACTGGCAAGGTGTCCGAGTGATGGTTGACATCGGAGATACTGATGGAGAAAATCCGGAAAGTAGCAGGCAGGACATAAAAAGCATTTGCTCTGATTACGGGTAATGAATTGGATCGAATGTTATGTTTCCCCACACAAAGAATGTGTTTGTGAAGTGTCCTGTATGTGTGTTTTTATTTATTTATTTATTTATTTATTTATTTATTTATTTATTTATTTGTAATTATACATGTAACTTAGTTAAGTAATAATATAAGTGTTTAAATTATACGTGGGCATAATAATGCCAAGGTAAACAATCTAGTCATATAAAAGTTTATAATTCCATGGGTTGAGATGACCAAATTAAAGTATTGAAAGACTTTTCACCTATAATACGATGCTATGTGATGTGTAAGGCACTTTACATTTTTGGCTCGGAGTTTAAAATATATTTAGCATTGCACTTTTTTGTCCATCAAGACTCTTAATTTATCTTAGAAATAATTAACTGGTTTCAGTGTAAAAGCCAAACCCTTTCAGAAAGGAGTTTGACGGCCTGTAAATGATATTAGCAAGAGGGCTTGAAATGTAAGGTTCTAATGTTCCATTTTCCCCATGGCCAGGGTCAGTTTTAAAGGGGGTGGGGTCAGATGTAACATTTTGTGAATAATCATTTAAATAAATAACATTTAATTTTAACTCAAGAATTGAACGTTTTATTGAATTAGATCAATTTTCACATAAAGCAAATGTTTGTTTTTATTTAACTGAAACTCACCATGTATCTAAAAATAAGTCATATAAGGCCATTTTTTTTGATGTCCTACTTTTTAAATTTTAACATCCCTAAAATTTATAGGCCTTTTCAAGCAAGAGTAACACGTGTTACAACTGCCCCCAAACCCAGGGAGCCATTACTATACCTCATGTTCCAGCAAGAAACAAGAACATGAAGAGCAATCAGTTGTGTCAATTTTAAGTACAGAGATCATGGATGAATGATAAAAGCCTAGATCCATAAACTGGGTTACACAGGTATATATTTTTGGAGATAAAATCTCAGGTCTTTGGCACAGGCAGACAGAGACCTGAACTGAGCATGTGCCGAGTGAGTGATGGCACAGCTTGCTTCTGATTGGAGCAATTCAAGGTGTTACAACTGTCTTCTGTCTCCCCTACTCCATTATTTTTATTTTACCAAAGCTTTATGCCAATAATATGTTTAAGTGTATTTCTCATACTTCTCCTTCTCTAGGCAACTGGACTAAAATACAAACATAAAGGTATACATTTTAGAAAATATGAAATTCCCACTATTCTAATCTGAGACCTCCAAATATACCAACTTTGCTGTTTTAACTACGACTTTCAAAATTCGCTGCACTAAACATATCAATTTGGGTGTTCTAGCAGATGATGCTGTAATTTGGTTTGCCAACCCCTGTTTTATTGTTTCCAATGCTTTACATTCCTAGATTTTCTGACAACCTTTTTGATAACGATGATGATGATGTGGAATTGGGAGACTGGAAGCCCCCAGATTCTGAACTTGTTCAGAAGATGGTCTCTCAGATTGAGTATTACCTATCTGATGAAAACCTTGTCAAAGATGCCTTCTTGCTGAAACATGTCAAGAGAAACAAGCTGGGTTACGTGAATATCAAGTTGCTGACTTCGTTCAAAAAGGTAAGAAGCACTGGTTTTAGCTGGAATAGTATTAATTTCTTTCAATGGTGTGGAAAGGCAATAAAATCTTGTAACCTTTATTGGCATCTCTACCTTTTCAGATGAAGCTCTTAACAAAAGATTGGCGGATGACTGCTTTTGCTCTGCGTCACTCCACTAAGCTGGAGCTGAATGAGGAAGGTAAGAAGGTGCGTCGGAAAATCCCAGTCCCAGAGACACTCCTCAGCCAGGTGCCAAGCAGGCTTCTCTTGGTGTGGAACCTGCCAGAGCCGTCGGCCACCGGAGACCTCCCCACCAAAAAGAATGGCATTGAATCGGCTATTGCAATCTTTGGCACTTTTGGTACTATAAGTACAATCAGGATCCTTCGACCTGGGAAAGAGCTGCCCACAGATATAAGGAAGTACACCTACAAGTACCCTGATCTGGTCTCCACGGAGTGCGTTTTAGTGGAGTATGAAGACCTAGAGGCAGCTGGTAGAGCTTACCGTGAGCTTTCTAAGGCTGACAGCACTATGAAGGTGGTTCTTGTAGGGAAGGGGTCAAGGAAGAAGACCACACTGGATGCAAGTGATGCAGAAGAGAAGTCTGATCCGAAAGGCATGGCAATAATCAGCCAGAGGATGGAGCAACTGCAGTATGGAGGTGAAGATTCATCTGCCTACAGCTCTTCAGAATCTGGGTTTGCTTCATCTCCTATGCCCACACCAAGGTGGTATCAGGGCCTGAGCCCTTGCAGCAACCTCCACAGCCTTGGGGTTTCTCCCAGGTCCATCCCATGGACCAGCCCTCGCTCTAGCACTAGCCCCAGGATCCTGCACATAACCCCCACAGCCCACCGCATGTCTCCACTATTGGCTTCAGAGATGTGGAGAAGCCCGGATACCAGCCCAGAGCCATGCAGGAGGAACCTAGATTACTCCTCTGACAGCAGCAATACTACTGGGAGCCCATGGGTTCAGAGGCGCAAACTGGCAGCAGCTAGGGCTGCCTCCTCCCAGGAAGGAAGCCTGAGGCAAAGCCCACTGAGCCCATTGGTGTTGAAGAGGGCCCTGAATGGGGATCTTCCATCTGGGGTCCTCCGCTTCCCCCGTGGCCCAGATGGAACCAAAGGGTTCCATAACAGTATTGGGAGAGGAAGGGTTGTCTTTAAATAAGGATATCTATCTCTCTTGGAGAAAAGGCAGTGTCAGATCAACAATGTTCTAGCAAGCAGGTCATTTAGTACCCAGAAAACCAAACTGCCTCATTCATAAAGTATGGATCTCTGTGCAGAGTGTTCGTTTGGCTTTGTGGGTGCAATATGTTCCCAGTGTTCTTTTGTATTATTATTATTATTATTATTATTATTATTATTATTATTATTATTATTATTATTATTATTATATTTATATTATTTTTTTTGTAATGTATATGTATAGCTTCTGTGACTTCTACAAGAGTTAAAGGCTTTGTAATGAAGACCCTGTTAGTGTGCAAACGTTTAATTGGTTAAAATGGTTCACCTTTAACAATTTTATTTATTTGAGAAATAAAGTACTCAGAACATGGTGTAAAGTTTACTCTGATGTAGTTGCCTCAAAGTTTAAAATGTACTTATATCTGTATGTGTCCTGTACTTAGGATTGGCCATGTAGCTTGATAGTAGTCCAATCAAATGCAAAATTGCAACTATTGTATATTTAGTGAACTTGGAACTTTGGGGGGTGGGGTTCCAGTTACAGAAGTGCCTTGAATAGCTAAATCAACCTAAAGTGTAATCTTCAATGGGGACCATTAGAACCAAATGGGACACCTGCCAGTGCATTGAGTTTCTAAATACTTGCCTGTACACATGTAGATGCTGAGCACTGCTGCCTTTTTTTCTTGTGATGGTAAAAGAAATTGGAAAAAGTTTTGTATTGAAATGTGTTTCTGGCTTGTTGCAGACAATTGTAGAAGTTTGGATATTGTTTGTTTTGGAAATTGCATGTCAAATGGTGGTTGCTTTTGAAATCATACAATGCCTTTCATTGGATTCAAAGCTATGTATTTGAAAACAAACAAAAAAAAGTGGATAAAATAAACTTTCAAATAAAGCTTGACGTTTCTGAAAAGAAATGCAACATGAATTGTAAATGTTGTGTATTAAAATGTCTCTCTTTTATTTCAGTTCCCATAGAAATAATAAAGTAATTAAATTGACAGGCAAGGGATAAGATTGTGCTATTTATTCTTCTATTACATTAAAGATATCAAACCCGGAAGAAATTAGTTATTTGACATCTTATTAAATAGGAACCTTTTTAATCGTATCAGTTTGTTCAGTCGTCGGTGGCTCTGCATATACCGTATGTGTGGTCATTTCGTTATTTTTGCACATTCACAACTACCATTGCTAAATTTGAACATGCTCATAGTGAAATTACCTAAAGATTGGGATTTTGCTCTAATTTTTTATAAAGGAAATGATGTATAAAAAAAACAGGCCATGAAAACTCAAGTGCCCTTAAATGTAATGTTTTTGTAGATGTAATGTCAGTTTGCATAAGGTAGGCTTTAAATAAATGTAACTGTTTTGATAATTAACATTTTTCCGAATGCACATATGGTAGTCTTTAGAAAACAGGTTTGTATTAATCTTGAGTAAAGCATAGTTGTGGTTGCCGCAAAAACATCGAGCTACAGGGTTATAATTACACCACTTACTGAAACACACTTCAGAAGCTTTCTGCACAGTGGTTTCCATGACAGCTTTTGCAGTTTGCTCCATTGCTTTGAAGACATTTGTACCAGAGGGTTATTTTTCAATTACAAAATATGAAGTGTTGTGTTGAGACGAAGTATTACAAAGGAACGCAAGTTCAAGCATGACCTATTATTTTGTACAGTGCCGTTAAGCTGAAAAATGGTAATGAAATATACTGCTTTTTCAATCTTTTGGATTTCTTGTAATGCTGAAATAAAGAAACGAAAGGATAACTTTTATAATGTACTTTTTTTTTTAAATCTTAATGTGCACATTTTTTTAGGAGATAAATTCTTCAAAATACGAATCACCTAATTAATATTAAAATATGGCAGGGTATATTTACTGTAAATGTTTGTCAGTGTTCCATTTTGGCCTTGTGTGACTTCTGATATCATGCATCTTTTTTTAAACTGAGATTTTGGTTGTGTTGAAGAACAGTAAGTGCAGCCTGCTTTATTTGGTTTCCTATATAGAAGGTTAGCTTCTTCAATTCTAATCCTTATGGTCATCTACAAGTTAAAATCCAGCACTTTATGGTTGTGATATAAAAACAAATATCCAGTCAAAATGTTTAGTAGGGTACATTTTCATAGTACGCCAGCCTACTTGCCCACATTTCCCACTACATAATGGTAGTCCACCCAGACATCTTTTGTTAGGTAAGTTTGCAGCAAGTGATATTAAGAACCATATTTGTCTTTTTGAAAATGTTTGCTTTCTTTCATGTGTTCTTTCTTGTAAAACAAACCTTGGCCTACAAATTAGGTTTAAGAGATTTTACTTCAACTACACATGGTTGCTAAAGCCTGGGCCTGAGGTCAGTAGCCTGCAGCAAAAACATAGGAGACCACTGGCACGAATTCACAATTATGCTAATTTAATACATTTTGGGGTACAAACATGACTTATTTTCTTGGCTGGTACCCATGATAAATGCTTAAGACTAGTGTGACATCAATTGCATCTTATATCACTGCTAAGGGACTGAAAAGTCTAAGCTTAAAGCAATTAGTTATCTGATTACTAAACATGACAATAACAAAATAATACAAATATATCTTTCTATACTTTGCAAAGGACATTATTATTATTATTATTATTATTATTATTATTATTATTATTAGTTTGCAAAGGGCTGTTTTTTTTTTTTACTTTGTAGTATCTTCAGGATTTTTTTTTAAATTTATTTATAACTTTGCTTATAAAACAACAAAATTATAAAGCAGTATCATTTTAGGTGTCACCTGCAATGGCAATAATTTGAAACATATTAAAAGCAGATCTCAGTTGTTAAATAATTGCTTGGTACAGTTTACCCACCTTTTTCAGCTGTCCCATCTTTTGGCCACACACTTCCTGTAGGAATGTGCATGATTTGTGCATGCTACGTCACATTCTCACATTAAATGGAGAGAGAATTTGGAGTTTCTAAACTGTATGCAAACCAAGCCAATATTATACAATAAGATACACTGCAAACACCAAATAGTCATTAAGTGTGCTGATTTTAAAACTCAGATCCTTTAACAAGTAAGAGCACTATAAAATGAAAACAAATGCTGGTGATGGAAGTAGGTGTTTTATCCACAACAACATGCAAAACAACATTATGTATTTGTAAGCAAACACACGTTATTGAGTAAAGGGCATGTGTCTTCTGGTGATCAGTGTACTCCGGTATTTGGAGTAGAGAGAGGTTACAGGGGGATTGAGCAGTTTCTGAGGAATTTTGTACCGACTTTCTCCCAGCAGGCCTGTCCTCTCCTCCCCATGACAAAGTCGCTCATGTTGCTCCCAGAACAGGGTCACCTCATGAGGTCCATGGGGGATCCCAGCAAGCTTTGCATTCTAACAAGAGGAATTTTAAACACGTTATAGGCACTTTAAAGAAGTGTTTACAAAGGTTTCATGTTATTTCAGTATTTTGGAGATCTGTGGGTCTTTGCTTGATTTTTAAACTTTAAGATAGGATTAATAGGACGCCAAATATCTGGAGAAGTGAACAGACCGTGGCTGAAAGCTAAAATCAGAGCTGATGGCATGAATAGGATTTCTCTGTGATGTGTTATGGAATTTAACATGCACTCTGATTGGCTGAAAGAGCCTAAACAGTCTGTAATTGAAGATATACTGAATTTTTAAGTATAATGCTGTAGATCATAAAAATGTACTTTCTTTCTGTCATCTAATTCCTTCCTAAACTTGGTTGCCACAAAGGAAGATACCAGGAAGATACACAACTTATACTATAGCATAATCTTTAATATACAGTATCTGCATTATTCCAAATTCAAGAGTAAAATACAAAACAAAAAGGGGGACCAGTGATAACATTGCTAGTGTTAATAAGTGGTAAGAACATTTAAGAAAAGTTACTATTCCATAGTAATTCACATTTTTGGTTATCGTCAACGTTATTGTGCATAAACAGTGCAATGTGGGACAATGATACTGGATACAAGCAGCTATGGTACTGGCGGGGTTCCACAGTGCACATCAATCCAGACCTGAATAAACACCAGAGTTTTTCCCAACCAGAAATGTACAGAAATGCGTGGTGGTTATGTGACGTGGATTTCTGTCCTTTGAGGGCTGTGGTTGGACTACAAAACTAATTTCAGTGAGAGCTGGGCTGGATTAAAACCTAGTTTATTGAATCACTGTGTCTCCTAGAGGATACAATGTCTCATATAATAGAATAATACTCTTTAATGGATTACAAAAGGTCTAAACAAGCAGTTTCAGTATGATATCGTTTATGATAAGTATTCCAAACAAATCACTGATCGAACAGTCTCTACATTCTTCAGAAATCATCACATCTGTGTCAGCTATTGCAAAGTTTATTCTTAACAGTTGTTGTGTATTGTTATTATTTAAAACTACAGTATTTATACAGCTGGAGCCCACTCACTGATTTACAATATCCTAGTTCCAGTGAAGGCCTGTCTACAGAAACCAGTAGTGGGATGAAACAGAGTAAAATAACATATGTTTATGTTATTATCCTATTTCCAGCAATTGCCACCTACCTTTAATATAAGTGTTTGGTTTTTCATGTCTTGCTTCCATGGCATTACATAGTACTTTGGTATTATTGGATACCTGGGTGTTAACACTGGTAGATGGGCATGGACCAACCTGGTCAAGATAAAACAATATTACACTGATATTTAGGGATTCCAGTTTCCATGCATCATGTTACTATAGCACAAAAAATGGACCGGTCAACACCTGCAGTATGCAGTACATGTTTTTGTTAATGAATGGGCTATCCCTCCCATGACAGATCATTTTTGTTATTCATGTGATAGACACATTCATTGTCTCCATCTTGCAACTCAGGTTAGTCACTTTGGACAAGATCTGCCACATAGCTCATAGTCGCTAAGTAGGCAGGAGCTATCACATTTAAGACTGCCAGATTCTTGATTTTTTTTTTCATGAGGAAGTCTCAGAAGTAATGGCATGTTGGAGAATTAATCATAGAGAAAAGTCAAAACACCTTGCATCTTCACCCTATTGACAATGCTATGGCAGGTGTTTCAAATTTGTGTATGTTACCAAAAATACCGTACAGACACTAGATTCTTCAGAAAGTGATTTAAAAGGATGTTAAAAGAGCTTGGCAGATTTACTGAGCTTTTATTCTAGTGCACTTTATTATATGTTGTAAAACAGATTTAAAAAACAAACAGGCTGAATGGGAGCAGCATGCTCTGACCAAGCAACTTTGAGACAGGTTTACTATGATTCAGGGTTCCTGCAGTAGCACTGTAACTCAAAGAACATTTCCACAGTAAATTAATTATCTCTGTGTTTATTCCGTTATCTGCAGTTTTATAATCCAGATTAAACATACAGAGTCAGTGATTAGCTGCAGCTAAAAATTATATATATATATATATATATATATATATATATATATATATATATATATATATATATATATATATAACCTTGAAGCAATTCCAGATTTATGCTGTGGTTTGACCCCCCCCCCCCCTCCTCCTTATACCTGTAAATTTTTCAACAACTGAAGATAAATCTAATAATAAAAATATATATTTCACAGAAAAAGGGATTTCATTTAAAACATATTCAATGTGCATGTAAAGAAAACTGCAGCACAGAAATCAAATTGTTCAAATATTACAGTTGGTTTGTGTTTGAAATTTGATCAGATTCTGAGATGAAAGAACAGTGTGTAAGGAGAGACATGCACCACAACCGCCTACATGTCTAAATTAACATGCATTCAAATATTGTTGTTGCACATTTTCAGACCATTGGAGTGCTATTATAAAACACACAACAGTAAAGACATAAGACACACCTTACTCTTCTCATTAACTGAAGCCACTATAGATATCTGCATACTAAAGGAACAGTCAGAATCGGTTTAGAAATAGTCAGTTCAAGACATAAACACACTTAAAACTAGTGAGAAAAAGCCAGCAAAAACATCTGAAATGCTTTTACTGAACCTACCCTTTAATATCAGTGTTGGTTGCTACGCTGACCATGTTTGTTGACTGTGTAAGAGCCCTTGGAAACCTTGCTAATCCTACCCCCAGCATTGCACCATGGGAAGAAGCAATGATAATGCAGCACACACAGACACTTCCTTTCTTGATGGAAGCAAAAGTCCTATTTCAAAGAAAGCACACAGGAGTCAGGTTTCACAAATGTATACAGCAGTGTAGATTTCTCATATGTGTCATTTCATTTATACAGTACAGAGAACACGTTTTTTAAAGTTAAAAGTGTTTTATATCATAAATGTTAACTGACTGCAGATTAACTGAGCTTCGTGTCTCACTTTTAAGAGAATCATTGACATTTTTTTAAGGAGTGATTTTAGACATAATATTATTTTTTGATCATCCCTGTTAGCTTTAATGAGTAGTGAGATGAAATCAATCAACTTTAATTGTTTTTAGGCAAGGAACTTTGTGCTGCAATATCTTCTAATGTATAGATTCAGTTCTGTGTCCCAGCTACATTATATATATATATATATATATATATATATATATATATATATATATATATATATATAACAATAACAATAACAATAACATAAATATATTTCACCACTAGATTAATAACTGTTGTAACTAATTGCTGGACACTGCATTGAAAGTTGTACTCTTTTAAGGTATTAAAGAAAAGTCATTATGACTCAAACATACTATATCAGGTATAACAGTCATTTCCTTCCAATTCAGATTTTGTGTTGTATTTCAAGTGAGCCTGGGTACCAGTAGTTGCTTTATTGAGATCATCTCAGTTCAATAGACAGGCAACAACCACTATATAGCAACCAACATACGATATCATAAGTATTTTATTTCTAATTTATGGTAATATTTATCAAAAAAGTGACATATTCTCTAGGAGCTTAGTGTTTTAATGAAGAGAGGCAAGTTTGATACTTATTAACCTCTACAATACATTTGGAAAACAGAAAAAGATTTTAACAAGAAAAAAACTGTTACACATATCACATACTAAAATGATGAATGAGTATTTGTAGACAGGTAAATGTTTTTTCTTAAAAGTAATTTAAAGAAAATATAATTACATACTCTACAGCCATCTGGAAATAGTACACACCTGTTAAAACTAAATTTGATATTGCATGTATTTTAATAGGCTGTATACACCCCAATTGCCATGGCAACAGCCAGTAAACAGTTAAGCAACAATACTCTTTGTGTAACTGGGATCATTTCACATTTTAGGTACATATTTGAAAGTCTCTACAGCAATTTTAAGTTTTACACAATGCATACAGTATGTGTAAAAAAATTACCCAGGTAGAACTTTTCTACAATAAATTGTGACAGAAGTTGAGATGCATTTTGCAACAGCTGCTATAGGCATTTTGAGTTACATGGTATTGTGTACAGATACATGTCTCTGATGTTATGCCCATATTGTAATAAATTAATGTATCTGTTAATTTCAGTGTGTAAGAGTTCTTCCTTAAAAATACTCAAATTTGATTCTTGCTCATTTTTTTTTCTTTTTGGAAATGTAGCTCCTTTCATTTTTTTTGATTAATGTAAGATGGTTTCACTACCTGTTCATTTTAAAAAAAGGCTAGATTATAAAGCAGAAGCCAGTAAGCTAGATTGAGACTACATAATTTGTAATATTCGTTCCTTTTTCATGATTTATCCCTATAAATGCAATGTATGATAACATGACAATGAGTATAAGGTTAAATATAAGATTCAATAAGATGTCAATTATTTATTTTAATTTGTTTCTTAAGGTATAGTAGTTATATAAACTACTGGTAGTTTGTTTATTAAGGGCTCATATCATTTATTGGACACATAATTTTCTTCTTTCAGAAAATGTAGAAAACATTTGTATTATTCTTCCATTAACAAATACCTGACTTCATATTATTATAAATAAAATAATAAGTGTGTTAAGAAAGTGTTTACATGTTTTGTAAAACGTTATTAAACTGAGCTATGCAGTACACTGTATAAGATGAAATCTTTTTGCCACCCAGGTTTTGCAGTTTGGTTCTATTGTTTGTAAACAGTGGTTGGGTGTATGGTCTTTGACTTTCTTATTCCATTAGTAATCTGGGGATGGGACTTTTAAAATCAGATGGACATCTACTCTGCAAGAACCCACCCTATACTACACTAAACAGCAGATACAGTAGAGCCAACAGAGTTGAAAGGTTGCAGCATTGCATGACTTTATGCAACGAGGAAATCAAACACCATGTAATCTGTGATCCATACCAGCACAGCATTTAGATGGAAGCCAGCTACAGGGAACATGGATCAAATTCAGTATTGAAGCAGTGAAACACAGGACAAATGTAAACCTCATAAAATATGTAAGGAAGAGGCACTAAAACATTCGAAATTACTGTTACACACTAGTTAAAGCATTTTATTTCCAGAAACTACCCTAAATCAGAAAGGTTTATAGAAATCTACACTATCCACCACACACTGAGTCTACATAAGAAATGTGTGTTATAAATCTGTAAGGCACATCACACAAGTATAATTTCAGGTGTCATAGTTTAAAGTTAGATAGTTCTCCGTCACTTTTTTCAGGTACTGTCAAAGACCGTGATGACATTTAGTTATGTAACGTAACTCGTTTTTCATGACATAAGAGAAACTTAGGATGTGCCTGCATTTATTACTACACAGAGGATATGTTCAGCCCAATACAGTACAGTACATGAATCAAGACAACTGAATAGAAAACATAAATTCAAACCAGTTTGCATACATTTATTAAAAACTGATTTGTTTAAACAAGAAAAAGAAAAAGCTCAGGATTTACAGGAAGTGCTCAATGGTTTTAAAAAACAAAACTAAACAAAATCTCAATACATCTTGAAAACAAGAAGGTTAACTGGAGGCAAACAAATCAGAAACCAATTCAAAATCCCATATTCATGAACAAAGATTGTATAGGGTAAATCTGGTCAGGTTTCTATAGTCGATTTATATTCTGAAATGCACAGTAGAAGCCTGTATTTTAGCCACTTGTAAGTTAATAGCGTCTGATGGTAGAACAATGCAATAAAAGAAAAGGACACTTCTCTCCATATTCTACCTTCAACATCATACACACATATTCATCATTTGTAGTGCTAAAGTAGACTCAATTTCTCTATAAAATGTCCTCTTGGTATATTTAACTAAATAATATTATTTATACCATTAATGTTTAGATTTTAGGATATTCTTATTGCCAAAAAAGTACCACCTCTTTAACAGAGTCATCAATTGCTGGATTTAAACACAAACCGGCATTTAACCCCCTCCCCTTCTGAAACCTGCAGACATGCAATGAGAATTCATAACCAAAGATGCCTTTGTTAGAGAACATGAGCCTAAGTCCACCTTTGTTAAAAGGTTTCTACTTCATTGGAATTGTATATCACAGCAGCCTCTTCCATATCCAGTGCTGTCTCGGTGGGCCCTTCATGCGACTCCTCTAAAGAAGCCAGTGCCTCGTGTGTGTCGCTAGCGAAAGTCTCTCGTGAAGCATCATCATGTTCCTGGAGGTTGAGTGTCTTGATCACTTTTTTCATCTCTTTCCCCACCAGCTGCCGTCTGCGCTTTTGGGCAGCTTTTTTGCTTGTATAGTCTTTACGGTTTTCATCAAGGAATATTTCCTGGTGAAACAAAATGTACATGTTTTTTTGTTTTGCCTCTGAACTGAAAGCAATTTTGACACTTCCATTTTTTTTTTTTTTTTTTAATCTGTAACAAATTTACTATTCAAATGTCATTAAAATTCCCACTAAAATCAGACAGTAATGGGTAGACATTACAAACTGGCTAATGAGTTGTCACATGGGCAAGATCATTATGAAAGAGGATGGGCTGGAGAAGAAGTAACAGAAGATTTCCTATGGTATTTTTGCAGTTTTGCCATGCTTTTCTGATGCGGATAATAGGCATTTACTGTAGTTTACCCTAGTTTGCCATGTTTTTTAATATGCTTTACCATATCTAGCTCTTCTTTACAATGCTTACCGATACCTTCACTATGCTTTATTACACTTTCACTAGAGTAAACATTTATAAGGGATGCACCAACTACCTGAATAGTGCATAGGATTAAAAACCACAAAAAAAGGAAAAAGATCAGAATGGTTCAACAACTAAAAGCAGCTGGCATTTCCTAGCAGCTGTAAGTATTAAACACACCAAATGTTGCTGTACATGGTTAGCTTGATTTACAGAACTACAGAAAGGTATCTTACCCTTTTCTGCTTGTTTGTGATGCTGGGAGTGTTCTTCAGCAAGTTCAGGTAAACTCCTCCTGGTGTTCGCCTCCTACTGCCATCCTGAATAGGAAACAGAATTCATAACCATGACCACCAGTGTCATGTGACTAAAAGCAAGCTGTGGGCATCGTTGCATCATTCTACTGCACATGTCCACATTTTGCACTGACATTTACAACGAATGCTCCTTTTGAATCAATTAGAACACAGTAATTAGAGATCGATCAATGGTATGATTGATAGAATGTTTTTTAAAACCCATAATAAAAGTAGGAGAAGTGAACTCTGATGTTCCGATGATACACAAAGGATCTCTAATTAGATGTTTTCAGCCTTTTCAGAAGCTTGGAAAAAGAACTGCCTCATCTGAACACCCACAGCCCTACTTCAGCCGCCCTAGTTGTGCCATTTGAAAAGCACTGAATTACAATAAATGCAATCCTTTTTCTGAAAATGTCAGCATGCTTTAGAGGCATGCACTTCACCATTAAAGCTAAAATGAAGGACCAAATACCAATTAGGGCTGGGTATTGGCAGTGTCTTCACGATACGATACGTGTTGCTATACGAGGGTCACGATACGATACAGAAAATGAAGCATGAAGATAAAAATCTAAATTGTCTCATTTGTATGTGCAAGCATTTGCAATAACACTGGTACAGCACTTGTGTTCAAATAAGCTTCACAGCCTGTTTTGCTTTTGTTTCCTGTTTATTATTTTAAATACATTTCTTTAAAACAAAATTACCTGCATAAAATTCACCTGCATAAAATACAACAACTTGTTAAGTCACTAAAGTGATGTTAAAACAGTAACTTAATGTCTGAACTCACTTGTTTGTTGCCATAATTCTGCTGAGTGGTAAATCTATGAAGCTGATGACTGCAATGAACTCAGCATGTTTATATTTTAAATATTTTGCAAGTGTTGTGTCTGGTATTGGTGACGGCACCTCACCTAATTGTGTACAGTGTAACATGGGAAATAGCATGCTGCAGCTCCAATGCTCAGTGAAGTCCTGATCTGACATCATGTAATACAGACAGCTCTTATGATTACATGTTACTGTTTGTTTTTCAGTAAAAACAAGTTTAAATTGCAGGGAGTTGGTTCTGCTATTTACGATATTAAATACTAAATGTTTACACAACACTCGAACACGTCTGGTCACCGTCACAACTGTGGCATGAAACTGGGGTTACCGTATTCTGCTGGTGTTAATACAGCACCTATATCTGCACTTACAAGCATTGGTATTCAATTAAATTGTTTGGAGTAACGATCAGCTTGACCTATAGCGGGTATGCAGGTCATGCTAAATAAATACATGTATTATTATTAATAATAATAATAATAATAATAATAATAATAATAATAATAATAATAATAATAATAATATTATTATTATTATTATTATTATTATTATTATTATTGTTTTAGGCAGGGATTTCCGCATTGTGTCTTTCACAGATGGTGAAGGTTAGGTTGTATAGTATTAACAAGGCGCAATGCGTGATGCAGCCGCTGTCACTGAATAAAAAAAAAAAAGACAGTTTTCATAAACTTGTGTAATTTATATAGACTACTTTCCAAAGTACTGTAATCTGTTTGGAATAAATATTTTAGTAACACCCCTGTAGTATGTTAAACTTGCCTTAGCCTTGTTGCGAATGTTGTGTGTGTGTGTGTGTGTTTTTTTTCCTCCTGACACTACCAAGGCATTCAATTGTTGTGCACAAGCTTTTACTTAAAAGCAATGATATTAACATAATCAAGTCACGGGGAGAAGAATGGAGCGAAAATGTATGTAAACGGTACAATCATTGACATTTATTCAAACGATTCGATTTTGTGTGCCCAATTAATCAATTGCTATTTGGAGGCTTAACTGACAGCCCTAAATCGTATCATCAAGAAAAATATAAAAGAAACAGAACATTTTTTACCATTTTGTAGCTGGTAAAACAAACAAATGCATACATTAAAACTAAAACACTTAGCATTTTCAGAGTTTTTGTAGCTTTTAGTTACAACATGTGTGGGCATCTTCAAAACCAATTTGTGTGTGGAAGCACTTTCACTGTTGTGTAAGACCATTTCAACCTGCAAATTGATTTTAGCCATCAAGAGCAAGAGAACAGATAAACACAGTATAATAATGTCATTAAACAGATACTGTAACCAATTAAAAGTATTAAAGGTTTTAAAGTATTACTTACAATAGTCAAGAGTCCACCACTTTGCTCCACTTCTGAAGTTTCCATCAATAATTCAATAGCTTTCTTCTTCCCAATGCTTTTTACCACTCGTTCAAGCAGGTCTTTTTTAGGTTCCCTTAGTCTGTAAAACAAAAAGAAATTTGCTCTGTGTCAAGTTAATGTGTTCTGAAATCAACAAGACAACATTTGTTATTAACAGTATAGTGCTTGGAACACCCGAACTTCTACAGCTAAACTGAAACCTTGTCTTGGAGACAACATAGCGCAAATTCAAATAACTGGCACATTAAGGGGCACTGGAGTCATTCTACATATCATTTAAAGCACCCTCTTCTGCATTTTACTCGATTTCTACAAAGCATATTTTAGACTTCTTTTAGATCAAATTGCTAATTGTTAACCATGATGACTTAAGTAAATCCTTACAAGCTAAAACATATTATTCAATTTAGTAGCAATGTTAGTCGCCTACCCAAATTTCACAAAGCATTTTCTGTCCAGATCTATAACTACCTAAAAGAAAAAAGCCATAAAACATGCTCTGGAAACTTGGTGAAACATAAGAAATGGGCTTGCTGTTCTTTAACAGATGAAAAAGCAGCTGACCTGTGAGCAATCTCATCTGTGACTTTTTCTTCTTCATCGTCTTCTGTTATCTCATACCGGCCCTTATAGTCCATTTCTGCCTTCTGGCCCAGACGTTCCTTTGCTGGCCGTTTCCTCTTGTGATGGCCAGCCCAGTTCTCCTCTTCCACCTTCCCTTCTTTCTTGCTGTCCTGCATATATTCTTCCAATTCTTCATCCAGCTTGGACATTTCCACCCCACACTGCTGCTGCCGCTCTTTCTCCATCATCTTCCGGGCCAAGACATAGTTATAGGTCTCGGACTGCCGACAGCTCATGCTGACCTCGCCCTCCATTCCCAGAATTCCAAGCTCTGCAGCCACAGCCTCCTGGTTCTGGTCCTGTACCACTGACCCCCAGATGTTGTTCACCTTCTTGGCGGGCTGGCTCTGGCCGACAGGTGGGGCCACTGGAGGTTTGACAGGAGGGGGGTTGGAACATTTCTGACGTTTTCTCTTCCACAGGACCTTGTCCTCGTCGGAATCCGAGTCGCTATTGTCACTGGAATCTAGGCCTGCCATGCTGCGGTATTGTGTGACAGAGGGTGCAGCGTGAGGGGGGGCTTCACTCCTGCTCTGGAATGCTGTGCTGGCAGAGACAGTAGATTGCTGTTTCTGTAAGAGTAATAAAAGACAATTACAGAACAGTATGGTCGAAGTTATACTGAGGGATTGTGTCATCTACCCTGATTTTTAGAATACTGATTAATATAGCTATTTGAAATTACTTGAATAAAGACCAAAGGGGATAAATTAATACACTGAAACCTGATGCTCATATTCAAGTTGCAAACAAGGAATAATGTTGTACATCTTGTAATACTGCCCTTATTTGTTACCTAAACAAAGCAGCTGTCAACACTACATCTCCTTTTAAACAATTAATACAGTTTTTCATATTTAATATTGCATTTGCATCCTTATCACAACAGATGTACTAAGATGCTGGCACAACTCTAACCTTTGTGTTGTGTAGTGTCCTGCTGGCTTGTCTTAAACACTACCTCCAAACAAAAACAGATTCAAAAGGTAAACTTCCTGATTTCTTTACAGGAACAAAGATGAGCACGTCACCCTTCTGTCACTAGTTTACTATGGTATGATAACTCAGTCCTAGCTAAATAGCTCTATGAGACATGGCTCTTTCTAACCTTGCACTGAATCCGCCCAGCTACTGTACACCCCCTCTCCAGGTGTCTCCAGCTATTCCAGCTAAAACGTATTTATTTTTTATCTTTTGTTATTTTATTCGAATGCTATATTGCTTCGATACTTTTCCACATAGAAATATGCATATACACACTTGTTTCAAAAACACGTCTCACTGTACAATATTGACTAGCACGACAACATCATCTAATGTTTTGTGAATGCAAGCTAAACTATAGCGACTGTGAAGGTGATTCTGAATTAGTTAGTTAGATAAACCGACGGCAATGGGGTCCAGACAGGAGCAGTAACTTAATTGAATGTGTGTCCACAGCACGGGGAATGAAGAAGAGAAGAAAAGAAAAGAAAAAAACTACCTTAATCACTTTTAAAAACATTTTTATTAAATAATAGTAATACAAAAAGTTAATGAAACAGCAATCACAACGGATAGTGAAAAATAATACGCAGAATACTGTGGGTTAAATGCTGTATTTGGCGCTAAGCCTTCGAATCTGTACCGAAACCTTACTGTATTACGTGTAGAAAACGACACAAGAAATCAACGTTAGGAGTAACGGGGCACATAAATGTACTTGACATACTGTAAAGAACTACAGTTAATGTAGAGTCTTATCGTGTAGAGCCTATGGAGCGTGTATTTTGATTAAAAAAGATCTATATATTATATATATAGATCAAGAAATATATTATAAATCGTGTAATTCAAGACGCTGTATGGTCTACACAGTCTTGTTTACACTCAGTACAGACTGCAAATGTAACTAAACCCTTACAACTTCTTACAGTAGCATATTACATGTAATGCAAAGCATTTCCGCTTACCTGTAACCGTTCGTTTGTGGCTATTCTCATTTCTGAATCTGAGTTGGAACCAGATATCTCCCCATCTTCAAGATCCTCCATCCTCACAGCACTGCCCGCCATCTCCACTGACCCGGAAATAAAACAACTCCTCCCACTTGGCTACACGAATGATAACCTTCCTAGGTCAGCTCTGAGTGCTCGGTAGTTGCTAAGGAACAATGCAGTAACAACGTGCGCACCCTGCTGGAAAACAAAGGAAACGTCATTTTGTCATCTAATTTAAGTAGTTTTACAATTTTGTAACACGCATTAAACCTTGCCTTTAAAACATTTGTAGTTTCTTTACAAATGTAGCAAGTGTGAATAATGTATTTAATGAATTTGTTTATGTATTTTATGTTTTTGAATATTTATAAGGTAATTGTTTACACATTTATTTTCACGATTTCAAATCTGTATCTGGAAGATATCAGGTACTTCTGCAGGATAGTTTTCGCTTTAAAAAAATATATAAAAAAGACACAGAAAACAGTGATCTGCATAGCGAGACATTATTTCTATGCATTCTTCCTACAGAAAACTTGCTAATACACATCTTCCAATTAAAATATATCCAAAACAGTGATCCAACATAGTTTCTTTGCGTATTGCCTCGCAAATCTTATTCTATAAGCTCCCCAGTAATAATTAGGAGAAAACACTGTTCTTCATAGCTTCTCGTAATTTTCCCATCGTATATACTGTATTAATAACATTATTCCTACTAAAAACGTATAACTGCCAATTTCAAGATATTTTCACATACAGATCTGATTAAAACTCATAAAACATATTTATTGCATGCAATCATCCGAGTCATGCAATCATAATTTTTAGTATGACCCATAAAAACATACCATCCAACTGAAATATATTAGTATTAAATCAGTATGTTAAATTTTGAAATTTTAATATGACAAATAAAAAAAAAAAAAAAAAATAGCAGAGGATGGTTTCGATCCATCGACCTCTGGGTTATGGGCCCAGCACGCTTCCGCTGCGCCACTCTGCTTCTGCCGGTTTTACAAGCTTTTCAACACCGTCAAGAAGGGTTATGGGGGTGAAATTTTGCAGATTTTTGCAATGTTAAAACAATGCATCTTAACTTTTTAAGTAATTTAATTTTTGCCCAAACGGCACACTGTGACATAGGAGACGGCATTGTTCCTAATACTAATCTAAGAGAGAAGCAAAACGTTTCTTGTAAATGTCCAACGTACACAGGTTAAAAAAAATAGGAGTGTAATATCATTTTTATGATTGAGACTGCTTAAGTTTAAACCAAAACGTTGTAGCATTGTATTGTGTAAAGTAAGTTACCTTCTTTGAACAGGGACCTTAGTTTATGTGTTCATTATAATTTGGTTTGCTCTTATGCTAACTTCACCTCTTTGATTCTTGTGTGGAACGTTGCATATTGATGACATACAGCACCAAAATGTCCTCGTGCCCCTGACAGCACCAAAAACGCTTTGTGGGTAGAGCCGCCTTTCATCCAATCAGTGTTCAGTTTAGAAGGGCTGGTCCTGAAACCCGTCTGCTGTCTTAATTTGCCAATTTAACCCAGCCATGCAGCGAGTTATTACCCAGACTGTTAGTATTACAAGGTGTTCAGCCTTTAGGAGGAAAGTCCTTTTTTCTTGTTACAGGCAGACTGCAGCCATGTCTACTCTCTTGATTAATCAACCCAAGTACTCCTGGCTGAAAGAACTGGGACTGAAGGAGGAAAACGACGGAGTTTACAACGGGACCTGGGGAGGGAAAGGAGAGGTAAGAGGGAGGTATTCTGTACCGAGAGATAATATAATGGCCTGCTAAAAATAATCTGAAACATGACAGCAAGGTAGGATTAACGCATTGAACGCGTTGCTAAAAATAATGTTAAAAACATTGACAAAATACACACAAAAAACGAGGACATGTTAACTGTTGTTATGATTGTGATTATCTGCTCACCAGTCAACACATGTTTTGGGTAAAGTTCAAAGAAGTGCATTTGTTGAAATTAATTTATTGTTAACTTTTTTTTTTTTTTAATTAATAACCCTCTAATATTGTTATAAAAACTAGGAGGGAGGGAAATAAGAATTACAGTCGGTAGTCGTCGTTACTCTAGCCCTGCAATATTGGTAGTTTTAATTTGATAATAAATTCAGTCTGAAGTAATAATGATTAATGATCTCTAATGATTCTTGGAACATTGAGCTATGTTTCTTCTTATTTGACAGGGTACCCATCTGCTCCTGTTTCTTTCAGTTTATGCAAAACATTGTACATCATTAAAAATAAATCTAGAGTAACCATTGGTATACCGTATCCGTAATAAAGGATCCTAGATTACCAGCAATGGGTACTAAATTACACAGTTTACATTGTGCCTTACAAATGTGCCTCTCCTCACCTTGGCTGGAGTGACCATCCTAAGGTGTATGTAGAGTGGGTAGTTTAGTCCTGTAACTATGTGGTCATTGGCGCACAGTACTGCTGACAACCAAGACCATGTGATCTTGCTTTGCAGAGACCCTGAACTGTAATTGTCCCTAATACTGGTCTAGGCTCGACCACATGCGGGTCATAACCAATCTAATCTCTGCCTTTTGTAGGTCATCACCTCTTACTGCCCTGCAAACAATGAGCCTATTGCCAAAGTCCGACAGGTACGTTCTTGATTCGCTGTAAGTCATTATTTGTACTGCCAGAAAATGTCTGAACTAAACATTTTAATCCTGGCCCCTTCTAAGGGCACTTTCCCATCTAGTTCATTTGACCCTTTGATGCAGATTGAAGTGCGGTTCGGTTTGCTTGGAGTACTATGCGAAACCTCTGAGAACCACTTGATCGCACCAGGATGCGCATCAAACCAAGGCCTTGTACACACACAGCCTAAATGCAGTTTAAGTACACACACAGTTTGGTTGCAAAAGGCAGCGGCAACCGCACTAGTTAATCCTGTTCAGAACAAGTAGCGAGTTCTGTTATTAATTCAGTTTGGTTACTTAATGCGCAGCAACTGTGTGTGTGTGTATGTGTGTGTGTGTATGTGTGTGTGTTAATCCAGTCATTTGGACACCACTAAAGTCGTTCCCACCAGCCTTATGGTCGGAAGAGCACCGAAATGTTTCGATCTCCTGTCATGGTACTGCAGATCGTCGCCACTGTATTTAGCAGTGCAGAGAAATCCAAACGGCGTCTCCTGGTTTTGCAGAAAAGAGCATAGCTGTGCTTGACAAGCTCTCGATCGATTACGTACTGTACTTTCTTCCAAAAGCATAAACAGAAACACAGCCTCCATGCTGCCGCCACACAGTCCAAGTTCAGTTGTTAGTTTAACTGGGAGAGCACTCACTTCAGTAATGAAAGGCGTGTGTGTACAACAAACAACCGCAGCCAGTGCAGTTTGTTAATACGGTTGTCACGCTAACTGCAGTGTGTGTGTACGAGGCCCAAGTGAACCGAGGTCATTTGAAATGGTCGTCTCAGTTCGCCTGGAAGTGGACTCGGTACATTTGCCTCTTTGCTGCGTTTCAACTTTTTGCAATGTGAAACAAAACATATTCCAGTTAACTAGGAAACAAACTGCTGCAAACAGCGAAGCAAATCGTGGACGTGACATACTTCAGCAAGCTCCAAGGAGTGTCCCCCTACTGTCTCGCATACGAAACACAGGGCTTGTCAAAAACACACACATGTACACAACAGCACATCACAAAAAAAAAAAAAAGTTTTACCTGAGAGGTAATCGGCAAGGGAGACGAGTGCGTTTGGAAAGTGCAATGTGAAGCCAATAGAACTCTAGTCTGGATGAAGCTGACACCCAGACAAACGCATCTGAATGCACTTTACAAGAAACTCAAGTTTGCTTGAATTTTTCTGGTGTAAAACGAACCAAAGCAAACCTGAAAAAAATTGTTAGTTTGCAAGTGAACCACAATTCGAATCACTTGCAAGTGAACTAGCTGCAAAAGTGCCCTAAAGGTCAGAGCCCGCCATTTGTGCTAAATTGTGTTCTGGTTTTGTGCTGTGAACGATACTGGGGTCATGGTAATGACCAACAAATGAATTTGATTTAACACAAGGCTCCAGCTAAATCTGTACAGATCGCATATTTAAATATCTTAAGTTCAACTAAAAGTTTCATCCTCTGACCAGTCTGTTACAAAAACAGTTACAGTGCAGTTCATGTTATACTTTTGTCATAGATATTTAATGTGACCTTGTGGGTAGTAATCTGTATTTCCTTTCCAGGCGACTATGCAGGAATATGAAGAAACTGTGAAAAAGGCAAAGGATGCGTGGAAAGTTTGGGCAGATGTAAGTAGAGTCACTTTTTTTATCACAGGATAATGCAGATGAATACTTAACATACTGTAAAACTGAACTTTAATACTATACTTGAACATTATTTTTTGTAGATTCCAGCACCAAAACGTGGAGAAATTGTAAGACAAATTGGAGATGCTTTAAGAAAGAAGAGTAAAGTTCTGGGCAGCCTGGTAAGATCTGATCTAAATCATTATCTAAGTTTATGGTATAAAAAATGAGAGCTTAGGTTTCTAGTGGTGACAAACATACCTGACCTGAAGGTGCAATCAACTGTGCCTCAAACACTACAGACATGTCACTGCATCTACAAGTATTGATAGCAAGTGCTTAGATTTTTTGGGGGAGCACTGTTTCAACACAAGCAGCAAATGAGTGTTCCATTAATTGTAACAAATGTACAAATCAAACCAATAATTCATAATAGAAACATCCATACAAGAAACAAGCAGTATATGCACTGCAAACACACTTTCATAAATATCATCTCTGAGGAAAGCTACCCCCCCACCCCTCCAGTCTATGGAGTATCTGTTTAATCAGCCTGCTACTCTGCTCCCTGTTTCTCAGAGGGGCTTTTCAAGTAGTCTTTATTTCACTTCAGCTCACCTATTTGGCTTTGCTTGATTTATTGATTTGAATTTCTTTTTATTTCTGCTTTTATTTTCACTAGGTTTCCTTGGAAATGGGCAAGATCTTTGTTGAAGGTGTTGGAGAAGTCCAGGAGTACATAGACGTCTGTGACTATGCTGTCGGCCTCTCTCGAATGATCGGTGGACCTGTGCTACCGTCTGAAAGTGAGTTGCAACTTGACAAAAGACAGATTTGTTATAGTCAGTTTGGAATTGCAATAACAGACGTTTTTTTCAGTGAACGTGTGTCTTTTATTTGTGTAACATTCTGTTTAAGACAACAGTGTACATTTTATTCCCCTCATCGTTGTACTTTGTGTGTAGTTCTCAATAGTGTGCAACAGGATTACGGATTTAAGTTTATCTGGTTAATAGTTATGTATTTTTTTCTTAGTTTCACAGTACTTGTTTACTTATGTAACATGTACTGTTTTTAGTTTAAAACAAAGGATCTTGTATGTATAACAGATCAGAGCAGATATAAAAATAGCTCCTTAGAGAACATGCACATTGAATTGCTATTTTGGCCCTGTATGGTAGTATAAAGTTAAATAAATGAATATCCAATTTGTAGGAGGAGGAGTTAAATCAACATACAGTGCTACCCCATTTATAATGCAGTTGTTGGGGTCCGCGTTATTTGTGTTTTGCCTTATAATGAATATTGGCATTTTTGTTCCTGAAATGATTTACAATGCCCACAAGCCAAATTAATATTGTAGCGTGCAGTTGAAAATGTAGGAAGAGACACATAAATTTGCAGGCACTCGAATCCACAGTTTATTGGACGATTATTCCCGACCCCTGTTCAAAAACAACAAACAGTCTTGCACTCCGACGCAGCAGCTTGTCTCACCCGGCACCCCCCTATGTGCTTAATTTATTTTCAAAAGTAATTTGTTTCCAAAGTACTTTTTTCTCATTTAACATACATATTTCACTTCAGAATTTCAAATTAAAATATTTGACACAATAGTTCTTAGCATAACTTAACTACAGGTATAATGTCAGCGTGAATTAAAGCATTTTGTACTGAAAAGATAGGAGAGTGCTCAAACTTGCATAAGACCAGACTTGCATATCTAGACTAAAATCACTTACAAAATATAAAAATTAAACTGCACTTGTTTTATGCTTTCACTTCAACGAACACACGAGACACAGTCAATCACATGGATGAAAACGAAATAAAGAAATCCTCCCCTCCAGGAGGAACGAAAGGAGGGGACGTGGATTGAATCGGCGTATCGCTGACTGGCTTTGTTAACAAGCGTGCACTAAGACAGGAACAGCTGAATCACTCATTCGATTGCCGAGGCCTTTTAAAGGGCACAGTCTAGAGGTGACAGTCAGTGTTTCTAGCTGCCTGTCACTGACCTTTTGCTTCAAGTCAAACTGATTGACGGCTTCAGTCTGCCCGTCAACTAGCTTTTGAAACAGTTAAACAGTTAATGGAAATCCTGACTGGGTAATTGATGTACTGGTCATTTTTTTCCCCAAACTTGTAACTTCTACTGTAGGTTTCATGAAATCTGTTCTGGAGTGGAACAGATCTCTAATTTAAAAAGACATGAAGATTGATATGTACTAAAAACTAAACATATTAAATAGATAAGCACACTGCTGCAATTTGAAAAACAAGAAACTGACATTTAAATCAATGTAAAACTGAAATCCGTGATTCCTGCCATCTGTTCCCAATAAGCATTCAATGAAAGTTTTATTAAAACATAACAACTGTTATTTGATGGCTGAAATCTGTTTACAACTTTTTGAGGAGGCATGTCCCTGCCAAACATGTGTGTTAATGGGGAATTACTCTGGTTAAAACAGACTCATTTGTAACTGTTTTAATACGTACAGTTTTCCTGTTCCACAGCAGGTCTTTTGTGTTTAATACACACAATTTAATAAATACAGTACTGTTTAATAAATATAGTACTGTAATACGCACAGTTTAATAAATACAGTACTGTAATACGCACAGTTTTCATGTTCCACAGGCAAATATTTTGCGCAAATAAGGTACAGTAAATGAGTCACAGCGGCATTTGTGCCGCCAGGCAGGAAAAACAGTTTCTGTTAACTTTTATTCTTCTATGTTTTTATTGGCACAGCCGTTGTACAGTTTAAATGTATAATGTATACAGTTTTAATTACATTTATCAAAAATATAAATTTGTAAAATGGTACTACTTATTTTATTGTACTGCCCACAGCGTGTTTTGTACAAATAATCAACTCCCGTTCTTTGGCAGTTAAGCTTTCTTGTATTGTTTATATTGAAGGTACTTCTGTTCGCAGTTCAAATTGTGTTTACTACGTAGTTTGTTTATAAAGTACTGATTTCCATTGTCCCTTGGAGTCTGTTATAAGTGGAGTGCACCTGTATTGATTAGTAACAGAACGACCTTCCTAAGAAAAACAGTAGTAGAGCAGTGTCCGGTTTGCTGTATAATAAAGTGTAATGTGTTTTTTTTATTTCCAGGGCCAGGCCATGCCCTGATTGAACAGTGGAATCCAGTTGGTCTTGTTGGAATCATTACTGCATTTAACTTCCCTGTAGCCGTTTATGGTTGGAATAATGCCATAGCGCTGATCTCTGGAAATGTCTGTCTCTGGTGTGGTAATAGCTAGACTGTGCATATGTGTAATCATACAGCTTATACAGTATAATAAACTTCATACAGTTTATTGGATTTAAAAAAAAATAAGAAATGCATAATTTTGTTGGAAATTAGTCTGAAGGCTCTGTAGCAATAGCCAATGAGATACTGATAGTAAATTTGTCTTCAATTAATAGGAAAGGAGCACCCACAACTCCATTAACCAGCGTAGCAGTCACAAAGTAAGTACTGTTTAGTATACCATTACCATCACCTGGAGTAACTTTCTGTTTTTCCAGGAATTCCATCCAAAAAGTGCATATTAAATAAAAAGAAGTCTTTAGTGTTATGAGATATTGTATTTTTTTTTTCTTGTCGAGTGAATCTTGTGTTAATGCATTATGAACCAGATCCGGGATGCACTGGAAACTTAGAATTACACCTTTTTTTTTTTTTTATAGATGTTTGCATAAGGTTCTCGCCACTCTCTAAAGCAGTGTTTTAAAATATGATCAGTGCATATTAATGTTACTTAGCTAGCATTCACCTCGTATATTTTTTTCCCTCCAATCATATTTCAGAATTGTTGCAGAGGTTTTGGAAGAGAATAAGCTACCAGGTGCTATTTGTTCTATGACCTGTGGGGGAGCCGATATTGGGTAAGATTTCATTTCTCATCCTTGTTCATGTGCCAAGCATTACTGTATCACGACAGTTATTGTACTGGAAATTTCTTGTAAAAAAACAGAACAGGTTGTGACCACATTTCAGGTGAAGTGTTCTTCTTTCTTCAGAAAGCATTTAAGAGTTGCAGTGTTTCAGTTGAGCAAGACTTTCAGCCTTATTATTTTATTGGTTGGCATTGCTGTGTTTAATGAAGTGGTGTGTCCTCTCCAGAACTGCCCTTGCCAAGGATGAGCGAGTGGACCTTGTATCCTTCACTGGCAGCACCAATGTAGGGAAGCAGGTAGCCCTGACTGTACAGGAGCGATTTGGTGAGTTTTGATTATAGATTCTGTATGGCTTAGTTTACAGTTTAAAAACTCCAAATTCTCTCTCCCGTGTCATGAGAATATGACATGGCACGCACATTCCTCACGCTGTAGGAAATGCATTGGCAAAATATGGTACGGCTAAAAAGGATGGGTAAATCGCCTTCTCATGACAAACTAAGTGTTTTTTTTTTTTGTTTTGTATGGCAACACATCCGAAAGCCATACCATATATACTCTGTCTCTAAAAGAAAACTACATGTAAACCCAAGCTGCTGAAAAGGTACTACTAAAATAGTGTGGCACGAAGGTGAGACTTATTTTTATTTTTATGTAAACCAAACCGATTGTGTTTCCTTTTACTGCTCCAGAAATGCTCAGTTGGCTTTTAACATGAGGGGCTGTAGAAATGTGCTGGTACAGGTTCCCTAGAGAACAAACATTCTTTTTTTTTTTATATACTGTGCACTAGGGTTTTCTTCAGAATTTCTCAAGGGAAGACCACATTATTCCACTATTCAGACATTGAAGAACATTATTTTTCCCCCATATTTTTTTCAAGGAACAAAGCTTATTTAATATATAAAAATGTCAAGTTTGGTTTAACTTTTAAATGTTATCCACAGGGAATGTTTCCAGGTAATTAAAGGCGCAAGTGTGTTTTTTTTTGTTTTTTTTTAATTCATTGAGGTTACTCTTTAATAACTGAGCTCACAGTGCAAAGTATTCTCCCACTGTACCTTGTTTTTGTTTTGTTACAGTAGATCAGTCACTTGGTCCCTTCCTGTCTGTGTAATGAAAATGGTACAATTGGAAATAAAGTGGTATCTTAAGATAGTATCTCATTTGATTTTCACATCAGTACTGAAATATTGAGAGCAATGAATTAGTGAAGGCATGTTGCACAATCACTTTGGGAGCACTATATAAGCTTTAGCACAAGCACCTGCCCTGAGTTACTTATTTCTAAAGGAGTCCAAAAGATCATAGTTCTTCCTTGTTTGTCTCCCTGCAGGACGGCAGTTGCTGGAGCTTGGTGGGAACAATGCCATAATAGGTAAGTTGATTTTGTTAGTGAATTATTAAAAAGGGATATAAGGTTCCTGTGACCCAATTAAAAGATATTGGACTAATGTCTAATATTAGCATGTGCTACAGTAACCACATTATGAAGCAGATGCCCATCTTGGCATGATTTCTTGTATTGCTGCTTCCTCTAACGCAAAGCATTGTGCATCAACAGTAAAAACTGAGCCACTTCACATTAAACAATATGTACACAGCATTCCAATTTAAAATAAATATAAACCATTCTATCCTTGCCTTATACACTTGGCAGTTTCTAACAATTGCAGTGGAAAATCCTTTAGTGTATGTTTATTCTACTGGGGAAGGGGGTGCAAAATATGAATATGGCCTACTAGTATGACACCATGAAGTCATTTACTCGCTAATGTTTGACAATTCTGGATAGTGTCAATCCTAAACTGCAGTTGTTGTGACAAGTAGTTCTGAGTACATCATAAATAAGTAGAGATCTTGAGCTGATTGGTATTGGATTTAAACTGCCCCGCCCCCCATCAACAATCCATCAACCTTCATACACGTGCTTTGTATTTTCATAGTTTTCGAGGATGCTGATCTGAACCTTGTGATACCATCGGCTCTGTTTGCTGCTGTGGGAACTGCAGGACAGCGATGCACAACAACTAGGCGATTGGTAGGAATCGAGTCCTATTTTTTAAAAAATAATTTCAGGTAAAGAAAGTTTGTCAAGAGAGCAGTAATATGGTGAGGAGTGAATTCACTTCGACCTGTGAAATGCTATGGCTGTCAGTTTCTCGCGCTATTTTGGTAGTACATTTTTGGGTAGTGTGGGTTTCTATGTAGTTTTCTTTTAGCCAGAGAAATTCTCCTTCCAAATGCAAATAAGCTAATTAATATTAAAATAAGGGAGGGTATATTTAAATGTTTCTGTCTGTGTTCCAATTTGGCCTTGCGTGATTACTGATATTGTGCAGCTTTCTTAAACTGGGTTTCCACAGAGTTTTTAGTTTGTGTTGAAGCACTGCAAGTGCAGCCTGTAAGGATTATTGCCAACATTGCCAATCAGGTAACACAGCAATAACGACCCATGATGTCACACAGAACACAAAGCCAGAGCACTTCTTTTAAAACAAATCTTGCTCAGTGAATTTGTTTTAAGAGATTTTACTTCAACTCTAGGTGGTTTCTCCAGCCTGGTGCTGTTGGTAGCCCGCAACAATAATAAAGCCACTGGCAACCAATTCCCAGCTATGCTAATTCAATAGATAGGGGTTTCAAATGTGATTTTTTGTTTTTGTCCTTGGTAGGTACCCTTTTACAGGTGCTACTTAAGGTTAGTGTACAGTGTATTGCATCTTACTGCTAAGGGACAGAAAAGTCTACGCTTAAAGCAATTGGCTATCCAATCACCAAACATGAAGACAACAAAAGTCTAAAGGATAAAAAAATATCTGTGGATTGCTTGTTAAGGCATTTAGTTATAATGGAAAGTTGTGCAAGGCTACATCACAAATTGGATTTGCACTGGTGAGTCTCACTATCATAAGGTACGGCTTTCTGAGATTTTTGGCGAATTGTATAGCTTTTTTACAGGCAATTTACCCACCGTTTTAAAGTCGTACAATGTTTGACGCGCACTTCCTATAGTGTGAGGAATGTGCATGCTACGTCACAAAAATCCGGCCATTGGTACTAACATTATATATTTTGAAATACAAGCCTTTCTTACCTGTTCAGAATACTGATTTATGCATTACTCAGTTTACCAATAAGACTAACACAGATTTATTATTATTATTTTTTTTAGTTCTTGCATGAAAGTGTTCACGATGTAGTGGTTGAAAAATTAGCCAAGGCCTACAAGCAAGTCCGAATCGGTGATCCTTGGGATCGTAAGTACATTCTAATGTGATTCTAAATCGACAGTGATTTCGTTATTTTAGCTTAGCTTCGCTTAGTGTGTGTGTATATAATAATAGAGAAGTATTCTTGTAATCAGGGTTTCCAGTCTATTGGTATTCCAGGTTTGCTAGCATATTCTGAGATTGTTCTGTTGAACCCAGGTTAGCCTGGCCCAGAAAGCTTTCTGAAAATCATGTGGGTGAATGATGTAAAAACTTGGAAGGAATTTGCATTTTGAAAATAGGAGGGAAAACACTATACTGGGTGAAATTTGAATTTGTTTTACAGTGCACGTTTTTCACCCAAGTTGTTCCTTACTTGCTTTATAACATAACTTATTTTTTTTGTTGTTGTTAAAAGATGGACAGGTACCCATTTATGTTAAATTATAATAGACAGAGAAACGATCAGCTTCATTGTAATACTTGAGATGTGAAAACTGGGCTGCAAATGCAGTAATTTCAACGTGTGGTAACCTAACATCCTCTGGATTATACTATATCAGCAATGAACTGTACTTCAATTTTAATTAGAATTAGAGATGTACCGCTTTTAAATTGAAAGCAGCAGCTGAGCAAGACAGGTTATTTTCAAGGACCTCTGTAGGTGGGAGAGAAAATGTATTGATTAGCTTTCTGTAACTTAAACAATATGTACCGAGTGTGGAGATCTATGCAAAAATCAGACTTCACACTGCGTCTGTCTTGGAATATTGAATGCATGGGTTTTCATCATTTTACCTGTTTGTGTTCACAGCTAGCACTATGTATGGACCTCTCCACACCAAACAGGCAGTGGACATGTACTTGGCTGCAGTTGATCAAGCCAAACAGCAAGGGGGCACTGTGGTGTGTGGAGGAAAGGTAAGCAACAGAGTGGTATTTCTAAAATAGTGTGCATCTTATTAAAACTTTTTTTTTTTTATATATATAAAACGTTTTAGTCTTTTTAGAAATATTACACCCTAAACCTTTAACATTTATATTGGAAACTATGTTGTTGATTAAATAAGGTAACACTTTGTTTTTATTTAAAAAAAAAAAAAAAAAAAAAAAAATGTATTCATGTTTTAGGTGATAGATCGACCTGGAAACTATGTGGAGCCCACAATTGTCACTGGTCTTGCCCACAATGCACCTATTGTCCACACAGAAACATTTGCCCCGATCCTGTATGTGCTCAAGTTCAAGGTAAGAACCTTTGCAAAGGATTTGTGGCCGCAGTAATAACATTTTAGCAACAGTAATCATCCCTAATATACAGCCACTTGAACTTAGCTGGCACCACTTGTGGAGAGAAACAAGTCTGGTAACAATCCCTAGCTGATTATTGGACCCAGAACTTGGATATGTGATAAAAATAGCAAACCTGATGCAAAAAGGAAAAAAAAAATGTACAGTAATTTTCTGAATGCTAGTCAACCTATTGTGCTTTAAATTCCTTTCTCTGATGTAACAATAGCCATTTCAAGGTAGCAACATAATAACAAAAACCTAAGTGTGACTGTGGCAATGCAATGTAAGGTACAACACATCCAGGCAATGAAGACAACATCTTAACAAATCTACACATCTTCTGTAATCTATGAGCTGAGCTAAATGAAAGGCCAGTGGAGCAGCTGAGGCTAATTGTGCTGAAATGAGCTCTCGTTCTTGTGAGAACACGTCTAGTGGAGTGCCCATCTTTACACTGGTATTACAGCCAGCAAATACGTTATTCTTCCTTACAGTAGAAACATTTAGCAGAGCATGTGTGTGGTAATGGACACATTCAGTCCATATGTAACACCCGTCACATTTCATAAGGCGCACATTATATGTAAGTGTTGTTAATGTGTGATAATTTACTCTGAAAATTCTATGGATTTTTGAAGGATACAAAGCAGAAATGGGTGCAGTTCCTTCTGTTTTAGGCTGAAAATGATATACCCAGTAATGGCCATACAAATCAAGAATATGTAATAAAAATAGCAAGTCCAGCTATATTTTTTAGTTTTGTATTTCTCAGTATTGCACAGTTCCTATAGACATAGTTTGTTAGTTTGTCTGTTAGTTTATTATTATAGTTTATTAACATGCTTGCCTATTGCTTTTCTCTTACTTATTCTGTTCATTTCATATGTTGATGAACGTGTGTCGTGACACAAGTAATAAAAATTCATTTGTATTTATGGATTCATATCGTGATTTAGCCTTGGCATATTGTGTCCGATGGTCAACTCTGTCTTAGAGAACACTTCTCTTGCTTACCGAGGGGGGTTCTTAGCCAGAGTCTAATGTATTTGAAAGAACAGTGCATTGCATCAGTATACAGTGCTCCCCCTTTATAACACTGTAGTCGGGAGCCATAGTTAAGAGGCCGTGCTGTTTTGTGCTCCGCCTTATAATGAGACTACTAGTGTTAGTGTAATGGCATTATGGGGCAAATGGGAGCCATGACCACCCCTTATAGCCTGTTCTGCAGTGTGACAGGATGGCTTTGTGGTGAAGTCCCCAGACCAGGAGGCTGACAGAGGCAGGTACTTGTGGGGTTGAAAGCGCTAGTGCGCGTTTTTATTCAAACAAAAAATAAATCAAAACACTGCACGCAGAGCAAAATGAAAAGGTTAAATAAAACAAGTCACAAAAACCATTAACAGCAACACAGGAACAAAGTAACTGGCACAAGGGCCAAAATTAAAAGGTTTAAACACAACCATAATAAACAGTGCTGTCAGGCTGGGCATTTGCCTTCACTGACTACCACAGAATAACACAGTTTAACCCACAGGGTACACTCACCCAAACACCAACCTCCCAAACAAAGGATTTTCCCCTCCTTAAATACCATGTGACTGGAGCCTAATTAACCATTAATCATTCAATTAAGGCTCCAGCCTCATTCTCACATGTATTTGGCAGGGATAGGAATTAACCCCATCCCTGCCAACCACAACCACCAGTACACAAACCAACACTATTTACAAGCAGGGCCCTGCCCTGCTACACACAGTATGAGGGGCCGCCTTATAAAGGGTGAGCACTGTACTTGTGATCAGATATTATGTATGACCTGTGACAGAACTGATCGCGACAGTTTTAGTGTTTTAATAAACGTTAATAATCTCTATTCATTTTAGGATGCATCAGGTCAACTAAAATACAGTGTAAGTTGGAATTAAGCTTCAAAGTGTTTTTATGAACACCTAAGCAATAAAATTTCTTCCTGCAGACGGAGGAAGAAGCTTTTGCAAGGAACAATGAAGTAAAACAAGGACTGTCCAGCAGCATCTTCACTACCGATATGGGCAAAGTGTTCCGCTGGCTGGGGTAAAGTGTTATTGTGAACTTAAAATTGATTGTAGAGGGATTGTTTCATTGGCTCTGGCGTTCCTTAGGTTAGAGAGGCAAAACGGGCAGAGACCCTCCTCATTGGACTACTTGGCCTTTGTCCTTCAGAGCTCGCTGACATCCGTTCTCGAGTTCCTAGGTGTAAAGAGGCATTTGTCTTGGGCATGGGATCGGAAGACGCCCACTGACCTTCGGTTCTCCTGAGCTGTTGTAGGGAATTGCTGCAGTGAGGGAACGGAATTGGAAGAAAACTGGGGAGAAAGTAATAGGACTCTCTAAATGAAAAAAAAGTGTGTGTGTGTGTGTGTGTGTATATATATATATAATATACATATATATATATATATAGATATATATATATATACACACACACACACACACACACCTGAAATTTCTCCATTATTGTTTATAGTTGTTTACTCACTGGATATGGTTTCAGATACATTTTTGTATATTAAATTGTCTGTTTTTTTGTTTTTTTTTATAGACCAAATGTCATTGTTTTGAGATATCTGTAAATGACAATTTGTCTTTGAGTTCTGTCTAAATAATTGCAAATCTAAGTCTAGCACTAGATTACAATGGTGTCTGTTGATGTTTCATTAGGTCAGATTTCGATAACATTCTCCAACCTTTTTTTTTTTTTCCCCCCAGACCCAAAGGATCAGATTGTGGAATTGTAAATGTGAACATTCCAACTAGTGGGGCTGAAATTGGAGGAGCTTTTGGTAAGCCAGACAATGGGCAGGGCCATCTGTTTGTCATTTTTGGAACAAAATACAGTTTATTTCCTGGAAAGGGTAGGGTATTTAACTGGTAGTCTTTTATTCCCAGACAAGTGCACACAACAGTATAAATTTACAAAAGGTATGCTTCTATTCTACTAGCTGTTTAATTTATTTGTAGGTGGTGAGAAGCACACGGGTGGAGGGAGAGAGTCCGGAAGTGATGCATGGAAACAGTACATGAGAAGATCCACCTGGTAAGTGTGCAGTCCAGATATAGGGCCATATTTACAAAGCCTTTTACCACTGTGTTAACTTTGCACTGCACCCTTGTTTTTGTAAAATGAAAAACATGAAAATGGTGTTAACTTAGCATGAGGGTTAAATGCTTTGGGAATACGGCCTTTAGTGATCTCACAATATTGTTGAAGTTGTTTGTGAATCATCTAGGCTTTTGAAGGGTGGGTTCTACATTATTCTCTGACTTCTCTTTTATATATATTTTATAGAGCAGGTTTTTGAGTTGTCTGTAGGTTTATTAATGAGACGATGCAAAAAAAAAAAAAAGAGAGAGAGAGAGATGTATAGTAAACAATGTGTATGTATTTGACATCGTGGGATTACAGAATTATACACCCACATGTTTTTGACATTATTTAATATCAAGTTATTTGTTTCTTTAAAATCATGTAATGTGACATGGTCTACTGCTCTAGAGGGCATTTCTGACTGTTGCCATTGTTCATGTACAGTAGCACTAGATTGCTCTAATTAACTTTTTTTTGTTGTTTTTTGTTTCAGCACCATCAATTACAGCAAAGAACTGCCTCTTGCCCAGGGAATCAAATTTGAGTGAAAATAAAGATCTGAAACTCCCCCAAACCTCCAGCACTTCTAAAAGCTTTAAAAAGGAGAATACAAATCATGTTCCTCTACAAGCTATCATTAAAACCCATGAAGTTTCAATCTGGAGTTCAAGAAAAAAAAAAACTGCTTAAAAATAATTTCAGATTAATGATTGTACTGGCATTAAAGTTACTCTACACAATACAGTTCTGCATAAAATTGCCTTAAAGCTGTCATCTATGCACTGCCTGAGTTGGAATAATGTGCTGATTTATGTAGGTAGCATTTTTAATACAGATTCTGTCTGTACAACTAGTCATGCTATTTGTCCAATGGACACTGATTTATTTGTTTTGACATACAGTACCAGAATGGGAAGTAAGATGTTTGTTTGAGACGAGTTGTCATTGCCTACTTTATTGTATCAAATGTTTTCTACTCCTTCATGTATGTGTTATGCAGCATTGATTTCCATGGAGAAAGTTTGTAAATTGAAATAAATCTTGCATTTATTTTGAATGAATATATGAATGATTTTATTTTGATGAATAGTTGGTGTGGCTGCACTGGAAAAACAAAATACCTCGAGATAAAGCAGGCTTTGAAATTAAATTTCAGATTTTTGGCTGGACTAGGCCTGAAAGCCTCTATTGTTCTCTATATCAGAAGTACCACATTTTAAGATCTACTTGACAATATGTAGCAGCATTATGTCAATAATGTGTCTTAGTCAAATGGTACAAATATGAACAGTAATACACTTTCAGTCTTGCAAGTGTGATGGAGACTATTTTTTATCTAGGTTCCACTGTAATGTGTTTACACAGTCATATTTTTTTGCGAATTTGTGAGTTGTAAACTGGTTGACTGGCAAATCCCCAATGTTATTTAAAAAGCTATCATCTGCCACTAACAGTGATTTATTGTACTCTTTTTTTTTTAAAATTTGGTCATGTTCGTTTCTATAGGAAATTGCATTTTACTACAAAAACATGGCATGGCATATACCTTTTTGGAAAACAGATTTATTTTTTTGTCTCGAGTGCCATCTATTTTAAAAGCACTGGTAAAGTTGTGTCCTTTTGGCTTGAGTTGTTCACAGTGACGTACACATTGAAATGCCTAGCTGTAGATGGGAAGGCGTGATGCAGCCCATCAGAACGCTAAGTGGCTTTTTAAATTACAACTTACAAGGTGTCAGTCAGTAGAGCTTTAGTTTTTCCTTAGATCTGCGCTTTGAAAGTAATGCCTGAATAAATTATCTGTGGAGGAAAAAAAATTATAATTCATAAATGATGTATTTCGTGTAGACTTTATCTGGAGGGAAAAAATAATGCTGTGACTTGTAATGCTGTACAATTTATTTAATGGATTTTCTGAAAAATAAAATGTATACTACTTTTTTTAATTAGTATTAATTAATAACAACAACCGCTTGCTATAGCCAGGTCTGGGGAACTGGTAAATTACAATTTAGATAAACAGCTGCTGTAGACAGTTCTGCAAAATACCATGTTAATAATTCAACCAGGCATGTCAAATTTATATCGCCGTATAATTCCGAAGTGATTGACAAGAATGAATTACACAAAAATCACACACAATTTAACTAAACCTTGCATTTGAAAGATTTAAATCTGGTCTCTAATTATAAAACAAATAAGCCCTTTCCTAATGGAAATTGACATTTCTTTCACACCGCCTAATTACATTTCCAGAGCAAACGGATTACACTGAGGAAAGAGAATTACTTCTTTTAACACTCGAGACTTGAATACTTACAGCCTTTTGTAATAATAATAAAAATCTAATAGATTTTAGCAGAGCAGTAGATTATATGACTTGCCTTACATTGCAAGGTGAGAAGAACTGTGTGTTAGAACTACAGGGCCCCCTTTTTTTCAATCATAAAACAACCACACCAGAAACGGGACTCCACGTCATTAGTAAACAAGCTAGTGAAATATGTTCTGCAATATGGGATGCTGCACACTGTATTTGTATTCAAGTTCACTTTTAATATATTAAATATTAAGGAAACATATCTTGGCCCATTTGTGCATTTTTGGTCATTTTTTTCTTTGCAACCATTTTGTTTATTATAAACAATTCCGTCTTCAGTATTTTGTTTATCATTATGAGATGTGATAATGTTGGTTAAATATGGTCCTTATATAAAAACAAATGGATGTAAAGTCACCATTCAGAGTTTCACGATTCTAAAGTAGTCCTTAGCTTTAGAGGATGTCTATGGTAAAATAACAATCTACTTAAAACTTGAGTTGATGTCAGTTTGTGAGCTTTTTAATTAATTGAAATGAAGTCATTTATGTGTGGGTATAATTTTTCAAGTGCATTTAAATACATGTATAAACAAGGATGCATCTGTGTTATAACAGTAACTCCAAGTTGCACACTATGGTGAAATATCTCGGATGGCTTGAGGATTTCACAATGCACACATCGGGGGTGTTGCACTACTGGTATGAATGATTGCATTAATACTAGCATTATAATGAGTTACAGTAGTGTTCATCATACTCCTCTTGATCACGATTGAATGTATAAATACACAAGGAAGAAAGTTAACTAAGTCCCTTTTCATTCTTACCATAAAAGTAGTATGTCAACAGTGTGTCAATAGAAAAGGCTCTGAAGTTCATTATTTTGCTCCATTTTCCTTTCCAATGAGAGCCATGGTGTATAACTAATAGCCTGTCATATTGTTCCCATGATGACTGATATTAACACACAGCGTTGTCCTACAATGACAGCATGCTTTGCTGGACTAAATTATATGCAGTTTCAAATGTATTTCATTTGAAAACAAAAACTCTGTGTAGTGTAGATTGATTAATGTGTTCGTTAAACTGGAAACTACAGTGGCTATCAAGATTGGAATAACATTTACACTGAGACACTTTTATTAAATAGTGTAATGGAAATTTGCTCAGACTTTAGATTTGAAAAGGCTGGCAGCTTGTCTGCCTACGGTTGCATGCACTGAAAGGTCTTGATGGCAGATAGATACAAACAAGGCATGTAGTCTGATTTATATTATTAATATGAAGGGCGTCTGCAAGCGGCCTACACTCCTTAAAGGTCAGAATATTGGATTTTTGAAAAACAGATATTAGCAACAATGTGTCACAGGCAATCCATTTCCCATTATTTTTTAGACCCAAGTGCTTTGAAAGCTGACAAAGAATACAAAACTGATTAATGTAGTTTTAAAATCAATGGGCTCCAATATGCTTTTACTATAAAATGTTTTTATTATTATTATTTTCTGCATTGTTTTTTAATTGCCTCCAAATGCATTACCAACAGTGTTTGTCCAATTGTCCCAAATGATAGTGAAACCTGCTTTTAGTGGCCATTATAAACAGTACAAAAGCAAACAAACAAAAGTTCATGAAGGGAAACGTTTAGAAAACACTATACATTCTGAGTCTACTTCAAGCAGTCATCCAGCAAGATAATTTACTGATTGTGCCAAGGACAGTCATACATTTTTATTGCGAGTTTAATATGTTGTGTACTGATCATTTATTATTCGAAACTGTGCTTAGGCAAAAATAAGTTCCGCCGTGCATTGTGCTATACATCTGTGTGCCAATCAGCGTGCAGCATCCGAACATTCTGTTATTTATAATTATATATATACAGAAATAGTAGGCTCAAAGGCTGCAATCCCAAACAATTCAACATAAATTAAAAAATCCTTTAGGGGTCACTGTTGGTCCAGTTTTAATTTTTTAACATTTCATGAAGAGTGAAGGTAAAATGCAGAATCATGATGTAATCCTGTGATTTATTCACACATTTCACAAAGCTACAGTTCAGAAATAATTTGCTTCAGCTAATCGGCAATGATTTGGTCCTATTTTTTTTTTTTTCGCTTTATCTCTCACATTATAAACACTTTACTGGATCATTTCATGGATATAAACATACTGAATATTAATTAATAATACAAGCTTCTGTGTAGAGGAATGATTGCATCTATAGGACTGCACAAACGACCAACGTTTCATGAGGAACAGTTTTAAAGTTGACTTCATTCTGGAGAAAACACATTTCCACCACTTACCTCTGAAGGAAGTACAGGCAGTAGCCATGGAGAACATGGTCACATATTCTTCTGAACAATTTGCCTGTAGAATCTGCCTCAGGTAAATACCAGACCAGGACTGAGTCAGATCATGCTGGTTCAGCAGATCTTAGCTTGATTTTTTACTATAAGGGTTTAAAGTTATAAAATAATACATTTTGTGGGAAATATATATTATGGAAATGTTTTATTAAAAGGAAATTGTTTACAATTCAACAGCTTCCTATAACTGTTTTGGAAATTGTATACAATGCTGTGAGACAAAATTAAGCATTTAGGTATGACAGGGTGGTATGAGATATCCCAGAAAAAAAAGAAACATAATAGACTGAAAGAGTAATTCATCTTATCTCATGCAGACATCTACAAAACCTCTGTGTAGGGTTTGTCTCCCAAAAGCATTTATTGGAAGAGCACAGCGGCCCCTGCTGTTATTAGAATGTTTGTTTTTTTGCATGATCTTCAGACACCTGCCATGTGACGTAGTGACAAGTGCATTCTGTAATCTGCAATGCAGGGGTAGGAACATGCACTGTATTTAAGAAGCCAATTTAAATTGGTAAATCTTCTCTCTGTCAAAAATACCAGCAATGACTAGCACTGTTTTTGAGCTGGTCAGAGATGGTCTGAGTAAGTGGGTTTTTTGATGCTCTGCTTTGCAAGAGAATGGAATGCTTGTTCATTAACCAGGAATCTGGTAGAAGAACATCCACTCTCAAATACAGAAAACAAAGGTTTGTTTGACATTTCAGATCAATCATTTTGTTTCTTGCCTCAGATCATCAGAAGGCAACAGATCAGCCAAATGTTCCACAATAACTTAAGCACATAGATCAATACAAAACAAGCACTTGGATTCAGTAAATAAATTACCAAACCTAACAAAAAAACAAAAACATATGAGACGTGCCATTTTACATCTCATATTACATCTCATCAGGGATGTAACACATCTCATATTACATCTCATATTACACCTCATCAGGGATGTAACACATCTCATATTACATCTCATCAGGGATGTAACACATCTCATATTACATCTCATCAGGGATGTAACACATCTCATATTACATCTCATATTACATCTCATCAGGGATGTAACACATCTCAGATTACATCTCATATTACATCTCAGATTACATCTCATATTACATCTCATCAAGGATGTAACACATCTCATAAGGGATGTAATACATCTCATATTACATCTCATACATTGCAACATCACCTCATTCGCAAGAACAGCTGATAGAAAAAGCTGTACCATAACCTTAGTGCTCTCTGCTTATCCTATATTATTCTTAACAAAAGGGACCTGTAAATTACGTTAGGACTTCAACCTATCGGACAAATTAGATTTCTTCACATTTTTCCTGCAGCACAGGTAATTTACCAAGAAGGATGTCTGTCAGCAATAGCTAATAAAGGTGTCTCTTTAAGACAGAGAGCCTCTTGTTATAAAGCAGACAATTATAGGAGGCTTGGTGATCCAGTAATTAAAGGAGCTTGCTGCCAGGAGGTTCCTGGTTCAATCCCAACTCAGCCACTGACTCACTGGGTGTGACCCTGAGCAAGTCACTTAACCCCCTTATGCTCCATCCTTCGGATGAGATGTAAAACCGAGGTCCTACTGTAAGTGACTCTGCAGCAGTTTTGATGCATAGTTCACCCCCTAGTCTCTGTAAGTTGCTTTGGATAAAACCGTCTGCTAACATGACTAATTAATTCATAATTATTACAGTAGTCATGCATGGAGTACCTATTACAGATCCCTTGACTGTCTCATTGTTACAAAAAGTAATACATAACAGATATATGCATCAGGCACAAATCCAGTAGTGTTAGCATATTGATTTTTAAACTTAAAACAACAAGAAATATTGTCACCTGACTATAATTGTTTGCCACTGTTGTAATAATTTTACCTCAAATTTGAATGCAGATGCTTTATAAAAGAAAAAAGGGGGATTTGTGTTTTTTGCATAACTGTGGTGACAGATCAATCCCTTGATCTGTAGGGAACAAGCCAGTGGTCTAGAAATACATATTATATATATATATATATACACATATATACACACATACACACACACACACATTTTTAGGTGGCTGTCTTTCACTTAATGGTTGCTTAATAATTGTGAAAGGATTTTGTAAAGGCGGTGTATGAACGTGAGCTTATTTTCTTTCATCTGTATCTGTTTTGTTAAAAAAAATAGATTGGCAATAATATTTTTTTTTTTTTTTTTTTTTTTTTTTTTTTTATAAATTTAGTCGTCGCCAATTATTTTTACCCCGGTTTTCACCCCAATTTAGCATGCCCAATTATTATCTGTATCCCCGGCTCACCGCTCGCAACCCCCCCCCGCCGACTCAGGAAATGGAGGCTGAAACACGCGTCCTCCGAAACGTGCTCCTTCCAAGCCGTCATTTTTCGCACTGCAGATCCACAGCAATGCTACCAGACCTACAGTGCCGGAGGACAACACAGATCTGGCGGCTCCGCTGCAGAGCCACAGGCGCCCTATCGGCAACAGGGGTCGCTGATGCGCGGTGAGCCGTGGATTCCCCTGCCGACCTAAGCCCTCCCTACCCGGGCAGCGCTCAGCCAATTGTGCGCCGCCCCCTAGGAACTCTCGGTCACGGTCAGCTGTGACATAGCCTGGATTCGAACCAGCGATTTCCAGGCTATAGGGCACATACTGCGAGGAGCGCCTTTACTGGATGCGCCACTCGGGAGCCAATATTGTTAAATCATGGTTTTCATAACGCAATATACGAAGAAGACTTTCAGAAGTCTATGGGATCTGTTTTTCAGGATTTGAAGGATGTGTTGCTTATAAATGTCTTAAAAAAATCTGTCATTTACTATGCTCATCATAGATGCTTTGTATTGAAAACATGAATTCAACTCTTAAAAATCACTTTGGGCTTTCCCTGTTCAATATAAGATGTCTGTGAGTAAAATGGGTTCCACAGGCAAATTTTGTGATTCATTTTCTCAGTTAATTATTAGCTAAATGTCTGTTGCATTTAGGCCTACTCGCTACAGTTCACATGACATGTCAAGAGACATAGGGGTAACCTAAACTTGTACATGCTATATTACACCAGGACACTGATGAAGGCATTAGCTGAGATGTTTTCTTCTTTACTTTATTTCTTATAAGTTTTACACCTTGTATTTAATCAAGTCTCAACTGATCTGGATGGTTAAACAGCACTGCACTGGCTGCCAAATATATATAAAGCTGACAGATGAGACATTATAATGAAAAGGATCCAAACATAAATTTAAATGGCATTTAACCTTTAAGAAACACCAGCTGTCAATTTAGTTTCCCTTGTCTCCTAATCTTTGCTTCATTGTACATTGTATAAATTAAATGTATAATCCATATATATAATATATATATATATAATGTAATTAACAATGGGCAGTCCTAGAAAACAAGTGAAAAAAAACAAATTAAAATTATAAAAAAATGTAATAATTACTTTGTAGAAAATAACCCCAGAATCATGAAGAACATCAGCATCCAAAACATCAATTATAAGAAATGAAATAATTCATTTCTTATAATTGATGAATGAATATTCTTCAATAAATGAAGAATATCTCATCTGTCATTCTGTGGGAAGGCTAGTCTCACTGCAACACATTAATAGCTTCTAGACTAAGTGTGAATCAGATCTGTAGTAAAACTCATAAATAAACTCATGTGATGTGGTGTTATCTGGTTGTATGTTTTTCTTCCTCTATGGAACATTGTTTAATAATTTTAGCTTTTAAATCATGATCACCGATTGAGGAGGTGTTGGAAGATGGGACGATAAAGCATGTTTTTGTACATTACGAAGGCCTAGTCGTAGTTTCATGGTTATGGAAAAAAATATATACGGAGTTTGGATAATTGATCAATCACGTCTTTATCTGAACCTCCGATGACAGCAGTAAGTTATGTTTTATAAAAATGACCTTGTTTGAAAAGGGGTATTACATGTTCTAATAATACTTTGTTGAATGACTTTATGCACATACGTTCTTCTCAATGCACCTCCATCTTGTTGTTTTAGCTTGCTGCTTTTTGCTATTCTACACGTGTTTTGCCCTGCAGCACCAACTTCACAAAGACAGGTGTGCACAGAAAAACAATCTGCCTATTTCAACAAGACATGATATATTTTAACAAACATTTTGTAGAATCATTTTCTAGCCATTTACTAGTAATTGGTGAATATTGATAAAAAAACATTTGAAACAGATTTGTTCTTTATTGGTGATTAAATCAAACTTAATTTATTATGTTTCTAAATAGGTTATTTTTGGTTCCTTTATGTTTAGAATAGATTCTGCAAAAAGCACATTTCTCGTGTAAAATGCACCTATTACATATTAGCACATCAAAAACACCCTCAATAGAATAGAATGCTATAACCCAAGTGTAAATATGAATTGCATAATCTTTATATAATGCATACATTATTACAAGCTGGTGTCACTGCAACTAGTACCACACTTAACCATTGAACATTGTTGTTGAAAGTTTGTTCTAAAATTAGTGGGGAATGGGGGAATATGAAACTAGTCAAACCAGTTACCAGTTATGAAACCAGTCAAACCAGTTAACTAAATAATGCATCTATAGAACTCAGGTGGATTGTTATACCCTGTCAGACAGGAATAAACAGAAACCTCCGTCATCTTAGGCTATTGGATAAATTGTACTTGAGTGAAAATAAATCTGGAAACAAAAACCATTAGTCAATATAGCGAATGTTATTAAGTTGTAATGCTGGTGAAAGTAAAGCAAATTTATTTTAAAACACTAGTTATACCTTTACAAAATGAATAGTTGTATATCTCTCTAGAGGAAAGGGTCACATGAGGAATTTCTTTGAACATACTCACAATACTAAAATAGTCACAATAATTATGACATTGCAAAAGAGAGAAGATTGACAATATGCAAAATCCTGTACCTGAAAAGAAATCAAAAGCAATGTGTATCTCAATAGCCCAACGTGTGGTCTACCTGCAGCACGTCAGCCAGAGCATGCATATAGCTAGAACAAGGCAAGCATGCATGTCAGATATTATTTGAGATTGCAAAGTGATATGCTGTAAATGTATAAATACTCTTAAAAAGTCCCAATTTTAATTTTAAGAAACAGCTGAATCCTTTGAACAAACACATGCTGCCACGCATAGTTCCAGCAAAGGGAACCAATACACAAGAAGTTGAGTCCTTCCCTGGCTCTCATTGGATAAAAAAAAAAAAAAAAGAAACCAGGATATCCTGGTTCCCATTTCAGCTGACATTACATGGCGACCCTGCCTTTGTTTATTTGATTACAAACCCTGGGAAACTGAACTTGGGCTGACCTATTTTGTATCTATAGTTGTACTGTGGTAAGCACAATAACTGTGAATGCCAAGCATCCCTGAAAGGTATCATTTACAATTAGAACTGATTTTATCAGGCAAGCATTCTGTTTCAATTATCAACAATTTATGATGTCACGCTTTTCCAAAAGTCTCATTTAATTAATATCTGAAGCCTGCAATCCCTAAATAATGCACATGGGAAGAATTTGGACTGAAATGCATAATTAGTTTGTAACACCTTCTAACCAAGCCACATTTTCAAACACAATGACAAGTGACATGGATTATTTACAGAGGGTAGTAAACATTAAACGAGATCAGGCATTTGATAGGTCTAGCATCATAGGAGCAATTGTACTGAGCACGCTGGAAAGAGCTGTAAAACTATACCTGCTCTCATAACAGACCATGCTGAGAGCAAACACAGCAGAAGCTAATCTTTATTTCATGAACTATTTTGTGCCAGAAATAAATCATTTATTGGAATGTGAATTATTCACGACTCGCCAAGGCCTGTGGCTCATTAGCACAGTTGTGCATTGTTTTTAATGCCCTTTGGCTACTGCAATTAAAAACAATCACAGAATATAAAATCTGTTAAAATATAGTATTTGTTTGTATCAAATTACAGAGACAAGGACTATATAAAGTAGCATATGGTGTGATTTGTATAACACATGAAGATGTTAGGCAGAAGAGAGGTGTCTATTTACACATAGGTTTTGTCCCCCCCATAGAATTCTGCAAAGAATGGCCACTGGGTAAGGTATGTGATGGAAAAATAAATATAATTAAAAGTGTAAATTGTGAAAGTTGCTTATCGGCCTTTATGAAGAACTAGAAATAAAGTGGGTTAGTTAAATAAAAGGTAAGGTTGTGAGGATGAGGCACATGATAAAATTACAATGAAGGAAGGAAAGTATGCACGTACAATATATTCAGAGCAAATAAATACATTGGAGAAGGATTCTTGGAGAACCACCAGCGCTTAACTATTAGGGAATATTGTTGGCGATACCTACAAGCTCTATTGATATTGACGGCCGTGAAACTTACTGTGAAATTGGATTTTAGTGCAGCGTAAAAAGTACACAATGTTATATGTACAGTTACAGGTTCCTGATTGGATTGTTAGCTTGTTTCAATTAAAAAAAATAAAGCTCATGAACTAGACAGGATTTATTGATTGCCACTTGACAGCCACTATCTGTGCTTTACTCCCCGCTAGGTAGACACGGGCTTTCAAGGTAGGTTTAGTACATCCTATGTTACTCAACTGCTAGTACTGTCAGGCAAGTCAAATTAGACTTGAATTTTAAAATTAGTGTCCAAAACAGATTAAAAAGTGCTACAATCATTACTGCATCAGATACCAAGGAGTAGTATGAGCAGAAATACATTAAAAAGCACCGCAGGGCAATAAATAATAATTTCAGAGACTTCACGTTTATATTTATATTCTCCTCAAGACTCACCTCTTCAGAAAGCAAATGTAGAACTCTTCTGTTTTTCCCCTGGGACACTTACTACCCTTCCTTAAATGTGCTTTACTTGCTCTTATCTGCCCCCTATTTTACTGCATTTAATCCTGTAATTTAGAGTACTGTAATCTGCCAAGTGTTATTTAATCTGCAGTATTTTGTATTTAATTATATCCTGATGTAACTATCACTGATACTGTTATCTGCTGTATTATTGAATCGTATTTTGTCACTTGTACTTGCTTGAACCAAAGTCATTGTATTTATCTTGCTCTTAATTGTATTATTACTTGTACTGCGATTCTTGAAATGTATTTGTTTATGACTGTAAATCGCCCTGGATAAAGGGCATCTGCTCAGAAATAAATCATATTTTTTTAGCCTCTGGATATATTGTCCAGCTACAGACCCGTCCCTAGCTCGGTGCAGTCTGTCAATTCTAACAAACTCCGTGGATGCAGAGAGAGCGCTGTGTCTAAATACGGACAAGTATTGACACCACAGAGACAGGGAATGAAGAAAAACAGTATTTCAGAATAGTGAGTTACTGTTGCACAAAACAATCAGAGCAATCCTCTGGATTTCAGTTTCATTTTCTTTTAGCATTTCTACTTTTAGTCACATGCTTTTATTAACTTCAAGACTTTAAATGGTTTACATTTTGCCATTTTTAAACTGCATGTTCACACTTTGTTACACCACCATGAAAATTTAAGATTTAAAAATAGCTGAAACCGTGAAATTTAAGATTTTTTAAATGTTAGGACTATGAAAAACTTACAAAAATGTACCGTGAATTTGGTAGGGCCCTATCTATTGAACAGTTTTCAATAGGACCCTAAGTGAATGTTCCATTTCATGAAGCTCCAACACGAATAATAATAATGGGCGATATCCCACATTATCATTTTTACATTCAATTCCAAAGATGCATGGATGTAAATATATAATTGTAGAACAAAGTTTCCACATTGTGTTGCCTGACCCTGAATCATTAACATACTATAGAGTAGGGGTCTCCAACCCTGGTCCTGGAGAGCCCCAATCCTGCAGGTTTTATAGGCGTCTATACATCCTCAATGGCTAAAAACTAGCATGCATGTTAATCTTGACCAATTAAGCCAATATGTTCAAGTAAGTAACAGAGATCAGCAGATACAAAACCAGAAGACCGGGTAGCTCTTCAGGACCAGGGTTGGAGACCCCTGCGGTAGAGTCTGCTGTGCAAAATACAGCAGTGATACAATACAGGTCATACTTTCATTGTTAAACCTTTTTTGCCCCCCAAAAAAGTACAAAATTCAAAATCAAGGCTTCAACTTCTAAATTCAAGAATATATTGTATTTAGATTCCAGCAATGACTCATTCATTTGGAAACCCTCATGTATGGCCCTTGAGGATGACATGCAAAAATGAAAAAGTAAATCAATTGTAGAACAAAACCAGTTAAATATAGGACAATAAAGACAATATAATGCATTTATTCCATATTTCCAAATTTAGAAACATTTCACAGAAATGGTTAAAAATATACCCAATTACATTTTTTATATAAATATAATCCATCAGATTGTTGCTTTACAATTTTTCAAAATCTGCAGAAACAGCCATCTGGTTCAGGACATAATGCCCCACAATCCAGCACCATTGTGACTTAAAGATCAAGTAGCAGGGTTCCGAAAAGTATAGCGTCACACATCCCCACATGTTGCTAGAACTGTTTAAATAACATACCTGTAATTTCTCTTCTCATGGTTAACATCTTGATGTTTCACACTTATAACTTAATGTTTCAAAGCTCTTTTCAAAATGGCCAATCTAGTGCAAGGATTATTGCCCACATTGTCAAACAGGTAACACAGCAATAACAATCCATGATGTGGTACAGAACAGAAAAGCCAGTGCAGTACATTTTTTTAAAAATCTGCAGTGCTTTAGGAGGACAGATCTAAAACCCCAGTGCGCTGGAGTGAACATATTGAAGAGCTTTGAAACACCTAAAAAAGTTACAATTACAACACATACCAAGATCCATATATTCAATTAAAAGTCAAATCAGTACTCCTGTATAGCTCAAACATGGAGAACAACAAGGATAATGATGAAGAGCCAGACCTTCATCAACAGATGTTTGCGTGGGATTCTTCACATTTACTGGCCAGAAAAAAAAATAAATAAAAGTCAGCAACATTGACTTAAGGGCCAAGCAAGACCCTGTCGAGGAAGAAATCGGGGCTGGATTGGTCACACCCTACAGAAGCCCACCTTCAACATCACCAGACAATCCCTGACCTGGAACACACAGGGGAAGAGAAAGAGAGGGAGACCGAAGAACACCTGGAGGTGCAACCTTGAGGCAGACACAGATAACGGATTACACCTGGGAGAGAACTGGAAAAGATAGCCCAGAGTCAGATACACTGGCAGGATGTCGTCGATGGCCTATGCTCCAAAAAGGAGTGATGGGCTTAAGTAAGTTAAAGTGTAAAAAGTGGTAAGGATGTAAAGAAATGACAGGTATGTTATTTGAACAGTTGCTGCAACACAGCGATGTACAATGCTATATATTTCTCAGAACCCAGCTACTTACTCTAAGCATTTTATACACCAGACAAAAATTCATCATACAGAATAAACATTTGTTTCAGTCACCCTATTTATTTTATTACAAAACATTTCAGTTTCTACAGTTATGCATAGCTACCCATACGCAGATCATATCAGGATATAATCTGTAATGCATATGCAAGTGTTATGCAATGAAAAGCTCAAACATTACACTACATTTGGAGTGGAGTACAAGAAATAAGTTTTTGGTGTAGCACCCATCTACTACAGCCACCAATAGTCTTTGGGCAATAAGCTATTTAGGACTCCTGTTTTCAAGAGAAACCAGCTAATTGAAACAGTGCAGTCCATCACAGGAAAGGTTTCACAATAAAAGAATATTATTGCACAAGAGTAAGAATCTTTACATTCCACAGCATTAAGGCCACTTAAGTGTTCCACAGTGAAGTACAGTCCACATGATTTGGGCTACAAGTACCATAATTGTGAGGCTCTGTCCAGCAGAGGTGGTCTTGTGGTCCCCAAGGCAAGCAGCAAAACATTAAGCTTGAAAATAAACTTCTATTTCAGTTAACCCTTCTTATTCCGTTTCATCTAGAAGTCTTTGCAGGTTTTTCTTAATCTGAAAAAAAAAAAAAAAAAAAAAAAGGACACTTCATTATAGTATTAACTGTTACATTAGCTTGAAGTATTGCTACTAGTTATTTGAACTTTTGCTCAGACCAGAACCCCTCCAATCAGTTTCTGCATTGTAATACACTCAAGAAACTTGTGTTAAACCTAGTTTTCAATACAATTGCATGACTGATCCAAAATGTAGCTTACAAAACACGTGGCTTCCCCATACAATAACCTTTGTATTACATCTCTCTATACTAGCATTTTCTCCACTTCTATGCCTCTCCTGCAAAATCAACATTTAGAATACATTTCCGTTTTAAGCCCTTAAAATACTGCACTGAAAAAAAAAAAAAAAAAAAAAAGAAAAAACACACACCACTAGTCTCATATTATCTTATGCAATTAAAAAACGTAAAAGTAGAATTGGCTCATAGGCAAGACAGGAAAGTTATCTTTAATACACACTTACCTAGTAACAGACTATTTAAAACAATGTATATATTTGAAGTTGTCAACACAACAAAAATAACCTGCATACCTGTTCTAGTTTGGCCAGGTTTGAAGTTAACTCCCCATGAATCATTTCTGCATTAACATTTGATTCTGAACGTCGCTGCACAAAAAGCCTGCAAGAACAAAATGAATGTTATTTCAGGTTGCACATACAAAATGTTGATATTAAAATCTCCCAAATGCTTTACATCAGCAACGTATCAACAGGTTTCAAAATATTCTCAAAAAAAAAAAAAAAGTCAGAATTTACATTTGATCACTAGTGTCTCCCCTTTTGACACACAGTAGGTTACAGCAGACATATCCCTGCCATAAGTATTTATTTTCTAATGATTGCCTTCAGTAAGTTTAAGTGAATAACCCCCCAAAACTGCAGACATTTCAGATTTTCAATTAAAAGGCACAAACAGAACCTGTGGTTAGAGGGATATATAGGAAATACATTGAGCTAAACCACCATCATGCTGTGCAGTTTCATGCCTTCTGATTAAACATCACTGAAAACATCAGGTTTAACAGATTGCTCAAATGGCAAACTGTTTAGGTGTTAACACATTAGCCCATGCAATTTTAACAACGCCTGGGTATAGAAAATAAATCAGTGTTGCTAACACCACTGGTGTTTTGACATTTTAATAATCACAACTATAAACCACGGAAAGTTTATAACTGATCCTCAAATTTCACAGAAATAAATTGCCCAATGTCAGTCACCATTACTTTTGATTCCCTCGACAGTATTCCTCCCCATGTCTTCTAATGTGAACAATCTTGGATCGGTTGTATTTAAAATGTATTCATTTTGGTGCATTACATGGAAGCTGTGATTTGCACTGTACTATGCAAGATGTGGAAAGAACCTGGACGCTCATCCTTTACTCATCACAACATTAAATGTATGTATGGGAGTGCTGCACAGAGCCACAAGATTGTCAATACAGTGCAAAGAGGCGTGCACTTACTCATTTTCCCGATACTCTGTCAGAGAACCCAGCGAAGTCAATCGCTGCTCCAAAGCCATTATTTTAAAGCCCATATAACACGATGATAGAACTAGGACACACACTCTGAGAAAAACAAAACATTAACAGATGTAAACTATCAGAACACAGCAATTATGCCAGTAGAGTATTCTAGTTATTACACACTTTACATCTACTACAGTGCACTGTTTGTAACTGAACTGTTCCGTTTATCAAATTTAACTCCCATACCAAATGCTTGTAACAGATACAAGTCAAAGCTAAATTAAATACAAAATTTAAAGGACTTGACAAATTAAATTACCTACTGCACTGGACCCTGTATTTTAAAACATTTAGCTAAAACTGATTTGCTGGAAAACAAACCTGCTTCCAAATGTACCAGACACACAATTTGAGTATTTAATAGAAAGGAAACCCTACAACAGATAATCAAATAGTACTTTTACTGTGAAATATGAATAGGATATCCATATTGGTATATTACAGAAGTTTCCTGTTCCCCAGTTTCTGAAGTTATCTTTCCTTACTGCAACCTACTGGAAGGGAGTTCTCTTCCTCGACCTATATACAGGTCTGCAGTGTTAAAATTGTTAAACATGTTAGTTACTTACAAGACCAAGTAGACAAGGAGAAGAGCGTTCAAAGATATTGGCCGCAACGATTTCACTTTATGCACAACACCCACCAGTCTGGAAGAACCTGCCATGTACCAGAAAGAGGGAGAGAGTGTAGATGAACCATGACCTTTTTGAAAAACGTAATTGTACAGTGCTCATCTAGGTTTCCAATGAACTGCTTACCTTTCCTGTGCACACTCATATTTCTTTCAGGATTCTGCTGCATGTGAATATCAGCATGGACAGGTAGATCTCCATTCTTAACTACATTTAGGAAAGTAGGAGGCACTCCTGGGAATTCTTGGGGGAAAGAAAGAAAAATGGAAACTCTAAAGTGTTCCCGAGTTTTTCGGCCAAACAGGGAGCATTCCTTATATTCCAACCCTATAAACCAGTTTAATCTAGTAGTTCATGGTGATCTATTTTAGTTCTGCCCCCAGACTGGCTGGTAACAGCTTGCTTGGATTGATTAACTTTGCATGGGCACTTGTTACAAGGTACTCCATAAATTGTGACTAAAGGCTACATCTACTACAAAAACAGCATACAAGAGAATAGCTATAGCTATAGACCCAGGGCTTATTTACTAAAGCTTTGATTTAAAAAAAAAAAAAAAAAAAAAAAGAAAGTGCCATGCCAGTAGGTGTCATTTTTGGTAACAAAAGGAGGATTCCAAGCAACAAGAACCATACTACGAATTAAAATAAGTCTCCGGAATGTTTCCCCAATCTAAAATATTAGTCATTTTACCTTCCTAGTGGCCATCTGAGTTTACAACAGATGTAACCGATGCCTTCTTCTAATCACCCTAGCCCTTTCTCTCCCTCTTAAAAGAGAAATGCAATTTGTTATAAGGCTTTCCCTAAATTAAATACATATTTAGCCAACCACATCCGCTAGTTCTATTTTTACTAGACAGTTGTTTGTTTAAATAAGCACCACGTATCAATGCCAAATAGTTCAGGCTTTAAGGTTTTGCTTACCTGGAATACTTTCATACTCTGGGGTCTGCGAGCCAGAGCTGGTAGTTTCTTCCATCTCCTGCCTTCTTTTCCTAACTGCTCCATCCAGATCAGAGAAATCTGCAGCAAAATCCTAATGGACCAAATTAAATGAATCCCAATGTTTGAGCTAGATACACCTGATCAATACATGTTTACTGGTCATGGCAAAGTATTAAGTATAAATCAAGCCAGATTAAACATGAAAACACACTTATTGTACCATTTGCTAGCAACACAAATGTGGCATAAATGGAACATTATGTAGAATCATAGAATACAGTTGTGTTGACACTGGGATCTTAATTATCTAAAAATCGGGATATAAATATTGCTGCCCTTTTAATCACAATAAAAATAGTTAAATTAGTTTAAAAATTGGGGTATTAAGAAAGACTGGGGTATTAAGATGCACCATTGTTTACATTATTAAACTAGACCCCATAGTCTCAAAGTGTGTAGTCTGCAATCATTGATATGAGCAGAGAGTAAAAATGTGGCAACGAAATAGTACATTTCTACTGAGAAGAATAGAACACAAGTATCAGGTCAAAATACCTACCAGAGGCAAGGATGTTGGACGTTCTGCCCTGAAGCTGTTTTCAGCGGATACGACTGGACTGTTTCCGGTGCTTTTGTCCTAAAATACATTTTTATTCCATTAACTGTTACTGTTTCCAAGGGAATCACTTTGACACAGTGCCAATATATAGATCAACCTTTCATTTAGATTCTTAATTTCTTTCCTTATTCTTTGGAGGAACAATGTAGAGCATCCTATTCTACCATGCAGGTGCACACCTATTAAATGTTTCCTCTCTTCTGGACAGATTAATTATTTTCCAGTTAGAACACATGTTGTGCCATCCAGCTTTAATTGTAGAAGAGGTGAATGACAGTAACCTTCTCTGAAAGAGACATTATCCTATACAGAGAGAACTGTGGGACTAATACCTGCATGACATTGACGAGAGGGCCATTTTATAAAACATACCTATCTTTTAAAAATAAGAAACTATAAAAAGGGAAAGTTGAACTCAGAAATTAAGGGTTCCATGCAAGAATGTTATCCACTACACGTTTACATAACATGAACACCAGTGGCACATATTGTTAAACTACACAAAGTATGAAAGTAACAGACCAAACAAAAATACTGAGGTGCTGAATGATGTAATTTACTGTCGGAATTGTCACCCCTATTAACCTGCTTTCTTTAAATATATCACTCAAGTTATCACAGCATCTCAAGACCAGATTCATATCCTAGCCTGGCCATTGAACTGAATGTATGGTGACCATAAACACCATTAAGTTACATTGAACTTAGTAAAATTACAGCATATATCAAAACTACTCACCTCCAGGTGAACACATATGGATTTCAAGACCTTATACGTTGCATCTCTGGAGAGCAAAGACCCAAACACATGCTGGGGGGAAAAAAAATATATATATATATAAAAACCAAAGAAAAAGATAACCAAGAAGTCACAATGACAGATTTTGCTTCCTTCGTGGAGTTATCAGGGGCTCTGCAGCTTTAACTGGACAGCAGGAATTAGGGATCTGGAGCTGTACAGCGCAGAACAAGACATTTTGCCTCATTTACTTACCCGGTCATTTGGGGTTGCTATAACAAGCGCATTTGGCACTAAAATGGCAGTTTTTGTTTTCTTAATAAGGGTCACGGATGAAACTGGGATAACAATCTAGTGGAAGAAAAAAAAAGTAGTCAGGAAGAGCAATACTGTTCAATGCAGCAGAACTGTTCTTGAAATACAGTCATCACTTAGATAGTTTAATGAGGCACAATTATGTTGAAGTCACTTTAAGAGCAAGACTTCTAAATAGGATTATCTGAATGTGAACACATTAGTCCAATAAAACAGACAAATCCACCCAGTAGGAATCTATTCATTTACATCTTAAATGCATATTGCCTTTTGCGATTTACTTTGCTCAAAGATGATTCATGTATTTGTTTTGCGGTCTGCCGAGTGGGAAGATTTCCCAGACTGCACTAGAAGGTACTATTTGAACAAATAGCTCCATTCCAAGACCTTGTTTGAGATCTAAACAGTTAACTGATGTACAATAAAGCCTGTATTCACTGCTACTTAAAATAAGTGATCACCTGCTATTAAACTAGCCTGTATCTTATCCACACAAGTGAAATAGACATCTTGGATACAGTAAGCAGCATCCAGCTCATGTTTCATTGTAGTTCTCATCAATAGTAATGTCCATCTAAATATATACGGTATAAAGACTCCTTGTTTAACAAGAAAAAAAAAAAACGTTCATACCCTTGTGTCTTTACCAAATACTTTGGAATGGAAACAGATCCAGTTTTCTGAAACAAACAACTTTCCTTGATAGAGGATGTCTTTTTGTAAGGCACATGTATAACCTAGACAAAAAAAACAATGGTTTGCAGTGGAATACTTCCTCTGTATAGTACAATACAAATACTAAATCGACTGTTGATTACGTAATGCACACCGGCATCAAACGTCAATACAGTTGTGTGTATTGAGCAAACATTAGAAAATATAAAAATTTACAGGCAACACAAAGTTTGATGATGTTAGTTTTATGCACATGACTGCCAAGAAAAAACTACAGTGGTGTTTGTGAACAGCTATAGGTCCTTTTACCCATGCAGCCCTAGAATACTGTTTTCCATCATTTAGGCATACCATGTCTTTATATATTATACAGTAATATATATTTCACTTTTGCAAAACTGACTATAAAACTACTCTGTATAAAGTCACTTTTAAAAAAATGTGTATTTCTGAAGTTTCTTACTTTGTTTTAGAAGCTCATCCTTACATACTTCCTTGAAAAGCTTATGAAACTGTGCATTAGTCTTGGTAAACTGGAAAAAAAAATGAAACACTTTACCAGGGAGAACCGTTAGTTCAGTTGTCATGAAACTTGACAAGATGTTAGTTTTTCTGGGTTATATGGTTGACATCTGCCCATCTGTCAGTACATCACAATTACTCTTATATATACTGTATTTAAGAAAGCTGCTTTTCCTATTGTGACAAAACCTGTTACTGACACCAACACAAACTTAATTCTGACTATAACAGTGATGTGCAGTCAGGGTCGGCAAGGTAGACACTGCCTACCTAGTGAGAATCCAACAAAAAAATAATTATTAAATTGTGTATGACTGTTCATTACCTATCGTTGTCACAACGCATTTCTGCATAGTGGATTTCTTTTTGGCAATACAAAATTCAATGAAAAGACGAGAGGCAGCGATGCACTCTGCCTTTCCCTACCATTGAACTTGAACATAAGCCACTCTACTCAAGTTGCGCAAGCATGTTCCAACCTTAATCTCAGCAATGAGTGAGAGAAAAAGCACAGCGAGTCGCTGCTTTAACTGTGTCACCCGACTACACTAATTCCATGCGTTCTTGGGGAAAAAATGCTGTGGGAACAACCGTTGGAAAGGCACAGACCTTCTCTGCCTTTGGGGGCGCGTCCTTGAGTTACCGCTCTTTAGTAAACCAACCAAGCTATGCTAGCATGTCAAACATCAACAGATCCGAAAATGAAAAACGTTATATGTCAACTTAAACGGATCAAAACCTACACTCTGAAATCGGACCGATCAAGGGCGGCTCATCCCTGGTGCTTACATCCATTGAAAAGGAGAGACTTAAATTCAGTCCAAGAAAGGAATTCTACAATGATGTCACAGACATTTTCGTCGAGAAGGATGGACTTCATATACAAGTAGGTATGTAAGTGCAAGTATTTATTTTCCTTTTAATTGTCGGGTATTGGTGGGCAAATGTTTAAAGAACAGTAACAAGTTAACTGTAGATTTGGGCATTTACATAAAAACACTAATAGTATGAATTAAATCAGTGTATATGCTTTACAGTACATTCTTTTGAGGACAATAACCATCAATTTGACATTGAGGTTAGATAATAAAGTAGGTATTAATTCAGTGCCATCTGTTGGTTGAATCGTGTAATTACATCGGGGTTTTCGTTGAGCTGCATCACTAAGTCTCGTTCCCAACCGTGCATAATTATAATTCTGCTCTCTATAAGCCTGCCAATCGAATCTACGTAAATTGGGGTGCGAGACTGGCCAGTGCCTACCCAACCACTGACCTCACATTACTGCTACATATGGAGGTAGGTCACGTTAATGTTTACTGATGGCTTTAAATTTTGTACTAAAAGCCGTGCCAGGGGTTGCTTTAAATCACTCACATACTTGTTTAGTGACAGTTTGGAAGGATCACAGAATTATTTTCAACACAATTCAGTGCAAAGTGTGGGGAAGGGGCAGATTTAAAATTACTCACCTGACTGGTCGAAGATTTTTTTCTCTCAAGCTTGGTTTCACACTCAGAAGAAATTTGAGAAACGTTTGTATCAAAGGTCTTGGACCTGGGTGGGGAGTGAAAAAAAGGTCCATCATAGATCATGCTCTGAAAACTAATTTTCTGAACATAAAACGTCTCTGCTACAATGTTTCACAAAGTTGGATGTATAACAGGTGAACTGATAATATTAAATGAGGGGTATATGAGTTGAATATGAGTTAACAGTGAGGAGGCACTTGATTACTGGGACTTTGTTTTTACTGTTATTACATCAAATTAAATAGGTTTGCTTTTTGATGCTTATTTTGTCAGGGGCTCAGAAAATACTGATCTATAAAATTAACAGGTTTCATGATGTTCAAATCAAGAACCCCAGTCGTACTACAAAAGGTGAAATTTACTGCAGTATTTTGCAAAAAAAAGTTGAAAGGGGGTAAACCTAGATACATGTACTATAATGTAGTAAACACACATGGTCATGATGAATTTGAATGGATTTTATATGGCAAGAAAACTAATATAAAAAAAGGAACATAACATTGCCAATTATGCTTACCAGGATTTCCACTTTCCTTGCGTTTGTACCGATTTAAAAATAATGCTGACTGTTTGAAAATAACATTGAGGACTTCACTATATAAAAACACCAGATACAGGATATTTAAACATAACAAAGTGACTCATGATGACATAACATGGTGTCCAGCACAAAAAAAACCAAACATTGATTTCAATAACACCTTGCCTTCTGGTTGAGGTGCATAGCTCCTGTTGTGGTCCACAACCATATAGCCTTCAGCAACCATTGCTTAAATAATAATAACAATATTATTAATAATACCAGGATACCCCCTAACATGAACCATGCTAGTTGATACCCACCGACTGCCAAGCATACTTAAAAAGCTTACCAACTTATCTGCATTAAGAAACCTTCAAGACTGTGATGGTATAATCTTCCGATACAATTCCAAAGAGTGAAATTAGATAGTACCATTTTTTCTTCTAAAACTACACATGATCCGACAGTTATTTGCATTAGCCTGGAACTTGCAAAAGGTATTTCCATCCCTGCCTTGCCTCACCTTACCTCAAACTATTATAGTGCACAGATCACAGTGCCTCACCTTACAAGCGGTGATTTCTTTCGGGTCTGAAAGAGCTCCGCATCAATATTCAATGGCTGCAGCTGCTCATTAAATGGCTTCCCAGCCTTCTTGTGTTTCTCTTCTCCCCCATTCTCAGTTTCAGAGCTGCAAATAGAGAAGGCCACGGTTATCTAAAGACACTGATGCAATTTAACAGTGTAATTTACACAAGATTGATCCCCTAACCTTTCAGAGTCACTCCTAGGATTGTAACTTTTATACTGGAGTAAAGGCATATTGAAAATACGAGTACCATAGGTCCGTCTATTCAGCCTTTAATTCTGCAGAACATGAAATGCAGGATTTTCCGAGGCGCTGTACAGTACTCTTGAGCAGCAATGCTTACAGTCAGTATCTGCTTAATCATAGTCCTGGGAATAAGCTGCAACCCTCTACTGAGTTCAAGGGAAAGGTTTTCACTTGAGGCAGTCATCTGACAGGATATGCAACCTTTCTGCAGGTTGCATTCTGACTTGCACTTCTTATTGGCCATTAGCCAAGATTTATTTTATTTTTACGAAAGCCCTTAATTCTAAACCTGGCTGAAGAAAGAAAATAAAAAGTAAGAGTGCAAGGTAAATATTTGTTTACAAATACCAAAAGGAATGATTAAAAAAAAAAAAAAAAAAAGTCTAAAGAAACCATGAATACTGTGTAAAGCATTAGTTACTGAAGAATTCCAAGCCAGAATGCAACATTACCACCGACACTCGCATCAACACAAGCTCCAGAGAAATTACAGCCTTGCAGACCAGTCCTATGTTTTTTCAACATACTAGTATCCTATCTCCGAGCAGCAATGGGTATTCAGTTGCAAGAACATAAATATTTAGACAATATAGTATACATAATTGACCTAAAACATGAAACATTTAGTATTCATCACTGACCCAGAATGGCATATCAAAAAGCATGAGTATTATGAAACATTGCGTGTATAGAGAATTTTTAAAGGAAATATTGTTCATATTTACTTGTTGCCAAGCAAATACCCTTTGTTAGGCAATTTGAGCAGCTTTTTTTAGCCAGACATGTTTTTACAGCACACTTCCCAAGGGATGTGTGTGTTCACTAGGTCATATCATGAGAATTGAGTTTAAAACTGCATGTAAACTGTCACAGTTCAAGTCAAGACTTAAGCTTTATAAAATACCAACAGGAATGAATTTCATTCTCATGGGTGCAAATATACTAAGTGCAACATGAATGAGAAATCCGAGGATGCTTTGCACTCATTGCAATTTCCACTATTAGCCAATTAAAGTACTGATTATTCAGACGGAGCTCTACAGCAAGCAAGCGATGGTGTTATTTATTTCTTAGCAGACGCCCTTACCCAGGGCGACTTACAGTCGTAAACAATAGATACATTTCAAGAATCACAGTACAAGTATTAATACAATTAAGAGCAAGACAAAATACAATAACTTCAGTTCTAGCAATTATGACAAAATACGATTCAATATCAGAGCAGATAACAGTGTCAGTGATAGTTATATCAGGATACGATTAAATGCAAAATAAGTGTGGAGTAGGACAATTCACTATTTCAATTAAAACCGTTAAAGAAACAACTGTCTAGATTTGTACTAATTGCTGGTACCCAGTGTTCTTTATACAGATGCATGCAAAATAGGTATAGCCTGATTAAATATTTTTAAAACTTGTAACTGGAAAATAAAATAAAACCGACCAACTTGACCGAAAGAAAGCACAGTCCTCAGTATGAAGCCAATTTCACAAGCAGTTCAGGATGTGAAACGTTTTGACATTCGGATTGCAGTCCATTAACTGTACTAGTATAAACAGTAAGTTTCGAATTTCACAAAATTTCAAACGTCTGTACGCTGTTGTGTAGGTTGTAAAATCAGATCAATACCTGGACTTTTATCTGTATTTAAAAATATAACTACGTTCAAAAGTCATTAAAATAATATCGTGAACCGTGTAGATTCGGATATCTATGGGACTGTACTTAACTTCTCTGCAGACCTACACAAGTATATTTTGTGATAATAATAATGCACTTAACACACATGCTGTATGTACTACGTGCTCGTTTTCCTTCTGACATTTGTCTACTTGAACTACATTCCAAAGGTTTCATTCCTTCCCGAATGCAGACATCACAAAAAAGCTGCCCATCTAATCTAAACAAAAAACCCTGAAACAAAAACAAACACAACTAAGTATTGAATACGCTCTTCCATATGATCCTGTGAAACACATTTATGCCACTTTCTTTGTAATTGGATAAAGGCGTCTGCCATATAAATAATAATAATAATAATAATAATAATAATAATAATACCGGTAACTGGATTAGGCCCGTGGCACACTGCACGACTTACTTTTCTCTTCGTCTTTTCTTTAATAATAATAAAAGTACTTATACTTACTGAAATGTAACCCCTCTTGGTTCTTTTTTGCTAGACGACCTCACGGGTTTGATTTCATCCACGGGAGTACAGAGCTGGCCTTCATAGTTTTCCTGCTCTTCAGTCACCAGCACCATCTCGTAAGAACTGCCTCTCTCTCTCTACCCTTTTCCGTCTCCTCTCCTCACTGCCGCAGAGTTATATAACTTCCTCTCCAAAGTTTTGCTTAAGCAGGTAGGCCCGTCACATGGAACTCCAGACAAACTTAGGTTCTTCTTTGTAAAGTTTACTGCTACTGATTTTTTTGGGGTACAGAGTAATCAAAATGAAATACAGAAGTTTAACACCCAACTCTTCAGCTCACAGGCAGGATGGAGCACGTAAGGGAACGAAAACCCGTTTGTCAAGTTTACCCCGCTAGTAAATTGGCTTGGCAGATTGAATGACTGCTGCTGAACCAAACCGACTGCTGCTGGTTAACTCTTTAAAGGGTTCCGTTCAAATTGATGAAACGCGCACCTGCTACTTTTGTATCCGGTTAAATGTGGTGATGATTGGATAGGTGCATGCTGTATAACTTGTTAAATTGAATAGTAACTTCAGCAGATGAAAGTAATCTGCGTACAATAAGTTCCCATAATTTCTCAGGTTCTTTGTGATGCTCTTATCTTTTACATGAGACGAAATATTTTAAACAGAATGTTAGCTCGTCTGTATCTCCATTTAACAGATAAAACATATGGCTACATTCTTAAAGCACAGTACTAAAGATGTATTTTCTGTTAGCAGTTAAATTATATATATATATATATATATATATATATATATATATATATATATATATATATATATATATCTGTGACCAGAAAGGTAAGTACAAATAAGATGTTGTAAAATATGATTAAATAAATGAAAGGAATAACGTCTTAAATCTATAACAAAGGTAAAGCAAGATGTTCTAAAAGGCTATAACTGTATATAACATTAATATGCTTCCCCACATCTGCTACCCACAATCAGCCTTGAGAAGTGTCTTCAGAAGCAATTTTTGCTGGAATAGTTAGTAGGAATGGCAATTTATTATGTAAGCAGACATGATATAACATCATACAGAACACACCTACTAGTATATTAAACAGGTACAAATAATAATACAAGAACAACAAATGTCCATATTGCCTTAATAATGGGCAGGACCATGTAGTTGAGGTCTTCTGTAATTTGGGACACTTTATCAGATATAAATAGCTTCATTAAAATGGATTTTGACAACATGAATTACAAATTATTATCAAAACTGAACTGTGTAAATAGTTTTGTCCTAATGTAAAATGTTCCTTGTTATCTGCAAACACGTGGATTGAGAAGGTCCCATCTGGTTGCTATCAGGTAGCTCACAGCTCTACGTAATAATTGGGGGCTGCTTTAAGCTTAAACCAGAACTCAAATTAACCAACTTTCCAAGTAGGATTCCATGTATAAATTCAGAACCATTAAGTATGTGACTATATTCCTATTATGCAAATGACCGAGAAAATCTTTATAAAACAAATGAAACTCCTCAAGATGATCACAGACTTGAAAATTGGACCTGAACCAAAGATCATCCACCAAACTGTACCAGTATTGTAACACTGCCAGTGGTTTTGACAAGACAGCCAGTACTGCATTGATCACAAAATAATAATAATAATAATAATAATAATAATAATAATAATAATAATAATACCACAAGCCAGTGGTGGCTCATCAGAGGAGGCACTGCCTACTTGAAAATGTTGAAATAAATAAGCTTTCTATTTATTTATATGTTATATAACAACAGGTATATTGCTTTAATGCAGAGGCAGCTGTCTGATACAAATTCTCCACTTATTCTCTGCTGTATGTTCAGAGGAAGCAGATGCGCGGTTGCCTCCTCTGTAGTTATGATTAGCACGTCTATTAGCCAATCATATTCTTCTATTTCTTCAGCTGGCTTGCATAGAACTCTGAGTAAAATCATCTAATATATATATATATATATATATATATATATATATATATATATATATATATATATATATATATATATATATACTAAAGTGTTATTTCTGTTTAAAGCGAGTTGATAACATTGTTGGCAGATTTGAACTAGATCCATGATGTTATGCCATTGTTTAACAAGTTTTAATATTAAGTGTTTAATATATTACTACAGGCCAGAAGAAACTCATATGTATGGTGGCTCGTTGCGGCCATCGAAAAAAATAAATAAACCTTTGTTATCTTGTGATCTTGAGAAAACCTTCCATTATCTCGTGATCATGAGATAAATTATCTTGTGATCTCGACATAACAATGAAATATATATATTTTTTTTTCCTATGGCCTCAATGAGCCGGCGTACATATGTAACAATCACAAGAAAATATATAACTGCCATTACCCTTAGACATTCTAACCTGACTCTAAAAAATCACTCATTTGAAATGTGTAACAAATGATGCCTTTACTGTGAGTACCTGACATTATTATATTTTAAAATTACTTTGTATAGTCACAATTTATTTTATTATTTTAGTTATTATCAACTCTTGGTGCCAGACTTTGAATTATCTTCAAAATACCCGCCCGAGTTTTACATGTAATACTGACTGAGAAAGGAAAGGCCTGTTGTTGGCTAGTATAAAAGATGAAAGTATTGGAAAATGAAATATTGACATGTAGATGTTTTCTGGAGGAACAGATAGTGTTTTTAAGTGCCTTGCTGACTGGATGTTCCCCTAATGCATTATGCAGTCAAATATGTATGGAGGACAAAGCACATATTTACCTTATAGTTAGAGGGACAATCTACACCCAGTCATGTTTTCTGTGTTTTGTATGCATCAGGGAATTGAGCAGATCATAGTGAATTGATACAATTTAGACAGCAATGCATGAGAAGTATCCTCAGAGTCAGATGGCAGGACAGATACCAAAACAAAGAAATGGAACTGAATCACGCAGACACTTGTTTACTAAAACGATCTGTACATTAAAAATGTGATGCTTTGATCATGTGTGTCTGGTGTGAAGGGATGCCACTCTCTGAGGCATTCTCATTCTCTCTCTCTCTCTCTCTCTCTCTCTCTCTCTCTCTCTCTCTCTCTCTCTCTCTCTCTCTCTCTCTCTCTCTCTCTCTCTCTCTCTCTCTCTCTCTCTCTCTCTATATATATACACACACAGTGACTTATACAGTGACTTATAAAGGATGCCAAATAGTTCATGTTAAAGAGTAAAGAGTTACTTGACTATAATTATACAGTATCTATCATACTACTGTACAGCTATGGCCAAAAGTTTTGGTCACAGCTGTACTCATATTATACTCTTCATGTGCAAACATATTAGTAGAATATCAGTTATATAACTGTGGTTTCTGTTTTCTTTTCATTTTGATTTGAACCCACAACATCCTAGCTCTTTGTCTTTCACTCCAAACACTTTTGTTCTTGCTATACACAATATATTTCGATTGGTGGCCGTTCCTCAGCCCCCATATATCTCAACGGGCTAAAAACTTTCAACCTGACTGACTAAGACAGTAAAGTAGATTCACAAAGAGGTGCTAAACCAATGCTAGCTGACAGGCAGAATAAGAAAAATGTCTATGTATGTTTTGTAGTCTTGGTATGTTAGCTTACTATTGCAGTGTAATTGCATAAAATTTCTAGACATAGAGGCATCCCAACAAGCTAATTCCCATAACAGTATAAATTAAAACAACAAGGTTATAAACTTGTCATATAAATGGTTTTGTTACAGAAAGATGAACATTTCATTCAGGCTGTTTGCTACTTCGAATTATCTTTTAATTATAGAAGGGTTTAAGTGGCAAGTAAATTTGGGCATTGCAGCAGACACAACAGACTTCTCCCCCATAACGCTGAAGTCTGAACACTTTGTTTGCCTTGCTGCTTTTGTCAGCTCACTCGCCTCAGGTGTGCAAATACACGTCATTCATTGCACCAAACGCAATGCTGAGGTCGTTAAGTCTCCTTTCACCTTGCCCGCTGCACCTCGCCCCAGGCTCACTAAAGTCGTGTATGTATATATCCGCCTTGATACCTATTGGTAACCTGTTAAACACTAGTGTTAAGGATTTCTGATAACTCTTAAATTTATACAGCTAAAAATTTCACTATTTTAAAAGGAGTAGAACCAGCAGAAAATCTCCTGGCAGCAGCCTTTTTGGGCATTCTTTAATACCAGTACAGTACTTCCTGTAAGAAACTCAAAAAAGACTGTTGAAGGGCTGAAGAAAGAATAATATTTCTATTTTATTGTAAGTTTAGAGAAAGGGAAGGGGGTAGTTATATAAAGATTTTGTTTTGTGCAGCTTCTGGCAGCAGCGAAATCAGCTGCCTTAGTGCCAGTAAAAATCCTTCTTTTCCTTCCTGTAATAGCTATCTGAAATTTTCTGCAGAAATAAACGTGGATATAGGAGGAACATGTAAGCTATACATTACTGCTGAGAGGGATTTATTATTAAACCCTGCTGGAGTTGCATATCCTTGCAGGGTTATTTACTTTTTCGTGCTGCTGATAGCCCTGATTTTGGATTTACAGTAATGGTGAGGGATAAGGATGTTAGATTAATGTGTTGCATACCGGGTTATTTCATGTCAAGCCAGCATATCTAGACACATTTCTCTGAGACCCCATCTCAGAATGTGTCAAAATGATCATGACTTGACAATTGGCTCATCAAACGCCAGAGAATTACAGCTGCTGTTATAATATACCAGTGCTGGGACAAATATCCAAATATTCGAACGAATATTTTTTGACAGGTACAGTATTCAGACACAAAAATCAGATGTTCGTATATGCTACAAATGACAAAAATACCTTGCACTTATTTACTGTCTCACCAAAAGTTTCCCGACAAATAAAAAAATGAAAAAGAGCTCTGTGTGATATGTGAGATTTAAAATATATGTATGTATATATATATATATATATATATATATATATATATATATATATATATATACACAGTATTATATATATTTTTGTGACTTTGTTATGTGGAATGTAATAAATGAGAACCAAAACTGTGAGTTTTTTCCCCCGTCATTTTACAACGCCATTTCCATGTTTGGTTTATTTGAAGTGTTTAAAGTTCAATTTCAATTTTCGTTTGCTTGTTCAGCTAGAAAAAGGCACAAGTAAACCTTGTGTTATTACTTTATGAAAACGTGTCTATGGCCACTGTTTATATTGTGGAGAAATGGCGCTGGCAAGGAGTGAAAAAAGTAAAAAATAAATAAAATGTGTTGTCAACTTTATGTACTATTTATTTTGAGAATAAACAAAACAACGTTCAACATGAACTGCTATTTGGCATCCTTTATTTTGTAGTTAGAGAACTGGGGTAAAGTAAGGCCTACACAACGTATTCTTTACTCCTGGGATATTTGTTTACTTGAACGTGTTACATAGTGTAACGTCTTGCTGTAAATGAAAGGCACACACACAGGGGCCACATCCCCCTGCCCCTGCTGCCTCTGCCTGCGTTCTGTGCAATATAATGACTTTTATTGCATTTTGAAAACAAATGAATATCCAAACGAATATTTAATTATGAGCGAATCTCCAAATATGAAAATCCTATGTTCATCCAGCACTATAATATACTTATTGGCCTTCTAACGCCTTGAGACTTGGCCTCAATAAACACATTTCACATAGGAAATAACAAGAATATCATGGAAGCCAAACCAAAATGGCTAAAACAGGTACTTAAGGATATTTAATGTATGCATTAGCAGTAGGACATCTGTGTCATTATACAGAAATTTAGTCTATAAAATAATGAAAACACAATCACCAGTAAAGTGTTAAAAGGATCATGCATTTCTGTTTATTGTGAAATGGTAAAGATTATTGACGCATGTTTTGAGGGTGAGGGCATGACCTCATTCACCATTGACTATTGAACAAAGAATTCTGGGTCAAGCAGAGCAAAGGTAAATCAGTGTCCCGATAAGTGTTAGACCACACCCTTGTTTACATAACAAAATACTGTACAGTGAACTTAGGTCTGTGATAGACCTAGAGCAGAGGTGTTTAGATCATTAATATTTACCCTTACATGTATTAGTGACAACATTGTAAATGTTTACTGCATTTTATTGTGTAGCATGTGATATTCCACGAACTTCTATAATTCCAGGATTGTCTAATCATTAACCTAATCCTAACATGAAATCACAATTTTACCCATTTAACTTCTTTCTACTCATAAATCCACTATCAGATTGCAAAACAGTGTTCTTTTAAAACAGACTAAACTTCCAACCTTTACTGAAACAGCAAAATTGTTTAATTAAGCAAAATAGGCTTTAAAAAACAGTCCTTCACAAAACATTTATTGGAAGTTTCATGAATAGGGCCCATTATTCTCTTTGCCACAGATCAATTCAAAGTGTGGCTATTCATGGAGTATTTAGTACTGGACGATTCAACAGCCTGCAAATCCAATAGATATTATATTTATTTATTTTACTCATTTATTTAAGAAATTACTTCTCAATTGTAAGGCCTTGCAGTGTATTTTGAATAACCTTGTTTATTTAATAGTTTAACAATAGTATGTCAATGACCTACATTGATCACAGTGCAGTATGTACAAACAAATTGTACTTACAACCTTGTGTGTTATGTCAACTGTTTTAAAAGTAACCCAGTATAACCCTGTTCAGTAACATGAAAAGAGTTTACATGATGCCTACAATGTTTTAACATCAACAAATATAAAAGATTTCCATTACATGAGAGTAGATGTTAAAACATAATGCTGATTTGAACTCGGCTCTCGCCAAGATAAGCACCAACTAAGACGTAGATTTACAGTAAACTAATGTGATCTATCTGCGTCTCCATCCATTTGCGTTTCCTTCCATCTGATGATGTAGATATCCTTCTGCCTGGTGTTGAAGGCTGAAGTGTAATGCTGGCTCCAGGGATCAGCTTATTTTGCCTCCCCAGCGCATCAGCACACACAATGGCTGCGATGCTGACTCCGGGGATCAACCACAGTGCGGCCTCCCCAGCGCATCAGCATGTCAACTGTCTGGATTGAGCTAAGTAGGGTGCATCTCTGGGGTCATCAAGTGGGCACCTTCTATCCTCTGTGTTTTGTCAACTAGTCCACGACACCTCAAGAGGTTTCGACGGTGATTCTGGTGTCCCGGCATCACTCCCCTCTGTCCCCCACTCAACACAACCCTACTTACTTACCCGTACATCAGCGTTTCTTTCTTCTATTGTGTTTGAGATCCCCAACCAGAATCTTTCCGTCTCAACCACAGCTAGTTGCTGCTCCTCTGTGCTGTATCAGATAAGTTCTTCACTGTGCAACGCAACTCTTGGCCACTGAATCCGACGTCTCTGAGAAACCGGGTTGTAGAGTGTGCCACAAATCCTCGACAACCCACTTCCACTGGGTAAACCTGGACTCTTCATCCTCGCTGTTCCGCTTCAGCAGCTAGTTGAGCGTACCAAAGTTTCTTTCTCTCATACGCCTCATCTACAGCATCCTCCCATGGCACTGTTAACTCTACCAGGTGAACAAGGCGTGCTGATCCAGAACACAAGACAATATTTGGTCGAAGGTTAGTGGTGGCAATCTCAGGTGAAAAAATAAGCCGTTGACCAACATCTGCCAGCATTTTCCAATCTCTAGCAGCTTCCAGTTGTCCTGGGCGAGGCTTGGTTTTAACACCTTTTCTTGGCGGTTGCTCTCCTGGGCGGAGGAATGTTGTCTTTTTTGTGTAATGTTTTGATGGAACTGGTGCCAAACATCACAGCACCTGGTCATGGCGCCAAGTAAACCGTCCTTGGCTAAGACCCCCCTTACATCCTGTCAAAATGTGCCATAATGTTGCAGTTGATGAAGACAAAGGACATGAGAGATCCTCTCCTACCCAGATTTTAGTATGAAAACTAAGAAAAGCAACCCAAGTATAAATTGTGCATATATTTACTCTCACCAATCATCTCACCAGCATTTCACAAATCGACACAAAATCAGGTATAAATCAGTAAAAAACGATGTCCAGTTAAAAAGAAAAATCGGGAAAAAAAACAAACGCGGAACACTACTTATATGTAGGGCTTCTGAAATTGTGGTTTTAACCGATAAAACCCAATAAAACACACCTGATACAAAAAAAATGAAATCGGTGGATAGCCAATAAACACCAGAAAACACCAGAAAAACTGAGGAACTGGTTAATCAATTCACATTGACGTTTTCCTTTTCCCATTAAAAAATAATACCTACTACAAAAATAATAATAAATACATTTCCAAGTGCTGTTGGGCAATGTCCCGCCTTCCTGACTTGTATCTATCATTGATTCGTTCTGAATACCCGCTCCAACTAATGAGTGACAGCACATTCCTACATTTCTATTGGAGACTCTGCTTGCGAGATTTAAAACGAGATTACAATCAGGAATGGAGGATTGTTAGCAGGAATTAATGCTGTATTACAGTTAAGATATGGAGGTTTTAAAACAGAATTGTGGCAAAATGTACAAAAATGCCTACACACAAAAACCCCAGAACAATGTGCCCGTGACCATAGGGATTTCGTTGTGGAAGACAGCAAATGAAAGAAGGTACAACTTAAGTGTGCAAGTACTGTCGAGTTACTATACATATTTTGACACACAAAAAAACAAAATGCTCAAGCATTATGGAAAGTAACCAAAAACACTAATTTCATATCAAAAAACGAAAGCCCCGAAAAAAAGCAATTTACATAACTCGAAAATAGCTAAAAATAAGCACCGAAAAATACAATTAATAAAACCCGAAAAACAGAAGCCCTAATTATTTGCCAACTGACTGAAATGCTAATAACAAGACAAAGTAGTGTTTTCCCAAGCGTTGTAGACGGAGCTGTATAACTGTAACCTGTAATTTGATAATTTCATTATTAGTTTTCTGGAATAATGTAGCAAAATATAAATTGAAGCAACTGCCAGTTTTTAAGCACACATATAGTACACGTCCATTCATACTGGTGCAGGTGCTGCTAACTAAAATATTTCTGCTTTCAACAATCACTTTAGAAAATAAACACCAAATTTAGCCATTTTAGACTGAATTGAATGTCTTGCTATTACCCTCATCTTTGGAATAAGTACTGTAAATAGTACAAGAAGTAAGAAAGAAAGTCACTTACCATAACTGCATAGATCCAATACTTTCCATAGGACTGGAAGGAGTGGAATGCATTGGCTTTAGAAGGCACTGTCTTCTATAAGAACACAGGACAGAGTCATCATAAGCAAATTGTTTAACCATTGGGCTGGGACTGGGAAGCATTTTGCTGCAAAAAATGTGGCCGATCTCTTGAAAAGTTTCTAATCAATTGTTTCCCCCTGCTACTTGAATCTACTAGTTATCTGGGGTGTGCTATTGCTTGCTTGCTTTTATCAGTTAATAAGTGATGTATCACAAAGTCATTGTAGGCAGGAACATTTTGTTGTATCCATGAGAGCAACATTCATTACTTTCTATAGGAGAAACTAGGTAGTCGTTTTTTGTTTTAGAAATATGGGATCTTGCCTCTTAAGGGCTTTAGATCTCTAGGATTATATACCTAGTATTGAAACAGATACTTTAATGCAGGGGTTGGGCATGTGTTGCCTGTTTTAATCCCACTCGCCCCTTGATTAAGACATATAGAGAGCTCCCTCTTGATTATCAACCACTGGGGATGAAATTGTCTTTGAAACTGAGATACTGGAGGATATTGTACATAAGTTCTGCAAAGGGGATATACAGTATAATTGCTAATTGAATAGTCATGAAACTTAGTTTTAACTATTTAGCATAAAGTATTGAAAATATCAGATTCTGGGGATATAAAGAGGTGTCTGTCTGTGCATCCATCCATCTGTATGTCACACATATTTCTGCATACATATATCTGGAGAACTGGTTAACCAAATGTCGTGAAACTTAGTTTTAACTTTATTTACTTTATGTTATTGAGAGTACCAGATTCTGAAAATATAAATGAATGTCTGTCTGTCTGTCCATTCAGCCATCCCTCTTAGTCACAGATTTTTGCATACTGTATATCTGGATATCTTATCAAATTGTCTGTGACAGGGTAGCGTCATGGCCTAAGCTTTTACCGGTAGGAAAGAGACCCAAAGACAAGAAGCTGCAGTTCAAAGGGCTGTTGCACACATTTAGTAGACAGAAACAAACAACAGAACAAATAAACAGGCACAAGGACCAAAATAAAAGGTTAAACAAGACAACAATATGCACCCTGCACCCTGCACCCTGCACCCTGCACCCTGCACCCTGCACCCTGCACCTGCACCCTGCACCTGCACCCTGCACCTGCACCTGCACCTGCACCTGCACCTGCACCTGCACCTGCACCTGCACCTGCACCTGCACCTGCACCTGCACCTGCACCTGCACCTCAAAACACTCACCTAGTCCCTCTCCCAAACAAAGCATTTTTGCTTCCTTTTTATACATGTGGCCACTCCCCATTTAGCACCAATTACCTAATTGGGGAATGGCCACACCTGTGATTGCTGGCAGGGACAGATTTAACCCCATCCCTGCCAACCTTACATTCCCGCACACAGACTGTTTACAGCAGCAAAGCTTCTGCCCTGCCACATTGTCATTAAACTCAGTAATTCTTATTCTGTTCTTCTCTGTAAATACTGTTTATATACAGTATGTCATGGTCATCATTTGGAATTTACAGCTATGGCAGGGTATTTAAGTTACTGACATACTTGTTATATGTTGCAAACACGTAGAGGTATCGTTACCTCGAGTCAAGAAAACAATTGGATAATTGTTGGCGCAACATTTTTAATACCTGTCTTTTTAAACCTGAAGCTCCAGAGATGCCCCTGGTTATTGAACATCATCATGGTATTTTATGCTTTACATTTTTTTCCTTATACATTTTTCATTAACTTTATAGTGGGGGTCTACAGGAACTCATCCTTAATGTTAAACACTCAATCGTAGGAAGAACTAAAAAGAAACTTAATAAAAGGTTTGACAAATGTTTCCACAAAAACTGGCAGCAGCAGTACACTCATTCCCGCATTATTCTCTGAATAAATGAAAAACAAATTCAAACAAAATGTGAAATTGAGGGAGTGGGTGTATTATTTAACTGTGATCTGTTTGGTTGCAAATGTTTCAGTCATGCTTTATTTCAGATTAAGTTCTGTTCAAGGTTTGTTTTGTTTTTACTAGACATGGTATTATTTACACAGAAATTTCACTGTGGATCTGAACAGTGATAAATGTGCTAAAGTTCATATTTGCAATCCGGCGCATGGTGTACTTGGACATCATCATTCTGTACAGCCAAGTAGAAGCAAGTACTTTACACTGATACACATAGCAAAATGTGGAACGTTACCCTCACAGTTCACAGTGCCTTCTACGTTGACATGCTCTAATCAAGACAACAAAACTAATTTACAAGGTGTTGTAAACATACAATTATTTTGTAGCAAGTTAACTAATGTAGTGTTGAAACATTCTGTCAAGTGTGTAATAATGGTTTAGAAGCTTGGGTATGAGACAATTAAGTTAGTTAGTTGTGACACTCTGGTCTTTGAAACAACTGCAGAACCATTAGCAGACCATATTAGCACCAATGACAACACAATAGATTTGGAATAATTACTTCATAATGGCCCTGCTACAATATCACCCTGGTAATTCTATGTTACAATGTAATCATTTTAGCAGGTTTCTCACAGCTACACATACTACCTTATGTTTTGCGTGATTGTAGCAATATAAAGTATAGAAGATAAGCAAACAAAAGGGCAGGAATCCAGCAGCGTAAAAGGGCATGCATTTGAAGACTGGATATGTTAGATTAATCCCATGCTTTATAGAAAAAAGAAGGAAAGAAATTAAATTCAGAGATGTTCTTCTATGCTCTCCATTATTATTAGTGAAATTATCACCAAGTCTTTCAGACACAATGAACACAATTGTAAGACGTGGTCATTTCAAACAAGAAAAAATAGGTAAGCTTGAGATCACTGTATGTATTTCCAGACAATTTGCTGGTATACAGAAATGAGAAATAATATTGAACAAGTGAATCCATTACTTAAATAGGCTGGAATTCATCATACTGAGGATCTTAATACCATTTAAAATGTATACGCCTGATTTTTTTATAAACCTAATTTGCTGTTTTTTTAGTATATTGTTTTTGCATTAATATGTGGGTCACTGAATCACCATTGGGGGGAATCCTAGGCTGGATTAATGTAAGTAAAGAGGGCACTGGACACACTTCTAAGCATTCTCCTAACAAGCTATAAGGAAATGTATAGTACAGAAAAATAGAAAGAAAAAATTGAATTATTCAATATTGGAGCAACATAACCTAGAACCACTCAGAATTATAGCAAACATCATAACCTAGAACCACTCAGAATTATAGCAAACATCATAACCTAGAACCACTCAGAATTATGGCAAACGTCATAACCTAGAACCACTCAGAATTATAGCAAACATCATAACCTAGAACCCCTCAGAATTCTTGCAAACATCATACAAAATAAAGACAACATCTATTAATCAATTAAAGTGGCATTTAAATATTTGCATTATTGTACGCTAATTTCAGATATTGAAATATGTTCTGAAACTCTATGCAAACAAGCTTTCTATTCCACACTAGTACCTGCATTCACTGTTATCTAATATTTATGAACTTGTCTTTTGAAATAAAGGTTTAAATCAGTTAACAGGGAGGTAACAGACCACAAGATGGTTAGTTTTGCTCTCTGCACTAATGTACTGCAGTGATGCTAGCACATCCCACCACAGTGCTACAGGCCAGTGAGACGAGCAAATCAGTGTCCTCCAAACCCATTCCCATGCATTCTTTCAGCTTGATAGTGCAGGAATGGTGACATTGGAAAATTATGTTATGGCTACAGTATCATTGTTTTATTGTTAATGAAAATACACGTATACAGTTGTTGCATACCATACCTGTTTTGCATTGGGGCTCCACTTCAACATAAACAGAAATGTGTGACTTTCCCTAATAAAGGGGCTGTCCAAAGTGGTATAGAGTAAATTCATACTAAACTGTAGATATCAACCTTTTCCAAACCTTGTCAAGCTGTTGCTAACATACTGGGAGAGTCCTATAGCCAGTTTATAGAAACAGTGGTGTAGCTAGGACCTGTTAAGACATTTCAAAAGAGCAACAATATATTATTGGGTCACAATTGACCAAGAGGTTCAAAATATTTCTTTGGGATCTTTGACCCTTAAACCTTAAACTAAAGACTGCCACTGAAAGAAAAATAATTTAACATTTCACTAGGACAGCATGTTCTTTCAAAAAGTAATTACCTTTCATCCTTGAAATGGACTTTGTGGTAGTGACTGTTGCTTTTTAATCTTGGTAGCTAAAAGGTCAATTCAGATGAAATTGACTTGTGTTGTTTTTACTGCTCTGGAACACTGTTTATAGTTCTGAATGGTGCTGATCAATATTTCATCAGCACAAGCATTTGCTCTTTATTCGTCTACAGCATGGTCATTTTAGATCAGCAGGTCTAGAACTAGAGATTGTTTTTTAAACGATTGTTTTGACAGGAATGAATAAGAACATAAGAAAGTTTACAAATGAGAGGAGACCATTCGGCCCATCTTGCTCGTTTGGTTGTTAGTAGCTTATTGATCCCAGAATCTCATCAAGCAGCTTCTTGAAGGATCCCAGGGTGTCAGCTTCAACAACATTACTGGGGAGTTGGTTCCAGAACCTCACAATTCTCTGTGTAAAAAAGTGCCTCCTATTTTCAGTTCTGAATCCCACTTTATCTAATCTCCATTTGTGACCCCTGGTCCTTGTTTCTTTTTTCAGGTCGAAAAAGTCCATTGGGTCGACATTGTCACTACCTTTTACAATTTTGAATGCTTGAATCAGATTGCCGCATAGTCTTCTTTGTTCAAGACTGTGTAGATTCAATTCTTTAAGCCTGTCTGCATATGACATGCCTTTTAAACCCGGAATAATTCTGATCGCTCTTCTTTGCACTCTTTCTAGAGCAGCAATATCCTTTTTGTAGCGTGGTGACCAGAACTGAACACAATATTCTAGATGAGGTCTTACTAACATTACTTCCCTTGATTTAAATTCAACACTTTTCACTATATATCCAAGCATCTTGTTGGCCTTTTTTATAGCTTCCCCACATTGTCTAGATGAAGACATTCCTGAGTCAACATAAATTCCTATGTCTTTTTCATAGATTCCTTCTTCAATTTCAGTATCTTCCATATGATATTTATATTTTTATTGCCTACGTGCAGTACCTTACACTTTTCTCTATTAAATGTCATTTGCCATGTTTCTGACCAGTTCTGAATGCTGTCTAGATAATTTTGAATGACCTTTGCTGCTGCAACGGTGTTTGCCACATCTCCTATTTTTGTGTTGTCTGCAAATTTAACAAGTTTGCTTACTACACCAGAATCTAGCGGTTTGTAAATAACTTCTTTCATTTCTTTGAGTACTATTGGGAGGATCTCATCCGGCCCAGGGGATTTGTTTATTTTAAGAGCTCCTAGTCCATTTAACACTTCTGCCTCTGTTTTGCTAAAGTTATTTAAAACTGGATAGGAACAGGTCGACATGTGGGGCATGTTGCCTGCACCCTCCTTTGTAAAAGCTTGTGAAAAGTAATCATTTAATATATTTGCTTTTTTTTTATCTTCGTCTATGATTTTGCCATTTGTATCTCTTAAACATTTTACCTTCTCCTTGAATTTTCTCTTGCTGTTATAATATTGGAAAAACTTTTTGGAATTGGTTTTAGCCCCCTTAGCAATGCTCATTTCTATCTCTTTCTTGGCCTTTCTAACTTCCTTTTTGACTTGTGTTTGCAGTTCCAAGTACTCTTTCTGTGTACTTGGTTCTTGGTCCCTTTTAAATGCTCTGTAAAGTGCCATTTTTCTCTGAACATTTTTTAATATAACTATTAAATCTATTAATTGTTTTGTGCCTCTAGTACTACATTTTTTTTTTAAAAAAAACAACCATCCTTTTTCTGAGGATGTTTTCTCTATTTTATTCCAATCTACTTCTGTTAGTCTCTGTTTCATACCTTCATAGTTTGCCTTTCTAAAATAAACCTTAGCTTTAGTCATTACTTTGGGGGTTTTAAGAAGCACTTCAAATGAGACCATGTTGTGGTCTGAGTTTGCCAATGGTTCGCTGACCTGTTTTAGTTATTCTGTCTTCGTTATTTGAAAAGACTAAAGGCATGCCTCCCCTCTAGTCAGTGCCTTGACAAATTGCATTAGGAAACAGTCATTTGTAATTTCCACCATTTCAATTTCGTCTGTCGTGCTCCCCACCGGGTTTTCCCATTTTATATGGGGGAAGTTGAAATCCCCCATTAATATGGCTTCTCCTTTGCTGCATGCATTTCTAATGTAATTGTATAACAGATTATTTTGCTTGGTGTCTGAATTTGGCGGTCTATAGCATGCCCCTTTTATTATGCCCTTTGAATTTTTGTCCATTATTCTGATCCATATTGATTCTGCATTGTTTTTTTCTTCCAGATTTAACACCTGGGCTTCAAGACTAATTCTTATGTATAGCGCTACCCCTCTGTCTCTTCTGTCCTGCCTGAATTTCCTATACAGTATATACCCACTAATATTATATTCGTCTCCATCACTCTCAGACAACCAAGTTTCTGTGACACCTATCACATCGTAGTTACTTGTTTGTGCAGTGTCTTCAAGTTCTAACATTTTGTTTCTGAGACTTCTAGCATTTAGATAAATACATTTAATAGCTATCTTACCTGAGTTGCTGCCCTTGTTTTGATGTGGACTCCCTTCTGTTTTTTTGATGATTTCTCCCCCCTTCCTTTCTAGTTTAAATGCTTCTGAACCTCCTCAAGGATCCTTTCTCCGAGTAGATTGGTTCCCTTTTTATTTAAGTGCAATCCGTCCCGCCTATATAGATAGACCCCAATGTCATTTTTTTTTTATTTCTACCTTAAAGCCTTTACTTTATGAACCAGTATCCTGTGTTTATCTTTGAAGCTGCAATATCAAGCAGAGGTCCTATTTTTCCATTAGATTTCTTCTTAAAACCAACTGCATCCAAATATCCACAGAAACCTGACAAAATAATACAAGTCAAACTTCGAAGAATACTTTGATCACCTACATTTTCTTTATTCTGTATTTTATTCGTACCTGTTTAATTTCCTATTGTGTGTGTTCTGTTTGATTCTGTATTGTTGTTTCTCCATATAACTATATTCCCAATGCTTGCTAAAACTAGAAATAGTTGTTTCTGAAGAGCATGGCAAATAATAATCTATGAAGAAACCACACATAATAGTATATTTAACAGGTAAGAAAAATGCATTAAACATGTATAGATGATATAAAGTATTGTAAAAGTATATAAAGTATATAAAGATATAAAGTATCGTGATATAAAGTAAGTAAAGTAAGTCGATACTAAAATGTCCTAATGCTTTGTTGATATATGAGGTTTGAAACTTGATCCAATAGACTGTGCTTTTTATGTCAGTGTGTTGAAACTGAGAAGCATGGGCAAGCTGTAAAAAAAAAATGAAAAAGGACTGAGATGTAGATTTAAAGATGGTTCAGAAATGTACAATTGTACTTACTGTATTTTGTATAGCTTTTTGTGAGTAATATATATATATATATATATATATATATATATATATATATATATTTTAATGTAATAATATATTTGACTGCAAATAATATTTACTCTTAAATGTACATTCTGAATATTATTTTTACTATGTTACGTAAGTGCATGAAATATGAGCCTTTTTTAAGATACATAGAGTCCTTTCCCATTATACTGCCCATTATAGTGGGACCCTCACACTGCTGTCCACCATCTCGCTGCCAGTCCAGGTAACTAAGCTAAGATGCTGTAGTGAAATCCATTGCAGTCTCCCTTACTTTACTTCAAGCACAACTCATAACCAATTAAAATGCAGAAAATAACTGTTTAATATATGACATGTTATATCCTTGCCGTTATCAGTTATAACCTCCCACTGCTGCAAGTGGTAACATACTAATGACTATTTGGCTCACATAGTAACATATTGGTAAGCAGGGGTTTCAGAGTGGAGTAAGTTTGTACACCTTTTAAGACCACAAGGCCTTTAAATATTAACCATGTGTCATGTTTTCACATGTAATCCTTTAAGCTTTACTTTGAGTTTTAATACAAGATCAATATGCTTCTGTGTAACATTTTTTTGGGAGTTTTTTTTTTCAACAAGTTTGCAGTACATGCTAATTTCAGGAAATTAATGTTGACTACAATGCAAATATAATGTAAAGCAGGTCCAAGAGTTCAAATGTACTTTTACACCTCAGGCTGAATATTTGTGTTTTTTTTTTTTGCACTTGAAAGCATTAATAATGCATCTGAACACAAATGTTCTCTTCTTTCTATTAACACTGTGCCTTTCTTCACCCACCAGCAAGGGGTTCATTCTAAATCACATTTGGAAGTACAATAAATTATTAACAAAGATACAACACTCTATGGGATGTGCCCTGGAACACATGGGAATGATTGGATCAAGAGTTTGAAAATATCCATTTCAGAGTTTGACCGTTTGACCGTATTTAAACTGTAGTGTTTGATGCTGCTGGTGATTTAGGTCAGATTTCTACTGCTCTTTTTGGGCTGGCTTGTATTTCATATACCAGTTGTAAACTTGGCTTCACTCCAGATCTTTCAACACCTGGGAGGATTTTATTTACCAGGCTATTGTAATTGACATGACCCTAGCATATCCTTTTATTTTGGATCCAAGCATCTACCAGAATTAGAATTTTGACTGTGTATATATTAACACCAGCATTTTTTTTTTTTGATAAATAACTACTATGTAGTTTAGATAGTGATTAAAATGGCAATGGGTAAAACTTACAGCGTCTACCATAAATGCCTAAAACTATTTATATATCATCTTTTCTATAATATATAAAATCTGCATCTACCTGTTGCAAGTAAGATGTAACAGACTTGAGGGCTGAGTTCACTTGGCAGGTACTTCTGTATCAAAGACAGGGCAAATTAACTCTATGGACCTTTCTGGAGAAATAAACTGTGCTGTGGAGGCAGTATCATTAAGAAATATCCTGAACAATTTAAACACCTTTCATTCACGTCCTTGCTGCCTGTGTTGTCAAAACCTATTGACAATGATATGGCATAAAAGCGCTTTGTGATGGTGGTCCACTATGAAAGGCGCTGTACATATATTTCTCAAGGGAGCATGTGTTTGAATCAAAACATTGAAGGTATTTATAGGTTTTTGACTGCATGACAACTAGTTGTTTTTGTTTATATTCAAATCAATGATTTATTCTTACATGATGTAATGGTGTTCTATATAGTGTGACATCATTTTTACTTCTATCTTTAAATATATATATATATCTATATATATATATATATATATATATATATATATATATATATATATATCTATATATCTATCTATCTATATATATATATATATATATATATATATATATATATATATATATATATATATATATATATATATTGTAACAAGGCAGGGAGGGGGGTTAATATCCTCCCTGCCAGAAACGTGTATTTGTTTATTTGTTGTTATTATTGTTTAATTATTATTTATTGTTTAATTATCACCTGCACCTGGCTATTATTATTATTATTATTATTTGTTTATTTAGCAGACGCCTTTATCCAAGGCGACTTACAGAGACTAGGGTGTATGAACTATGCATCAGCTGCAGAGTCACTTACAACTACGTCTCACCCAAAAGACGGAGCACAAGGAGGTTAAGTGACTTGCTCATGGTCACACAATGAGTCAGTGGCTGAGGTGGGATTTGTACCGGGGACCTCCTGGTTACAAGCCTTTTTCTTTAACCACTGGACCACTTAGTGGCTACCATTGTAAATTAGGGCTATGTGCATGGCATTTAAAGAAAGCAGCCAGTCTGCTCAAGGCTGCTGCTGTATGAAGGAGCCCGATTGATAGAATGCTCAATCGTAGTTAAATGTTCTGTGTATAGCCGTTGTGTTATTTGTTTAAAAACCGTTTATTTGTTAGGTAAACAGCTGAGCTGTCCTGCAGTATAGTTAGGTTCCTTATGTGTGTAGTCAGCACTCCAAAAACAGAGTTAGGTTTTTGTTTTCATTTTGTTTATTAAAAATAGCGCATAAGTGCTTAAACTTCAAGTCTGTGTGTCCTGGGTTTGATTGAAAAGGGGCAAACGAACTGTGGAGAGTGAAGCCCGATTTACATATGGTGGCAGTAAGTGTGGGCGCCCCTAAAAGACCCAGAGAAAATGGAAGATCTAAAATAATTGATCAACCAGATTAATAAAAATACCACTGCTCAACAGGAAGTGGAGTGGAGGCAGGAGCTAGGGCTACCGGAGCAGGAGCCGACTGAGCTGGAACCGGTGCTCCAAAAATGGCAGCAGGCGAGAGAAGCCCAGCTGACTCCAGTCCCAGGGAAGGTGGAGCCGTTGCCTGCAGAGGAGCAGGATGAGCAGCTGGCGGAGCGAGAGGGGCAGCCGAAGGACTAACAGGTACCACCGCTGGCTACAGGCAAGGAGAAGGAGGTGAGGAGCCCACCTCCACCACAGCCCCGACCACCACCCCAGTGTGTTAATTGTTTGTTAATTTAGTTAATTGTTAATAATCACCTGCACCTGGCTATCATTGTAAATTAGAGCCAGGTGCAGAGTTTAAAAAGAGAGCAGTTAGTCTCTTCGGGGTCTCTGCTGTGTGAAGAGTCCCGACTGTGTGTCAAAGGAAGAAAAGGTACTGTTAGGAGTTTGTTTTAGTTTATTTATTTTGTGTGTAATAAAAAGAGCAACCGTGCATGTTGTCAGTTATTGGCTTTAATTTGTGTTCCTTAGAAGATGTCCAGGATAAATGTGCCATGTCTGAATGAGTCGAGACAGAAATATATCTGAGAGCACAAGAAATGATCCGGAGACTGGCAAATGGTTTCAAATATCACAAGACCTCTTGTCTCCTAGTATGAGCATCACAAATCTGACATGCTCTTCAGCTTAAGCAGCTCAGAGGTGCTCACTCAATTCACTTTATTTGTTCAACTGACAGTACAGTTTGTTGCTATTATCTACCACTAACAGAAATATTCTGACAGCAGCCCACATAATACTTTTCTATTACTCATGTACTCTCGTGAAAATCCAATGACAACATAACGGATTACAATGATCCAACTCTGCCAGCAGCTCATACTTGGCTTATAGAAAAGAAAGACCCTACATTTATCTAAAAGGTGATGAAAAGAAATAAACATTGTTTAATTGTACCATGAAGCCCATTTAAATGAATGGCCCCTGGAATTATTTTTCTTACCCACTAGTAACCTTATTACTGATATATTTTTTTCTTTTATTGAATATATTGTTTTTATAGGTTAACTGGGACATGCAGATATTTCAAAGACAACGCTATAGATTGAAAAATGGTCTGGTTGAAATGAGTGCCCTTCTGCACAAGAAGTGAATAATAATCTGTATATCTCAAATTAAAACAAGCAGTAAACTGATGAGAATGTCTGATGTCCAGCAAAGCCACATACCTGAAATGTAAGCAGTACCTGTCATGCACTTTCATTCACTACACAGGTCACACATGTGCAGTTCTGAAAGAAAGAAAAAAAAAAAACATATTATAGTAAACATGTATATGATACCATACTATGTTAAAGATAGCTCTTTTTCCTTGCCTTGTCTTCACTTCACTTCCTAGGTCATCTCACCTGAATAGTTAAATGACCTTCTCACCCCTAGGCCTAATGGTTTATCACTTTAAAATGCATTAGTTTAGGGTGTGTGAGAAAAAAAAAATGTTAATGGAGCTGAGGTACCATCTGGTGTTTGAAACAGAGTACTGCAGTGCCATATTTTGCAGAACTGTAAACCCAGACTCTGTTTCCTTCAAAAGCATAACTTTGCAGAAGTCCTAAAACACGCACAGTCACAGTCTGTCTGCGGTCTTGTAAGATGTTTTCTGTGTCACTCTGTGTCTAACAAAATATTAAGTTACATTTCTGACAGGTTAATTGTACTAAAAACACATAAAAGAAAAAAAAAACATAAAATATATAATTTGATTATATTAAAAAGTATTATAACAATGAGTGACCCTGAATGGTTTTCACACGTGGACTTATGAACATGATTAGTGTGTATGTTACTGGCTGGCAAAGTTTGATTAAACTCAGGCAAGCGGTTCTCAATACATAACCTTCATTAGCATCTCTAATTTCTGAACATGAATAAATAGGTGGCCTTGATGCTCTCAAGAACTTGTGCTATACCAAGTATAAAGCACTTGAGTGTCTGGTTCTGGAGGTAAAAATGTAAGAAGTTAAAAATGTAAGGGTGAGATACTTACAGACATATGAGTCTCCACTATATACCCGTCACAAGGGACATGAATCCTATAGGTGGGGGGGTGGGGGGGTGGGGTGGGGGTAGAGTAGAACAGGCAGTTTAAAGTTTTAACAATGTAATGTCTTAAATCTTGATTCACAGTTATAAGCTGTCCCTTCAGTTTATGCCTCCTTTACAAATTTAAATCTGACATTTAAATTAAAAAAAGAAATGAACAAAATTATGACAAAGGTTACACACATTTTAGAAAAGGAATTACGTGTTCGTGTAGGGATGAAATGGATTCATGACTGTTAGATTAGAAGATAATTGTCATGCCACATTAAATGAAAGCTGAAAAGAACTGTGTGTTCCTGCAACTGACACAGATTACAAATGATCAATTGCTGCAGTAATCAAATAATAAATAATGAAGACTTTACTGCTGAATACAAGCATCAGTTACCGCCTGTGTTTTATATAGAATTTATTTAGAGCAATCATATGTGTTGACACTCAGTCACTAAGTAAAATTAACAGATGACTTGGAAATAATCAACATGACAACACTGCAAGATATTAATTTAAAAAGAACAACAGATCAGGAAACTGTAGTAAAGCTTGTAGGGTTAATAACTGTGATTAGATATTAGCTAGCATATTGATGCTAATTATCATATTCATGAGACAGCATTTTCAAGGCTGGTGCATGCCCAAACTTCTAAAGAAATGCAGAATAATTTACTGTTAAAATGGTTCATAGTATGCTCTAAATAGAACAGGATGAGTGGCAGATTTACTACAAAAGTCGACCAATTATATCTACTGTGATAAAAAATAGAGTTGCTTTATGGAAAAAGTTGTTAAAATCCACTGAGAATTGCTAATCCTTTATTTACTCAAACAAGGCTTGGACTTCAATGAAGCAGATGCTTGATAATGATGTTACCTCATCCGAAAGCAAAAGCACTCATGCAAGTTAAGTGCAAACAATAAGTAGGGCATGCAGTTTAGAATTGTCATCCACAATCTTTACAGCCGTTACACAAATATCTTGGTTAAGCAGATGTATTCTATCACAGTATTCATGAAACATCAAATGTTTGCTTTTCTTTCACAATGTTAATTATTTCATTAACTGAACCCAGTGTCCTTGAAGTATACCAAACAATGGGGCTTGAAAGATGATACTTCTCATATTCAGCAGAGCATCATGCCCACATTCTGTCAAAACCATAGATTATAACCTGGGATAAATTGATTCTAAAAAAAACCTATTTGTCAGAGACAGAAAGGGTTGATAATCCTGCCCCCCTTATAACACCTCAAAGGAATAAACTCTGCTACATAACACCAGGTGCTATTCAACTGATCTGCAGTAAACAGAGGTGGTTCCATATATAGTCGTTGTTTCAATAATTAGTAGAAGAGGACCATCATCTCTAATAATGTGTATGAATCTCTTAAAGAGTAAGTAGCATTACACTCACGTGTTGCTACAACTATTTAAATAGCGTACCTGTAATTTTTCTTTTCATTGTTAACAGCCTGACACTTTAAAGTCTGTTTCAAAGCTCTTTTCAAAATGGATGCTCTAGCTCTAAATATATTATGTGCATAATAGTTCAGTCAGGAATCTCCTGTGATAGATTATTTATTAAAACAGACAAGACCACACTACTACAATATACATGTTTTAGCTACACGGAGAGGCTGGCCATAGGGAGGCCACGGGCAGCGGAGCAGGATAGCTGCCCTCCCCGTTAAAGCAGATGGAGGCTGGGGAGGAGGAGGTGAACTCTGGCACACAGCAGGGTCGTAATGGATTGAAGTAAGTGAGTTGGTGAAAAAGGAGGCGTTTCCATGGTTTTCCGAGTCACCCGAGTTGTCACGTGAGTTGGGCAGGAAATACTTGCGAGTTAAAGGTCAAGACGTGCATTTGCTGCAGACGGTATTACAGTCACATAGTCAATTATTTAAAAGATACATCCATATAGATATTCTTTCGCATTTGTTTCATGCAGTGCATATACTTCTGGCAGACTGGTATGCAGAACAGGGACAGAAGCGCTGGACAAGGGAAATAATGTGTCAGATGTCAAAATAAATGGATATGAGAATGGCAGTGATGAAGCCAATTTGCTTGAAAAAAATTAAAAGTAGAGTAGACATTTCTATCAAAGGATTTAAAAAATCTGGAATTGATCTGATGTGATCAGAAACCCAGAGGCACTGTAAACTGTGCCTGTTACTGTAGTAGGACTGTTCTTTTTTATGTTAAGCATTTTTCGTGTTCTTTTTTTTTTTGTTTTACAAGGGTTTAATTAACAGCCAAAATTGTTTATGCCAGACTTGTTAGAAAGTCTGTAACAAAATGGTTGATTGTTTTTGTCGATACGTTGTAGATACGACTGTTACTGAAGACACCCACCATGCAGGTATCGCAAAGTCCATAAACAAAACAAAACGTTAAAATAAATTAGTTCTGCACCTTATAAAATGGAGCTGTTTTTTTCCAGTGCTTGCTAGTTAGATTGATTAGAAGGTCTTTTGTGTTGTTTTCCAAGTTGCTGCAGTGACATTGTAGATACTAGTATAATGAGTTACTGTAAGAGATACTGTTTTAGCAGACAGGTTTCATTAAGTAAACATTTATTTAAAAGTATAAATACAAAAAAAAGTGAAAAACAGTAATTCAAAAACCATCAAAATCCCCCAAGGTAGCAAATCCGACAAATTTAATACTAGCCAAAATGTCCCGTTATACGGTATGTTCCCGTCCCCTACAACATTTGTGATTGACATTTAGTGATGTAATTTACTCCCAGACTTTAGAATTCAGGCCAGCTGGAGGAGTGAAATCGGACAAGAGAATTTGGGCTCCCGCCCAAATTGGGATCCAACTCGAGCAATTTAAAACCATGGAAATGGAGGTGTGGAGGGGCAACTCGAGCACATACTCGGGTTATGTGGTTCATGGAAATGTGGCAGAATAAACTAGCTATTCAATTTGACGATTTAGTCTGGTATTGGAAGCGCCTAAAATATGATTTGATCTAAGGTAAAGTGAGTTCCCTGCCAGAACCATTGTTTTGCTTAATTTTAAACAATAATATATAAAATAGTGGTACTTGTGTAGTTAGCCGTATACATACATATACTGTATTGTTGGTACTGATAACTATCCAATATAAGCACCAAGGTGTGAACATGACATTAACCACTGCTTAAGATGACTGAATTAAATGCTCTTATTTTAGTTTTTTTTTTTCTCAGTTGTTTGTAAGGTTATTAGAACTGCCTTATCTCCCCTTCAGGCAAACCAAGTGTACTGCACTAAATTAGCAAACTATCACACGACATTCCTTAAAGTGTGTTACAGATGTCAGAAGATACAGCTTAATCCTCTCATTCCGGTGCTGAACAAAATGTTAACCTCTTGTGCTAACATGTGTTGAGCCTTTGGCCAACGCACACAGGCTCTCTTATTAAATGTATCATCCATCATCAGTAAGCGTTGTGTGCAATTTGGTTGCATGGCCGACGCATTACCATACTCGTCCATTTATGATTGCTTTAAAAGACTCTAATGTACAATGAAGCCAGGAGTCTCCCACCAGTAAATATCAATAATTGCTGTCATTTTTATAGGACATAACAGTGAACAAGGTACAATAATAAATGTATGTTAAATTATTATTCAATAATTTCAAATGTTAAATTGGGATTAGAATGGATGCCATGTGCCTTGGACTTGAGACTGAATGCACCCCTTTGAAGGTTTAATTGAGTGCTATTTTTGTAATGTGAAATAACACAGGTCTGGCACATCAGTGTTAGATCAAATCTCCAACTCAGTGGAAGACAGCTTCATAAACTAAACCTCCTTCATAAAAAGCTATATCTGTATATTCATTTCAACATCTGGATTTTTCTTTTTAGCTGGTCACATATGGGCACATACTGAAGAGTGGAGCTGAGTTTTATTATGTATTCACTGAAGTTTATCTTGACATGAGAAATGAGAAATTGCCTGGTGGACATGAATAATTTCGGAATGGTGTCTCGAGGAGAAGTAATTTGATACTAATCACATTTTAATATTAAATTATGCAAATGTTTATTAATAAATACAAATGAAAAACTATTTTCTAAGACTGTATACTGAGGCTTCTGCATGACTAATTCCAAAAGTGCCTACCTAGAAATATCTTCTGTCTCTCATTGGTCTAATCTCAATAATTATTCCCCATGGCTTTAATAAAACATCATGTGCAATCTTAAGCAATCCATTATGAAATACTATGGGCCCCATTTTGATCAGGCAAGGCACTAAGTTTAAGGCAATGGTTAGCGCCTGATTATGGGCCGCTAGGTGGATCCGACCTTTAGTCATGTTCCATATCATACAGATATTGTATAAGCTCCCATGATCGCATGTTTATTATAGAAAGAATGAATGTGGGGGCTCCCAAGTGGCACATCCAGTAAAGGCGCTCCTTATGGAGTGCAGGATGCGCCTTATAGCCTGGAGATGGCAGGTTCGAATCCAGGCTATGTCACTGCTGACTGTGACCCGGGGTTCCAACTAACCCTTTCTGCCACCCACTTTCCATGGATTGGCCAGCATTAAATAAAACACACCAGCATTTGGACCCTAATAGTTTGCAAATTATGTAACATATCATATAAAGTGACATTAATTGCAAGTCCATTTTACATAGTATTTAAGTTGCAACAGTGTAATTAAAATATATAAATAACTTACAAGAAATGTGCAAGGAAAACCACATGAAACATGTTGTTGTTTTAACAAAAAAAAGCGAACAACCATCTTCACAAATCCAAGCAAAGACAAATATTGTAGATCAGTTTTCACTACTGCTATTTCTAGCACTGCTGGTATGGTAATTCATCTATCCAGTCCCCAATTAGTGTCACTACTCCAAAGGAGACTTTTCAAAGAGCCATTAATATGTTGTCTGAAATCTGTATTCACTCAAACACCAGCTGCATCCTTGACGTTCTGCAGTGCTAGCAAGTAAATGGTTCTTTCTTGAAGGGATTTAGTTAGATTTCCCTAATACACTAACTAGGATTTCCAAAGGCTTTTCCCCCTTAAGTACTTCCACTCTCAAACAAAAAGATCAAAATGTTACCTCTACTGTAGGCACCCAAAATGGTTTAAACATGTGAACTTTAGTAAACCACCAGAAGCTATTACTGTTAATGGAAGGGAGAGTCGAGAAGGCATTACATCTGGTCTGACCCTGGCTCTTATGAACAGATATGGATTGGTAAACGTCGAGTTTGCAGTCTCCGTCTGTGCATTGAGTTAGCTTGCCCCATGTCTGCATTATGAACACATTGAAACATGCAAGAACTAGGTTCCCTGTCTTATTATATTCACCGTAGTATCAGAGAAGTAGGTTTCCTTTTATATTATATTATATTCACCATAATATCAGTGTACTTGGAAAGTACTGTAGTACAGAAAGTACTATATAATTACAAGTTTCATGCATACACAGTTTTAGAAACTAGGTGAACATATTGGACATTCTATGCATTAGGATAGAAAGAAATCACTCTGTTAATCATACCTGAAAAGAGTGTTCATAGCTCGTATGTCACTTATTGGCGAGCCTTGCTTTTTCTTAATAAATTTGTCAGTGGGATATGCAGACTCTTGGACTTGTATTTCAAGCAACTTTGTTTGACCTGAACATTCTCAGGTGACTAAAGCATACTGGCAGCCGTTATGGAGCATAAGGCTCAATGCAGTGAAACTACAGCTTTAATTATTCATAATTATATCTCAATTTAAAGCAAAATCAATTTAAAGCATTAGAAGGATAAGGTTCACAGACTGATTTACATCACTGCTCTTAAATGTCACCAGGATCTGAATCATACTGACATCCTGCATCTACAATCTCACAACTGTGCAGCACTGTATTTAAAGTTCTTTTTTAAAAGGTTTCTTCTAAGCTATGTTTACTCACTAAATGTTTCATGCTACATGCGTGAGACACACACACACAATTCAATAAATATTTTGTGGTATCTATGCACAATGTTTTCTCATGCTTTCGTGCAGCTACATGCTTTCATCCTAGCATCAGAATTTTGCAGTGTATATTGAAAATAGTTTTTCACATTACTGTGCTTAAAACAAACATAGTTTTCATTTGACTGCCCAAAATAATGCACGCTTATTGGCACAACTGCATGTTGCTTGTTTGCATGGCTAGAACAACCTCCATTTTAGAGCTGCAAGCATATTTTTAACAGGGAGACAGGGAATGTTTAAGTTTGAATTATGTCTATTGCAAATACATTTACCTGACGAAGGGACCAATGGGGTCTAGAGCACTTGTATTTAAAAAAAGTCAATAAGAATGATGACTATTGAAAGTACAGTACCGGTTACAAAACTTAGCCTCATGTGAGCGATGTTGTAAAACACAAAGTAATACCACGTAATGGGGGTGGGTGTTGCCCCATCATAGCAGAAAAACGCAATACATTAAAACATTTAAACAAACACATTCTCAACCATATATAAATCAGGAGGCAGAGACCTGGGATGCGGGAACTAGGGGTGCTGGGGGTGTGGCAAGACCCTCTGGCTGAAATACAGGGGTGCTGTGCACCTGCTGCTGCAGTGATAAGTCCTGCTAGTTTCATGAGCAGTGTTTTATGAGCTGTGTGTGCAGTGCACTGTGCCCTTTTACATGGCTTGTGAACACAAACAGTAATAGACCAATCAGAACTGACTGTCACAGCATGGACAGGATATTTTATAAATCGCACGGTTGAACTCTCACGAGAGTCGGTTAGTAGTTGGAGCCCATTAGTAGCTTATATACAGGAGAACGGTTATTGAAATACTAAAAACACATGTACACAGTGACGTTCTGGGTGCGCTAGATGTCTCTTCCCTCATGAAAAAATTCATCAGCATGACACTGAGGAGCAAGTCAACCTTTGGAGCCTTCTGACTGTCCTTGTCTACAATGACTACTGTAAATAAAACACAACTGTTCAACCTGTGTGTAGAAGTAAACATTTGTAAATTGCAGTATTTAAGTGGATCATAACCGTATACACTACTTTTCGGTTTGTTTGCTCTAAAAGTTTTATGGTAATCATGTTCTAAACATTGTAGCAACGACTGTGGTTAAAGATTTTTTTTTACTTAAATAGATAAACAGGTAAGATACTGGCTTTGTTTCATTAACATGTTGAACATATAATAGCAACCTAATGCATGGCTTCCATCATATACAGGGGTTACAGTCTTGTTTAATGGCTTTCAGCATCCCCACTATAAAAAAATTGTTCCCACGCCACTGGCTTGATGACACAAACCCCCATCATGGATCACAAGGTACCAGGTACTTTTATTTGCTGCAGACAGGAAAGTACAAGCAACGGAACTCCAGTCAAGATCCCTATACTTCACTTTGAGCATTAGCCTCTTCCCCTCCTCTAAACCCTCCCCAAGACAAACCTAATAAAAGAAAGCAAACCACAGGGATACATTTAGTAAGGATGCCCCTACAATTATGTTAAGGAACCTCCACAGCTGGCCAGGGATTCCTCCGCAGACCAGGTTGGAAACTAGTGCACAAATTATTGTGGCTACCGTGACTAGTCACCCCTAATATAACTGGGCTAACTTCCAGGACCGCTACAGTACTTAATAGAATATTTAAACTAAAAGATTATGTTGAAAGGCTGCTTCCTAATGAAGGACAGGTTTGCACAAAACATAACATAATGAAAGCTGAATAAATAGTCTTCCCACTGCTGGCACAAGATCAGTTTGGGTGAAGAGAGGCTTATTCCCCTGACCCTGTACTTTGCAAAAAACCCAAAAAGGGTGTTGGAACAAATTGGCTTGGCAGTGGGCCCGCTGACCTTCAGTTCTCCTGAGCTGTGAAGAGTTGCTGCAGTGATGGAACATAGTTGGACCTTCCAAATTTCTGAGAAGAAATAGCGGGTTAAATAATTGGACATTCTAAATAAAAAAATAAATAGAATAAATGCTGTTAAAATTGATCTTAGCAATTTTCTAGTGACTAGTGAAAAGTAGTATTTTGTATTTATTCTACTAGCCCTATACAATTACCATTGCACCACATATCTCACACAACATTATTCAGATCTGGGTAGAATCAAACTAGTTTTTATCTGTGGATCTTTGAAGCTCTGCAGTAACATCCAAATCAACAGCACAAAAAAAGCCAACGCCACATTAACCAATTATTGGTACTTAAAATATAAACTGCAAACTATATTACTGATCAGAAGGTCTTCAGCATTTAATTCATTTGATTGATTTACAGAAACATTGCCAATACCATTTTCCAAAATAATTTCCTGAAGATAACCAGCTTAACCTTTATTCATTAGTGCAAATCTAGCTTTAAGAATTAGAAATGTTGTCACATTTGTGCACCAAGTGATGGGTAACTCTCATGCTTCACATTTGTTCAGGGTTACATATGAAATAATACTGTATATCAACACAGTATTTGGAAATTCACAGTTTACTCCATATGTTGTGTCTGTTGTGAAGCCATTGTACAAATAATTACACATTTTGAAGTATTGTTTTTCTGTAAATAAAGTATGAATGCAATGAGCTGTAAAGAAGCAATTGCATACTTTGCTAGGTAAGTTATGTAAGCAATAAGACACGACAGGGTGTTGGTTGTGCTAGAACAGAGGTTCCCAAACATTTGATTGCCGCGTACCCCCTTCCAGACCTATCAACTGTCTGCGTACCCCTAGCATACAGATTTATATTTTCATGTTGTTTTTAATATATGCTTTCATAATACACAGATTTATACACATACACAATAATATACTTACAATATAAATGACTATAATAATATAATTACGGCTTCTGATTTTAGGGTTTAACCGATAAAACACCCCTGATACAAAAAAAAAAAAAAAAAAAAATCTGTGTATAATAAACACCAGAAAAACACTGGAAATATACTCAATTCACATAACTCAAAAACCTAATACATAAACAACAGACAAACTACCTTTCCCTAACTTGTATTGATTAGTTCTGAATACTTTCTCGACTGGAGGCTTGTTCGCGGGATTTAAAGCTATATTACAGTTAAGATACGTAGGATTTAAAACAGAATTGCAAATTGTGTCGAAATGTAAAAAAAATGCCTAAACACAAAAAACCCAGAAGAATGTGTCCATGACCACAGGGATTTCGTTGTGGAAGACAACAAAAGAAAGAAGGTACAAAGTGTGGTACTGTACAGTTACTACTTTGTGACAGAAAAAAACAAGCATTTTGTAAAGTACAGTAACAGAAAACAACAATTTCATACAGTACATAAAAATCGAAAGCTCTGAAAAAATGATTTACATAAAAATCGAAAATAGCTCATAATAAGCACCAAAAAAATGTAATTAATAAAAAACTAAAAACATACGTCATAAATATAACACATTTAATTCGCGTTGTACAGTTATTGGTGGTGAGAGTTCTGTACGTCACTGTCCCTGTGTATCCTTGTTCTCATTGATACCACTTGGAGGTTTGCAATAAACGAGCACACCACAGCGTTGATCCCAAGTGTCGCGCTGCCCGCGAGACTGTCTTGCATGGCTCTCTGTTTATTTCTCCATTTCACGGCAGAAATTAAAAGGAATTTCCAATGCGTTTTAAAGTTTTGTGTGAGTAAGACAAGTCTTATGAAAATGCAAAAAAAAAAAAAAAAATGTTCGCCATTACACAATTTGTCACGCGTACCCCCTAAACACGTCTCGCGTACCCCTGGGGGTACGTGTACCACAGTTTGGGAACCTCTGTGCTAGAATAACCGCAAGCCCAGGGGCGTAGTGAGGCACGAGGCCGTAGAAGTACGGTTATTCAAGCACAAACAACACCCTGGGAGTGTCTTATTGCGCTTATAAAATGGGTTACAAGTTTTTCGAAGTAAAGATATAGACACATTATGGCTGGTTACACAGTTGGACAGATTGTGCAGTAGGTGGCACTGTTTGTTGTGTAGGGGAGTTTGTTTCTGCCTTTTTGTTTACAAGTTGATGATGGTACTCCAGAGACGATGTAACTGCAGGACTTCCTGTCTTTCTCAGCTGGTGGTGCCCAATAGCTTCTTAAACTACCTTATAAAATGGGTTGGGAGATATCTGTGTGCTGAGTACCGCTGATTTAAGTTTGTTTAAGTCTGTTTGAGATACAGCAGGGTGATGTTGTGACTTGTCTTTTTGTTGTCGCGTGTAAGTTTTCAGGACAGAAATAAAGACATTGTTTGCTGTTTTAAAGTAGGTATCTGAAATTATGTTTATAGATTGTCCCACTGTGGGAGAATTTAAAAAACGATTCAGGCCAGCTCGCAAGAGTGTGTAGCTGCTAACTGAATACACTTCACTTCAGCAAGAAACTTCTTAAAACTGTGTTTATTTCAGTCTTAGGTGCAGTTTTCCAGTCCATATTATTTTTTTGTTTGTGCAGACCAATCATTAGAAACTGACACAGCCCAAGCGGTTACTTTTTTGTATTCCGCTCTTCTTTATTGGGTTCAATTGTATTCATTTCAGCAGTACTGAGAGAGAGGTGTCTTGTAGTACTCATGGTTTCATTTTTTTCCTGACCTTTTTTTTTTTTTTTAATTATTACTGTCGGTTCTGTTACCGAACTGTTGTGGTCTAAATCCTCCAGGAATGTGTGGACATTGGAGTCACCAAACAAGTTGAAATTTACATGGAGGAAATCTGACATTGTATTATTATTTTTTTATTATTAGGGAAAAAATGGCAGCCAATTCAAAATTATTTTTGAAACGTTCTTAAACGCTCAGTGCAATAATATCTGTTTGTAAAAAGTCTTAGTTGCTGGGACTTGTTTTTACCCGTTGCTTGTACTGTAATAATTCATTGACTTGGAATGCCTATCAGCCAATCAGGACGCAGATATCTCCCAACCCATTCTATAAAGGTAGACGAGCCACTGGGCAATTCAATTATTTCACAGGGTTTCTTAGTAAATTAATCTCAAGAAAAGATCGTTATTAGCATGCTATAGGAGAGCCTGAATGAGCACTAAAAATGTGTTTGTTCCTGACTCATGAAACTAGTTGCCGTTCAAGTCCCCATTAAGCTGAGAGATCATGTAATGCATAATTTCATCTCCAGTCAGCAGGTTGTGTTGAGTGCCCTTTGTGTTGGCTTGCCATGAAGCCTGAACTCAACTGATTCCTCCTTGTTGCAGGAGACCACCAGTGCGACTACAGAGCCAGACCATCTCTTTATTTAGGCTTCTCTTTTATGCTAGCTTGCGTTTCCATGGCTGAACCATGCCAGTTGAGCCAGCAACAATTTGAAAGTCTGCACTTTAGTTTTCATTGCTTGTTTGTGCATTTCTTCTTTAGTAGTCTCCTTTTCCCTCTTAAAAAGGTACTTGAACAAGCATAGCAGCAAAGCGATGAAAGGTTTAAAGATTAAAGTGAGGTGAAGACACACCAGGTTCAATTGAATGTCAGCCTTTCATCTGTCTGATGGCTGAAACTATAAGGTGGAGAATGTGAGACACATAGATTAGTCATGCACCTGCTTATACAGCCTATACAGTCTCGAAGTAGTAAAACCACCAGCAAATTAAATTTGTGTGTAAGAAGTATACTTTTGTATATGGTATAAACTTCCTTTACATATATAATAAAGATCAAGTTTAATATCTCACAGTCTCTTCGTGGAAACCAGCCACCCATCCATCGTAATAAGAGCAAACGTAACATTGCAAATTACAGTTTACTGATCGTAGCAACGCGCACTAACGTGCACACCACGTAGTAAGCCAATATTAAACAACATACATTACCAGATGCCAGCGGACTTCATCCAAAAATATGCAAGCTTAAAAGGTACCAGTCCGATGCACAGCGCCATCTACAAACTCTGACATGCCTGGAGGTGTCAGCAGAATGATTTGTTTTAAGTTAATATATACCGTATAGCAGGAAATTTGGGCTGGTATTAAGTTTGGTGGATTTTGACATTTTTGAATTGGTATACATTCAAATACTTTGAATGTATACTTTGAATTCCAAAAACATTCAAATAAATGTTTACTAAATGAAATCTGTCTGCTAAAACAGTATCTCATGCACAGTAACTCGTTATAGCACCTAGAATGTCACTGCAGCAACTTGGAGAACAACAAAGAAGGCCTTCTAAAAATCAGTTACAGTATTTAGCATTCTTATATGGCCACTTAATTATAAACTTTTATGTTAAGCATTTGCTATCTCTGTTTTAAAACTTAGCTCTGGTTCACAACATAACACAGTGGAATGATCACAGTATCATGCAGTCATTGTAGGACAGTACTGCCACGTGTGAAAACTTTAACAATAAAGACGAAACTAAAATGTTTTAATTTGCTTCGAAATAATTTTAAACTGGTTAACAGACTAGCAAGCACTGGCAAAATCAGCTCAGTTTTATATGGTACAGAACTCATTTAGTTTAACGTTTTCTTTTGTTTATGGACTTTGCGATACCTGCATGGTGGGTGTCTTCAGTAACAGTCGTATCTACAACATATCGACAATAACAATCAACCATTTTATTACAGACTTTCTAACAAGTCTGGCACAAACCGTTTTGGCTGTTACTTAATTAAACCCACGTAAAAAAAAATAACACAAAAATGCTTAACATAAAAAAACTACAGTAGCAGCACAGCTTACACTGCCTGGGTTTCTGATCGCATCAGATCAATTCCAGATGTTTTAAATCCTTTGATTGGTAGCAACAAGTGGACTCGCTCTCTGCAACAGGAACCAAGTCCAACAGTCGAAATTCTAAGATTAAAAAATCTTTTATTAAATGACACTTCTTTAACCTGTTCTGCACTAATAATTTGCTTAATTAGACATTTTTACTTGTTTTCAGCTCTTATATATCATTTGAAATATGGAACTGTTCAAGAGCTGAAAACAAGTAAAAAGGTCTAATTAAGCAAATTATCAGTTCAATTAAGGGTCTAGTTAAGTAACTGAGAGCTCGGTTGGAATGAAAACCAGCAGCCCCAGGACCGAGTTTGAGAAGCCCTATGCTAGCATCAAGTGATACTCGCCAAAGCAAACCTGTTTTCTGTAGCAGCCTGCTTTTTCTCTGTGAACATTAGTGGCAGATTGTGCTTTTTGTAGGAGCATGTCATGAAAGAAGCAGCCACGCTTACACTATAGACTATACAGACGTGCTCAAATTTGTTGGTACCCTTACAGCTCATTGAAATAATGCTTCATTCCTCCTGAAAAGTGATGAAATTAAAAGCTATTTTATCATGTATACTTGCATGCCTTTGGTATGTCATAGAATAAAGCAAAGAAGCTGTGAAAAGAGATGAATTATTGCTTATTCTACAAAGATATTCTAAAATGGCCTGGACACATTTGTTGGTACCCCTTAGAAAAGATAATAAATAATTGGATTATAGTGATATTTCAAACTAATTAGTTTCTTTAATTAGTATCACACATGTCTCCAATCTTGTAATCAGTCATTCAGCTTATTTAAATGGAGAAAAGTAGTCACTGTGCTGTTTGGTATCATTGTGTGCACCACACTGAACATGGACCAGAGAAAGCAAAGGAGAGAGTTGTCTGAGGAGATCAGAAAGAAAATAATAGACAAGCATGGTAAAGGTAAAGGCTACAAGACCATCTCCAAGCAGCTTGATGTTCCTGTGACAACAGTTGCAAATATTATTAAGAAGTTTAAGGTCCATGGAACTGTAGCCAACCTCCCTGGGCGCGGCCGCAAGAGGAAAATCGACCCCAGATTGAACAGAAGGATAGTGCGAATGGTAGAAAAAGAACCAAGGATAACTGCCAAAGAGATACAAGCTGAACTCCAAGGTGAAGGTACGTCAGTTTCTGATCGCATCATCCGTCGCTTTTTGAGCGAAAGTGGGCTCCATGGAAGAAGACCCAGGAGGACTCCACTTTTGAAAGAAAAACATAAAAAAGCCAGACTGGAATTTGCTAAAATGCATATTGACAAGCCACAATCCTTCTGGGAGAATGTCCTTTGGACAGATGAGTCAAAACTGGAGCTTTTTGGCAAGTCACATCAGCTCTATGTTCACAGACGAAAAAATGAAGCTTTCAAAGAAAAGAACACCATACCTACAGTGAAACATGGAGGAGGCTCGGTTATGTTTTGGGGCTGCTTTGCTGCGCCTGGCACAGGGTGCCTTGAATCTGTGCAGGGCACAATGAAATCTCAAGACTATCAAGGCATTCTGGAGTGAAACGTACTGCCCAGTGTCAGAAAGCTCTGTCTCAGTCGCAGGTCATGGGTCCTCCAACAGGATAATGACCCAAAACACAAAACTAAAAGCACCCAAGAATGGATAAGAACAAAACATTGGACTATTCTGAAGTGGCCTTCTATGAGTCCTGACCTGAATCCTATCGAACATCTATGGAAAGAGCTGAAACTTGCAGTCTGGAGAAGGCACCCATCAAACCTGAGACAGCTGGATCAGTTTGCTCAGGAAGAGTGGGCCAAACTACCTGTTAACAGGTACAGAAGTCTCATTGAGAGCTACAGAAAATGTTTGATTGCAGTGATTGCCTCTAAAGGTTGTGCAACAAAATATTAGGTTAGCGGTCCCATCATTTTTGTCCATGCCATTTTCATTTGTTTTCTTATTTACAATATTATGTTGAATAAAAAATCAAAAGCAAAGTCTGATTTCTATTAAATATGGAATAAACAATGGTGGATGTCAATTACTTTTGTCAGTTTCAAGTTATTTCAGAGAAAATTGTGCATTCTTCGTTTTTTGTGGAGGGGTACCAACAAATTTGAGCACGTCTGTATGTTGCCCTAACAGTATTAAACAACAGCTGTCAACCCTCCCTATATGGCACCCATGATTTCAGCTTCCCTTATGCCATGTGTTTTTGGAAATGTATTGTTAAAACAAAGCAGTTTTCTACATTTATATTAACAATACAACAATCATCAAATAAAATAATAATGATAAAAAATATACGAGTAAACAAAACAAAAATAGCATTGAAATTTACAAAAAACTTCCCAAAATATTGTTAAAGCATTTTTTTAGCAAGCTGTGCTTTGCGACAGCTGTATATAATTATACATTGTTAGATATCGTTGAGATTTAAATAATAATAAAAAAATGCACTTCACAAACTTCACACCACACTATAATTTATATAATGTGATTACATAAAAATACAGTATGTGACAGTGTGTTCTGACTTTCTATTGCTAAACATTTTACAATACAGCTTTCATTTTTAACAGTTAGAATTCTGTTTTAAAATCTATGTAATTGTTTAACTGTACGTGGCACTTAAAAAAAGTATTATAATATGTGTGTGTAATTTAGATTAAAGCTGGTAAATTAACATCAAGATAGTTTTGTGAAATATGGGCAAAATGTACAGTATTTAATAAACACATAATGTATCTTAATTAGATTTAATTTAATGAAATGTCTGCTTCGTCTGACAAATTGCTGTGATAAAAATGTATCTCTAAGTGTTCCATGCTGTCTGGTGTACTTAGCATTGCAACAGAACCATAATACATTAACTGTAATGGATTCACTAGAATGGCAATGCTGTGTATTTATCCTAGTTTGCAATAACAGTTTTAATTTCCTCTTGAGAAGAGGAAAAAGGATGGATCCCCAGACGCTTCCTCCGGACTGCTTTTACTCTTATTGACTCAGTCATCTCCATGGCTTGTCTGCTTACCTGTAGTTTAGTCCTACAGTTACAAAATGTCAGTTTACACTCAACATAAGTAAAGTAATTAGCAATATTAAAACAGACATCTTGAGTTTTAGGACTGAATTACAGGCCAGTCAGTTTGTGTAAATTCTGGTGTAAATGTATCAAGGCCCTAGCTATCACAAGACTGTCTACCTCCATGCAATCATAAAATGAGTAAAACTGCTTCAGTCACATCATATGAATAGAAGAACCCAAAAATCTTCAACACAAGAAATGGGGACCAGGCATGATGTTGCTAATGCAAATAAGAGGTAGGAAATGGATTGTAAATCCTTGTTCAGCCCATCTTTCAACTAAAGTAATGTTAAAAATAATCAGAAGCAACTTTGGCTGTTTATCATCAACTTCACAACTGGGAGTCTTAATGTGACTCAGAGTTTGGGTAATTTGGGCAGGTGTGTGGCAGTCAGCAGCATATCCTAATGCAAGAAAACAGACAACAAAACAAAACAAGAACACACAATGTGGCCTGAAACCAAACACACAACAAGAAAACAAACCTTATGCTTGGGATCTTAACCTAAACAATTATTTGTAACATGTACTGGGCTAAAAATGAAGAAATATGTTTCACATTTATTATTATTATTTATTTATTAACAGACGCCCTTATCCAGGGCGACTTACAATTGTTACAAGATATCACATTATTTTTTACATACAATTACCCATTTATATAGTTGGTGTCCCCCACCTGGGATTGAACCAACAACCCTCCGGGGTCAAGAGTCCAGAGCCCTAACCACTACTCTACACTGCTTACTGAAGAAATGTATTTCATATTCACACACTTTAATATGCTGTATAATAAATATATGCTTAAGCAATAAGAAGTACTAATGCAAAATCAACAACAATAGAAGTCTAATATGATGTTCTCAGAACCTCTGATTTCATTACCTATTCCAGTCACCAAGGCAACTGCCGTGCTTCTGAAAAGACTTCTGTCAGTGGAACATAATTCATGACAATGAGTTTATGCAAATTGAACTGAAACTGTCAAATATATTATAAATTAATATATTAATGTTTTGACACAAGCATATAACAGGGAAACTGTCATGAGACACAAAGATATTCTTTACATACTGTCACATATCAATTAGTGTACTATACATAGCCTTGTTTTGTTTTTTTTAACCCAATCCAATTTACTTTTATGGTTGAAATATTTGTTGTAATCTTTGAAGGAATGCTTTACATTTGATGTAATTTGCATGAAGGGACCAGCAACTGTATTTGTTACACATGCTATATGGACTTAAGAGAGGTCAAGTGGCTTTTTGTACCATATAAAAACTGTATATCAATTCATGTGAACAATGTAAATAATAAAATAAATATTGTTAAAATAAAGAGTGTTCAGGGTTAGTCACATTAAATGTAATTTGAATTTCCTTTTTTTCACAGTCGAGTAGCCACTGATTTGCATTACAAGTGTTTTAAAACACAAAGCACAGATTTCTTACACTCACATCCCCAAAAAATACTAGACCCCCCCAAAAAATGTCAGATCAAATATACAGTATATATGAGTGTAGATGTAATCATGTAACCAAGTTATTCCTAATAATTTTGCCACTTAACGTGTATATAATCAAATGCAAGCATTGCATAATCATTAGATTCATTTTAGAAAGAGATAATGGCAGTAATTAAACAAACCAAAGCAATACCTAATGTGTTAAAGAAAATGAATCATCAACTCATTACCATGATTAGAAAGCTGTTTGGTTCACAGACCGTTACTAGGTAAAGACTGGGTTTAATCTGCATGTGGAGTGATTGTGCAATCCCCATGCCTAAATACAATTCTACATTTTAAAACACTCGTGCTACACAGACCCATTTATATCCCGTGCACCAATATCTATACACCAACATTAACACACCACACGCAACATATAACACAAAATACACACATGGGCGGGGCACACTGTCACAGATGTATTTATTTGTTAAGTGTGTGTTATTATTTGTACCACAGCACGGGTGAATAGAAGTAGAAATTAGTACCATTCCCCAATTCCAAATGCAATCAGGTGTTTTCCATTTACACCAATGCACTTTGCATAAGAATGGAACCACAACTACAGGAAGGGAGCATGTGGTTCCAGGGAGAACCAAATGGAGGACTGTGACAGAGATTGAATGATTCTTGGTGTTAGATCTCCCTCCGGACCTGCGAGGCAGCTACATAAAGGGAGCAGAATACCCTGGACTAAATGGCACAACAGTGCCGTTTAGAAAAGGGGCAGAGTTACAGTATACTAACACGATCCGAAGCTGTCGCCAAAGGCCAGCACTAAACCTGGATTAACAACACTGCACTTTTGTTGTCACTAAAGAACTGTATTCACCACGAGCACTAGAGCACGCACTGTGGACTGGTGTTTGTGTTTGTGTATGTGTTACGTGTGGGTGAACTGAAACGGGACTGTTATTATTTCGGGGCAAACCCGGGGATTATAAATAAGCAATACACGACGCTGTATTGCTTCATTAACATTGTTATTGTTTACTGCTGTTAGCCATCAGGCATTGGATTATACAATTAAACCTTCATTGCACCTGGATAAACAAAATGCTTTAAACAAATACTTACAATCGTAGTTGTCAAGACTCAGTGGTTGCCATAGAGATAGTCTGAAGGGAAACGGAAGCTTTGACTAGCACTTGATCAGATGTGCAATTTGAAGCGAGTCGTTTAGGAATTCAGATTGTGATGGAAGAGAAGAGGTGTTTGTTTCTAAAATGCCTAAACCATGCATAACAATTAAACAACGCTGCAAAGAAGGGATGTATGCAGCTGACAGTGACAAAATAATGATGTGCAGATTTTGCATTACATAATATAGTCTGCACTGGTGGTTAGGGGCACTGGAATTGGATGATTCCAGCCTGGCCAAAAATGTACAGATTGGTCCTCCACACAGAGCAACAATAGCCTTTCCAAAAAAAAAATGAATTAATTACATTTTAAGTACAAGAAAAATTGTCAGTTTCTGGTATTTATAAAAGTTAAGTGCAATTCCTAATGGTACATGACCCACTTTGACCTATTTAAAGCAATAATCTCTGAGATTCTTAAACTGCTTTTAAGTTTCAATATGTCAGCTTTTATAAACTGCATACTTTATAAACAGTCATTATATATTGGGGATTATATATAAATAAGAATGAGAATGGTTATTTAAAGGAATAAACCTGGCAATTATATTTAAGGCACAGTAATCATATACTTTTTTGAAATCACTATAGTCTGCTTTTTACAATGAGCATTATCCTTTACTTTTTAAGTTTATTCACTCAAGTTCTGATTAGAAAGGACTTTATTTGATCTCTGATTCTGAATCCCTGTGCAGCCATAGCAACAAGTAATAAAATAAATCTGTTTATTAAAGCAAAAGCAGTTTCCCTGTCCTGACTGAGCTGGAGTCTTCAGTAGCACTGGGAAAATCAATGAATGTTATCAGCTTTGATAACTGCTGCATAGCTCTGAACCAACAGCTGATTTTACAGTGAACTGTCAAATGTTTATTCAGCTACAATTAATGAAAGCACATTCACGTTCTGAGAATTACTGAAGCAAAGATGTAATGAATGAAGGGCATTGCAGTAGTTAACTGGAAGCTATATTTGAACATTTAAAAATGATTACTGGTTTTAACTGAACTATCTAGTGATACTAGCTATATGCATGGTTGAACTAAATGCCTTTGGAATTAATTGTATCTTGAAAACTAATCACTGTTATTTATAGGGCTGGCATAAAGTCGCTTGTTGAGTTAGGGTGCTCAGATTTGCTTCTGGCAGAGAATAAGCCAAGGGGAACTAAGTGAATAAACAATTGCCTGTATCAGGTGCTGTTGCAGCCCATGTGTGTATACAATATCATATGTTTAATTAACTATAAACAGCTATAAAGCTGTGTGTTTATAAAACATACCAAAACAAAAAACAACAACATTTACCATCATTATTAAACTGACCTCATAATCTTTATAACATTCTGGAATGATCTCATAGACAGTATGACAGGAAGATACTTTTGGTGGTGTTTTCTGCCAGCCATAATGATGACGTATTGTAATTTTTGTAAATAAAAAAATTAAAATTTCAGTAAAGTTGTAACAGGATTTCGTTTTGCTTATGGTTTGTAAAATACAGATGTCTGGCTACTTGATATTTTATTTTATCAATCATGTGTTTCATGTTAACAATTTCTGTACTTTCCTTTATAGCTTTTTCTTCATTGCTTCTTAATTTTCATTCAAAATGCATTTAAGATTAGGATTTCTTTTTTTACGTTTAGTTTAGGTGCACATTATTTCATGTACGTTGTTGTATTATGATGATGTAACCATCTTGTAAAAGTTTAAGCATAGTATAAAAGATAATTCAATGGATATTATGCCATCTTGTGTGGTAGAATATATATTATATACTGCATATGATATAACAGTGATGTATGTTTTTTGGATACAAAACCTTTCCCTTCTCTGAAACTGTTGGACTGTTTCATTTACTCTACGCTGTGAAACAGAACTGTGAAAAATTAGCATAAGCATCAAGAGTGATTAGCTTCACCAGCTCACATTTCTGAATTCTATCCTTGCCTGCCTCATTATATCAACAAAGTGTCATCAGGATTGATTAGAAGCGATGGGAGAAGTTATCTGATGTTATAGAAAAGGACAGCTGTGAAGACAACAGCGACCTGGAGAAAATCTGTGAATAACAATGTATTTCTAGTGCTGCCTGTGTTGGCTGTTGGCCAATCACAACGTTAGTCTTTGTGACACGCGGTAATTTAATCTGTCCTCCCATTTGCTGTCCGCCTTTGTCTGAGTTGGCATGGGAGTCTGATTGTGGTCCCAGATGCATTCTGTTTAAACCAGCACTGTCATTCTTATCATGCAATAAGAGTGACAAAATGGCATGTTATTAAATACTATCACATTAAATATGCAAGTGTATTTCTGCCATATTTAAGTATGATTTTTTTACTTAACTTATAAAGTGATATATTTAAGTGACAGCTTCAGGTATAAGAAGATAACAATCTTTGAAACAAATAAAATACAAGATGAACATTTTATACCAGGAGAGACTGTTGTGTCCAAGCACACGTGATGCAAGTGTTTTGGTCATTGCTTTTTTTTTTTAAATCCTGGATTGTAACAATTAGTTATGTGCTGCTTCTGTTCAAAGTCATCTCTATGGACCTTTGTGGTGTTTGTTTATCCAAAGTCTACCGTATTGTTTTATCAGAGGACAACCGAATCTGGATAATGGAGAGATTCCATTTGTCATATAATATGAAGAATATCACTCCACTGATCAAAGTTATCTCATCTTGCATTTGTCTTCTGGAAATGTTCTATGTTTTGGTTCTTATCATCCTCATTTGTGTATCCACCATGTGCATAAATAATATATTAATATGATACACTACAATACTATCCAACTGTTTCTGCATATGCGCCTTTCTGAAAATGTTAACATTAGAACATTAGCTGGATGTCATTGTTTGGATCCTAATGAGCAACTTACAGTGACTAAACAATGCTGTTCTACACTTACCAACCTACCAAGTATGCGTTTCCCATCTTTCTAAAACACGATTAACAGAAGGCAAGATAAATATATTTTAAACTTCTGGTGACAACGGAGTGTTCTGAACTCCTTTCTTTTATACATTTCATTGGCAAGAAGCATTTGCCTTTGAATGGATTAAGTAACCTAACCCTGCTGCTTGATTCTTTCCACTGAGGTCTTCTCTCACTATCCTTCATTCCAGTCCTAACAATCTGGTGCGGCTTAACTCAATAAAATGTAAACATAAAAAATTGCTTTGATTATGACCATTTATTGTAAATTGTTATCATGTGCATTTGCAATTTACATGATATTAACCTATTATAGAGAAACCTGACAGGGGTTCTACATTGCCGGAATACTAGTGTGGACGTCCTCACTTCAACACAGTAAGTTAATGTTTGTATAAGTATTGGTGAAACGTACATTCAGAAACTGAAAATTGATGTGCTTGAGTGGTGTTTATTTTGAACAAACGAAAATAACCAATTTTGCTAAATAATAAAAAACGATACCAACCCCCCCCCCCCCCCCAAACTGAACAAAAAATAAAAACCGAAAAATTCAAGCCCTAATTATGATGCAGCCATTTGTATGTGATAATTAGGCTAGCTACTATTCGATTTTTATTTTTTTGCCAAATTGACGATTAATATCGACATTTATTTTTTGGAAGAATTTACTGGTTTTTTTTCGATCTTTATTTTTCAATTGAAGCAGAGAATGGATGAAATCGACCTTTATGCTTAAAAAAACCCCACCAGACTTTTTATGCTATTGAGAAATGTCTCATTTAGCGAAACCCCTTGATCATATTCAACATGCATCAAAACTGAGCTCCCCCCTCTCCTGCTTCAGCACTGCTGGACTCACTGGAAGGCAAGGCAGACAGGCACACTTCATCCTGACGCGGAAACTTCAGCCGTTGTTCAGGGGATTGTGTGCAATACTTGTTAAGTGTTTTCCTCTTGCACCCCATTTTCAAATCAAACTAGTAACTGTCACCGTGTATACCTATAGCAAAAGCCTACCTACACCTTAACCCACTGATTTCAAAGTATGCGCTTTGAATGACAGGCGCTGTAGCTGGCAAATAAAATTGCACAGTCGGTGCAGGTTTGATGATTGGCAGTCATTTAAACAAATGAGAGCATTCTAGCGCTGCTTCAGTCAATGAGATCTGTCAGAACAGGATGAAATGACTGACGGTGAAACTACAGTAGCCACTGAGTTGACTGACAGCGAACCCTAGCCATTCAGAGTGGAATGGAGACGGGACAGACAGTAAGTATTAAAACTACACAAACTAGAGATGATTTCTAAATTATAATTTTGGTAAGAAAAAAATAAATAAATAGCGAGTGGTTTTACCAACATTTATCATATATACATTTATTTCAGTCAAACTCATATTTTTGGGGAATTCAACATTTAACGAGCTTTACCGATTAAAATTGAAAAGTAGCAAGTCTAGTGATAATGTTCCGTGGAAACAACAACCATTCTTTTGCAATTTGACAATAAGAATGGAATAATTGTTCTTAAAAAAACATTTTTTCAACACAATGAGTTAAAAAGATGACTTATGTAGAGTATGCATTGCTTTAGTGTAGAGAAATAAAAGGAATGGAACGTACTACTGTTGAAAAATACATATTCTAAACTAAGATATTTTTGGGCAAAAAAGTGCCATCTTTGGAACTTAGAAGTTGTGGTACTGTGAGTTCCGTCCCATTTCAAGGACAGACCGTCACGACATAATTTAAATATAGCCTTGCCAAATAAAATGTTACAATTCTACACTTTTCTTAAATTGTGTGAATATAGTTGGATAATCCTTTTGGGTAATTTGATAGATTATGATTCATGACTCTTGTGAGTGTAATATTTTATATGGCTGCGTACTGAAGATCTCTTGTAGAAAAGGGGTGTGTCACTGCATACTGGAATATGGCCGTAAAAACTTAACAAACTGTAGTATAAGCTGGGAGGGAGCATGGCAAATCACATGTAAGTATGGTGCAGCAATGCAAGAAAACATGGTAAACCATTGTAAAACAGAGTAAAAACATTTGGAACTGCAAATTATAGTGCAGAATAAGACTTCATGAAGCATTTGGCCATAGACCTACTGTCTGTGATTCTCCACAAGTTTACAAGCAACTGATGTAGTGGTTTTGTACACACTAGACCACACTAAAATAACATGTCCAACATTCTGGTTTTAGAGGTATGTGTTTGGCTTTAAAGATTTACTTTAAAAGATCTAGGATGAGATGACAGCTTGCATTTCCTAGATTGGAAAAAGGCAATACATGCTAATATCTCAAACCTCCCTGGGATTGCTTCATGCTTGATTTGTTATCTGCAGGGTCTGAACAACATGCAGCTAATAAGACAGTTATAAATACAGATCATATTTCTATATTTAGGGCTTAAACATTTCAGTGTATATTTTTGCTTACTGCCTAAAATACAAAAGTAAATAACATTTTAGAGCAATGGATTGAGTTGAATCTAGTTCTTCATTGAAATCTCCTGCAGAATTCTATACCAGCATTTATACTTTATTGATTTGTTCTGCCATACTAAACTCACTGACATTATTATTAAACTATGTTTAATGCAAGGTTGCACAGTAGGCATATAGTATAAAGGAAGGGTGGGTGATTGAGAGAACATACATCATTGGTGATGTGAGTTTGGCTTACTGAAATTACAAATATGATATCCCAGGAAGAGCTACCATTTTGCTTTTTTGCAATATGACATATTTATATTGCTTTGATTTCTTTAGTGTAGATTTACTATTGTACTCTTGACAACTTCAATAAGAAAGGCACATGGCAGATTGGAAAGCAATGAGTTATCACATGCAAATGTCATGGAAACAGGGTCTGCATAGCCAACAATGAGATTATAACAAGATGTGGATTACAGCATTTAATACATCACTTTCTACTAATGCTAGTGTAATTCCACTATTCTGTAGCCAAAGTAAATCCCTTTGTACATTTTCCTGGACTGGGAGAATGAATACATCATAATCCTCAACCCCTGGAGAATCATACCACTGCTTCATTTTATTCCCCTGACATTTAACCCTTGAAGCCTCTCAATAGGTTACTGCTGTGAGCAAATAATAAAAAAACAAAACACATATTGTGTGTATATATATACACTACCGGTCAAAAGTTTTAGAACACCTCAATTTTTCCAGTTTTTATTGACATTTATGCAGTTTAATGTCTCAATGTACTCTGAAATTAAAGCATAGAACAAATAAACAATTGGAGGTAAAAAAGAAATCATGGAATCGTTTTGTTTAACAAACTTTAATCTAAAGTTTTGACTCATCAAAATAGCCACCTTTTGCAGAACACTCATGGCATTCTTTCTACAATGGAAATCAAATATTGTTCGGAAAGTTCTTCCCAACACTGTTGCAGAAGTTCCCACAAATGTGTTGCACTTGTAGGTTGCTTTGCTTTCACCCTTCTGTTCAGTTCATCCCAAACCAGCTCGATAGGGTTTAAGTCAGGAGACTGTGCTGGCCATTCCATGATTTGAAGCCTACCATCTTGTTCTTTTCTTCTAAGGTAGTTCTGACATAGCCTGGAGGTATGTTTTGGGTCATTATCTTGCTGTATCTTGCATTACCTAGGCGTATACCAGAGGGTATTGCATGGCGCTGCAAAATGCTGTGGTAGCAGTTTTGGTTCAGGGTGCCACTCACTCTGTGCAAGTCGCCAACTCTGGATCCAGCAAAAGAGCCCCAGACCATCACGCTTCCTCCTCCATGTTTGTCAGTTGGTGTCACACACCGAGGAACCATCCTTTCGCCTACTCGACGGCGTACAAAAACCCTGCGTGATGAACCGAAGATTTCAAATTTTGATTCATCGGTCCATAAGACCTTCTTCCAGTCTTCAGTAGTCCACTGGCGGTGCTTCATGGCCCAGGCAAGCCTCTTTTTCTTATTTTGCCATCTTAGCAATGGCTTTCTTACTGCCACTCGACCTGTCAAACCTGCAGCTCGAAATCTTCTCTTCACAGTTGAAACTGAGACTTGCTTACTTCGACCAGTGTTAAGCTGTGCTTGAAGCTGTTGTCCTGTGAGCCGCCTATCATGCAAGCTGTTGACTCTCAGAAACTTGTCTTCTGATTCTGTTGTGGCTTTGGGTCTGCCAGACCTCTTCCTGTCAGAGTTTCCTCCAGTTTTCAAGTGCCTTTTGATGGTGTAGGAAACTGTACTCACTGACACCTTGGCTTTCTTTGCAATTTCTCTAAAGGAAAGACCTACACTTTTAAGGGTTATAATGGTCTGTCTGTCTTCCTTTGTTAATTGCCTTTTTCTCGCCATTATGAGAGCAATATACTACTTCCTGCAGTACAATACTGTCCAAATAATGTTTAAGAGGGTGTAGTAACACAGTCTGTTCAAACACTGCTTTTATACAGAGGGTTTGTAAGTAATCAACAAAAGTTGGGACACCTGTAGGAATTGTTAGCATCAACTTTCAAGGCTTAATTTACTTCCATTGCTGCAGAACAGCTGTAAGTTGTTAACCCATTACTTGTTCCCTGAAAAAGGCCTTTTTGTATAACTCTGAAATGTACATTATTTTTCAGTTTTTGGTAACCTAAACTTTTTTTTTTTTTACCATTGGCAGTTTACCGCTTACCTTTGTACCATTTCAGGTTATTCACTGGACTTGAACTGCTTAAATTTAAATAAAAACTGGAAAAATTGTGGTGTTCTAAAACTTTTGACCGGTAGTGTATATATATATATATATATATATATATATATATATATATATATATATATATATACAGTATATATATATATATATATATATATATAGATAGATAGATAGATAGATAGATAGATATAATAATTATTATAATTATGATTATTATCATTATTAGTAGTAGTATTATTAGTATTATTTATTTCTTAGCAGACACCTTTATCCAGGGCGACTTGTTACAGTTGTTACAAGATATATCACATTATTTTTACATACAATTACATTATTTTTTACACATTATTTTTACATACAATTACCCATTTATACAGTTGGGTTTTTTTACTGGAGCAATCTAGGTAAAGTACCTTGCTCAAGGGTACAGCAGCAGTGTCCTCCACCTGGGATTGAACCAACGACCCTCCGGTCAAGAGTCCAGAGCCCTATATATATATATATATATATATATATATATATATATATATATATATATATATATATATATTTAGTGTAATCATGTAATCAGCAGTTGTCATTGAGAGTTGGCTTATGGGAGTTGGAGTCCTCAAATGCATGAAACCAACAACAAATATTTAGCCTAAATAGGCTTCTTACACATTTATATTTTATGACTAAGTTGTGAATGTACATGCAATTTTAGGACTAACCTGGGGTATCCTGCTTTCTCTGTGTCATTCTCCGAGTTCACTCGGCAGGTTCCGGAACAGCCCCGAAGCAGCTCCCCCATTCTGCAGCTGTCAGTTCAGCACTATTGTGTAATCAGCACAGTTTAGTATTTCCTAACAGAATACAACATATTCGAGTCTTATGTAAATCGCTTTTTTTGGAGGGCTTTTGTTTTTTATATACTGTATGAAATAAGTGTTTTTGGTTACTTTAATAAATGCTTGAGCGTTATTTTTTCTGTCAAAATATGTGTAGTAGTAACTCGACAGTACTTGCACACTTAAATTGTACCTTCTTTTCTTTGCTGTCTTCCACAATGAAATCCTTATGGTCACGGGCACATTCTTCTGGGGTTTTTGTGTGTAGGCATTTTTGTACATTTCGCCACAATTCTGTTTTAACTCCTCCGTATCTTAACTGTATTACAGCTTTAAATCCCGCTAACAAGCCTTCATCCTGATTGTAATCTCGTTTTAAATCTCGCAAGCGGAGTCACCAATAGAAATGTAGGAATGTGCTGTCACTCAGTAGTTGGGGCGGGTTTAAAGTATTCACAACAAATCAATGACAGATACAAGTCAGGAAGGTGGGACAATGCCCAGCAGCACTAGGAAATGTATTTATTATTATTTTTGTAGTAAGTTTTATTTTTTTGAATGTGAAAAGGGTAAAGTCAACATGAATAGATTAAACATTTCCACAGTTCCGATGTTTTCCGGTGTTTATTGGCTATCCACCGATTTAATTATTTTTTTATCGGGGGTGTTTTATCGGGTTTTATCAGTTAAAACCAAAAATCAGAAGCCCTACATATACAGAACCAGGCCCTACTACTCTATCCTGACCTCCCCAGCACAACTCTCCTCCACAACCACACATTCCCCTTATATACCATCAAACCCCACCTGTGGAATCAGTCCTGCATCTATCCCTAAGGAACAGGTGTAGATAATAAAACAATGATTCCTCACCTTGGTGTTTGAGGCACATGTGCGGTTTACCTCTCCCAAGATGGCCGCCCCAACCGGACAGTAGACTAAAGGTCTGCACCATCTTGAAGAGGGTGGAGTTCGTGCGCATCGCGACGCCCCTTGTCGAGAGGCCACACTTCACCCCTGAACAAGGGAGAATACGTTACCCTGCCACAGGGCTCAATTGGAAACAAACTATTTGTAAAAGGGCCCGAATATTAGCAGTTTGTTTTTCATATTACAAAACAAAAACAGATTTTTGATGGATGTGATTTGTAACAACTGTATTGGTATTGAGTTTGTCTGACAATGCTTAAATCAAAAGCTAATGTTTGTTTCAGTAAAAATCACTGAAGTATCTTATGTGTTTGATTAATGTGCCTCAACAAACTATTAAATAGTTTTACAAATAAAAGCTGTCAGACTGCAGACATAATTAATTATATTCCAATTTGTAATTAATAATGAAAACAATGATGACTAGAAAAATAAAAAGAATCTTGTATTAAGTCATATTGAATAAACACAATGGAGAGCAGAACATCTGTTAATATGGTAGTATGTTTTTTTTAAAAAGAATAATTAAGTTCAATTTACTGTATTGCACTTTTGTTTTTGTTCAAGGGCCACTTTCGAAAGCTGCTAATTTTCTACCAAGGGTAAACAGTGAACAAGCCAAAGGGCTTGTTTTTTTGACCCAATGGTTTCTATCACAATTATACACTTTGTACAGCAATTATTTTACATAAAATAACAAAATATAATTAAACCATTCACCCAAAAGAAAAATAGCTCACTTGTTTGTATTTTTTTTTTTTTTACGTAGACAGGTGAACTTGGTTTAAAACATGACTATGCTGCTGCTTGATATCTCATGCCCTGTCCAGAGGTGAATGTTTGTTTCTGATTGGTTGCTGTCAGTAACTAGACACACAGATTGAGACTGGCAAGCAGCTTCTGAAGCCAGATCAGGAAGGGAGGCAACAGAACATTCCTGAATGTCTCGCGTTTCCTGCACGTCTGTGATCCGTTAAAGATTATTCAGCGTCAACACGTGATTGTTTCTTTTCATTCTTTTAGTTGTGCGATCAAGATCATCCGTGTCAAAAATGACCCAAGTGGTGGAAGCCACATTGTAAGCACGTTTATTGTTTGTTCGTTTTGTTAACCCTGTACTGTAATAAACCAAGATTACTTCTACTTGTATTGGTGACTTCAAATGTTAAATGTTTGCTAGAACCAAAGTCATTGTATTTTTATCTTGCTCTTAATTGTATTATTACTTGTACTGTGATTCTTGAAATGTATTTTTGTTTATGACTGTAAGTCAGATAAGGGCTTCTGCTAAGAAATAAATAATAATAATAATATTTTAATTTAATCTTAATAAAGTGATCTGTGGGTGCAAAACCCCCATAATGCTGCTGTAAATCATGTTTAGCAGCGTAAAGTCTGATTTTACTGGCTGCTAAAAATGCGCCGCATGTAAAAGACGGTATTCACCTGGTATTCTGCGCCCGCTACCAAATTTGCACTTTGCCATCATTAATTATATTTAAAAGCATTCAAATGAATAAAAGAGCATGGAATAGGGCGGGATCTGGATACTAAGCGGGCACAAACATTATAATGTGATGTAAGGATTTTACCATAGCAATAGACAATTGCTGACCATCCAAAAACTTTACACCTCTTCTTACAAGGTGCAGACCATTGTAGAAGCGAGTAACTAAGAGCTGTATAAAAGCACACACCTACAGAGACCTGTCATTGGCTTCAGGATGGCTGCTGTGGTACACTTCCTGATGCGGCAACACTTGGCTCTTGTTGAGGAAAAACAGGAACACGTTCGGAGGACAAGGTCAAGATGAAGAAGGCCCCGCATATTCAGTCCCAGGATCACTTTGTTTGGGATGTCGGAGGATGCGGTGCTAAGGCATTATCGTCTCAGTCAGCAGGTCATCCTTGACCTCATAGCTGAATTGAGGGATGAGCTAGACCCCAGCGTCATAGGGACCTCTATCCCAGCACATGTGAAAGTGCTGTGTTCTCTACGCTACTTAGCCTCTGGTTCCTTTCAGACCACAGTTGGAATGTCTGGAGGGATAGCCCAATCCACCTTTTCCAGAGTGCTAGGCACATTTCTGGATGCTAAAAAGGGCAGCCCAATACATATAATTTCCTAAGGATACTAGCATAACTGATGTTGGCTGAGACTTTTATAAAAAAAAAAATAGGTTTCATGCTGAGTGACCTCAGTCATAAGGACTCGGCTCCTTCTCAGAAAACTTTTCTTTTCTTTTCCATGCGCCAAGAGGACTTTGCTGCCCTTTCTCTGACATATTTTTTTTGGTTTGTATTTTTGTGCTCCATAAATGTCATACGGCTCTCTGTATTAACAAGTGCGACAATCAATGCGCTCATTGAAACCCTCAATTTTATAATTGCGGATCATTATTTGTGCATGTTGAGTAATTTGCATTGCTCTTAAGCTTACATAGGCCGCAATGCAATTTTAAATTTGCAGTGCACCTATACTTACATCACCCCCATTATGTGTTGCAGAAGATCCAAGACATCATCTCGTTATTATCTGATGTCGACTCTCCCTGTAAACAAGTGACTTTTAACAAAGTTTGATTTCATACATTTTTTCTTAGAGCTCAGGTTTAGTTTCTTGGCCTGATTTCCTATGCCGTCCTTACTATCTACTGCTCAATATCCTTTTATTTATCTTTCAGCAAGCGCTGTGGAAGCAGGGAACATTCAAAGCCTGCGGGACATAGCATAGGCTTTAAAAGACTCAGGCTTTTCTGAATTAGGCATTTGGTGTTCTGTGATGCAGAGGAGAAAGCCAAACCACAGACCTAGCCAGGATACACATACCCACACATGTTGCAGTTGATCGTATTTAAACACTTGCTTGAACACCAGCCAAATTGCTGGGGTGCTGGCTCTATGCAGAGTATTACTCATCACTATAATATTCATTGTGGCACTTTCGGAAAAAAAAATATATATATAATACAAGGGACCACTTATAAATCATACATTTGGTTGAGAAACATGGCCATTTGACAGGCGGCAAAAGAAACAAGACATTAAGGTGTCATGATTATGCTAACCAATGCACAAACAGGCTGTGTTTTTAATGTGTTTAAAATAATAACACGTCAATATTCAAGAGGTCAACACTTAAAAGAACTGAGAATAAATAAAACTGCACTAATTAATGTTTTTTATTGCTTAACCTATTGAACACAGTCAGTTTTCCAGATTTAGTTCCATTAACACTGGATGAATAATTCATGAAGTTGAAGAGTCTTGCAGTGCTGTTTGCCTAAGGGATGTCTGAAATCCATCACTAACTGAGTCAATCTGTTCACATTTCTTTCCTTTTTCACTTTGCCCACTTTACAATGATTTACTCATTACAAATTAAGTAAATACTTGTATGTAGTATATTTTTTGTTTTAACAGGTGCTAGACTATAAACATACCCTGATTTTCTTTTTTAAAGATCCAACCCAGACACTTGTATTTTGTAATCTGAAGGATTGCCTGACATTTAGGTAGAAGAACTGAAAATGTAATGGTCTTCTTTTCCTAAACAATTACATTTGAATATCACATTTGGTCATTTAACACATCCCACTGGCTTAGGTAATAAAAACCTTAAAAACACAGCCTGGTAATGTTAATTGAGCTATTTAATGATAATAAGCACTACAACTTTAGAAGGGTGTGACAGTCTGGCTCGCAGTGGTGACGTCACGGACCAGGAAGTAGAAACCAAAACAATGGATGGGCGGTTGAAGCTGAGTGCAACAGCACTCACCATATTTATTAATAAACAAAACAAAAATAAAATATTTAAACAAACAACAAAACAAAAAGGCGCGTTGGCCAAACAAATAAACGGCAACAAGTATATTAAATATAGCAATTGTTTTTGCTCGCTCTCCCGTGTTTTCCCGTACTCTCCTCTGTACACTCCACCCCGAGTGCAGAGAGCTGCAGGTTTATACACTCGGGCCGAGGGATTAACTAGTTAATTATCTTATTATCCCTCGGCCAGAGTCTGCACGCGTTTGGTAAGGATGCATGACTGTCAGCTAGTTAAATAATCAGTAGCTGATCAGCCATGCATCCTCACAGGGTTTTTAAATATAATAATAAAAGACGCGGCGCTTTTATCCGCGCCGCAAACAAAAATACAAATAATAATACATAGGGGCGGGACACTCTGCCACAAAGGGATATTTGAAATGTATCACCTGTGTTAAAAGCTGAATTTTACAGGGCGGAAATAAATACAAAATATTTTCAGTTTGCAGATGCATTTTAAATGTTTATTTTGGAAATCTCAGACATTGCACTGCATTTTATTTGTATGTGGTTATCGTTTATACCAGCCTGTTTTCTTATCAAGCCCCATTCTCATGAAATAGACACTTCTGAATTCAATGCAGCTGCCTGCCATCATCAGTTTTATATTTCCAAAGAACTGAAGCAATTTAAAGGTACAGAAAATGATTCTGTGTAAATAGTCAAGGGATGACATTTAGCCGGGGTTAACACTAGGCTTAACATCCCACCCCTTTATCTTGCGCGAGCTACAATACACTAACCAATCAGCATAAAAATCTAATGAGACCAGTGTAAACATAGCTTCATGGCTTACAAGCAATATATTCTACCGTTACCTGTATTGATTACAATGATCTCCCATAATCCCTGAGAGGAGGCATTATCATTTTCCCCTAAGGACTGTACTTGCTATCTTAACATTTCTATAGTCTTTTTATGTACTGAAGCACCTTTAAGCACTTCACAAACCAAAAGGCAATCACAGCAAACTGCACTGATTCAAGTAGAGATACAGCTATGGCCAAAAGTTTTACATCATCTTATAGAATTAACTAATTTTGCTTCATAAAGTCGAATGAAACCTGCTGAATAATGTTATGTTAACATATCGAATTACATACCCCTTCGTAGTTTTCCATATACGTAACGAAAAACTGACAAAAATAAAAAAATGTGACATTTCGAAAAATCCCGTAGACCTTTGCGATATCAGTGTGTAGTTTCATGATAGAATATGTAAATTATGTTCATATAGTTTTTTTTTTTTTTTAATGACGTCTCAATCCTAAAATTCTAGGTGATGCAAAATGTTTGGCCATCGCTGTTACACTTCAGTCATTGTGTTAACAGCATATATACAGTTTCATGCTTAATGTTATGATGTTTTTTGGGTGTGATTTCAATGAAAAACAGGACAGATCTCAATTTCCTTCTTCCTTTCTAGATTTGAACTAGATCCCAGTGGCAAAGGCCAGTGTTTAATGCAAGGATACTGTATAACGGGACATTTTGGCGGGGAATTTATTTTGGCTTTATTGGAGGTTTTGATCGGATCACCAATAACTCTTCCACCAATCACAGGTTAAAGAAGTGTTGGGCAAGGGAAAGAATGTATCGATGGGAAGCTGTTTGGTTTGAAATGGCAGTGCTGTGATGAAATACTATCAAAACACAGTACTGTGTACAAGGCAATAAAGCAGGCATCTGCGGCAGCCAGATCCATCACCATGCATGTGCAAAGTAGCCCTGTACACGCATATGTGACTATCTCGCCAACACAAGGAAAGCAGAGACCGCAAAAAAGGTGCAGGGTCTGCTACGAAAATGAAAACATAAAAAGGACACAAGAAAAATGTGCAGTGGTTGCAAAGGCAGCCCCGGGTTCTGTTGTAACGATAATGCTGTAACTCATTTTTAGAAGGCCTTCTTTGTTCTTATCCAAGTTGCTGCAGTGACATTGTAGATAACAAGTTACTGTAAATGAGATACTGTTTTAGAAGACAGATTTCATTAAGTAAACATGTATCATTCAGGCAAGACTGTAAAGTGGAAACTGACTCAGACAGAATCTGCCAGAGGACGGCAAAGCATCCCAAAGGCTTCACTGCATAATATGGAATCCTGAATACATCCACACTTCTAAATCCTTACTAAGGAACATAGGCAGTGCACAAGGCAATGCAGTCTAATGGCCATTAAGAAACAAAGGCATTAAGAAGAAAAGTCTTGACAGCTTCTCGAGATGAGTAGATTTGCTTCTTTGCTTTGAACTACAGCTTGCAGATGAGCTGCACTTCCAAATACTGGTTGGAAGCTCTCATTAGCAGGCTCAAGATAATTAGCATACTACAGTAGCAATAATAGGTGCAAAATTAATAATTGTTGTGCTTGAGGGGTATAGGGTAGTGGCAGAATTCATTCAGCATGCTCTAACTGACATTTTGATTTCCTGGCACCTGGACCCAGTGATTAATACCAGAAATAATAAAGAACCATACCATGGGTGGTGCACTTTTCTGTGCATCCGAGGGGGGAATATGTTTTCAATCAGATTCCTTTTTATTTGCCTAGTCAGCATGTAATTAAAACCAGATACTGCTCACACTGTTAATGAAAATTACACTGGAGCAAGTAAATATACGCAAAGGATCAAACAGCAAATTCCTAGATGTGGTACTCACTCGCTATATCTGGAGGGAATGTGCACCACTCTAAATTTGGATTATTGCGATTTGTAAATTACAATGACCAACCATAGACAGGAAAAACAATTTCACTTTAACTTTAAATCATTTAGGTTAGCATACGGGGTGTATTCAAACGGAATAAAACCAAAAATACACATTGTGGACTATTTTTATGATCTAAATAGTGGCCAAATACTGCCTCTCTTTAACAATTTAACTGTTTTTTTCTCCCTGAGTGTTAATTTAGCATCTCACTCGTTACATTAGACATCTGAGATCATTAAAGTAAAAAATGACACCATGTCTGATTTCACAAATACATTCGCCGGTGTAGGCATCTGGGATTGTTGGCTGTGATAGTCCTAACATTATACTCCATACTGTAGATATTCTTTTATCACACATGGATCAGAGTGAAGCTCCATTAATATGTTTCTGTAAGAAATGCAGTTGGGAAAATACAGTGAAAGAGCACATGAGCCTACAGAAGGCTCAGTGCGTATTACTATAATTTGTCGTAATTCAGCAGAATATTACAACAGACCTTACAGAATTTTTTTATATTTCAGACCAGTGTAATTACTCTTCATATTCCCAATTACACAAAGTACCCATTTGTGGTTTTACAGCATTATCAGTTTGCTTTCATATCTGACAAGACCGTAGCCCCAACAGCCAAGGCAATATTTTATTGCAGATCTCATGAGTGTTATAAATTACCTGGCCATGGCGATAAATTTTCTTAGCCCCCCATTTTCTGGTGTGGCAGTATTGTAAGGGAGAAAGATCAGCATAATAACATGTGCACTGAGCAGCTTCCAGTGAGTAAAGCATAACATATTTTTCACTGTAACACAATGGCTTTTGACAACTATTCTGTGGCAATGGTTAGAAAACATTTATATTTCTATGTGACAAAGGACATTTATCAAGCTAACCATTGTTGACTCGATTGCACTGTAGGCAAAAATACAGATTACAGGCGAGTTTAAATGTATTTATTGCTGTCTGACTTTCTGTATCATTTTGCATTGCTTAGAGAATATTACACCTAAATAAACAATTCAGTTCTTCTGTGTTAAGTGTTACTGTGTAGAAACTCTACAGGTCATCATTTCAGTTAGTTTCTACTTTCTACTATTTATTCTAACCTGAATGCATTTAGTTATTTTGCTTTATGCATGCACGGTGTTTGTGACACTTTCTAATAAATCTTTAATAAACTTTAACTGAGCTATTTAAATATGTGACTGTTTTGGTTATTTAAATACAGTTTGTTACACATTTTCAGGATTATCAACCATAATGTATTCTAAAATCATTTACCGGTACCGTAAGAGCCGGTGTATAAGCTGCATGGGTGTATAAGTCCCCCCCCCACACACACACACATTTTTGAGACAACAATTTCAGGAAAAAAGCCTATAGGTCACACCAGTGTATAAGTCACTCCCCCCTTTTTAGGACCCACCTAAAAATACCTAGAAAATAGACTTATACAAAGGTTTTTACAGTAATCTGTTCTAGAGATATTGCAGTATTTATTCATTCAAATATAATATAGAACCATCAATCGTTTTAAATTGTTTTCTTTTCTGGTGGGCATGGGAGTATGGTATACAAAAATGTAATTCATCATTTGCAAAATATGCATCACACAAAACCATTCAATACAAGCATGTTTAGTTTGTCAAGCAGGTTGTACACAGGTGTGCATTATACATCACAAAATACATTAGTTACCATTCTAATAAGCATAGAAAAAGAAGAAATAAGTTAATATGAATGAGACTAGTCCATCAGCGTAATTTTCAGCTTAGACACAAGAACTGGGTACTTTAATAACAAAAGGAGCCATTAAGGTTATTCAGTGCAGCTCAAATCTTTTATAACCCATTAAATTAGCAAATACAGTACAGCTCATTCTATTGTGGTTGATCCTGATTATAAAGTGCTTTATCTTTCATTTCAAACAGATGGCCAACAATCTTCTTCTAAAGACTTTTGATGTGTGGCTACAAGTAGAAACAAATAACAACCCCTCCCCCCCCTTCCCTTCCCAATTACATCTAGGTCAACTGGTTCTCATTTTTAACAGTAAACTGCCTATTTGTTTTCTTAGGATTGCCTGTGTAGAAATCTGGTGGGTATCTACAAAATCAGTCCTCCCATCTGTTTTTGATTCACAAGCTTTTGTTTGTTTTGCCCCAAGAAGGACAACCCTTTAATACATCCAAATGTTTTGCAGAACCACAATTGCTTTCCAAACAGAAGTATGGCGTTTTTCATCCAAAATATTTGAAAAATTCCAGACAATTGATTTTTTAAATAGATTTTTTGTATCAAACGGTTTTAGCACAAGGATGAATAACTTTGTTTATCCTTTGTTGGGCATATTGATGAATCAAGCCACTAAATCAAAATAGGCCAATATGGCTCTCGAGTCAAGACCTTTAATTCTGTGACTGACCCATAATATAAGTCAGTAAACTTCTCGCTACATCCTGTTCACAACCATAAGCATTGTTGCAGTACCTAAAATATGTTCTCTACTGTATATTAGACACAAGAGAATGATCATAGATACTAAACAAATTTCCAGTGCAAAATTGCAAAGAATTAACATAACATGAAAAATGCACAAGTGTTATATGCCCTAACATCCTATTAATATATGGTACATTAGTATTTTTCCACATGCTGCATACATATCAAACTCATGGCATATTCATTTTTTAAGGATTTCTCAAATACTTTGTATTATTCTATCTGGTTGTTGTGTACATATAGCAAGAGATAGTGCAACTTAAAATATTTATTAACATGCACAATAATTTATAATTAATATTCAAATATTATTAATGATGTTTTTCATGGAAATGTTATGGTTCAATTTGTAGGTAATATTAATGATTGCACCATCTGTTGTAATCATTTTGACAATTAAATATTAAGTCAAATGCAACTGTAATAATAACAACTTGAAACTGTGTTATAATAAAATCCTTTCAACAGTGAGTTGCATTTCCTGGCACTATTTCATCCGTGGCTTTATTCCATCAGTTTTATTTTACAGCAATAAAAAATAAACAATTCATCCCACATGCTGTTAATCTCTGGTCCCCAGGCTGTAACTACTCTAACACAGCATGGGTCATGTGCTTTCTAAAGTGGGCAATACAAGGCATGAATTAATAGGAATGTCAGTAACTTACCTAAAAAATCCAAACATTGGGCACATAGAAGAGAAGGGTTACATTTAGCATGACTGTTTCTAGTGTTGTTCAACAGGGTTTCTGCATTAAGATCAGTGGTTTTTGGTTGAGTCTGTTTCTTTTCTGTATCCTTCCTGTGCAAGGAACAGGTAGGACATGTTCTTTGATACCATGCCAATATGCATTTTACATTACAGTTCACTATTTTCCGTACACCAATCTTTATTTGTCTTTCTTTTTAGAGTACGGGCTTTGGAAACCTCCAAATAATGAAGAGTTGCTGGTAAAAAGCAAGGAACAGGCTGATTGAGGAGTTCATTCTGGAATAAAGAGAACAGTTGACTTTTGCAAGGAAAAGTATGAACCTTATGTCCTCATGATCACCACTTGGCTCGCAGTTGAACCAAAACCACGCTTGGCAGCTGCCAGTTGTAAAGGAGCTTGCAGCTGGTCCCAACAGCCTGCCTTTCTCTGAATCAGAGCAGGGTAATGCCAAGTGTCTCATTGTAACTGTTTCCAAATGGATACTTTTCAGCGGGTGTTAATATGTTCCCATTGATATTAATTTTCTGTCAGTAGATTTAATCACGCTAGATTTACACAACAGAACTCGAAAAATGGTATTGTTGTAAGCAAACAGTTTATCCTTACATACTCACCAAATACAATCTTGTTTGCAATGTAACACTACAGTCCATATTATTGCTTTTGTTTTTCTTTTCTTTTTTACTGAAAGAATGACAAAACATACCTGTACCTGACAGGTGCCGTTATTACTGGCTTAAACATTTTTTTTTTCACACGTTGCAGTAACTCCACCTCAAACATATATTTTAAGGTTTAAATTTGAACGATATGGGTTTTGTCAGATAATTGTCTTGCTTCCAGCGAAATAACATAGAAGACAGCTAGCTATGCCTGAGCAGACAGTGTTGCCTGGTTACATCAACTGAATACAATCTCTGTTATGTGTGAGAGCTCATGTCAGGATGGTAATTACCACAGCTGAGATAAAGCCTGCTCTAAATGTCATCTGCAGCTGACAAATACATGAAGCTCAGCTCTGCTAAAAGGTACAGTCATTCTGGAAGTGTTTACTTGGCAAAGATTTGGCTGTGCTTTATACACAACACTGCTTGCAACTGGCATAAATATGAATGTTACAGTTTAAAGCAAATGCAATATAATTTTCAGTAAGTGATGTAAAACATTTAAGTCTGCTGCACTCCACTTAATATTCTTCAACATGAAAAATATCACACAGCTTGAATACCCAGAAGGCACTCAAGGTATAAAAATACTGTGCGTTTTCCAGAAACAGAACTGGAGCCAGTTTATTTTCCAGTGAAATGGCTGACAGAAATGGCTGTTCAAAACATCAGCAATGCTGCTGCTGCGGTTATGGTATTGATTGTAGGGAGCTTGCATGACAAAACAAAACTGCAAGCACAGGCCAGCCATTTCATGTAATTTGTGTACCTTTCATTGTTTTTAATAGCTCCCCCCAGTACTCTTAGGATCTGTATATTGCACCTTTATTTGTCACAGTCATTTTTTGTTTTTAAAAAATATATGTATAATATTACATAGCTTTTATATGCCCAAAATAACATATATAGCCTAAATACTTTGTTTTCTGCTTTTTATAATAATTAAATAAATAAATAGGGTGAGGCTTTATTTTAAGGAACACCTTTTAATCGATTAACTGTTAACTATTATTTTTTATGTTAATAGTGAGTAAACAAATTGCTTAACCTACTGTATTTCCAAACTAGTATAAAATGTATGCTGAAATATAACACATGATCTACTTTCATAAGCATTAATACAGTACCTTTTTTAAAAAAAGCAAATTTAGCCCCATTTCACCCCAGGTCAAGTTTTTTTTTCGAATGACACCCTTCCTCCAAAGCACAAACACAAACACACAGCATATTTAAACAGCTACTGTCTATGTGTACCATGGGGTTTAATTTCCCATGATCACTCAACTGTAAGAGAAATGCCCAATGATTCCATTAAACTTCACATCAGCGGTTGCAGCTTAAATGCCCTTATTCCTTACCAGCAGAAAATCATATCTGTTCTACTACTGGAGCTGCTGTGCTAAAGATCAGCCTCCCTAGATCCCCCCAGGAGATTATAGCCTCTATCATCTAACTTGCTTTTTTTTTATACTGCCAACGAATTATTAGATTACTTTGCTTTTAAGTGTGATAATAGGCAATTTGCTAAGCCAGGTTTATATACTTCTACAGCATTAATATTTTATGACAAAGACATTTTGTTCCTCTAACAAGACAGGTCATCAAGGCCGCAGCACTAACTGTGGGTGTGCTTTTAAATAATTTTCTGACAGCTATTGTTGCTAACCTTTATAATCAGGCAGTGGATATGAAGTGCAAACAGCTGGCTAATAGTTTTTATATTTATAGATATTTAGAGCAGGGTAGAACAGGCTCATAAAAAATACTTTTTCAGCAATGACTTGCATTCAACTTTGAGTCAATCCACGGGGAATTTGCAAAGAGGTGCAGTCAGCTTAAAGACGAATTATGTTTTGAAAAAAAAACATTTATGAAAATGAATGTCTTGTTGAATAATAATTTAGGTTATTTTCCAAGATGGTTGGCCTAATGGTGACCTTTTTGATTTTGTAGCATTTTTGTATACAGTTGGATACAGTTATTTTAAAATGAGTGTTACTACTATGAAATCACTTTGACTCTTTGGGAATGGGTTGTTTAGATGTTTTAGGGTACAACAATTGAGGAAATGTTACAAAATTGTATACTTGCAATTTCCAGTGTTCCTTCCTTCCAAAAAATTGGATCTAAAAAAAAACTAAAATGATAAATAGTCCAAACATGTTCTTCTGTCAAAAGTGTCAGTCGTTTAAGTAATGTTAGCATTTTATAAAATATTATATTGTGCCATTTTGAGTTCAACTTGAATGTTTAGTATCCATTCAATTTTCTGAGCATAGCCTTTGATGTAGTCAATGCCAAAAAGTTTGACTGCATTATCCTCTTAACATGACTGCCCCATGTCTTCTTCAGAGGTGTTCCGTCAAAATTAATTTAAAAACAGCAAAGAGCGTTTCACGTATACTATCTCTTTTTACTTGAGAACACTAAACCTACATGATAAAGAAAACGATTGTAAACCTGCCTTCACACTCCTTTACCTTGTCAGTGCAGCTTATTCATCAGGCCAGTACGAGTTTATGATGCCAGAGATAGTACATCTTTGAATAGTGCAATAGGATTAAGAGGGTTGATGCTGGATCGCTGTAATAAAAGTGCATACCAGTGGCATTGCTAGCGCGTGGTTAAAGGTTTTTTTACCTTCCATTTAAAATTGTATTTAATATACCTTAAAGGTATATTAAATACGTTGAATGTACATCAGTTGGTAAATAGTTTATCTTCAGTTGCCATGGAGTGCCCTGTACTGTAGAACCATTGTCTAGAGCAGAAAATAAACTGCTACACAGACACCTGTCAAATAACCTCTGTAATGATCATCCCAATGATTCGTCTGACACGTAGCCTACAGGTATTCATCAGCCGATCAATACAGTGAGTTCCTGTTTATCTGCAGTGGCCTCTATAATTAGGCCTGTTTGTCTGTTTTGCATGTGATGAGGGAGCTAGGGTAGAGCTGGTGGAAAGAAACAACTGTCTCCCTGTGGTAAATATATTGACATTAACAGACACAGGCAAAGTCATTAAGGAGCCCAACATGAAAGGAGTAATGAGCAATCTGACTGCTTTGCCAGTGGAATGTAAGCACGTCCCATGGTGCACTGCTACAAAGAGAAAGGTGCAGCTAAAGGTCTGACAGAAGAGAACATTTACAATTAAGTGAATTGATTAACCTTTACAAATGATGTAATGTTATGAGTTTTTTCTTCTTTACTAATTGAAAAATATGCCTTATCGATTTAGCAAATATTTAGGTCAAAATCTGGAGCAGCCAATCAGAAGCATTATACTGTACAATAGATGTTGCTTAATTTGAGACCTGATAATTTACCCACTCATCTTAATTGATACAAGAAAGCAGGAAACCAATCTCTGTATTTACTTTACAATGAAAGACACATTTCTTTATTGCACACCACAATCTGCATAATTACACACCTAGCGACTAATGGATTGTTTTGATGTATGGCTGCCTTGCATCTGCTGTAGTTTTGGTTGGAAAGCCTACTGATTGAATAGACCTTTTTATTACATTCATGTTTTTAATATTATTTTCAGTCAAGAAATCCCATATGTACAGTTATCTGAATGATGTACTGTATGTCAATTTGTTTACTTTATTATCATATGGTAGGCTACCGATATTTAAACCCTTTTACAACATACCAATTTTCGAAGCTAATCATACCGTTTTATAAAAAAGATTGAAAGAATAAAAACTGGACCTGCAAATTGACCTTAAAACCTGCTGACCTGGTCTAAAGGGGTGTTCACACTGGATGCAGAGTGCATGCCACCTGCTTGCGCGCCACGCTGCAGTACTGTTCACACCAAACGCGGCAGGGTAAAGTCAGTGCGCGATCCGACGTTACGTCACGGCTGCAGGTACAGTGGCTTTTGGTTGTCGAGCAATAAACGGTAAATGCCAGCAGGAAAATAAAACTCTTTTGACAAAACTGAAGACACTGACAAAAGACAAAACTGAGGAGTGAAACATTATAAATATTGCTTACGTTATAGTAGCAGGTGCATAATTATTTTCAATGTGGAGTTTAGCAGAAAAAAATATATTATCTCATTTATGTAATTATGTATATTTAATATTCACTCAGTAATCCCATTTGTACACCCACAGACCTCCATGCTGCAGCTTTTTTATTAATATCTCGGTAACTATTAATTGTTGTATCATACAACGCTGGGAAATCTGAAATTAAAGCTAACAGCTTTTTCTCCATTTTATTTTTTTATTTCTTCCTCACAAAGGAACCTCCTACTTTTCCCTGATTGGCTGTTGGTAGGTTACATCACAGTTGAAAATATTTTATCTCTTGCGCGCCGCTCTGCGGTGCCGCGTCCCTCTGCCGCTGCGTGTAACCGCCTTCATTGAAAACCATTGCTTTTGCCGCACAGCAGTGCCACACCGCATCCGGTGTGAACACCCCTTAAGTGTGCAGCACAAGACTAGTCCTCCGCATCTACGCACTTATCAGCTTGTTCGTCATTATCAACATATGATTGTAAAAAAAAAAGCTTAAACTTGATAATGGTAAGATGTGAGCCAAGCCATTCATTTTTTCCTATCTGATTCATGAGACCCTTAAAGTTAATGAATATACAATGAAGAATTTTTAAAACAAATGTAAATTGCATAATATGACATACAATATTATGCATGATTTCCAGTAAAACAATGAATTTGTTATTATTGATGGCTTATTTCTACGACTAGCATGGTGGATATGTTGGAAATAACATGCACTCAGTTGAAAATTAAAAACATGTTAATGCAACACATCTTATTTGTAAGAATGAATTCTGTGAATGTACACCGAAATGTAATCCAGCACTAAGGTAATCTGCAAAAATAATAAAACTTCTAAAAATACAACAAACAAATATTCATGTTAAAAAACTGAGGGCAATAGTTTTGGTATAAAAGTAATGTGTGTACTGTATATATGATTTATATGTGGTTATGGTTCAACAATGTTTGTAATTTAATGAGCTACTTTTTAAGTTGAGTTGGAAAATGGTTTTGCATACGGTGGGGTGTATTAATTGAAAGGCCTATTGAAACGCTCCATGGTTGTGCTGTAACAGAAATACGAGTTTTACAGCTTTCAATAACAAAGGTGGCATACTGTCATATCATGTGCACAATACATTCTATCGCCTTTAAAACACCACTGTTGTAATAAAGCATGGAGCTCTCACAGCATGAGAAATAAATTACAAACAGCAGATGCAGCACAAATTAACATGTACATAGCACTGCAATCCACTGGATGAGTGAAAACGATTAGCAACCCAGCTATTGCATGATTTCGCATTGATAACTCATAAAAGGCTTTCAGCAGCTGTAGGATTTACAACACAGCCTCCAAGAAGAAAGGATGCAATCTGTAAAGGTTTCACCACTGCAATAATTCGTATGAAGCTGAGTGGCTGATAATTGGCAAAAAAGATATGTAATGTATCAATTTTGATTCCTATAGAGATGTCTCAACCTTAAAAATATCTTTACATTTTGTCCACAATACATTCACTATAAGATCAGTTAATGATGTGGGATATCTGTTTGAAGAGGAAGGCCAACATTTCACTCAATACATCCTATTGTTGAGACAGCTCTGAAAATATGCATTTGACCACAGGGATGGGTTACGGTTCTGTTGAAGATCATGCCAGTTTTTATCTTACATCATAATAACCCAGTACATGGATATCACTAAGTACTAGATCTCCAAATCACACATCATTTTCAAATAACTGCAAAGGGAGAAGGTCAGAGCAAGCAGGAGAAAATCATAAAAAAGTAAAAAGATCTGTTAGTTCAAAAACAAATTTGATGTGAGATGTGAGAAGTCGACGTTTGTTGTATGGCAGATGGTAGCCCTTCAAGGAATGTCATAGATGTGGAAGTTCAAACACAAAATGTTTTTGCACATCACAGAGAAACTAACAAGGAAGAGTTGAAAGTTCTTCACAAAGAAGCACACGAAAGAACTGTAACACACAAGAAAGGTTAGCACACCGATCCACCGATCCAACTGAGCTGTTTGAGATAGAAAAAGCAATTAATCAACTGGAAACTGGTGTAGAGCTCCAGGCACTGACAGCTTTCATGCAGGGCAGATCAGACATGAAGGTGAAAGTGGTTTATTGGGGTCAACTGATAAGTTGCCTAATGAGCGTTCAAGAAAAATGAGAACCAGAAGTTTCATATCTCCACCCCCAAAATGTGTAACATTTATAATTGCCATATCAGCCTTTACTGTCAGTTCATGAGCTGTGGGTTGTTGGTCACAAACTAACCATATAGGTCCTTAATGCTTATGTGTGAGGGTGTTTGGGTGGTTCACTGATACACAGGAGTCAGAACAGTGTCTTTGAAATGCTGCACAGGCACACAGGTTTTATTGGTTACAGGTGACGATAACCGGGTACCAGCAATGGTAATCCTGGAGGCCCTCAGGGTTGCTACCAGCAATGGTATCCCCCTGAGGGGCTGTACTTTCAGAAATAATAATCCATAATCAAAGGAGAAATCAAAACAGGAAAAAAAACACTAAACAAAACTACAAAGAAAAGTGCTGCTATATGCAGGGTGTTGCCACCTCCGCTAATCTGCAAGGCATGAGATTAAATGATGTTCTCCTATTCCCTCAATACTTTAATGGTGTTGCCGAGATCTCCCTGAGCTAACACAACTAATGTCCCAGGGACTGTACTTTCCCAGTATGGTTACGTAAACAAAAACAAATACAGCGTCTGTCTTCTTCAGCCGTCTCCGCTGCCTTTTCTATTCTCCACTGCCACCTGCTGCTGTATCAGGAACAGGCAGCCTTTTCTCTGTGGTCTGTACACTTTCATTCTCTTTGTTATTCCAGTTCTCAGGCCAGGGCTTCCGTTGTGTTGTATCCTGCAAGGGCTGACCGAAGGAATAGGAGAACGTCATTTTTATGGGATCAACAGTTCCCCCCAAGACCCGCCCCCCAACCAATCAAAGAGGTCCACGCGTCACACCCTTGTGCAACGTCTTTGTGTCATCGCCATGATTGGCAGGTGGGTCAAACAGGGCTTCTGACCCCCTGCCTGATAGCCAGCACAGACCTCCCCTGTCACAGCTTAAAATTAAGTAATACTGTATAGAGGAAATATAAACAGTACAATTTATGAAGGCCTACACATACTTAAAATGACAGATTATTGCATTGCATGTCAACAAAGATGGCAGGCACCAGATTGCAAAATAAGGTTTTATGCATATCACCTAGTCAGTAACAGTGTTTTGTAGCTTTATGTTCTTTTCCTGGATTCTGAGTGTTAGGACTTCTGCTGTTACCAACGAGATGCTCTTAGAACTCGTATTATTGTACACAGCATGAAGTCTATTTAACAAGTAGCCATCTGCATTGAGCAAACAAATAGCTTCATCCTTATTAGCAACCTTATTAACTTTGCCCTTTATATTTTTAAAACATTGCCATTGACAGTCCTTGCTATGCTTGCAAGAGCACAATCTTTTCTGTGGAGGCATACATTGTAGTCAGGTTGCAAGGCTTTCTAATGTATTTGACCACATGAATGTGGACAATTTAGAAAATTCAGATCCTTGTGTTTATTGGAAACACTTAGTGTAGCGATCCTGGAGGGGTAGCTCCCATAGCACAAAGTGACTAATTCTATGGACGATCGTTCACGTAAAGTAGTTCAGGCATTCGTTTCTGGCTGGTTCAGGGAGGTATCCGTGAACAGATGGGAGTATTCATGGGAGGGGTCCTCGATAGCTGAATCCTTCAGGTTTGCTTTCTGTTATTGGGCAACATTTTTGGTTTCTGTTGTGTGTCTGTGATTAAAGTTCCTGGGTTGAGATGCTCAGTGGCGGGTCTGTGAACACTGATTCATCCTCCTTGGGTGTTGTTAGGCAATGTTTTGTCTTGTACATGAATGACAATTTTGTTGCCTTACTAAATTACATTTAACTTTGAATCTCAGTGACATCTCTTTGTTCATCTTTGATTTGCAACAGACTGTAATTAAAAGCAAAATTTAGTTTCTGTTGCTTCAAGTGCAGTGATTCAGATCCTTATTCTGATCTTTATTCAAGGCTGCATTAAACCAGCAAACATTCACAGCCATCCCTGAATATGACATGTTTTAACTTACCTAGATCTAACAGCCAAAGCAGTTTGAGAGCTCTTAATCAGCAGATAAAGCTGATCTTGCCTGTGTAAATGAATTGCTCTTGCAATACCAAAATAGAATCAGTTGAACAAGCTTCACATTATCTCCTTGTCGATTTCAGTTTGACCTTCTCTGATTACACTGTAATAAATAAAACAAAATCTGTGAATAAAAAATAAAAGGAGTGCTACTGTACAATTCGTGCACTGACAAATTTTAGTAAGTTTAATTATCATTCATATATACAAATGTTATTATATTATTTATGTTTTACCTCATTAATGTACATCATTTATATTTAAAAGTTTCTATAGTACCTTTTAAGGCCAAAACAATCCAAAGTGCTTTACACAAAAGTGAAATCAAATATTACATTGGAATCTGCATAGCTGGTGTTCACTCGATAATGTGTGTTGCAGCTTGCTTGAGAAAAGAAAAAAAAAATCTCTGCAAATACTCTGCTGAAGGTCAAAGAAGAGAAACATATGGAGTTTTAAATGTAATATGCCTGTGGGTAAAATAACTCTGAAATGGCAAGCAGCAAAGTCCTGATTTTCCTTGTTACTTTTTCATAAAACACAGAGTACTGCATACCCAGCCCTGCCAAAACAGTAGCTATTGTAGTCATCACTAGTGACCTGTGTAACCCTACAACTTGGACACACCTGGACACAGAGTGCACAATTTATTGGAAAGTCTGCTGAGAGACAAGGCACCATTCATCTTTCAGAACTTTAAATAGTCTGCAGTGTTGTAATTTGTTGTTACTTTGTTGGTTGATAATATCTCTCTTAAGACAACCGGTCAGATTTCTCCAGGTATTTAGGCGAAAAATTGCAATTCCCACAACAGTTAATGGTACAAATGCCTTACAGCTATATCTGGGCCATTGAATTAAAATGTAGAATAAATAGGATAGGGTGTACACAAGTAAATAATTCTCTCACCTGTGTATCATTCGTGTTATTTATTTTTCAATTCTTGTTTTGTTTTTAAAAAGTTTGACCGCATGGTTCATAGCAATATGAATTTGTATTTTTGCATAATTTTTGCATTATGTTTACAACAAAAATAGAGGTAGCACACTATTATAATAGCGCTACTATTCTTAAACAAAATCCACTTGACCCTGCCCTTTTTTATTTATGACATAAGTTTACAACAAACTTCTGCCAGTGGGTGCCATTTTATGGAAATGAAGAAGGGGCTATGCTAATATTGTGACTGTTACTCACTGAAAGAACTGTACTATGAATTAAACCTGCATGACATTAAAAAGAGTGTTTGCAACAACTTTGTATGATTTTAGAATGATATTACAGATTTTGAATTTTGCTCACCTAATTGTGGCCACCCGGGTTTACAACAGGTCCATTGTATTTGACCATTCTGCTTGTCATACTTGCTTTTTTTCTATCTCTGAGGATGGTTAAATGTAATTATTTCTTAAATGTTTCCCTTAAGAGTTCCTCATAGCAGATTAACCGGATTTGAAATTATTCAGAGATGTCTCTTGTGAAATTTCCAAGAATATGCTTTCAACAACTGTGGGGAAGCAATGTTGTAGCTCTGTGCCATTTCCGTGGTATTAACAAGACATTTGAAATGGAATGACAGAAGATTAGGAAGGGTATTTCTCTCTTAGTAAAATGATTATTCTTCAATTAACTGGCCTACTGTACCCACTCCAAGTGTTCCCTCCAATCTCACCTTGATGGTGTAAAAAGCCCTTGTGGGGAACTAACTAGAAGCATCTTGTAATGGTCTTTAGTAGAGGAAATATTGCTATAAACCACACTGAGCTCAAACTTTTTAAAACTACGTTTCAAAGATGAAAATCCTAAAATAAAAAAAAAAGAATTGGAAACAAAATACTATGAATGATAAGCAGGTGAGAAAATGATTGGATTTTGTGCACCCTATTTGTTCTACCATTGAACATAATACTGTACATACATACTATAAATACATATTTTCAGTCACCTTCACAATGTTACTTGTGGAATTCTTAACTAGATGTCTGTTTTTTCATGGTAACACCTGCTATTGAGGTAGTCTACTTCCTGCTGAGAAAATTATCCTGTGAAATAATGTAGTAACTGTTGATCTTTGGCATTCTGGGGATGTAAAATTACACTCCTCTCTTCAAATGAGACACTCACACTCTCATACTTTTCCATGTAAGCTTCCAGCAGCCATTGTCATTTTAGAGTCATTTATCTGCAGTGCCAACATTATTTCAAACTAGCTTTAAAAGGAAAACTGCAAATCTTTTTATATCTATTGTGCACTTTTGTACAAATTGTCATCAAATCTGTAAAATGACCCAGAAGTTACGCATAAAAGAAAATGGCCTCACCGGAAGGTCTTCAAAGAGCACCTAAAAAGATAATAATTAAATAGCAACGGTATTGCTTCATTTTTCTGCCACCTATACATGAAACCTCAGATGCAGACAAGGAGAAGGTGACACAGTTACAGTTCCAAAGGTCTTTGTATCAAGCTCTCTATTTGGTATTTAGAATTTTTTTATGACAGATTTTTTACATGTAATCTGCTCTGTAGAGCGAAATCTGAGCGCTTGTCACTTGACCAGAAGAAAGCCTCTCGTCAGATTTACCAGTAGATCGCTGTGAACTGATAAAAAAAGAAAGCTCCAGTACACATTACCTCACTGAGTAATCTAGATGGCTGATCAAACTGTAATTTTAAATAAAGCACATACTGTACTATATCTACTCCTGAACACATCAATCAGTCAATCAATATTTACCACCATCACAAAGCGCTTTACAAGATAGTGAGGAACAATGCATAATACATTAAATAGAGTGAAATACAGGGCATAGTTCATTAAATACAAACAGTAATAAACAATGCAAATGCATTAAATACAGGCATATTACATTAAATAAAAGGCTAGGATGTGAATTCTAAACATTGTGGATGCGTGTGTCATACAGAATCAAACAAATAAGATAAAGTGAAAAACCTGAAATAGCAAGGATGGCAACACAGATGGAATGCGTACTCAGTGACATTTACTGTAGATTTTAATTACAGGAACCATATTACAGTTTTGAAACTTTGTGTGTATGTAATGAATGATAACGCAAACTAATCAATCTACATTAAAATACTAAATTGCAGCCATCTACTGTACAGTAGAGGCAGATTGGCGGGCACGTTTCTCTGCTCATATTACTTAAGTAGGTTAGGGAATATCAATTAATATGCTTTGTATTAAGTGATATGGAATGGATCCAGCTTTCTTGAATTGAATTCTAGCTTACTAAATTGGCAGGAGCAAGTCTCATTACCTTCTTGCGGCGTCTAGCTGTTAACACATTGTGCATGACCCCTGGGGACAAGACCATGGCATTTCAGTTATGCTGGCAAAAATAAAGTGTTGTAGAATAATGTAGACATTACAAGGTAAGTCTTGCACTCGTCATTTAGGGGAAATCTAAAATGGGAAAACAAAGATCAGATTAACTATTCAAGGTAGAAAATGGACATATTATGGCTAACAGAGTGACAGATTAGCGACATAAATGGATTGTGGTTTATGAAGTACATTGATACCTGTCATCATTATACTGTATTATTGAAAAAGGATGAAGGCCAAAATTAACTTCATGACAATTATTAAATGTAACATAAGAATGCAAAACCTTGAGCAATATCTGAGATTCTTGTACTATGGACAAATAAAAAGCATATATAATAGCAATGGAAATAAGGTAACCGTAACATTATATTCCCTCAGCAAGGTTAATTGATTCAGTGCATGTCCAGTATGTAATTGTGTTTGACATATTCCTCTTTATTTTTCCCTGGATTTATACCCAGTTAAGAACATCCTGATTAGATTCACAATTTCTAATTTTGTAATGTGACTTCAAATGACGACCATTAATGGCCCTGAAGAATGTAAACAATTGACATATTCTCTTCTGGAATGGTGTGTAGGGGGATATTTAATTAAAATGACTTACATTGCAAAATATGTGTCTTTTCTTTTTTTTTGTAAATAATTTGTAACCTCTTACATAACTGGACCAGGGTGACTTTTGGAGAATCAACATTTAAGAGACAAATTCCAAAGTCTGAACAAATTATTATTTTTTTCTTTATTACAGCCACCATTAAACTGATTTCAAATTTCTATCACTGAAGATACTTTGCAACACTAGTACACTTCATGTCTAAAGCTGCAAGATGAAATATATTAAACTATGCATTTCAAGAACAGGATTTTAATTAACCATCAGTGAGACATTAAAAGATGAAAATTCAAAGCAGATATATGCTGATATAAGAGTTTATATATATATATATATATATATATATATATATATATATATATATATATATATATATATATATTAGCTCAAAGAGCCAGCTGCCCAACATTTCGATATGTTGTACATATCTTTCTCAAGGGAGCCTGTGTTTGAATCAAAACATTGGAGGTATTTATAGGTTTTTGACAGCATGACAACTACTTGTTATTGTTTACATTTAAATCCATGATTTATTCTTACATATATATATATATTATGCTGTGGTTTATTTAGACCCATAATTAGAAATATTGGGACAGATTTATCAAGATCTGTACACCAAGGTCCATATAGCACATTTGTTTGTAAAAGGAAAATAACTTTCACAAATAGTAACTAATAATCTAAAAGGCACACTATGGAGTCCTTACTTTGTTAATTGTTTTGCACACTGGTGAGCGAGATAACTTCCTTGCTGACAAAATAAGCAGTGACACTTTTAAATAGAAAGATCTTTGAGCACCCTGTGACACGTTCTAACTAGCGGGGGCAATTAATATGTAATTATGTATAAAATAATACATCACATGCAATTGAACCCAACAGCAATGCAGGATACACAGCACACTTTCTCATATTAACCCTTAACCCTGACATTAATTCATCATGAACACGGTACTTATGTTTTTGAGAATCTATTAGTCCTGCATAAACTCAGCATGTTCATGTACAAATAATTATTTATAACCACTGCAGGTCAGGGTTGACAGATGGTTTTACCTGGTTGACCTTTCCACAGTGACAGACTACAAGTAATATGGAAATGGTATATACCATAAAGCACTGTTGTGTGGACTCCAGAATAATCCAGGGACCAAGGGTATACTAGGAGAATATGCCCCACACTAGGTCAAATCCAACCAGATAAAAGGTACTAATAAAGTGGCCATGCAGTCTACTGCATGTCAGTCCTACTCTTTTTTGAAGTTGTGTGACATTAGGACAAAGTGAAAGGAATACATCACATTCAAGCACAGGCTAGTTTAAAACGAATTGGAAGCATTTTATATAAGCATCATATTTAAAACTATAGAGCTGCCATTTAAAATAACCTTCAGCTTTCATTGATATGTGAAAGTAATGGCAAGCCATGTCCATTGTACTGTGGTTTTTGTTCTGTTGAGCAATTAGTGGACATAATCCCAAAGTGGTTGCAATAACAATGCAGAGTGAAAGGTAACACATAGAAGAACATGTGAAGGGGCTATACCTTTAAGCTATATCATATTTTAAAAAATCCCTCCAACATTCATATTCAGCATTATTAACTTTTCTTCTGCAAACACTTTAATTAAGGCTTTAAGAGATTGTCTTCTCATTTGAGTTACCTATTCGAATAAGAATAGGTCAACAAGAGTAACACATTATGCTGTGAACATACAACTTTTCAAATAATGGTAGTAATTAAATACACAAGCAAGACTCCATGAAGGCAAACATTAGCATTAAAACAAAACCTGTGTACACTCTCAGGAAGTTTATTATTACTAATTATTTTATTGGTTAGCAGAAGTCAAACCATGGAGGCATTTCAGCAATGCACAGGTTGGAACTCACTAGGAAAATAACCTGGGAATTGCATTACCTTTTTTTCCAGGTAGGGTAGCAGTAAGGTACATCTATCACATTTTGTGGATTCCCCTTTTTATTATCATTCTCCTCCACTGTTAAGATGGCAGTATTTTAATTACAGGTAAGTTCTACTGAAGTGAGTAGGCACATCTTCATCCCACAAGTAAACAGGTAAGGTACACTTGTTCATAATGAAAATGTGTTTTACTGGGAAGTTATTGCTCTTTATGAATTTTATCTTAATCTAATACCTTTTTTTTATTGTATTTTTGAACTGTTTGGTAGTATCAAAGCCATCATTAATGCAGGCCATTATGAGGACCTCAATTGCTAGGTCACGGTTTCCTTGTCAGTCATCTGTTACATGCTACAGTTAGCCACAGAGGTTTATCTGTTGAGTCACGTGTAGGATCAAAATATGTAATTTGAAGTGTAAAGGGAAATGCTACAAATAAGGTATACTATAAAAGAACAATCATTGTTGTCAGTTTGACCTTCTGCTGAATAATGACATTCCAAATCCATACCGTAATCCAGATGTAAAATGTAAGTGGTTGTGATGTGATAATAGTCTATCTTTATATCGAAATGCTTTCCAATGGGGTATATTTACAAAATATAATTGTAAAGTACTAGTCTGGAAGTAAATAAATATAATTAGATTTGTATTTAATTATTCATTCTTTTAGCTGCAGGGTGGCCTTACAGGTCAAAGGTTGCATTTTCTATATCTTGCTGTGTAAGTAAGTAATCAATAACCAAGCTTGGGAACATAATAAAAAAAGAGTTAGGTCATCATTATGAAAATGAATACAGCCATGTAACCACTATAAACTGTTATTCTTTAGAAGATGGTTATGTTCCAATAGTACAGCAGCCTTCCAAATCAGTTCCATCAGCGTTCATAATTATTTTAGCATCTTTTGCATTAGTTATAAGACCTAGACTGAATAATAAAAAAAACAGCTCTAAGTACTTTTTTTACCATAAATATTTTTTTTTTTTATTGGACGCTTTCATGGTCTTACAGCAATTAATACCATAACCAACATTTCAAAATTATATATTTATTTTGGAAGAGTTATAATAGCCATCTATTTTCTAGCTCAAAGGCTTTTGTGTGTAGCAAAAATATTTTGTGGTTCTATTTCCTAAGGCTCAAAACACCTCCCCTGTGCTTATTAGGTTTAGCAGAACATGCACTAAACAGTATTCTTTTTCAATCTCTTTTACATTACAGAAAGCCTCTGGTTGATCTTTGCGTGCATTGCAGCTTGTCTCTGCCATGCTTCCAGGCAACAGTAACCTCTCATCATAATTACACAACCTCCTGTAGAAACACGGGCAGAATCCCACAGCTCCATCAACTCAGGAATCTATTCCAATCAGCTGCTGATGGGTTTGACAGGCCATCTGTAGCCAAGTGAGAAAGTGAGAGAGAGAGAGGGGGAGAAAGAGCGAGGCAAGCCATAGATTGCAGAGAGGCTTTCAGAGTCATTCTCTTCTCAATGTTTTACTTGCACAGTCCTGTTGCATAGTTTAGCTGTGTTTGCATATGGCGAGGTAGTAAGTAATACTGGAATCAGTAATTAGCAAATGTGACAAATGTCGACCTGATTTCTGTAGTGAAAAAACTCACACGTGAGATAACTGGCAAACTTAAATCAGCCATGATAGCACTAAACATTCAGCACCATCCACTCATGCGTCTACAACTCCCCCATGCTGTTTGTACTTACAGTGTGGGAGATTGTGCATTTCACAAATGCATTACCAGATACAAAGCTTTTCAGATGTCCTTGTCTAGTATATTGCACCAGTTACAATTAGGGACTATTAGATTAAAATCATGTGGCTTTTGTCACTCATGTGACCCACATACACAAACCAAGTGGGTGGTATTAGGTAATGCAAATAAGAATTTCAGTATGATGTCAGTTGCAATTAAAATAGATAAACATAGAATTGAGATTGGTCGGGCCTGATAGAACTACATATTCAACTTGGGTATTAACAAGTGACTCATTTAATTCCTTTTTTTGTATCTGTTAATTTTTTTTTTTTTTTAAATAGACCAATCATGGTCAATTATTTTGGTCACAATTCTGTTAAATAATATCTGAAGACTAACAAAACGGCCTTTACACTACTTTGTTATATTAATGCCTTAACTTAACAAGTATTCAAATACATTTTTCCTAACGCTCATTATGTATTAGTTATGGCCTATCTGTTGAACTGCAGCTTTGGTAACTACAGTAAAGTGATTTGTTGTAATAGAGAGCTGCATTGTTATACTAAGCTGATTAAACTGGACATTTGTTCCAGTTTTTTTCTTAGTAATGAAAATATCTTCAAAAAATTAAACGGCTTCCTCGGATTGATTCTGGGGGAAAAGTTCTTTGTTAAAAACTAATTTGGCAACAATGGAGACTCAAATGCTTATTTTTCCTGAACACCAGAACTGTAGGATGTTCCTTATCTTTCAACAGCTCAGCTGGCTCAGCACCTTAACAGAGAGGTTTAAATTAGGAAACAAGTGACCCTAATCCTCTCGGCCTATTTTGCCTTTGGCTAAGATATAATAAATGCAGGAAAGTATGTGTTAAACTGGGAGCTATACAGAACACAGTACGAAAAGGAAATATAGTCTTGGAAATGAGCAACTCAAATAACAAAGTTAATACTAAGAAAATAAAGTGTCCATTTTGTATTATGAAATAATTATGTTGTGCCTGTTGATTGGTGTATGCTATTTATCATATTGCGACTGCAAAATAATTACAAAGCAATGCTACTTCTAGGGAAGACTATGAAAATACTATTATATACCAATAATTTGTTCATTAGGTTATGTATTCTGCGAGGATATTTTTTACAGTGTTTTTCACCTTAACTACAAATATAGTGCACTAATCACGAATGTATTTCCTGAACATGTTTAAACTGTGTCACAATACAACTGGTTTAAAATATGACAGTGGTAGCAGTAAATTCATTCAACTGTTCCCAACAATCTTATCTCTAAAAAGTACAGAATTGTTGACACCCTTAATTTGTTTGATTAAGAGAGGAAATACCATTTAAACCGACTTGGCTCTGAAGTGACACTGTTAGTAAATTTTATCAGTTGTCAAATACATTACTGCAAGAAGGTACAATGCTTCACCCTTGGGGCAAAGATGGCAGACACACTTCTCACATGTCAAGATTCCCAGTTTTTCAATCCTGTAGATACACGAATTGCAGGTCTAATACTCAAACATGGCATTTATAAAACCAGTTGTGCAGAGCATTTCAAACAACCAAGAAAAAGAACATGAGACTCCTTCTCATATTATTTAGTACAAACACACAATTATTTTTTGTTACCTTTTTATTGCAAGTTGTTTTCATAGGTACATATTCAAAAATAAAGAAATACATTTGCCAGCAGACACACTATCGGAAACCATGAATATATAGAGCCTATGTTGTTCTATCAACTTGAGGGGCAAAAATAATTCCTGTTTTATCATTATTATTAATGTGTAATTCCTCATATGGCCACTTGTGTCACTCTTGCACAACAGTACACCCGAAGTAGCTGTTGCTATTGATGGTTTCATGATGTTGACTGTAAATGGTTAGAAATGACAGAAAACGAGTCCTTTGAAAAAAAAAAATCTTGCCATTTCCATAACGCTATCAGGATTAGAGACAGATTACTGTGCCCCAAACACATTTAATATACAGTTATTTTACTACAAAGAAACTAATATTCACTATATATATATATATATATATATATATATATATATATATATATATATATATATATATATATATATATATATATATTGCTGGATTATGGAACACATTTTTGGTACAACACACACATACACACATTATATATATATATATATATATATATATATATATATATATATATATATATATATATAATCCAGCAAAAAATATTATTATTAGTTACTTTGCAGTAAAATTATGTTATGTTAATTGTGTTTTAAGGTCCAGCAATCTGTCGCTAATCCCAATGCTGTTATGGAAACGGCATGAAAAAAAAAACACTTTTTGTTTTAAGTACTCAGATGGCTTAGGGTTGGGAACATTTTACATGTCTTGTTCTGTGGTTTCTTATTCTTGGACATTACTGTAATTCCTTACTAAAACACATGTTTTTTTTTTTTTTTTGTATTTAAAGAGAGTAAAACCGGCTGCCTCATTAAAATTGCATGGCCTCTACTTTGGACTGATTTATGTGTGGGATACATGGCTTACAAAAAAGAATCTCTGCAGCTGCCCCTAAAGCACGGCAACTCTGTGGATGCTCCTGATTGGCTGCCTTAAACCCCATTGAGTTTATTGTGATTGCTGAACAGGGTTTATTTTCTCCCCAGCTTGTAACCTGACGCTGAGTGCCACCACAGGTCATTGTTGGAGTGTGACAAACAAAAGACTGGAGGCACACAAGAGGTCAGGGTGTTGGAGGGTCAGCTGCAAGGAACTTAGCCACCCCACCCCCCTGCCTTCATACTTACTAAGCCTGAACAGTCTCACAGTGTTGCTGGAAAAAAAGCCCACAGCCTCACACTTCCAGAGCTTCATAGATGGTTGTCAAGTCATGATGAAAAATCCTCCTTGTGACCTCTGACGCCTCATTACAGCTTCAATCCATTATTTTTTTCAAGAATCTCAAGAGGCAGCCCGTGAAAGTACTTTTAAACTGGCCTCTTTCAGAGAAAGACTATGGGTGAAGGTATAGGTTTATTGTGGGAAAAAAGTGAAAGGGCTGTTCAATGGATATTTCCACTAACTGCGATGTCACAGTGTGACTCCACCAGAACCACAAACCAAAGTGAAATGAACACAGCTTTAATTAGAGATCCAGCAAATGATTTTGGCACAATTGGGAATAACATAAAATTCATTTTTTATGTGAATTAACTGGGAGTATAGGTTCAAGCAGTATTTTTATATATATATACACAGTAGTTTGCACAACTATAATCTGTAATTAACTCTTGAGATAGTGGTATTTTTTATAATGATATATAGAATGTAGTGTAGGAGAAAACTGCCACAACTTATCCTATGTTGGAAACATTTTGAATTCTTGCAATTCTAAGCAAAAACAAACTGCTTTTATATAGTTCTAGTTAGTTCGCTGTTCCTGACACATGGTGTAACAAAAAAAAAAACTTCTGTTTGCTTTCTTTAAAACAGTTTTGCAAACATTAATGTACCAATCAAATTTAGATAAATAAAACAATATTCCTTATCTGATACGTACTTGTAGACTGTCATACTATTTGTTAAGATGTAGAACAGACTGCAATTATCACGCTTAAATTGCTCAAAGTTATACAGAGAAGCGGTTAAACGTTAAATTAGTACTTTAAAATGTTTTACACAGTTTGGAGAAAAGTTATGGTTAACCTGCCTTACTTTCTAAATCAGTTACAGGATAAAGTTAATTTAAAACACATACAGTGCCACAGTCATGGAAGGTTATAATGCATAATACTGGAACTACCGGCCGTACATATACACCTGGAGCTACCGGAGCTGTCTTTTTAACCCTTATATAAAAATTTGTGTAAAACTAATGTGTCACACGCTAGAAAACTGTTCTGTGTTATTGTTTGTTTGCCTTCAGGATTATGTTTGTGACTCTGTTTTTGCAGCCTGCTTGGTACACGTGAGGGACACCTGTTACAGCACGAGACTTGGGGGTGGTGTTGGAAGGGGTTATGATTGGTTACATTGATTAAAATGTTGCAAGTTTATACAAATTCTGGGCTATAAAATGAGGTGCTTTTAGCAGCTTTTGAGATGCGGTGGGAGCTTACGACACTGTGAAACAGTAGAGAATTAAAGTGCCCGCGATTTGTTTGTTTGACTGTTTTATTTTATACAAGTGTTTTCTGTTTACCTGTCTTTTATTTTGTGCCTGGGTTCGACTCTGTTGGCTATTCAACGGTATTTTCAGTCTCCAATATTGCAATAACTGGTTTACTACACTATTATTCTGTAACTTTTATTTTTGTTTTTCAAAATAATGGAATACTATAGTTTGGAAAACTGTTTGGAATTTCCTTCCTGGATTTTAATGTTCAGAAAAAAACAGTAACAACTTAACAACCATCATTATAGTTTCAAATAAGTTATATAGTACTTGGGCTGAGCTTGTAACTAAAGCCATACATAGTCCCCCAGGAGTTAGGCCTTAGATGTATTAATATTGCATGCAATTGAAACGATTTATACCTCAAAAAGCTGTTCTCAAAAATATGAAAACATTCCAGTAAATATAAACTGTAATGTAAATTTGCTTCTATGGCTTTTGTAAAGATGTATGCTAAATAAACCTAGTGTATGCCCTACTGTATAATTTAGGAAAGATTTTATCAAAAAGCTTGCAGTAAAACTTTAAAAGTCTGTATTTTTGCAGTAATTGTATAGTGTACAATGAATTATTTATTTATTTATTTCATAGCAGACACCCTTATCCAGGGCGACTTACAAGATATCACATTATTTCACATACAATTACCCATTTATACAGCTGGGTTTTTACTGGAGCAATCTAGGTAAAGTACCTTGCTCAAGGGTACAGCAGCAGTGTCCCCCACCTGGGATTGAACCCACAAGCCTCCGATCAAGAGTCCAGAGCCCTAACCACTACTCCACACTGCTGCCCATTACCTCCCATTTATTTATTTTTAGGTGCTTTACGGTTACAATGAGACCATTTTAGGCTTCCATTACAGTGTGTTCTATGAGGGAGTTTATATAACTTGTGGGGTCATATTTTGTGGTATTCTTAGTTTATTACAACTCTTAATGAAAAATTCAAGCTTCAAGATTCACTTTGTTGAATTTGTTTCATAATGAAGGGGGCTTTGCTGTTTATGCTTTTAGTTTTTTGAAGAGGCTCATAATAAGATTCTTTACTTTTTCCTATATAAAAAATATATAAATTAACAAAATACTGTACAACTGGACATGTTTTCTTTTTTTTTTTTTTTTTTTTTTAAATTTAGTCGTCGCCAATTATTTTACCCCGATTTTCACCCCAATTTAGCATGCCCAATTATTATCTGTATCCCCGGCTCACCGCTCGCAACCCCCCCGCCGACTCGGGAAACGGAGGCTGGAACACGCGTCCTCCGAAACGTGCTCCTGCCAAGCCGTCATTTTTCGCACTGCAGATCCACAGCAATGCCACCAGACCTATAGTGCCGGAGGACAACACAGATCTGGCGGCTCCGCTGCAGAGCCACAGGCGCCCTATCGGCCACAGGGGTCGCTGATGCGCGGTGAGCCGTGGATTCCCCTGCCGACCTAAGCCCTCCCTACCCGGGCAGCGCTCAGCCAATTGTGCGCCGCCCCCTAGGAACTCCCGGTCACGGTCAGCTGTGACATAGCCTGGATTCGAACCTGCGATCTCCAGGCTATAGGGCACATCCTGCACTCAGCGCGGAGCGCCTTTACTGGATGCGCCACTCGGGAGCCCTCACTGGACATGTTTTCTTACAGGATAAGAAACATCCAAGTTCCACCCCACAATATTTACACACATAAAAAGGACATGACACAATCTCACAATTTTATGAATCAAACAATCGTATTATTGCAGAAATATGCTGCTCAAACATGAGTTTATTTGAATGATTCCAAAGAACTAGGAACATGATAAAAAAGATCTAGTTTTTATAGCTTCCAGCATTCTTCTTGAAAAGGAAATCGAGGGATGTTTGTGTAGGACCTGGACTTGCTCTGACAAATAAAAGAGAATTGAACCTTCACTTATTATTAGGCCTGCACAAGCTTTTAAGTGCTTGACCTGTCAAATTTGACACACAAACCCACTATACAATTTTCTAACAAGCACATTTTAAGTTTAAAAGACTATAGAGATTCAAGCTATAAACTATGCTTTTTAACATAGCTGACCCCAGACTGATTCATTTTCCCACTATTCACCCTAAAAAGTTAAAAATCAGTTTTATGGACATATGATATTATTATTATTATTATTATTATTATTATTTATTTATTTATTTATTTATTTATTTATTTCTTAGCAGACACGCTTATCCAGGGCGACTTACAATCGTAAGCAAATACATTTCAAGTATCACAGTACAAGTAATAATACAATTAAGAGCAAGATAAATACATGTAAATTTAAATACATGTAAAATACATGTAATTTAAAAGTCAAATAATTATGAAACCAATGTAAATACATCATTTTATAAATTATGCCTCAGTGGAAAAAAATGATTCACACTTTGCAGGAAAAATATTTTATATACTTCCCATGTCTAATTTGATATTCTCACACTGCAGTGCATATGTAAAACACACATCAAAAATGAACCTGACTTGTGAACCTTATTCAAGCTGCCAGTCATATTTTCATATTTTCTTCTAGTAAACCAGGAACACTCTGGACTACAGATTGGTTGCAAACAGAACGGTACCTGTATCTTTATTTATGTTTACACAAAACTAATGTAGTGGATGGGACTGTGGGAACTAGACAGTGTGAATTGCCGGCATTATAAATACCGGCTCTGCATAGGTGCAGCAATTATTGATTTTGGTTTTTGTTATTTTGTTTTCTATAATAAAGATTTTGCTCAAAGAGTGCAATCAAATTCCATTCTTTTGTCTTGTCATTTATTGGAGAGGGGCTCTGTGTGGGGTACTCAAATATTGCTGGGATATAGAGAATGTTATTTGAGGTTCTATTTCTTGTTAAACTATAGATGGCGTTGTTTGGATAGCGACCTGGGTAGTTAAGTAGAGGAGATCGTGGCCGCCACACAAAGCAAAAAAAAAAAAAAAAAAAACCTAGTTACACTTTGGACTTCTACTTTCTAACTATAAACTGGATGGCTAAGCCGTTTACCAGTACCAAACACATATACTCTTCAAGTATCAATCAATCAATCAATCAATCTTTATTTTATATAGCGCCTTTCATAGTGGACCACCATCACAAAGCGCTTTACAAGTGAGGAACAATGCATAATACATTAAATACAGCGAAATACAGGGCATAGTACATTAAATACAAACAGTAAAAAAAAAAAAAAAAATATATATATATATATATATATATACACATACACACAGTACCTTTCATACGGTTCCCCACAGGCCTTAGCCTTCACACAGACACTGACACGGCTTACAGACCTGCTTAAATACACCTGCCTTATTATCAGGTGTGCCTAACTACCTTAATAAAACATTCAACACTTAATCAATTAAACAATTATATTGTGGCTTGTGGCTGTGCAAAGCAGCCACAAAACACACATTCCACACAGTGCAGGACCTCTGCCCTGTCACAATACACAAGGTATGAATGTCCAGTATGCTGCTATAGGGCAAGTAAAAACTGTCAACAGTTACAGTATATTCAATGTGAAATAACATTATATATAGTTTACAGATTACATTGGTTTTAGAGATATCAAGGCTGATTTAGTCTAAATTCAAATACGTAACCTTCATGATGTTTTCTATGAAGTGATATTTTCTATGTTTTCGAAACTGCCAAAATGATGACTGCTTTATATGCGTCGCCAAGCAAAGTTAGCTATAAATGCCTGTAACATGTGGTCTCATGCTTGCATATTTTAAAATACTTCTCAGCTATACTTTTCATACACAAGTAAGACTACAAGTTTGCTAAACTACATGTTGCTTTTTATTGTACAGGCTTTTCCAGAATAATTACACCTCATTTTGCTATTGCCTGATACAGAAGTTCCCGATGGTATACTATACGTACGACACTCAGAACTAGCTTACATTTCCAGTTTATCTTGCGACAAGCAGATGAATCTGATGAAGAAAAATTAAGGTGGGAGATCATTCTATCTTTCAAGTTCACTACATTTCAGTCTCAAATTTGAGATACGTCAACACAAGCTTATTTGCTGAAATGTATTAAAAGCTTGTTAGAGAATGTTGGTATGTACCGGTATTAGAATTTAAAGCACAAACTATTTGATTGTAATATTCAATTGACCCTACCTATTGATGGTATTGTCAAACTAATAACAATGTAATTCTGAACATTTTGAAATTGGCCACTGAAACTTGGGTGCAGTTCCCCATACCAGGAAAATGCATTTAATGCATTTAGAATTGATATTCGTTTGTTACAATCAGATGATTCACGGTATTCAATTGTATCTGTACTATACTTGGTTTGGTAAGCCCAGAAATATTGACTACCATACTGTCCACTGACGAGTTTTAAACTTTGATTGCAGAGGACATAATAGAAGATTGGGTACTGCAAGAAAAGGCTGGATAACACTTATATGCTCTCAGATTTATTTTTCATGGGCAAGGACAAATGAGTCACATTTTTGCAGCTCAGAGCCGATATAAGAACAATAGTTGCAGCACTGTTGCATAACACTGAGTTCAATTAGCTCGTCAATTAGACATGGATAACAGCACTCAGATTGTAAGGTTGCCTCGAAGTTGGTTTTCTTCGTTTGAATTTGCCTAAGTTTCCTGGACTTGTTATAGCCACATGCTGTTATTCTAATCTTAAGAACCATGTCAATATTATTAATGAAAACGTTCTCCCCTGTGTTCTCTTTTTAAATCACAAAGTACTCGGTAAGAATTCACAGCAGTCAGCTTCCATTTCAATTCAATTGAGTCTTGCTTACAATGACTGGAAATAATCATGCTTGAGGTGACTGGTGTCAGTGAGTGAAATGTATATCACCTGCTTAATGAGAAAGCATTATAAACTGATGCAAGACCATTTTCTTCAGTCATGCAGTGGTAGTTTGTTAAGCAGTGTACTAAGGGGGAAAAAAAAAATGTTTAGTTTAGTTCTGGAAAGTTCCGGAAACAGATTACTGTAAACTGTTACATTTACCCTGCATTCACTGTGATCCTATCATTTCTTACTGTTCATTCGATGGAAATAACCTCCTTACAAATTATATAATGTCAACATAAAGGTGGTTCTACACTGGAGGCGAGCGACGCAAGCGTCTGGAGCAAATTTTGTATCTACATCAAAGGCGAACGTTTTAAGTCCAGAAACGTTCACGTGACGCTATCCATATATGTTTCCCATATTTTGTATTGACAGCTAGTACAAACCTGGACTGACAGACGCAGTGCTGCTGAAATACTTCTACTGCACCAAAGAAGACAAAGAAGGCTTTGGTTAATAAAAAAACAAAAAGAGCAGGGGACTATTATCACCTAGTGAATGAGTTGCTCCTGGACAGTCAGCGGTTCAAGACATACTTCTGTTTGGATTCTGAGCAAATGGAGCATTTGCTCAGTCTAGTGGGAGCTGATATCACGAAAAGAACCAACAACCAACATTCAAAGTGAAACAGAGGCTGGCTGTCACATTAAGGTAAGCATTTTACAAATGTTATTTAATTTCATGAATTAAATTTGTTTGGTGGTGACAAGTCTACAGCAATCTATGCTCAAAATGATAAATCATGAAATTAAGAAGGAATAAATTAAGAAAGATAACAAGGCAGAAATTATTTTCCACAAAATGTTTTATTTATCAATCTACACATCTTTAACGCACACATACACTAAATAAATAAATAAATATGAAAATTGTAAGTTTAACAAATGCTTCTTATATATAGAAACAGTTAAAGATCTTAAGCTGCTGCAGGTGTGGCTTATCCTGGAACTGGGGTTGGAAATAGGGTTGAATCTGAGGCTGGATGTGGTTTTGTGGCTGATGGGTTGAGAACTGATATGGCTGGTTCTGATGAGGTGCTGTGACTGCTGTTGTTGTTGCTCTTCCTCTCAGGTTCTCCAGGTCTTCAAATCACTCTTAAAATGCAAATTCGAACCAGCATCTGATTGCGTGGATTGAGTCTGTGCAGAGGTGGCCCTAAACTCAGAAGGAAGTGGTCGATGTCATCACAGACAGGTGCAGGTGCTGCTGGTGTTGGCTGCTGTAATATTTTGAGCAGTTTAGTGTCGACTTCATCCATACCTTTTTGGGGCCGTCCTCTTTTTTGAGTTGGTCGTGCGGTTGGCCGTGAAGTCGAAGTGCTATCATCATCACTGCCCCCCTCCTCACCCTCTTGCTCTTGTCCCCCTTCCTCTGGTTGCTGATCCTCCAGATAGGAGCCGGAGCTCCCATTATCTTCCACATAATCAATGTTGCTTCTGAAACTAAAATATACAAAAGAAAATCAAGGATAGTAATTATGGCTTGTGTCTGTCTGTGTTTTTCCCAGAATAGTTTCCTCTCCTTTAAGAATTCCATTGATATCTGTTAAGCCATGCGTGTATCTCAATTGCAACTGAGAAACGTGCTAATAGTAAAATTGTTTTAATTTATGTGGTTTTGCTGTTAAACAACTAAATACAAACGAGAGCACAACATTTTAATCAAAAAAGATTCTCGTTGTCTCCCAAACTAAAGTGTTCATTCACAAAAAAGTAATGTGATGACAATATAAATGTTTTTTTTTTTTTTTTTCAGGTTCTAGGCTACAGGGGATTCATACTGAAGCCTAGCCTGCAGCTACCTCCTAGGGATACAGGGAGGTTCTGTGATTATTAAAGAAACATGTCAAGCAATTGTGAAGTTGCTTATTAATATATACCTGCCGAAACCAACAAAAGCTGATTGGAAAATTATCGGCAAACGGTTTGGTGAGCGCTGGAGCTTCACCAACTGTATTGGTGCAATTGATGGGAAGCACATCACCATACAAGCACCATTCAACAGGGGCATACAGTTCTTCAATTACAAGGGGGCTTTCTCCATCCTACTCATGGCACTTGGAGAACAGGTTCTGTGTCATACAGGTGGGAGATTTTGGAAGAACCAGTGACGCTGGCGTTTATTCAAAATCTGCACTAGGGAGAGGGATGGAGGTCAAGACGATGGATGTGCCATCTGACAGCTATCTACCAGGTGCGCAAACCTTGGCAAAATGCCATATGTCATAGTGGGGGATGCAGCATTCTCTCTGAAGACATATTTGTCAAGGGCTCATAGGATGCTGAAAATGCCTTTGCATACATGCTGCCGGTGGCGCATATTCCATCAGAGGATTAACATGCTACCACAGAAAGTGGACACAGTTATTGAGGTAGCGTGCCAGGTAAGATGAATCAAGCACGGCTGGATGAGCCAGAAGAGAACCGGTATGGCAATCTGCAATCTGTATCACACCTGGGAGGAAACTGGGCATCACAGGAAGCTTTTGCTGTGTGAGATTTTTTTTGTGCCTATTTCCAAAGTGAACAAGGTAGTGTGCCCGGGTAAGATGTCATGATAAATGCCACTAATTAAAATTGTCACAGTTCCACCATATATAGTGTGTATAAAAAGGCTAGGTTTGCATTCCGGCTACAAAAATACATTTTTAATAAAAATGACATTGTTATTAATGCACTTCCTGAATCAATATCTCGTCTTCCATGTTTATCGCATATTTGTGTTATGACCTGTGTCAAGTTTACTGATTTTACTGATATTACTGAAATTGTTTCTGATTGGTCCATTTCACTTTAGACCATTCTGATTGGTCCATTTCACTGTAGTTACCTGCAATGCGTGGGAAAAATCGAACACACTATTCCTGTGGAGTCGCTCACTTCACCCAGACTTGCCGCTTGCGTCGCTCGCGGGTGGTGTAGACTAGAGAGTGACATGAAGACGGGACTCCCGCGGTACACAAAAAAATGGTGTTAAATTTTGTGGGATGGGATGGCACAGGAGTGAAGTTCACGGGAACGGGCAGGACCGGGAAATAAAAAACAAAAACCTCACAGGACGGGCAAGAACGGGATTTATGCTTCCGAGAATGGGAAGGAATGGGAAGAGCCTATGACATGGAACTTGACTGTTACCATAAACATACAAAATAATATTAACAGATCTCACTTGAACATATAATCACATTAATGTTATCAAAGGGCGATCTCCATTTCCTGGTGTGGGGCCAGGAGACTGTGACTCTGACAACACCAACGCGGACAGACCTATGGGACAGCAGATGTCCGCGGAGAATCAGCGTCTTGGCAACATGGTTAATAAAAGCCCTTACATTTAACATAGATTTCATATTACCCATAATTGTATAGTTATGTCAATCCTAACAATAACCGCTGTGGATTGCTACTGGCATGTACTGCTTCGGCGCTACGTTGAAGGGGTATGAATAATACTACAATTTTTAATAAATAAATATATTATGGATACTCCCTGAAAGTTTACGAAATATTATGTCAATTTTCAATGTTTTTTTTTGTTTATTTTTTTAAATGAATGAATGGTTTGTAGTACTGTTTTTCACTGACAGTTTATTATGGCATTGACATACTAAAATCTCTGAGCCGGGTTGCTTAGTAACCAATTTAGAAACTGAAATAGCTGCACAAAACTCTAAACAATTGTTTTTATATTACCAAATTTATATATTACATCATTATACTGCACATTGTGCTTATAAAGACCATGTGCTTGCACTGTTTTCTTTCTGAAAAAACTAAAACCAAAAACAAATTACTAACTAATATACCGATAGTGTTTAATGCAAAACCCTATAAACCCTAATGAAATACATGAATACGAAAATATCTGTACCTCCAAATAATAGTTGATCTCTGTTTATCACGGGATGGGATGGGATGGGATTTTTTTTGACAGGACAGGATGGGACAGGAATTTAAAAAAGAAAAGTTATGGGAAGGGATGGGAAAAATTTGGACAGGACAGGATGGGACAGGATTGGAAATTATTACTCTTTCATGGGATGGGATGGGACAGGAACATTTTTGACAGGACAGGATGGGACAGGACTGAAGATTCATTCCTGTGTCACTCTCTAGTGTAGACACACCGACACATTCCAGTGACCTTTTAATTATTCTCTTGTTTCGCTCTTCTCCTGTGTAGAACTGCCTTAACATTACTCTCTCAGAGCCTTAAATCTGCACTATGTAGGTTCACTCTTTAAATTATTTTACCAACACTTTCCTGTGAGGTCTATTAAATATTAACAATGCAAGGAATGTATACAATCATCTTTGTAGTACTATATCTAAGTGTTCTGGTTGACAGAGATAAATGAGATTAGCTCAGTCTGTTTTGCTCCAAAACATATTCACATAAATTCAAGGCTTTCCGGGTCATTAAAGACATCAATGACGAATCAGTCAATGAAATGCAGAAATGGTTGCATTGAGCACTGTGCGTTACACAATCTTAACAGCAATTTGTAAACAAGAAAAAAAGCAGTTTTTTCGGTAAAATGAAAATTACAATTCAGTGAGAGTGCCCACCAATGCATTGTTTGGTAGTTGACTGCAATGTGAGTTGTTTGCTGAAGGTCAATATAGTGCCATCAAGTGTAGATACAGTATGAAATATATTTTATCTTGTCGGGTACCATTCTTTTAAGCAATGTAAACATTCATATTGCAAAATAAAATCTAGACATTAATTGAGTCAAGTTGCTTCTACAGAGAACAGTCTGGACTGCTTTTTGTTGCTGTTGATACAGGAAAGTTGAGTTGCAGAGCATATTTTGAGGCTTTAGTAGTACAGCTTTTAGACCAGCTGCTATGAACAAGGTGCTAAGCTATGCTGCAACATAAACCATCAATCTTCTGAAGCGGAAAGTGAAAATGGGAAGTGGATTGATTAGACTAAAAGCTGATGCACTGACTTTACAGTGGGCTTCGACCATCTGATAGAAGTTACTCTTTTTTAATTATAGTTAAATTAATCGTTCTTCAGTACTATGCATTTTTCATAAAGAAAGCTGATTTCTACTCCATAATTACTCCATAATGACTTTCTACTCTGTAATTACATGGCCTTATGACACTTAGAATTTGTAATTTTAAGGTTGTTAAAGCTTTAACACCTGTGACATGACGTGGAATTATGAAAAACAAATCTTAAAAGTAATTGTAGCTAATAAAATATTTCAATCAAATGTCTCTACCATGCATCTATTCATTTTATAGATCTCAGATGTGCAGTTTTCAAAGAAATGCATAGTGGTTTGAGTTCCAGAACCTGTAACCCTTGTTCTGCTGTAGTTAATAAAAGCAGTTTTATCTACAACATGCCTTGGCCTCCAGTTCCCGAAGGCTTTTGAATCAGGACTGTGTGTTCCATTTTCTTCTTTTAGTTTACCTTTGTTTAACCTGCTGTGCCAACGGGGTAATCCCTGCCCACTGTTTGACGATACATTTAATATTGTAGCATACAGTGGAAAATGAAGGAAGGAGACACACAATTTGCAGGTACTCGAATCCACGGTTTATTGGGATGATTATTCCTGGCCCCTGTCAGCCTGGGCCACACCAAAAACAAAAAGCAGTCTTGCACATTCACACAGCAGCTTGTCTGACTCAGCTGTCAGCTCTGTCAGCGTTGATGTGGGCTTTCATGTCCCCGCCTACCCGGATGTCAATCAATCCTGGCTGAGGCAAGCTTAGCGCTTCCCTGCTTACACACGTACACACGCACACACACACACACACACACACACACACACACACACACACACACACACACAGGGTCTGTAGACTAGTCGTGTAACAGTATAAATCCCGGGTCGTTACAATATATACGGTATAATAGAAACTGCTATTCCACCAGATTAAAGTTTACACCACTCTTATTTAAATAGTATATTTTTCATAATAAACTGTAAATAAATAACACAGAATCCAAGGACGTTTATACACACTTGTATTGTTTCGTACTTGTTTTGAAACATTAACGGACAGTTTGTTTTTACTTTTAGAAAAAAAAAATACAGTGGAAGCACAGGAGCTTCATAAGTACTATATGTCCCAGTTTCAACTTAAATGGGTTTAAATATGGTAATGTAAAACAACAATAAAACCTAACGTTTATGAGACAAATTGCATTGTGGGGGGAATGGGAGCCACGACCTTACCATGTTATAACCGATTCCGCACTATATCAGGTAGCACTGTATTAACACTAACCACAGTTAGAAACAACAAATGTTAACTTTATCGTATGTGTTTCTTTTTGTAGAGAAAAAATAATTAGGAAAACGCTGCCTTCTGCAAAACAAAATGCCCATGCTGTCCCTTCCTGCAGCTAGCTCAGTGAGTCTTGTCTGATATTTTAATTAGAAAAAAATCAAATAGAAAAATAACAATCACTTGCAACATATTTTATTCATAACCTTTAGCCTAATTCAGTTGGTTTAATAATTATATTCTATGAAAAAAACGTCTTGTAAACTGAGTGCTGCTTTCACTTGTGAAATTTAAAAGGTGTATCAAGTACACTGTTTACTTTCATATGTTCATTCAACGTTATACTCCAGATGGGTGTCAAGTCATATTATCCGATTTCTCACACTGTGGCTACAATTCTCAAAGGTGTTTTTGAGGTAATGTGTTTTTGAGGTAATTTTCAATTGTTTTAAACTATCCCTCAATAAAATCTTGTCATCTTACTGGTGTCTTTCTTCCCACAAGTCAGTTACTTTTGATAGTTGTATTTTAAGTCCTATTATGTGTGTCCTGTAATTAACCTCTTTTCTTTCCACCACTATCAGGTGGTTTGTCTCATGCTTTCATTTAGCTCTTCATTTTTATCCGGCTCAGATCCCTTCTAAAATAGTTGCTGAGCCCTTAAAGATGTGACATCAAAAGGAAGGAGGGTGGTGCATCTGTAACTTTTAATAATCAGTGGAAATCAGGAGTGTTTCACTACAGAGGCTGCTTAAGGTTGCAGACTAGACTCACTGACAGAAGAAAGACATTAAAGGGACATCTGTCTGTGTGAATACAGTACATCCACTTATTAGCTTAGATACCTTGGTCGAACAGCTGCACACGAGTCAATCATTACTGGGACTAACCTCTAATTGATACCTTATGTGGTGCTGAATGCTGTCTGTGGAATCTGGAGCTGTGGAAAAGTACAACATGGAGTCTTGAATCACAGTACACACAGTTTAAATCAGATGGCGCCAGCCTGAGAGCACAATGGCAATGGTGATAGGTGCAGGTGGTTCTGTCATAATTTGGGCATGCTTCTGTTGGCATGGACTTAGACCAATACTTACAATCAAATAGCACATTACTATCACGTTTATATGATATGATATTTGATGGCAATGGACTACATGTTTTCCAGCATGGTAATGCTCCAACTCACATTGCACTCTCTAGCGAGTTAGCAATCCTCTGCCGTGGCCAGCCCAAAGCCCAGGGCCCACTTAGCTACTGTGGGAGGAGCTAGAACAGCTGATCAGAACAGATCTCCACACCATCAAAACCTGACACAACTGCCCAGTGATCTAAACAAAGAATGAAAGAAAAAAACGGCAGCAAACTACCTAAACCTACTGCCAAAACATTCCTGACCTGTTTGGTTTGGCTACTACAAGCACAGGGCATCACAATACTTAATGGAGAAACACATCAACTGTACATCACTACTGCTTCCCTTTTAAGGAAATGAACGTCATCGCTTGAAACTGGCCTGTGAGAGATAACGTTTGTTCACCTTCAAATAATTCCAATATTGTCGAGCAATATAGAGTGTGGAATTGAAAAGAAAAGAAAGCCCTGAGGGTTTACAGCTAGAGTATCTGAATAATTCCCAGAGTGTGGTGCTCAGCATGGATTTTATAAGCTGCAGGAAAGTGGGTTATAAATGAAAAACTTCACATTTCAAACACAATGAGAAATAAAGAAAAAGACTATGGAGAATAGGTATCACCTTAATAAGCATTTTTAGTATAGATTCATGCTATTCTTTTATCCATCCATCCATCTATCTATCTATCTATATGACAGATGTATAAGAAGCAAGTTGTTACTGTATATAGCAACAGACATTAAAACTGCAACATGCCTTTTCCTACTTAAGATTGATTAGTACAGCACATTTTAGCAGTGAAATTCAGATTAATACAAATGCAGTTCAGTTGCTTAGGTTAACATAGTAATGCATTAAAGGATGACCCTTTAACATTATGTCACTACTATTACATTTAAATTGAACTGCAGAGTTCAAATAGTTTCAATAGACTGTGCCAACAGATAATCTTATGTCTTATATGTTGTTTCTGTACTATTACATCCCCTCCTCCTCCTGACATTATGACTAATATCTATTAATTTACAATTTATTTTTTATTTTTAAAGAAGGTTTTGTTTTGATTGGCATTGGGCCTGCTTGTTGGATATATGTTGGATATATCCTGTTTAGCTAAAACAGTTTAAATATAGAACTATGGGTTTGGTCATATGCCCATCCTTCTGTGCAGCTGTTGATTCAATTAGTAATAAGTACTGAATCAACTAGGGGATGGTCAGATGGGAGGGTGGGTTATAAAAATGGATGCTAACAGAAACAAATGCTTATCCTAGATTACCCAATAAAGTATGTAAAACACACATTAAATAGCATTTTAGACTATATCCTCATCATATTAGTGTTTTAAAAGAGTATTTAGATAGTAACCCCATAGACGCCTGACAATGCTCAAGATGATATCATTCTGACATATGGCTTCCTGTGTAATGCTATTATACTATAAGATTAACAAAAGATGAGCGAATGAGAGTATTGCAGAGAAAAGGTATGTTTAACTAATTGACATCAACTATGAACATCAACAAGGAAAGTATAGTTTACCATGTATAGAGCAATGCAGTTTTCAATATTAACCTGACAAAAAGTATAGTTTACCATGTATAGAGCAATGCAGTTTTCAATATAAAGAATTAACCTGACAAAAATATTCTGCTGCTACAAGGCTGTGCAATGCTCACTTGGCTAAGATGCATAACCAAGTAAACAGATGTAAGCAACTCAGTATGTGGGCGTGTGGCAGGGCGAGGAGCCCTGCACTGAAAAGGGGGCGGGGCAAAGCCCTGACATAAATGTATTGTTTATTTTAGAGCAGGGTACCCCTCCGCCCCTGTGCAATTTATTATTTTGTTTTTGTTTTGCTGTATTATTATTATTATTATTATTATTATTATTATTATTATTATTATTATTTATTTATAAATGTGACGGTGGAGCCGTGTATTTTGTATTGTTTTATAGCGTGGATGGGAAGCCCCTTCTGCACTTTCAAAAAATCCTCATGCAGAAGGTGACCATTTCCTGAGTTAATTAATTGTTGCTAATCGGGAGGTGGTCACCTGTAAGCCTGCAGTTCTCCCTGCTCTGGTGGGTTGTTCAGAGGAGAGAACAGAAAGAAACGAGAAAGAAAAGAAATGAAACAAAACAGAAAGTAAAGGAACAGTGAAGGCGATTGCCCAGCCTGACCTGGATCATTTGTTTGATGTCTTGTGTTCATGATTTTTGTTTTTGTTAAAACTTTTATTTTGCTCTGTGAGCAGTGTTTTTTTTTAAATATTTATTTTATTTTTGTTATTTAAATAAACGGCGCACGCCGCGTCTTTTGCCCTGCAGTACTGCCTGTGTGTTTTCTTCCTGCATCACCACTTAGCCATCCTGTCACAGGACGGTAAATTAAAGCAAAAGTACATGCACAGTTATTTCTCTGATAAAAGAAAAGGAAACTTACAAAATCATTCAGCACTGAATGAATTACAACAGGAAGCTGACATTGATTTTACAAATCTGGTCACTGAGGGCAGATGCGATTTAGTGTTGTTATTTAGCCTACAGGGCTTTTCTGTTCCTTGCCAAATTGCTGTGCTGCTTTTCATTTATCTTTATTCTGTACAACTGCAACACATTTAAAACCACCAAGGTTAAATTCTGCTTCAAAACATGCTGCTACGAGTATTTTGTCATTCCTCTTTACTGGAATTTCAGTGACTCCATATCCAAAGTAGTAGCAGAGCTACTGATAAAATAAATACATCTAAATGTAAAGCCCCCAATTGAACATCTAGGTTCATACCTCCAGCTGATTTCCACTTACGATACGATTCACTGTAAGACATTTTTGTTTTACGTTATTTATTCTGCCGCACAATGAATTGCTTTTCACAAAGCCTGATGAATATTGCCATTATTCATATTAATAACAGACCCTGATTGAACTGTAATGCTAAGGTGATTATGTATTTAAAGATATACTGTATATATTTGTATTTTTAAAATCATTCTATACCTTGGTTTGGCTTCCAGTCCTGCTTGTCTTGTTTGTTGAAAGAAAACAATCCCATGGGTATGATACATGTTGCTCTGCAGGAGCATGATAGGAAATGGCATGACAACAGCATTCAATTACCTTGGCAATCTGAACATCCTGCTTTGCAGTTACAATGAACACAACATTTAAGACTGTCTCACAAGTAGGGGTTTGGTGCATATCTTTTGAAGTGTGATAAAGGAAAACAATATTTCCTAATGAAAATTGGCTAGCTAAAGTCTGGAACAGCGGGATTGAAGAACACATTTACACTTCCGCAAGGTCGTTTCAGAAATAATTGGACTTGAAGAGTGAATGCATATCTTACATATCTGCTTAAAAATCAAAAGATGAGCAGCATGTACAAATGTAAAATAAGTGGTGTGCAATACATATAAGAGGAATTTGCATACAAAATATGAATACATGCTTTATTGATGAGTTAGGAGGGTGGTGTCAGGAAACATGTTTATTCAATGTTCGATATTCAATACAGGTAGGTTATCTCATGCTAATTTCATACAAACTTCCTGCCAGTCAGAATGACTGAAAAGCTAGCCTACATGTGATGTGTAAAACCTGCCTTGTATAAATGTCAGTGTTGTCATCATCCTGTATATAGGCATTTTTTAACATAATTTTTTTAACATATTGTGAAGTGACAAGGCATTCAATCGCCTGGAGGTTCAATCTATATGGTACAAGACCTCAATCTCAACAAAATAATTATAGATTTTTTACAGAATGATTCTATTTTATAGTAATTGTTAGCAATGGTAGAGCTGTATCTACTCTGTTTTAGAGACTATTTTATTGTTTTTGACATGTTATATTCTGGTATTATTTTGTATGATTTCATGAAGATGGATTGGGTTAGGCACTATATAAACTAAGGGGTTAATTTGTTCAATTTATACCCACTGGGGAAAGCCACCCCTGGATTTTATCACAGCATTTTACGGCACCAGGGATGATTCCCCCTTGATTGCATCAGGCCATATTTTTTGGGATAAATAGATGATTCCCGAGTGCTGTAAAATGCTCTAATAAAATCCTGCTGTAACTTGTCCTGGAGCTACAGGTTAATCTGATCGACCTCTAACCCTACTGTTCAATGCCAAAACTATTTTTGGAACTGCAAACTTAAGAATTGTTTTTGTTTTTTTTTAAAGGAAAATTGCAAGTTTTGTGGCAAACCAGTATTCGTCAGAACCAGACTGTGACACTTTCAGCATCAATTTGTGGTGCAAACCACTTGGCAAATTTCTGTGAAATTTTGAGGCAGTATTATTCAATTGAAGAGAAATTCTGAAAATGGTTTCCACTGGAAAGAGAAACTATAGCTGATTTATTTAGTTCAGAAATATTATGACTGGAATAAAATTGCATGTCGTTGTTTCCAGAAACCATGTTTATGTTCAACATAGTAGCAAGGCATCAACAATGGTTATGTTTACAACAGAAATAGAGTAAGCACGTTATGATTGTAGCGCTATTATTCTTGAAAGAAATCCACCTGACCCTGTGCTTTTACAGAAAACTTCTGCCATATGAGTGAGTGTCATTTTATGATACTTAAGGAAGGGCTGTGCTAATATTTCGGATGTCAGCCCATCATTATAATCGTACCATTAATTGAATGTGCATTGCATGTTTACAATGACTTTGTAAGATTTTAGAATGATATTATAGAAACGTTCCAATTTTACCAAATCATGGCTATCCGGGTTTACAGCAGATCTAACTGGAGAATTCAACTTCATCTTAACTTTTCAACACTGCTTTTTTGTTCCCCAGTGATGCTTATACATAATTATTTGTTAAATGTTTCCATAAAGATTCCCTCACAGCACAAAAGAGAGTGTATATTAATGTGCTATGGTAAAGTTGTGCCAACAGGCTATTGCTACGAAGTCCATTGAAGTGTATTTGTTTAAGTGTGTTCTATAAGTATGTGTCGGTTACCCTTCCTCACTTGGCAAAAGAATCATAAGCTTCACTGTAATATGAATTTCAAGTTAAAGGAGTTGGATCATATGCATAAAAACACACATACATGCAAACACTCATTTTCATATAAGTAATAGACTTATCCCCCTCAACTAAACACCACATGACCATCATGATAGTAAAAATAGACATAAAGAAGCATTCTTACCTTTGTATAAGTTTGTGATCAGCAGATTTGTCAGCCGCACGAAGTGCAGAATGTGTGGTTTTCACTAACTCTACTGCTCAGAATAAATACATATTTATTACTCCAGTCACTGTTTTTTTGTTGCTTTGATAGATGCCATCTTAATTTGCTAGACCCAACTTTATTTAATATATATATATATATATATATATCAGAACCTTCAATCACTACAAATGCTGTATGAAAATGCTTCACATTCCATTGGCGCTCACATTTTCTTCATAATCATACACAAGAATTCATAATGCAACAGCAGTGACGAAACAATACGCTTCTCCAATATGACTGGATATGACATATGTCAACAAACTGAGATCTAGTCAACACAATCCCTGCGACGCAGTGCACGAGGGTCAGCAGCCGCAGAAAAAAAAAAAAAAAAACGGGTGGACGCCCTAGAGCTGTGAAGAATTTCCAAGGATAAATATTGGGACTTTCTTCCCATGAATCAGGACTCGGGACATCTGCTAGGAAAACGGGACTGTCCCGACCATATAGTCACTATTTGGCATGTATGCAATAACTAATGCTCTAGCATAGGTCAAATTGCAGTAAATCAACTTTTCCTCAGTGGCCTCTTCAATTAGCATGTTCTCCTATCAGCCTCACTATTGCATTACCTGAGATAAAAGTGCACATTAGTAGATTAGTCTATGGTTTTCCTGAAAGTTATTCAAACCATAATAGAGAAACCTCACTTTTTTCAAAAATATATTATTAATTCATATATCAGTGTAATGTGATGGTTTGGTTTTGTGTTGCTGTTTTATCTGTCATAGAAGGTTTACAAGAACTCAGAAGTAGATTTTATTGAAAAGTAACAAAGAAAAAAACAAATCAATACATTTGCAAATTAATATGAATACAGTCGCCACCACTTAGAACAGGCGCGTTTGTGTTACATGATTCGCCCGCAGTAAACGTGGACAGTATAAATTCTCACACAATAACCTGACATTCAAAATGTCCCCCAATCACCAGTACAGTAATCAAAACAAACAAGCGTGCATGCGGTTAAAAATCTTTATTAAGACACTCATTACGCTAATAAAAAAATATGTATTAAAACCTATGAATGTAATAAAAAGTAAGTGCAAAAAAGTATTAGAAATACAGAGAAGATTCATGATAAATCTTTTCACATTTATTTTTAATAAAGAGATAAACCTTGATCGTCATCGCTCAAACACATACTAAAACTTATGGTAGAAACTTAAAGGTAGCGATAACATTAGCTGTCAATAGCCTATTGTTCATTTGGGGAGCGCAAGAAAAAATGATCTATTAGATAAGATTTCTGTGAAGAACAAGGAGCAATGACGATCTTCACATCTTCCTTTACCCATGCAATGTAATTTATTGGTGTTAAGAAGACCCTTCAGTCTTGAGAATAGAGACAAAAATCAATATTAATCCACTTGCACTTGTAATGAAAGGATGTGGTCTTAGAAGGTGTTGCTGAATATAGCAGGTCTGCAGTGGAGTTGAAAAGGGCAGACAGTGTATCGTTAGGTTTCATGGTGGAAAACAGACCATGACATTGTATTTGATATACAAAATCAATTGCTTTGTTAGCATCAATGTGCCTCTGTAAAAAAAATCTAGCATCTCAAACAACCATTCAAATAATTCACGGAACAGGAGCAGGGCTGTGTGGAGTAAAAACTGGGAATTGAAATTGGAATTAAGTGCTTGTGACTTTAGGAAGAGGACAGGATTCCCCTTGGCTCGCGGAGGTGAGACTGAACCGATGGGACTCCTAGGCTGGGAAGCAAGCCTTACTTATAGGTAGGCTTGCTACTATTCGGTTTTTATTTTTTTGCCAAATCGACGATTAATATCGACGTTTATTTTAGAAAAAATTTACCGGGTTTTTTTAATCTTTATTTTTCAATTCAAGCAGAGAATGGGTGAAATCGACCTTTATGCTTTAAAAAAATAAAAAAAATAAACACAGACTATGCCATTGAGAAACGTCTCATTTAGTGAAGCCCCTTTATCATATTCAACATGCAACAAAACTTGCAGTTATTCTTCAGCACAGCTGGAGTCACTGGAAGGTAAGGCAGACGGGCCGCTTCGTCCTGCCGCGGAGACGTCGGTCAGGGGATTGTGCACAAAACTCATTAAGTGTTTTCCTCTTACGCCCCATTTTCAAATCAAACTAGTAACTATCACCATATACCTAGCAAAAGCCTACCTACGCCTTAACCCGCTAATTTCAAAAGTAGGTGCTTTGAATGACAGGCGCTTGAGCTGGCAAATGAAAGTGCACAGTTGGTACAGGTCTTGATGACTGACAGTCATTTAAATGAATGAGAGCATTTTGGCGCTGCTTCAGTCAACGAGATCTGTCAGAACTGGGTGAAATGACGTGAAGTGAAGTGACAGTAAAACTATACTAACAGATCACTGAGATGATTGACAGCGACCCCTAGCCATTCAGAGCGGAACGGAGACGAGACAGACAGTAAGTATAAAAACTAAAAAAACTATAGAGGATTTCTAAATTTTTATTTTTGGTACAAAAATAAAAAATAGTGAGCGGTTTTACCGACGTTTATCCTATATAAATTTATTTCAGTCGAAATCTCATTTTTTGGGAATTCGACATTTAATGAGCTTTACCAATTAATATCGAAAAGTAGCAAGCCTACTTATTGGATAGTGGATACATCAAAGAGAAGTCTAGACGTCTCCCTGGCTTACAAGGGTTGCCTATGCTTAGGGAAGTTGGCGTGACCAGACTTCCAAAGCTGAGCCACATGGGGAGACAGGATCTATGAAAGAAAGAAATAAACATACAAAGAAGGGGTCACCGAGAGGGTAACTGGCACTGAAGAAAGCTGATAGTTAGTAAAGAGTACAGGGTTTCCGCTTGGCTCATGGAGAGCCGCCCTAGCTGATCAGCCTCCAAGGCTGGGAAAGAACCGTTACTTGCCCCAAGGGGAACCTAGCGTGATAGAGAACAGAAAAACAAAAGAGTGTTAGGATAGATTTGGCCGGGGGTCCCCACTGGCACTCAGAAACCTCCCTCTCAGAGGACGAGGTTGGGAAGTGAGCTTCACTTGCCCCGAGAGGGAGACCGTTGGCGCAGGGTAGTGGAGGAGGGGTGGATAGTGGAAAACAAAAAAAGCAAGACAGAGAATAGGAGTGCATTCCAGGTTTTAAATAGGGGGATTAATAATTTTGGCAGGACATAACGGGTGGAGCCCTAGCTCCTACTTCCCGAATCACACATAAAGGTTACAAAACAAAATACTGAATGAATAACAAATGCTTTGTTTGATTTAATGCAATATTAACGTGATATATTTGCATTAATAGATATTGGGACACAAAACACTTAAGTATTTACGTGCAGTACAACATCTTTTTGTTAAAGGAAAAACAAATTGTTAATGTTATAGGACTTAAAAACATAACCTAGTATAGTAATTTAATAGTTCTCTGTTTCGACTCTGCCTCTTGATTGGTTGGCGTCACTGTCTATGATTAGTATCCACCTATTTTTAAATAATATAAGGAGTTATTTAAATTTTTACAGTGAAAAAAGGCAAATAGCCAACCTATTTGCAAAAAGTCATAAAGAAAACAGCTTACGTAAAAAAAAATTGAAACTAAAAGATGCTTTAGAAGCCAAAAACCTCTCTAACTGTTTCCATGTTTATTTCCTCAGAGCCCTTTGTGCAATCACCTCCCTTGGCCCCTGTTAATTAAAAACTGCCTCCCGCTAAAGTTCTTTGGCAGACATTTTCCTAGTGTCAGCCCATTCGGGTAGCTGTGGAGAGAGGGAATAAGATATGAGAGACCAATCTGAAACTGTAAAGAAAAAAAAACATACAACAGCATTATAACTGTCCTCCTCATTCTACATGAGGCCCCAAAGCAGCAGATGTGATTTGCCTCTCCCGCACATATTCCTGCTCTTCTTTTCACATTTTCTACACATTCACACATATTTCTGCAGCTGAGCTCCCATGGTAATTAATATGAAGTGTATTTAAAGCTAAACAGATATAAGCAATGAGCTAAACCGCACCTTACATGTGTACTGCAACTGTCCCTATGTACAACCAAGGACTATTATAATACATATCTACTAACTTGCATGAGCTGACACACAACTGTGACAATACTACACTTTTAACTTCCTGAACAATTTAGCTTTGTAATGTGCTTTATTAACAAGGTGTTTGTTTACAGTGGTCAACAGTGTTAACCTGTCTCGAAGGTAATGGTTTTCCAGCTGGGCTATCCCCTTTTACATTAAAACCTATATGTGTGTTTGTTCAGATTACAAGATGTATGGGAATTATGATGGAAAGTACCACTGGGCAAAGACGCTTATGCAATATAGCTTATACATATGTAAAAATAAATAAATAATGGCCTTACTAATATGTATAATGCAGTATACTAGAGTGATGCCTATCACTTTGATAATTTCATATTGACTACCTGTGCGTTATGGGGTTGCCTTGAACTGCCCCTTGTTAGTCTTGACATGTCTGTTGGTGTAATGCAGATCAGGTCAAGCTCTGAGCTGGTAGAGAGGAATGATCCTCAGTGCAAATATGCGCAGTGTAATGGTGGGAAATACCAGCAATACAATCCTTCTTTCAGCTCCCCTAAGGGATTCCTTTTGTCTGAGTCACCCGGTTTTTCAATCCACACCCCAGTAATGGCCATCAAATAAATGGGACTTTAACAGGATTGTTAACAGAATGTAATAAGCTTTTTTCATATATGTATATTTATAAGACAAAACAATAAATACATATTTTTGTCCTAGTTTTCGTAGTTTCTGTCATTGATTGGGACTAGGAATGAAAGGCAGTTACACCTAAAAAAAAGGCGCTATGGAAGTTGCAGTGTGTTTAAAACTCCTTAGTCACATATCTTCCATAATAAACACATATCTTTGGTAGTGCCGGTTTTTAAGATTCAGTTACCATTTTTGTGCCCAGTTGTAAATATCTGTTGAGATGATTGTGGTTAGTTTCCAGCAATTCAGGGTCTGTAGCTATATTCTGAAGTCTTATTGTAGAAATGCATCAATTTGATGGAGTGGTTGGATCACAGTATATTTTTCTGGCCTCAGAGCAATCTCAGTAGGGATATACAATCCCAGCCTCAGTTTATGCATTGGATTGCCTCGCCTTGTCAGTTGTAGATCATATAGTCTTTCTCATCACATATATATTGCAAATGTCGTGGATATTATATATTTTTACAGAAAACTAAATATGTCTAGCTTTGCCTGGTGACAACGATCTATCTAACACTTTGAATATGCCAGATGCTTATGAAACAAAAGGCTAATCAAACACACACTAAAGCCTACAGTAAGGCAAAAAGGAAAAACAACGTAGTTTAAAATCAACTAAAATAAACAATTTAACATCATCTTGATTTAAAACCACTACAAGTACAAGATGCAAGCATTTTTATTCTTAAATCGCTTAACAAGCAAATAACAACGCAGGTAGAAAAACCCTAAGAAAATTAAACTGTTTGCGATATTTAAACAAAGTCGCATTCCGACCATTTTGAAGTCTAAAGAAATGTAATTTATTCTGGTAAAAATAACAGTAATTTAGAATAAAATCTGAATGATTTAGCAATTATGTACATTTAAAAGTTTCCCTTTTCTAAATTATAATAATGAACTAATCAGGCAAGAAAAGGATGGGGATGAACAATCAAGATTGCAAGCCCCATTTCAGCACAAACTAGCCAATCAGAGTGTGTGGTGGGAAATTTAACCCTTTTGTGGGCCATTAATTCAGTACGTCTCTGGCGCATCAGGTCCAATTTATTTTCACACGCACAGTTTATTTTAGACGCGCTGTTTAAAAGTATTTTTTTCACAGTAAAACAGGTTTAAAAGGCACTGCATATCAACAGAACACTCAGTACTGCATCTCCAGCCCCGCCCCACCGCTTGTTTGCTGTATTTTTCACATATCTCTTCACAGTCGTGCATACCGATAAATCATCTCCTGATCACTCGTTTTATCACCACACTCCTCAATAATGTGATCCAAGTCATTATTTCATTACTATAACATCTCAAGAAGCTCTGCAGATGTCCGTGATATTCTTTGAGCGCTGGATGCAGAAGCAGCTATCTTGTTTGTTTATGTCCGTGTGTTATCTCTGTGGTGCTGGGGCTATGTATTGCTCAGATCTGCCCCCCCCCCCTTTTTTTCGGCTTCTCTCGGTTCCTATTGGTCTCACTTATCCATTGAATGCTTTTCTCGGCTTTTTCCAGAGAAAAAACGACTAGAGACCTGTGTTTTACATCTTTTTGATGATGTCGGACAGAGTCCGACATAGGACCACAAAGGGTTAAACAATCTCTCTGTTTGAAAAGTATAAAGCCCACCATAAAAATTACAATTACAATTGGTATGAGCAGCAGAAGGATGCTTATTCTGTAAAATTAGTTCTCCTGAGGTTACTTAGTAAAGTCCAGCCAACATATTTTGCCTCACTGAAACAAAAGACTACGATGGACTTTGTCTAGGTTCAAAAGTACGACTTGCAGCAGTGAATTGTTTAAAAAAGCTGTTACAAAACCCCCCCCCCCCAAAAAACCCACTTCCGTTGGTACATATTTTGTTAAATTGTAAGACAAAATTAAATTACACAGCAGGCTTGTTTATTTCATTTTTAAAGTTAAAAAAATTGAATTGTATTTTTGTTTGAAATCCCAGAAAACTAGTAACACTTAGCTACCATTATTTAATATTAATGCATGGTATAAATTAGCAATAACATAATACCTTGTGATATTTCTAGCTGCTACCAGCCACACATCTTAGTTGGAAAATCATGAGCTCTGATGGGTTGAATAGCTTTTTCCCGTCATAAAATGTCTTATGATCTTATGATCCTGTAGCTTTACTAGTGTTTATTATTTTTTATAGTATATTTATTTTTTATTAATTTTTTTTTTTTTTTTTTGGTAACAATTTTTTTTAGGGAAATGGGGTTGGAGGTGCATCGCATTTTGAAAAGATTTTGCTAGTTTATCCACAGATTTCACACATTTATCCCCAAGCACGCGGATAAAAGGAGTTCCACTGTGTGTGTGTATATATATATACAGTATATATGAATTGAATTTTTATTTACACTGAATACAGGAAAAAATTAGCAGCAGAAAACAGAAAAATGTGGTCAGGGAGTGCTAATGCTACATCTGAATCAAGAGAGCAATTATACAGTTCCATGGGGCTTTACCAGCTGTCAACCCATCACATTTTAATAAGCTATCATGTAAGCACATTTTATCATTTCAAATGCACTGTGAATATTCTTATGTGATTATAGACATTGATAGATTATTAGTTAATTTGCTGACAAGTCGGAACATGACAGAAATGCAGTCTTTTCCCATAAGCACATTTTCTTATTCATGCATTAATTATAATTCATGGTCTAAAAATAATATTTATTAAAGCAGAAATATACTGTGGCCAAATTCAAAAGGGATAATTTTCTTTTGAATAATTTTTTATGTCTACCTTTTAAAGACATTCTATTTTCACCATCAATGAATTGTCAAACAAAATAAAAACATAAATACATGTAAAAATAACAACAGACATGTGAAATTACCCCTTCCTGTACTGGACAGAAATATAGCCAATCTTTGATGCAGGTGGTGTCTTTTTCATTTCAACATTTTAAAGAAATCGTGCGGCTCCATGCAAGTGTGTTTGATCTGGAAGCAAACTAAACCCGATGCCAGGTTCCTAACCGCAGTGCAACAGGTAGTGCGGCAAACGTTTTCTGTGTTCATTTTTAACTGTTAACAAATATGTATATTTACACTATTCCTTCAGAAATGGGAATTTTCAGGGGGAACTGCATATTACACGGCAATGTGTACATTTCACAGAAATCGTGAAATCTGTGTGAACCATGAAAAGAATATAGCCTTAATTATAATTATGAGGATCAATTTAAATTTAGTACAATTAGTATGTTGCTAACTAAGATGACTTTGAATATAAATATTTTGGGAATGTTTATAAAGGAGGAACATTTATTTAAAGAATACATTAAACAGGGTAATTTTATGATTTTCCAATAAAAATCAATTTTCATTGCTGATTTCATGTAAAAATATAGGCCTAATTGCTTTCCAAAGTTTTTTCCACACTGTACATTAAGGATGTATGTAATTAATACATTCTTAAGTGGATGTTGTATTATCTGAAATATGAATTGTTGAATATTCATATAAACTGATGACATTATAGATTAAAGAACTGCATACATTTCAGAACTGATCCAGACTTAATTAACTAAATGCAGGACTAACCTGTCACCTTCTTAATGATGGATATACTGCTCATTTCCGGGTGAAGAATCTGTTACTTATGGGAAAGAGTAAAATACCTTCAATTTATAGTCCATTTTTCAGTATTAACTCATATATATATATATATATATATATATATATATATATATATATATATATATATATACACACACATATATATATATATATGTGTGTGTATATGTATATATATATATATATATATATATATATATATATGTGTGTGTATATATATATATATATATATATATACAAACACATATATATATATATATATATATATATATATATATATATATATATATATATATATATATAAATCTCCAGTTACAGCTGGCTCACAAATGACAACTGCACAGAACCTTCTGCAAAAGCCACTTTATTCTGCCCCCATTACTGCAGTCTGTGTTGAAATGAATGTCCAGGAAGCGCTTTCCTCGCAGGATTTTGTGATTGAGGGACATTAAAAAAGAAAGAAAATGTAGCTGGCCCTAATATTACAGTACATTCTTTGTGTAATTCCATCTTGTTTCCCTTAAAGCAGATAACACCTTGAGATTACCTTCTCCAGCACTCAGGAATGGTTTTTATTTTTTTTACCTGGCTGTCTCGTGATTAGAATTTTAATTGGCAAGCAGGGAGTGAAGAGGAAAGTCATTGAAAAGTGCATGAAAGATTCACAATAGCAGAGAGATGAAGGGCCAGCTGAGGCAGCCTCACAGCGTGATTGCTACATTAATAATTTGAGGCTGGTACTGAATCCATTAAACTTGGAACTATATTGTACATTAACCTTCTTTCAGCATAAGAAATTGATTCATTAAAACAAAATGAGTGTCAGAATGATGATATTAAATTCTTCTGTATTTGGGTGTAAAGTTTTAATATCAGTTAAAATAAATACTATGAGAACGGTAACGTTGAACATGCAAGGTTATTTCAGTCCAATTTTTCTTTAATACATTTAATTCATAGGGAAAGCACACTAATCTATGTAACAATTGGTATATATGCCCTAGATCAGTGGTTCTCAATCGTGTATTTTTGTTGATAATGAAAAGATACAGAAAAGGAGGCAAAGACAAAGTTCACCATCCACGCATTACTACCGCTGACCTGGAGAAGCCAATACAAAAATACATGATTGACATTTTTAAATGCTTGGTCACTAACAGGCTAACATTGCGGTTTATATAAGCACTGGTTTACAGAGAGACCAGCACGGAGGCTAACACAACAAGAGTACTCTTGAACAGCCGAATTCCGCACTGAAGCATATAATTATCATAGCAGACCGTTAGATTTTCAAGACAAACTATTTTTAAGTCGATTACCATTTCTTTATGTTTCATCAAATCAATAAAAACACCGGCTACAGAAGCATTTTTGTTTTTTTTCGATTTCATTAAGCTGCTGACTTGTTAAATCTTTGTGTCGCTTGCTTTTTTTTCCCCAGCGGAGGTTTTGCTTCTTGTAATTCTATGCACTTGTACACCGTCATGCCTCCGAAAAGATCAAATGTGACGAAAGGAATGTCCCTCATTTTAAAAAACTTCAAAAGACCTCTCACAACAATGTGTATATGTTGTGCACTGATAATTTATTCATTGAACTGTGCTTCGGCAAAAATTAATTCTGCCGTGCATTGTACTATTTTGTATGGTAAAAAATCCTCAACAGCCAACCAGCGTGCACCATCCAAACATTCCGTTTTATAGCTGGACATTCGTAGCTCCAACTGTACTGGTACCTCATGGGTGTATTGTAACTTCACAGATTATTAATTCACATAAATCAATTTTTGCTGTACTTATCAATTTAAAAATAAAACAGTCAGTTTTTTTCCCCCTCTCAGCAAATTCATGTTAATGAAAAGCAAACTAGAACCGTTCTTTAGAAGTCCAATTTTAAAATAACTTTGCTCACAGAAACAGACCCACCCATTGCATCGAAACAAAGTAAGGTAAGTCTACGGTTATTCTTAGTATTATAGTGATTTTTTTATGTGCTTGTCACCAATATTGTTACTGTGTATAAACGCTCCATAGTTTTCTCCATCATATCAAAATAAAAACCTCCCTGCATTGTAACTCTCCTCCCATTTTGTGGCATCTTAAATTTCAGGGTCTTTTTTAAAATTTGAAGCTGAGTAAGAGAAAGCTTGATGTGGAAAGCTGTACTATTTTTGCAGCTTCTCAGAATGGACATCCGCCTTAGCTTTACTGTAGATGTACTTTTCTGATATTTATTACATAATAATAATAATAATAATAATAATAATAATAATAATAATAATAATAATAATAATAACATTTTACACATTTTTAGGTGTTAATTTGATCACCCTACAGAATAATTCCATTTATGACTGAATTAAATTAGGTATGAGCTGTGCTTCAGGTACAGGGTTTAAGAGAGGTTTATTGTGCTTTCATAACTTAAATGGGAATCAAGGTTGCAATATTTTTTAGTTGGTGCCTATAAATCCATCAGGCTTATATTTACTGTAATATAAACACACAACCACTGGTTTTGGTTACAAAGCCCAAACACTGATATTTATAAGGTGTATCATAATATTTAATACCCTAGTCTAGGGAGGTATGAAACATGCTCTTGTCAATGGAGTTGGATGGTCAAGTTAGCATTAAGGGTTTTCAGGTCAAAGAAAACAGGCAAACAGTGTGTTTTGAGGTAAAACCTGTCTGTGTCTCTGCATATACCTTTGTTCTTAATCCCTTCTCCGGAAACTTTTGTTTTTGTGTTTAATTGTCTTGAAAAAACTCAGCCACTGCCAAAAGAGCATGGACAGTCTGGACTGTTTTCAGCAGAGAACCCAGCTGTGTTTGCCTACACTGCCTATACTTTCAAATAAAACATTTTTGTGGTGTTTTGCACTGGATCTCTGAATACTTTGCACTCACACCAGATTGTCCCTAGGCCAATCCTCCACAATCAGAATAAATGCATATGCAAAGTTTATTCAAATTACAGCAAGCAGTTTCCAACATATAACCTTGAATAGCTCATCCTATCAAGTGTCAAAACTGTGAAAAAGTATATCACATTTAGCTATATTCAAAGTATGTGAAATAAATTGCTGCTATAAAAGTCAATGCAAAGATGGATCAAATTGGGTCTAGTGGTTCCCAGTATAGCCTTCAATAGATCATCAAATCAAGTGTCAGTATTGTGAAAAAGTATTTCAGCATGAGCTACACTCACACAGTAAATGGAATGACTTTTTGTAATACGTGTCTTTCCAAAGTCTAATCACATTTGGGCAAACGGTTCTGTAGCCTTCATTAGCCCAGCTAATCAGAGGCCAAAATGCATGCAAAAGTAGGTCACAATGACAAAGGTTTGGATACCCCCAAGGTATCATAACTGAATGAGCGATTCTTGAGATAAACTGTAGTTATAACAAACATACAGACATCTCCCTGTACCCTGTCACCGGGGAGACGTGTAAATGGAAATGTTACTAAAGCTAATGAGGTAGCAAAATTAATCTAAAAGTGAATTTTGAAACCACCCTTAATAACTTACAAGGCCCTAAATGGATTAGCACCTGGTTATTTGCAGGAGTTACTGACCCTGTATCTTCCAAACCGCACTCTGAGATCACAGGATACGGGGCTGCTGGCTATTCCGAGGGTCAACAAAAGCAACACAGGAGGTAGGTAGAGCTCCTAAATTATGGAATGCTCTGCCTTCGTTTGTCAGGGAAGCTGGGACCGTTACAGTTTTCAAGTCAAGACTAAAAACACACTTTTATAAAATGGCTTTCTTATCTTAGTGGGTCTTAATGTAACTTTAAAATGGCTGCTTTTGTATAATGTGTATACTGTTATAAATAAAATAAATAAAACATATTAAAAACATTCCACAGCAGATGATCAGGGGAGCTGTGAAAATGTAACTGAAATTTGATTTTCACAGCTCCCCTTATTGTTTAGTGGAACTTTTCCTTGTTAAAGATGTTGCTGCTAAGATTTGTAAAATTACATTTCTTACCTCTGCCATTTTCACTGCTCCCCTTATCATCGAATACTGCCCTGACCATCTCATCTCACTATCTATGCTAAAAGCCTACCCTGGATGCAACTGTTATGGAAGGCATGGCATTTCCTGACTTTTGTGGCTTTGCTGCACCAGTGAAGTTAATTTAACTGTAATTTTTTTTGTAAGGAATTTCCTGACTTTTGAATTTCCTGAAGTTTTTTTTTTGGTGATGAACATATCTCAGCAGTTTTATAAAAATTCACTTTCTTTAACCACCATTATGTTTTAACAAAACCTTGGGCCCATGAAGAGCCATGGTAACATTAACATTTGCTTCACTGCAAAAATTGGTTCCCAGAATATTTTGTAACATTTTATGTATAACTGTTTTATGTACTTATGTTATATTTGTTATGAAAAATCCAGCTAATTGTAATATTTGCTGCACCCGTTGGTAAAAGTCCAACTCTTCCTGTCATTTCAGACTTTATGGAGTATAATCACAACTAGGATTACGCACATATATCATACAAACATGTTATTCATACATAAATGACTGGTACAATTTTTTTTTTCAGAATTTAAGGTTACCAGAAAACCTGGTTATACATCGAGTTTTCTTTCCTTTGCTATCTTCCACAACAAAATCCTTATGGTCACGGGCATATTATCTAGGGTTTTTTATGTGATTAGGCATTTTCTTACATTTCACCACAATTTGCAATTCTGTTTTAAATTCCACGAGCGTGTATCGAACTGTAATATAGCTTCCAATCTCCAGAGAAAGACCAATGCTCCTTTTCAATTGCTTGTTTTAAATCTCGCAAGCATGTTACAATCCTCCAATAGAAATGTAGGAATTTGCTGCTACTCAGTAGTTGGGGTGGGTTTAAAGTATTCAGAACGAATCAACATGAGATACAAGTCAGGAAAGAGGACGTTGCCCAATTGCACTGAGAGTTTTTTTTTTTTTTTGTAGGTAATTTTATTAAATAAATTCACGGGGAAAGGGGTGAAGTCAACGTGAATTGAGTAACCATTTCCTGGGTTATTCCTGTGTTTTTTGGATGTGCACTGATTAAATTTTTTTGCTTTATTGTTTTTTATCGGTTAAAAAACGAAAATCTGAAGCCTTATATATACAGTACTTAAAGATTAAGTAGCTGGGTTACGAAAAATATAGCATTACACACCCCACATGTTGTTAAAATAATGTACTTGTCATTTATTTTCATTGTAACATCCTAACATCCTGTTTTTAGCTCTTTTCAAAATGTACACTCTAGTGCACTGATAGTGCCCACTATTATTACCCACATTGTCAAACAGGTAACAGCAATAACGATCCATGACGTGGTACAGAACAGAAAAGCCAGAGCACTTGTTGTGTTTTTTTTTTTTTTTATTGCTCTTCGGTAGTGATTTAGAAGAGAAATCTCAAACCCCAGTGCACTAGAGCCGACAACAGACATTAAAGTTATAAGTGTAAAAAGTTGTCAGGATGTTAGCAATAAAAAGAGAAATGACAGGTACGTTATTTAAACAGTTGTAGCAACACATGGGGACATATAATGATATATTTTTCCGAACCTGGCTACTTACTCTTTAAATATGTTATGTATATAAAATAATTACATTTGTGATTTATTTACCGCAAGGGTTTTTCTTTCTTTTTTTATTACCTGAACATATACCAGGTTTTTATTTTTTCACAATGAGTACCCAGTTCCAGATTTTCTACCTGCACCAAACTCTGAATTGAAATTCAGTTAATTGTTACCAAAGACAAGTGTACTTTAATGAAAATGAGGAATACATTTCAGAATTCTATTGGTAATTTAATTTGAATAACTGCTCCTCAGTTTTGTAAGCATACATGTAATATACATAGATGAGTGCAGTAACAATGAATTACTTTCTAGCTGTAATTCTTCAGCTCAGGAAGGTCATTTTCTGTGCAACTAATGAACTGTCAGAATTAAATTTAGGATTAAATTCTGCTTCAGTTGCAATCCAATATTCATGAGCTTTTAGATGCATTACTGGAATTATTATTTCAGGCTTGCTGGTTTTCTTTTCTATAAAGCCCCTAGCAAAAAATCAGAAATAGTCATATTTAGCACTCTGGGAACGTAATGCTCAATGTACATGGTATGTTGTTATGACATTATTTATTACATGAATATAACATATTACAGCAAATAAATTGCATACCTGCAATCTTTCACCAGCTTTAATCTATTATGTATTTGTCAAATTCCAGTTAACTTCAGTTCATCTATGACATATGACCCTGCCAATTTACCCACACAGAATCCAAAATACCTTATCAGACAGCCTCATGGCTTTTGACTAAATTTGCTGCAGCTAAATGTGAAAAAGAGTACTTCTTGATTTGGAAATAATTGAAGTACGCAGATTTTATGATAAATTGGGCCATATGTACTGTATATGCACTACTTTGTTAAGGGAAAGGTAGAAGATATGACATTTCAGTTGACTGTTTCAGTGGGAAACTGACTCAAAAGGTAATCAGCATTTATATCTCCTTCTTCTAGCCAGATAAATGACTCAGATTATTTTTTAACATCAGCATATTATTTTACTAATGATGTGTCATTTCCAGAAAGCATGATAAATTGTGTTCTTGATACTGAAATGATGTCATTTAAGTAATTACCCTCTCCCTGTTTATCCAGGAATCTGATCTGATTGGCTTTTTAGTCCATTAGATAGCACTTCCTTTCATGCATAATTTACTTAAATTGTTGCTGTAGAAACATATGCAACTACATACAGTATATTCAGCTATGTACAACACTAACTCAAAGAATATTAAAGCAGTTGCTTAGTTTAATGTTATTTGGGTTGCTTTTCTTGTAGTATTATTTTATACAACAAAAAGCAGATATCAGTTTATATAAAAAGAAAGAAATGCAAACAGTCACACAAATACTATACTGTATGGCTTTTATTTGTTTGCATTAAAGAAACACTTAATTCAAGTCAACACAGTATTTGGTAACAGGATACTTTTAAGTCAACATAAATTGATTCACAAATTCAGCAGGGATTCCTGGTAGACTTAGTTGCTGCATATGTCAGGAGTGCTTTTCACACTAGACAAAAAGAACCATTCTAAATGGAATAGAAGCTATTATTGTACAGAACTGGAAAGTTACTTCTAACCTCACCTCTTAGCTGAGGCTCCTGAGCCCAAGCAGTATTACATATTCTGTTGTTGTATTAGGCAGCTGTCCATTAACAAGAAATTGGGTTTAAAAATGAAAACATCATGTCCCATAGTTAGAAAGGAAAATACTGTAATAAACATGTTAAATGACCCTTTACTGCATTCTGTCAGACACAGCATGTGATTTTCATTCTCTGTGGGCCTGAAACTAGAATGAATAGACGTCTTTGATTGTCAGGTCAAGGACAAAGACCTCCCTCAGCTGTCAATATTAAGTCTGACAACTGATCTTCTCATTTTATTTAATCTACCCACTTCCCTTCCACCAGTGTCAGTCTACTTTTATAAAGCTGAATGTGAGCACTGTCACCAGTGCTTATGGTAAAAGTGTAATGTTTCATGAATCAAAGAACCTCCAGGCCATAATATGGACTAGTAATTTATTATTGAGGAACAGAGGCTGTTGAGAAAATTCTTTTAGCACAGGCGGAATGCTATGAATTAACCAGGCATGAGGGCAGCAGGTGCTCTCATTAATTTTACAGTCTCTGGCAGCACACAGAAAAATAGCTTTTTTTCCCATAAAACATGCAGCTGTGGTATGGCTTCTGAAACACGAACCCCTACTTTAGCTAGATTAAATGCAGTACTGTAACCACAAGCATGAGATTGATCCTGTTTCTTTAACACATGCCTGGGTCCCTCTACTTGATTATTCTTAATTTGCCTTGCAAGAGAAACAGTGGTTTGGGATATTTTTGCCAAGCATTTGGAACAAGGCATATAAACTGCACTGGAAATTCTCGGATACTCCCCACAGGAACTAATTGAAAATCCTGAGGCACTAAGGGGCTGATTAAATTATAATTCTAAGTGCTGTGCCTTAGCTAACGCTGGATAAATGATGGTATTAAAACAAAAAAATCACAATCCTATCCAATTGCTTGGTATTAAAACAAAAAACTGTAGGGGGTGTGTCATTCTGACATGGTAACGCAGGTCCTTTTCTGAAGATCACGTCTAAGTTGCTCTTATACAGCGTGCTTGAAGATTCAAGTTGAAAAAACAACACAACATATACATTAAATATAAAATGGGCATTATATCATACCAAAGTACACCAAGCACAGCTACAGACAATACAAGTGTAAAAACACAAATGTTAAGAAAATACATAGATTTTTGTACTTTGTATTGCATTTTTATTATTTAAAAGGACAAGCAACCTAATACGCAATAAAACTGGTCCTGCCTCTCTCAATACCGACATTCTGTATCTGCATAATTTTAATGTCCTGACCAAATTCCTATTGAAATTAATGACGTGATCATTAATATTGGGGTATGGTATATCTGCAGTAAAATACTTGTTCTCAGAATGGAATAACATTAATTCCACCCTTGAATTGCTGGGTATACATAGACAGGACAAGTTGTAGCTACCAGCACATCGTATTATCCAGTATATTTTTTCTGGTCCCATGCAATGCCGGGTTAGACAGGTTTTATAGTACACTATTGGATGCTACAAAAAAGTTTTACAAATATTCCGTTGTTGAGTGATTGCGAATAACATATTTTACAGTTTGGAGGCTTTTGTATGAATATATATATATATATATATATATATATATATATATATATATATATATATATATATATATATATATATATATATATATATAATTATTAAATAAAATCTAATTCCTTTTCTTCATGTTCTTTTTTCACTCAAATATAGGAAAACAAATATTCAACATCAACTATGCTTTTTTTTATTATTTTTTACTAAATGTATTTAACAGTTTCACAGATTCTAGGGCCAGCAACACAGCATAGTATCCTATTTTATAACATAATTAAGAAAATGAAATGACTTAATTATTCAACTGCAAACTGGAAAGCCACACAGCTTCTTAGAACACATGCCTGCCTTAGTTTTAAATGTAATCTACCCCTTATCAAGTTGACACACATTTCAGTTCTGAAACAATTAGCAAATGTACTTGACTGTCTTTCTACACAGAATTAATGTATTAGTGTTTTAAGTTATGAACACTTTATAACCAATTAGTAAATAATGAACAATATTACTAATAAGGTATTATAAGCAAGTTATAAGCGGTTGTAACGACATTTACAAATAGCAATGCTGTCAGCTGCTATCCAACTGCAAACATAGGCGTTTCTCACGTTCCTGATTCAGTTCAATTGATAGTGTGTGAAATTAAAGTTTGATTTATTTCTCTAGGGGATGGTATAGTGATAATGCCTTTGCGTTACCTTTTAAACTGCCTTTTTGTAGTTCCACTATGTATTTCACTATACCCAAAGGGGATGTTTAGTCAGGACCACTTTCCCCTCCCCTGTCTCTGGCTACCATCCATCATTGCTTGGTAAATGCTGTCTGGATGAAAGTGTGCCTCTCGGAGGGATTAAACGTCTTGCCAGCCTTTTATTTCAAAGCTGTCACCACCGAGTCTTCAGCATGAAGAAACAAGGCCAAAATGTTGTTTGGCCCAGTGGGAAAAAAAAGAATGCTCCACAACTAAGTAACCTGGCAATACTACCACTGCTGTAAAATTAATGTAATAATTTCACTGTCAGAAATAAAATATCTGTGGACCTTTTATTACGCTGACAATATTTGGTGTTGGTCACTAGGCCTTGGAGAACCCTGAATATTGCAAAGACTGCATTAACTGGATACACTGTCAAACAATGGTTGGTGAAAATGTTCAGTTTCAATTGGCTGGTATAAGTGGTTATGGTCCCCATGGTTGCATTTATCTACAGTACTATCTGATGAGGTGGATAGCCTGCTACAATCGAATCGTTTAAGATATTTTCTAGGCTGAGTCATACCCAGATCTCCTACTAATGCCTGAGGCCAGCGAAGATAATATTTGACTGTTTTTCTGATAATAGATAAGAATGGTCTAAGGAGGAGTATTTAAAGTCTTTGAAACACGTTGCACAAACGAATCATATTTACAAACAGAAACGAACAATTCTGCTATTATTTCCTTGTTGCTATTCATAGATATATAGTATGTATATGGTGCAAATAGTCAGGATTCACTATTGAAGCATACACTGTAGCTCTAGACTACATTACACTAGAGATGAGAAGGTTTATACTGTATTATTTAGAAATCTTAAATGATATGACTTAAATTAATCTGTATCAATCCCTATATATCCAGCAAGATTTGTACCCTGAAAAAGGATCTAGGAGCATGTGTGGCTCCAAGACAATCTGGGGCCATTCCAGGAGCATCCAGAGGGAATAGTTCAAAGCACTTTACAAAGGCAAAAACAATACATATTACTGAACAACAGTAAGCATTACAAAAAGAACAGAATAAAAAAAAACTGTATTTATAAGCTGTATTAAAAAAATATGATTTAATCTAGATAAATAAATAAATAAATAAATAAATAAACAGTGGGAACAATATGGGGACAAGAGGATATCAGCTCATCTGGATGAAAATGCCAGGCTATAGAAATTGGTTTTTAGTCTAGACTTGAAGACATTGACTGAAGGGGCATCTCTAATTGTGACGGGCAAGTTGTTCCATAATTTAGGTGCCATATAACTAAAAGATGTACCACCTGGAGTTTTTTTTCTGAATAATAGGTACAGACAATAGACCAGCATCCAGTGATCGGAGCGGGCAATTGGGGACATAGGGTTCCAAAAGATCTTTAAGGTATGGAGGTGCAAGACCATCTAAAGCCTTATAAGTTAGCAGCAACACCTTCAAATCTATTCTATCAAATATAACACCTAGGTTGTTTACTTCTGCCCTAAAATCTGTAGAGTCCATCAGATAAAACATCAATCAAATGTGTATCTTCATGTTTTCTCTGAGGCCCCAGTATCATCACTTCTGTTTTGAATGAATTTAACATTAAAAAGTTATTAAACATTAATCCAGTTCTTAATGTCAGCAAGACAGTTATTCAAAATGTTAACAATATCAGCATAACAGTGGAAACTAACTCCATGTCTACGAATAACGTCACCCAAGGGTAACATATAAAGAGAAAATAAAACTGGAACAAGAACCCTGAGGGACCCCACAAGTAACCTCTGATAAAAAGGAGGTCTCCTCTTCAATTTTTATAAACTGAAATCTGGAACCAAGACAAGACAATACCTGACAATCCCACCAAATGTTCAAGACGATCAATTAAAAGAGTGATCGATGGTGTCAAAAGCTGCACTTAAATGAAGTAAAACAAGAACCGAAGGTGAGCCCAAGTCAGAGGACAGCAGAACATCATTCACTACTCGCATTAGTGCTGTCTCAGTACTATGATAAGGCTTGAAGCCAGACTGAAATTTCTCAGAAACACTCTGTGCATCAAGAAATCTATTGAGTTGACCAGCCAATGGTGATCAGTTTATAAATAGAAGCACTGTAGATGTGGTCAGTTTGTCTGCAGAAACTCCTGGAACCCTTTTCAGTGGAGAAATCACTAACCTGCACATAACTAATTGAAGAGCATTTGCAACATAAACATTGTAAATGGCAAGGATCTGTCTAGAAAATTATCCCTATTGCACCTTACATTGTACTGTTACACTTTCATTGTTTTAAGGGAAGTGAGGAATTACCTTTGAGATTAGAGATACAACAAATTAATTGTCCTTGAGAAACTTTTTTTTTAAATACTGTTGTTAAAAAATATTTATTTTAATAAAAAAAAGACATATGCTTCTATGCAGTCAGATCCTCATGATTCTATACACTTTTAAACGCAACAGGAAAGTTCCAATAATGCTTGAATCAATTCTTATGATTAAATTTAAGACGAGTACCAAAAAAGAGTTCACTATGTGTTCTTTAAAATCCACTAAGTGCCCGATGGAATGTGCAACAGCTGAATATCAAGTGTAAAGAATCTGCCTGTTTGATTGACAATCTAAGAACACATTGTCACCTGACTGACCTAATGATGTTCTGCTCCACTAATCAGGAATTTAGCCTTTAAGTCCAGCCTTTCATTCATTGTTATACGGGAACCCCCACCTTCTCCTTAAAGACTCCAATTACTCTTCCCATATCAATCACTCTTAGCTTGTATCTAATTTATTTCTGTTTGCCTTTTTACGCCCCGCTGCTGACCTGTTTTCAGAAATGCTGCTGTGTTTTGTTTGGAAAGGCTTGGAGAGCAGTGATGTAAGAATGTATTCACTGTGCCAGAGGGGTTCTCCAAAAGCATCTGAAGTTGTGATTGTTGTTCAGACGTTTTGCTGGCACACATTCTTACAGGCTTTAGTGAGTTATGTTTACCCTGGAGACATGTACAGTACAATGCTCAGTATTATATTTTGTGTGGATTATTTAAGGTTTCTAAATGGCCAAATTAAAAAATGTTTTAACTAATTTAATGAATACATCCCATTTAGTTTCGTAAGTGTGAGAGATACAGGCATTTGGAGCTACTGGTGTTACTTTTCATACTAGTGATGTTACTGCAAGTAGTGATATGCTATGTTTAACAAACTGAAACAAACTATTTTTTTATTTATTAGAAATTAACTGGTAAAGATTAATCTTTCATATTAGGGATTGTGGTAAAAAGACAGGATATTGCATTGGAGCTCAACTGCTTCCAAGGAAATGATGGTACTATTGTTTAATTAAACAGTAAGGGCCTCATTTCTGAAGTGTTTACTGTACGCAAAACATGACCCCATCCTATTTACTATTCCAATTTCCAAGCGGAAAACAAGGATTTAACAGATGCAAAATGAAAGGCACGGAATAGCGCCACCACCTCATTTGCGTTGAATTAATGATGTTTACATATGCAAAGCAGGATGTTAAACACAGATAATGAGCTGCCATACATTCATGAGCTGGTCACAAAGGTCTGACCAGGATTTTGTGCAGCAAAAAAATTACCCCAAAATTCCGCCGACTGAATGCTGCTGCAAAGCGGAGAGCATAGGTGTGCAGAAGCTGTGTACCTATTTGAAATGACAGATATTTAAGGTCCTGTATAGCCAGAACATATTAATGCGACACTGTGATTTATTTTGGGCTAATTGTAAGTAGACTAAGATAAAAATTAATTATGCTGAAATAATTTAGTTTCAATTTAAAATAATATTTTATTATTTGCGCGTCCTACAACAACGTGAAGCCTAAAACGCATCAGCATGGTTTGTTTTGTATTACATGTAGGATAGACAAAAAAACCTGCTAGGTATTCATTTGATTTTACTACTGTACTGTTTAAGCCTATTGTACATATCTGTATGTTTACATAATGTAATGCATATTTTCTTTTATCTCACTCTCTCTCTCATTATTTTCTCTGCCGCCACCATTAAATAAGCACCTTCACCTGTTGTCAATAGAATAAATACTGTGCGCAACTTCAGACCTGTTGCCACCCACAATTTGTATGCTAATTAGAATTTTTCTGACTGGTATTTTTGCTTCTAATTCGTTAGTAAATCGGGTGAAACACTTTGGGAAATGCCATGCGCAGTCATCTCAATTTTCCTCCTGCAGTTCTGACAAAATTACCGCCACTTAGTAAATGAGACCCTAAGGATATACACATTCCTGGTCAACAGTGTGTTCATAACGGGATTTTCTGTCTTTCAAAAAGACAAAGTAATATCAGATCTTATAAACACTGGTGTTGTTTTATGAAAAATTGATTGCAAAATGACAAATGAATTTATGCTCAAGTGATAGGTTGATTTATTTATTATTATTATTATTATTTATTTCTTAGCAGACGCCCTTATCCAGGACGACTTACAATCGCAAGCAAATACAAATACATTGGCTCTGGAGGCAGGGGAGCGTAGCGGAGGTAGAGCCAGTCTTCTAGTGCAGGCGGAGCGGAGAGGTCGAGTGGGGGTGTAGGGAGAGATGAGGGTCTGGAGGTAGCTGGGTGCAGTCTGGTCAAGGCATCTGTAGGCTAGTACAAGAGTCTTGAACTGGATGCGAGCGGTGATCGGGAGCCAGTGGAGCGAGCGGAGTAGTGGAGTAGCGTGGGCAAAGCGAGGTAGAGAGAACACCAGGCGAGCAGCAGAGTTCTGGATTTATGTTCAAGTGTCTATTGATTTTCAATAAAATGATTTAGATGCCATCAGATCTTAAATGGTCTCATAATAGCTCCAAAAGCATTTTGAAATATGTACAAATAATGTAGCATGTCTGTGGAATTAGCACCCACAATATAGTTTTAATCGCACAGGCTTAGGGGCTTGGCTGCTACTGGAATGTAGCATTATGGAGTACAATTCTGTTCAGCTCTTTTATTGGTATCTAGACAGATCTAAACGAGAGGCAGCAGTTTCTTACCAGCACAGTGCATTCACTCGGTAGCCAAATATGAATGTGCTATTTACATGTTTTAGGGTATTCTATTACTTGAGCTATGAATATTTGGGCTCTGGGGAATGGAAAAAATGTGTATGCACGGCTGGACTAAAAATCAGGATCATTCGGAAAGTGGTTACCAATAGTAATTTTGGTTAATAATACTGGAATAAGGAATACCTAGATGCTTTTTGCTAGCACCCCCTTGAAATTAGATGTATATCCTGGTTAAATAAATACATTAGAAATTTGAATTTTTACTTTCTGAAAGTGTCCCATATCATCAAGGGACACATGTAATAATAGTCTTTCTCACACGGTTAAGCTACAGGGACAAGTAAACTATTTTACTTAAGTTATTTATCTACAAAGTGAGGCACAGTTTACTAAAATGATGTTTTTTTTCTGTCAGTCTGTCAGTCCTTCACATTTCATGTCTCATAGACTTAATACGTTATTATCACACAGGTAAACGTAACATACAAGGCTTGTGAAAGTCAAGAGTTCGCTCCATTGCTTCTAACACCTTTCGATTTTGGAATAAAGGTACATTTATCATAGTTGATATCCCCATTTAAGTGAATTTTTAAACTCAAACAAACATTTGGGTCCATGTGTTGTCAGATTTACACTTCTCAAAGAAAATGGAAAATGTATGTTGATGGAAAACATTTGGAGGAAATGTAATATACAAATGAATCCTCTTTACCAAAGTTTTAAGATTAAGCACTATGCTGACATTAGAAAGTACATAATATACTTTACAATCTTTACAGACACCTGTTTGGGTTCCAATATTTGCTATTTCAACGTCTTACATTTAAACATTTTTAATGATGGATTTGCAGACTACTAGTGGGAAATAGGAGTTCAAGCAGTTCACAGACAAAAGCCTGTGTATATGCCTTATACTTTCCCTGTTATTGAATCTCAGTATCTGTATAGTCTAGTTTTGTAAATGTCTTCCAGCTGCTCTCCTATGTAAAGGAACATCCAGTATCTTTGTTACTCTACATCATGGACTAGTCAACGAGTAAGAACACTGCCATATTATATTATATGTTTTATTTTATGAGAAAAACTGGTCAGTCCTGGGCTGAATGTCATGTTGGGTTTCAAATGAGAGTCCAGCTGACCATGACCTTATCTTATTGAGTGATGTTGTTTGAGAAAAAAAATATTCTGGGTACAATAGGACATTGTCAGTACTAAGGGGTATGGAAGCAGGCAATGTGAAAAAATGTCATTGGCTTATACTGTAGCTGCACCAGTCTGAACTGCACCAGGACAGCTAAGAATCAAATTGTGTTTTATAAGCCCAACACTTTTTTGGTCTTTCCAATTAAACATATTCTTGGAATATATAATGCCACAGCCTCCAGTGCATATACAGAATATTCTAGTTGTTTCATTCTTTAAAAAAAAAAAAAACTGTATTAAAGTATCGCTTGGTATATTCACATTTAATTAAACGAGGTCCATTCAAGCAAATGTGTATTCATTTGAACCATCTCTAACTTAAGCAGTTGTATTTTCAAAAACATTGGTACAGCTAAGGAAAGGTGTATTTTTTTTTTTATAAATATATTCAAAATGCAATAGAAGCCAGTGCTCAAAGGTTAGGGACTGCTGATTAGTACGTGTGTGGGTTGGAGGTCAAGGTTATTCTTTTGTTCAATTGTGACAAGCTCCTTTTTACAAGTAGGGCGCAAAATGCCCTAACAGTGTTTTCAAGCATTGATAATCTCTTCCAGAGCATATCACAATTTAAACCAGGTGGAAAACTTAGGTTCACATTACGTAGACTGGAAAATCAGTATCTACCTTGATCCCATCAAGAAAAGAAAAGTAAATCCTTTACAGAAAGGAACGCATATGGAATGAATTCTTAATGAACACAGCATCCAACAAAGGCAATAAGATATTTTACTTTTGCAGCAGATGTTAAATGCCTGTAACCCTAGAAAGAGCACATCTGAAGCTTTATTGATCCTCCAGAATTTATGTTTTTTACAGTCATCGTAATTAATATAAACTTTAGTATTATTTAAAGATCTATTTTTTTTGTTAGTTCTTTCAAATGAATTATTGGCTTTGGATCACTCTAGTTAAAAATCATATACATTGAAGGTATGTTTAAACAAGGAATGAGTGTTGGATTGGACTTGGATTAGCATGTACTTAAAATGCCCATAACCAACACACTGTAGCTGTAGACCTAGGATGACAAATTCAATTCACTTTCAATGCTTCTGCCCTGGACGTCTGGCACAGGTTTTGCTGTTGTAATGTAACACATGAAACAATGACGTAAGGATTTCACAACAGCAATCCACACTTAAAAAACATGCACACTTTCTAAAAAATGTTTTAAAAAATAGGCTAGAGCAGCTTTAAATCATTAACAGATGTAGCCACAAACAAGACATTTCACTTTAGCATAGTGTTAAGGATTAAAGGAATGTTACGCAGTTTGGCTATACCACATTTGGCTGGATTCATGCAACTGTGCGCCCTTATTTCATTGGCACCATATGTTATAGAACTCTGTTTATGGTGCTGTTCCTAAAACTATAATGCCAATGTTTACAGTGCTGATGCCTAAAAGCAACCTTTCTCTTTTTCTCTGACTAAAAGTGCAACAAAATGTAACCGCCCACCTTTTCTTTTTATTTTGCATAGCCAATGTACAGTATAAACCAACATTGTGGTAATAATATCCATAACATTAATGGAAATTGCACCAGTTTCAATATTTCAGTCAATCTAAAAAGCTGCAGCATGCAGCAACAGCAAAATGGTATAATGCACTTATTCTTTTTAGTTTTGTGCTGTGCTGTAGAATTGGCAATGGTCAGTCACTACACTTACAAGAAGGAAACCGCATATCACTTTTCTGATAAATCCATCTTGTGCTATTGGAAATGCTAGGAGTGTGGCCACAAAGTACATACATTTAGGCAGTAAACACCATAACAAAACATCACATTTGATAGGCTTTTTATTTAGAGGCCTTTTCAGTGCCCGAAAGCAATTAGGCTTCACTTCATTTCCCGGAAGTGATTTGATCCGATTTTCTTGTTAACTCTTGATAATATCTCCAAGTTAAATGCCAGAGCCCTGACTGTGTAAACTGCCACTTTTAAAAATATATTACTTTTATCAAATCACCTGTTTTTCTATTTGGTTCCTACAACCACAGCCAATAACCACATGCATTTTTCTTCTATTCAATCTTAACCTAAAGAAACAATTTCTATTCCATAATATTGCAAATATGGTAATAGACATCATCACTATTTTCAGAAACATTAAACAAAAGAGCCTATGGCTATTATTCTTTCATAAGAATATGGCATATCATTATTTAATACACTTCATAGAAGAACTCTGAATGTGGCTGCATCCATAATTTATAACCAGAAATGTAGTATATAGAATTCGACTCAGCTGTATACCGAGTTCAGTTATTATAAATTCCATCCATGCCTGCTGCCTTTCAGGAAGTATTCCACATATATTATTGCTACTGTCTTTCCTACCTTTTCATGGGCCATGTCATTGGTGCACGATGTTTGTGTACGCTGGTATAAGCATATTCTTTTACTTACTTTTATTAACACAAATAACATAATTGAGACTATAGTCCCATTGACAAGAAGGCCCTGTAAACAGTTAACTATTATCTATAGACAGTTACAATTGCTCTTTAGTTTTCATCATTTCAAGTGGTTTCCCCTCCTCCTCCAACTAGGGTAGTGGGGCTTTGAAAAGGGACGGAGATCTCAGGTTTCTTCACTGCTGAATGTGTTTTCTTTTTATATCTTTCTTTCTATACTGCTGTGGTGCCTTTGAACTTCAGCAACTTAGATTCTTAACACACTTTTTTTTTTCTTATTTTAATTTCATAACCAGAGGATTTTAATTAGCTTTTTCCTGCCATGGGCTTTCTGTTTTTTAAATGTGTACAGTCATAAGGTTTTATATAATATTTTGCTGTTGCCCTTTGAAGCTTCTTTCACATTTAATTGGGGATGTGTTCAAACCTGAGCCCTCCAGTTTTCCTAATTCCGCTTCGAACACATCTGGTTAACACTGTCTGCAAACATGCGTCTTAAGGCATCAGCTTTAAATGGGTTCAGCCAAACTCAAGGGTTAGCATTGTGCACCTCTTCAAAGCACTAGAAACACAAAAATATATATTTTTTAATTTTTTTCAAATGCATGATATCAGGTTGGAACAATGCTCCATTGAGAAAGGTATACTAAACACACTGAAACACTGGGAAGCTTGCTCTACAGAATAAACACTATTTTGTGAAGTGAATGTCCCCCCGATTGCTATTTTAAAATTACCAAGTAGCAACTAACACGCAGGTAGGATCAGCTAAATAAATATATAGGTATTAAAGGTATAATGTAAAGAGTTTAGAATTCAAATATACTGCAAACCTAACCAACTGCAAAGCGGGGCTGAATTATAAGTCTATTTAAAGGAATGGGGACGCTAACATTAAAAAAAAAAAAAAAAAAAACTATGAGAAGCAGAACTATTTTAAGATTAGTACTGGGAGCTGGGAATTCAATAAATAATGTTCATACATAGAACATTATAATTTAATTAAATATTTAACTGCAAAAGACACATAAAGACAAATCAACCAACTTACAAGAGCATTGTCTGAGATGTAATGCTACATAAATTTAATAGTTACAGCATTTCTCTTTTCTGTAAATAATGGAAAAAAAACCCATCAGGCTCATTGTATCTTGGTAACACCAGCAATTCCCTCACCACATCACAACACAATTGTCAGCAGGGAAACTCGCACAGGTGCTGAAATTTGAATATCGAAGATGCAAAAAAATCTTCTGGGGTACTGCACTGTAGGCATCTTGAAAAAAATAAGTTCCAAGGATGTGATGAAAAACAGAATAGAAAGCTATCGAGGTTTTAGGCAGGAAATCTACAAGTGCCTGCTACATTGGTTAATCTACCAGCCGATTGCCAGAAAGCTCTAATTAACCTGTAAGGTGCATATATATATATATATATATATATATATATATATATATATATATATATATACATATACCCTTTTCGCAAACTCAGTCTTGCTGTGCTTTCGAATTACCACCTCCTCCCCAACCACCACCACCTCACTCCCAGCCTCGTCCTGAGGGGGGGAGTATACGATGCTCCTCTGCCTAATCATTTTTGTTCACCGGGATGAACACGTTGCATAGATTTATTATTTTATTATTTGTTTTTTAGCAGGCGGCACCGGGATGCTCCAAGGGATGAGGCCATGCTCCAACTACTTTTTATTTTTATTTTATACACCCATTGTTTGGGTTCAATGTTTCTGGAAATCTCTAAGATTTTGTATTATAATAAAGGTGGTTATTTAACGCAAGATTGTCCTGATTGAAACAAGACAAGAACCGGAAACCAAATTACATGAATCACGTGTGCCTCAGCGAATTATTCTGTTTTAATAAGTTTTGCAAAGAAATTCAGGATCTGTAATTGGAAAAACAGAAAAATAAAAAATTCTAGATTGAATTCAGCAATTTCACTGACAAACCCAGCCAAATGCTGACAAAGAAACATATTGATGGTGTATAAAACAACTTTCCCTCTCTCTCTCTCTCTGCCACCCAGTGAGGTAAAGCTAAAACAGAAAACAGACCTGACAGAGAGGTTTGGAAGCATGACGGTAAAACATTGAGAATGGATGCTTAACGAAGCATGAATCAAAGCTATGTCAAATACATCAACATCAAGTGAACATGAAGCTTTGTGTCCCTGCTCAAAGAGCATGCTCTACAGGGAAAAAAGGGGGCAAAGTCTCACGGTCATATACCTCACATCACAGCTGCAGTAGCTTCAGCAGTCTGTTCAGTTTCTTGTTTGCTGCGGGTAGAAAAATAGACAGTGGGAAAGAAAGAGAGAAAGAAAGAAATCCTGCCTGTGCAGCACTAAATGAGGAAGGGCCATTTTAAACCCTTTTAGTCCCCTTCTCAGTTTACCAAAATGGCATTTACAAGTTTGCCGCTTACAGAGGAAACAAGAATTTAGTGTGCAGTCAGTGGACCCCTCCCCCAAACGCAACCCACTTCCATAGAACTTTTCCTTTCAAATGCTGGCTAGACAGCTGGCACAGCCTCAGAGGAGAAAAGAGTAAGCAGGATATAAGTTATTGCTCCAGTGTCCTGCCAAGATAAACTCAAGGTACAATCTTTCTGGCTTGTCTGTCCAGACACAGGAGGAGAGATTTGCAAATCATAACTGACTGAATCTGGCTTACATTTTTATTTAATGTATGCATTTTTCAGTTCCCCTTCAATTTGAAGATGACCACCAACATGACTGTGATATCCCTGCCCATTGGGTAGCTATTACTGAGCTCTTTAATACCAGAGCTGCTGATAGGCCCCTTCCTGGGATGACGCACTCGGTCCCACCCACCGTGCAGTCACCCTGTGATTGATTGTCTATTTCTTTCTTGGGTTAATGCAGTTCTTCCACGGGGCTAGGCCTTGACATATCCCCGCTGTCGAGTGATTCCCCCAGCTGCCGTCTGGCAGCTGAAGTGGGCCTTGTTGTTTGGCTGCCGCTGCGCGTCCCCCGTCTCCGTATTAGACCGCATGGCCCTGTTTTTGAGGTTGTTCTGTGGATGAGCTGCAGCTCGGTTGTTACAACAGCCATCCAGCCATGTATTCCTCCACCGGGTTCTGTTTCTTCATCCTGCTGTAGAGTAGACCTTACCGGCTGTGTAGGCCTGCATACCTCGGTGAGTCGGGCCTTGTAAACAAACAACAGTGTGTTCTCCCCCATCTATTTCTACCATGTTAGGGGAGGCTGTGTGATCCAGTGGTTAAAGAAAAGGGCTTGTTACCAAAAGGTTCCCGGTTCAAATCCCACCTCAACCACTGACTCATTGTGTGACCCTGAGCAAGTCACTTAACCTCCATGTGCTCTGTCTTTCAGGTGAGATGTAATTGTAAGTGACTGCAGCTGATGCATAGTTCACACATCCTAGTCTCTGTAAGTCGCCTTGGGTAAAGGTGTCTGCTAAATAAACACATAATAATAATAATAATGTTTTTTTGCTGTCTGCCTTCAACTCGCCCACTGCGGCTTTGGCCCTTGTGTCTCCCTGGTGTATGCTACTCGCTGACCAGGTGTGTGACCATGCGGTTAGGGCAGGCACCTTTGCACAGCTGCCCCTGGTGCTTCGGTACCTCGGTGCATGCATAGCCCTTGGTACTTCGGTATCTCGGTGCCGCACGTAGTGCTCACGGTACTCTGTGCGCAGGATGCTCGGTACGCACAGTGCACACAGGCCCCCCGTGTGCAGGCGAGAAGTGTGAAGTGTTCTAAGCAGGCGAGGGACATTATGGACCTGAAAGCCCAGGTCCTGGAGCTCTTGTCTAAACAGGCACCAGCAGCTCCTGCTGCAGTCCCAGCTCCTATACAGCCCCAATTACCATACCCTCCCTCGCCCAGGGGAGATCAGGGTGGATGGGAAGAGGAGTCCCAGCTGACACAAGAGAACACACTTTCTATAGCGGCCTCCGGGGACGGGGCCTCGTTCTCCTCTGACATGCAGGTAGCCTCGGAAGCCAGCGCTCCTCTGCTGTCGGACTCAATGTCAGCACTGATGGGGCGCGCTGCAGCGTTCCTGCAAGTCCCTTGGACGCCAGTGGCAGAACCACACCGGTCCGCATTCCTGGGTCTCACCATCAACGATGCAAAGAGTCAGCTTTCACCGGTGACATGCTTGGGGCTCAGGCTGGACTCCAGTACGATGTGCGCATACCTGTCGGACTACACAGTAGCAGCTATCCAAGGTTGCCTCTCCCTGTTTCGACAGGGATCACAGGTCACCCTCATATTGTGCCAGAAACTGTTGGTTCTGGTGGCCACATCCATATTGGCCATTCAGCTGGGTCTACTTTGCATGTGGCTGCTACAAGCGTGGCTCAGTGCATTCCACCTACATCCCAAGCATGACAGACACCGTCGGCTGACGTTGTCTCATATGTGCTCGGCAGCCCTACGCTGGTGGATGACGACCTCTCACCTGCGCGAGGGTGTAAACATGGGAGTGGTGTTGAACAGCCAAGTGGTGACGACAGATGCCTCCAACTTGGGTTGAGGGGCAGTCTGGGAAGGCAGAGGAGTCCGCGGATCCTGGTCGAACCACTGGACGTCCCTGCCTATAAACATGCTGGCGTTGCAGCCCTTTCTCTCTGCCATTTCCTCCGAGTGCTAAGAGGTACACATGTGTTGGTCTGGATGGACAACACAACAGTGGTGGCTCATGTCAACCACCAGGGTGGCCTACGGTCCCCGGGATTGCATCGCATTGCCTTCAGGCTATTGATGTGGAGCGGTGAACTGGGCAGCGGACCTCCTCTCGAGGGAGGGTCCCCTTCCATGGCGACTCCACCCTCAGGTAGTGGAACACATTTGGGAACGATACGGGAGGACGCAGGTCGATCTCTTCACCTCGGTGGAGACGACACACTGCCCCCTGTGGTACTCCCTCCACCGCTTAGGCGGTCCACTCAGCGTTGATGCCCAAAGCGAATGGCCCAAAGCATTTTTGTATGCTTTCCCGCCTGTACAGCTGCTCTCGACCTTTCTCGAAAAGGTCTAGTTAGAGGAGTCGACAGTTCTCCTAGTGGCCCCCAGGTGTCTCAGGAGAATCTGGTTCTCGACCCTGTGCCAGCTGTTACAATGCCAGCCCTGGGAGATCCCACTTCGCATAGATCTTCTCTATCAGGCAAGAGGCATTCTTTCGCACACGGAACCAGGCAGGTTCCAGCCATGGGTCTGGGCCTTGAAAGGGAATGCTGGTTAGCCCTAGGGCTATCAGATGCGGTTGTGGGTACCTTGCAGAATGCTATGGCAGATTCCACTAGGTCATTGTACACCTACAAGTGGAAGTATTTTCAAGTTTGGTTTCTGGCTAGGAGCCACGACCCAATCTTTTGCCCTATGCCAGTTATCTTACAGTTTCTGCAAGAACTGCTTGATGCTGGAAGGTCACCTGTATTTAGCGGCTATTTCTGCATGCCATGCCCCTGTAGATTCGGTATCTCCAGGTGCATATGTTTTGGCTACCTGATGTTTTGGCTACCTGAATACACCCTCCCAGGAGGACTGTTCTCCCCGAATGGAGCTTTGATATTGTATTGGAGGCTCTCACAAAGGCCCCGTTTGAGCCCATATGCTCCATAGAGTTGACGTGAAGTACCTGTCCATGAAAACAGCCTTCCTCGTGGCTATCACCTCCGCAGAGCAGGTCAGTGAACTGCAGGCACTGTCAGTGTACAGCTCCTGCATGCGTATTTGGGATGATGGCAGCAGGGCGTCAACCAAGGTGAGATAGCTTTCCACATTAATCAGACTGTGGAACTGGAGATCTTCCATCCGCCCCTGTTTTCTTCAAAGGAGGATGAGAGATTGCGGGCATTGAGATGCTACGTGGATAGGACAAGAGCTCTGCGTCAGTTTGACCAGCTCTTTGTCATGGGACACAGATCCTAGGACAGCCCCTCTCAAAGCAGCGTCTGTCGTATTAGATTGCGGACACAGTGTTGACTGCATGTGATGGTGTCGGCTTAACCCCACCTGGGAGGGTAGCCGCACACTCCACTAGAGGGTTAGCTACATCTTGGGCCCTCTTTGTCCGATATTTGTACTGCTGCTAGCTGGGCTACACCACATACTTTCTCCAGGTTCTACAGCCTTAATGTGATAGACTCTGCCCTGCCTTCATTAGGCACAAGGGTTCTTGAGGGTGCAAGTTCACACCGCTAAACTCTGGGTCATGAGGTGCTGTCCCTCATATGCTGCCGCTCCTTCTCCCTGGCACTGGTATACTATCCCATAGTCATGTTGGTGGTCAACTTCGAATAGAAAGGGATGGTTAGGTTACCTATCATAACCCTGGTTCCCTGAAAGACCACCAACCACAAGGTTGCATCGGTCGCCCTCACAGGTTCGATGGAAAAAGAGAAATGGCTTCTTCAGCATGACTGTTTTAATCCCTTGGTGGGTTGGACCGAGTGCATCATGCCAGGAAGCGGCCTATCGGCAGCTCTGGTATAAAGAGCTCAGTAATACCTACCCAATGGGCAAGGATATCCCATAGTCATGTTGGTGGTCATCTTCTCTTTCAGGGAACCAGGGTTACGGTAGGTAATCTAATGTTCCTGTTTCTTTGTTGCTTACATAAGAGAAAGATCTGAAGTCTTACTTAATAAAAACTGCACATTGAAGAGTAAAAGCTAAGGCATTCAAGTTAAACTCTGTACTCTCAAAGGGGCAATGACTTAAAGCAAAGCATTCTTGAAATAATGAAAGCAAGCTACTGTGGCTTGTTTTATACTGCTGCACACTTATCAATCTATTTCCAAGGACATCAAATGAAATTCTTTTCATCCAGTCTGTTACTTTCCCAAGAGGCTGTTTGTTGAACAATTCCCTTTTTGTAGTGTGTTATGGGAATGACAGAACAAAACACCTACAACATTGTGTAATCTTTCACAAGTAAAAACCCTACCTCTCTTTTTTCTGTGAACAATTATTTGTATTCATTTTCCATTTTTTCTCCCAAGTTTTGGAATGTCCAATTATTATTCAACCAGCCTCACCGCTGCAATCCCTGAACTCTCGGAAGAGATGAAGACAAGCACTCTGAAACAAGTGCCGTCAGCCGTCTGCTTTTTTCACTCTGCCAGCCCGCCGTGCAGCCATATTCAGAACTTACAGTGTTGGAGGACCACGCAGTTCTGAATTGCGTATAGGCCAGCCTGTAGGCGCCCGGCCAGTGCTTAGTCAATTGTGCGCCGCCCCCTGGGAACTCCTGTCCACGGTCGGCAGTGGCATAGCTTGAATTCGAACCGGCGATCTCCAAGCTATACGGTACATCCTGCCTTTACTGGATGGGTGATAGCCTGACCTTGAAAGGTTTGAGATTCCGGAGGCATGAATTAAATGGAAAATGTTTACCATAAGTTGGATATTTTAAGGAATCTATTTTTATTGCCAGTATGTTTTTTTTATTGTATTTTTACATGCATGCCATTGCTTTAGTTACTGCATTGATTTCAGGAAAAGGCTTGTGCCAAGACTGTAAAGCAGACAGTCAAACTTATTTCCCTTTGTGGATTTCCACCTCGATATCCTAGCTCAGTTTTTATTCAAAGGCCATAAATTAAGTGTTGCCAGCTTTACATGCAATAAGGGATTTGGAAAACATGTAATCTGAAGTACTGTACTGCAGCCTACTTTGGCTGATTAAGTGCAATTTGGGAATTTATTTTGCCTGCTGCACTGAACTGCTGAAGCAAGGGAAAAGATAGTGTTTACTTTCCTGACCAAGCACAAACTGTTATTGTAGAAACAACAAGGATATCGAAGGGAGAGCCAATTGAATCCATTATCATTCACTGGCTGGAATCTCATCACATCCCTGTCACTTAGCATGTTCACATCGAAGACAGACAGCACTTGCTTTGCAAGGCAGTAAACAAAATAAAAGCGGTGAAGCATGAAGCGTATAATCACAGGCATGCTGGATAATCAGTACAGATGCACTCCATCTGAGCAAGTGTAGCATTATCTTTAATTAGCGGCTCCATGTCCTTTCTATATATTCAAGTCCCTGTCCCCCTCAAGCTTTGACAGATATGATCAGCGTGTCCCCCCCCTTAAACCTGCTGTTGTTTTTTTTGTTTGTTTCACTGCTGCAATTCAATATATATATATATATATATATATATATATATATATATATATATATATATATATATATATATATATATCCTATTGAGGTCTATTTGTAATGCACTGCACGCCTTTATTTCAATGGAGAATCGTTCCGGGCATGTCTGTGGTGTTGACCATCAATTAATAGGTTACAAGCATAGTCAATTATTCGCTATTTATATACCTGGTGTATTAACACATAAATAGCCATGTAAGTATCCACATCCTTAATGTAATCTCATAAAAAATATATACATCATTATTATTATTATTATTATTATTATAATTGGGAAGCAACTGTACCGGCTTATGCCTTGGAATGCCGCAATTGAATAAACTGTGATGCATACAACATATTTTATATATTGATTAACAGTATATTATAATATAAACCAAAAGCATATAGAGCAGCACAATAACAACTGGTTTCACAGACTCCAATTAGCACTAATCCAGAACTTACCTAAAAAAAACAGTAGCAGGTAGTTTCACAAATCCTGATTAGTTCTAACCTCTGACTGTCTTATCTAAATTAACATTGAGTAGTCCAAGATAAATGCTAACAGGGGTCTATGAAACTAACCCTTAATCATTAGATTTGTTACCAAGATAAATAGGTAAACTACCATGCCTTCTTTTTTGCAGTGCAATGTAATCCACCCCTAGTTGTATTTAAAAAAAAATGTTGCATACTTTATCAAGTAATGCAGCAATGGGAAATGTAATTGTGGTTTTGCTGAATATCCTACAACACTTGAAGCAAAAGTTCATAGATTAACTCGAATCGAAATCTCCTGTTAAAAAGGAGATCAAATCATAATCAAAATAATAATACATTGTAACACTTGGTGATGTGTTTTTCCTTTTGAAACAAAGAAAGCATTTCCTATATTTTTTTACTAGTTAAAGTTAGAGCACAAAAAAAGCAGACGAGAACAGAAAGGAGAATGCCCTGAGCATCTCCACCTTGTGTTGTTAATTTACAGCCTCTGTGCTGCAGCTGTCAGTTTTACAAATCAATGAAAGTGCATGGCCTTTAATGGCCAAGGGTCATTCAGCAGCAGCAGTCTATGAAGCCTGCAGATGAGACCTTTCGGGCTGTTAGAAAAAAGCCACAGTGACGCATATTAGCACCCACATGCTCCTCTCTGTCGCCTCCAATTTACTTTATCTTATTTTGTCAGCCAGCAGAACTAACTCCTGTATTAATAACTGGAGGTTTACATTGGAGCCAGGAAAAATATAAACCCTGCTGAAGGCTCTTTAAGGCCGCTGGCTGTTTCAGGAGTGCTCAGAGAGAGAATGTGAATGGGAGAGAGAGACAGAGAGAGTGAAAAGGGTGTGTGTGTGAGAGAGAGAGGCAGGCAGAGTGAAACAAACTGAGTGTTTGTGTGAGATTGTGTGTGTATACGGGTGATTGAGATCAAGTGTGTGAGATTTTAAGTTCATAAGATGAAATTGAGTTTTCAGGAGACAGTGAAAAGCAGTGGTTGAATGATCCATATAGAAAACACTTCCACAAGGACGTAGAAATGTTTTTATAATCACCCCCTATCACCAGACTCACATTTATTACAGTGCTTATGTGCTCTTGGGGGGTTAGTTTACTTTACTGTGTTGTTTTAACCTACAGGTCAATGAATGTTAAGAGTGGGTGGGTGTCACAAGTGGGTGTTTTAGCTCAATAAGTTGTGCATTTGTTTCCAGGAAAGAAGATTAAAAGTCCCAATGCTGCTCTAAGACCAAACACAGCCACACTGTAAATATAAAGCCATGGTACTGTTTGCATTTTCTAAAGTAATGGTTCCATGGAACTTCAAAAGAGAGCCAGGGCATTGACAAAACTGGCAACATTCATTAGAAAAATAAATAAATAAATAAATAACACACACATATGAGTTAAGGACAATAGAATTATATAAATATATTCACACGCACACAGCAAGCATAAAAGTGTTATAGGTAAGAGATGCAGATTGACCTTGACTGTGATCTCCTATCCATTATGGCTATCAGGAAACCATCTCAATGTCATATTTGCTCCAAAATGGCTGGATGAATTTCTTTCATATTTTATTGAGCGTTGGCCTTTGGAGATGAGCTGATCAAAGGTGACTTTGGCTTTTTATTTAGCATATGGGTTCATAATTTCACACCTTCTGTAAATGCAGTATATATTTCATCAGTGTCATATATTGTGTGGTAACCGCATACTAGACATTTTGTTATAAAAAAAGTCATTGCTCTAAAACACAATGGGGTCTATTCATAAAGGATTAACGCCTGTCGAAATGAGAAAACAGGAGTACATGATCGGATTTTGTCCATAGCCGCCTGTTTAACGGCAGTTGCTATTCAGAAGAGATAATTCAGATGTGTCGTTAAGCCCCAACAATTTTTGTCTATGAAGACGTGTTTTTAACGATCTGTATTACGTTTGCAATTCTCTAGTCTGTCGGTACAACCCCTGTGTCAAGAGACTGTTGCTTGATCTTGGTTAGCGGTTTGTAAATAACTTCTTTCATTTCTTTGAGTACTATTGGGAGGATCTCATCCGGCCCAGGGTATTTGTTTATTTTAAGAGCTCCTAATCCCTTTAACACTTCTGCCTCTGTTATGCTAAAGTTATTTAAAACTGGATAGGAACAGGTCAACATGTGGACTCGGGTTTCGGCTACTGTCGGTGGATTCCGTTGTTCTTTTTGCAACAGCTACCAACTACCCACGGAACATTAATAATGCTGACGATGTCATCAAAAAGAGGTGGATTTTCATTCTTGAACCACTGTATACCCATTCATAAAGTGCTTTGCGACAGTCACCCGTTTGCTCAGATCATTTTATGAATAGCAATATGGATGACTTTTGTTAGTTGTAAACAAAATTTGTTTTATTACGGCAGTCGGCAAATACTTTTATGATTAGGGCCCAATGAAACTTACTACTAGTGGGGCTCCTTATACCTGAAATATAGGAAGCCAGAAACTCGAGTCAAATAATATCTGGGAAAGGAAAATATATTTTCTTTAGATAAATAAGACTAAAACACAAATACAGAACAATACCAACTATTATACCATGTTTGAGAAATTATAATAATAAAATAAATGTCTTTGTTGCTTTAGTTTCTAATATCTATAAATACAAAAAAGTTTGTTATATTTGTATCCATTAAATATTGTAGACTCAATAACCTAGATACAGTGAAAGCCTTTTGTTGTGGTAATGTAAAAGTGTTATCTGAAAATGTGCCCATTGCTTGAGATTTGTAAGGTCAGACAGAAATGATAAGAGTTAACCATTTTTCTGTGTGTTTATAATATAATCTCTGCTTTCGACACCAGTATATAATGTATAATGATTAGATTGGCACTTCTTAGTCCAAGTCCGCAAGTCACTCTAACAGCATTTTTTTGTTGTTGCAGAAAACAATTTTAGCAATATAAAACTAGAAAGAAGTGATTATTTTAAAGAAAGTAAATTAAATTATTGTTCAGAGTAGTATCTTGATACCTCAAATTATGTATCTTTGCATAGCTAGCTGTGCTTGCTGTAGCACAATCAGGTAGGAGACATGTGGGTTTATAACAGCATATTTATGGGTTTGTAAATTAGGTAATTTGGTGTCTTCCTGGAAGAGGAATTATTAGGTAGTGTTCCACATTTCCGGTATTTTTAGTGGATGAGAAATGGGGAGAAAACGTAAATCAGTTTATGAATATACAAAAAGCAAAAATAGCAGAAGTGGGTCAGATGAGGCAGAGGATGCATAGCATTGCAAATACTGCTGCATTGAGGTACATGTTCACGCTGACAGAATAAAAGAACATACTGAAAAATAAGCGACACATTAAACTAAAACAATAAAGTGAACTGAGAGACAAGTAATCCATTTATGCGGCTTTTACACTTGCTTTAATAAAAGAGAGTGCAGAATGGCTGTGTTAATGAGTTTGTCAGGGCTATGTGCTTTGCTGCACTGTTTATTGCAGAGAGGTATGTATTGGTGACTTCGACGGTACTTTCCATCAGCTAAAACACTGCCTAACACCAACAATCTTAATTGTAAATATTTGACAGAAAATGGTGATGCTTTAGTTGGTAAACATATAGAACGCATTGATGGAAATGTCCAGTGTGATTTGACTCGTCTCCCGATGGATTGCACCGCCTAGTTCTGTCAATTTTCTTTTCTTATGATTTCAAGGTGAATAAACCTGGCTTGTTTTGTGCTGATGTCATGTTCATACCTTCTGTAGATACTGTTTCCGTCAGCACAGCGATTGCCCAAACGTTCGCAAAGTACCAGCTAACTTGGGGAAAATGTGCCTTCAACAGATTCTGCTTCATCATACATGCCAGAGACATTAAACTTAATCAGAAACCAGAACTGCTACGCATCATATTCCACATGTAAAGTGTGTATACTGAGTTTTTTCCAATTACAAAAATGTTTTTTTTACCGATTTTCATATATGTAAAATAAACTCTGAACATTTTATTTAAAGATAAAAAACGAAAATGGGGGAACACTACTTTTAAGAAAATGTAAGACCTATGAAATGATACAGGCACAATCTTCTGGAATTATTTAAAAATGACTAGATCGCAGTTGTGAAAAAGATAAGTAAGTAGAAATGCTCTCTGTACTGCACAGCTACAAAAGCTCCGAGGTAATAACCTAATTGCAAGGAAAAAACATTCCCATTGGTAACTGTCTATGCGCTCCTCAAATGCACAGGGTCAACACAATATCACATTAGCCTCTTGAGCCCATAGCTGAGAGGAAAGATCAGTCAGCTCTTACATTCTCTCTCTGCTCTCCAGAGCCTTTCTTCAGTTTGTCCTTGTGAACCCAATTAAATTGATCATCTAGTTTCTTGCAATGCATTCATTTAGATGTGAGATACAGATTGGGAAGAGTTATCATTTGGAAAACCAACATGCAGTGTACAATAAATTATAATAACAAAAGGTACAGACTCAGAGAATACATAAGAAATTAGGAAATTTGATTAAAAAAATGCCCAAGCATGTATTTCCTTTTTGTTTTACTGTATAGACCTGAAGGTGCAATACATATCTAAATATATTATTGTTTATACTTTTTAATTTTGGTTATGAGAACATTTCACAATGGCACTGTGACAGGGTAGATGGAATCCCTGCACTGAAAAGTTCACCTTCCACCAGCAGGGGGAACAGGAAGAACCTGTACATCCAGCGGGCTCTGGCAACTATGGGGTTAACATTGCGTAGGAGTCGGCCTGTTAGGACGCTGGGTGAGGGGAACGCGGTAAACCAGTGGTGCGTTCAATAGCCAGAGCGCTACAAAACGTTCCGTTTTCTATGGAACGCCCTGTTACAAAAAAGCGCTCTGTAACGTTAGCTAACACTCTCAGGAGTTGACTCTGTGGGCGTGTCAAAATGGCGGAGGTAACTACCAGTGGGCAAAGTGCATTCACATTTGACCAAAATATCTGTGTTATGTACATTATTGTCTATGCTTGTAGTCATTGTTAATGTGTAAATCTTGTTTGCTTTAAAGAAGTGACGTTTTTCGTACTTTTCCACACGTACAAGAAGTAAACAGCCTTATGTTTTGTAACGGCTACACACATTTATATGTTATTGTAAATAAATATAAACTTATGGTCACATACTGTAGTATTTTTATTACGTTACTAAAGATAGTAATGTTAAACGCTATTATTCTCAGTTTTGCTGCCCCTGCAACGTTTCTTTTTTTTTAAAGAAAAAAGGGGGAGAGTGACATTAACTTTATTATTATTATTATTATAAATATTACAATTACTATTAGTATTATTAAAATAAAAAATGACATAGGCTATCTCGAATGTTGCTCGCTCCATCCGAAAATGAGCTTTAAATGCAGCATCGGTGTAGTAGGCTATATCACAACATTCTCAACGTAATTTCTACCCTCACTGCAGTATTCATTGTTGAGTATACCATCATGTAGGCATGATGCTGTCTATCTTCCAGAAACTCCTGCAAATCTAACCCCATTGCAACTTTGTCCACCATTTTTTAAAATGTTTGCTGCCCATACCGTTCAATAAGACCTAACTTCCGCCTTGTAGCGCCACAAAAAAGCGCTCTGCTTATTGAACACAGTATCCATTTAATTTAAGCCAGTATTTTGTGTTTGTTTGGTTGTGAATAAACTTTGGTTACCCATTCACCTGAAACTGGATTCTCTGTGTGTCATTTCAAGGCCTTCCACGGGCACATCATCTCATCAAATAAGGCCTCTACTATTATAAAGGTTTAATAATTAAAATCAAAACAATATTTACAATACAAACAACCCTCAATTGGCCCCTTATATTATCAATTGCAATCAAAACGCAACAATTGTTTTGTATAGAGCGAAGAGATATAACATTAATTAACAATGAATGCATCAAGTCTCAATGTCCTTGACTGAACTTGAATCTGTGCTCAAATGTGGCAGGTGGATTAACAGATGCACAGATGCCCTCTAATAAGTACTTATTGGCCCCTTTCTCTTGCCATACACTTTATGACATCTTACAGGCATCCTAGGAAAAATACAGTACATCATTAAAGAAAATACATATTGTTTTATAATGAACCCAATCATTGTTAAGCACAGTATACCGGAATGACGTGGGTGGGTAAAATTAAATAGGATAAATAACTAGACAAGTAACTGATGTACTGTACTAGCAAGCCTATAAATCACTCATAATTAAAAACATTGGCACTGGTTGATGACACAACAACCGTCTTCGATGCAGTGACGTCATATGTTACATTGAAATAAAAATGCAGTTGTTTTTTTATGTAGTCCTTCACAATGCAAGGGTATGTGTTTAAAACAAGATGATTCTATATGCAGTCTGTTCTTACTGATGTAAACATTCATGGCATAAATAGCATATGTCATGCCATACAGCATTTCATGAATGGGGCTCGTTTGTTATCCTATCGCAGCACACTGGCCATGACAGAAATACTGTATGCCATGTTTTTTCATGACATACCCTCGCTACTGGTTCGAGTTTTCAGTATATATCTACTATATTTAAAAAAAAAAAATTTGGGAACAGCTAACTTTGCAAAGTATAAATAAACAAATTATGTACAGTATGTTGACAATCTGATCTGTTCTACAATGGCTTGGACAGAACACATCTACAGCGATTCCATGCACAAACAGATCTAGTCACTTTCCTCTGGATGCGGAGGGAGTATTTCTTCCTTTAAGAAAATGAATGTAATTGAAGCACAGGATGCTCCTGGAATATCTTCTGTTTAAATATGTCCTTAACCTAATCTTATAAATGGTTAATATACCTGTTTCCCTTTATTTAAAATCAAGGCCAATATAATATTGTTTTTATATTATATGCATTTGAATGGTCAATACAAAATGCATAAATGAGAAAAGGCCAAGGCACGTCACACAAGAGTGTTCTTTGTAGTCGTGAATCTTTTCATTTTCATTGCACTGTTGTTTATGAATCATTGTGTATAATAATTACAATCATGGTTTATCAACTTTACATTCTTATTATGTTAAAGCTGCCATTTGCATTTCCAGGATTCCAGGGGAATCTTATACAAATACTAAATGCTAAGGCTAATTCCTGTTTACTGTTAATGTGATGTCGCAAGGTCAGTTAATGGGAGTAAATGAATCTCTTTGAACAGCACCACCAACACTAACATTATTTTAAAGAGCCTTTAATGAAGAAGAATGTTATGCATCCACATTACACGCTTTAAGGGAAACAGAACCCCATCAAATTCAACTCTCTGTGGGAAATGTAAACACATAAATACCATGTTACAGTAATACACTATATTGCCAACAGAAAATATCATTCCAGTAAGTTATTGTAGCTAACTTTGTTGTTTATCTGGCCAAGAAAGCATGTGTTTAGTTGGAATGTAAATCTGTAATGTTGCTGATATGTTTTAACAGTAGGTTATCTATTTTCATTTCAGGTTTCTTACCTATAAATTACATTTAAGAAAAAAATTGGTTTATTTTATTTATAATACAATGGTCTGATGACAAAACAGTAAATAATAGAAGTCTGTCAATACACAGCAATGTGTGTTGCTCAGTAATAATAAAGGGTTGCAGTCCTGCAAATAATAAACACAATACTAAACACAATTAGACACACACAAGGTCACAATTCCAAAGTGAGTGCTGCAGTGCTTGTGGTGAAGTACAATTTATTACGTGAAATAATGGTGCAGTAATGTCCGGGTTTTGTGCTGGCCCTAAGTGACAGCTCCGGAACGTGTTAGCCGTCAAGTCTTCAACAAACAAACAAACAGGTTTTAGACAGACTGAACAAACAAACCAAACTCTCACGGTTCTCTATTATACTGGTTCTTCCGGGTTTAGCATAACCATAAAACGGAACAGATCACCTCGCTACGTCACCTTATATACCGTCAAACATGATCCCTTGGTTAACGAGTGCAACCGCTCCTCCAATCCGCGGAGCAGTGCTTACAAATGTACCACGAAATGTTCCTGTCGGAACACTGCACTCTGATTGGCTATCATATTATTGTTAATTCTCTCCCTACACTGAAACCCTAACCTTAAGGTCAGTATGCTATACTGCAGTCATTACACATCTAAAGTAGTTCATGTTTGGCAGTGAATAGGCATTTTTGTTACTTTAAAAAAAAAGTGACCAGAGGTGATGACTTCCTCAGTTGTCCTGACAGGAACATTTCGTGGTACCTTTGTAAGCACTGCATCCGCGGATGCCACTCGTTTCCCTTCCGAGTCCATGATTTAGTGTACCGTAGCTCCGCCACCATTCTAGATGGCCAACTTCCGCCAAACCCTGGGAATGAATTGTTGGGCCATCCAGTCCAGGGTACTCTATTTCCTTTACACAGCGGCCTCACAGGTTGGGAGGGAGATCTAACACCAAGAATCATTCGATCTCTGTCACAAGTGCCAACACATTCAATTCTGGTGCCAGTAGACATGTTTAATTTTTATTTTTTTACCATAGATAGTGATAGTTTCTCATTGGGTCTGGACTACTCACATGACCATTGGCGCCCTCAGTCGTATGCACATTACGCACTCCGCTTACCATTGGTTTGCAAAATTTCGGCTTCATAATGTGGACTCACATGTAATCTCATGCAATCGGTTGACACAAAACCGACATTCTAGGCTTATAGACTTGTACTGTTTATTTAGTGGTAGTAATGAGCAAACGGAAGCAGATAAGCTTGGTTGAGGCTTCAAAAAGAGCAAAAATCTCTCTTATGATTCACAAAGAATGTGTAAAAGCACCAAACCGTGTTTCTAATGGCAGTGGAGTTTTAAATTGAAACTTACTACTGCATTATCTGAATTTTTAGTGATTGTGAGTGTAATGATTCGAAATGGAATAGGAATGGAATATTTGTGAGTTAGTTTTTCCCCTAGTTTAGTTTGTATTTCAGGTTTATTTGCACCTTTTGTTGTTGTTGTGAACTATTTAGCTGTTTTCAGTGTAGTTGCTGTTCTGCTCAACGGCAGTGCACTATGTTTATTCAATTTTAGAAAGGGAGCCGGTGATGCAATTTGATTGTAGTTTTCTAATGTGACAGTGTAGGTGCTGTGAAACTCAAGGAAAGAACAAAAATGCAGCATTCTGATTGGCTGAAACACTTTCCAGCATGGCTGATTGGCTGATTCAGCAATTACAGGTACATGACAGGTTGTTTTTGTCGGTGCGAAGTAGAGTGGCTGGTTTTAGTGGAAAATACATTTTCTTTGACCAATTGTGTCTTTGTTTAGTATTTGCTGTCCAATAGATGTGAACTGAGCTTTCATTACGATTTTAAGATTGATTCAGAGTTGATGCTGTGAAGTTCCAGCGGGCATCTACCATCTGATAGAAGCCCGCTAGAGCTGGAAGCTGATTGGCTGATTGTACTGAATTGTTTTATAACAGTCTAGGTTGAACAAAAAAAAAAAAACATTTATATTTTGATGTCTTGTCCATTAGTCTTCATGATTACACTACTCAAAAAAAATGTCAAACTTGATATTTCCAAAACACATCAACAATAATCACATTTGAGTATTTCAAGGGAAATAATCTTAAAAGTTTGGAGTAGTTTACACATGTATAGTCTATAGCTGTGTTTAGTGTACTTTGATATGATATAATGCCAATTTTATGATGAAAGAAATCAGTTTGACTCAAAACTTATTTAGGCATTCTAGGTGCCTAAATTTGACTGCCGAAAGATAATGTTGGTTTATTGGAGTTTTTTGGTATAACCTTTTCACTTCCTTTTTTGTTTAACTTTTATTTTCATTTTGTATTGATTGATTGATTTTTACACCAACTAAAACCAGATTGTTTTTCAGTGATGCAGGAGTACATTGCGGCAGGTTTAATTAACACAAAAATAAGATGAGAAAATATAAATAGTCCATACTTTAAAATTGAAGAAAGTATTTGTATTATATATTACTCCTATTGACATTTTGCTTACAGCAGAAGAATACTGATATTCCTATGATAATGATAAGATTGAATACATCTGGATGATTCTTTCAGAAACCATGTTGTGGTGAAGACTCGATGAGTGAGATGTTAGCACCTACAAGAAGAGAGAGAGACAGTGGTTGTGCATCTAGGCTATGGAATAGGGTAGGGGTTAGAGGCCATCTTGGATACATTGGGTTGCTACTGGGTTAATCACCCTGTCCTGTTAAAGTATAGCAGCCTCCAGTGTGTTTATTTATTCCATCTGATTTATTTTATTTAGATTCAATTTACTAGCACATTCGATGACTACATTCTCACTGTGTTCCGCATCATTCAGTCAATCATTTCTCTTCATTACTGCTACCTCCTATTGAAAGGTGCTTTTCTGCATTACATCCTTCAGTCTTCATAACTTCACAACCTTATTATTCCTGGTAAACAAAGATTTATCCATATTTTCTAGTAAAATGATGTTAATATTACCATGTCTATTTGGTTAGACGATTAAGCGTTTCTATATGATATTGATATGATTGAAGGCTTTTGGAACTGGTGAGCACTCCTAAATAAGTTCAATTAAAAAAGAAGCATTTAGCAAAAATAGCAGCCATTTTTCTTTCTTTTTAAAATTGCTGATTAAAAATGTTATACTCTGCATCCTACACAAAAGGTGAGGCACAGATTATATCATATACAAATCTGTCTTACTATCCCGATGTCTAATGCAGTTGAGCGCAGCTTTCAGTGATTTCACGATTTCTATAAAATGTACCCATTGCCGTGTAATATGTAGTTCTCTATGAAAATGTAAGAGAATAGTGTAGATTTTCAAATTTTAAATAGATAAAATAAATATAGCAAACATTTTCCTTATGCTTCCGGTAAATGATTGACCACACTGCATAGAGCTGCATGATTTATTTAAAATGTCTTCAACGAAAAAGACACCAGCTGCATCAAAGATCGGAAATATTTCATTAATCTGTTGTTATTTTTTACATTTAGTTATGTGTTTATTTTGTTTAATAATTCACTGATGGTGAAAATAAAATGTCTTTAAATGGTGGACATAAAAAAATGAAATATTCTACAATTTAGCATTTGCTATTTTTCAGGTAAGCATTTCAATATTTAGGAACATTTGTTGTATAATAACTCTAGAGAAAGTGATACATTTTGAATGTGACAACGCTGTTTTTTTTTTCTTCTTTAATACATAGTATGTTTAATCGTGAAATGTGAAATAAGCCATTTTTTACCGTGATAAAATATTGCCCTACCATAATTGAATACTTCCTCTTCCTCCATATTCAGAAATATCTGCTGTAATTTTTTTTTTTTTTGGAGAGATCTGAAAACCTTATACGTTTTTAACTTTGAATTGTACATAAAGGTTTTAGTGGCAAAATAGTGATAGTGTGGTCTGTATGCTTTAACTTCCTGTCTGCTAAACGCCCTTGTTAAATCAGTATTGTATCTGACAGGTATGGATTATGCAGTCATCTCACTCAATACACATGTGAGAAAGTGATAAGCCTAACTGGATATTAGTAAATACTGGCTACTAGGATGTTGAGGCAGATATTGGGGCCATTTTAAAGCTTTACATCCATAAGTGTAATATTGCTGTTCTTACTGCAAAATGACAAAAAAACAAAAAAATTCTCTCTCTAGCCTTCTTATTTAAATCGTGTATGTGTAATACATATGTGCTTTGACTTGAAAGGCAAAATATTTCGGTTTTTCAATTTCAAAACCTATTGCTCTTTGTATTTGTTTGGATAGCAGCCCTTATTTATTGGTTAAGGAATCATGCACGCCTGCTGCTATGTAAACTATTGTGTTTGTGAATTAACCAATAACATTGTCTTTAAAGCCTTCTGCGAAACTGTTTCCACTTTAGATTGTAAATATAAGCTGGGTACGGTATAGTATATGATTACATTGACAATCTAGCTGCCCTTAAAGACATACATTTGTAGTCAAAAGTTTACATACCCCAATGAAAATTTATATTTATAGACATTTCTCAAAAACAAATAATTATAGGAAAAATCTTTTGTGGAAAAAGTTTTGCTTTTGTGGATAAGGAAAAAAAAGTTACAAGAAATGGATGTCTACAATTATTTATTTCAGCATTTTTTTTCCCTCATCCACAAAAGCAAAACTTTTGCTACAAAAGATTTTTCCTCGAATTCTTTGTTTTTGAGAAATTTCTAGAAATTTTAAATTTCCATTGGGGTATGTAAACTTTCGACTACAGCTGTATATACTTAAAGGCTTGGCTTAATATCAGCCAATCATCCTATTAACCAGAACCAGACCAGTATGCTATAATTAGCAAGTGTGTCTCAGCGAGGGATTTAAATGAAGAAACTCACTTTATCCTTTAAATACATGACCAGACAAACCAATCATGATGGTAATCTGCCAATCAATTATTATTATTATTTATTTCTTAGCAGACACCCTTATCCAGGGCGACTTACAATTGTTACAAGATATCACATTATTTTTACATACAATTACCCATCTGGGATTGAACCCATGACCCTCCGGTCAAAAGTCCAGAGCCCTAACCACGTGGGATTGAAACCATGACCCTCCGGTCAAGAGTCCAGAGCCCTAACCACTACTCCACACTGCTGCCCAGTATAGGCCACCATTGCTAAATGCTCCTGTTTGCTGTATTTATTTTATCTATTTAAAATTTGAAAATCTACACTATTCTCTTACATTTTCATAGAGAACTACATATTACACGGCAATGGGTACATTTTATAGAAATCGTGAAATCACTGAAAGCTGCGCTCAACTGCATTAGACATCGGGATAGTAAGGCAGATTTGTATATGATATAATCTGTGCCTCACCTTTTGTGTAGGATGCAGAGTATAACATTTTTAATCAGTAATTTTAAAAAGAAAGAAAAAATGGTTGCTATTTTGCTAAATGCTTCTTTTTTAATTGTACTTATTTAGGAGTGCTCACCAGTTCCAAAAGCCTTCAATCATATCAATATCATATAGAAACGCTTAATCGTCTAACCAAGTAGACATGGTAATGTTAACATCATTTTACTAGAAAATATGGATAAATCTTTGTTTACCAGGAATAATAAGGTTGTGAAGTTATGAAGACTGAAGGATGTAATGCAGAAAAGCACCTTTCAATAGGAGGTAGCAGTAATGAAGAGAAATGATTGACTGAATGATGCAGAACACAGTGAGAATGTAGTCATCGAATGTGCTAGTAAATTGAATCTAAATAAAATAAATCAGATGGAATAAATAAACACACTGGAGGCTGCTATACTTTAACAGGACAGGGTGATTAACCCAGTAGCAACCCAATGAACCCAAGATGGCCTCTAACCCCTACCCTATTCCATAGCCTAGATGCACAATCACTGTCTCTCTCTCTTCTTGTAGGTGCTAACATCTCACTCATCGAGTCTTCACCACAACATGGTTTCTGAAAGAATCATCCAGATGTATTCAATCTTATCATTATCATAGGAATATCAGTATTCTTCTGCTGTAAGCACATGTCAATAGGAAATACAAATAATTTCTTCAATTTTAAAGTATGGACTAACTGTTTATATTGCGTTCTGTGACAAGAGCTGTTCTTACATAACTTTGATTCAGTACACTTAAAACATATTAGTTGTTCACACATGGGGAAGATTTTTTTTTACTGAAGAGGTTTATGGGTGATTCTGTTGACTTGAAATTAACTGTGAGGAGATGGCCACTCATACCACCAGCCAAGGAAATGTGGTGGTCTATTAGAGATTTTGTGGTTGTTTATTAGAGATTCTGGTGGCTTACATTTTTCTATGTGAACCCAAACATAATCGCAATAAATCTGGTAAATTACAAAGCGTGTGAACAAAATAATTAAAGCAAATTATTTTTTGTTTTACTTTGACAAAAGAATATAACACCTTTAAAATGAATTACACTGCTTGTATCAGCGGGAAATGAAAGGTCTCTACTAAGTATTACTTGAAAGACATGGCATGGTACTCATAAATTTCTCACAATTTACAGTAGAAGCACCACTGTTTCTTATCAAATGAGATAAAATGCGGTGGGTCCAAGGAAAAAAAAAATCAGAATGTAGTTTAAAATGTAATTGTCCAGAACTGTCAACAGATATAGTCTTTAAAAAATAAATTAAAAAATACATTCTAATTCCATTTGTACTGATACAGTTCTTAACCCTTTAATGCACAAATTATCTTTAAATGGTAAAAGAAAATCATGTTGTATTATACTTCCAATGAGGTTGATATATTAAAAAAAATAAAAAAAATGTAATTCTATAGCGTGGTTAATTAATTATTAATATTATTATTAATAATTAATTATTATTAATATGTCCTCATTTGAGGACACTGCGCAATTAAGGTTGTACAAATGCTTACATTCTATGCACAAAACACATACACAATCAGTATTTTAGTAACATTTATTTAATTACATAAACTATTTACAGAAATATCAGTGTGGCTTAGTAATTAAGAAATTGAACTACAGACCACAGGGTCATGGGGTCAGGTGCCAGGTGTGGATACTACTGCCGCTATAGCCCTGAGCAAGGAGGTACTTTACCCTAAAAATTGATCCAATAAAATATAGTCAACTGTATTAAGATGAACTAGAATCTATGCATAAAAAATAATTAATTCTCATTTGGGACACTGCTGCTGCTGCTTTACTCTTGAAAAATGTACTTGACCCCAAATTGCTCCTGTTTACTTGTGGAAATGTCCCATATGTGTTGGGCAGACTGGTACTCTGCGTTTCCCACATCGGAACCTGGTCTTTGTGCATGCAGAGTTATGACATCTGTTCTTTTTGTCTGTCTTTTCTGGCCAGGGAGTGCCAACTTCATGTTTGATGATATACAAAGCATTTTGTGCCACATGAAACATACATATATGTAAGGGCTTGACGTTTTCGGTTTTAAATGATAATAACCGAAAAAAACACCCCGAAGATCTTAGAAGATTCAGTTTTAATTTTTGTAAACTGATAAATGTGGGTTTTGGAAACGTATTTACATATATATTCACTATTTCTCTTTCTACATAAAGAAAACAGCTTTCAGAAGCCGGGCAGTGTGTAAAGACATTGCAACTGACCAATCATCAATTTTGTGCACTACGTAATACGCGTCATTTGCTTAGCAACGGGCTTTACGACCACGACCCCAAACAAACCAGCAATATGGCATTGCCAGTTGGTTTTATGGCATTACAGTTTTATTCAGTGATGTAAAGATAAAACTGCTGTACAGTTATGCTTCCAGTAATATATATATATATATATATATATATATATATATATATATTAAACGTTTTATTGTGTACAAAGACTGCCTACTTATTATTATTAGTATTATTATTATTATTATTATTTTTATTATTATTATTATTATTATTTATTTTTTTTATATAATTTTAGTCGTTGCCAATTATTTTTTATTATTTTCTCCCAATTTGGAATGGCCAATTATTTTATTATGCTCAGCTCACCGCTACCACCCCTGCGCTGACTTGGGAGGGCGAAGACGAACACACACTGTCCTCCGAAGCGTGTGCCGTCAGCCAACTGCTTTTTTTTCACAGCGGACTCACCATGAAGCCACCCAAGAGCTACAGCGTTGGAGGACAACGCAGCTCTCGGGCAGCTTACAGGCAAGCCTGCAGGCGCCCGGCCAGACTACAGGGGTCGCTGGTGTGCGGTGAGCCAAGGACACCTTGGCCGACCTCCCTGTCCCTCCCCCTGGGCGGCACTCGGCCAATTGAGCGCCTGCCCCTGGAAGCTCCCATCCTCGGTCGGCAAAGGAATAGCCTGGACTCGAACTTGTGACGTCCAGACTATAGAGCGCATCCTGCACTCCACACGGAGCGCCTTTACTGGATGTGCCACCTGGGAGCCCCTATTATTATTATAATAATAATTATTATTATTATTATTATTATTGTAGCTACATAAATATCAAACCTTAATCAGAGTACCATGATGAATGTTTCATCTTAAATATAAATAAGTAAAAATATTTAAATAACTTCTTGTATGTTGAAATTAATTACCACAGTACACTATAGTCATACGATGGGGTGGGCAGAAAAAAAACCCCACGAACTGTAGTGTGACAGATACGAGTGTGGTAATGGGCGTAAAAAGAAATCTGTTACTACTCTGAATTCTCGGATTCAAAATGCATCCACGGGTCTACACTGCCGGAATCCTAATGTGGACGTCCTCACTTCAACACAGGAAGTTAATGTTTGTATATGTATTGGTGAAACATACATTCAATGTGTAGAAACTGAAAATTGATATGTTTGAGCAGTGTTTATTTTGAGTAAGTGAAAATAACCGATTTTGCCAAATAAAAAAAAATTGATAACCCCTCCCCCCCGAACTGAACAAAAAATAAAACCCCAAAAATTCAAGCGCTACATACATACGTGTACATACTGTAGATGTATACTTTTTACATGAATAAATAAAAGTGAACAGTTATTTTTTTTTATCCAGAACAAGTCAACTCCTTTATGAATTAATTTCTATATCTGCATTTCACAAACTGAAATATATTAGAATGCAAAATTAAATCAAAGTTTTTGATAAAGTAATAACAGGTAATGAATACATTGTGATGCAGCCAGACTTTATGGACTATTTGCAAAATAGTGTTAAGGTAATAAATCTAAATGTCTACATACCATGACAAGTATTTACAGCCACCTCTCTCCATAAAGTTGCCAGACGATTTTGAGTCTCACTGTACTTAATGTCTAGGTGTGTGTGTGTGTGTGGGTGGGTGTTGGTGTGTGTGTGTGTGTGTGTGTTTTGCAGTGTTTAATACATAGCCAATGGATTAATGGTTTGTGTAGGCCTAGCCCCGGTCTAGTTGAGACATGGCCATCCATTATGCCTGAGCCCTGTGCTGCAGGCAGCTTTATGTTTATCATTACAGACAGCTCTCAGCAGGTATCACACTCTGGCCAAGCACCAGGTTTTAAATTCACTGCAGCTGTGCAGTAAATGGAAACCTCAGTGATGTGTCAAGCAGCAAAGATTTGGCAAGGTGGTTTCTCTTCTGAGGAGGAATTACATCTACTTAAAACTGGATTATTTTTGGGCTAAGAGTAAAAGAAGCAAGCATGTTTTGGCAGAGAGCAGAAGCCTCTAAGGAAAAAAAAAACAGATATACCAAGATGTGCCAAAAAAGTGTTTTAAAATGTAATACTCGTTTTTATGAAGATGACCGATAATAATCTCAATGTGAAGCACTGACAGCTAAGTGATAAATGTATACAATGTTGGAAACAATTTCCCTTGCTTCAGTAAAGACAGGGACTGACAAGCAGATTTTTCATACGTAAAAGAATCACAGTTCATTAGACAGAGAAAGATTTTGACAGAGCAGACAATATGTAAATATTTATGCCAAGGAAGGTATGACTATATCGCCAAGGGAAATATAATCTCTTAGTTTTACAATTTGCCCTATCAGTCAGCAGTTTGATTTGAAGCTGGCTTTGCTCTCATGGTAACTGTCTGTTATGTTTGCAGCAATTGCTTCTTTCATGCACTGCACACCGTTGTGCTCCTTACAGTGTGCTGTATGCATGTCTTTAACTTAATCTGCACTTTGGCACAGTGTAGTGAAATGCTGGTCTTCAAAAGATGTTAAAAACAAATAATAAACACATGCTGTTTTAAAGACTTCTGTGTAATTTGAAGGCCGAAAGATCATAAATTCACAGTTACTGCAGGCCAAGATTTAATTTATACAGTATCGTTTAACATTTGCATTCATGTGGCAGATGAAATAAAGAATGTCATTTTTTTCCACAGCAGTGGTAAATTATTCATGACAAATCAGACTAGTCTTACTGTGCTGTCTTTTCCTTAGATCGCAGTGAATTATTTATAGTGAACCTCTAACCTTTGCACTTCTAATCAAAATTTTATTAGTGTAACAGCTTTTAAATCTAAATCCTTTTATTTCATTTTGATAAACATACTTTATAATTAACATATTATGCTCAAACATGTACACTAACAATATTTATTTTTGTTTTTCCTAATATAAATATGGGACTTGCTTATCTCATGGACATAATGGCTTCAAATGGTTCATTTGCTGAGTTGGCTAAAGTCAAGTATTTTTTCCCATTGCACTAATTAGTTCTAACAGAAATGCTTGTTTATGACAATTACAGTGGCAGTTGCGAAAAAGACAGCCTGACACATAAACCTCAATAATCTCCTTATGTCCTACAGCTGCCAAAGGCTTTTAACAAGCCTATTAACAAGCTATATGCGTGTCTGTTTACTGAAGCTGTTAAATCATGTATCTGTCTTGGTACCTGAGGCAGTCAGTTAATAGAGATATTTTATAGCAGACTTCTCCTCTATTAAGAATGGACATAAAATAGAATAGTTTAAAATATGTCAGCCAAAGCCAAAGCAAAATACTAAAAACAAATGCTATCCCTTCATAAAGTTCAGCCCAGTCAAGTGAAATAAAGATTCAGCCATGCTGGCTCTAAATGAGATTAAAAAAAAAAAAAGTCTATTCCGCAAGCAGAATTTACTGAAAAGTGAGCCTGAGTCACTGGGTCAGTTGTACACTGTAGAGTATATATTTAGCTATCTAATGATATGTGTTAGTAAAAATTACATTAAGTAAGTGTTCAGCTGTATAGGTTATCTTAGAATTAGGAAACCCTTAGAAGTCCATGTGTCATGAGGCTGATTGTGGAAAACTTGCTGGTGTCCTTTGAAACAGCATTGCTGTGTGATTTATTGTTAGCCTTGCAGACACATAGAGTTAATCGAGTTTTAATTAGTGATTCTAGATCAAGTCAAGTTAGTGGTCTCTAACTCACACCACTGACAATATCATTCCTCTCTCATGTTTCCCCTTCAGAAAAAGAATGCCGTGAATCCAGGTTCACAGGATTCAAACAGCAAACTCACACGATTCTTGTATGTTTTCATTTTATATATCAGACAACAAAGCGTGATCTATAGTTACATATATAATGGATTAGGCCAGACAAATGTAATCCTTGATTTTTATTTGTATTGTGAGAGCACAGCTAGGAAGTGCATGCTCTTTCACCTTTAACACGTGTGTGTAAAACAATCTGTTCAAACCAAGTCCTAAAAAGCTCTAGAGATTATCTTGGGAGTGTAGTTCTAAATGAAAGTTCACAATGCACACGCATCTGTTATGAAAACCCTTTTTTAAATGTTGGCTTGCACAACATAGAAAAACAAGCATAAAAATGTCTTAATTGGGATAGACATTTGTTTAACTTCTCCTGGCACTGATGTAGGTGTGATTTTCTGCACAAACATTAAGCAATGAATGACAAGACATGTTATTCAAGTTTGAAATACTTAGATTCTGTCTCAGCCATTTCCATAGAAACAACAATCAATGTATCTACAAACACAACATCACTCTTAACCTCTTTATCTGAGGAATTCTTCAGGGACAGATAAGAGCATTGCCTTTAATGTCTTGTTTGCACAGGTGTGTTGTACACTGCTGTTTACAACTGCAAAACTGCTAACATCTATCATACATTTACATAAATAACTTGCCAGTGTTACAATTGTACAAAACCACAAAACAGGTGAGGATCTTTTACTTGAGTAAACAATGTAATAAGACAACAGCAAAACAGCTGGTAGTGCTTGTTATTGCATGTCTTTACTTTTGTTAATGGAGGATGATGGTTAAGTTTTGGGAAAGAAAACTGAAAAAGTGCATTACTGTGTTATTCTATTTTAAAATGACAGGTTACTTTTGTATTGCATTTTAAAGATCCTAATGATCTTACTTTTGTTTTGTATTTATTAATCAAACAAATAAACATGGTGAACACACAAGTTACGCTAACACATTCCTAATGCTTGTTATTTCAAGTAATCTTAACTCCAACATGGTGGTCTTGTAATGGAAACCCAAAGCAAGTCAATAACAAACTAACTCTCAAATATTGAATTTAACAAAGCACCCTCCCTATCACGGTTAAACAAACACCCCCAGCCGAGTGCGAATTGCTCCATGAAAAGCCGGAAACTTGTGCCCAAAACACTGGATAATTCTGTAAGGGGGTGCACACCAAGAACCCCTGCAATATGTTCAAACTACTTTATGTGCACTGCATCCTTATTTATTCACATTTAATATGTATTTAGTTACATGCATTTATTTAAAGATTTTATTAACTCGTAAACATTTAAATGCAGTTATTGTACTTTAAAAATTTACAAAATCGATCATTTTTTATGCATCTATCAATTTTGAAATTCTTCCAAGTTATTTAATTGGTATATAGTTTTGTTTGTCTTTATTTTCTATCAGTTTGAGAAACTGGGTCTGATTTGTTTTGAAATTAAGCCATATCTCCACAGTTGGCGACTTTATTTTATCCATTTTATAAGAATAATATTTATAAACAAAACACATGTACAAAAACAATTTGTAAACTTTGTGAGTAGAGGCCTATTTCTGGTAATAAAACGGTAAACGAGTGAACGCTGAACCCTTTTAAAATAGCAGGAGAACAGTTTAATTAATATCACACCTTAATCAAGGACATGGAAAGGCCTGGTGAATTTTAATTAAGACAGTTAAAGAAGCAGTTGGAAGAGTTATCTGGATTATTTACTCTGGTACAATAAGCCATCACCCTCATTAAAGGACTAAAAGGCCTTGGATAATTAACTACAATCAATTAAAAGGAGTAAAGATTTAACAAGCTTCTTTATGGAAACAATTGATTCAAAAAGACAGAGAGAGCAAGCAGGATTGCATTCTTAGTTGCAGATCATCTTTATCTAAACAATCAGTCAGACCTCATAGGATTCTAATCTCAAGGTTGCTCCAGGTCAGTCTTTGGAAGGGAACTGTGGGTGTTTAAGGAAGTGATGTAATGACTCGAAGAGAGTGCATTTTTCTGTTAGGACCTGCTAGGTTTCGTTATGAGTCGATTACTCTGTCACTTTAGCAGCCAGATGTAAGCGGGTCATATCGTTGGAAAGCTTAAAATCTCAGCTTTCCCGTATACATAGTTCAGAGAGAAAACTACAGCCTCCAGAATGCAATAGTACAGTCCTGTGAGACGGGTTAGATCGGTGGGTGTATTTCAGTGCCTGGAACAAAAAATACAAAACCCAACCAATCGGATTAGATATCTTCTGAAAGGCCAGGCTTAGGCATTTCCAATGCCTTGGTTGCCTAGCTAGGTTGTTAGAGAAGCTACAGACCAGAGAGAGACAGAGTGTGAGAGAGAGAGAGAGAGAGAGAGAGAGAGAGAGAGAGAGAGAGAGAGAGAGAGAGAGTTGTGAGTATGCTTGTTTGGTAAAAGTGCTAATAAAAGTTTTTTTCACACAATTTGCTTCATTTATTTCCCCCCATGTTCATTTCATATTGAACTTAAATCTATGATTACAAAATATAAAGCAGTGACCAAACATGATTTTTTTTGGAAAAGCTTTTTGTTTATTTTTTTATATATATTCTCATCTCTACTATATATAGTATGCCTGACCCTGTTGCAATTCATATAATATGAAAGGAAATTGTGTGGCCTTTCATTTGATATAGGTTACATGCATGCAGCACATACTATCCAGTAGTTACACATACATAAATGAAAACAGTGAAAAACAGGTGGTAATAGGGCCGAGTTTAAAGAGGTAAGAAAATGAAGAAAGGTTAAGATAACAGATGTTGAAGCTACGACAGTCTAAGAAAAAATATCACTGTGTAAGAAAGATGGTAGATGGGAATAATGCAATCAGCATGTCAACAATGACCATGACCAGGACAGAAGATTAAACGCAGGGTGTCCAACTTTCAGGAAATGTAATAGCCTTTTAAAAAGCATACTCCTTGCAGTTACCAAATGGTTGTGTGAGATGAACAATTTTATGTTTGAGGAGAATAAATATCAAATACATCAATATAGTTTGCAAAAATGTAGACAGGGGAAGCAAAAGAAAAAAAAGAATAGGTAGACTAGTCACTAAATACAGCTACAAAACCAAGAATAAAAAATATATAAACTGAAGATAAATGGGAATGGTCTCAACACTTTCCAAGGAAAACAAATGGATGAGATGAATCACAGAATAATGACCACAAGATTAAATATTGTGATAAGAGATACAGAAATGTGTAAAGCATTATTATGACTGACAGTCATGTAAACCCTGCAGAACTGAAAATATAATTTATTAGTCCACTCTAATTTTGACAGTGCATAATCTGAGGCTCTGTTTATATTTGAAAGTGCCCTGTTTAATGATTCATTTCCTCTTACAAATTATCACAAACATACTGAGGTTCAACTCTGGCCCACAGCGTTCTGTTGGAAGCATGGAGGAAAGGATGGTTTATTAACAGAATTAAATAAACAATATACTGTACAAGTGAAAAATACACTTTTGTCAAAATGTTTGTCAACCAGTAAGCAACTTTTACTGGGGTTATGTGATTGATTGTTAAAAGTTATGGATGGCAAAATCACCTTAATGATCTGCAAAATTTGAAGCAAATTCTTATTTTATTTTATTTTTTTATTTTGTACAATTTTTGTAAAAAAGAGTGCAAGCTCTAGAGGACTGCAATGCCACTCCAAGTACATCTCATCCTTTGTGACAATGAGCTGTGCTGGTACTTGGACTGATTAGATGTGCAGTCACAAAGACAAAGTAACTGTCTTAAAGACCCCATTTGGAGCCTGAAATATTAATTAGGACAAGTGGCTCTGCTCCAAGGGATCATGTGGCCCACAGCAGGTCTTTGTGAGCAAGTGCCAGTTGGTCCTCTTTCCTCTGGCTGCGAGCTCATTGAAACAAATGCTTGAAGATTTAGGACTTGAACAGGAGGAATCCTTTCCTTCCTTCCTCGAGCCTAAGCAGCAGCACAGTCTCTTTTTCCCTGAACGACGGCATGGGACCTATTACCTTGCTCTCCAGTGGTCCTGCTCCACATTACATTAGGCTCTGTAAAGAAAGAATAGGAAGGATCCACAAACTGGAGAGAACTTCCTGATTTTAAAAAATAATAATAGTTTTTTTTGTATGCCTCGTTTCATGTCAGTTATACAATTTTGCTTTTTTTTTTTTTTTTTACTTGTAATGGAATAAATTATTTTTGATTCTGTCTGAGTAAAGTGTCATTGAAAAACAGATACACGACTACCAATATTTTGTGGAAGATAGAGAGCCATACAAGAGATACCAACCCATATAAGATCAAGCCACAGAACAAGAAAAAGCAGCGTGGTATTATCTTAGCTGTAATGGTTCAAGACTACATGACATCATTGCCCATAAGGTAAAAAAAAGAGACAACGATGTTATACATTAGAATCAAACAAAACAGATTTTAATGTAACTGCACATTCATGCAAGAAATAACCTTGATCTAATTTCCTGTGTAATGATTTCATTCACTAAAATTATAACTCCTATACAGTATGTATGAGCAATGCCAAGTGTGACTTTAATTATTTGGAACAGATTACATTATTTCTAGTTGGTTTAGGTCAGAGGTGAGTACATTTCATTTACCTCTTGATTCCTGGGTTTAAAATAGGTAATCACTGATAAACTCCAGCATAACTAATGTCTATCGGCAACATTCATTCTGTTCTTCAGCTACTGCAGTTCACATAGCTGGTGAAGACTGGAGACAGTGTGACAGACATAAAGTACGGTATGACATTCACAGAACGGTAATCCTAAATGTTGGGTGGATTGAGAGTTTATACATGACATTAAAAAATGTGTTGAAACCATGAAATTTGAGCTTTCCATCTGGCCTTCAAGTTGTGAAAGTGGGAGTAATTGGGAGTCTGCCAACCTAGATTATACTGCACACCCTTCTCCAACTAAAAATGAATTTGGGTTCATAAATATACAAATTACTCCTGTGTTTCTGGGCAGTTGCCATGGCAACAATATATATATATATATATATATATATATATATATATATATATATATATATATATATATATATATATATATATATATATATTCTCTCCATCTGTCTGATTGTGTTTGATTTGACTAATTTTTTATTTTTTTTTTAAATGCATGCACACATGAAATAAACTCATATACAAATGCATAGCTAGATACAATTAGCCCCAAATCAGGATATTGTATTTTTTGTGGCTTAGTTATGCTGCATTATCCCAAAATATGGAAAACAGAGTTACATAAAATTACAAAAATACTGTATGTTTACCATATTAAAAAATATAGCACTACATAAGTTTATGTGTAATTACAGTAAAATTAAAGTCACATTTATGTCATCAAAAAGGTATTGCCATATTATGAACACAACCCTTACATCCTAATAGAAAATATGTTGAACAGCCACAAGAGGACTATTCACACAGATGGGCTAAAACCCAGGCCAAGCATTCAATTAATTGCAGGTTTCATATGCAACTGATACTCACACACAGGAAAAATGTGTTAAAAATTAATTAAGGACAAGAGATTCTAAATAGCAGCAGGGTGTCACTGAGTGACCTTTATTTACAGGCAGTTAAACAGAAATGTGACTAAAAATGCCAAAAAGCAAATCAGATTATTAATATTGATCGCCTTGAGAAAATGAATAATTTAGAGACAGCGTCAGAATGAATATCGCTTGACACAGATTAAAGAGCACTGGCTGCTGCATTGCTGATCTATCATTCTGCAGAGCTCACTCTTGGAGATTGAGAATTTTCACCACCAAGGAACACAATCCGTTTTATGGCTGAGTGTGACTGTCTTATTGATGCCAACAGGATCTCTTTTATGCCCTGCAAAAACGAAAAGGTCCTGTCATCTGTACGCTTAGAAAATTGTTCTGCTCAAGATTTCAAAAGTGGACTAATTAATCTGCCAAAAGATAATTAGCTCAGTGCTTATTGTAAAGTTCAATTACAAATTAGTAGTTATGAAACTGAAATAGCCTAGACTCATTAGTACGATGTATGGTATTTAGATAGATACCTCCTTCGCTTTTTCCCCCCCCCCATTCTCTTAATTTTATTTAACTTGACCTTCAGAACAAACCAGCTTATAAATATGTAAAAGATATACACCAAATAGACATGCAATGTGTTTGGTAAGGAATGATAAAGACACATCCTAATCACTGGTTCAATGCTTGGATATAAACCTAGGACTTTAGTGACTTTTCAACACTATGAAGTGGAATCCTTATTTTTGTAGATGCTATCCAGATCACACAACTGTCACATATTCTATAGCTATACTAGGCATCCTTTTTCTTGTTCTTTTTTCAAAGCGTTCTGGTATTGGCTGAACGTAACAGCTGAAAATAGTAACACCCAATCAAGTTTATTATAGCTTGAGCACACACACACACACACACACACACACACACACGCACACACACACACACACACACACACACACACACACATATGCAATGGATCCCAAATGACTTTTTGTGTATGGAGTGTTTAATATAGCAAGGCAACAGCTAGGAATGTGAATGTGCTCCTCAAACCGGAAAGGTCACTGCCTTTGGAAAGATTAAGTCAGACAGTTTATTCTTGCCAGTTAGAGTCCTGCAAAATCTTTGGTCTTATTGTGAATCCCCACAGCACTACAGTGACAAAATACGTGAGGCAAATGTCACAGGCATGGTATGTTGTGTGGAGGGACCTTGGCTAAGTTGAGGTAACAATAATCCTCTACAGTTAACATTGTTTGTTTTATGTAATCCCTCAGATGACTCAAAACTCACTCTAAGCTTGTTTTTCTTAAATTTTAGTTTACCATCTGATAATACTAAAACTCTGCTTACTAAAGGTTGAAGGTCAAGTAAACACAAGCTGATATTTTTAGACAGTAAACTTATTTGCTTTCTTGTGGTGTCTTACAAGCTGTATTTGAAAACCACGTTGGCTTCAAAAATAAATCAAAACCAATTTAGATTTGAGTAATGATAGCCTTTTACTGCACAATATTTTTTGTTTTGAGTCCTCATTTAACTGGCATTTTCTTGTCAAGAATTATCTCAGCATCTTATTTTGACATAAGGGCCAGTTGGAATTAGTGTGATAACGTTACAGTCGGGATGTGCTACTTGTATAGGCATGTTGATAAATCCATGTAAAAAAACTGATTATTTAAACAGATTACACTACAATTCTTTGTGATACTTCACAGTGCAGAGTATATAACTATTTACAATACTATGTGTGGATGCCAATAATATGTTTTCAGGTAAAATGAAGTGATTCCATAAGACTTGGAATCGGTGTTATTCAAAAAGCAGTGTCGTTTCAACCCCTGATTTTGTTGAAATTGAAATATTTTGGGAAGTTCTTGACCAAGCCTGTTGCCATTAAACCTGTTAATGTACAGTAAATGTATTTCACAGTACAGGCACCACTCCCAGAAAGTCTGTTTTTCTGTCCATGCAAATAAAATAGGTATGGAGGAATTAGTTTAGCAAAGTGTTGTAAGCATGGGTTAGACATTCAGTGTTGTTGAGACTGTTGAAAACAAGGGCTGTCTTGGGCCATAGTGGTTTATAAACTTACAAAATTGGACCATTTTCAATATTCTAGTTCGTTTAGCAGCTTACATTTCCACAAGTTTTTTTTTCTGTGCTTTAACAAACTTCCCTGTGATTTGTCATGCTTTCATTATGTTTTACTACATAGTGCTTTTACCATTTTATATCATAATTATTTTTTACAGACTGCCTCAACCAGTGTACACACATACACAATTGCAAGATCTAAAAAGGTAAGGTTTAAATTACATTTGACATAACAGCAATAGTTTTGATTAAATAAACATCAGCTAGTACATCCTTTAAAAGAGCCCTCAGATTATTATATTGGGACCAAGTACCAGCATAGGCTATGCTATTTTGTTTATCTCAAGTAAAAATCCAGTATACGCCAGTATGTTTTAATTCCAATCACAGAATAATGGTGGTGTGGTAATTGAGTCAATACAGCACGCATAGTAAAGCTTGACAGCTTTGTTTAGAAAATACAAGACGGATACTATAAAGTAATGGTTAGAAGGTGACAGAATTGCTGCAGCAGTCTGCCGAGTACAAAAAGGAATGCAGTCATGATGAAACCAGTGGTGCAATGTACAGAACGCCCTGGCTCACATATCATAAAGCAGCTCTTGGTTAAACTGTGATACTAATGTGTAACAATCAAACAGCATACACTAAGAAATCCAAGGAGATCTATCATATATATATATATATATATATATATATATATATATATATATATATAAAAAAAATGTATTATACAGCCACACAAACAGTGAACTACACAGATGTATACAATAAACTTAAACCAAAACCCAAATACCACCATGAAACAAACAAACAAAAAAAAGCACACAATATTTATCTTGCAGCACAATGCAAGACATATTTCTAGGCTGGCCTGTTCCCTTACAGAAATACAGGTTTAAATTGTTTTGTTTTTGTGCATTTCTATAATAAGGGACAGGCCAACCTAGAAATATGTTTTGCATTGTGCTGTAAGATAAATATGGTGTATTGTTTTGTTTCATTGGGGGTTTTGGGTTATCTGCATTTCATACATGTGTAGTTGTGGCTGTAGAATATACTTGATTTTTGTTGTTATAATACGATCTCCTTGGATTATTTATACATTTTCTGACAATTTCTTAGTGTATGCTGTTTGATCGTTACAAATTAATAATCACCATAAATGATACCCATACATTTCTAATTCTGTATTAATCTTCCAGTCTCTGCACTCTTTGCATTAGTCCAGCATGCTGACCCTGTGCCATTGTATTAATGCATACAGTATGTAGTGGTTGGAGGTTGAGTTCAGTGAACGGGAAAATTCTGCTGCTTTCATTGCCAGTGTGACAGGTTACTTTATTACTGTGCCTTTCACAGCACTTTAGCAGTTACCCTGGTAACGGATACAGAGTTGTAATGGGATCACACACATTAGAGTGGAGGGAATGCTAACACCAGGAGCAGACCATCTGCTGGCTTATGTTCTCAAGGCTGTTTGCTCACTAAGAGCTGCTTGACAAGGGCTCTACTTTTATGTAAATGAAGCTGGTTAAACCACAGGCCTGTCCTATTAAGCTATACTCTGGTGATTTGTCTTTCTAATTCTATTGAAACAATAATGAGGATTTGCTCCTGATTAATTAACTAACCTTTTTGGTGAAAAAAGATTAGATAACAAAATTGCTGCCTCTTCCAGAGATAATAAGTATTTTATTACTATGACAAAAGAATAGTACATTTCTGGGCGTTAAGAAGGAGACAAGGTGAAATTTTACAAAGTCATTGTTTTTTTTTTTGCTTTGTTTTAAAGGTCTCAAGTTATATAAGAATAACTTTGCCCCCCTCTTTAAACTAAATAGAAATTATAGTACATTAATTCAGTGCTTTATTACAGTGGCTGAATATATTAGATTTGTTTCTGCTATAGTAGTAGCAATACTAAATATTAGTAGTATTTTTTCACATGTTGCTGTATTGTAGACTTTGTTCAAATCCAATTTTACCTAATAAGGGGACTTTTGCAGGCTAATGGAACAATGTCTAGTCAGCTTGCTTGGATCATTGACAAGTAGTTTAGTCTTTAAGCAAAAAGGGCATTTACTTTCACATCGTTATTCTCACTTTGCTTTGACTAGTTGGGTCCTGTCGTAACTTTTCTTTTTTTTTTTATCTTGTTTTGGAAATTAAACAAGTGTTCTTGTTTCAACAGCAGAGCCAAATATGTTCCTAACCCTCAGCAGGATGTGTGTCTGGAAGCCAAACAGAAATAGGACCCAGCCAGGAAAAATGTCTGAAGAGATCCGAGGTTGACCCCTGAAAGCTCACTTCCACCCTGTGATTTTGTGATTGCTCTGGACATCATGTGCAGCACATGATGAAACCAGCATTGCTTCCTCACTGGTGCTGCTCAATGAGCAGTGCTCTCAGGGCACCCAGGGAACAGAATGAACAGCAGCAATACCATCTCATTCCCCTGTAAAATCCCACCACTTTTATTGTTATTGAGAGATGTTGAATTATATATTTAATTGTCTCTCTTTAGCTTAAGGATCAATCTAGAAACAAACTGTCTAATATTACTTATAATAGAACAGATCCTTCAACTTAAAGTGTTACCCATTTAATTATATTTTATAATATAATATGTTTACTATTTTTTTTTATATAAGATCAATTCATTAGTAATTCATCATATTATCCTTTATAACATGCTTACAGGTACGTGTGCTCAGCTGACTAAAATACTTTATCAGTATCTACAAGCGTAAACTTTTCATAGTCCCATTGCCTAAAAACACACAAGAGCTGCTTCCATTACATTCTTTTCCAATGACTCCCAACATGGCCTTCATATATTAATACTTTTAGCAGTACTAAAACAAACCAAATACTTCCATTGACAAATATTTAGAATAGAAGTATTTTTCAATGACTTCAATGAACATTTCAACATTGAAAAATACTTTTAGTCCAAACATTTGCCATTTAGGTTTCTTTTAGTTTTTCTAAATTGAGTGTGAGCTGGCAATGTTACAGATGATTCAGTTGGAACAACAGTATTTTTGACATTTTGGATTCACATCATGCAATATAGAGCTGATTGTAGATTCTGAAGGATCAAGTCCTTTTCCATTGTGTTATTACCCTGCAAACAGCTGTTATGTCTAAAAAAATAGGTCTTTTTGTTTGCAGCCATTTCTAAAGATGAAAGGGTTATTTATTTGACAGCCAAAACCCTTCCCTGGAGGAACAGGTCTCTAAGGGTTGTTTATAGCCATTTACTCCTTAGGCTCCCTGTGAAATATCTAACAAAGGTAACCATTAGTGCCAGCGTTGATTTCTGTGAACACAGGGAGCATGGTTGAAATCACTTGAACACATTTCACACAAATATCAGATGTACAAAGCTTTCAGGCATCAAATTACCACTTAGAAAAAAAGAACTCTGTATTCTAATTCTAATTCACTCACTGCGAAATCCCAGTTATGAATAAAATCAATAATGTTATCAATTTCAGAAATGCATTAATAAATGTGAGGCCAGAATTTGACTGTATTGAACTTGAAACAATGAAATGCTGATAGATATTTTGCAGTACATTTAGACTAGGAAGTATCCATTAATGAATCTGTAAGTCAGATTTCATGTTGTACTTGGTCGTGTGACATCAGCTATTCTTATGCACCATTGTTGCTTGACCTTTTTATGCTAGCCTGTGATCTTTTGCTGTCACGTCTCTTCTTGCTGCAGTGAAAATCCTTTGACTGGTGGTGCTGAGAATAAGGACAATCAATCAATTTCCAGGAGGTACACAGATAAATGTTAAGATCCAGTAAATGTAATCTGTTACATGGAGTCATGCTCTAATACCTGGTGTTCATGAAATCTTTCTCTTGGCTGTTTTAAAGAGTCTTTTTCATGTTTCAAACCAGTTAAAATAAAATAAAAACACAAACCAAGTACATTATTAAATATACTAAATATACAATATGGTTGAAATTCAGTTTTTTTTTTATTTGTATATTTCCAGCATTATATATATATATATATATATATATATATATATATATATATATAAATATATATATATATATATACTAAAAGCTAGACCCTTTTATAAAAATGATGAATGATGTTGTGATAGATTACCCTACTTATCAACTAGACATGCAGCACACAGGATGTGTCATGTAGATCAGGTGGAATCAACCTGTTTCAGTGACATTCATACAATCTAACTGAAAAGCATACAGAACATATGTGCTCTAACTCAGCACGCCTTTAGTCACCGGGTCTCCAGGGATTATACCTCCTCTAATAATGATAATTATTTAACCACAGTGCTGATGTCAAAGGGGGACACACAGCTTATGCTTTTTTAGATGACTGCATGGGATAAAAGACCTAAAAGTGACACAGGACAGGCTGATAGGAAGGACCATGTATGCCTTTGTAATCCTTGCAACCTGGTTCTGTCAACCTAAACCTCAGAGATAGCCTGATCATAATGTATGAATTAGCTTCTGCTGCAGTTCCAGAAAGCTTGTCCCTCTGCCCTCTCTACCCTCTACTTTCCACTGCACAGCTTAAAGCCAGCTCTGTAAATCACATTTCATTGGGGGCTGTAACATGCAGGCCACCAATAAGATGCAGAGAAGTAGACAAGGCTTTTAAGAATAGCTGAACCATGAAGCTGACCTGCTCAGTTTTTGTTGTAGACTATTAAGTCTACGATTGGGGCAGTAACATGATTCAGATTCTTATTTCCTTCTGGCCTGGTTAAGTATTCAGTGACCATTTATTATTTATCTGCTTAGGAAATTCATATGGCATGAACAAAAAAGCCCTATTATTAGGATACATTAAACAAGTACAATGTATTCAATGGGTGTATTCATTGGATCCATTAACAATTTCAGTAATTCATTTAAATCAATATTTGCATCATGCTGTATATGTTTTTACAAAACATATGTGATGCAGATTATAACAAAATTGGAATTGATCCAGCATGTATTAGGTGTGTTCAAATATATTGTCATTTTAAATAGGCATAGTTGTTACAGAGTTAATCCGTGTTTATTTGTTAAGTGTACCTTCCTTGTTTAACAAGTATATAGCCTACAGGACAGCATGGATTTGACGGGGTGGGAACCAGAGCTGCGAGAGGAAGGGAGTGTTTCGCAACTTAGGATGCAAGGCTTGGTCTCTAGAACAGGGGAGTGAGAGAAAAAAGACAGGCCGAACTCCAATCGAGAGAGCCTCCCCTATGGAGTCGAGGCTGGCCCTATCGGCCTCCGGGCCCCTGAAAACAGAGTCCTCTGACTTCCTGGGGAGTCGTTATTGGCTTGGCTTCGTGACTGGGTCCCAGTTAGCGACCGGGTTCGACCCTCAGAGGACAGAACGGCCATACAAAGCCTTGACAGAAGGAAGGAAAGAGAATCTGAAAGAACACAACTAATTGTTAGTTACAGGACTGGAGCACTAAGAGTATGAGGTCCACATCCCAGGAGGATAAAGGAGGAAGTAAGACAGAGCCTTCTTTCATGAGGCAATATAAAGCACATGAGCTCTGAAAGAATAGTATGGCCGGTGGGCCCTTCTGAGTGCACGAAGAACCTGTGGAGTTATGGGAACTCTAGGTCAGGGAAGTGAGAATCACTATCCCCCCAAAAAGATGGACCACTGGCTCACCACTGAACCCACACCTGTGAAGACAAACAAAGACTGTGTGCCAATGTATAACATAAAAGCAAGACGAGACAAACATTGACAAACAAAATAAGTAAACAATTAAATAGTTAAGGGTACCAGCTATGTGATGGTCATCCGCTCACAGAGAGGAAAAACAAAAACCCTCTGTTAGGTGGAAAACCTCTGGTGGTCCTGGCGGAGAGGGCTCCCCAACTCCGGGCATGCTAGCTATAGACTGATGTGCTGCAGTGATCGGATGTAGGAGTTGACTGCTGAAGAGGACCAATGCCCCATGGTCTTGATCAGGCAATGGCTGATGCGGGCTCTGGCTGCTGAAAAGGCTGTGCCAGTCCTAAAGGAGTGTGTGGTGTGAAATTGGAGAGAAAGACCTGCTCTCATGACAAGAGCGGTGAGGTGATAAGAGAACAAGTGTCTGGTAATGATGCTTTTGAAGCAATTATAGGAAGTCTGGAAGGAGATGCAGGGGGGTTCTTGGAGATTTCTGAGTGTCAGACATACTGCTAGGATGGCTGCATTATTGTAGATGCTTGGAAGATGGCTAGCTTGAATGATGAAATTGTGGGAAACTGATATCCAAACAATTGAAGATGAGTTGCCGGAACTTCATTCGTTGATTGCTCCAGTCTTGCAGCAAGGTGTACCACATTCTGATGTCTAAAGAGATGAGATGCCGACCATCCTATGTGTTCATTAATACAGGATCGATCAGTGGTTTGCTACTATCATGTCTGCTTGGAATGGAAAAGGTGAACTCACATTCAGAGATTTGGGTTTCACAACTCCAGTCATTCTCCTAATAGTGGAACTCCTTAACTCATAATCAAGACAGATTTCCAGTCTCATTATTACTTGGAAGTTGTTAATGAGCTGATGAATGCATTCCAGGATTGTCGAGTGGGTGGGATGCCTACTGAGACCGCGAGGCGGTGCAGAGCGTATGTGTGTCTGTGACCGCGGGACAGTGCAGAGCGTATGTGTGTCTGTGATCGCGGGGTGATGTGGACCGTATGTATGTTTGTGACCTTGGGGTGGTGCTGAGCGTATGTGTGTCTCGTGTGTAGAACTTGGCTTTCTTCTATCACTAGCCTTTCGATCAACAGGGAGAGGGCGTGACGTCGGATGGTGGCTGCTGATTGGGAGCCTGAAGCAGATGCTGTAACCAGGTTGTACTCTGGAAGGGCTGGAGCTGCCTGGGCTGGGGTGAGTAATGGAGCCGCTGAAACAGAAGATGTAATGAAAGAGGGTGCAGAGATTGGCACCTGAACTGCAATAGTCTATGCCATCTAAACAAGTGTTTATTGCTGACAAGGCGTTGCTGGTGCTGCTGAGCGAGCAGGGGCGGGGGCGCGAGTGAAATTCGGCTTTGCCGGGGTAAAATCGAAATTATGAAAATATCTTTAGTTCAGTAGCAATGAAAACTGGAAGTGTACAGGATGGGAAAGTCTCGTAAAATAGCAGTGTGTTTCAAAAATTAAACTTGACAGAAACAACAACTCAGCCATTTCTTAGTATTTGCAAGCAGTCTAAATTAGAACTGTACTTGAAAATGTTCCCTTTCAGAAAAATAAAATGAAAAGAGCTTGGAAAATAGCTTTGAGAATCAAGCCCTCAATGTTGCACAAATATCAAAAGTAGAAACCATATGTGATGGCTGGACTTGATTTCTGACTATCAGCTGTGGGGACCGGAAGCTTTGAACCCGAAGAGAGGTGGCCATGATTGGAATTGCGAATACTAGCTTGAAGTAATGGAGAAGCAACCCGTTTATTATTATTATTATTATTTATTTCTTAGCAGACATTATTTTTACATACAATTACCCATTTATACATTTTTTATTTTTACTGGAGCAATCTAGGTAAAGTACCTTGCTCAAGGGTACAGCAGCACCGTCCCCCACCTGGGATTGAACCCACAACCCCCTGGTCAGTCCAGAGCCCTAACCACTACTCCACACTGCTGCACTGCTGTTTATCCATATCGTTGTATTAATTGAGGCAATTGAGATGGCGATGAGGTGAATGAGGGACTTCATGTCCTTGAAAATGTTGTTATGAAGCTGAAGGATGAGTTCGGGTGCATCTCCTGGTTGCTGTGCTGATGTGCTAAGAAGAGGCGACGACCATGACTGAAGAGGAGGAGCTGCTGCAGCCTGTCCTGGGACTCTGGGCGAGCGAGTTTGCGTAAGTACGCTTGTGAGAAGGAGGCAACGTGGCTGTAGCATATATAAAGATACAATTATTACTGAGCAACGTCATACGCTCGCTTCCAGCCAGGATGTTGATATTGTTGTTATGCAGGGTTTTTAAGAGTTTGGTGAGTGGCCGATCTCCGTAGTGCCGGGGCAACAGGTCTGTTTGCTGTCTGCATTTGCAATAGACGGTACTGAGCTTCCATCGGAGAAATTAATGAGATAGAGAAATTAATGAGATAGAGAAATTAATGAGATATTTTGAGTTGAATCCGGCAGGGAGGTTTCCTGCAACATATGCAAAAAAGCTAACACAAGAGAAAGAGCTGAGCTGTGACTGGGTTTAAACAGGGAGTCAATGATGATAGACAGGTGAAATTAGGAAATAGCGAAGTCCTGGTTCACGCCCCCTGAATTTCACAAAAGTTAACATTAATGTCAAAACATTTTTAAGTAGACAAAAATAATAAATAATTTGTTAAAATGTCATTTTAAAACTAGTTACTGTATGTTCTATTATACTTTAAAGCTAGAACTATTAAGTTGACAAATGTTTAGACTTTTTTATACATTTACACAGCTGCATGGAAAGTAAAATTCAGCTCTGTTCTCTATTATAAATGTAGTGTTTATGTAAATAAAAACTGATGCCAAGTTTTTTTTTTATATAATGTCTCCCAAACATACCCAATCTGCCACAAGTTAACCTATTTAATATCTTTAACTCATTTTGGGATATGTTTTCCATTTTCTGCTCAGAATGCTTACACAGCTAGAGTTTCAAAGGCAAAGCCAATTTGAAGTTTTGCAGCCTTATATTTCATCATTGCAGTAATTCAGTGGTGCATTCCACAGGGACTATTATATACCTTGAGTATGTAAAAATACTGGCTGAAGCTGGATGAGGTCTGATTCTCAAGCAATTACTCTTCTCCAAGAAAGAAGTAATAAATTAGGCTTACATCATGATGCAAACCATGTGAGTGGTCATATATATAAATACACACACACACACACACACACATTGTAATATAAACATTTTTTTTTAATTAATTCAATAATATATGCACTTGTTTGATGAAATCAGCATTTTTTTAGAATTACTGGTGTATGAGAAAGACAATCTTATTAGTTTTCCGCTTAATGCAAAAAAAAAGGCCCAAGACATAAAGGTAGGATTGAAAAGCAAATAAGTTAAATGGAAAATATCTTCAGCTATCAAATGTAAGCCTCATGTATCTAAATCATGTATTTTACAGCACAGTTTCAATATGACCTGCCTTATTGGCACACATTTCCAATGACGGCTTCAAAGTGCAATATTAATGAAAGTTTCAGATATGATTGAAATCCAGCTTCCCTTTGATATCTCCTCCCAGCTACACTCAAAGAGGCTGTGTTTCAATTGTTTAGAAACCAAAGAATCAATCAGTCAGTAAACAGTTAAGTAGCTGTGCAACTGTGACCTGTTGCAGTTAACAGATTTTAATAAAATCATCTCAAATTAAATATATTACCGGTACTCTAAACGTTGAGTGGTTTATTATGGTGTTTTGTGAGCGCCTCAGAATGAAACACAGAAATTAAGAATGCCTTGTGTATACTTCATGAGAGATAGAAAAAAACAGCATATAATTACTGTAAAAAAATATTTTTCTTATCAGCCAGTGCTGTTCAGTGAACCATGCGCAATTTCCATTTAGAGCAAGAGCTTTTCATTTCTGACTCTAGCCCTTTAATCTAGCAGCAGCTCGGCTGGCTCAGTGACAATGCATGTGGGACTCTTTTCCCCCTGACACCAGTGCAATTTGTGGGTTTTTTTTAAGAAGCCTGTGCAAAGCAACATTCCCTTTTAAACCTCAATTTTACATTTTAAATGCATATGCTTTTTATTTTTTGGTTTTATTATTAACAAAATCATTATTTTAAAGGAACAGTTAAGGGTTATAGCACAATCTGCTCAGGCAGACTGGTTAGTTAATATTCACAGCTATGCCACAGCTGTCCTCCATTACATTACAAAGGACAGGAAAAGAGACAGCAAAATAGAGTGAAATAATGGGAAAGCCGTTCATTTCATGCAATGGCCTCATTGCTGAACAGCTTAATGAGAAAAGGCACAAATGTGCAATATACATGAAGACATTTGATTGATTCTAAAACAATATTACATTTATGATGCAGTACTGTTTTAAACATTAAAAAGAGGTCGCTGTCGATTTTCATCTCTTCAGTCATTTCAAAATGTCAAGAGATGGACGGTATAAAAATAGCATTCTATTTCAAGATTTATATATATATTCAGTCAATTCTTGTTAAAACAAACTTGGATTCGATGAATATCCTGAAACTGTGAATTTTCTACATGGTTCCAGCCAAATATAGCAGTTGATTATTGCAAATGGCAATGACACCTCTGCTTATAATACAAATTCACCTCACACAAACCGCCTGTCCCAGAGTAATACCAGATAGTGTCTTTGGAGGAAAAGTGGCTCACTGGTGACACAGATAAGTCTGTTTGTCTAAATGCAGCTCATGTCCGGGACACGTTTAAATAATATTGTCTTTACAGGTTTATGATATTGCAAGTGTCGTGTAATAGACCAAATTCATTTATTTTTTATTGATTGATTTGGGAGATAGGAATTGAACACATTTTATTAGCATTGGTATTTACTGTCAAAATACCATAAATTCACATATGTTTAAATTATTAACCAAATTCTTGTTGTGACGGCGCCTGTCCAGTGGCTTACTTCTTGAAACTTCGCGTCTCCTTTATGGATGACGTTAAGTCAGTCATAAGCTATTTTCTCTATAGAATGGCATAGATTTTCGAACCTTTGTCAGGCTATGTCCTCCTAGAAAGGATGTCCTCCGAAGTGGAGTCTAGACATGATATTGGAGGCTCTCATTAAAGCCCAGTTTGAGCATATACATTCCATAGAGCTGAAATATCTCTCTATGAAGACAGCCTTTGTATTGGCCATCACCTCCGCTAAGCAGGTCAGTGAGCTAAAGGCTCTGTCTGTGCACAGTTCCTGTATGCAGGTTTGGGATAATGGAAACAGGCTATCATGCACGAACCCTGCATTCCTACCTAAGGTGATTACGGCTTTCCACTTGAACCAATTGGAATTAGAGGCCTTCCATCCTCCTCCCTTTGATCGGAGGAGGTTATGTGGATAGGACGAAAGCGCTGCGTCAGTCTGACCAGCTCTTTGTTTGCAATGGTGAAAGGACCCTGGGTCAAGCCCTCTTGAAGCAGCGACAGTCCCACTCGATTTTGAACCCACTATCGACTGCGTATAATAATGCTAGACTACCCCCACCTGGAAGGGTGGCCATACACTCTACCAGAGGTGTGACTACGTCATGGGCTCTCTTTCGAGATGCCTCATTGACTGACATTTGTACTGCGCCTAGCTGGGTTACTCTGCATACATTCACCAGGTTCTACCGACTTAATGTGGTAGATACCTCTATCCCTTCATTACAAGGATCCTTCAGGTTGTATGCACACACCACCAACACTAGTTGGTGGTAGCGAGGCATCCCCAGTATGCTGTCTGCTCATGCACCCTCATGACGGCTTTGGTATGCTTTTCCCAAAAGTATTGGTTGTTGGTCGTCTTTGAATTGAAAGGGAACGTTAGGTTAGTTACCATAGCCCTGGTTCCCTGAAAGAGAAGACAACCACCAAACCTTGCAAGGTCGCATCACTCGCATTCGCAGGTTCGATGCAAAAGAGGAAGTGAGGTCCGCGGAGCGACTAGTTTTTCACTCGGCAGGCGGGACCAAGGCTGTCACTCCACAGAGGGGCCTATCGGCAGCTCTGACATAAAATGCTCAGTGAATACCTACCTATGGCCGGCATATCCCAAAAGTATTGGTTGGTGGTCGTCTTCTCTTTCAGGGAACCATTGTTACGGTAAGTAAACTAAAGTTATCCCTATGGAATCGCAGTATATGCTAAACTTCCACATACTCTCACGACTACCCCAGACCACTCGTGAACTCAAGTACAATCTCAAGTACGTTTTGTAGACACGTAGAAATGCAGCAGTTTGCAAACTTGGTCTCCTAATGTTGGTTATGTTAAAGTAGCTTTTGGGACAAGATGCCCTGCAAGTTTAAAAACATTTTGTGTCATATGTGGATATCTATGGTTCAGTTAGGCATGGGTGCGGGGGACTGGCAAATCAAGATATCTAAATGCTAGCATACAGATTATTTCATTTTAAATTCAGCAATATATTGGATTCTATCACATGAAACCTGCAGTCTTTTTTTAATTTAATGTAATTTTTACTCAAACACTGCTGGAAAAAAGTAATTTCTATGCTATTTCCCCCAAGTGTCCAGGCTCTCTATGAAGCCTCAGATTTCAGTGACTAATGCAGCCAAAGAGTGTGTACTGAAACTATTAAAATTAGGCTCACAAATAATTTGGTATATGTCTGAAAGATTAAGATATTCACTTTTTACTTTCAGAACTGTTCTTTGTATTAAAATGTATTTTATTTGAAGCGCATGTTTTGATAAAACAGGAACTAATATTGTTTTATAATGCGATGAGAACTACAACAATTTCTATTGAAACATTAAACTAGTTTCAATGTACAGAATCTTCACTTCAGGAATACATAATTACCGTAAAACTTCAATTAAACACCTCAGGCGTTTATTTACAATATTTGCCAGCAGACCTGGCGCGTATTGGAGGCCGGTGTTTATATTAGATTACTAGCTTCACATGCTTCATGCAGTCATTGAATAGCCGCTAACACACAACCTTGTAGCAACATCGTAACTCAATTTAAACATTCCAGCAACTTTGTTAAAAGGTTGTGTGTCAGTGGGAACTAAATAACAGTTTTGTTTTATAACTAAATTACATTGTATTGTACACCCTCAAGTATAAAGCGAAAGTATTATTACAGGCTTTTTATGTGCCCTGGTTAACAAGGATATGGTATGCAAAACATTGGAAAATGAACAAGCAGACGTACAGATTTGTATTTAAAAATGTAATTAGATCTACCATTGATAATAATAATAATAATAATAATAATAATAATAATAATAATAATAATAATAATAATTCACACTTCTAAAATGTTTTTTAAAAATGAACAATAAAAACAATATGTATCATTATCAAAAGTAATTGATTGTTTAATTGCATACTTGCATACATTGTTAATACAACAAAACACGTTAAAATACACCAAGAGGTTTGTATCTGGCCTACTTTCAGTACGCTTAAAATTATCAAAACTCTTAATAACATAATAACTGCATTAAACAAATATGCATTACATGTAGGCCTACCTTAAATTACATTTTCTATTATTATTTATTAATCCTGAGAGTCACTTTCATCGCTGTCACTTATTAGCAGCTCATTACGCTCAAGCTCCTCCTCATCTTCAATGGCAATGACAGAGACCCGGTGTTTATTTACAATATTTGGCAGCAGACCCGCGCGTATTAGAGACAGGTGATTATTTGAGACCTGGCAATTATTTGAAGTTTTACAGTATTTGCATTTATCTTGTTTATAACCTAAATTAATACACACTCAGCTTATTGTGACATAAAAGTCGAAGCCTCTTTTGTAATGGGTACAGATCACATGCCCTTGTTAAACAGTATCACATTGTTTCTCTGTAAATGGATAAATGACCACACATTCATTTAGAAGCTTTTCCTTTTCTGTGGGGGCTCCAGTGACATTCCTGAGTCAGGAAGCATAATAAATGATAGTTATTAGCCATCGGTAAGACATTATTAACATTTAAAGAGTTGAATTGGGCAATTATGAAGATCACAAGAATAATGCAACCACATGAATGTGGTTAATAGTATGATTACTTTGCCATTTAAGTGTAAGGTGTGAGTGCATAGATGAAGGAATGAGGAGCATTAGGATTTGTTCATATTAATAACATCATTTTTGTTCATGTTAATGCTAATTTTTTTGGAAAACAAAAACTGTTTTTTGTTGCTTTAGTGTCCTATTTGTGGGAAACCTCTGTGGGTCGTATTGCCTTTTATCAAATAGTTCAACCAGTAAGCTCTGAAATATTCGTGCATAGGTCCACATTTCGCTAACCAGAAAAAAAGTGTTTTGGGAATATAAAAAATAATTTGGATTATATTAAACTTAATTGACTATATGTTAATTAAAATACCTGTAAAATAAATATTGTTTCACAATATTTTAATGTATTGCTTGAATTTTGGCTTTTATTCTAGTTTCACCTTTCCACTTCATTCACCAGACAAGACTGAGTGTTATGCAACCGTATATAGTAAGACTCCACATTATCCTTACGGAAATTACTCACTGAAGTTCAAATAAACAGCTCCATTCAGCCATTAGCCATATAAAGGCAAGAATTGTAAAAGACCATCATAGAGTTATAAAAAAAAAATCCCTAAAGCACTTAACTGTGGAGGGATTCATGGTTTACCAGTGAATGCACGTATAACATCTGCTACAGCCAGCTGAAAGTCAATTTTAAAATGCTACTTTTCTAAGCAGTTTGTTCACAAAGGACCAGTTGAGCCAGTAGCTGTTTCACCTGTTTTAAAATGACACTACAGTATATTCAGCTCTCTCAAAAAAATGTTCAAAGCCCATTGTGTTCTGTGTGTTTAGATTTCATGCTTCTTTATAGTGTGCATATTGATAATGTTTTCCATACTTTCCTGAGGCCGAATCCATATTAGAATTCCTTGCATGGAAATGCAATGTTGCTACGGGGTAGATTAGATTTTTTTTTTCTGCAGTTGTAGTCACTGTGTCCAGGTCTCTCTCTTCTCTATCATTGTGCAACGTATTCATGAAAATCATGAAACTAGCTGTCACCGACAAATAGCTAAGTGTAGCAGGAGATTATGGCAAGTGGAAATGATGATGATTGTGTAATTAAAAAAAAAAAAAGTTATTTATTTTGCCAGATATGTGGATGATGGCATATAGAAGGGTTCCACGTGTTTTTTTTGTTTGTTTCTTTTTTTCCACAAAGATGTAATACTCTAGCATTCAACAGTCCTAAATAAATCTGGCTGAGCTTACAAAAACCACAGTGTAAAAATGCCAAGTGCCCTTTTGACTGTTATGGCAGAAGGTTATTTTTTTCTATTGTATTGCTGTCCTTTTTATTTGACAGAATATTAGTTTAAAGATAGCTTTACAAAAGTTAGAAATCGGGTAAGCAGGGGTCATAATAGTAGTGTTGTTACACAACAATCTAATGGTCGTTATCATCCAAATGAAGAGAAACACCCTATAAATCAGAAGCTGTAAGTAGGAAGTGTAACAGTTTAAATGAATTACTGGTGGCAAGGAAATCAAGGAACAAGGTTCCAGTAAACTTCTTTTTTTCCACAATAAAAGGTGCAGTGAAACAGTAGCAGTTGATTAATGACCTGATAGGTTGGGTTTCCTGTGCCTGGAGCGTCACTTTGAACTGGTAATGGTTTTAACAGCTATGATGTTCTAGTCTTATTAACAGCCCCCTTCCCCCTTCCCAACAGACAGTCACTGTTAGTGATTGCTTCCTTAAAATTTGAATAATAATAATATTAGTAATTAAATATTATTATTATTATTATTATTATTATTATTTAGCAGATGCTTTTATCCAAAGCGACTTACAGGGACTTGGGGGTGAATTATGCATCACAACTGCTGCTGCAGAGTCACTTACAATAGGACCTCGGTTTTACATCTCATCCGAAGGACGGATACACCCTTGGAAATGCCCAGCAATAATTCTTGAACAGTAACAGTCAGTAAAATACAATTAAAAAAGGAAGAACAAAAGAAAGAAAAAAAAACATTAGACTTAAAGTGAATATCAAAAGTATATTAATAAAATAAAGATTATATTAATAGATAATTATGTAAAATGAATATGATTTAAGTTGCCCAAGAAAATAATTTAAATGTGTGAAATTATCCTACACAACTATAATACAATGAAAGACCCACTTTTGATGTATTGTTTATTTATATTACATAACTTCTGCAATAGGCTCTTAATATAATTAAATCGGAACCACATTTGACTTTAAATTACAGAATAGATAACTAAATAAATAAGTAATAAAAATCTGGATACCTTTTATGATGCTAGCTCTCCAGGTATGGGGGTGGGGGGTTTAGGGCTATCAGAGAAAGCAGACACTGTGAAAGAGAGAGTTGGAAATGAGAGCTAGCACAAGTCCCCCTGGGGCCTGCAGTAATCAGCAGACAAATGGTCTACATTCACAGCATGCATTCATTCTGCAGCAGAGGCCTGCCAACAAGAGGCTGCTTGTGTCTGTGTGTGCTCAGTGTGAGGAAAGGCTAGCCCGCTCCCCTATTCAGCTGCCTGGGAATAAAGAGTTGATGACAAACAGTGCTCTGGGCTCCTGACACTGCTGTTTGATCTTGTTACTAAGGCACAGCAGAATGAACAAATTATGGGTTTATAACAATAGAGTCACAGTCTCAGATGTGAAGGTCATGGGTTTATAAAATGCCCTGTACTTTAAAAGAATCTGTATCCCTTTTGTAAGCTTTCTGGTGAAGGATTTGAGTGTGCTTGTTTATTTCCTGTCTAAATATTCAATATTCATTGATGGACAAGTTTAAAAAATAAAAGCCAAAAAAAGAGAACAAAAAAACAAAAAAACATGATTTATTCTTAATGGCAAGCAAAACACATACAAATTATGCATGATATGTATAAAAAAAGCCTCTAAATTCTAAATATTATGAGATGTCAGCCCCTCAAATGAGCAAGCACAAAGCCAGACATTGATGTTAATAATGTCAACAGAGCCTTTGAGATGACATCACTAGATTTCCCTTAAGAAATATTTTACTGTATAAAGATTCTGTTTTTAATGTGAAGGCACTAGTGTATTGAAACTGGAAAAGTGGTAGGTGTCTGGAGACAAACATTAATTAATTTACATGAACAGTTCTGTATTGATTTTTTTTTTCAATGTCATAAAGTTAAATAAGTCACTGATTCTGAAGAACTACTGTACTAGACTGATGGGATCAAATAAAATAATGACGTACTGTTTGGTTTAAAAACCTTTTAGATGCAATCTGGAAAGTAGTATCCATGAGGATTTTTACATCATATTGGTAAATTAACCACTCATCGTGGCATTCTCTCGTTCTGTTGTGTTTTAGATTTTTTTGTTGAACATGGAAAGTGTTCTTTTTGAAGTGCAGTGGTTACTTTTGTTCACTGCTTTGATCACCAAATAGACTTCACGCATATACTAAAGCATCTAGACTCTGGAGTCTCATGCTGAATTAATTATGGTGTAAGGGTAGTAAATCTGAGTGCTTTGAATCTAATAAATAATGACGACTCTATTTTATTTAAAACCTCAATAAAGATGAATCCCTCTCTCTCCCCCTCTTCTCTCAAATCTCTCTCGGGGAAGATGACTCACAATATTCAAAAAAGGTCAGAGACTTGTTGCAATATGTTTTTTTGAAGCTGAACATGTAATTATAACTTAATGCTTCCATCTCATTGAAGCAAAATATATTAATTTGCCCCTGGGGTGTGAAACCAATTTCTTCTGCAATGCAGTTGTGATGTTTTAGTTTATTATTATAGAAAAAGAAAACTGTCTTCCAGCAGCAAAAATAGGAATACAATCTCACAGTGTAAAATAAGTATTTTATTTCCATGTTCCTTATTTATATCTATTCCCTGTATTATGTAGAGAAAAAGAATAAATGCAACCAGCAGCGTTAAGACTCTTCAGTCTTACTTTGTGACCCGTTGACATCGATCAGTGCACCACATGTTTGATTCTAGAGCAGCCATAATGGGTTTTGAACTGTCTGCAGTCACAGTGATTTCTCTGGAGAGCACAACAAATTTCACACAGACGCCCCTGGCCCCTGGGATGAACCAGTGCACTCGCTCAGCCATTAAGAGAAATTGAAGAGGCTTTTTGTTTTGTCATTTTTATTCCCCTTTCAAACTCGACAGACTAGAGATACCTGGGGTTAAGATGTTGCCCATGTTTGTATTTAACACATCTTAGGCTGGGCCAATTGGAATTACTGGGGCCTAACCTTAATGTTTGGTTATGTTAAATTATATATATGAGAATAACACGTTTTCTGCACTGTGTTTACTTTTCTTTCTACACAGCTGAAAAAGGGCTTGAAATTACAGATTTTAATCATTTAAAACTTTTGTGTACATGCAAACATTTTTGTTTCATTTTTTCATTTATTCCCCAGTGACCCCTGATGACCCATCAACAGAAGCAACAGTAATATCCCAGTGTAACACAACCTTAGAAATAAAATTAATAGCGTTTCTCAGTCTGCATAAAACCAACTAACTAACTTACTAAATACATAAACAAACAAACAATCTTTCATTCTCTTGCTTGATCGCATTTCTGAACAATTTTGGCTTTTTTTGAAATATATGGAACATATGTTATTTAACTTGGAGTACATACAAATGTATTTAAATAAAATGAGATTCTTCCTGCAAGGCAAATACATACTTCTGGCAAAGTGGTTTGCAGTGCGCAGGTGTAGATGTGATACACTGCTTAAACAGATGACAGACAACAAAGTTCATGGTCTAAACAATCCTTTATTGGTTTTTATAATCTGGTTTGTTTTGTGACTGTAAATAATAAACCCTGGCAATACACAGCAATGTGTATTGTACAGTGAAACCTTGGGGTTCAGTCCCGAAATAATAAACACAGTATAAACACACACACAGAACACAAACACAATCACAAGTCCAGAGTGAGTGCTAATGTGGTGAAATACAGTTTATCAGTGCTGTCCAGGTTGGTGCTGGCATTTAGCGACAGCTCCCGGTACGTGTTAACCGTCTAACAAGAACTAATGAGTACAATTAGATCGACAAAACAAACAAACACTAAACACTCAGGGTTGGTTCACAGTCCTTCAGCGGGTCTCTCTCTCGTGTGTGCAATCGCTTTTCCTACCAATCCGCGACTGCTGCATCGCCTCCTGTCTGGGGCGATGACTTGGTGTACTGTGGCTCCGCCCCCTTTCTAGATGGCTGACTTCCACCTTTCCCTGGAATGAATTGCCAGACCATCCAGTCCAGGGCACATTGTTCTCTTTACACAGCGCCCTCACAGGTCAGGAGGGAGATTTATAACCAAGATTCATTCTTTCTGTCACAATACTACAGTGATTATGTACTGCCTTTGCAATGACCATTCAAGTCAGTTGGACTGAACTGTGGTCAAGTAGATGAGTAGTTTAGTTCTGTCAATTAAAGGCAGTTAATGGAAAAGGATAATAGAATTAAGCCTGCTTTCATTTAGACTGAGTCTGACTTAATATACATTTAAATTACTCTTACAGAGAATTGGAATACAATGTTGCGCTAATTCTTCTTTAAAATCGTGTTCATGAACCAAAGTTCTTTTTGTGGCGTTTTACAATAAGGAACCTCTTAAACTCTTTCACATTTAGACACTGCAGTAACAAAAATATGTCTGTGAGAAAGAAAAGCTGTTTCCAGCTGCATAACGGATTCGAGGATAAGTAACATTAGTATGTGTACTGCTGCTCTCTTTTGTTGTCTCCTTAGATGCCTGCACAAGTGAGGGGCCATCACCTCATGGGGCTTATCCTGGTAAAAAATGGGACAAATCATTATAACTTCATGCATTTTAATTACTTCAGAGAGGAAAGTGGAAAAATGGTGGAGTAAAGTCTTCTGGAGACACACAACCACATGCATTAAGACTAAGAATTAAATTATTGTTGCCTAATAAAGTGTTTAAAAAGAAAGATGTAGTTGATCAAATGAACAGAAGAGGATCACATACTGTATTACACAAGGGCAGACCCTTGTTAAACAGTGTGGCTGCTAATTAGTTATTTTATGCCATTGCTGGTGACTGTCATGTGTACTGCACTTAAATGGCATTTTTCAGGTTTCTGAATAACAGGAAAAAGATTTTGGATTTCTTGCACAGCTGCTAGAAAATTAATCATTAGGGTCTGAGGAGCTTCAGCCAACATTTGCCTAGTTTTAATTTATGAAACAGAAGCCTGATGACACAACAGCTAATGAGGCTTTTGGACAGTGAAAGTGAAAGGCAGCAGGAGGGTTTAATGTATAAGCACCACCACTATAAATTACAGTGATTCCACTAACATCAGCACCTGCTGTCCTTATACTCTGGCTTGGTGATAAAATAACATATTCCTGCCTAGCATCTGCAGTGATGGATTTGAGTAGTAACAAGATTTCCTAAATAGATCCAGCAATTGTATCTGTTTATGGAAGTATTATTGTATTTGTTGCCAAGGTATGATCTTAGTTGTCAGGCGATTATTATTATTATTATTATTATTATTATTATTTGCTTATTTAGCAGACGCCTTTATCCAAGCCAGTATAGGTTAAGTGCATGTCTAGAAATCAGCTTGCTATGAAATGACAATCTGTATGTCTTCCAGACATGTCATGTGATTGATTTGTTGTAGAGCTATTATCACAGTCAGCAATGTCAATGTCCTTTGAAAGGATCAGACACTGAGTATATCACATGTTTTTTTTATGTGCCATTTCACATGTGTAGATAAAGGGATATATATATTTTTTTTAAACTTACACACTTACATAAATCTCTTTTTTCTTTTTTTAAAGAAGGTACAATGGGAAAATGAAATATAGTCCATGTCATGTTTAACCAGTAATTTATACATATAAATCATAAAAACAGTACACACACTGATTATTATTGTTTATGCATTTCTATATAATTCGGCGCACCAGAGGGCCTACTGGTGCTAAATTATCAAGCCCCGCCCACAACTTCCCACACGACACGAACCATGAGTAGTCCAGATGCATCATCTATCTATGGTTGCTAAGGAATAAAAAAAAACATTAAACAGGTCTACTGGCACCAAAATTTTATGTTGCTGGCACCATATAAGCAGTGTTGGGCACATTACTGAAAAAAAGTCTTATTACTCATGTGGCGGGGTTCCCCCTGCCCCTCTGCGTATTTTGTGTGTTATCTGTTGTATGTAGTGTGTTATTGTTGGTGTATGTATAAGTGCACAGGATATAATGTGGGGTTATGTAGCACAAGTGTTTTAAATTATATAGTTGTATTTAGGCACTGGGATTGCACAATCACTTAACGTGCAGATAAAATGTGTATTCGTATGTGAGCACGAGGAATGCACAAATTAGCTCACATGCTGGGATTCAAGTGAATAATTAATTAGTAATTGAATCCCGGCACAACTGTATATATAGGTGTACGTTTCACTCACTCAGGGTTGTGTGTTCAAGGGCGAAGGAACGGAAGAGAGAGGAGAGTAAGAACTGAAAAGATAATTATAAACAATTGCTACCCGTGCTGGAGGACCAGCACGATACTTGTTTGTTTGTTTCGTCCACTGTTTTATTTTTACAAAGTGTTTTTGTATTACTAAACATTTTTATTTTACAATAAACGGGCACATCAGTGAAGGTTCAGAGGATGGGGAGTTTGGCGGTTTCGGATCAGATGATACAGACTCCACAGTCTTATTGATTACGCTTTCCATAGTTTGTATTTTTTTTCAGACATTGCACGAGCTTGAAACTCAGGCATTTTTTGGTATTGAACATTTAAATGCTATAGTGTTACTTCGGATGCTACATTAATGTATTATTTTGTGTTGTGTTTTCACACTGGACACTCCAATTTCTTACTTACAGAGATTATGTGCCATTTATTTTAGTGGACCGAAAACTTCACTTGTTTATATATTTTTTAAATGTAGTGACTTTTATTCTAGCGTTCGTTTATCACCTGAAAATGTGTTTTTTCATGATGTGCTTTTGCACTGCACACTAGCTTTAAAGTTGAATGTTTGTTTTGTGAAAATATTTGAAATGACAAAACAGTGGACATACTGCAGCAACTTTGAATTGTATTTCACCAGTCAATAAATATGTTAACTGCACTTCTTGATTCTTTAGCGTGACTGTGTGCTGTGCTCTACCTTTGAATTTTAAGCATGCCTAATTGTAAATGTAATCTATCAACCTAAATGTTAATAATGGCTGTAATTCTGCCCCACACAAACACACTTCTGACTTAATTACAAATTTACGCCCCATTGGAGTTGACTCGGCAGAATCCGGTAAATATCTATGCATCAATTATACCATGGTATTTTTCGTACGCATGCAATTTGAGTTCTTTAAAGCGTACATTCAGTCAAACTATTTTAAACGTTTAGTTTTTAAACCTCAATAGTCCTTGTTTATCGCCTCAAAAGTAGGTTACTGAAAAATAAGCTGTTTATGTAACTGTCAGGCTCTCTATTATGACTTTATTAAACTCTGTACCCAAGCCAGCTAATCCTGATTGTGTGCACACCTGTAATCAGGGTTTCTATGTGTTCAAGCAAAACAGCACTTATGTCTGTAAGGACTGCCGTAAGCTCAGTTGTTATTGTTTCCGGTTTGACGGCGTGTCGTGCTGACTGAAAATACAATAAAAAGCAGTTCACGTTTACGGTAACTGAACTGAAATGTACTTCATTGGCTTAAAAAGAAATACCACCAATGTAGGTGCACAACAGAGAAAAGGTAACGAGACAAACTACTCTGCAACTCTGCATATGAACAAACCCTGGCACTATATTCCAGCGCCATAGCATCAAATTTGCACCCCTGTACTAGTACAAAACACTGTTTGCAATTTTAAGTTTTCAAATGTAAACTTGTGACCTTGTGTCACAAAGACGGCCAGAGTGGGTTGCGTCAGACCAGAAAGGATTTCAAACACAGAGACGGTGGTTGTGATGAGCTGAGTGCAATGGCTGCACTCAGCGTTTAATAACAAAATAAAAGGTTTAAACAACGGAATACAAAACAGGACACGGCACTTGACGCCAAAATAAACAGACATACAAAACGACTAAACACTAAACAGACGGTGCAGGACAGACAGACGAACAAACACGGTGAGTGAAAACACGTTAACTATTACTCTTATTCTAACAATTACTACCTCCGTCTCCAATCCCGTTCTCCACTCACCGAACACCCAACCCCCCACTGCAAGAAACGTGCGTCTATTTATACTGTTTGTGCTGGGATTCAATTACTAATTAATTATTCACTTGAATCCCAGCACGTGAATTCATTACGTGCAACCCCGTGCCACACATTATATTTTAAATGCACGTGCGTGATGTGCAATCCCGTGCCTAAATACAAATATACACTTTTTAAATACACGTGAAACACAGACCCGTTTATATCCCGTGTACCAATGACTATACACCAACATTTACACACGCAACATACAACACATATGCACACAGGCACATTGCCACACCTTGAAATAGATCCAATCAATCAACTGTATTCCAGGCATTCCAAAACATGCAGCTTGGACACACTTGTATGCCTCATTAAACAGGAACTCTGTGTTAAATAGTCCATGTGAGTTTGGCCAAAAAAACTTGTGCACCTGAATGTGCTGAACTGCCAAAGGTGCTTAGAGAACCTGTTGACGTTAATCCTGTGGAGAAATTCAAAACCTTTCTATTCAACTCACTTCTTGTAGACTCTTCTGAGGATCCAAACCCGCTTTGCACATACCTGTGAAACACCTGCTTTTGTTACACAGACAGACAAACTCACTTTCTGATCATTTCTAATGAAGTTGCTCACACTTAAAAGGATACTTTATGTTTAACACATTTTCTTAATAATTCAATTACCTGTATATGAAATGTGGTAAATTGTTCACATACTGTATTAATTCTATATGTATCTCTAAAACTATATAATACATATTTATATTTATTTTATTATATCACTTGCTAGGATAGCGTAAGATAAGGAATCTCCTACCTGCAACATTCATTTGCATTACGCAATAATAGTGAGTAATAATCTTCAGGCACTCATTATCCTCACTCTCCTGCCTTTGAGTCTGGTCTCAGGCCCTTGAGGCTCTTTTGTTAGTCTTCATTTCCACAGGAAGTTATCCAAGCTCTCTCAGGTGACCACTCTACATCAGGCCCCTATCTGGCAGGGAAAGAATAGTTTCAGATCCCCTGCTTCATCACTGATCTTGCAACCTTTGGAAGAACCACGTTTATTTTATAAGCCTGGAAACCCTATTATAATCTAAAGAAAATATTCAAGAATGATTTCTTCTTATTAAATACGTGCTAACCATTAGTTATATAATAATTTTCTCTCTTACATAAATTGATGGGGGGACAACAGACTGTATTTCTAGGAACAACTCAAATTAACAGTACATCACACATACATAAAACCATGTTAAACAAAAATTATATATACGTTATATATACAGTCAAACCCATTTACAACGTACCTAGGATATAACATACACACTGATATGAAGAACCAGTATCATGGAACTGAATAAAATCATATTAAATCCTGTTTAAATTCTCCTTTTATTACGTACTCTGATAGTGCATACTTCCGATGGCACGCAGTGGTCTGTGCTGCGCATATTGCACACTCTTAGGCCTACTTCTTGCTGTTTGAACTTGACCTTGCTCTCTATTACTGTAATTTATGCAGTATTATCATTGCCAGCGCTAAACAATCGTCAGTTTCACTTAAGGACAAACTGTACATTATTGGAGAAATCTTAAAGGGACGAAAGCAGTCAGAATTATGTTGTGAAAGAGCTCAAGTTTAAAAAGCAGCAGTTGCTGAGGCAGTCGTCTAAGGCCCTGTCCACAATGAGCAAAAAAATCAACAATCGATTTCAAAACCCGATTTACCTGAACCCAAGCCCAGCAGTGTTAAAGCGTCCAGATTTCCATAATGAAACCGGGTTAGTTTAACCCAGCTGTTGTTGAAAAAACACTTTGCTGGATGACTGTACCGCATTTTGGAGCTGGAGACTCACGAAACCGCAAAAAACACAGATTTTTTATTTATTTTCACTATCTGGATCTCGGAATCTGCATATCCAAGCATAACGAAATGGCCCACATCAAGAGATCTAACCAAAGGGACCACACATCCAAATTTACGTGCAAATCCATTGGGCAGGGTCAAAGTTATTAAAGTACAGAAATTGAGGTTTAACATTAAACTGCCTACTCAGCCCTAACCATACCAGTACAAAAAGCTTTAAAATATTTAGTTATCCCCGCTATTTCATCAGGTACATACTGGTAACCTAGTCCTTTTTATTTCATTGTTTTTATTTATCCCTTAGAGCACGTCCTGTAATATTTTTTTAATGGTGTGTCACTTCCTGTTTACCTTTTTGTCTGGGCTTTTTTCAATCACACAAACAGCAGATGACATGGCGCTTGTTGAATAAACTGTCCTGACAACCCCATAAACCGATTTGTAAACCAAATAGGAAGGTTATGACAGCCATGTCATACACTGTGGCTTCCTGCTCTGTGTCACATCCATCTTCATTTCCACATGTTCACTATGAAGGAGGGAAAGATTCAATGGAATATGGTCTTAATTTACTCAAGGGACAGGCATAGATGGGCTAGTAGCTGCATGCAATGATAAAGCACTCAACCTACAATAAAACGGATATTTAGATACAACAATTTGCACTGGTATTACCTTGCAAAGGAGAATATAAATTGTTCTTCCCAACATGTCTTATTAAAGAGTTTTTTTTTTTACAGTGAGTTACAGTTTAAAGAAATACATAAATAAGTGATGTATTCAGGCTGTCAGCTCTTACATGCATACCAATTACCTCAACTGGCTTCAGAACACGTAGTTAGTGAATTAATCGGCAGGATACTGAATATCTATTGAGAAAAAAACTGAAATATTCTACATTTCCATCCCAGTGTGCTGTCGTGGTGATTATAATTGGAATCAGTTTCACTGCTGGTAATTTGAGTGACATGATGCATTTGTATCCCTACTTTTGTCAGACTCATTTAACCTTCTTGAGGAGGTGCATATCAAAGACAAATGAGCTACATTTGAGGAAGCAGTGTGTTCATCTAGCTTTTGAAAACCACAGCTGATAATGTGTGACTTTATTGTTTTTATTCACTTTGCCAGTGGCTCTTAAAAAATGAAACAAACAGCATTGCTTATTTTCTATACTGTATGTGCTCAGCAGAGCTGAGTGTAGTCTGTAAAAACTGAACTTGTCTGATTTTTTCCTCCAATAAATTACAAACTGAGTGTGTCAGTGGGGATGTCATAGCTGAAGTAAAAAAATTGTAAATGAAGCTGAAAGCCTTCGGGCTTGGGCAAATGAGGTACCAATGAAAAAAAAATCTTGCACAGGGGAATATTAAGCATTCACCTTTATGAATAGCCTTTGGCTTAGGGGGTTTGGAGAACGCTTAAACAACAAGGTATTGATATTTTACAGTATGAGAAGGTAGCACAATTCTTATTACAACAATGATGAAGAATTCTATTGGTTTTCCATCTAAAAAAAGGACTTGCCTCCTGAAAGCAGTGTATTATTAAAAGTGAATTCATATCAATATTTTGTAGGTCTCAAGTCTAGTTTACTATAGTTACCTGTTGCGTTTAATTAAGCAAAACTGTTAGAAACGACATTACAGTACCAGAGATTGCAGACCAGTTTTTTGTCAATAGCCCGAGCAAAAGTCATCTGTGCAAGTGCATGGTTTATGAGCATGGTAATCACAGAAACACAATTTAAATAAAGTATTGATTTAATCTACAAGACATTTAAAAGAAAAACTGTAGAGCCAGAATAAATTCACATGACTGAAGGGTATTGCAATGGATAGTAAATGATGGGTTGAAACAACTCTTACACAAATAGGTAATGACTTTGTTGACAGTAATCATCTGGTTTTCATCAGGCTTATTATTGTGTCACTTCTCAAGCATGCACCCTTTAAAATAAGGGCTTGCACTTTGATCAAAGAACAGCAGACTTAGCAGAAGTTAACAATACAATACATGTTCCTACCCTTTAGAAAGCCAGTTCAATTTTTACTGCGGCATGACATTATTCCTCTGTGCCCTGTGCACCTGTTGGAGTACCCCATGCTTACCTTGGGCTTTTGGCTTCAGTCACTCACTATAAAGGACATCAAGGTAATTACAATCCTGTCACTGCCTTGATTTGAGTTACTCCTACAACTCTAGTTTGGGGGGCCCCCAAACAAACAAACAAACAAAACATGGTTATAGAGGAACCAGACCCAAGGCCACAAAAACAATGGTGTTGATATGCATTGGTGTACGCTGTTATCTGCTGAAAAAAGTAGTCTTGCTTAAGTGTGGCTCTTGCCATTGAGTGTTGATTCAGTGGACTTACCCCAGGGTTACAGAGGAAGTAAATAAGCTTATGACCAGCAAAGCTCTGATCGTAACATCCCTACACTGTTTAATGAATAACCTGATGATTTATGCAGTTGACCCTAATATGAATTCAAGAAGGTACAACATTAAAATAGCCCTTTCCTCCATCGATCTGTTATGCCCTATTCACACACATGATCACATTAAAAGCTCCTGATTGTCATTCACTTCATTCACAGTCCCATTTTTAAAACGTAATGATTGCACATTACATAGGTTGTGTGAATTGGGTCTTAAGAGTTCACCATGCTTGCATAACTCCACCAAACAAGTGCTGCTTTACTGAAACTGTGGGGCAGGTGACTGACACAGAATTAAACATGTTCTCAATGTACAATCTGAGTAGAGACGAATAATTATAATGAGTAATGAAAAGTGTGTACATTTTAAAACCTTAGTTACTAAGACACCATTATGTCACAGCCATATTGTATATTGGAAACATGAATCAGTTTCCTTTAATAATTTAGCACCAACATGTGCAGTGCAAGTCCAGGCTAGTCATAACACAATGACCTCTCATCCTGGCTGCTGACAGTAATTAAACAACGGTTAAGTATATTTGGTAACTTCAAAGGTTGACAAACTGGAGCAAAAGTCAATAAATAAGAAGTTACAATGGATTTTCTTTCCCTCTCTTCCCCTCCCCCAATCAAATTATTCAGCCAGCTAATCGATTTTCCTGGACCTGCTGATATCAGCAGCTATAATGACAATCTCATTTCACCGAATAGCTCTATTATTTCATAGACCTATGATAAATACAGGCATGTTGACACCCTGCCAAGGCTAGCGAAGGAAACCTTAGAAGTGGAATCAAAATGACACTGTTGCCATATTGTGTGTCTGTAAATAATTCATTAAGTCAACCACCCTTTGTTTTAAGCAAACAAGAACAGATGCTTCTTTAAATTGGAAACATACAATAGTTTAAGCTCCAAATAATATTATCATAGTAACATGACACTTAACTGCACAGAGCATTGTTTGTTATTGATTCATTTTTTTTGTCTGCAGCAGCAGGAGATTGCTTTTCAGTATGTTAATAATAGAGAGATTACCCAAGGTATTGCTGGAGAATAATATAACTCTGGCTTGCTCAATTTCTCTTTCTGCAAAGCATGGTGTGCTAAGTCTTTCCATTAGCAACCTACTGTAGTTCTTTGAACTCAGTTGTGTAAAATATGGGCAATCAACTAAATCCATAAAATGGGATGCAAGGATGAGCTGTTTTACCCCTTAAAGTTGTAATCTGTTTGGTTCTTTTTTGGTATCTATTAAAAAAAAACAAAAAAACACATTACATTACATGGATGGAGCAAAGTAATTATTAGCCCAATAGAAGAAAACTGAACCCAGTCTGTGATTGCAATGTACATGAAAAAGTAATCTCATAACCTTACCGTTAAAACAAAATAACACATTTGAAGGGACTGTTTATTATCAACGGATTCTCCTCATGTTTCAGAAGATATAAGAAGTGACAATAAATAGATGACTGATTTTTTGCACTTGCTTATTTTCATCTCTATGTTGATCTATTTATGGTACTGTAAGAGGGCGAGGAGCCCTGTACAGTGTTGATTTGTTTATTTTATTTTAGAACGGGATTCCCCCCTCCGGCCCTGTGTTATTTTGTATTTTATTATTATCGTTATGATTTATTTATTATGGACGGCGAATTGCCAAGTGTGTTTTTGTATTTGTTTATTATAATTTAGTATTGTAATTATATGACGGCGGAGCGCCGTATGTTTGTTATTGTTTTGTTTACTTTTTAAAACGTGTTCTGGCAGAGGCGAGATTGGTGCTCGTCCTCTGCCAGGAATAATTAAACTCGTGCAGAAGGTGGCCATCTCCCGAATTAATTAAGTGATTTAATTTATTGCTAATCGGGAGATGGTCACCTGTTATAAAAAGCCTGCAGCTCTCCAATTCGGGGTGGGTGTTCGAGAGGAGGAACGGGAGGAATCATGTACCTGACTATATGCCTACAAAATCCCTGACTTTGTGCAAGTGTACCTAGAAGAATTGATGCTGTTTTGAAGGCAAAGGGTGGTCACACCAAATATGGATTTGATTTAGATTTTTCTTCTGTTCACTCACTTTGCATTTAGTTAATTGATAAATATAATCTATTAACATGTCTATTTTTGAAAGCATTCTTACTTTACAGCATTTTTTCACACCTGCCTAAAACTTTTGCACATTACTGTATATATTTTAAATATATTCTCTAGAATAATTGAGAACATTTGAAACATTATAAATGTGTGGCACAGTGGTTAGCTGTGTGCAGGTGCAGGTGATCAATAATCAGACAGACAATGATAATCCAGGTGCAATGGTGGTTTATTGTTTTTAAATCCAATTGCCCGAATGACAAAACAGCAGTAACAATAACAATGATGAGGAAAAAGCAATGCAGCAGTGTGTATTGCTTTGTTTGTAATCCGCGGGTTGGTCCCGCAATAATACACAGTCCTGAATGGTACACAGTCCCATTTCCCTATACACCCACATGAAACACAAACACCAGTCCACAGTGCATGCTTTTAGTGCTTGTAATGAAAATACAGTGATGTTGTCCGGGTTTAATGCTGTCCTTTTGCGACACCTCCGGATTATGTTAGCCGTCCAAACAATAACACAGTAGATGCTTAAACGACAAAACAAACAAACACTCCAGTTTATATCCAGTTTTAACCATTCAAAAAGGAACAAATCATCTCACTACGTCCCTTTTATATACAGTCAACCATGACCCCTTGGTTAACGAGCGCACCCGCTCCTCCAATCCGCGGATGCCACACCGTTAACCTTCTGGGTCAATGATTTAGTGCACCGTAGTTCAGTCCCCTTTCTAGATGGCTGACTTCCACCTAACCCTGGGAACGAACTGTCAGGCCATCCAGTCCAGGGTACTCTGTTCCAAAATGCCATTTATTTCCTTTATAAAAACTCAAACTCCCATATGTTCCACGCATTGCTGCATTAATATACTGATGTAATGTATTTTTCATTCATAAACTCATGTAACACTGCCCTGAGATTATCACATTTTTTATCATGTTTTTAATACAAACAGATTGTTACAGGTATGACATTTAAGCACAATGTCTATCCAAAGGGCAAATGAAAATGGTAATAACATATACTATAGTTGTCCCTAGGAGACCACAGTTCTATACCCAATTGAGCTTGTATTTAATGTACAGTACCTCAAATATCCAGTGAGAAAGAAAAAAAAAATAGAATAAATCATAACATTCCTGTTTGTTATAACTGATTCTGAGAAGTGCTGACATTTAGCTGTACTGCAGTGCTGCTGTAAATCAACATGCTGTGAGTGTTCTCGCAAGGGGACCAAAGCTCCTTGGTAACAGTCTTCTGCTAGCAGCCTACAGAATGCCATGTAAAATCAAACTGTTATTACTGTATGATTCATTAGTCATTTATAGACTTTTAGGTCATTTCTAATGTGCTTTGGAAAAACTAAATAATGTATTTTTAATTATGTTTTGAAAAATATATATATATATATATATATATATTTTTTTTTTATTCAGCACAAACTCACTATTTAACACATTGTTTTTTGAAAGGTCATTGTTATAATTCAGAATCTGTTATAGGTTATATCACATTAGCTGTTGAATGCTTCTAGTTACTGTGTACTGTGAATACTGGAAAGTAAACAGTTATAATATATAATATTGTAAGAAATATTTCTATCAGGAGTGATTTATTAGCTCACGAATCAGCCATACTCAAGTAGTATGCATGCATGTAAGTGTGTACATGTGCACATCATGGTTCAAAATTACAAGCCCATCTGTTGCAGTCCATTAAGTAGACAATTGATAAAATGACACTGAGCGAAAAGGTGCAAAAGTAGAAAGGGATGAAATAAAAAAGTAATAAAAGATTTCCACAGCTATCTAGATTGTTTCTTGATGTGGTTGTCAATATTTATTTTATGACAAAGAAGCCATAAGAACCACTAATGGGGAATCTGTTAACTAACTTTGAGTATTATACTGTAGCTGTAGCTGCTGTTGAAGAATAAAGAGCATTCCTATAAAAGTGTGCTTATTACAATCTGGAGATGATGAAAGTTGGTGACTGGTGACCATCTCTGGATGTTCATTTGCCAGCATGCATATAAGAAACCTCAGAACCTTCAATGGACAGTCAGGAAGCTCAGAGCACAACCTTAGTGTGGGCTGTGGAATTTCTGGACAGAATAAATGGCTTTATAAAAACAAACAAAAAAAAATGTAGGGACTTGTTTTAAAGTTCAACCTGCAATCTAAAAGGTCAGTAGGAGGCTTGGAGTAGATGATAAACGTTTGGAGAAGATTGTCAGGCAGTTATTGTGTTTACCATTTACAATAATAACTGGCAAGAAAGTAGTTTCTTCGGTGACTGCTGCCTGCTGTTTGTGTAAAAATAGTCTTCAGCTAATTCCTGCCTCTGACACAGCATGTTTACAATAACGTATTAAATATAAATTATCTTTAATACAACTGAAGTGCTTCAAAACCTCTGGGCTCCACAGGGAACCCTGGTACATTTTTTAAAACAATCTTACTCTTCAGCCGTATTACGGGTTATGGTTATGGATTTGTGGTCCCTTGCCACAGAAAGCAATTTTCACTAAGCCTTGCTGCACCCATTTTGACTAAGCACACGGAAAGTCATTGAACCACTTAGAAGGCTTTCATTTGAAATGCAATTTTAAAGTCAAATGGGATGTGGGGTTGGAAAAGAAGACATGAATAAAGTAAATCAGAGGAGCTCTGAAATTAAATAATCATGTGTTTTAGACAAAAGCTTAAAAATTGTAATGCTTTAAATGTTAATGGAATTACTAGCCATTTCATAGGCAATGGTTAGTGTAAGATTTATTACCTTTTAATTTGGTCAGAAATCTTATGAACCCAGTCAAAATACATTGGAGAACATGCTCTTGAATGCTGATACCAGTTTCCAATGTCTAAATAGATAAAGGCGTTGCTTCCTATGAAATAAACAGACCAAATCAATCTTAACTGGGATGTTAATGTAGTCCATATGGAATTAATCATCACCATGACGCAAGGATTTACCTGATGGGATTTGTTTGAAATGTAAATTGTTTCTATTTTTATACAGCTGATAATTAATTTATGAATCTGTTTGCACTGTCTGGAACCATGTAATGAAACTGCATTTAGAAAGTAGGAAGAATATCAGCTTATTATTGCATTAGAAGGATGTTTGTATTAGACTATCCCCACTGGGAATTTGTTCTAGTGCATATAAATTAGAATAAACATAAAGGCAAGGTCAGGCTGTTTCCTCAACTGCTGTGTAGACATGGAAATCTAACAGCAGATGTTTTATATATGCAATTTGCTTTCACATGTAATTCAAGCAGAGCTTTATTTCATTAACCCCAGGAACACAACATTTTATTTTATTGCTACCAACACAAATATAATAAAGCCACATAGCCTGGACTGTACTATCTATTAAAAATGTTTTTAAGAATGGTTTATGTGAGTGTTAAAGAAACCTGCTTGCTAGAAAAGCTAATTTAGGTTGAAATTCTTCCTCATTTTTAAATGAACAGATGTACACAGTAATACAAAGAAAAACTAAGACAGTTACACTAAAAGAGCACCTTCATGCAAGAACATTATGCAATGGGGCCCCGGGCAGCAAGGGGGGGCCCTGTTGTTGTGGCTTAGTTACTATTAAAAAAACTTATATTCACTCAAATCTGCACCAGAATGCATGTACTGTACTATTTTTACATTATTGAATCTCTGGTTGCAAGTTCAGATAAATTTTACATACCTTAGCAAATGCCATTTTGGTATTCTGTGACAAGAGCTTGCATAGACTGAAGACTTGAAGCAGCAATTGTTATATCTGCCTGTAAAATATAGTGTCATGACTTGCCTGTGACGTGCACTCCTTCACATTGAAAACATTCACATGAGGGCACTAACACAGTTGGAACTAGTATTATATTATATGAGATACTAATCTTAATGTCGTATGTCTTAATGTCTGGGGCAGCAGTGTGGAGTAGTGGTTAGGGCTCTGGACTCTTGACCGGAGGGTCGTGGGTTCAATCCCCGGTGGGGACACTGCTGCTGTACCCTTGAGCAAGGTACTTTACCTAGATTGCTCCAGTAAAAACCCAACTGTATAAATGGGTAATTGTATGTAAAAATAATGTGATATCTTGTAACCATTGTAAGTCGCCCTGGATAAGGGCGTCTGCTAAGAAATAAATAATAATAATATTCTAGCCTCATTCAATTGCTGTATCTGTACTGTATCCCTGCATCTGTATCTAATGATGCTATTCTATCAACATTTTAAAGACTCCACCTCAGTCCTCCTCCACCTATGATGCTAGTATTTGTGTCTGGTTCTCTTCTTTTTAAACTCTTTAAATGACATATATTCTCCAGACTTTACTGGCTTGAATTCACTAGGAATAAAAAAACGACAGAGCATTTAAGACCTTGATATTTTGGTTCCATCATATTACATTAAAGAATATACAAAATGTTTTTACTTTCAGTACAATATAGTGTAGTATCCTTTCACCGTTGAATGCAAGACGCTAGAATAAAATAACTTCTAAAATCTAAAAAAAGGAAACTGCAGTAGTTTTCTCATTTATTTTGTAATCAGACCTGTAAGCAAACAGATGTGTTACTGACTGGTGTATGTTTGGAATGCATATTCTTGGAAACTGCCCATGTTTCAAAGGTCAGAATCATATTCTTTGTATGTTCTAGTCAGTGATGTTTTTATCTAAAATACCCTACCTCCCCATGCCCAAAAGAGGCATTTCATCATTTGTCGGTAACCAGCACCACAGCAACTGCCATAACACTTATCTGGTCAATTATTTAATTGGGGGTCATAAGATATTATTAATATTACAACCCAAGTTAGTGACACAAAAAAAATGAGCAGGGCAAAGGTCACATCCCTTGGGAACATCCCATGTTTTCTTTAATTTCTTTAATTAAAAAATGATTAAACAGTAGATGTATTAAACAGTAACTGTATTCATATGTTTTAAAGACAAATTCCATGTATATATTTATCAGTGGCTTCTCAAGGTATGGAGATTGTACCCAACACATGCTCATAAACACTTCAGTTAGTGTAAAATCATTACAAGACATCATTAAATAACAGCAGTGTTTGTAAAGAAAACATATATTCTGGACAGTCATAAATCCCTAATACTCATCTACACTACATGACCACTTAAGGAAAATTATGTGAATAATAAAGACATCCCACCAAGTAAAGCTTTCAGTCTCTGATGATTCCAGTTTACAGCGCATTTGCTGCTCTTAGCTCAGTGAAACATGATGATGCTGGGAAATTCACTAGCTGCTTCCAATTATACATAACACTGCTCCAAGCTTTCACTTCAATCTGCTGGTTTCCATGCAACACATGGAACACATTTTCAGTGGTGGGGAAACTAATCTACATGAAAATGTTTTCAAATGACCAAAATCCAATAAATGTAAAGAGTAAACATCAGTGCAGTGTGGTAAATAAGGTATGAAGTGCACTTGAGTGTGGAGATGATTATCCAGGGATTGAGCATGTGAGTACAGGACAAGTAAACCAATCTACTATGAGGAAATGTCATTTTCTCATGCAATATGCCAGATTACTACGTCACTTGTTCTCAAGCTGCACTTCAGTAATATCAGCCATGTGGAGCACTCTATTTCCTCGCCACTATTGGCAAGCCCATGCCTCAAAAAACGATTTATCTCCGTGTGTATATGTTACCGCAATGTAAGTGCATTTGGCTGCAGTAGCTTTCAAAATTCAGAACAATCATTGTTTTTGTTTTTTGCAAACAGTTAAGAATGCTCTGAACCAAAGCACATTAGGGGTACTTTAGCATTCATGTTTTAGTTATTTGATGTAAGCACAACATTGAAAACATGCTGCCAATATTTTTTTCCTGTCATTGTTTGTAACGATGCAATAAACAGAACTCCCTTAATTTTTAACACATTTGTGCATGTGTCAAAGTGAGCAAGACACACACATTTTGCTTAACTGTTTTCAACTACTTAGTCAGATCTTGAAACACTAGTAAAAAAAAGTTAGATCCTGAGAATGAGACAACCTGACCACCTTGTCCATTGGAGTTCAGTCGCCACCCCTATACGCTGGCCGAACAATGCTGTAATGTATATAGATTGAATGATAACTAATGCCACCTTCCCCCAAATGGACAAGGCCATCTAGTCTACCTTGCGATACAGAATTAAAATCGCCCAGCCCACGATTAGAATAAATGACATTTGTAGAATAGAGAAAAGAAAAATTCCTCGTAATCAATTATTTTGATTCAGGGTCTGAACACTGGAGCTCGATATCCGCCACTTATGCTGGCTGAACTACCTAATAAAGAAAAAAAAGAAACAATTGCAAATTAAAATAAGAACAATATCTTGCCAGCAGGGAGGTCAAGTGGCACTCAGGGCCACCTTTCTCCTCTTAGAATGAATGACATTTGATTTGAACCGTGGGCCTGTCCACTGGAGCTCGATAGCCGCCCCTTATGTTGGCTGAACTAACTAATAAAATGATAAAATGATAAAATAAATGAAAATACATTTTGCCAGCATGCAGGACAAGTGGCTGAGGCCACTTTCTCCCAAAGAACAGGCCCACCTCAACCTCCCTTACCTTGCAGAATTAACCCACCCACCACTCAGGTAAGGAAAAAACCCTACTCAATGAAAAGGTGACAGGAAATCCATGCCCGAGGGTTTACCCTTCCTCTAGGTTCAGAACAGAAAATAATATTTTAGTTTAACAACATACTGTTTTTTTGTGAAACTAAAATTTAATTTTTCTGGATAAAATCCTCTCAGGAAGCACCAGCGCTGTGAGTCTAGTAGAAGTCCGCTTGCTAGGTCCCCGAGCTGAAGACAGAAGACTGTCGACGACAGGGATGCAAGAACTAACATTTGGAGGAGTCGAATCCATAATGCCAGGTAAGAAACATCAAGCAAAGAAACAACAAGGAGACGAAGAGGGCTATTTAAAGGGACAGCTTGATTATGTATATAATTAGTGGGTGGATTCTCTTTTCGGAAACACAACAAAGTTTCCAATGTTTGTAACTGTGATGTATTTCATTTGAATGCTTTCCCCAATTGAAACATACAGATCCCTGTTACCCAGTCATAAATAGACACCATGTTGCAGTTTTAATGCTAGCTTATGTCAGTAAAACTTGTTGCCAAACCAGTGAACTCTCTCAGATATGGGATTTCAGCAATAATAAACAGATCTGTTGCTCAGCTGCATTAAAGATAGCTCAGAGGACTGCTTACATTTTTTGTAATGGCTTTTCTCAACAGATAAATGGATACAAACAATAACATATGCATTCTTTGAAAGCATTAATGCGAAATTCAACCAATCAACCACACACATGACATACTGATATCGAAAGTCTGCTCCACATTCAACCAAATTTAACTTTTTAAGTGAGGCTGAAATTTAGCATAAACAATCATGATAATGACACAGAATGGTGAATCAACATGCTTGTTTAACACATTTACAATAATTGGGGATAACACTTATCACTTATTGCTTGTGCTGTTTTGCAATATCAAAATTGTCAATGGGTGTTTTTAGTTGGAGGAGCAAGCTCAGCTGGAACCCTTTAAAAAAAATGAATGACTTCCCAATAAATGTTGAATTAATGCATAAATGCATCTTTAGATGTACCAAGTTATTTTTATGTTGCATTTTCTGTACTTTGAGGTTCTAAAGCTTTGTGTAATTTAACTTCAAACAGATTATTTTAACACAATTAAGCTGCCATAAAACCCTGGGTGCTTGAAACTGAAGAAAAAAAAAACAAGCAGTTCCCTAACAGACATTTCTTTGTGCGGAAAAATTGCCTGACAGGAAATCTTACAAGGGTGTTTTGAATATTAATACTGCTACTGTTTATTTATCTTCCCAATTTGAGCAGAAGTGTGATTCAACCACAAACAGTTACAGACCATTAGGCAAGGTGTACTTACAGGATAATCAGTGATTTTATTAATCAATCCTCTATTTCTACGGCAATGTTTGCACACCTTGTTCTCTATTCTCACACATTGTACAAATGAATCCTCATGGAGCCCTAACAGTATTGTAACCAAACTTAAGGCAACTGCTTCAGAAGAATTATACAGTAACTCTTTAGCCAATAAACCTAACAACAAATTGAAACAATTTGCAAAACCAGACGTGTACATTTGTGAGCTGTCTATTTAAACAGTGTAATTTTATATGTGTACATTACCAATTTTTTGTTTTGTACAATAGCATGTCAACATCATACTTGCAAAACAGACGAAAATGTAATATTTACAGCTCTGAATATCTCATCTGTATCCTGCAAGCTAGTTAAAATACAGTCAATATGCTTGGTATGTTTTCAAGTCATAAATATTTTTTTTCAGGCCCTCTTATTAAAATTGTGCGGTCGTCTACAAGATCTTGTTAACATATTGATAGTTTGGATTTCTAGTAAAATATGTCATTTTGTTTGTAATTGAGATTTTCCTCAGTAGAAATGGAATAGTTGATGCATGTACCACATAATGTACTGAGCTGTCTCATAGGCACAGCAAAGTAGCTTTTATGTGAGGAAACAAACAGGCAGCATTTTAAATTGCTGTCAAAAGCTGAGGCAGCAATTCAAGTAAAAATAGAGCAAATACCTTGCAGCGTTATCACTCAAGTCTTCATATGGGACCTGGTCTTAACCCCAGCACTGACTGGAAACCTTGGCTGGAAATCTGCAGGGTTTTTGTGCATTGACACAAATATTGCACAACTATCACTTAAACTAATGATTATGAATTATGCAGGGGGTCACATCTACTCTGCTACAAGTCATTTACACAGCCTCCCTCTGGGCCTCTAGACCCACAGTACTGTGCTCTGTTTCCCCCTGTCCTTGTTAACTGAGATTTTAGCAACCTTGCTGTGTTCAAGGATAAAACCCACTCTGTTGTAGGTTTATAAGTGGCTTTAAATGTAGGAAGTCATGCAGTAAATCTTAGAAGCAATAGATGTAATATTTGATAATAAGACTTAACCTCAAATGATGTTTTAGTTTACAATTACCATCACATTTAAGTTACATTGCATGTATCTAATTATGCTGCAGACACTAGTACTGCGGGAAGAACAGTAAAATAGAGCACTGCTACGCATAATTCTCTGTTCATTGTGCTATTTATACATGCATGTAATACTCACATTCTGAGTGTCTAAACCCAATTTACTCCTTTGTAAATTGTGAAAATAAATGTAATAAGCATTCTTGTTTCCATAGTAGAGAGAGTAGATTAAAACTGTAATTCTATGCATTTAAACAGGGCGTGGATCTCATCTAAACTGCAATGCACCAGATAAGCATTCCATTTGTAAATGTAAGGAGCTGAGAGAAACAACTACACAGCACATTTACATTTTCTAATGCATGCACATCAGAAGAATTCTAAATGAATTATTTTGCTGGGCATGTTATTTGCTTGATCAGATGTGACTGGACTGTAAATTGTGATCACTCTGCTTGCAGACTGCCATAAAATGAATGCTGTGTATTACAATTTAATACCTCTCAAATCTGAGCCGTAAGTGGATTCCCCTGCCCTTCCTGACACAGAAACATTCTGCAAAAACTCATCAGTAAATGTTCACTATCATTTTTAAGGACTTAATTGAAAAATTATTTAGCTGTCAACTGCTCCTGGCAATGTTGAGACTCCATAAGCCTGAGCAGCAATGATAGAGAACCCAGCCGCCACCTGCATTATTGTTTCCTGCTTGACAGTCGTTTTGCTCAAAATGCAAGCTCCCTGCAGTGCAGCTGCCTGAGAATATTCAATGTCAGTCCTATTTAGAGTCATGTCTTACACACCTATGGCTACCTAGCTAAACTAATTGTTGAATCAGTTCAGATTAAACTGGAATTAAACTGTGAGGGAAAGGGAGTTTGGCACGATAATAATTGTACCTTGGCGTTGGTATAAGAGCTGAAGATGTGCCATAACTGAGGCAATTACATTCTCCACAATCTCTGGCTGCCCATTTAATCAGAGAATGGAACAATGGCTTTTTGCATGTAGGACGCTGGGGCCCATCTTCAATCAGACTGCATTTGTTATCTGCTAGATTGAACAGCCTGACTGTCAGGGACAGATGCTGCTGGCAGTGATTAGAATGTAAAGCATTTATAAAGGCTGAGGGGACTGAAGTCAATGTGCTTTATCTACATTTACTGCAGTCTTTCCACTCAGATGAATATCTGATAAAAAGAAAGACATTCTCGGCTGATGACTGATTAAAACATAAAATACTTGTAGATTTTTTTTTTTAAACAGGGAAACCCAAGACTGAACAATTGGTGTGTATAGTTGTGTTTATTTTTGGAAATGGGTACATTATTTATCAATGATTTATTATTGCACAGAACTAATATAGAATAAATTGCATCGCCTAGATGAGAACTGGGTTATGTCACAATTACAAAAGGTAGTTTAAAGGAATGGAAGTGCTGCTATTATATTAAATGGCAGTCACACATTATGTATTCCAGAACATCTTGTATCACTTTAAGCAGAGATGTGTAAATGCAAGAATTTTAATTCATAGTATGAGAAAGTATTGCATTGTTCTGTATTTTGTGCAGGTCATTAAAAACTGTTTCTAGACAGTTTACTTGTCTACCTACAGTACACATACCAGTGTATTTATTGGCCTCTCACAAAAGTACTATTTGCTGCAACATGTCATTGTCATTGGCTTCTAAATGTGTTCAGCTTCCACCCACTATATAGCTGCTTAAAGCACCTTGGAATGTACTCTGTAGCTTACCTCCCAATATCTTCCCCTGACAATTATTGCTGTGCCTTATCCTTGAAGCTTTTAAAGCCGGGAGTAACATTACCCTATCTAGCCTAGTGAAAATGTCTTTACAGATCAGTATAATGCTAATACTGCTGGCTCCCTGCTTTTGACCTGAAGTGGAATACATTGCACTGCTGAAGCAGATGGAATCAGAGCTTTCACTGGAAATAAGAGCTGGATTGGCTGCGTGCCAAGTCCCTGATGCTGCAGGCTGTATGCAGGCTGAGGAAACAGTCCTGAATATGCAGGCGTTTCTGAAGAGAAATACAAAAAAAAATGCTGCACACAGAAGGGGGGAAAAATCAACCATTTTGATAAATGTGAAATGTTTGTACAGTATTGTATCTCTTGTAGAAAAAAAGAAAAGGGTTACTATTTTTCCCTTCTTATGCTAGTGGAAATCTCTGCAGTTCTGTTGTACAACACTGTACACTTTACATCTGAAACACAAGGCAAAAAGGCCTCGAGGGCAGAGAAAACAACAGTCGTAAATTCCTGGGAACTCATTTATAATTTATTATGCTGCTTAAGCTTGTTTCCTCAGTGTGTTTGATTTGCTGGTTACATGTAATTTTCAAGACTATGCTACAGATATATACTCAGGAAAGGGTTGTTTATCTTTCCCTTGCTTTAACACTAAGCAGCAAGCAACAGACACTTTTCTCTGACAGGCTTGCTAAAGAAATGCCATCTGCTAAATGGTAAACAAAGATTAGTACAATATCTGAGGTTGTCCCTCAAGGAATACATCAAAGCAGTAATACCTAATGCAGTGGGCTTTTCATGCTGACCAAAGACATAGTTAAGTGTAAAGGGCAAGGTCAATTATTGAACACGCACAGTAATTCCCACTGCTGAGGGGATTGTTCCACCATAATGTATTACATACTTTTTCATGGACAGCAAGGGATGCTTGAAGTCAAGCTTAGAATGGCATCAACAAAATAATGTAAAACGAACTGATAAAATGTGTTGGAAAAAAATAATACAGTGGTGATGAAATGGTCTTTTCATTCTGTGCACACGTCGGTAGTGCATTTTGTTGAATTAAGCTGCTCAGAAAGAATTCTGTCACCAGGCAGTATGCAGTGCAATTGCTGTGTAAATCTTCTAAAAGCTATTTCTTAGCCTTAGAGATACTGCTTTTACATTAGAGAGTGAGGAAAGCAGAGAAGAGAGTTGACTGGGATTTCACTGTCAGCTCGACAAAGGACATTTTCAAGAGCTGAATAGTCTTTTTTTCATATGGAAGGGAGAGAGAGAGAAAGCAAATAAAAACACATTGTCATGACCTTAAATCCATAAGTGAGAGGGAAGAGAAATGCACTGCTCAGGCAGGTTTGTTGCTGTTCAATCTCAAAGACTGATAAGCTGTAATAAAGGTACACTCAGCATCAATTGATCTTGAGCTTCCAGTATTCACATCCAATTTGTGATTTTTCTTTTGTTACATGCACCCCTTATCTGTCCTATTCAGTGTCATCTGCAGTGCATTTCATATTCCCTTGTTGTCATGCATTGCAGAAAAAAACGACCTTTTGTTACCATAAAACTTTATTAGCTTTTCAAATCTTGTTTCCTGTTTTCCAATATTTTATTAGATATAATTACATATTATAAATCATTTTTCTGTTCATTGGCAGACAGTCTGCACATTAAATCAGCATTAACTAAATTTACAAAAAGGTAGTTTTGTTGCTGGCTTAATGATTTAGAATGTTCTTTGCAAGGTTAAAATAAAATGTCGCACAACGGAAGCACAACACAGCTCACTGACTGCAGATCAAGCATGAACAAATCCAGCCCACATAGCAAACCACATTGGATCATTTGCAGTCCATATGAAATGATACAACATCATCACCGGTATGCTATTACATATTTTATAATATCATGCCATGAACAAAGGGGGACAGGAAGCACAATTCAATCAAGATGCTTTACATAAAGGCAAGTGTTTTAGACTTCAACAGGCATGTCTCAGGAAGGATGCCTCTCTAATAAACACTTGCAAATATATTTAATTTGATTCGACAGGAAAACACCAAATAAACAAATCTAGTTATAGAATAGTCCATTTGTAATAATTTAATAAGTTACAAATAATAGGCTTAAGACAAAACAGGCTAAATTACTTTAAACAATGGAGCTAATCTTCAATCTGGTATAACAAAGCCAACACACTAATCCCATCTTCAGACATGCCACAGTAAAAAGGTATTGAGTTTCAGTAACCTGGTCATTCTGCGTATGTACGTTACCTATTGTACAATCTAATGTTACTGTTGTAATTACAAGTTGAAGTCAATAATGCTTTTACTGTTTCTAACTGCAAATCCAGTGTAGCCGTGACCAGCATTGAAATTACTTCAGGGTTAAATCAATCAATTATTCCCTGATTGGATTTTGTAATTTAAGCATCCAATTGAAAAGTATGTGTGCTTCATTCTGTATTAAATGGAGGGAATTATATGCATTATTTGAAATAATAAGGACTTTAGTTTAGAAATAAAAGCTTCTGGGATGTTTAAATGTGTGTGTGTGTGTGTGTGTATATATATATATATATATATATATATATATATATATATATATATATTTATTTATTTCACTATTGAAGTTCAAATAAATCAAATATTTACCCAATTGGTTTAATAAATTATGGATTACATTCTGCCATTTGGTGCCAAAGGTCATACCAAATCTATTAGAATGAGTACTATCTGCTGTTCAATGAATCTTGGGCACATTGGTATTAATAAGATAAATACTAATTAAAATGACAAAAGAGTACTTTATTTACAATAATAAACCTTTCAGAAACTATACCAATAGAGAACCACTTGGGGTAACACAGGGCTGCCTCCCTCCCAACCCCCCATAATAGCAAGGTAGTTAGGACTGTTTTGCCCACATCAGTTTTAAATTACCTTAGCAATTGTTTTTTGTAGATTAATTTGTAGTTCTAAATCCCTGGCAGAGTGAAATGTGAGCATGTTCTTCCCGCAGGCCCTTTTGCAGCAATGTAACTAATGTAATCCAAGCCTGGGGTTGAAAAGCCAGCTGGAGAGCAGACTCAGTAATTCCAGTCATGAAGCAGGTCACGTCCAGAGTAGCTCTCTTTGAACAGGACGCTATTCGTCACCACTCACCATTCTATGATGATAATGTGTTATATAAAAGGTCTACAGGGACAACTCACAAAGGCTTTATAAAAGAGGCTATTGTTCAGTGCTATTGCTTTAATATTGGAGGGAGTAAAGCAAATTGTTACTTAGATGACATTGCTGCCAGCATGCAATGATTGCTATTCAGCTTTCAGCGTTTTCCCCTCAAGAATCAGTATTGCACAACAGCTCAGATGGATGATTTGTATACAAAATTTTAAAATGATAAAAAAAGGCCATATTACGAGAAAACTATTTTTTAACCAGACATGTGAAGTCTCACATACTCAGCGTGTTATCTCATTCTCTCACACACAGCCTTGCTTATCTATCAATAATAATAATAATAATAAAAAAAACATATATACACATTTAGGTGTGTGTGTGTGGGGGGGGGGGGGGGGGGTTATACTACCATAGAATGGTACACAGAGTCAACCCACGCCATCTACAGTACCTGTATCTAGGTTTTTTATACGAAATCCAATTGTGGCGAGAGTGAGTATTCAAAATACTGTGTGTGAACAACAACACAGTGAAAAAAAAAAACCTGCCTTGGACAGGAGTGAGTGCTGCTGCCCAGTGTCGCCTCATAAGTGTTGTTCTTCCCAAAAAATGACTTGTGGTGCTTATTGTTAGTTTAGCTGTGCTTCCGAGAATACATTTGAATTTAACCCAGATCCCAGAGTGGACCCTGTTTTTTTTAATTTCTGAACTGTGCCCGGGAGTTGTCTACATGCAGCCATCAAGGGAAAAAGAAGTGATACTTTAGGTAGATCAACACACATGCAGATCAACACATCTGTGTCACAACAACTTTGGTTTATGATTATATTACTGATGCATGTTTAATTAGCAAAGCAGGGCCTATTGGTCTACAGCCAAATATCCACAAAACCCTGGCGCTTCCACTGCTCCGAAGCACACAAGAACGTTTTTGACATGGAGAATTTAGAACAGGTATACTAAAAAATAAACACGTACAAATTGATTGAAACTTGCCATAATAGAGTGTGTAACATGATCCACATATGAATATGTGCTTCCTGCTCTTCATCTGCTCTGAATTAGTTTGTCTTTCCATAGAAGCATTATTATTGTTTATATTATTATTAGTAGTCAAGTATAACAGGGTGGGGGCTGGGTGCAAACCGGCGACCCTGCACACCGCAAGCGAGCGTCTGAACCACAATTTAAAAGAGCTGGGCTTGTCTGCATTTGTGGTTTTTGTGGTTTTAGAGCTTTTAACCTCATCTCAACTCACTGACTGGGGACAGAATCCGTAACAGTAGAGCATTTCACTGCACTGCCTGTTACACTCCTCCCCCCTTTATGTTGGCGCTTGGCTACAGCCAGTCTATGACTGCACTTGCCGGATTGCAGGCTGGATTACAAGATCCATCAATAGACAGTTTAGTACTATTTTTCTGTTGGTTCAGTACTATTGAATATTGATACAGTACCTGAATTTGATTCATTGGTACTAAACAGCTCAGTTTAAAACTGTCCTCCTGGTTTTGTCATCTCACCATGAACATTCAGCTTTGACAAACACGCTTGGAAAAGGGTCTCACTCTTTGAGATCATCTGACCTTGGCATCTCTGACCCAGTAATAAATAAAATCTGCCCTTTCAGGATCTGACCTACAGTAAGTGGTTTGCCAGTCAACCAAATGTCTGTTTGTTTAGAATGAGTTTATATTACAACTCTCAGGTACTGGGAAAATGTATTCGGGGAAAAAAACCTGAAAAAAACTGAAATAAATTAAGCACTGTTAGGTCTGCAGGGTTAAATAACTCAGAATGTATTCCCTCTACTAGTTTGGTACCTTTCTGACAGATCAGTAAGTGCACATTTTATAGCGTAATATGTCAAGAAGAAATTACCATTATTTTGAAACAGTGGGTTATAAAAAAAAGCAATAGCAAACAATGACTCTTGCCCATTCCTAGTAGATTATCTGTCACATACATCCAGGCTGCCTTTCTCTAATGGATGGGAAAGAACCTCAAACAAAAAGAAAGTTAATCCTTCAAACCTGCACCTCCCTCACTCCATAGGTTATATGAAATGTACAACACACTATCTGTACTAGTGAGCTGTTAGTTATCTGAATGCTGACTCTAATGCCTTAGAAAAATAAGAAAAAGGTCTGTGAGTAAAAACGTATGTAAGATGATTACCTTTCAGACAAGGAAAAGTGATGCAGTGAACCATGAGGTTTCTTTTCCTGCATCTTTCTAACTCTTTAACTTGGTAAAGCACTAATTGGGATACAAACTGATTAAATGATTCTTACTAGCCAGAATTCCAGAATACAAAAGGCTAGTGTACACACTATTTGAGATGCACCTTAAAAATAAACTTGCAAATATTTAACTGAAAACTGTTTTGAATACCACCCCCACCCCCAACCCCCTTTGCTAAAGTCAAAAGTCCTTCCTATGAAAAGGTATTTTTAGATTAATGTTTATAAACTGTACATGATGGAAAAGCATTGCTTCATTAGCCAATCAAAAGGGAAGGATTTTGCTGCAAAGTTCCATCAAGCTTTACCATTTGCAACACCCCAAGGATGTTTGAGGCATGTCTAAATGTAGCGTCCTATAATGCCCAAGGATTATCATTGTATAGGCTGGTAAATACTAACCATAGCAGGTCATTATCAACAATTCAGGCTAATGATCAGGTGAATCAATGTGCATATTATTAGTTATAGAAAAAAAGGCCTAAAATCCCAAACAATTGTTACAGATTTTGTGGTTTCTGCAATTTGGTATGCATCATGAGTGTCTTTACCCCTCCCCCCTTCCCTATTGTGGGTTTACTGTCCTCTAACCCCTCAGCTTCTCATGTACTTGCACTATTAACACAAAATCCAGAGTGGATTGTTACATATTCAGCCAAATCCATTTGAACAAATAACCTCCATTTTGGGTTCAGTGCAAGTTCTCTAATTTCTTGTTACATTACCAAGACGCTGTACCAGTATTGTAAGCTGAAAGCGTTTTCAGTTTTTATAGAGAATTAGGTTTTACAAAATAGAGCACATGTGAGATTTAATTGATTTCTCTTGGTTGATTATTTTTTTCTTTTAAAAAATGTTTGCCAGACCAGCTGTGCTAATTTGTTAAATTCCTTCACAGCCACCAAGGATGTCTGAATTGGATTAAGGTTGGACCCTGAAGCAACATAGTTTTTGCCAAAGTTTACAATCTGCTTTGGTATTATAGTACTAAGTTCATTCTTGACATTACTGGAGAAGATTCCCTTAACTGTATGTAATATCCCAGAAGTGTGCGAATGACCAACTCATATGAAGTGAACTAAAAAAAGCATGACATCATGCAAGATGTCCTCCCATAGGAGGGATACAAAATATTTGTGTAACACAGAAAAAAAAAGTTACATTTCTTTTGAAAAACACAACTGTTACATAATAATAAAAAATGTACAGAGGGTTTCAAGTAAGTCTTTGTTCTGTTTCCTAACCAGGGGAGTCAGGTTTTATAAAACAAATCAGATGTGCTATTCAGCTTACACGCAAATTTGATGTTGAAAAAGTAATCTCTAACGTCTGGTATTGTAAAGGGTTTTCTCATAAATGCTATTGATTTCCCTGATGTTTTCCTGATGTTGGTCTGAACAATTCTCTGCCAACAACTGATTGTTCCAAGAAATTGATTTAAAGGCAATTTAACAGTACTTAAGTGTGGTCTTAAGTGTAGTCTATTTCAAAATGAGAGCAATCAAAACCCCCATGCCAATAGCAGCCTTGAAAATAATGAGTATTGTTTAATTGCAGGGAAACTGGACATTAATAGGGACGCTCACTGTAGCAGAAAAAAAAAAAATCAATAAAAACCTTAAAGAATGGGAACTGCTATTGCCAAAACATTAATTGTGACTCAGTATGCTATATATAAGAGTTTTGTAATTATTACAGTAAAGACAATAATTCACTTCATAAATATCATCACAACAGTATTAACTCCTGCATGAAACTAAGTGTGGATTGCGTGGGCTTCATCCACCGATATGCATTTTCAGTCTTACACGTAAGCAATAACAGACTTGAAGGCGTAGGTTGTACAAGAATTACGTTGTATCAGTACAACCAATGCTTTCAAGTCTGTTATTGCGGTTATAAAATGTCTCATTATCTATAGGGAACTGAGATTTTCCTGATTTCAGTTGTTAAACAGTAAGTCTTTTTCGTACATATTGTCCTACAGCAGTAAAGTCAAAAGCCTTCAATAACACCTCCTCTTTAGATACTATCTGACCCACCTAAGCGCACTGCTTTGTGTAACAGGCCTAATTTTATTTTAGCTTCTGTTAATCTTCGGGCACATTGAGGAGATAAGCTGATTAGCATACGCAAGCCCGCACTGCATGTTTCACTGGGGTGTGAACATGCCTGCAGGTCTGAAGGTGTGTTTACATCCAAAATGAGTTACATGAAGGAATGTGGAGTCGGAAAGGATTGCTGCCAATGAGGTCTGCTGAGAAAATCTTCTTTCACTTCATACTGCCTTCATTGTTCTGTGTTCTACACTATTAAAGGATCACATAAGTGCTGTAGGTCACCCCTTGAGATCATAATTGTGTTTGTATATTTAATAACTTGACAGCTGTGCGGTGCTTTCCACTACCAATAGCTACTCATGTTATCTGTCATTTTAACCTACTTACAGAACTATACCTGGGCAAACCAAGTATGTTCAGTTCTATGGAAGGCTTTTCATTCCTTTCAGAGCCAGAGTATGACATAAAGTGTGTTGTTTTACTTTTAAGGTTGTTAGATTGTTTAACACACTCAGAAGTAAACGCAATAGAAAAAGCAAGTCATACAGTGAATTGCATGTCTTTACTAAAATAGGGGTACCACACTATGTTGACAAAAAGAATGTATTACTGAATAGAACCCTTCTGAGAGATGTATACTTTGACCATAGAAATAAAAAAAAATGATTGTAAACAATCCAAGACCATAAAAAAGTGAGTAATGACTCAGATAGTTCTTAACCCAGAAAATCTGGAGAGCATTTTCACCACATTGTCACATATATTGTTCTTGTTCGTGGAAAAAAAACATGCTATCGTATAATAGAAACAGAACAGACAAATATAACTTTAATCAGCGGCTGAAAGTGCTTTTCTACTAAAGTTCTGTCAAAATTGGTGCATATATCACACCTGTTCATTTCAATGCACCTGGTCCATTCAATGCAGGGATATCTAAACATTGCCTCTGTTAAAATTATTAAAATAGTACCTTTGCTGAGATGCCTTTACACTGTTGGGAATGTTGTATTCATAACCTTGGAACACACATAGAACTGTTTTAGTGGAGTGATCTAAAAACCTTTCTCTCTACAGTTTACATAAATAAAAAACAAATAACCTAGTTCATTGTTATACCATGTATTCAACCAGACATCTGATAAAAAGAAAGTGAGGTGATAAAATATTGTTAACACTTTACATTAAGTGCCTCTCATTACTGTGTATTTACATAGTAGTTACTTAGTAATTACATGTGTACTTACACATAGTTACAATGTTATTATGCATAGTTACAATGTACTTAATGTGTCATTCGTTTTGCATGATATAACCTTAATACTAACACTAACCCTAACCCTATCCCAAACCCTAAACCTAACCCTACTAACTCTAAATCTAATCCTAACCTTTTCCTGATTGTGTACTTACACACAGCACACAAAAGAGTTTTGCGTTAAGTACACTGTAACTATGTATAATTACATTGAAATTATGTGTAAGTACACACTAATTAGAGACACTTAATGTAATGTGTTACCAACACTGCTCCAAATCCTCCCCTAGCAATCTGAAGGAAATGTCAAAGCGGTCCTGACTGTTCACGCTTGTAAACTTGCTGGAATGAGAATGACACACCTGATTGTCCTTCTTAAAACTTCTTATATACACTCTCGACAAAAGATGAGAGAGTTCTGTGTTTGCAGGTCTGAGATCTTTCCTGTGCCTTGAGTGTTTGACAGCTGGTGTGAAAGTTGAAGGAGTTTTCTGTTCCTCCAGTGCAATTACTTTTGAAACCTCCAGTGAGAAGAGTTATGCTGTGCATTAGTCCACCCACCCTGCCATGTTGTCGAGAGAAACAGCTGTTAAGTCTGCTGTTTGTGGTGCATTTCAATTTCAATCATCAAGGGAAATTTGGTCTGAGACAATTAACATCTCATTGACAAGGGTTGCTGTGTTGCCACCCAAGGGTTTTTTAAAATTCACAAGAGTTACATATGCTTTAACCTGAGCCCTTATGAAAATGTGTAAGAAATTGGAGATTGTGTATTCAAGTTTTGCATCTGGCATCCAGCACTTGAGAGAGCTTTGCTGAAGGTTAGTGCCTCTTTTAGATTCCCTGAATCTGTTTTCTATTTTTATTTTCTTTATCAAAAATGTAGAAATCAATTTAGTAACATGCGTTTAGTTATTAGTGCATTTGAAAATTAAGTCTATACTGGTAACTTATACAGATAGAATACATACTCCTGCATGGTGCATGCATTTTCTGCATATGCAGTCAGACTGTAGCTAATCAGAAAGAAAATATTTGTGTCATATATATATTTTATTAGTGGCCAAATATGGGTCGGTGTTAACTGTAAAGAGATAAATAATTTATAAACATAATGAAAGACCTACAATGCACATCTCATATTACCTTTAGGTCCTTTATGTGTTGAGGGAGCAATGGAGATATGACATTTCTGGGCTATAGTTGAGGTAAGTGTAAACAGGAGCTTTAACTAATAAGAATGTTTTCTAACCAATCAACCCTAATTCAGCTTTGGTCTGACTTGTAAGTGTAAATGTAGTACTTGTCAGGATAAAATTAAGCATCTACTGCTAATAGCCTTGAAAAAAAAAACATTAAACAAAGTGTAAAATGACACCCCTTTGAAAGTTCAATTTATAATTTTTAATTATTGAGTTCCAAAAATTCCTTCACTGGAAAAGATTAGTTGGGTAAATTTGAAAGACTCAAAGTAACAGCTAAGGCTAGAAAACAGAGCATGCAAACAGAATGCTGTTAGAAGTCTTTTTTCTGCACTATTATGAATGTTCTTGTGAGGGAGTAACATATTATATTTGTATTAGATTTATCATTGTGTAAACTGAGCACACAGGCAAATGGTACTGATCCCATCTTTATAGGCAGTACAATAGCTTAGCATACCAGCCCACTTGAGTGCTCACAGTCCACAATGTGAAAAAGGATTCACCCTGAATAATTTTCTGCTAAACAAATGGTTTGCTACTCGCAATGCATTGTGCAGGTAGGAAAAGATGAAGAGGATGTTCTTGCTATTTTTTTCATTTTTGTTTTCAATTAGCCATAACTGCTAAATAAAGCACAGAACAGCCTTGTAAGAACACAAAAGCCACTCTATATGAAGAGAAATATATAAAAAGGAAAGATACAAAATCTATATATTTTGTTTGTTTTAAAATTCCCCATCCATGCAGAATGTGACCGTCTCCAGATTGATTAACTGATTACTTATCTGGAGACGGTCACATGTATAAAAGGTGTATCAGAGGTGGAACGAAAGAGAAAGCGATCTAGAAAGGTACATTTAAAATAACAATTGCTACACATGCTGGCTTTACACCAGCACGCTACTTGTTACTTTATTTACCTGTTTGTTTTGGCCCTCATGCTGTTTTGTTTTAGGTTCAGTGTTTTGTTTCTGTTTTGTTTAAATCTTTTATTTGTTTAATAAAACTTGCGCATCAGCGCTTCATACCCCAGTACTGTGTGTCTCTGCATTTCCTGGTGTGACGTCACTCGCAAGCCGTTTCTGTTACAATACAATAAACAGTTTTAAAGCCACTTTCTACAGATCAAGCAGTTAACAATGCTACACATACATTCCAAGATGCCAAGTATTTGATAATTAAATACAAAAGTACTATTCAATCATGTTACATTTCAAAAGACCCAACTGGAATTGCATGATCTTTTGCTACCTCTCACGCAGAGACCCGGTCTTGATCTCGAGGCGTTCTCGAGGCCACATTTTAAGGTCTTGATCTTGGTCTCGGTCTCGGGCCGTCTGGTCTTGGTCTGGGTCTGGGTCTCCGCATGTCGGGTCTTGGACTCGGTCTCGGGTCGTCGTCTTGGTCTTGGTCTGGTTCTCCGCACGTCGGGTCTTGATCTCGGTCTCAGCACGTCGGGTCGGTCTGGGTCTCGGTCTCCTCACATCGGGTCTTGGTCTCGGTCTCTGCACGTCGGGTCTTGGTCTGGTTCTGGGTCTCCGCACGTTGGGTCTTCGTCTCGGTCTCGGCACATCGGGTCTTGGTCTGGTTCTGGGTCTCCGCACGTTGGGTCTTCGTCTCGGTCTCTGCACGTCGGGTCTTGGTCTGGTTCTGGGTCTCCGCACGTTGGGTCTTCGTCTCGGTCTCGGCACATCGGGTCTTGGTCTGGTTCTGGGTCTCCGCACGTTGGGTCTTCGTCTCGGTCTCGGCACGTCAGGTCTTGGTCTGGGTCTCGGTCTCCGCACGTCGGGTCTTGGTCTTGACAGCACGCAGCATGCAGATTGGTCTCATTCATAAACATTCTCAAGATTGTTTCCTCTTTTAACACATATCCTTTTTTATCCTTCAAAATTCACTCACTTTTACACATTGACAGCTATTAAATAATGTAGCCATTATACTCTAGAGCAGCATTCAAATTACTAAATTTAACGCATCAGACTTCGTGCTGCTACAGCGTCTCTTATCCTCTCCCATGAAGCAAACTTTCCTCATCCCACCGAATACATTTCCTGCAATATATTAGTTACCTTAACAAAATTGTGTCAGTAACACAAATGCCTACAAATATGATTATCTGTACATACCTGTCAAGTCTTCCGTTTTGATCAGGACCCTACCGTTTTCAAGACCAATCTCCCGCCTGGGACCCGTTTAATCTAGGAATTTCCCCGCTTGTATATTAGGATATAAATACATTATTTTTCTATTTATTTAAAACATATAACAACCAAAAAAGCATCTTTATTTATTGGCATTCCATTATGGTTAGGTTGTTTAATTTTGGAATTATGTATGTTTTTGTCTAGCCAAAAATGAAAATATGTCTGTGCACCTGCATTTTGTGCTTTGCTACGTTTTTTGCTACCGTGTTTGAAACTATACAGCGCTTTGAGATGCTTTGCATTTAGGTGCCATATAAAGTAAAAGTTATTTATTATTATTATTATTATTATTATTATTATTATTATTATTATTATTATTGCCTCCACCCCCCACTGTAATAATGTATGAAGTTACAATTATATTTTAAAAGTCCCGATAACAATTTATTTCAACAGGCTACAGCGTAAGCAGACAGCAACATAAAAAATGATTACAGCAGGCTATTGATTTACAAATGAGGACTGTACCACATAATCATATTCTACTTCTAAAAAGCACACCACAATTACCAGGCATTTAATCAATTAAAAATGAAAAAGGTGTGTAATAATAAATGGACGGCAAAGTACAAGCATTGTAACACAAAGGTGACAGAAGAACTTCTTTTTCTAGGTAAGCCAATTGTTTTACATGTGTATAGCTGTTATATCAAGTGAAACCATCTTCAGCCAGGGGGGTCTGATCATAACACCACATCGAGTGAAACTGTCGCCGCAGCTTCTCTCATCTCTGGTGTTTCTGAGATTCAACAAATACTTGTGATTGTATCACAAGTGTCCAGCTCAGTTCGGAAGGATGCTAGCGTCTCTCAGCTTCCACATGTTCCATCAATATACTTAATCTCTTCCGAGTCAGTACAGGGGTTGCAGCAGTGAGCTAGGTTGAATAATTGGCAATTTCCTAATTGGGGTATAAAAGGTTGTAAAATAATTGCAGATTCAAGTTTCAAGATCAAAATTCTCTTAAGATGTTTCCAATTATATGTAAATATTTCACGTAAATGTTTTTATACACCTTTTCAGGGTGTGTAGTGTGTAAGTAAATTGATTGTAACTGGAAAAAGTCAATAGAACACATTTTTCAGTTGTTGTATTTTTTGTGTTTGGTTTATCAAAAGTATCAAAAATAGCTTTCAAAAAATAAATAGTTGTTATTATCGTTGTTGTTGTTGTTGTTGTTGTTCTTCTAGCAAAAATTAATTTAGTTTGGTTGGTCACAACAAAAATATATTGGTCTCGGTAAGTTTGGTCTCGGTCTCGATACGTTTGGTCTAGGTACGTTTGGTCTTGGTCTCGGTACGTTTGGTCTCGGTCTTGGTCTTGGTCTCGGTATGTTTGGTCTCGGTCTTGGTCTCGGTCTCAGTATGTTTGATTTCGGTCTTGGTCTCGTTCTCGGTACGTTTGGTCTTGGTCTTGGTCTCGGTACGTTTGTTCTCGGTCTTGGTCTTGGTCTCGGTACGTTTGGTCTTGGTCTCGATCTCAGTCTCGGTATGTTTGGTCTCGGTCTTGGTCTCGGTCTCGGTACGTTTGGTCTTGGTACGTTTGTTCCCGGTCTTGGTCTTGGTCTCAGTACGTTTGGTCTCGGTCTTGGTCTCGGTCTCGGTATGTTTGGTCTCGGTCTTGGTCTCGGTCTCGGTACGTTTGGTCTTGGTCTTGGTCTTGGTCTTGGTCTTGGTCTTGGTCTCGGTCTCGGTATGTTTGGTCTCGGTCTTGGTCTCGATACGTTTTGTCTTGGTCTTGGTCTCGGTACGTTTGGTCTTGACTACATCACTGTCCTCACGTAAACAATGCCATCAATATGGTGTGTTTTTAATGATATATAATTGCATTACAACCCATCACATTATTGTTAGCCTTCTTAAGTATAATTGCTTTGCCTCATTCCATAACTTTCCAGAGCAGGCTGTATCACAGGGCTGTAGGACAGTGTGTATAAGGAAAAGCTGGCATGAATAGAAGTGAAGAGACTGAGACTAAAAGCTAAGGTGTTAAAACATTCTGCGAGTGTCAATATCAATATATAACCCATATATAAAAACTCTTATTTTTTATATTCTTAGAAAACTTGTATTTAGTTTACTGGTACTTTCATTCAAACGAGAGAAAAGTTGTATTTGTCTTTCACATTCTTCGTTTTTTTCATGTAGGAGTCACAAAGTTTCTTATCCAATGTAAGCTGACGAATGACTAACACCACAATTTAAATACCAGAACGCTAGTGTTGATTGTGTAGAAATATGTAAATACTACTAGTTCTGATGCAGGCTACGATTCAGTACAGAATGGTAGACTACTATCCAGAGCTCACTGGAAATTAGATGAACCATGGAAAAATACATATAGTTCCCTAGTTCCAAAACGGTTCTTTAGAAAGATTTTGCCATCCATAGCATAAGAAAAGCTTTGTTTGGTTTTTTTCTTTGGCATTTTAATGTTTTCATTCCCAGAACTATTTGAGTTCAAACCAGCTCAGCAACATGCACATCTTCTGTTGTGGCATTCATATTTGAACAGAAAATGAGAATTAGAATTGCCATGAGGCACAGGTGAGAAGAGCAGTCCCAGGGAAGTGCATTTTAAGACAATCGTATGGCACTAAAATATTTGTTCTTTTATTTGTATTTACAAGTCATTGAAGTCACAGCACTTCTGTTTTTTTTGTTGTTTTTTTTTTTACAAATTCCTCTACATTATTAAGTGAGTAGTGTACAATCTGTGGTTGTATCGGTTGTTGGGGTAGCTATTTACAGTTTGTCCAGTGTTTTTGTTCTTTGCAATAAGCACATTCAGGAGCCTTCATTGTATATACGCAGAAGAATGCAAGTAAATTCAGAGCAATCAGATATGGCTGTTAATAAGATTCACATCACGGAAATTATATTTTGCCCCACCTTCTATGAATAATTATTAGTAAATTGGTGTTGCCAGCAAAGATTAATTTACAATCTGAGATGCAAAGTAAATTAACTAACAACAAAGTAAATTAAGCCATGAGCAGAAGGATGTTTAATTTTAGCTCAACATTAGTCTTGTATTGGCTCATGTAGCAGATCCTATAACGTCCACAAAAAAAATGCATAGATAGTGAAACTATGATTTGGTCTAAGACCATTGTTACTAAACAAGAAAAAAGGGAAGTCTCAATCAACGAAGACAAAGTGTTTCAAAATGTATTACATAACTCTTATGAAATAAACACTACACAGATAATTCCACAAGAGCAACAATGCAATCTTTTCATTTTGTCCTTGGGATTTGGAAAGCAGTGAATATGTTAGTCATTGATGTGAATTTCTTTATACGTATACATCTATGATAAGAACAAACCCCAATAATTAAACATTAAACTATTATACTGTATCCAGGAGTCTTATTAAATATGCATCTTTAACAAAAAAAAAAAAATTATACATATTGTTGAAATAACCTTTAATGTACAAACTCATATCTCACTTTCTCCCACTCTCTCTTTCTACCTTTTCTTATTCACACCTTTAGATATCAATCTACGGGATTCACTCATGTGTGAAATGTCAACCCCTTTGCGATCTAATATCCCCTACTAATTATAATTTGTCCTTTTACTGAAATCACACACATGCAAAATTATTATTAAATTACTATTTAATAAGTCATAAAAAAAAAGGTTTGCGTAATAGGATCTGCAAATAAAACCTGGCAAATGGCAAGCAACATTGCCTGAATCCTAAATGTGGACATCCTCACTTCAACACAGTAAGTTAACCTTTGTATGTGTATTAGTGAAAAGTACATAGAATTTATAGAAACTGAAGATTGATGCGTTTGAGTGGTGTTTATTTTTATAAACCGAAAATAACCGATTTTATCAAATAATAATACAAATTGACATATTGAGCAAAATTCATGTTCCTTTTACAAATCAACAAATACAAATGATTCTTTATGGGTGGATTCAGGATTAATACACTTCGACACTTGTTTCCTGTAGTTCCAGACTTCAGTTTGGCTGTCAGAGCATGGTGTGAGCAGCAGAAACGTCTTCCTTGACTGACTGAAGTTGGCATTGAGAACATCGGCAGTCAGAATAGTGAGTCTGAAGCTTCATTCTTCAGTGGGTACCTGCCCTGATCCAGAGCAGGTACCGTGTTGAGAGCAGGTACCTTTTATAGAAGCAGTGAACTCTGAGCCTGTCAGACACAACACAGACTACATCATCCACTTATGTGGTGAGGCACCAGAAATAAACATCCCTTACAGCACCATTAGCTATCACAGCTGCATGAATGATGGATTTCAGATTATTTTTAGGTTGGCTGATGAAGCAACGTATTTTAATAAATTCTGTACGGTACAGATATAAGTCTTGAGACACAGCACCGACAGAGTATAGTGTACGAAGAGATAAACATTCCGAATACAATTTTGAATGTCTACCTCAAGTTCACTGCACTTAAAATTGCTATTATACACTATTACTTGATAGAAAATTACCTTGAAATGAGACTTGTTCTACTTCTTTTGCATTTTATTATCAGACACTTCTATCTACATTTTTGCTCTCTCTGCAGTAGTTGCCATAGTGATTGAATTTTTTTTGTTGTTGTTGTTATCTTAGACTAGTTCTGTTTCACACACAACTGAAACTGAAATCAAAATCAGTAGTGTATTGTGAAATAACCTACTTCAACAGAGCAATTTCATTGGTTTGAAAGGCTGTGATGGCACCGGTGCCTATCAACAGCGGAAGGGCAGCAGTGTGGAGTAGTGGTTAGGGCTCTGGACTCTTGACCGGAGGGTCGTGGGTTCAATCCCAATTGGGGACACTGTTGCGGTACCCTTGAGCAAGGTACTTTACCTAGATTGCTCCAGTAAAAACCTAACTGTATAAATGGGTCATTGTATGTAAAAAATAATGTGTAAAAAATAATGTAATTGTATGTAAAAAATAATGTGATATCTTGTAACAACTGTAAGTCGCCCTGGATAAGGGCGTCTCTGCTAATAAATAAATAATAATAATAATCTCTGCCTGAGCTCGAGGTAAAACGAATTGGGTTTTGAGTATTAAAAATGGGATCAGAGACCAGTGAAGTAAAAATTAAAACAAAGAGTATGTCAACAAAATATTGATTTTTTTTCTTTACCATTTAAAATATTACATTTAATAAAAAGATAAGATTAAATAGCAATAGTGTTAGATGTGTTTTATTTTAAAAAGTAAATCAAAATGGGCATTTTATATACTGTATGGGCACACATTCGTTTACTGGTCTGCTTTTGAAGTGGATTTATCTGTATACAGGTCTGTTGAAAGAGTTAAATCCAACTTGCCTACATTTCTAAGAAACTGCTTTAGCCTTCTGTTGAAAAAAATGCTGCTGTCAAAGCTTTTACCAAGGTTACTAATCTGTTCCTATCTCTATGTGCCAGAAAGGGGGAAAGATATTCCCTCATATTGGTTTTTAACATTGGAATCAAATGTTGCCCAGAATCATGCTACCTCAAAGATAATTCCTCTTTGGGTCGGTCTCCTGTAGCTGTACTTGTACAGCATATTCTTCCATCATAAAACTTTATGAGTTCATATATTCCTTGCCATAAAGAAAACGATATGAGTTTAACAACCTGGAATTTGAGGATAATCAAATGGTCTATGTCTATAAAGTTTATTATGAACAGATTCTAATACTGTATTACATGTATTCATATGGATAACTTCACCACAATAACAAAGGCTGACACATTCGTTGTAACATTTAATGACTGCATGCCTATTTCTGAAAATATACTTATCAACTATATCAGTTAAACAAAAGTTAATAATAATAGGAAATAAAAAGTTGGTAATAATAGGAAATAAGTAATATACTCACATTTATAGATCTATAAATTACACATGACTGGAAAAGTAGTGTATCTTTTATCAAAAGAAACACAGAAATTGTTTGGCTTTTGTGCTGCTGTAATCAGTTCCTCCTGGGATGTCCTGCTGACAAGAATTACATTTCTTTCCTACAACTTTCTTCCCGTATCTCTTTAAACTCCTCATTAGCCATGCCTTCATCTTGTTTAAATAACATGCTCGTCAGCTCCTGTTTGATGTTGGATTTCCAGGGCTGCTGAATTACAGCCAAGAGCCAAGGTACATGTGTGCCTGAACATTCCACTTGCTTCATGCCATAAACTCACAACAGCCAGTTCGTGTTAAATTCAGGATCCCAGCTTGTTAGATATTTACACAGCCATCTGATACCTTCACTGCACAGACAACCAAGAGTACTGCCTCCACATTTCACTGCAGCTTAATTGGCATTTTAGACTTCGGACCACTGTTTCTTCCAAATTCTGATGCTATTTTTATTTATTTTGTCTTTCAGTTCTATGAAACTAGCAAACAGAGAAGGCCTCCTCAGACACCCTTCCCCTTTATTACTGGCACATAAAAACTCAGTGAAAATGAAGGGAAACTATTTTACTTATATATCAGAGGAAAGCCCCAAAGTGCAAAGCAACCAATTTGATTGCCTAAATTCTGTAATTATTTGAGACAATCAACAGGAGCATGTCTATAAAAGAAATTACCACAATCAATTAATGGAAAAATACAGTGTGGATTATCAGTCTTAGTCTATTCTTGTAATTAAAATGAAATAGTCAGTTTTTTTTGGAATAGGGTTGATTATGAAGTTGACTGGTCTAATGACAGCGTTTATGAGCAAAAACCATGGGCCTGATTATCTTTTAAATCTTTGCTATTCAGAATATACTTACCACAAACCACACATGATAAGAAACATCTATAGGCCCTGACTAATGATCATTACTTTGCACATGCACAGTAGTTATATGGGTGTAGTAAAGATGGCAAGAATGCAACCAAAATACCATTTAAGAGGTAGAGCCAGGCCGGGAAGGAGTTGTAGGAGGAGGTGTGGGGAGGTGCATAACATAATGCCTTGAGAGGCAAGCTTTCCACAAAGGACACATGCCCATGTGATTGCCATGTTGTCAACGTTGGAATAATTTACTACAGTAGTCTACGGCTAAGAGAACACCCCTCAGGAAGCAAGCAAAGTGTTCTCTTAGCTGAAAAGACGGAGTTGCCCATCAGACACAATATGAATCAATAAATAAATACATATTTATTACTTGTCATGATGCACTTGCAGCAGCATATGAAATTAACTGAATAAGTAAGAGAAAAGCAATAGGCAAGTGTATGTTAATAAACTATAATAACAAAGTAACATACAAACTAAATTAACACAGCACCCCTACCCCCGATAAAAAATGCAGCAGCAGCTCAAGATTAATTATGAATACATGTACAGGAGCACTAATAAAGACACGCACAACACTATTTAACAGAATGGTAAAGCAACTCACCAGAACTGGAAACACAAATTGCTCGGCGACTTGTGACTGATTCAGGTTTTTTTCAAGAGCTCAAACAATTTCCATCTTTTTGTAGCAAGAGAACCGATGAGATGAGGTGCACTCGTGGAAATCAGAATACAAAGCGAGTCAATGACATGACGGTGGTTCTGGAAAGATTGAATAAACCAATCAGTATGCCTCAAGACACTTGTGATGACAATGGGCATCAATATGACCCACTTGTAGTTTGGTAACCTTAAATCAGAAATTAAAACCCAATATATCCACAGAAAGGCCTTACCTAGCTGTTTCCAATTATATAATATATTGTGTTGTAGAATGTATATATATTTTTTATATATAAGACCCCCAAAAAATCATAACAACATTTATAATAATGTAACGTTACAAATTTCAAATAAATAAAACAGATTTTAAATATCTTCTGCCATTGCGGAGCTACAAGATTTTGTCCAAGCCATGGTCTGTATGACAAAATGGCCCTATTTACAGGCACTGTCAGCTATTTCATCGAAGTAGTCCAGACAGTGCATTATCAAAACTTTTTAACCATGAAATACATGAATAAATACAAGTAAAAAATGCAGTTGTTTTTATTAAATTATTCAATAACTTTGCATTATGAAGAAAATGCAAAGTCTATAGAAAACCTTACTATAACAATAACAACAACAACAGAATGTATATAAAAAATGAACTATAGTTTAAATGGCAACAAAGCAGTAAACCTAACTATATTGGGCTACTGCAAGAAATGTGTTCACCTCTGTAAAGCAAACAAATAAATAAATGCTTTTCATTAGTGGCATATAATCATAATGTACTGTATATTTCCTGCCTTTCAATAATTTTACATTATGAAGAGAAAATCATATTTATACACAAAAGTTATAGAATTCTATATAACCATGAACAACAAATCAACAATAACAACAAAAAAGTCTATCGAAAAATGAACTATATGGTGATCATGAAGCAGTAATCATAAAGATAATGGGGTGATACAATAAATGTGGCCATGACTGTAACTGCTATAAATAGTACATTTGTGAATCTGGAAATAATAGCTTTTTGGGATATTTAGATGTTAGCCACATATTCATTTTCATCTTCTGGAGTGGGTCTCATTGAAAAGGAAACAAAACTCAGAAGGAAGGACATGGAACAGTGGTGGGAATGCAATGAAAAACACCAGAGGAAAGTACCTGCCATGTTTGTACAGCAGCCTTTGAAAACAATTAGTCCTCTCTTGTTGAGTCTAATCTGGGTTTAGCCTGGGGGTTGATCAGCAGGGTTTCTCAAAGGTTACTAGCACAATCAGAAGTGTTTCTAGTGTAGCTTCTGTTGGCCTTAAAACAAAATTTAAAAAAACAGTTTTTTTTCTTTGTGCTATGAAGTGCATTATAATTTATGTATTGTTGTTATTTGTGGTAAATGTTTAAAAATAAAATACTTCCTCACAATGTGAACATTGTAAGCAAATAAACAAATAGATTCAGTTATTGTAGCATCTTGGCAGAGTTGGTCACAGTATTTCATTTTTTTGAGTTGCCAATGATGCATTAATTGGTAGAAAAGATTGGGAGAAATTGCTTAGTTGTAGGCCTAAAAAACTGAAAATTGTATATGCCTGGTTTGTAACTCAACTTTAGAGGAAACTGTTGAACTTGTAAAGTAAGTAATTTAGCACTGTGTTTTTAAACATTTAAAATTAGATTTATAGGAAGTAGCTAAAACTGTTGGATTTAACTTGCAGAATATAATAACATTTGACAATAAGCATGGGTGTTCCTACTGTGTGCAAAAGTGTTTCATGTTTTATGTTAAACTTCCCAAGCCTCTTGGTCAATTAGCATTTAGGTTTGTCGAGGAAAGCAATTCAGTGATGTTCTTAAGATATAAGACTTGACGAAAGAAGTGCAGGTTTAGCATGTTGGGAAGCATTAGCCATCTCTGAAAAGCAACAATAGTCAATTTAAGTCTACTTGAAGCATTTGTAGAAAACAGACAAGCAGATGCGTCCTTGACAAGGATGGATGTTAGTATGTCTGCCAGCAGCCAACGGAAAATATGAGCTGTCATCTGGAAATGACATAGCCATTGAAAATCCTTCTGGATTAGTGCCATGTCACAATGAGCAAACATTCTGTCTGCTGAAAGACGTGTGGCCCACCTAAGAGGTGTTAGAAAATTAGCATTGCAGGAACTGCACTCATTCACAAGCAGGTCAAGACATAAAGGGCAAGACAGGAGTTAAAACACGGCTTCCTTTACATGTTCTACTTTAATAATGAGGAGACTGAAAGGTTAGCCTAAATGACAGGAAGCTTTAAATGCCTCAAATCGTTACTCCATCAATTTTGGCATCATTGCTAGTTTACTGAAATACACAATCTGTGTCCTGTATAGTACACAATTGTAATCTTTGACCTTAATATATTTTATACACATTGTGTTTAAAACCAACATTATTTCAGATTTTGTTTTTAAAGAAAAAACATTAAAATGAAACAAAATCATATTAGTTCCTGTCTGCTGTTTTTTTTTTCTTTTTTTATGTTCTTGTCTTTGAAGTTGTGTACAATGTATTCCAGGACATTTTGCAATTGATACTTATTTTAAAATGCTGGACTATGGAATTTGTCCAATTATCTCTCGTGCAGAGCAGTGTTATCTTTGATAGTGCTTCTCATACTCTTTGATCTGGCTTTATTATGGATCTCAGTTGCTAATCCGGTGATAATTAACAACTTGAGGGTTCCTCTCAGTTATGGGTGGTCTTGCAGAGTTTCTTCTTCTTTTTTTGTGTGCAATTTTATTTGATTTCCGTCTGTTTAAAGACATATGTATGCCACGTTTGGATTATTTTTGTATTCGTTTGGTTTTGGCTCTGTGTTAGGTTGAAGATTATTGTTTACAACATTCTTCTTTGTTTGTACTTCTGGCAGAAAAGCAGAAGATGGTTCAAAAACAATGGCTCTGTGTAAACTGCAGTTCATTGTTGATTTTCCTCCTATGCTTTTCAATGTCATCCTCTGTGATGAGTCCACTGGGTGGGTAGCAGCTAAACCCTCCAAAGCTTTATGTTGTCATTTTTTGGTGCCTGCCTTTGGTTTGTGTTCAAATAATTTATTTGTTTGGCCGTAGGGTGAGGAATACAATTTGTTATTAACCTCATATTGTGAAACTACTGTAAATAGGTGTTCTGAGATACTGCATATTACTGAATTTGCACATTTTCTGAAACTAACTTACCAAGGCCCTAATGCTTTAAGAAACAGCCCCAGTGTCAATCACTTTTTGCAGTTGGAAATTGTCTTACATTCATTGCAGTTTACAGATATGTGGACTGCTTGTGTGCATAAATGTGACTGAAAATATTAGACATCTATCTATCCAGTAGAAAATCCTCCTTAGTTTTCTCTTTAACATATTTATAGAGCAGGATACAAGACAATAATTCCTCAACAGGAGTCTCCAGACCTAATGAGGCACACTGCAAAAGAACACAGTCAACCCTATCCACGGTTATTGTCTCCCAAATAATGTTTCTCATTATTTTAATTAGGTCACCTGGGGGGGATATCTTTCATGGTGTGAAATTAGCTTTGTTTCAGTATGTTTAAAGAGTCCATTTTATCACTAAAGAAAGAAAGGAACTCCCTTATGCTACACTCTCAGTAGTTAATCTTTCACGCTTCACATGTTTCCTTCTCGTTTGCATTTTTCTTGTGTAAAACTGAAGGGGAAAAGCAAGTAGTCACAAAGAGTTGAATAACTACCTGGCTTAGGGAGTTTTCCCAAGCTTGGCACTGCTTTAATGACCCTCTTGACTTTAGACTTTGAGAAGTGTGTGTGTGGGGGGGGGGGGGGGGGGGGGGGGGGGGGTGGTATCAGCGTGTAATCGTCCAAAGATCGAGTTACAAAAATCTAAACATCCATGCTAGAAAATGTATAAAACAGACTGTGAGCTGTTAGCTTGCTAGCATAAATATTGCTTAAATAAAATATGTGCAAAAAACTATTTGGTGCTTCAAAATGAAAATATCCTAGCAGACCAATTTGCAGATTACACCATTACTTGCAATGGCAATACAATGCATATAGGAATACACCTGTACTGATGTGGTGTCATGGTCTTAAATGGGTTAACAGTGTGTATTGGTTCAAACCATTATTATTATTTATTTATTTATTTATTTATTTATTTATTTTCAGTATATTGATTTGCCCTTCTGCTAATATATATTAAATGCCCTTTAAGAATTTTTGCATTGTGATTGGTGTGCCGCTGCATTATCATTGAAGAGTATTTAGATAGATAGATAGATAGATAGATAGATAGATAGATAGATGGATAGACAGATAGATAGATAGATAGATAGATAGATAGATAGATAGATAGTTCCAGTGTAAAAGATAATTTAAGAAAATATTTGGTATTGAGCCAATCCTGTCAAATGTGCAAACCTTCTACTTTCTTAGCCCGAGAGCTCATTAAAATTTTGTTCGAAGTCTCTCTCTACAGTACTTTGTCTCCCATAATTCATTGCATGCTCATTATTGTTATCTGGGTGATTAAATTTATGCAACCTCTGATTACTCTAACTGGGAAGAAGAACGAACGTCAGACAGCAGAGGAAAAAGGGAAGTTAAATCTTCTAATGCTAATGCTGGAGGTTACTTAATATGTGCATGTTATACAAAGCATCAGTTATTAATCTATAATTTGACAGTTTGATAGCGTTTGGAATGTTGTGTAAAAAAAACTCTTCTAACTTTTACACATTTACATATCACACAATAAATGTTATGTACAGTATTCATGGAATCAGTTTTAATAGAGGGGGAAAAAAATGTCCAGTGCATTTGTTATATTGATACTGAATGTACAAAAAATTCAGATGACACAAGCCATGCTCTATGGCTGTGTCCATTTCAAACACCCCTTTTCAATTGTCAAAAATTAAGAACAAAAAACATCTGCAATAATGAGGACAAAGCACAGAGAAACTGCACAAAGAGAAACCCCAGCAAAAGCAAGAAAGGCTGTATTGGATGTGATAGAATTAGTAATCAGAGAACTGCAAATACTACAGCTGTTTGAGTGTGTGTATATTTCAGCTTTTTATAAATCCCTCGCCCTGAGATATTTATGGCCACAATAAATTGAGTACATGGCAAATAGTTGGTATATTCTTTATGTGGTTGTAGTGTACTACAGAGAAGGGCAAGGAAGTAATGCATTTTAGATATAAAGACAATCTACTTCAGTGTCTTTCGAAAGAACCCAAGTTGTGTGCTCTTCAAACATCTGGCAAACATTTTGCATCACATAGAATTTTAGGATTGAAACATTATTACAAAAAAACCCAAAAAACTTTATGAACATAATTTAGATCCTTTATTTAACCTCATGTACTCAAAGAAACTACAAAATGATATCACAAAAGTCTACCGAAAACCAGTACAGTATTTCATGTTAGTTTGAAATGTCACATTTTTCAATTTTTGTTAGTTTTCCATGAAGTTAATGGAAAACTACAAAGCAGTATGCAATTCAATATGTTAACGTAACATTATTCAGCAGGTTTCATTCGACTTTATGAAGCAAAATGAGTTAATTCTATAATATTGCAAAGTTTTGGCTATAGCTGCACATAAAAATATAGCAACAACTGTAATGCAGTGCTGTGAGCACAATCTTCCTGCAGTTTAATCTCCCATAAATTCTAAAGTAATTATCATGCTAAACACTTTTACAAAAAGTGCAGAATGCAAGGCTTGCTGATTTATTGGAAGTAGTTTGTGGCAGAGTGTAAAAGCACCAATGAATAGTTTTGGTGGACCATACGCCTGTCACTAATAACTTTAATAGGATCAATGCCCCTTTCAAGCAAGATTAGTTCTATATTTAAGAATCCTTAGCATTTGTGGGAAGCATATCAACAACTATGAAACATTTTATGCATTGCAAATTGGACCATAACATTTGAAATGTACCAGAAATGAACAATGTGTTTTCATAAGATAGAGAAGAAAGTATAGAAAAGGTATATAAGTATGGTAGACTCAAAATGCATTATATCATATTATATTATTTCTAAAGCTAAAAAGAAAGTTGCTACATGGAGGTGCTCAGCAATAAACCTGCTGACTGTTGATTCTCAGCTCACCACACTAGTGTAAGAAGTATGAATGGACTATTTAAATAGTTTAATGTTCATGGTATATTAGGTAAATGCTGTGTTTGTGGGGTTTACAAGGAACTAAACAAAAGCAACAATGAATGTAACAAATATAGATAACCAGATACAGTCTAATGCTCAAAAATATATCCATGATATGTTTTCATATGTTGCAAATGCAAAGTATGAATACCTTAAGTTTTGTAGTTATTTTATGATATATTTTCTAGTTATGCATATAACCAAATGTTCACAGATTAATAGGCAAGTCAAATCAAACCAAAATAATGATTGTCTGTTATTATTTTTAACTGCAACCAATTATATATATATATATATATATATATATATATATATATATATATATATATATATATATAATCACACATTTGAAAACACCAACATCTTATTTAAAGTAGCTATTGCATTTATCATGCCTCTTGGCACACCTCTTAAGAATAGCTCTGAGCTCAAGTCTCGGCACCTAGACATTTTAGCTGCTATTTAAAAGAAGCATAATAAAATAGTTCAATACAAGCTATTTAAGCAGGTCCTAAAGGGCCATTTCCTGGAGAACTTTAACTAGAGTTCCTGAAACTCTATTGCTGCTATACAACTGGATCCAGCCAGATTTGGCAGGGCTTGAAAACTCATTAAGAGAAATTGGAAAAGGGCAGGCGAACAAAAGGATATGCTGCACCTCCTAATGCGGTTAGAACTTGGGGGTTTTGTTAAGGACAAAGGGTATAGATTTGTTTTTTCATTAAATGAATGTGGACGTAAAAGAGAGAACCGGCTAGTTCTATAGCTTTCTGTTACATTCCCACAGCTATGAACAAACAGAAACATCCCAGCCCTGCAGTTTCTTGCCTTTGTTCAGTCATTCCTAAAAATAATAACTACGGGCGCATTATCAAGCCAGCTCTGGGGTCACTAAACATTCGTTTTACACAAAGATCACAAAAATCAATTGAGCATATACAAAAAATACATCAAAAACCACTCAACAGCTATTAAATGAACAATTCTTTAGACATGATGTGCAAGATTATCATTGATATGAATGTTCTCAACTATACATATTTCCAATTGTTATGTAAATGCTTCTTTGCGATGCATTACAATTTATGTGAATGGCAGTAAACTATGTGAATGCAGGATGCAAATTTAATGTCCCCAACATACTTACAGTGAATGTCCAAAATCCTTCTGTAAGGCATTCTTATCTTTAAATATTTGATGTGCTTGTGTAAGCCATAGTTTTATTTTTAAGAAAGAAAAGATATACACCATTTTCAATTTTATAGGGTTTACTGCTTATAGCTCTGGTTATATGACTGAAGAGCATAGTATAGCTTTAAATGACTTCTTTCTTAAAACACACGTTATCATTTAATGTCACATAATAAAAGAAAAAAGAAAATAACAGACCAGATGCTAACAATTATTGCCCATTGACACAGTACTAATTTTCCTCATTGGACTGAACACATGTTACCCTAACAACAGGATAATTCCCACTTGGTATATTATAATAGAGTCGATGTAGACCACAATGGATTTAAACCTGCCTAATCCAGCCTTGGGTTTTACTCAGTGTAAACCTAGCTGCATTATTTTGTTGTTTTGTTTGTTTTTTCATCAGCCAACATTAAAACTGCAAGAGTGGTGGTTTACTATCAAGTTGAGAGGAAAGGGATTTGCATGAAGCTCACAAGGGTGCTAAAACTCTTCACGCTTTTAACAACGTCCTTTATTATTCTGTAAGTGGATGTGTTGAATTTTCATGCTTTTGTTTCCAGTTCAGCCCTGACAGACAAGAATAGAGTAGATTTTGCCACAGTCCCTGCTGTGTCCTAAGGGAGGTTGTGGGGGTATTCAGTTGTCTCATTTGTCTTAATTGGAGAACAGCCCTTAGCACTTGCTTTTTTTCTTACAGCAGGTTACTTTGCATATCTGCAAGGGGAAATGCTGGAAAAGGGTGTATTTAAAAAATCTGTTTGGATAAGAAATATAAAAAATGGCAAAAATAATTCTATTAGACATGTATGTGAAGATACATTTGTTTATCAGCCGCTGTATATATATATATATATATATATATATATATATATATATATATATATATATATATATATCTGTTACACTACATCAGCGATTTCTGAAATTGACTGAAAAAAAATAACCATTTTGCGATTTAAACATGGAACGGTGTTTGAGTAAATTATTTTGCTCAAATTGGAAAATGTAAAATACAGACTAACATCTGCATCTGTCTTTGTGTGAAGCAATTTAAAAAAATTGAGAATTGGAAAATAAAAAACAATCAAAGAGCGAATCAGAAAAATAGAAAGCAGCAATTTTCTTTGTGTAAATCGATTTAAACAAATTGCGAAGTGGAAAATGACACACCAACAAAGAGAGAATCAGGGAAAAATAGAAAGCTGCGTCAGTCTCTGTGTCAAGTGATTTAACCCTTTGCGGTCCTATATCGGACCTGGTCCGACATTGCAATTATTGAAAGGGTGGGGCGGGGCTGGAGATGCCTAGTGAGTGCTTTGTTGATATGCAGGGCCTTTTAAACCTGTTTGACTGTGGAAAAAAATACTTTTAAACAGCGCGTCTAAAATTAACTGCGCGTGTGAAAATAGATTGCGCCTGACGCGCACTTAATAAATTGACTGCAAAGGGTTAAACAAATTGCAAAATGGAAAATGACAAATTAACAAAGAGCGAATCGGAGAAAATGGAAAGCAGCATCAGTCTTTGTGCAAAGCTTTTTACACATTGCAAAGCAGTTTCTTCAGTTTTTGTGTAGGCTGTGTGGTCCAGTGGTTAAAGAAAATGGCTTATAACCAGGAGGTCCCCAGTTCAAATCCTACCTCAGCCACTGACTCATTGTGTGACCCTGAGCAAGTCACTTAACCTCCTCTTGCTCCGTCTTTCGGGTGAGATGTATTTGTAAGTGACTCTGCAGCTGATGCATAGTTCACACACCCTAGTCTCTGTAAGTCGCCTTGGATAAAGGCGTCTGCTAAATAAACAAATAATAAATTGTTATTATTTGTTTATTAGGAGACACCGTACCTTTGTTAATGCATTGACAGTTCCTGTGGACATGTTGAAAATGCTGCTGCATCAATCCCCAGGGTCCTAGCGTATCACCAGAAACTTAGTGAATATGATCGTATTCCATAGGTGAAATCACATTCATGGCCTGGATGTGCCACCACAATTTGAGCATCATTTAAAATGTTCTGCATTCTGCAGAGTGGCACAAACGGTCATTGATTGTTTGTCATTTTCCAATTTGCAATTTGTTTAAATCGCTTCATACAAAGACTGATGCATATTCTTCTTCTTCTTCTTCTTATTTATTTCTTAGCAGACGCCCTTATCCAGGGCGACTTACAGTCTTAAACAAAAAATATATTTCAAGAATCACAGTAAAAGTATTAATACAATTAAGAGCAAGATAAAATACAATGACTTCAGTTCTATTAAGTACAAGTATATTACAAAATACGAATCAATATCGGAGCAGATAACAGTGTCAGTGATAGTTACATCAGGATACGATTAAATGCAAAATACTACAGATTGAATAACTCTTGTGGCAGATTACAGTACAGTACTCTGTAAAGTACAGGATTAAATGCAGTAAAATAGGGAGCAGATAAGTGCAAGTAAAGTGCATTAAGGAAGAGTTATAAAGTGTCCAGAGGGAAAAGAGGAGTTCTACAGGTGCTGTCTGAAGAGGTGAGTCTTGAGGAGGTGCCGGAAGGTGGTCAGGGACTGGGCAGTCCTGACATCTGTAGGAAGGTCATTCCACAACTGCAGGGCGAGGGTGGAGAAGGAGCGTGCTTTGGAGGCAGGGGAGCGTAGAGGAGGTACAGCCTGTCTTCTAGTGCAGGAGGAGCGGAGAGGTTGAGTGGGGGTGTAGGGAGAGATGAGGGTCTGGAGGTAGCTGGGTGCAGTCTGGTCAAGGCATCTGTAGGTGAGTACAAGAGTTTTGAACTGGATGCGAGCGGTGATCAGGGGCCAGTGGAGTGAGCAGAGCAGTGGAGTTGCATGGGAGAAGCGAGGTAGAGAGAACACCAAGCGAGCAGCGGAGTTCTGGATGAGCTGGAGCGGACAGGTGGCGGACACAGGGAGGTCAGCCAGGAAGGAGTTGCAGTAGTCTAGGCGGGAGAGTACCAGAGCCTGGACAAGGAACCAGGTGGCATAGTTGGTGAGGAACGGTCGAATTCTTTGTATGTTGCTCAGGAAGAATCGGCAAGTGGGTGTCAGAGTGGAGATGTGCTGGGAATACAAGAGGCAGGGGCCTGGTCACATGCGCCCCCAGATTTCTGTCAGGCAGTGGTTTAGCCACACTGGATTGGATCGTTCACACTGAAACATGTGTAAGAAATAAAGAAATTGCAATATTATATTTTTTTCGCTTCCTGTGTGTTCATACAGGACGCCGGGCACGGGCGGCACAGATTTTTCTTTTTGCTCACGGAGCAAACTTTTTATTTGCCGTGTTCCTATCAACCAATGAGAATACATAAGCAAGCTGCACTCGCTCAACCCCACATGCATACTATGTAATGAGTAGCCTATGTATTTACGTAGAATGCACTCGCCTCACGACATATCTTACTGCCACTGACCTCTCCAGCGGCCAGCCTACTAATAAGATTATAATTTTTTGCGGATTGAGCAGCCAGCTTCACCAAGGGACGGAGATGAAGCAGTAAATGTACAACCTATTATAAATTGAATAACTAAAGAAATAATCAGAATGAAAACAGTTTTGCCATTTCTCTCTCAGCAACGTCCAGGCAAAACTGTTTCAATTCCTGAGTTCGGTTACCTAGTTTTCATCATTCTGATTATTTGTTTAGGCTACAGTGCGTCTGTCAGCTCAACAAAGCCTGATAGGCTAGCGAATGTCAGTGCAGTGTGATACCATACAAATGAGTGGTTGGATTTGCTGTCAATCAACCCTCGTTTTTTTTTGTATCAGCTGTTCATACATTTAAAAAAAGGCGCTGTAGTTATATAATGTAGTTAATGCAACTGAGTGCATAACTCCCACCGAACCTCCAGAAGAGTGGTGTCTTTTTTTGACTGATCACAATTAACTAATATAGGGAGAGGATCACTCAGTGTGAACTACCACTGCGTCCATTCGTAGAGTTCCTCGATCTATCTAATATAAACAATGCACACAGCTTTTACACTTTACAGTCCAAACGGATGCGCAACATGACGTAACACTGAGTGAAGGACGTGAAGTATGGCCTGACAGTGGTAGGGGAAAGGACAAAAAAATTCAAAAATTAGCTATTTGTTCTGGTCACCCTAATTTGTCTAAACGGCAGAAAACTGTTGATGAACCGTCTGAAGACAACAAACTAGCAGCTACCACCGGCAGTCCTGCGCCAGTCAAACGGTAATTAAATTAGTCAGGATTTGTGAGATTAAATAAAATGGTTTGCTTTGCTTTGAACACAAAAAGTTAGTTGACAAAAATGAACAACCATAAGTACGAATGAAATTTTATATAGTTATTTGTATTTATTATCATAATGTGGAATTTAAATCTGATGCTGTGAAAGGGTTCTTGCTTGTGGGTGCGTGCATTCGCTGCTGAGTGACCGACAGGAGACCAGACAGATTGAAATTGACACGCCCCGCAGGCGCGCAGGATTTATTTACACACATACACACAACAGCTCACGTGACACTATCAACCATGGTAGCTCACTGAGTGCATACGGCCAGCGTACGAAAAAACACAATACAAAAAACAAAAATATAAATACTCCCTAATGCATGGAGGTCCCGCTTGCTCACCTCGCTATACTTTAAAGGGATCTACCATCCCCAAACTAATCTTTATGTATCAACACAAACCCCAACTCCAGCCGTCGGCGGTTTTGGCAGCTTCTTTTGGCTCCGATCCCGGTTCACCATCACGGCTATCGGAAGATTTCAGCAACTTATTTCTCTCACTATGCTTGGGTAGCGTGGTCGATCTTCAGCCCGTTGTTCATGGCTTTGCAGCAGCCCCAAGCTGAACAAACAGGACCTCTTTATACCTGACACCGTGCTGGAACACACCTACCCGCTGATCATCCACAGCTGGCAATCACACACAGCAGGCAGGCGATCCCAGGAGCGTCAGGTACTGCAATAAATTAAATAACCATTACACACATTTACACAATATTAAATTAACAATGTATTCACACACAAACCCCCTCTTCATGTGCAGGGCTCCTGCCCTGCTACAGATGCACATATATTTTAACATGGAATTTATATAGTATTTAATATATATATCAAATCGCGTGAAAGTTGCCTAATGGCTTCTACTTACTTTTTACTTACTTTGTTACTTTTTACTTACTTTGTTTTTACTTTCTGAAGTCAAAATACAGTTGCGCTGTACTGATGAGCCCCAAAAAGGGAGAAACATGTATGCAGCTACTGTATTTTTACTTTTAAAACGCTATGAATGTAGAAGCCATTAGGCAACTTTCACGCAATTTGATTGGCTCTTGTAATGCTTTATTTGCATATCTCCCTACAACCCATTTGTTTTTTAATTTATTGCTTTCACTCACCTTTACTCGAAAGCTACTTGTTTTTTATATATATATATATATCTATCTATATATATATATATATATATCTATCTATATATATATATATCTATCTATCTATATATATATATATCTATATATATATATATATATTGTAAGATAGCGGGTTGTGAGAGACAGCAGGGAGGGGGTTAAAACCTCCCTGCAAAAGAAACAAGTGAGAATGCACTTTTTGGTTTATTGTTTAAATTTAATTGTTTAATTGTTTTATTAATGATCATCCGCACCTGGGCGTTATTGGGGAATTAGACCCAGGTGTGGGGTTTAAAAGGAGAGCAGGCAGTCTGCTCGAGGCTGCTGAGTAGAAGGAGGCAGGAGAGGTGCTCTGTCTCCGAGTAGCCAGAGAAGAAGTAAGTGCGGTGTGACACCAGTGTGTTTTTGTAAGGACGGGAAAACAGCTTAGCTGTCCCGTGTTAGGAAGGGTGTTCCTGAGAGTTGAGTTAGTGCTCCAAGAGGAGTTAGGTGTTTATTTTGTGTATTTTGTTTGATTTTTTGTGTTTATTAAAAATAGCGCACCAGCGCTTAAACCTCCATTTCATTGTTCTGGGTCGTATTTTTAAAGGGGCACGAACCCGAGTGAGTTGTGCTTTGTCACAATATATATATATATATATATATATATATATATATATATATATATTACTATATAAATTCCATGTTAAAATAATTCTGTAGCACAGGCTTTGAGAATAAAAAAAATGATACTGCCAGTACAGGCACAGTGCATGTTTTCTGAAGCCAATTACTGTTCAAGTTTATTTCAGACAACTAAAGATTAATAATCATTTCAGTAAGAGTATTATTTGGCCATTTATAACACACCTTTTATATATATAGATTTTTATTCCAAATAGTACATAAAGGACAGGTATCACATCTGCTGTGCAAGGTTACACGATTTTGTTCTTTGCCTACAATGTGATCTTATCAGTTTCATGATATGCTTTAAACAACTTGTGCTTTTGTGTGCTTGTCTGGTTCAGTCTGACTAATGCAGCCGTTTAGCCTTTTCGCACGAGCTCCAAAGGGCTTTATTTAGATGTTTGCTTGTCTTTTATCCCCATTCAGTGACACATTCAAGAAATGTAAATTAGGTGTGAAGTGTAACAGGGGAACAAAATGGTTTATTTGCTTAAGTAAATAACCTGTGTTAATATGGTTATATTTTCAGTACATTTGGATTTTCCCATTATAGTTCAATACTTTTCAGTTGGGTTATTGTCTATTTAGAGCTAGAAACACACATACATATACAAAAAACTGAACTCTAAAAGGTGTTCCGTTTATTTATTTATTTTAAATGTTTTGAATTTAGGGTGTTTATCAACTTGTACACTTTACTAAACAACTAACCACTTTTATCAAAAGATTACCCTAAAATTGTATTATATACCATTTAATTACTGTGTCCCTAACAAAACCTCAAACAAGTATATTTTTTTTACTCTCTTGTCTGTCATTGTCGCTGCAGTTGCTATAGTGATGAAATATCCATTTTAAATTTCACTGGTTCCATTACGTAAACTACATACCCCAAATACAGTGAAAGGATCTTGTAATTGAGTAATTTCATTGGTTAGAAAATATGCCAAGGTGTGTGTTTTTATGAAATTAACACATGGCAAGGTACTGCAACCACTGTGGTCTGGATTCACAAGCTCTCAGGCAGTTTACTGTGCCAGTTATTGTGTTTTACTGGCATATTCATTTTTCTGACTAATTCATTAGGCCTTTTTATTGTGCCCTCATTAGCGTATTCTGATACTGATTCATAAAAGGTGTAAGGTGCCACAAAGAGGCTGTGTTTATAGCTGAGTTCACAGAGGCAGAGTTTCTGATTCCAGGGAAGTGGCAAGCCAGCTTTCAGCAATAAAATTGCAGGGGAACTCCAGAAAATTCGAGACAGAGCTGTTTCACACAGGCTCGATCACAGCAACTGGACAAAGGTATCTAGCCTGGACTGCGTGCAGTCACACAAACGGAGGCAGCACGTAGCCTACAGCAGTGGAGCACCGTCTACAGGCAGAGGGCATCGCGTGCACCAAGTGTACCGAGCACCGAGGAACTAGACGCCATGCATACCGAAGTACCAAGGGCTGAGCTTGCACCGCGGTACCTAAACACTGGGGCAGCTAAAGCAACGGTGCCTACCCTACCCGCATGTAGTCACACACCTGGTCAGCGTGCAGCATGCACCAGGGGAAATACACAGGCTGAGAAGCCGCGGTGGGCGAGAGATCAGTACAGTGAGAGAAGAGAAGGCCTGACACACCAAGGTGGGCGGGCCAAAGCAGCTGCCGAGGTCTACTTAACAGCGGGGCAGGTAGAACACAGCCCCGTGGAGGAAGCACATGACTAACTGGCTGTTGTTGTTATTTATTTATTTTTTTAAAACTGCAACGCAGCAATTTGTTCAGCACAGACACAAGCAAAGCGGGGTCGTGTGGCAGGGTCAACACAAAGGAGGACGCACAACAACAACACACAAAATAATATACATACAGTATATATATATATTTTTTTATATTCTCGCCCAAGCTGCGTGTGAGACAATGGCGGGGATACGGCAAAGCCGAGCCCTGGCGGAGGAACGGTGTTCTCCCTGAAAGTGAAGGCTGAAAAGACAACACACACACACACTTTAATCAATACTGCACAGGCAGTCACTCACATACAACAGACAGTCGTAGTACAGACAGCCTGCGATGCAAGAGAAGCAGGATGAAAGAAGAAAGAAAGCGAGAAAGAAACTCAAAATGGAGCAGCTAGTTCCACGAAAGCGGCAAGGCCAACTCTCAGCACGAATGCAAGAGAACTGAAGTCGACTCAGAAGAGCTCTTTCAAAAAGACACTCAGTTCAGTAACACAGAAGCTTACCTTACCGTATGTGAGTGGCAAAAGAGGAAAAGGTCTCAGAGTTTAATCCCTCGGTAGGCGGGACCAAGGACGTCACCCCACAGAGGGGCCTATTGGCAGCTCTGACATAAAATGCTCAGTGAGTACCTGACCTGTGGCAGGCATATCCCAAAAGTAATGTTGGTGGTCGTCATCGAATTGAAAGGGAACCGTGAACCACCATAAAGGAATTGTCAAATGCAGTCTATCAGAATCACTATTAAGTGAAAAAAGGAGGGTAGTGCTAATAATATCATTATTTTGTGGTACGTAAATTACATTCTTGTGAAACTTTATCTTAGCTATGACAGTATTAAGAATTAAAGAACGAGAAGGTGTTCATTATTCTTACATACTGATACACCTGGGGTGTTGACATTACATAATGTAAATAATTCACACCTTCAAGTTGTTCATTTTATAACTGTGTAGCTATGTATATTTATAAACTTAAAAAATATATATTTCATATTTTCATGTAACGTTTTTCATAAAAGTGTACAGGTTCCTAGTGGCTCACCTAGTAAGAGCACCACTGTGTGGAGTGCAAGATGAGTAGTCCTGTTTGATTTGCCAATCTTGACTTGGGGCCTACAGAGAGTGCTGAATAGACCTTTGCATTCCCATAGTTGAGGGAGTAAAATTGGGTGTGAATAGTTCACTTTATCACAACCCCGACCAGGCTGGAGCTCCCCACTTTGGTTCAGTAGCTTGGCAAAATTTATTGCTTGGGAGTAGTGGATGAAAAGGGGTGTTTGAACTGACAAAATGGGAGTTTTTAAAAGGTTGTTGCATTCATTCACTGGTGTTTCTCAGTACAACCTTAAACTGTCTGGCTGAACTGTGGTAGGACGTGGTAGGGCACAGTGGTTTTAAGCTTGTATGAAAAGGGGTTAAAGTTGTGTAAAAATCATAATTGTTGTCTTGTTTTGTACAAGGATTGCTGATAGTGTGCTACAGATGTACATATGTATTTGGAACTGGAATGTTTATCTACATTGATTTAAATGATGCAAAATGCCAAACGTATGTCTGCAAAGTAATTCGTGTGCATTGTAATCATATATATGGTTAAAGAAATGGCCTTGTAACCAGGAGGTCCTCGGTTCAAATCCTACCTCAGCCACTGACTCATTGTGTGACCCTGAGCAAGTCACTTAACCTCCTTGTGCTCCGTCTTTCGGGTGAGACGTAATCTGTAAGTCGCCTTGGGTAAAGGCATGTGCTAAATAAACAAATAATACGAGCAGATGTGGTTTGCAATGTTGGTGAATACCATCTTAAAGCACAGTACAGTGCTGAAATCAAATCCCTTTAGTTTTCAGTATTCATTCAGTAAGTAATTTAAAAGCACCAACAACTCATTGCTACAAAAAATATATTTGCCACGGGCAGTCTGAGCGACATCAATTTCAAGCAGTCTAACGGATCCAGTCAAGAATAAACTAAATGACACATTTTTGTCACACATTTCTGTTTTGTAAATTATTTTCTGTGGTTTCTCCTGCAGATATTTCTATTAAATATAACCACAGTAGTACATTTTTAGAAGCCACATTGCACAAGATCAGCACATTATTAGGTTCCTGCTGCATTAGGACAGAATGGCTTCCGAGCCTTGCTTTACCCCTCTGGTGAAATAGGCAACTATGCAATTATACTCTCTGGAGGACATGGCTTTTGACCAATTAGTGTAGTTTAAGACAACAGTATCTTGGACTGAACATCATGACAGTCAGCTGCTCGCTGCTGCTAATACCCCATTAGTCAGCAGCTTTTAATCATATTAACCAGAAGGCAAAGCATTTGTTTTTTTTAGCACATTCAATAAAAAGGCTAAAAATATAAGGATTTTGTTTTAAATAAAAAGCAAGATCTATACTCATTATTCTCTGGCCATGTCATTATGATGTCAACAGTGCTCTTCATAATATATAAACTGCAAAAACAAACAGCTTCTGTTATTTAATGCTGGCTAAAAGAACTCACACCACAGTAATCCCTGATCCAGCGGCAATCTATTAAGAACGCAGCATTAGCAATCCTGAGAATCAACTGATAAGCACATTCTTTTTTGAGTTAATCCGCTTAAGGTGCTAAGTAATGAAAGAGCGGGACGAAGGGGCCCTTTTTATTAACAAAATATAAACCACCCTAGTAAATGTCTCATTAAGGCACTACTCTGTCTGTGCTTAACACTGTTTTACACTGGGGAGGCACTGACCAAATGGGCATTTTATACTAGCTCACTGTAAATGGGTCTCTAAAGCATGATGAGTTAATCAAGTATTAATGGTGTCCCCATGACCTTTCATTAACTATATGAGATTAAAAAAAAAAAAACATTCCAATCTCACTTGCTGTATTATGTGTCTAAAATTAGGATTTTGTCTTTCAGTTCTCTTGCAACTCCAGTATTTAAAAATGGAGTAAAGCAATCCCAAACTGTTTTTGAAGGTACAGGGGTAGCAGCCTGCGATAAACAGGGGAACCAACGTCAGATAATTATGTCCATGGATTGTATATATCCAAGTATAAGTGCATGGCAATTTAAATATTTTACTCAGAATGCAGTATATCTAAATGACAACATCTGTCTTTTATCATGCACAGTTTTGTGTTGTCTGCTCAGGTCACAGATGAACCAAACTAAATGAAAGAGCGGAATGATCTAGGTTGCAATAAAAAACAAGTAAATTATTGTTTTTAGCATAATTCTCTGTAAGCCTGTATGGTTTAGTGCAGTGTAATTACACTGATTTAGCCAGCTTGAACATAAGCAAGTTTTAAAGTGAAGAGATCAATTGGATCAGCAGTCCCCCGAGGGGACAAGGCTCTTAAAAAATATTCCGCCATGTGATCTGAAAACATCAATACCCTCATAAAGCCTCTTTGATTTGTATTGACTCTGACTGTGCTGAAAATTCACATATATCATTGTTTACCTCACAGTACTTTTAATGTGTTTATGATTTATAGAAGCAGCAATTCCATTCATACAAAGGGACATCTCCGGCCGCCCAGCCCTCCCCCATGCTTAGGTTTCCACATGACAAAATGAAAAAGGAAATCACTTGTCACACTGCGAATAAATTACTGCAAGGCTTCTCATATGTGGTACATGTTTTGCTTTCATAAGTAAAACTAACAGCAGTGTAGATTTCCATGATAGGAGTAACTGCTAGTCTAAAAATTCAGCTTGTCCACTGGCAAGCAGAGCTCCTGATTTATATCACAGCTAGGATTATTCCTTGTTTTGAATGAAAATGAATAGTCCAGTTGAGGACAATTCTGGATAGTCTTACAAGGGAAAAGAATGCGCTTTTTCTGAGCTTCACTGACAAGGGCATTTTTATTAAGCAAAACATAAGTTTCTCGTCAGTTGAATACTAAAATATGCAGAGGAAATAAAGCAGCTCTCAGTGGTGCAATGTTGTAGGGCGGCCAACTCCAGCTAAACAGACCTAGAAGGTTTCAATTGGGATTAACTTTTTTTTTTTTACTTTTTGTACATGAGACAGATATCAGACTTGAGCAAGCCATTACGCACGTATAGTCTGTTTACTCAATAAGAAAACCCTAAAATTTATAAAATCTGTAGGTTCTGTTAAAGGCTTGGTGAAGCTTAATTTAACATCAAATATGTATCTGAAGTAGGGGTGTGCTGAATAATTTTTGATTATATTATAAACGTACAAAGCACTAAATACATAAATACTTATTAAATAAACACAGTAAATATTGCACCCATAAATGTATTATTCTGTAGCTACTGATTTGCTGTCTCCGAATACAATAACAGAGACACTGCTTTCTGCAAGTGCTTGCAGGAATGCTAAGTTGTTTGTCAGAACCCCTCCCCCACTTTCTACCCCCGTGAAACAGCTTAGAGACACCACGGCTACAGTGTGCAATTGCATTGCACTGTTAATGAAAGAAGTGACCGTAAGCATTAGGCTTGCTCTCTCTGCATGAATAATTCACTGACGGCCCTCTTTATTGGAGCCAGCCACTTCAACAGAATGATTTCAAGCCCCAGATGGATTGGCAAGGGTACTGAGAGATAATTTATGGCAGAGCCCACAGCTATATTCATAAATTGAAGTATACATTTATTTACTCATCTAATCTGTAACTGTACTGTTTTGAATATAAAAAAGAGCAATCCATTACATAAATGGTCAGTACTTAAGTTAAAAGGTCACACATTTATTCCCCTTTCTTTCTATTTCTGTTTGGTAATTGCTTGAAGTGTAAACTAATTATAGAAGTACCTTTTGAGGACAACAGTTTCATTCCTTTGCATATCGTTACGTATGTAATTTCATCCATTACACTGCATGTGAAACATTGCAATCTTACTAACACATTCTATGATGGTGAATTTATATTATATTTCACAGGTTAACATGAATTATAACTGTACACAATGAAAAGTGTATATAGTTTTTAATTCAGTAAGCCATGTTACAATATATTTAGACTCACATGTTTATTCCATGGCTGAGAGGCATTGTGTTATGTGCTGTTCACAACATTACTGGTACTAGTGTGAGTGATCAAAAGTGGAGTTGCATTTTTTTAGCATGCACTGTCAGGCGATGTTAAAGAGTTGAAAGCTTAAACAAAGTAACACCCAAGGTGAAACAGCTATTTGGTGCAACACCTTGAAACCCAACCACCCATCCAAAGCATACCTTGTTAATGACAGTGTAATTTAAGAAATCTGAGAAAGTCTCATAGTTTCCCCCCAGGGAGGCATTAGGTATTATATATTTACACGAGTGCAAGCTTTTTTTTCTCCTTGTTTGAACAAGTCAATATTACCTATTTTAAGGGGCTAACTAAATACATGTTAGATGAATGATAATAGCTAAGAGAAATTGAAATAATAAAAAAGACATTATTCATTAATTCCTCCTTAAATAGGTTGTTTGGCTCTGTCTTGAGTATGTTGCTCTATTGTTTGCAAGAAAGATTTTCTCAGACTTGTCCCAAGAATGACTCCTGTTTTTAAACTCAGCATGTTTACGTCTTAACTAAATAATTGCTTTGCTGTTGTTTAAAAAGTAACATCTGAATAAACAGCTTGGTAACAACATGTTAATGGCACAGTCGCAGAATCCACAGTTTTCAACGCTGAAGGAATTTGGAGCTACAACCATATCTTTAGTGAGATCATTTGTGCTGAACGCTTTGTAAGCTCAATAAACAACTTTCATCCATGTGTGGGGGATGGGCAAGCATGAATTTAGCAGCCCTAATGTAAGCCAGAAGAAATTCCGATGAGATGTGTTATAGCTGTTATAGTAACAAGGGCTTGGGTTGCATGATTTTAAACAGGTTAAGGCCTTGATGTTAATAAATACCATACTATAGCCGATTGCTTTTCTTTTTTTATCTGGTGAGGTATCACAGTGATTATGCTTCAGTTTGGCATGTTGTGTGTGATGTAGGGAATAGACAAAAGACACAGGTTGTGGTAGCTGTATGAGGGCAAAGGTCCAAAGTCTGACATACTTGTGTTTTGTATTTGAACGAATATATATATATATATATATATATATATATATATATATATATATATATATATATATATATATATATAAGTTGACTTCAAAGTCTCTTTCAAACACAAAAAGTGGCTATTGACACATGGTTATGGGGAAAACACTTCCTGGCAACTTGATGGACTTTGATTATGCAGAACTAGGAAACAAGAAGTGGCATCTTATTGGGTTACTCTAGGTTAAAACTGGGCTTTAGAAAACAAATATTGATTTACTGCAGTCCAAATTGCCAGTTTAACAGTATTTCTGTATCTGACACAGATTTGTTTGTACACTGTTACTACTATGGACTCTGTGAAGTCTTGTAATTAACGCTTGCACATTAGCTCATGCAGGGAAAGCACAGACAAAAACAGATGACTGGCTTTGTTTTAGTTACATTCTTCTCAGACATGGGAGCACTTAAGGGAGGGCTGTAAGCTCATCAGAACACCATATGGAGCAGAAAGCAAGCATTAAAGATGTATTTTTAAACATCACCTCTGAGCTGGAAAACTATCCTGGGGGTGGGTGGTAAACAAAAGCTCTAATTTAAATAGAGTCCGCACTAACACCTAGTGACAGAGCAACCATGTAAATAGGCAAAGCTAAAACCTCAAATAAGTATGAAAATATAAGAGCACCAATGCCAGTTAATGGAATGCAAACTAATTGCATTGAGGTGTATTAATCAATTCTGGTCAGCGAGTTAGGTACAATTAATCCAGTAACCTCATTTAGTGAAAAATTCATGAATGTTTCCGAACTTGAAGGTTATATCAATAAACAGCTTTATAGAGTGGATTGGCCTAAATGAATATTGCCTCTGTAAACCCTGTATTCTCTGTAACTTTTTAATAGATGTTATAATAGGCATTCAGCCTGGCCAATAAACAAGTGTAATGTTAACTTCATCATAAAGCAGATCTGTTTTGTATTTCTATTTGAACACTGCTGATGCCAGCAAAAAGCTTCAAAGCCATACAATATGTGAGTATTTTGTCACTGATGTTTGTACAAGGAGAGTAAAGATCAGCCACTAATCTGTAAAAAACATAACAAACAAATGACTTGTTGCAACAGCACATATGAACTCATTTTAGCTTTAAAACAGTTTAGGTAAAATTCGCAGATGGTCTCCAGTAAAGTTCATGGTTCATTGCAGCTATGTGTCGTTAACCCTTAGCGGTTCCTAGTGCTTTTCTCTGAACAACAGTAACACGACTATTAAATACTGATTTTAAAAAGTATAATCACTTATATGTAAATGAGCAATACAAAAATGACATAAGAGCATACCCAAGACTGGGTAATAGTAACTAATCTAGTGTGTTTTTTTTTTTTTTTTCATAGACCTTTTTAGAGGCTTGGAGGGCTACCTGAAAACTAAAATCATATCACAGTATTTCATATTTTGGGATTGCAAAGCAATGGTAAACGCTTAAATAGAATGAACATATATACATTTCTGTTCTCATTATAAAACTATATACACCACCACCAATGATTGATTTCATAATTTGGTATTCACATGGTTAATTGCTGTCTTAAAACAAAAAAAAAAAAAACATGTTTAATTTCCGCATTGGGTGAAGATGGTTAAGAGATTTGTTTTTATTACCAGACATTATAGTAGGTTTTATTTTAAACATTAATTTCTATAGAATCTACTCAAGTCTGAATAGTAGTAATTAGTGGCCTGCGATCTTGTGAGGTAAGTTGATTCATGTTTTATTTTTTTTTTTTTAAAGCCTGCTGGCTTATTGGCAAGGTAAAAGCTGTTCTTGTGTAGACTTCACACTGAATCAGTGCTTCAACCTTGGATAACCTGTTTTAGTGATTACATTATCAGCTCAGATCTTTTTTGCCTTGAGGAAACAGCACATAAAGCCAGAGCTCAGGCTGATTATTAAAAGGAAACTCATTAAATTGTTTTATAAAGACAGAGAGAGTAAATATGGAAGAAACATTGTATATTGTAATTAGTGGCTTCAAAGCGTCAAGCTGGTCTGTTCTTGGAGGAACAAAGTGATCTCCAGCTACTGCCCACAATGTAGATGGTATGCCAACCCCATTTCTGTAAAAAAAAAAAAATGGGGTTGTAAACATTTGCCTGTAGCTGCCATTTTATTCAAGGATTAAAACTGCCTGCTTGAACCAGTATTATGTGGGTCATTCTCATGTCAAAGCAAACCATTTATGTTTAAAAGTAATTTGTAGTTTTGAAAAACCATGGTAGCCTTATTGGTATCTCTCAGCCTTTTTTTATTTAACCTTCAAAATAGCTACAGGCGTCTATATATTTTTCCCTCATGAAAAGGTCATACAGTGTGAATTAAAAGACCCTGTTCATACAGAATAATAAAATGTGTGGGGCTGCTTTGATGGCTTGAATAAAATGTGTGTGTGTGTTTTTTTTAAACTTGTCTAGAAATGGCAGTTTATAAGAATAATTTACAAGGCATCAGAGGAAACCAGACCCAGTCTCTTCAGGAAAAAGAGTACTTGTGTTGTGAATACTATTCCAGCAACTGAAAAAGGAAACATATTAATATATATATTGTTTTTCTTTCTAAACAGGTCCAGACACAGACAAAATCATACTAGCTCAGAAGCAGGGCATAAAAGCTGCCTTGGCTGTAGTTGATGGAGGATGGGAGGAGGGTGCTAGCGCCTTGTGCAACAGTGTAATTCGAACTGGATGCCCTTGTAATCATTGGCCTTTCTGAACAAACTTCCATCAATGGTGCCTGCATGCCTGCCAATTAGTGCCAACTGTGATAAGAACAATGTTTTGTTGACACATGCCTACATGGAGCTGGGCTAAAACCACCAGACCTCATGTCACCTAAATTGATGTAGTGGAGTATGATTTTCAACCACTAATGACCTAGTCTAAAGACTAAAATTGCCAATAGACTGAGCCTCAACAATTACTCCCATGTTTTGTTTAATATTATGTCCTCTGTAGTATACGCTTCAATATATTTTTCTCTATCCAAGCACATAGTTTTGTGCTGAAGACATCTAAAAACTCTCACATTTGTGTCCACAGTCTATAAGACTCCAGACAATGCATTTGTATTTAGAAGCAAAGACTCATCATTCATTCAAAACACTTGCATTTGTTTTTTCAGTGATGGATGACTGAACATGTTACATGCTAGAATAAATATTATTTAAATTTGAAAACAATCTTATTTACATAACAAAGGGTGAATAGAACCAAGCTTTTTAACTGTAATATCACAAGCATAAATTCATTTAATTTGGTAGAGAAAGCTGCAATAAGCTACATCACAGGCAATCCATGTTTTAATAAGCCTGTGGGAGAGCAGTAAAAATAGAAAGTTCCTTATCATGAAAGCAATACAATCTTTTACAGTACAGGGATGGAATGTGCATGTTTTGCCAGATTTGCTAATCTGTGCAGACAAGTACATTCTAGACACGTACATATGTACTGTTTAAAGAAGGAGAAGGCGTAATTATGTAAATATATTAATGTAATGTTCTGAGTCATAAAAATAATTTGAAAAGAGTGATTGCACGATAGACAGGTTCATAGTTTGAATGCATACTGTATTTGTATAACTATTCCAAGCATTTGACTGAAGAAACCTCAGGGAATTATGAGGCCAAAAGAAAATTCCGACTAGTGCTGTAGACAAGAATATAGCACAAAGGGTGTGTGGGTGGGATATTGAGAATCTAAGAGTTTGAGATATAAAATTGTGCACAGTTGCAGGAATTTGAAAGTATTTGCAAGACAGATTTGAATCTTGTCTCGACCCACTAGCCCGTAATTATTTTGTTTCTCACATACCTGTAGCTTTCAGATGTGAAAAACATTATAATGAGATGTAAAGATTTTGCCTTGTACTTGAACAATTGCTGAGCCTCCAAAAACTTTGCACCTCCTCTGACAAAGTGCAAACCATTATAGAAGTGAGTAATTAAGAGCTGTATAAAATCACACACCCTCAGAGACCTGTCATTGGCTGCAGGATGGCTGCTGTGGTACACTTCCTGATGCGGTGACGCTTGGCTCTTGCTGAGGACAGGCAGGAAAACCAGAGGAGAAGGGCAAGACGGAGAAGACCCCGCATATTTAAACCCACGGTCACTTTGTTTGGGATGCCAGAGGATGTGGTGGTAAGGAGTTATCGTCTCACTCCACAAGTCATCCTAGACCTAATAGCTAAATTACACCTTTTCATCACCTGGTTGACTGTCCTCCTGGTAACACCGACAGCATTGACTTTCTCCACTGTAGAGGACTATATGGCCTCTTTGGTAGCATAACTGATGTTGCCTTAGGCTTTTCCAAATAACTCAATTTCATGTTGAGTGACCTCAGCTGTAAGGACTTTCAGCTCCTCCTTTACCGTGCTTTTCTTTACCGTGACCATCTTTGCTGCCCTTACTCTAACATATTTTTTTGTTTGGTTTGATTTTCGTGCTCCACAAATCTCATACAGTGCCTACTGCTCTCTGTACTCCAAACTCACCTCACCTCTGGGCTGTAAGTGCGGCCCCTCATTATCATGATTACAGCTCATTATTTGTGTGTGTTGAGTAATTTGTATGGCTCTTAAGCTTACGTAGGCCGCAGTGCAAAATAATTGCCTGGCTGCTAGTGAATTTGGATTTTGCAGCCGCAATTTTTGCACTACGCCTATCCTTACATCAGCCCATAAATCTCTGATCATGAAAAAAAGAACTGTGATTGATTGATTTAGTGACATTTCTCCATAAATAACCAATCACCTACAAGATAAGCAGCCTTGTTCACAAATCTTTAACTTATTAGTTATTTAAAGAATGTTTTATTGGCATTGATCAATAAACAGGTATGGTATTCATTACACTTTAGAATATTTTCGGCTTCTTTAACTACAGTGTAGAAAAGTTTCATCATTATTTCAGATTATGAGTTTGTGAATTGGACCAGCGATACATGAGATATGGTGAGAAAAGGAAAACACAAAAAAATGCAGTACACAACAGGCACATACATACAACCGGACCACGTACAAACATAAGTATCCAGGAATTGCGACATGGTTTGAGGTGTTGTTTCATCTGTCTCTGCTTGTCTCTCCATGTAAGTGTGAGACCTGCATTGCTTGCTATTTTTCCATGCATAATACCTTTCCCATACAAGGATAAATTACTGAGTATCACTAATTTCAAAACGTGCTGATCCACTGCTCCCTTGATTTGAAACCCCTGGTCTGTTATAAGCTGTTTTTAAGGAATATTTATATCTCACACTTTGGTCCTATCGCTATGCTCTTATGAAAGGGTGTTTTTTTAAGGCATCCCTCTGTTGTGGTAAGATCTCACAGGAGGGTTCCAGCTTGTAAAGGTTAACCATGCAGAAATCAAGGCTTTGTGCATTTTTGCAAAGGTCACAGTCATCAGCAGTTCCAGTGAGACTGCTGGGAAGGGCTGCAGCATAACCACACAATGATTGCACCATGGCCCTGGGTTTCAATTCCTCTTCTGCTGCCACAATCACTATCCATGTCACTGAGGGATAAGCTGCTGCTGAAGAAGCTGCTAAGTCACTTGAAATTCAATTTGTACCTGACTAGAATCCACTCCTCCTCTTCTTTCCTTCCTGCTGCCTAGCAGCCTCTGTTAGCCTGTGCTCTGCATTTCAAATGTCTTTAGCTGCAGCGAGTGGCTTAATAAATGGGATAGGTTTTGATTAATGTAGCAAGCTGGAAATAGACAATGATGTAATGCACAGCTCAGCAGGAACCACAGGCTTGGAACAAATTTATAGCCGTTCCAACAGGGAGGCAGGAGGCAGGGCTCAGCAGAATAGGCTTCTGATGGGAAGATTCCACAGCTAGCTGTGCTGTTCACCTTTTCCCTCTGTAACCCTCAATAATACTACACTGCATGTTTTTGTGTTTCCTAACTGCAGTGCCTACAAAATGCTTAATAAGGTTGTTTGGATCTCAGACCTATTATAATCTTCCTTTAAATGCCACATACTTAGCAGTACTGTATGCTTATTTCTAGTGACTGTTATAATTATGTCTAAATGTATTTTAGTAACTGGATGAGTGATTCTATAAATCTGTCTGCCCTGTGCTTGCTGAGCCTTTAGCTCATGCATGTTAATGCATAGTAGGATACGCTAACCAGTGTTTTTAATCTTTATCAATTGCTATTCTATGCTATAGATATAAATGAGCATGCCTTATACAGCTTAGACTGTGATTGCATTTAGTCAGGGATTTCACTTGCTATGCAAACCATTGGAAACCTATGCAGAAATTCTACTACTGAACAAGCGGCTATGGTTAATTAAAAAAAAAAACAGGATGCATTTCACCGACAAACAAGATACAAAAAGACATAATATCTTCATAAGTAATACATCTTTAAGTGTCTTGCCCTCTAATTTAATACAATATTTCATATGTGTATGACTTTTCATGTAGCTGTTAATTGACAGTTAGAATATACACTGACATTCAATAACGCATGCAGTGAAACCCTACCCCACCTCAAATGAACAAATAGGAAATGCAGACAAAGAGAGTTTTTAATATTAATGAAGATTATGTTTGAAGAAATGTATTAGTTTTACCATTAAAACGTGACTGGATCTTGTGTTTCCTGATGTTGTGTTTCTTGCATGAATGCATTCGCTGTTACTGCTGTAACTGTAACTGCTGTAGCTGTAGCTATCACAAACCTCCAAAATGCTGCAAATGAATCGGAAATGTCATGGCCCAATACAACTGAAGAACTGTCATTTGGCAATTTCTTACCTAAAATTTGATTTCTCAAATGAAAAACTGTGATTTTCAAACTAGAACTATAGCTACATTTCAAATGTTTCTTTACTTTGTACTGTATAATGATTGATTTATTCCTAGAATCAACCTTGGGAATAGGTATAACTATGTATTAAGAAAATACTATTTGATGACATCACTAAGTGAATAATATACAATCATATTACAAATATATGATCCCTGAGAGGTTGCATGCTATAAAAAAATATACATTTTACTGGCAGAGAAGCTTTTGTATTTAATCCACACCTTTCAGATAATGCTTGGCTGCATTTATTGCTTGAATAAAAAAAGGAAAACAGAATAATGTAAAATCAATCACAGCACTAGATATTACTACCTTCCTTTTGCAAGACCCCAGTGACACTGTAAAATGCCACTGAAATATTATATTGTGATTAGCCCTGAGCAAACACCAGAAGGGGAACTGGATTATGAAAGTCATTTAGCCACCCCAGCGGAACGGGTTGCTGTGCATACAAAACATTTTACAAGAGCTTCCTGTGCTAAAGGCGTGCATTCTAAATTCAGCATTAGCCAACGTGTTTTGCAATTGAATACTTGCAGGAAAATCCCCAGCAGAGTTTTTAGAGCTAACTGCATGCATTCACACTCAGCAAGAAGACTGATGCCCCCTGCTCATTGATTTTTCTTTTTCAGTTGCAGTGTCTAGATTATGCAGAATTTCAAACTATTTTCCCAGACTTATCCATCCTCATGTTCCAACAAACACTACTTAAAAGCAATAGAAACCTTCTTTACAACCTTATAAAGGCTGCATTCAAAGTAACTGTGTTACATTATTTTCTCTTTTTTCTTTTTTTTCCATTAGGAATTTAGTCTAGGTTAAGGAACTTACTGAACCTATGTCAGGTATTTGAAACACTGCACTATGCTTCCCTTATCACAGTTTGTTTTTATCAGTATGAACTATGATGTGGTGCATAACATCACTGGTCCTTGCAATTGACTTATTATTGTTTAACACTACTTGTTGTTATCTGAAGGAAAGTGACGACTGCCACATTCTCAACATACCGAGAACATGTGTTACAATCAGACAAGATTTGCATAGGAATCAATCAACAGGATGTGCATTGCCCCATTTAAGATTGAAATCTCTTTTTATAAACTGGTCTAGCCAGCAGGACTGTTTTGTTGTTGTTGTTGTTGTTTTTTTTTTTTCGGTGCAGTTTGTAGTGAACAACTGAGATAAATGCAAACCTAAGAGGGGTCGTACACTGTACTTGTTAATGAGTTTGTGTCACATTTTGTTATCTTTTTTAATTGCTTATTGTGCTGCACTGTATGCATTTCAAGACTGTCAAAACCTACAGTAGCGGTTAAAATTAACTTTCATTAAAAAGTGAGGTGAATGAAAATACATCCCACTTTTGTACATTGGATTCAGTATTAAAGTAACTGTGTTGGCTGGAGTCATGCAATAAGGTGATATTCCAGTTCATTTGCAATGAATACAGTGAAGACTTGACATTACTACTAATACATATGATGTTTGTTTGTACGGCGAAAGTTACTTATAAAGCACCATGCTGTAGGTGATTCATGTTTGGAATTAATCAGTAATATAAGCTGTCGCCAAAAGGCTTGTACATTTGTATATACATAAGGCATCATGTACATAACCTAATTTATATAGCTAGGCTTAAACCAACTAACAAGAATGAAACATTAATATTATAATGCAACTTATTTGGTGGAGATTCCGTTTTTCTGCCGGTAATCTACTTTGTGTTTTCAAAGTGTGTTTTCAAAGCTTGTTACATCTTGTTACAGTTAACGTTGACATACTTACTGTTCAATAGCAAATGAAAGAAGCTAAGATTTTGCTTGCAAAATTTAGAACAGAAGGAGGTGTATGTATCCTTTCTTTTTATCTAATCCTTTTTTTAAACATGACCTGTAACAAAAGTGCTGATCGGCAAGGTGATGGGCTTAAAAGCTCGGCATAATAACTCTCTTCTTCCTTCACCGTGCAAACAGTTTCTTGGAACCTAGGAACAGGTTTAACATAATGTAAAATAGCCAACTATTAGTTTTAACAACATTCATTTTGCTTAAGTCAGCAAAGCAGTGTAATTGAATGGATTCATCCACTGGTTGAAATTATAGCCCATTCCAGTGTTTTGTTTTATCATTCCCCCTGTCCTTTTCAAAAATACATCTTAAAGTAACGAATGCCTAATTATAAAAGAGACACTCAAAAAACAGACATTTTCCAATGTTTTGGAACTGGGTGTAACTTGACACCCCAAATTAATGATATACAATCTGTGTATTCAATCTGTGCAGACAATCTGTAAGAATAATTTCTTTAAAATATGTTAACCTATGGATATAGTGTAGCAATGTTTTGTTTTAACCCCTTTTTCCTATTGTGTGAGTGTTTAATTACAAAACATTGTGGTGCCAATAACACAAATCTGTGAACATGTTAATAGGGGAAATCCATCGTTCTGGTATACAAATATCCTTATTTGACCTGTAGAGTCCCTGCATTAAATATTTAAATCACATCACAGTAAACCACAGTGTATTCAAACATGGTTTGTTTAGTCTATGAAGTCCTGAATCAGCATAGTAAACACAATAGGAAAACACGCCCCTGGCAGTTCCCCATTGCCTGCCTCTAAATCACCACCTGATGGTCTATGGCACTTTCCTGTCAGGTATTTTACAACTCATTAAAAGGGTTGGATCAGCAATGATTATGCATGGTTGTCTTGAATTGCTCATAAAAGCTTTCCCTAGCAAAGCATTAGTCAAGTCAAAGTTGTCACACCCACTTACAGTCAGCTCCATGAAAAAGACTCAAATGCTGTGTAAAATGGGTCTTCCTGTCCTCTATCATGTTTACACAGCCATTAAACTTTAACTGTATAGTGGGTGGATTTAAGCCTGTCCTGAAAATCTGCTCTGCGTACTCTTACTGTTTGACTTCTGCCTCAGCTTGTTATGCTAAATGGTAGGTTACCCACTCACTGGAAAACGTTAAAATGAATCAGTGCCAGCTTCCATATGTCTGAAATGGTTTGTTTTCACATGCTTACTGGAATAGAGACAGATAAGCGTGACTCCAAAGGGTGGTTTACTACTCAGTTACTGGTTATTTCCAGTTTCCACCCACATCTTTTTTTGTTTTATTATTGGCACAGCAAATGTAAAACTGAGCATGAAAGGCACAGCATGTTAGCTCGGGTGTATACTGTAGTAAATAACACAGCTATACTTTTCTCCTCTAGATTCAGTCTCTAATATGTTTCTGTATGCCACACATTACTGGTTTTACATGCTCTATAAATCAGAGGACTGACCAAAAAATAATGGCTCTGTCTTTGTATACATTTTTATACCACTGTAAATTACAACAGGGCGGTATTGAATCACTGTTGTGTTCTTTACCCATATCCCATTAAGGCCAGTTTCACACCAATGTTAATGTAACCTACTTTTGTTTCCTCACTCACCTGAAACCACTGAATGTTTTAGGGGCATTACAAACACATTCTGTCTCATACAGTATTGCAGTTTCAAAAGAGTGCTCTGTTGTGTTTTGAGTCTACAATATGATTTGATAAACTGCTGTAGAGTGCTCTAAGCATTACTATTGCAAGAAATGCTTTATGTTTTTTGTTTTTTTTGTCAAGCAACAATTAATATACTTTATTATTAAAATTATTATTAACATTTTAAAAAGCAGCATTCATTTTAGACTAAATCAAGTAAAATGTGTGTTTTATTGATTTAATGAATTACCAGTATAAGGTACATAATGAGATGCCAGCAATTTTGTACAATGCAACTTTCTCCATTTATTAATAAAGTCAATATATTGCATATTGTGTCCTCAGAAGTAATTTCATTATCAGTATAGAAAAACACTGCTCCAGTGGTGTAACCAATATAGTGTGAAAACCACCTGTAAATTGAGTAATACAAAAATAACAACAACATGGTAGATTCATCCGTTTTTTAATACTCAATGCAAAGGCCTACGAATATATTAGCTTAAGATGATTTCACCTGAGGTGAAAAATATCTTCTGTTCTTGGAAACAGCTGTGTTAGGAACTATTCTAATCTATGCAATATTAAGAAGGCTTATTAAGAACTATGTTTTTATTTAAAACTGACCATCTGAGTACAAGCTTTACTGAGTACAAAGCGAATCGCTAATTTCATGTAGTGTATATTCTGCAGTCATTTGAAAATCACAGTTCACCACAGCTACATAAAATAATACCTGTTTGTATAATAATATAAATCATGGCTCCTTCTCATGACCGCTCAAAGCTTTCATCATGAACAATGTGCACCCATGTGCATATACATAAATGTAGGTAAGTACAATAGTTTTACACTGCTACAGATAACACAGCTTCTCTTATTTTTGTTTGCCAAATCACAGTATTGCTAAATAATCTGTTTTTTTTTTCTAATTCAGTTTGTAGTATCTGTTTAATTCTGAAGAAAATGGAAGTCAAAAAGGAGTAATTAAATCAAGAGAGACATGATGGAAAGGGCAATAAATTCAAATTAGCAGAGGCCACATTCTTGATGCTATTTGATAGCCAAGGGCAAAATGTCACATGTAATAACCAGCTACTCAATGAGGACTTAAAACAGATGATTGTAGAATAGTGACTGACCAACAAAGACTGAAATTCATAACCCCCTCTTGCTTATTATGACATTTTCTTTGGCACACAATCATGTCATATGACTTTGTTTGAGGACACTGATCTAAAAATACAATTCCTACTTGCCTGCATGCTCCTTTCACCAATATTACCATATCAGATTCATTTTAAAATTAAGTCATGGTTGTTCTTGCCAAAATCCTGTTTTAGCTAGCTGGAAGAAGATACTGTAGAAAAGCTACAAACAACATTTGCTTCTTGTATTGTAAGCCTGTATCTTTAAAGCTTGCAAGGTTTTCAGGCAGGAAATCTATAGTACAAGTGCCTGGTACATTCATTGGTTAATCTACAAGCCTATTATCAGCAAGTTCCAATTAACCTACAAGGTATATAAACCTATTTCTCAAACTCAGTCTTGCCATGCTTTCGAATTAACCGCTTGTCGTTGTTTGGTTGCGTACCCCCCACCAGTCGTATCGACGCTGTTCCTTACCTTCGCATTATGGATTCGACTCTCCAAGCGTAGACCAGTCCAGGGATGCGTTCAATAAGCAGAGTGCTCTCTCGTGGTGCCCTGTAGCATATGTTAGCAGTTACTGAATGAGCAGTTTCACAATAGCAGGCAAGAAATCGCTGTGTATTAACAGTTACTGACACTTGTTTTGCTTTAACATCTTGATGCGCGAGTCAGATTTTTCAAGTTATAAATAGTCCATGTTTCCTTTTCAAATACAAGTATTACTTAAAAAAAAAAATCAGTTTTAAAAAGCTAAAATGACAACAAAAAATATTACTTATCACACATGTATTGGTCATACAAATCCATAGTTGAAAAAAAAAAAAATTGCAGCCACCGCACTGATAATGCAGGTCGGACATTTTGAACCTTCAGCAAGGCAGTTCAGAGCTTGACTTGAGCATTGACTCAATGTATTTGAGTGGTCTAGCATATTTGAATAATCGGATCCACCATGAATTGTCTTCTTCTGGCCCTGTGGATGTCTGTACTGTCTGACTTGGCTGCTAAGAGAAATTTCTACACATTTTTACAAAAGCTGCTTGTCACCTTAGAATCTATTATACTTGCTTCACCAATGTATTGCTTCTAACTCCTGACAAACTGGATGCTCTATCATTCACTCATACACCAATCCTCTAGATCAACAAACCATCTCAACGGATCCAATAGAAAATCTATTCTAATTCGTAATTGTTGCTGTGGGACACTCAAGGATCTGCTCCAACATTCAGGATACAAATGTCACTGCAGGACATCTAAATATCTATTCTAACCTTCATCTTCCAAACCACCCATCACAAAGGAGTCCTGGAGTTCTATCAACATTCTGCGCTCCGGATGCTTCTCCCCATTCAAGGATGTCCTTCTAGAAACAATGTCGTCCTGCTACTGTGGGTTCCTCTGGCATGGCAAAATTACCAACAAAACCAGTTCCTTGATACATTATCGGACCCCCTGCATCAGAGACCTTAAACTTCAATCTTAGTTCATGTATTCCGTACATTTTAAAGCACGTTAAAATATCGTACTAATTGTATTAATTGCTCTTTCTGCTTCTAGCTGCCTGTCAAGATGTTTTGCTGCAGTTTGTGTGGAGCTTGGACTTCAGACTCAGGTCACGTATTCCGTGCATTTGGAGCATGTAGAGTGTCGTACGGGTTGTGTTTGCCCTTTTCTGCTCCCTCTGGCTGACTGTCGGGGTCCTGCTGCAATTCAGGGGGTGTTTTTCTATCTTTCGTAAACAAAGTAAATCTGATCAATTAAGGGAAGGAGAAACTGTTTACATTGCTCGCACTAATTTAGTTTTTTTCGTCCCCATGCTTCCATACTGAGTGTGATGAAGTCAAATAGGCTTCCTTGTGGATGGCACCTCTTAAATGAACTGTCTAAAATAAACAAAGACTGCATCACAGAATAAAACCGTCTCGGGACCAATTCAGAGACTGTTGATTACTACTTTGTTTTGTGCCGGTTGAGCATGCCGGTTTTTATAAAGTATCTTCAGAGATCTACATAAGGAACAATTTTAAAGACATTCTTGTCGCCCAACAACATCTGGAACCAGCATCCTAAAGAAGGACTTTATTCCAGGATCCAACCCTACCATATCATTTGTTATATTGAAAGAAAAAAGAAAAAACGAATGCATTTTGCTGTATGATGCCACCTATTATGTATAATTATGCTATAATATTTTTTTATGCCCAGGGGAGGTGGCTGAAGGTCTAGGGCCCCCAGAGATTTTTTCCTTTTAGTTTTTTTTTCTTTCCTCTGTTACCTTCAGTCACACAAGTAGTTATCACATTATGTGATATAAATAATTTATTTTTTGGGGGGGGAGTTAACTATTTTTATTTTTGATATTTTTTTCACATTCAGTGAAATGTGTGAGGTGGTGTAGATGGCCATAATTATATATGTATTTACATATATGTTTATTTTTGGTTTTTGGTTTTGTTTTTTGTTCACCAGGATGAACACAGCGCACAGTTTTGAGAGAATAGGGATTCTCCACAAATCTCTCAGCCTCTCTGTTCATTTGGAGGGGTGGTGGGGGTGGGGAGAGTATACAATCCTTCTCTGCCTAATATTTTTTGTTCACCGGGATGAACACGTTGCACAGATTTATTATTTTATTGTTTGTTTTTTAGCAGGCGGCACCGGGAGGAGGCTGTGCTCCGACTATTTTTACTCTACTTATTTTTCTTCACCTATTGTTGGGTTCGATGTTTTGGGAAATCTATGAGATTTTGTATTATAATAAAGGTGGTTATTTAACACAAGATTGTCCTTACTGAAATACATTTAGAGAGAAGGAGGTTTGTTCAGTGTAGGCCTGCTTATTAAGACAGCTGACAAACCTTCTGATAAGAAAGGAGACACTTAGGATCTTAATCACACAATTGTTAAACATTGTCTACTGATAAAGAGGTGCGTGGGAGGCCTTGAATAGTCCTGCTTGTCCCATGAAGCTTAGTTCTTTTAGGCTCCCTGAACCTGCTTACACTATAATGGCTGCAAATACATTAAAACAATATCTATAATTAAGTCATTATAGTCTACCTCGAAAAAAAAAAAACATTTTAAGAAAAGCTTAACATTAAAAAATGCTCAATAAAGAACTGTCCCTTTCATACCAGTGATTACTTGAAAAAAATGTAATTATTATTGTAGTTATTTAGTAATAGGTATTTCAGAGGCATGGTTTAATTTTAGGCAGTTACTGTAACAGGTGAAAATTGTGAGTAATAATATTTTCCATTGTCAACATTTGTATAATGCTGGTCTTAATTGAACCTTATTTTGAAGATAAATTAATTTTAAAAGGTCATATTTGTTGTGGTAACTGTATAATATACAAGATTGTTTAATATATAAATATATGGACTATAATACTCAAATGTATCTGCAAAATAGATCAGTGTCACATAAGGCATTAAAACATTGACACAAACATATTCTGAGCAGACTTGTGTCTAACATTCCCTCTTTTTGTGAACTTGCAATGCTTTGTTAATGAGCTCCTTCTTCTGTTCTTTTCATTCTTTACCTTCTAAGCTTTAAACACATATTAACCTTGAAACTAAAATGTACCTGGTCAAGAAAGAGAGGAACAAAATCTAATTTGAAACCATGAATAACAATTCAATCACCCCCAAAACTCAGAGTTTATTAAATAGTCTTCTACACAAGTCTGCCTCCCGTACTCTTTATCTTTGACCAAATGGAATCCACAGGGATCAAAATCCCTCCAGCGCTGCCAAGACAGTGAGTCCCCTGTGCTGTCTAACTGCTATCAGCACGTAGATCTGCAGTTATATTGTCACCAAATAATCATGACAGCTGTCGTTGACTGAAGCTGTCTGATACTCCTACAGTTGTAAGTGTTGTCTAGTACTTAGCCTGGTACAATGAAGGGAGAGGCTCACACACAGGTGACAGGGTTTTTTTTTTAGTTATTTGGACACATTATTGCCCTTTCTATGGAAGAAAGGTGAACTCAGGACTAGAGGTGTGCTGAGTCATTAAAAAAATCAAAACACACATATTTATTAATGTGTTGATTTCTAAAAAAAAAGAAATCTGCCCTTCCCTCAACTTTACATTTCAGTATCGATTAGTATCACTTAACTTTTTCTTTAAGTGTTTTAAAAGCTGATGGGAAGCTAATTTTCCTCTCATCCGGCGCTGATATTTTTACTTCCGTACTGCCGTACCGAGGCCATAAACTAACAATGAAAATATGTTGCAAATGCCACTGATTCGTCACGTCAACCTTTCCTAAGACCTGACAGAAGCTACCGCTGTGGCAACTGACGTATGTATGTCTATGTCAAGTTTAATCACAGAATACAACTTGCCCAGGACTACAATCCCACAATTCACTGCAGAGGTGACACATTTCTACGGAAAGTGAAAAAAAAAAGTCATATCAAAAGAATGAAGAAAGGTAAGTCAAATAATCGCTTATAGAATATAAATGAGTTTTAGTTAGTTTGATCACGACAGGTTCTATATTAAATAACATTGTCAGATTGGTATTGATTGATACTCAGTAATTGTGTAAACAAGGGAAACTGAGAGACCGTATTGTTTGTGTTTATTAATTACTGTGTTTTATTCCATTTAATTAATACCTTTATTTTAAAATACTTCATATGCCCTCCTACTAACAAACACGGTTTATATAGTGCTCTTGAACTAGAGACTCAGACCCTGTTTATACTCCAGCAGATATCAGATACTCAAGTTGCAGACAGAGTTCCCTCAATTTGTACAGGCAATTTTCACCGGCCCTGAGCTGAAAGGACAATGTAAACCTAAGCAACATGAAAAATGTAATCTGTAAACCTGCTAGTTAAGCACTGTTTGCAGCTATTGACGAATAACTGACTTCAGAAAAAAACAGATGGTAATCAAAGCACATGCATTTCATTTCATTACATGCTATTCTGCACTTGTGAAGAATCAAAACATTTCACAGTATATCAAAATTACCTTTTCACATACCAGAAATTGTCCAGTAACCCAGATATAAACTTGTTTTTCATGTCTGAGCTTAAGAACTCACTGTTCTCTCCTTCTCCCTGCACTTCTGTCATGCATATCTATCCACACCATTTCTATTGGAAAAAAGACACCTGTTATCTTTTTCCAGAAATTGTGATGGTCCGGAGAGAATGGAGCTGAATGGTCTTCCAACACAATTTACAGTTTTTATTATTTATTTATTTTTAACATATCTGGTGTAACATCCACGGAGACTTCTCACATAGATCAAAAAGGCTTTTTATGCACTTCTCCATCCCCTTTGCTGTCATTTGCTTCAAGGGGAACGGGATTCCTACTATAAAAGGAGAGCAGTTCTCACAGGAACTAAAACAGATTGTAAAATAAGACATAGGCTGTTGCCCTAAACAGCATTGCTTAGTTTCCATACACTGCACCAAATGTAATATCAGTTTTAGGCAATTAAAGCTTTCTTGGCTAGGAACACACACACACACACGCACACACACACACACACACACACACACAAATAAATAAATAAAAACTGTATTTATCAGCTGTATTCTTTAAGGGGGGGAAAATGTTTTGTTTATAGAGGTATATCGGCTAGCAACAATACATGCAATCGTCCAGAGACATTTATGTAAGGGGTATAGATGAATGAAGCAAGCACAGCTTTGTGTTCTTTTTTTTTTCAAAACATGTTTCTTGGCACAGATAAGAAAAGGTCGAAGGCTGATATAAAAACAGGTCAAACAATAAAATAAAGGTTGCACTGTGGTTTACAAGCTACAGAGAAACAAAGCATAATAATAAAGGCCATTCTGGAATGTGGACTGAATACAATACATTACATCAAAGAAAATATGTTTTTTTTTTATCAGTGGCAGTATCAGTTGTTCTACTGTATACATCTTAACTAAAAATGTGTCCCATTTGTTTTCATTGCTCACAATCGCTGCAAATTAAGTGCTGATTTATTTTTTAATTGCCTACTTTAAAGTTGTTTATATGAAAAGGAAAAGCTGAATAATCAACCTTAAGTATTAAAGGGGTCTTCAGTTAATGTAATGGCATGTCATGTAAGTAATATATTCAAGCTTCTGTAGAAACTCATTGTATACCTGGCTCTTGTAAAGTAAACTGTGGGTATAAACTGGCACTGGCTATCCTACCTGTCTAGTTTATCTAGGCTACAGAAACTAGCACCTGCAGTAGTGAATGACTTACAGTGTGAGTCTATATGGGCTTTGTGGAGAACACTTGTCAGTAAAGTATGGTAAGCCAAAGCCAAAGCATCTCAATTTAAATTAAACAGTGCTCCCTTGTCATTTCATGATTCAATCATTCACGAATTTGGTTAATTCACAGTTAGGCCACGTTGAAAGTAAATTATACATATACTAAACTTTACTAAATAAAGGACCTCTGATCATTCATTACTTTCAATACTTCACTATTTTGTCTGTGTAAGACATTTAGCAAAGTATCAAGGAGTCACTGTATTTTAAACAACGTAATTGTTACTTTGATAATTACCTCAGGGTTTATCATTGGTTCAAAGAAATGTGCTTGTCTTAATAGTTTAAACTACACAAATGAAGTTATCATGCAAAAAAAAAAAAAAATCATAAATAGAGTCTATATTAGTCATATTGAGATCTGAAAACCCTGATGTGTGTCCAGTAAGATGTGCATATTTGAAAACCCTGATGTGTGTCAGATAAGATGTGCATATCTGAAACCCCTGATGTGTGTCCAGTAAGATGTGCATATCTGAAAACACTGATGTGTGTCCAGTAAGATGTGCATATCTGAAAACCCTGATGTGTGTCCAGTAAGATGTGCATATCTGAAAACCCTGATGTGTGTCCAGTAAGATGTGCATATCTGAAAACCCTGATGTGTGTCCGATAAGATGTGCATATCTGAAACCCCTGATGTGTGTCCAGTAAGATGTGCATATCTGAAAACCCTGATGTGTGTCCGATAAGATGTGCATATCTGAAACCCCTGATGTGTGTCCAGTAAGATGTGCATATCTGAAAACCCTGATGTGTGTCCAGTAAGATGTGCATATCTGAAAACCCTGATGTGTGTCCAGTAAGATGTGCATATCTGAAAACCCTGATGTGTGTCCAGTAAGATGTGCATATCTGAAAACCCTGATGTGTGTCCAGTAAGATGTGCATATTTGATTTGGCGAACACGGCAGGAGACAGAGGTGATTAAAAAGTGTTAATTGTATATCCTGTCATGAAGGTATGTGGGCTCATTAAGTGTGTGTTGGTTTTGTTGTAGCTTTTTTTTTTAAACTTGTGGTTGGAGATTTCAATTGACAATAACGTGCGTACAGTCGGCGCAGCCTAATCGGGATACTGATGCTTAAATGGGATACAACTCTGGGAGATGGTTCTTCCCAATGCTATTAATGTCCTTTAATTGGGACATCACTTTGTTTAATTTACAGTATTTTCAAATGATGAACGGAGATTGCTTTTCAGAGCAAGGCAGGTCACGTAGCACAGTGCAGTAAGTATGTGATTACGCTGTGACTTGCGTAAATTGCGTAAACCACGTTGAACTCTTGAAGAAAGAGGAGTCTACTGTGATTTCTCAGGCTGCTGTTGCAAAGAAAGTTGGTCTGTCAGCATTGCAGGTGCGATTAATTTTGTTTAGGAATAAAAAAAAAACATTGACTCACATTTTAAATTATGTATTTAACATTTAATCATAATGTGAAGTGATTTCATACTTTTTCCTTTCATTAAGAATCAAAAAGGTGTGACTAAGGTCGTCTCAACTGCCTCTCGTTTAATTGGGATATTCTTCCTTCTCCCAAGACATCCCGATAAAGCAGCACAGACTGTGCTTTAGGCAGCCTGGCCATGACACAGGCCTCCACGAGCAGCTCTATCATAAACAAAAGTGAAGTTTTCTCTCTAAACATGTCACTGTGAGCAATTTGTCACCGCAAACAGCTTCTGGCAGCTGAGCAGCTCTTTTCAGTGAACAATCCTGTAAAACAAAAGCCCATTAAACTCTCTTTTCCTGCCACAGGTGCATTTCTGCAACAGCTCATGCTGATGGAAGCTTCACCCAGTTTCTTTCCATTCAGTAAGCCATTATGTTTTCCAAGCAACTCTTTTGCAGAAAGTGGTTGAAATGGAACTCGTCAGAAAATGTTGTCTGTATGGAAATGTTTGGTTATGTGTTTTACCAACTCTTTGCATATTTCTGGTTTGTAGGTTTAAATCTGAAAAATGATAAGTACAGTACATACTGTGAGCTATAGGGTTTCTTTTAATAATGCCAACCTGAATAAAGACACATACTGTACGAACACAACCTGTCTTCTTAAAGTGTTACAGTACCCTCTGCAGTGTTTACAAGAAACAAGAGCAAAAAATGAAGAGGCCTTTTTGTTTTTAATCAAAGGGAAAACAGGTTAAAGATAATGTATCAGCTGGTTGGTGTCTAACAGGAGGCATAACGTGAAGATGTATTAGCACAGTTAACAGCTGTTTTTTCTTCTCTCACTAATGTGAATGAGATGAAAGTCTGAGGTCAAGTCACACATGATTCAGAAGCTTAAATGGCTTATTTCTTGTTTGTTAACCTGATGAACATTATTGTGTCTCCTCCAGAAACATCTGCAAGAAACTGTTTCCTGCCAAGGGCTTTAACAATAGTACAGAAGTAGGTTACCTCCCAACCCCTGCATTGAACGCTGCTTGCTTTTGTTTTCATCTTTGTGAAATTTCCTGAGACTGTTTTTCAGCAGTTCACAGAGCATTTGGGAACAACACACACACAAAAAAAAAACAACTTGGAGGTCAACCTGCAGATGTGGTGATATTTTTGTGCTAAAATGCATCAGTAACTGAAAGCTTAGGGAGTCTTGTCATATGGATAGGACAACTGCAACTTTTATAATTTCAAATAATTTTACATTCATCATTTTCACGAGCAGTTACATTTTGGCTTAGGAAAAAATATTACACATTTTCAGGTTGTTTACATACATACCCCTTTTTACACTTTTCTACCCATGTTGACCAAAACGAATATACAAATATGTGTAAAACGAATCAGTACAAGCAAGTAGTGACCTTTGGGCACAAAGTCTTTACTGAAGAATGGCCTATAGTATACTATAATGTGGTAAAATGAGGAAATGGTACCTTGATTTAACTTTCATTCAATTGACAAATACGACTGCCTGGAAGAGTGAAATAGGCAAGTTGACTGTGAATAGTTTCTTTATAACCAATCAGCCCTAAGGGAGGTGGGGGCCGGGGTGATGAACAAATCTGATACCATACCTGTTACTCCATCTGCGTTTCACATCGCCTTCAGAAGAATTTAATGGAAAGCAATCTGACAACAGCTTTCATGAATGCCACCCAATATTTATGAAACCAGTCTCAGTGATGGCTTAGGGAGAAAGCCTTTAACCACTGAACGGAGATAAATTACAAGCTTCAGAAAAGATTTCCCTTCAGCCTTGATAGAAAATATGCATTTCCGCTATATTTACTAAATGTATTTGATAATATTACAGAAACTGCTAAAGTGCATTTTTGTTTTGTCGAAAATGCATTTTAATGTAGTCAATATGAATGCTGTATAAAGCTACAGTGGTGTCAGATACTCTTTTGGTCATTTGTCTATCTGAATGTACTGTTATTAGTTAATTGAACATTCAGTTACATAATTTATACCATTAAATACAAATGAATGATAGTACATTTGGTAAAGATAATTTTGATCTTAATTTCTGACACCTATTCAGTGTCTTCATTACATTTGGTTAGATCACTTTGTATCACTTAGTCCCCTGCACCTTGATCCAGTAGTGCTTACTTGAATTGGTGACTAGAAGTTTGCACCCCAGGGTAAAAACACCCACCGTTAATCAAAATCAATATTTACTACATTTTAGAGGATTAATATAGTAAAATCTGTCTAATCCTGCATCGTTTGGGACCAGAAAAATGTGCCAGATTATACAGTGTGCTGGTTTACACAGGTACTGTAAAAGCTAATACTGTACCTAAAAAAATAAAGGTATAAATGACAAACTATTTGAATCACATGACTTGGGTCCAGACTGCACAGTCAGATTTACATTGATTTTAGGCAGACAAGATCATGCCAGGTTCCAGAATGGACAGGTTCCAGATTATAGAAGATATTGCACCATTAATGTCAATAGGGATTTGATCGAGACCCAATAATGTTGCAGAATTATACAGAATGCTGGTTTGTAGAGTCAATATTTCCACTGAATGTGTATGCATCAAATTCTTGGCCATGTACAATGGCCACACATGTGAGTGTGTGTGTGTGTGTGTTCTTTTATCAAAGATTAAAGTGGTTTTAGGAACTGGATAAGGTTTTAGTTCAGTTCCTAACTGAACTGTGGCTTCCTCAAAAAGGCGTTTCTGAAAATGGCACAGTTGGTGGTCTTTGCAGATAAGTGGCCACAGATTAAGTACGCATTGGCTAAACTACTCTGGGAAGAACACACAAGTAATAATCGTTGGGCCACATAACAATGGAAAACAAAAAAGAGCACCCTTAAATCCTCCCTGCTAGTCTGACCTGTAGACAGGGGGAGTTCAAATCACACCTTCATATAACATGATATGATCTTTTATAGAATACAAATGGGAAAGTAACTAAGAATAATGAAAATGTGTCTCTGGAAGAATATCATAGACAGCCCTACTGCTTCTGCTACTGTTTAAACAAAGCATTCCTGCAATAATTGCTGACATGTCTCTTGCATTAATACTTCTCAGTTGTTGTCTTTTATGGATCATTTCCAGAATACAAGATTGAGAAACGTATAACTCTGAAGTTCTTCTCCTGTCTTTTATTATTTTAGAATGGATTTCTTTATATGGTTCTAAAAATGTATATTGTTAAATAAATGCATTTAATTCCTCAGTTAATGGACATTATTCAGATTATTGAGTTATATTCCTTTTTTTAAACTCTTACAGTTGTCCAGTCCACTTCTTCCAGTTGGCTGGTTCTGACTTGTGCTGCTGTGTCAGCAAGCTTTCATTCCAAGCAGAAAACATGAAAAGAAAATATTTTAGCTTCAACACTTACATTAAATATCTGTGTATCTCACTTTGTTTCTTATAAGCTTAACCTTGAAAAATATATATGATTGAAGGAAATTACCTATAGATTTGCAAAATCGGCTCAACACGGAGTGGAGAAATCAAGGTTTCACAGCCTAGACGTGAGTCAAATCGAGCATTATTTTATTAAGTTAAAGAGGTTGGTGAAAAGGAGTGAGCCTGTTGAGAAAAAATGGTAAAATATATCTCACTAAAAGCTTGAACATGCTTTGACAATTCATCTAGAAACTGATAAATCCAAAGAAGGTCATACCTCATTTTCATTAAGGCACACTAAATGGATGTCAGAACTTATGATTTGTATTTATGTTACTGATCAATTGTCTAGCCTTAATGAAAGTAACACTCATCAGATTTGTGGTTTTGGAGAAACTGAAATGAATGTGTCCAATAATGTTTGTATGACTACAGCACTGATATAAACACAGTTTTTCTGTTTACTTGATGCTTTGCCAGCATGCCAGCACTTGTGTGGGCATTTAATTTTGATTCATAGTTCAGCGAAGAATGTAAACTTGACCATATTTCATGGAACACCATGGTCTTGCTAGTTCAGGTTGTGGTTCTTTTATAAATGTATTGCACAAAGTTCTTACATATAATGTGAAATGCAAGCTATTCAAGTACATGACTGCACTGACACACACAATGCCTCATATTCTTTTAAGCAGCAGCCTTTTACCAGAGGTAAAGCTGTTTCAGGTCATCAACAACTCTACTCCTGCAATCTAATAAATATGTACTATGCATAGGTCACATTCACAAAGGTAACCAACCAACACTGAGTAATGCACTTAATTAGAGATGGTTATTTCACAGACTTCATACATCAATAGTAAAATGATACCCAAGTGTGAATTGGAAGGGCATGCATCAAGAACAGTTTTCAGTAAACCTGTACTGTAGGCTTTCAGTCTGTGAATTCCACTAACAAATATGTTTATATGTTTGCCCTAACAGGGAGTTAGCTTAATTATTTTATTTGCTCAGGCACTAAATCTGCTATACAACCTTTTTCTTTCCATTACATGTGCTGATAGCCCTACCTTTCAAAAGTTGCATCTCACCTGCTGGGAAGCATGCTTCTTAAACTGTAAATCTTCTGCCTTCGTGATTATTTTCAAACATTTGCTATGATTTGCAAGGAAACATTTGGAGAAGGATTAGAGGCAGACTTTTTTTTTATCTCCTTAGCTCTTTCTTGTTCGCAGTCTTTGCTGGAGCTGATGTGAAACGTAATTGCTCTTTCGACATCTATCTTCTCTCTCCCCGGGTCTGAGGAAGAGCTACACTACTTGATTATTGCAGGAATGAAAGGCACTTCGACCCTGTCGACCAAGTGCCTTATTGCTTTCAATGTTCCCTATTATGCTGAAGACACACAGCTCCTGAAAAGACTAGAATCTACAGGAGAGCTGCTATCTGGGAAGGCTGCCAAACAGAGGCTTCATCAGCAGCAATTTACAAACATACAAACAGTCTGGACAGCTAAGGAAACAGAAAAGTATATCAAAACACTGTCAGTACAGAACATAAAAGTGCTTTCAGTGTGGATCACTACACTGCTTGAGGATCGTGTTGTATCCACAGTGTGTAAAGCAGATAACATAAAATAAATGCTGCAAAAAAATAAACTTATTCGCAGACATGGTTAAAATATCTGTGGTTCTGCTTTGCTAGTCCACAGTGTAAACCAATGTAACTGTATTGCAAATAGCAGAAGAACACTGTTATTAACCATTGTAATTACTAAGTGAAATGGTAGCATGCCTACCAAATATACACAGAAGCCAATTCTTAAAAAAAGAAAGAAAAAAAACATTCAAGTATGAACTTCCTGTGAAATATCACAAGATCATATCATGCAGCTTATTTACCTTAATCATGTAATTCAGAGTAAAATGCAATATTATGAGTTGAAGAATTTTTTTTTTTTTTGGATGCATCATAAAGCACTCTGGCAAGTGAATGTCGCAGTGTAGATGTTTCTATCATAGTGCTGAAAGAATATTGTACCACTGTCCAGTTTAAATGTCTGCATTTGCTTTTTCCTCCCTATACCCTATTCAGTTGCCAACAAGTTAATTTGTTGCTGCATAATCAAGTAAGGGAATGGCTGGACTATTGTAAGGTCATGGGGGATGGGTGCAAATGCAAAGCAGGCTGTCCTTTTTTTTTCACTTCAACCATACATTTCAATTAAAGCCTCCAGTAATGTGTTTATTCCTGGTTGAGCAGATATTCCCCACCAACATGTAAAGCACTGTATGTTCTGAAATGGGATATTACATTAGGAAATGCACATCCTAAATGTTCTAAAAATATGTGTTATCATCAACACAGAAAAACATAACACTATATTATAGATTCATTTTTTTTGCCTGATTATCATTAAAAAGGGGTTGTTTTTCAATTTGCAAGCATACACAGAAAAACGAGCGTAGTGTAATTCTACTGCATTTATTTTAATACATTAATAAAGATGAAGAGGTTGACTATATTATTAGTATATTTTAAATTTACATCTTAGCTGTCATTGATCACTGATATTTTTACTTACACTATCAGAAATTATCCATTTTAGTTAAATTAATTAAGCTGTTATATGCTATTCCACTTACTAAAGAAATAAGAAATATATATTGCTATATATATGACTAAATATGTATTATTTGTATGTTACAAGATATCATCATTGAAATTAAAATTCTGTGACAATGTAGATAATACAGAAACTACAAACTTTTAATGTAGATATCACTTCTCTGTGTCATAACAAATTTGAACAATTTTGAACAGCATCTAAAATGGGCCTGTGCCACGTAACTTTGTTTATTAGACTTGTAACATTACCCTTTGAAATCACGCCACATTTTCATTTGAATAAAGGTCTGTAACAGAATACAGCATGGCTGTTTATTCAGGTCCCTGTGTAAAAAATATCCCAGTTCATGTAACATTAATCACTCTGCCAGTGTTCAGCTAAGGTCGTTGCTACATTCTTTGCAGTATTAAGCAAAGTCAGGATTAATCACATACATTAGGCTCTGCAAAGAAAGAACATGAAATAGATCCTAAATTAGACTGCTTGAGAGGGAGAGAAAGAGAGACAGACATCTCTTAAACACTGAGATCTAGAAAGATAGACAAACTACAGTACAATATGTCAGCTGCAATCATTTCAGGTATATGGAATATAGTGTGTGTAATATATACAGTATGTGTAGTCTACTGGCTCCTTTGATATATTTTGGCACTGTCAATATCATAAAGAGAAATGGAATTGAAATTCCAGAACAGAATATTTGTGGCTGTAAATGGAACTCACGTGGAAGCCCTTTTCACAATGCACTTCTGCCTACATCCCACTGGAGACACAGTATAAGGGTCTTTCTAATCTATTAAACAGATGGTATCCCACACAGACCACAGGAGTTACAGTTCATAGTTAGCCATTGTTTGTATTTTCCATACCGTTTGGATCTGGGGTTCTATATCTGTACAAAGAACTAAGCAGTAAAATTGGACTGAAATGCAACCCACACTTTAGCATGCGAGTCATGTACTCTACTCTTTCATTGAGCAGCTAAAGACTGATCTGTACTGTCTCTGAACGCCTGAGCACATTTAACATGCTCTCAGAATGCTGTCTTCAACGCTGAAAAAGAACACCCTTTGTTATCTTTTTCATCTCTCGACTAATGGAAAACAAACAGATAAATCAGCCCACTAGCTTTTGGAAGATCTAACCTTTTTGATCAATTGGTATTCAAAACGTCATTTTTTTTTTTTTTAAATAAGACGCTTTTTTTTTTTTTTTTTTAACCAGAATGCACGCTGAGCCCCTGGCAGAGAAAAATGGTGCACCAATTACAGGCACGTCGAATTCCCATTGGAAGGGGTATTGTCACAGAAAAATTTAGACCATTAGATTTATTTTTCCTCCTCTTTTGTCTTAGTACACATCATAGCTCGGCATCTATTTTTCTCCTTTTATCCATGTGCATCTGAGCAGACAGTTCCCTTTTGTTACATGTAAGGCAAGCAACAGTAATGTGTATACCACAGAAATGCCACTATATGAAATATCATAGCTAAATTATGAATTCAATACAAAACAAAGGAAGTATTTTAAGAGCAGTAACTGGAACCATTTCTTGCATAATTTGTAAAGAAAATGTGAAATGCTTTGTTGATTTACAAGGGTCTGGTTTACAATGCATTTACCTCAGTTTTTTTAGCATCAATGTTTGCCACATTTATATTATTGTTTAAATTATGGAATTTGTGCAAGCTCACCAGTCCTGTTAGCTTGTTTTGTTTTTTTATGCTGGTGGGTGTCACAAAAACATATTAAAATAAAAAACGAAAAACTGCTAACAGTGGTATTAGAAGAAGTTAAAGGCAAAAAAGAATTAAAATGTCTAGTTCACAATATGTACAAAGTGTGACTAACCTGACCCTTGTTCTCCTCTCCCCTCCCCTGGCCATGCAGGAATTTAAACTTGACCTTTCACTGGTGCAACTAAAGGCCAGGTTAAGCCTTCTTTGTACCTCTGACCCCCTTTTTCCAAATGTTTCTCTTTTGTAAAATGTTTATGGTCAGATCAAAAATCAGAGAAAGATTTTAAAAAAAAGATGCTTCACAACCGATGTGGAGAGACAGGGTGTGATGTACCGCTAAACACAAAGCAGAAAGCATATTGACCGACTGTTGTGATGTGAAAACCGCAAAATAAGTTACTCTACTCAGGATTTTATTTTTGTTATTGTTTTAAGACCCAACACTCACCTCAAAACAAGTCTGAAATAAATCGATTGTCTAATAGAGGAGTAATTAAATGCAACCGTTTAATTTAATTTTTTTCTTTTTTGCTCAGGTATGTTCAGTGAAGACTAAAATGCTTACATTTATTTATAAATTAAGGTAAACAACTTAATATGTTTTTAAAGTACAGGTATACACATACACCAACAACAATAATAATAATAATAATAATAATAATAATAATAATAATAATAATAATAATAATAATAATAATAATACGCAGCATGATACTTCATAAATATAAACTGATACCATTGCAAAAATGTAAAATAAAAATCATAGGCTTACAGCACTTTTACACATCCATAAAAAGTGATGGACAAAAAAAATACACATACATAAGAACATAAGAAAGAACATAAGAAAGTTTACAAACGAGAGGAGGCCATTCGGCCCATCTTGCTTGTTTGGTTGTTAGTAGCTTATTGATCCCAGAATCTCATCAAGCAGCTTCTTGAAGGATCCCAGGGTGTCAGCTTCAACAACATTACTGGGGAGTTGGTTCCAGACCCTCTCAATTCTCGGTGTAAAATAATGCCTCCTATTTTCTGTTCTGAATGCCCATTGATCTAATCTCCATTTGTGACCCCTGTTCCTTGTTTCTTTTTTCAGGTCAAAAAAGTCCCCTGGGTGGACATTGTGAATACCTTTTAGAATTTTGTTTTTATAAGTTTTTACATAAAAGCGTGTGATGGAACAGAGAGTAAAACACTGTGTTACAGATAAAACTAAACAGAAGCAATTTTCCTGCCACCCCTGTCTGCAGTTTTAAAAATTAGATTTGGGGTTTTGAATAAGAAAATGAATAACAGTCTGCGCACAGAACAAGAGATAGTGCTTTGGGTCTCTTATTCCCCAAGCTGAGGTTTATGCTTTAATTAGGTATTTATTGGTTGTAGTACATTAAAATTGAGTGACACGCTCTTCCATCTTTACTCTGCGCTGAATGCAAATAGTTTACAGTAATTGCTCTATAAACAGATTCGACTCTTATTCGCTGTAACACAGTTCACATTACTACGTACTGGCTGGGGGGAGGGGAACAAATCGTACTTGTTTGTTTAATGTAAATAACGCGTGATCGGGGATGTTCAGCACTGGTTTAAAAAATAAAAAATAAAGTTCTAGGCTGAGGTTTGGCTTTAGCCACTAGTATTTTAATTTGACCATATGCACGTGTTAAAACCCCGTTTTCCATTCCTGATTTATAATTAAACGTAGGCCCTATATATGAATACATGTGTACTTAATTATGGTAATACAACAACCTTCACCTTGAGACAGTCATGTTAGGCATCTTAAACAAAACTAAATGTAGATACATTCTAGTGTATTAAACTTAATATGCAAGAGACGTCGTGTAGACTGCATTTGAGAAGTGATTTTTTTTTTTAAGCGAGCAGTCCATCCTCTTCTCTTTAGACTGGCAATTGAAACACACCCTGCGGGTGGCATTCAGCTACACTATCCTAGCCCAGCGTGAAACAATGAGAATAACTAAATGTAACTAGTCGTTCAGATTTAAATATCTATGCACAGTGTGTATGCATGTTTTAAGTTAGCTATACATTATACGCACATTTCGTATTATAACCAACAATAGCTGCTCATTTGCAGCGTCAAATCTTAACAACATTGTTCTTTATATTCTTACAAGCCAAAACATAATTTTGCTTTAGATTTCTTTCTTTTTTTCATATATTTGAAGTACTGGATGCCCCATGTGTACGCCGTACATAACAGTGAGCGTGTCTATTAGTAATGAAACTGTACTTTTTTAATTTAAGGGTAAACAAATCTATTTTTAAATGTAAGTGAAAATCAATTGTCGTTTTTGTTGAAGCATGCAAAGCCGCTTCAGTCTACTCTGCTTGCTTGTTCACTTCAGTGTGTGAAAAACACTCTCTTTCTAGCTGTGGAGAATCTGTTGACCAATAGGAGGGCTAGGTTCCATAAAAGCATGGATTTCATTGGCTGTAACCAGAAGGGCATTGGGAACAAAGAAAAGTCCTTTCAGGTAGAAGCTGAGCTTTACTCAGTTTGCATTTTCTCTCTGGTAGTAGCAGCGTGTGGGATTTTTTATTTTAGTTTTTTTAAATGGCTGATGTGTATAATTTAAAACACTTGGACTAAAACAGCTAAAACTTTCAATGAAGCCCGACGGAAAAGGCACACCCGATCCAATGCAGATCGTAAGTATGACTGTGTGTGTGTGGGGACAGCCTTTCCACGTTCGGCAAGGCAAGTGTTAAATGATTTGGCATTCAATTACTCTGATCAGGTGAAAACATAGTTCACGCTTAAGGAAATTCACTGGCGTGAGTCAGACTAAAGCCATTAGCTTGTTTTAGGTCGGGAAACTGTAACCATTGAATAAAATGAACAAAACACTCCATTCATTATAGGGAATAAAAAGTAATACTGAATTTTATTTCAATGAATTGGATAATATGTAAATATCAAACCACAGAGGACAATCGGGGCGTTGGTGCAGCCACCAGGGTGTTACAAATGCTGGTTAAATAAATCTGCATTAGTCACATGATACACGATTCTTATTTTGTGAAGATATTTGGAGTTTTTTTAAGAGGCTTGCTTTGAACTGCTGTATTGTAGAAATGTGTCGTGCAAGCACTTTAGTTGTTGATTTGCTCTGTGCTATTTTTATTTAAGAGGTCACTTAATCAGTTACAATGTGTCAGAATACTAGTTATTTTTTCCACCAATCTTTTTGTGCTATGAGAAATATCTCAGCATAAAAAAGGTACTTTAGTTCTTGTCTGTTTTTTTTTTCATCGATTAATGTTCTCACGACAACCAGTTGAATCCCATTTTCTCACTTGATATTAAAGCTTGCACTGTAACAAAATAGTTCACATAAAAATGGTTGGCTGATGTCTCACAGTGCCCATCCCCCTGCCCTGATCCGTCCAGCAAACCACTCTGCTTCCATCAACAATTCATTACAGCTTTTAGTTGGGTAACGCAAGCTTAAAAATTGTGAGCGAGTCTCTAAAATGAGAACATTTAACAATCTGATTGGTAATTATTAAGAACCCGTAGTATTGTTACTTTAAAAAAAATTGTGCACACTGAATACAAAATTAATTTATACTGACGATACCGTAATACACAGTTATATTTCCCAGGAAGAAATGTTTCCGCAAATGAAAAGAAAATCTCGATAGCCTTTTTAATCTGTCGTGGTGAGGATATATCCCCCCACCCATCAGCAATTAATCTTTTTTTAAACAAAATTATTGTATTGTAAAGTGAAGGGAACCAGTGCCAAATCCAGACAGCCATCCAACTCCACTCCAGATTTTTTGATCCCCTTTATTTTTCTCGGTAATTTATCCCAGGGTTCGCAAATTCTATCTTGTTACAAGCAGGACGCCTGTAGGTTTGTTTCATGGCCTCATTACTTACTGATCTGGGTGGCTGTGAAGTCTTGGATTGAAGGCGGAATGTGAAGTTTGAAAACTTTACCTTGGTGTTTTTTTTTTTCTTCAATTTTTTTTTTGTTATTATTTTTATTGGAGACTCGAGTCCTGTTAATCTTGTCAGATTGTAACTGATGCATTTTTTGCTGTTAAGAGAAGAAAGAGGATTTTAACTGGATGGTTCACTTTTTGACTGGCATTATACAGCAATTTGAATTTTGATTGGGCTCTATGGTATTAATATGAGGCAGTTCTGTAATCTTGGTAGGGTATTTGTTTTGTCGCCTTGCTGGAACAAAATGACCGAAGGCACTGAAGGTAAGGATTATTGGTGTGTTTAAAGATTTAGCGTAGCTGGAATTTGATTGTTTTTTTTATTATTATTTTTAATTCAACCATAATTTGTAAGTGATCAACTTAATGTTTTAACATTGGTGTACTATTTAAAGTGTAGTCTCGTAAACCATACCTGTAGTGTATGTAGCATTTTGGATGAGAAATCAGTTAATATATATTTTTTTGTTTATCTTTGCCAAGAAAGCGTTTTTCCTGTGTTGATTTTTTCTTTTCTTTTTTTAATTAGGCATGTAAAACGTATAAATCTACGTATTGTATAAATGAGAATTAAAACAGGCTTTGTACATCGTAAATTAATTACTGTACAGGCTACAGTATTTATTTAGTTTACATAATTGTTTTTAATAATAGTATTGGTAACTTAAGCTGCTTTTCTGTAGTATTTTTTTAATTGTAAGTTACAAATCCAAAAAAGGAAGAGAATAACGATTTTCATTAAGACCCCTAATGGCATATTACTGATTATAGCCATACAACTTTTTCCCTTGCTTTTACCACAGGATGTGATGGATCTGGACATAAGGTTGTAGAGCTAAGGATGCACTGATATAATTAAAGGGGGAAAAAGAAAGGAGGGTTAGATACGCAGGTGAACAACGAATGTCCTCTCACCAAGTTCAAGTCGGGGGAATTCATCGACATTTTATGCCAGAAATCTCACCTCCAGGATGTCCATGAATAGTTCCACAGGTGAAAAAAGTGTGGATCCAAACGCAGTTGATACTTATGACAGTGGTGATGATTGGGAAATTGGGGTTGGCAATTTGATCATTGACTTGGACGCTGATTTGGAGAAAGACAGACAAAAATTGGAGATGAATAATTCTGCTAATAACACCACCAGCTCAAAGGATTGTGGGGGTCTGACATCCAGTGGTGCTAATGCAACATCAGCCTTATCGGATGGCTTAAAATTTACATCTGTTCAGCCCCCTGCTCCCCAGGGAAATTCCAATAAGGAGACTGGCAAATCCAAAGTGAAAAGGAACAAAACTTCTAAGGATGCGAATAAATCTCTTTCCTCTGCTGCATTGTATGGGATTCCAGAGATCAGCAGTGCTGGTAAGAGGCAGGAAGTTCAAGGGCGCCCTGGGGAGGGACCTGGCATGAATTCAGCTCTGGGCCAAGCTGTTAGTAACCCAAACACTTGTAATGCAATTGTTTCATGCACTAAAATCAAAGAAGAAAAAAATGGTAAAAATCAGAGCAGGGGCTCAAAAAGGGATAAGGATGTCAATAAAGCGAGGAAGGAAAAGCATGAAATTGGACATGCGAATTCAAGTGCCAGTCCCTCATCTGGCCATCTATACGGATTTGGAGCCAAAGGGAGTCCATATCATGGGGACACTGTGGTGGGAGATGTTAACAAAAGTGGTCTGGATTCAGGGATAATGGGGAACTCTATAGTTTTAAAGAAAGAGGAGGACGAAGAGGAGAGCCACAGACTAATGAAGAAATTGAAATCCGAAAAGGTACGATTTACTTTAATTTTGAGAAATCCTTTAATTTAGCCTACTACATTTCTCGCATTTATTTCACTATAATATAGATAAGACCTGCAGGTCTAATGGCGATAGGCAGTTCATTCTTTTAAATTGATGATCCAATTAAAATAAACAAATACTGGTACTCTCAATTTTTAATTGAATCTGACAGATTATATGTATGTTTTTGTGTGTACAAAATTGTTCATTTGCCTCCTGGTGTTTAGCATTTGTGGATCGTTGTCATGGATATTTAAGGGCCAGTTTCAAATTCAAATGTTTAAAGGGTTTCTGTTTGTACAACAGCCAGGAGTATGAACAGAGAGCAAAGAGTTACATGTTATTATTCTAGTCTCCTGTCATTGCCTGCAGAGTGGGGGAGGGGCTTTTATGTGTAACAAGGGGCTTTTATGTGTAATAATAAGTTTGACTTATTACACCTATTATGGTGTTGGCTGGTTTGACTCATTCAGGATTTATTAAATTAAGTAATACATTACCAGCAGACACTGGATTTAATCAACTGTATTTTCTGAGACTTTAGTTATTTTAGTATTTGTTTTCTCAAGGGACTATTGTTGGATAATTAAAGGTCAAAAGGATGCTGCTGTTAAGGGAAGCAAGGGGAGTGTAAATTGATATGAGATGTAAGTTTCCAAGGGCTATAAGAGTTGCCAGTTGCTTAGTGGTTTGGGAGTTTTTCTTAACTTGTTGCTTGTCATTTCCCATATCCTTAAAATGAAGAGGTTAGGGGCCATCATTATTTCCCTGGTGCTCAAGGGGGAGGCCCATTTGGAGTTTTACTGAAGAAAGCTATATCTGTACTTCCCTTTTGCTCAACCCCCTTACTTGGTTCATAGAGAGGGTGACACGTTATAAGATGCCATTCACTGCCATTTCATTTGGGTCACTGGATGTGTTTTGAATGTCGAAGTAACAGCACTTCTGCACCCTTTGCATTTGAATTAAGATTTACATTCAGCCCTTGTGTTTAGTCCATTTTGAGGCCGGTGTCATAGCATCCAATGTGGTGTGGTTGTCTCTTTTCTGGTTGACATTATCTTTGAATAGTCCATTCTAAACTGTCAAGCTAAGAGTTGATAAAACAAACCTCTGGTGGTATTTAGTGTTGATCAGATATTGAAATGTACACTGTTCTAAATGGTAACAAATTACAGCCTTCTGTTTATTAGCAATACTGTTCAGTATTTTTATTTCTCTATCTACTGTAAAAAAAGTCATGTAAAACCTTGAAAATCTCAGCTTTATAAAAGCCAATTAAATCTGTCTCTATTTTTGCTGGCTCTTTTATGCAGAAAACCACAAGTATGTTGTAAACCTTGCCACTCCCTTAATGTACGGGTCAAGTCAAAACAGCCTATAATTCTAAGTTGTTTGTGCTATATTCAAGCAGCCCATTTTTTGTGGTTACGCTGTTACTGGCATGTCTGAATTAGTAGACTTGGAAAGCTTAGTAACCACTCCTCTGGGTTTTTTGCAAAATGCTTTCAATATAGGATTACCGAATAAATATATTTGTCCATCAGCAGTATTAGACAGGGTCTTGGAACTCTTTCGTCCGACAAGAGGAATGGAATTATGCATTTGATTGGCTATGGTGTTAGTTGTGTAGACGGTCTTTGAAGGTAAGATGACTCTTGAATTATATCTGTGTGTTGAACAAATATTGTGTGTTAGCCAGAACTGTGCAGTGTTTAACACTAGAAAAGCAGTTTCTTTGCCAAACTGGTTCACTGACAAAACCTTGAGTTCATTTAAAAGGCAGCAGCATGGTATTTGTTTTTTGACAGCTGACAGAATGCTAGCTGTGCGTGTTTTGAGATCCATTTGGAAATGTCCTGTTAATGTTTCGGGATGGAATTTGACCCCCGTGTTTTTTTTGTCACATTTGAAAGTGTTACATTTCACATACGAGAATATGTTTTATAAATTGTTAACAATGCTGCTTAAGCCTTCAGTGGTTTGTGAGGGAGGGAAATATTTTTTATGCATTGTACCGGTATTTATCAAATAGAATTAATTGAGGGAAGGTCCTTTATTTTTGCCATCAACCTGTCCTATAGCTGTATCTGAGCTATTAAGCTGAAACTAGCACTAATGTTATCTACCTAAGTATAGCTGCTTGGAACTTTGTAACTATGAATTGACAGACCAAAGCCTCTTGCACTGTTGAGAAGAGGTTCTGCCCTCTGTTCAGTGAAATTGTTCTGGGTGATCTCCTAGCTGACCTCTGAGTGTGCACGAGCAGGCATACAATTGAACTTCTCTTGACAGGTTATCTAGGTTTAAAACAAGTTCATGCTGGTTAAACACAACAAAATATGTTTTCTAATTAACAAATTACAGTAAGTGTACAGAAGCTAGTCCAGTTAATGTGTTTCCTTAAATTGCATACTTTTATCAGCACATTAAAAATCGTAAAGGGTTTCTAGAGTTGTTGAGCAATTAAGGCCCTGTCCACACTACATAACCGATCTCAAGAACCTTACTCAACAAACATTTAAATGAATCCAACTCAAAGCGTTCACACTAAAGTACCGTTTCATGTTCAGTTGGGCTTAATGTGCACAAACACTATTAAAATTGTTTGGTTACAGTTCTTAGCAGCCCAATGGACTGTGAGACTTAACAGGACATTATCGCACCGTGCACTGTATTTTATGTTTATAACCCGGGAAATACGGAGCACATAGCGCTTCTTAGCATGAACGTTATGGCTTTGTTTCTTAAACACAAGGTACATTTTATCATAATCTGTGCTTTTCATTTTGAACTCTGAAGTTCTCCCTGACCGATTTCATCGCTCCAGATATCAGTGTGCCATGATTTCGGCATCTGATCATGCAGCTCCATGATCCATCATTTTACAACAAGCCTCAGAAATTGTATATGGTGCAGCAATATTGATAGTCTTTCTCAACTCCTTCAGATGCCTGTTCTGAGACTTGTATTGGTAATGTCCACACGTATTGGGATATTGGAGGACGCACAGAAAGTGTAGTTTGTTATTACACGGTCCACACTTATGAGAAACCGCACTACCTGATGAGATCTAATTTAGAACCTCAGGAGGTAGTCTTGAAGTATTAAACGCGTAGTGTAGACGCTAACCGTATTTAGCACTTTTAAGCTGGTTTAAAGGGCCTTGGGGACAACATGCAGCAGATGACACGGAAGTTAAGCATGTGTTCTTTAAACAGCCTTGTATTCAAAATGTGGTGTTCTTGGAGCTTCCTCTAAGCATACAAACGTTTTATAAAACATATGGTGTGTTTCTTATGTGGAATCTGGTATTAATTCAGCTTTTCTTCTATGCATTTTGTAACCAAAATCATTTAAGGAACTAGTCTTAACAGTGGTAAGGTCTCCACACTCCTGACGCGATGCGATTTGTCCGGTGATTAAAATTGTATTTTTGCTGCCACTACCTTTCACACCAGTGGTGATGTCATGGCAAATTTCACGCCCCCCCCCCCCCCCCCCCCCATAAAAATATTTTAACAAACATTAGTAATACACGTCAAAACAACCAGTACTAAATTAGTTAGTGTATTCAAATTAGGGCCAGGTTTTTCAATATATTGCAAATACGTGTAAATACGTAAACACACACATGCATATCTATGGTTTAATTATATAATTAAATCATATTCTGTTTTGTTTGTTTTGCTGCACAGGTTATGTATTTTAACCACACACAGATCAATGTAATGTAGTGTGAATGTCTTGTGTCAAAAATACATGTTTTATTTATTGTTTTGTCGTGGTGTGACTTGTCCTGTAGCGTCTGGTGTTTGGAGATCTTTTAAACATAATAAAATCTGCTTATTTATTTTTAATGGGTAATAAAAATAATGCTGGGTATACTGTAACAATTATGAAGTTTCTTCTATTGAAATTTTTGTATGAAGTTGTCAGACCTCCATAGTTTGGCCGGTACAATTCCTTGTGTTAGTCAGTCAGCTTTGCTGCCGTTTTTCTGAGCTTTTGATAAGCCATCATCCGGTCTTTGTCCAGGGTCTTTTTATTGAGGCTAATGACGGGTCTTGTGCCGCCTTGAGATAAATGACATTATCTCTGAGTGGGCTGACAGGAAACAGACATGTTAATGGTAAAGCTCCAGGGAAGACCAACTGCAGTTGCGATGAAAAAGGCAGGCAAGGAAACTCTGCTTGTGATCATTAACACACAATACATTCTTGCTTTTCCCAGGAGGGCCGTGACCATTAAAAGCAATGTCTGGGCTACACAGTCTAGAAAGTTACAGGCTGTGGTTCACATGAAGTGTTGTTTTGTCTTTTGCGTTTTTAAGGTTGTGGTTTTCATGTTTTTGTAAACATATTTACAAAATGTTACAACTACTGCTTGGTAATGTTTCTTTTATAACCTGAGACAGACAGAAGATATCTGGTCTGGATTATGCACATACAAAAGACATCTGTGTACCGTAATCAGGTCTCACTTCGTCACAATCTCTTGTCCTTGAGCTAAGATTATTCCTGTCAGGCATACTCTAGAGAAGGCTGTAGGATGGGAGTGTCAGTTTATTCAGTGCTCAGTCCATTAAACATAATAAAACCACTCTCTTGCAGTCTTTAAAATGTCAAAACCTGCATCTGTTTTTTTTTCATTTCTTTCCAACAGTTCTAATTGTGGATTTCTACATTTTTCTGATGTACGGGATATGTTTGTAGTCGTGTGACCTTAATAATAATAATTGGGAATCCTGTTGAGTAATATCCAGCTTTATTGTAAAGCTATATTTCTACATTGTTTCAGACTTCAAATCATTCATTTTAATATTTTTTTTAAAAAAATGAAATAGATAACTAAAGAGACATTTTTAAATGAGCAAAGTAATTTACACAATTTAGTAAACATCCCTACAGATTGTGATAATGCTATATTACATTTCAGCAGTTCACTTCGGATATTATTGCATTTCTTAGGGAAAAATAGCACAAAGCTACAATGTTCAGTCTACAGTATGAACACAGGGAGACCCAGGAGTAGATCTGGAGGTACTTTGTGTGGCCAGTACTTGCTGCATATTGTCTGTATTGTAGTTTCCCTTTAATCCTTGCTAAATGGTCTTGGCAAGTAAAACAAAGCTTTTGCATCAGAATGATTAGTTGTAAAACTATTCAGATATTCATGCATAGATTACAGTCTGGATTGACAGACAATGGGGCTGTTTTGTAATGTTTTTGGAAGCGGAAAGGAACTTCATTAGATTGACTGCTTCAATTCTCCAATGTATGGTTGTTAAACTTTGATTTACCGTTGAAGCTTAAAACAGACTATTGGCTAAAACAGAAAAAGGAAATGCTTATAACAATCTAAAACAAAGAATGCATCACTCGCCTTTCTTGTGGTTTTAATCATATTGATATTGACAGCCTCTTATTTTAATGATCAAACAGATGGCTTGCAGCCACAGAGATGTGCTTCGACTGTACAGAACATTTATCTTTTTATTTTTTTCATATTTCCCTGGTGGCTTTTTTATTGAAAAGGAAATATGAGAAGACCTGGTGGCAATGTATTACCTTCCCATAACTGTCCTGAAATTACTGCATGCCATTTGTGCTTTTATACTAAAGTAGCCTACACTAAGTCTGGCCTTGAAAGGATTTGCTAAAGTTGTCTTAGTTTACAACAGAAGAAACTTCAAAGCAACCTTGGCTATGCTGCTTTCAAAATGTCTTCATAAATAGGTTCTTTTCAAGACACCATTTCCATAAAGGGTGTTTCATGTAGCCATTCATTTCTCAAAGCTTTCCACATCTGGAATTTTGTGAGCCACACAAATTTACACAGCTGCTTTTCTCAGAACGTAAGCCTACATGGACAAAATGAATCTTCTTTGCTTGCCTTTATGTCCAAAACTCCTAAAATCTTACCCTGCTTTATTGATTGCCATTTGTAGACATGCTTGCCCCATCTCTACCCAAGAGACGCAAGAAGAGAGTTCTAAAGACTGCTCAGTGTTTCTTTTTTTCATGGCAGTACATGAGGTCAGCGTCCATCATTGAAAATGTCACCTCCGTGGTTGTCTTGGTGACTCATTTGTGGTTTATGAAAATGTGGAATGTGTTTTTCGTTGGTTTCCAAACAAGATATAATCAATATATTGTTTTTCCATCCTTTGTTAGTCTTCTTTGAAGGACAATATTTTTTAAGTCGATGTAGATTAAGAGAAAAAAAAACTGAACTTGTTCTCATTTTTTAAAAAGATAGAATTGTTAGCAGATGCAGTAATCAAATTGTTTGTTCATTGCCCAAATACTTCACCATCTTTCCCCATGAATGTTATAGCAGATGCCAGACACTGAAGTGCAGCTGTTTCCATTACACCATCATTTTTTTTTCACAGTCTCTTTTCTCTGTTAAAAGAAAAGAAAATAATGCTTGCAGTTGGCAGGCTCCTCATTCTAATTCTTTGTTACAGTAACCTGGCAAGTGGTTTGCTTGCATTTAGGTTAACAGCCTAAGTTACACACACTAATGATCTATGCTTTTATTTTTTACAACCAACTACTTTTTTTTTTTTTTGCTGATGTATTTCTATAAATATTTTTATAGCTTAGAACTGTCTGATATGCAACTAAGAAAGCTCCAGCCAGTGTCAAAGTACATTCATTTTAATCTAGTACCCATTTATTGCCAGGAGCGTTGTAAAACTGTCAGCTCTTTGCAGTGTTTTTGCCTCTCTCTCTTCATTTGCTCCATTTTCTACACTTGACAAAGTCCCCCTGAGGCAGAGCCCTAATCTGCTTTCAATTAGATGTAAAACTGCAGCGACTACAATTGCCATGTTATGCCATGTGTGCAGTTTTACTGAAATGAGTTAAAAATAGTTAATGCTGTTATAACATTTATTTATTTATTCATTCATGCCCATTGCCGATTTTTATTAAAATGGTGTTTACTTAAACATATTATTGCAAGAGTTGTTTTTTTTTAAATCTGTCAAACGGTGACTGGGTAGAAATGTTCACAATTGTGCACAATTTAATAAAGGGACGTATTTGGTAGTAGCCCACGTTATGGGTGACATGAGGTTTGTGAATTCAAATGTAAATGCGTTTAGCAGTAAAGGTGAATAGGAAGCCCACCATAGATTATTAGTAGAAGCACCCCTTGTGTAATGGAGTTCAGCAGACGTGCTGGATTAATTCCTGTGGTAACAAAATGGGGTATGATCGATTACGAAGTATGATGTTGCTGTTTGATCTTCAAATGCCCATTATGTAATGAACATTGGGTCACCAAAAATGACAATTTCAATATAAAGCAAACTGGCCTTGACAGGAACAATTACAGAGGTGGTACTTTTGTATGTCCTCCTGAAGCCTTCTAGCAGTTTTGTGCTTTTAAACTCTAATTACCACCATGTCTGTGAAAAGCATTTTGTTGATTAACTTCGCATATAGTCCAGGGGTGGTTAAACTTCCTGACCCTACGAGCCACGTACCAAAATTTCCATATGGTCGAGAGCCGCAAGACACATACTGTAAAACATGAGATGTTTGCGAGAGCAAGACATTTTAATTACTAGCATTGTTGTGCAGTACAGTAGTTGTGTGGCTATCTCTTGATGGCAGGAAAATACACAACAAGGGATAGAACATTGCAGAGCCTGCCCGGTTTCTGTGTAATTTGTATTATACTGTAGATCTATAGTGTATTAAACTTTAAATGTAACACTGGTGTTTTTCCATTATATCTGTTTATGCTGTATGTATTATGTACTTTAAATAAAGTATATTATGAAGCAAAATACAACAACTGACCTGATTTCACCAAAAACACCACATAAAAACAAATTTTTCTAAGGATTCTTTTTGACAAGCTCTTCCCTTGAAGATTTGAAAACTGGGTTTAAAAAAAGATGTGTGTTTTTTTTTGTTTTTTTTGTATGACTGGTGCGTGTAAGTACTGTTGAGATTTGTGGATGACAAATGCACTGTATTTATTTTGAAAGGGATTACAGTACCTGCTCATGACCAGACATAAGATATGTAAATATAATATTAATTTTAGACCTGCAATATAACATTTAAACATGCATTCTCTAGTCTAGCGCCACCATTCCAATTTTTTGAAGAGATTCATTCATCTGAATAAGAACGTTATTCAAGCGATATTCCATTCTTGCCATACAAAACTCGCTTGAGTCATTAAATCAGCTTCTTTACTGAACGCCGAAAGTAGCATCTGCCTTAAGACTGATCCAGGAGGATATTCAGATGAAAATGTGTTTTCATGACGTTTGAGGTTGCTTGCCTTGTACAGACTAGTGTGTAAGCGATTTGTTGGAGATGAGACACAAGTTTACCACTTTTCAGTGAAAGCAAACTCTTTCTCCCAGTCTGGTTTAAAGCCTCATACTTTCGTTTATTACCCGTGGAGGGTTTGCTGAATGCCATTGTCTCCACAAAACAAATGAGCACTTAATTCAAAATTATGAAATTTACTTTCAACTGCACATCCGGCTTCGAAATGTGCATGCGCCACAAGTGACGAAATATCCTTGAGTGAACATGCAGGCTCAAAGAAACAGGCCAGAGAACGGAAGAGAAGAAAGAATAATTAACACAAATGAATACAGAGAACACAAATAATAAACATTGTGTTTATTTTTACTTTCTCTTATCTTTACTTTACTTTATTTGAGCTGCAAAGCGTGGGTCACCCAGCATTTCACCGGGAGCCGCACTTGAACTGCAAAAGGGCCGCGGTTTGGTCACCTCCTGATATAGGCTTTAGATCACTACAGTGTGAGTTTTTAATAATTATGAAAGTACAAGGCTTGAAAAATAAAATGGTTTCATTGTTTTGAGAAAATAATAGTCAGCACTTGGCTATACGACACTCAGCTAACACAACACTCGGCTTTTTAATCTTTTGCTAAATTGCATTGCCTCTTACATTTTAAGCAGTTCTGTGCATGGGTAACATTTTGATTTCATTTTGCTGTAGTGTCATTTAATTGGGAATTATACATACTGCCACATGTACCGGATTTAAAAGTATGTACTGTATTACAGTTCGTGTCCAGTCATCTCTTTTGGCAAGTAATATTTTCAGAATCATATCGTTCTGAATTAAAATACTACTACTGTTGAAAATATAGTACGGTACCAACAAAACCAACTACAGTACATCTAAATGGAAGCCTACTCATTTTAAAATGCAACCCTTTTCAGCTATGTATTTTTGACATTGTATCTTTTTTGTGTTCCCTGAAAAAACTTAGCTTTTTGTCTTTTAGCTGTGTTATTCCCCCAACTTGTGCACTAACAAATTTCAATGAAAGAATCAATGTCTCCCTTTACAGTTCAAACACAAGTCATATTTTTTCTTTTTGTACGAAATGTGTGCGTGTGTGCAGGGCTGTTTGGGTGGCAGTGGGCAGGTTACAACGTGTTCACTACATACACGTAAAATAAGATGAAATCATTAGATATGCGCCACACGTGTTTAACTGCCACTGAAGTCAAAATGTTATAGGGTCGGATATATGAGTGCTGACTGTAAAAAAGGGTCTAATTTGTTGTCCAAATGCTCAGGACTACTGTTGGGAGTAATGCTATTTGTGAGGTGCTAAAGCATTGGGAATTGTTGTTATCTCTGGTCTTCTGTTCCAAGATGAAAGTGGAAAGAGCTCATTGCTGAGTGCAGTTAGCATTTATTCTCCTCCCCACTCCCCCACCCCAGAGTGACATAAACCTGACAATGCAAACTGCTTGTAGCTATGGGGCACCAGTTGTTGGCAGAGCAGACTTGTTTAGGGCATTCTGAAAAAGCCATAGTAAATCTAACAGAACGTTTATGCTGCTTTTGATCCCTCCTTTCCTTTCTTTACAAATGCGTTTCAGTCTGCATTCATGAAATGTTTAAAGCGGGAGAAAGAGAAAATAAAGGATTCCGTGTAAATCAGCCTTTGTTTTACTGCCCCAATTAATTAGCAGCTCTTGGTAATAGCTAGTACAGAACTGAAGCGATTAATTTGCTGTTGCATGTTTTGAAAGGCCATTGATTTCCACAAAGCATTTATCCTTGAATTTCTAGATGTTGAAGCGCATATGAGGAAAAAAATATATACATCAGATTTCAATACAACAAAGAATCTCTCCCTGTGACAGAATGGGGTTTCTTTTCTTTTGTGAATGATATAAAGATCTGCTACAGCAGTGTGCTTTACTCATAGATCATTCAAAGCCTACAGTAATTAGAGTTAAACTAAAAATGCAATTTTAATGACATTTGTAAACCTGTATTTTCTTTTTTTAAAACAATCATCTTTAATTCCTCAAGTATTTATTTTTTTCCTGATGATTCGTGTGATTCACGCAGGATTTTTGTGTTATTAAAGAGTGAACGACGCATGGATTGCAGAAAAGTATGGAAGGCCATCCGGGTTAACAATGCATTATTTAGTACATGTTTCAAATATTTATTTGGACCAATCAGAATACATGAAATACTATATGTTCTAAATAAATGTACATGAACTACACATTTTCTACGTAGGGGCTGGTCATTTTACAGTAGTGGCTGGTCATTTTACAATAGTACCTACGTAGGGGTTACCACTGAAGTAAAGTGATTTCTAAGGTTCTGAAACTGCCAGTTGATGCGAATTCAAAAGTATTCATACTCCGACAAGGAAAAGGAAATTAATAGCTCAGGAAGCTTTAGCAATAATAACCTCTTTTAAATGATTAGGATATGTCAGCGAAGAAAATCAGCCCCATAAAAAGATATTACCACCTCCATGCTTGACAGTAGGTATGGTGTTCTTTTGTTTGTACGCCTCACCAGACTTTCTCCAAATGTAACGACTGTCTTTTTTTTTTTGTTTGTTTGTTTGTTTCATCACTCCACAAAACCTTTGACCAGAACTCATATCCATCATTCAAATGCTGTTTTGCAATCTTTAAGCAATTGTCCTTGTGATGTTTTCCTAAGAGTTGCTTTTTTTCTTGATAATAGAAACAATAGTTAAAAATGCTTGTAAATCTTCTTGTATCCTTCTCCAGCTTTATGACAATAAATAATTCAGATAGCTCTTTATTTTTTTCCAAATTGACTTACTGGTAATGACAGCAATCGTCCTATGCCTAACCCTTTTATACTCTCTAAGAATGTTCACCTACAATCCAGCTTTTTCTAGACTTTTCTACAATTAGGTTCTGCATTATCATATTGAAATTTCTAGCACCTGGTAGACAATAATATCATAGCATCAAAGGGTATGAATACTTTTGAATTTGCATTTTTTGAGTTTTGCAAGAAACATTGCTTAAATAAATAATTGTAGACATCTATTTCTTGTAACTTTTTTTCTTGTAACTAATTTGCTTATTACAGAAAAATGTCTCTTGAAAGGCTAAGAGTTCAGCTTAATAATGCGTGTTACAAAATAAGTACTTTTTCATTATTGTCACAGATGAAAAAGGGTTGTTCACTAATATGTCTAGTAAAAAATAAATAAAAAATAGCAAATATTGCGCACATCCCACCATAAACCCTTTAACCACCTATACTTGGCACAAGAAAATCTGTTTGTCTAAATAAAATCATCAGTGTAGTTAAAATGCGCAAGCTTACAGTAATACTAATAGAGGCCAGTTTGTATTTTGAATAACCCTACTAACGGAAAAGGCTGGTATTGGCTCCTGTTTCATAAACACATGCAAAATACTCCAGCAGCGCAGACTAACACTTTTTTTTTTTTTACCGGTGTAATAATTGATCTGTTCACCCAAAATGACATAATCCACAGACCACTTCTTAAATATTCATTGAAAACAATGCAGTTCTGTCCTCCACCTCCTTTCCTCTGGTAATGTTGGTCTGCCCCATTGTAGTTTTTATGAATTTATTCTTTAAAAAAGCAAAATGTTTTTAACCAAACTATCTACCCAGCATGCAATTCCTGATGACAACTGACAATCTTAGCAAAATATGACTTTTTTGCCAGTTCTTCTTTTGTTTTGTTTTCTAAAACAATGTTTTGTCATTTTTTTTTGTTTTTTTTAAAACCTAGGATAACTTTAGGTCAATATCCATTAAACCAGACAACAAACACTTAAACCCCTGTTTTTTCTACTGCATTTAAGTTAGTTTACTTAAATAAAAATCTGTTGATTTGACCCACTAAATAAGTCATTTTTTATTGACACTTGCTTAGATGTAATAAAAAAAGACCAAAAAAGATTTATGTTATTTGAGACACCTTGTTTATCTGGTTAGGAATTTCTCACGCGGGGGTGAGAGTAAAGTAGAACCTGGTAAAATACGCTTTGTCTGAAGCCGTCACTTGTTTCAGCCTAAATATCTTCATAATGACAGTAAACTGCAATATACTACTTTTAATCTTTAAATAGTGTTAAATTAGGCAGCCTGTTTCTTTTCCATTATGTTAGAGAAAAAAAGCATAGGGTCCTCACATTACATGTTACAATACATTCTCTTAAGCACGGTCACTAGAAAACAAAAATAAATAAATCAAACATCTCAACAAAGCATAAAATTGAGACTGTTGGCTCGATTTTTTATTTTTATTTTATGTACAGGTGTTTTTGTTTTTACATTTGGCCCATTAACACCAGTGATTGCTATAAATAAAATAAAAATGTGTTGTCATAAAAGAAAATAGAATCTTAGAGAACGAATGGGACTGCAGGAAATACTATCCGTATAATACTGAAAAATGACAGAATTAAGAAAGACAAGTAAATAATATATACCTCTACCAAGATTGATATTGAATATAACCATTACACAGCAGTAATACTGTATATTGAAACAAAATCAGATAAAAAGAAACCTATGGGAGGGGGGAGGGGGGGGGAAGCAGAAATGTATTGTGTAACAACGCACACAACTCTCTCTTCCCTCTCCACTTTATCGGATGGCCCTCCGTTGTTGCGAATGTGTTTACATCCATTCAACACATATTGCTGTCTGTAATGCCCAGGTTCCCTCCATGACCACAATAAGAGTTGTGTGAAGGCAGTGTGAGAGTACAGTGTAATGTGCAGGAGAGTAGCATGAAGACAGAGTGAAAGCTGCAGGAAAGCACCATGGTGGTGGTGGCGTGAGCTAGTGTGACTCACACAGCATGAACTGTATCTGGAGTGCTGCTGACTTTCTATTTGTGACGTGTTTTCATTGAGCTTTGGTTTGAATGCAGTATATTGGATTTACAGTGAAGTGCTAAATGTCAAGTTTTGCTAGGTGATAATTCAAAAAAACAAAGTTGATGACCCATTGCAACAGAAGTAATGAATGATTTTTCTGCATGCTTTCACCTAGTGATTGACAGGATGACAGAGAAGAGAGAGTGGCAAAGCTTACATGCACACATGAAGCTATTTGATACTTTGGCTTCAAATGTTTTAGTACATGACAGGGTACAGTATCTTCAGTCTCTTTAGGAACTTGATTGTTTATTCAAATCGAGGAAGCTGTAAGCTAATGGTCTAACCTATTATTTGCAGTGGATTTTAAATTAAGGATTCTAAACATTGCAGGGAAAATACATGTAAGAACTTTAAAAGATACCTCGCTCTGTGCTTGCAGATTATTTAAACAATTTAACAAAGGAAATTCCACATGTATATATGTTTTGTTCAGTGAGGATATTGCAAATACATATACTAATGTTTTGTGCAGTCATGAGAAATTACTTCTCATATTGGTTAGTCTAAGAGTGCGTGCATAATTTGGTAAGCAAAGCATTTGCTGTGGTGGATGTGGTTCTAAATCTCTGTGTTGAGCAGCATTTGCTTTCTCATCTTACCCACAAGGTCTGTGACTAATCCAGCAACTGTGAGGATTTTGTCCATATGTTCTCTTTTAATCGTAGAAATGTGACCTTCCTCCAGGCAGTGAAAAAAATTGACTTATCAACCCTGGTGTTTTGAGAGGGAGGTGGTTGTAATGGTAGCCCTGTTGATTCTAAACTCTTATTGATATGAGATTCTGGATTACAGTTTGGCGCCTTAGTAGATGTGTATTTTTAGTACTCTTTGTGTAATATATGCAGCTGTGTATTTGAACAGGATGTAACCAAATCCTCCTTTCAAATTACTGTTCTCTCCCTTATATTCTGTTTTAAAGGCATGAATTGTTAATAAACCAACTTGAAATGGCCCTTTTTAATAGGTAGACTGAAAAGGTGCAGTATGTCCTATTTAAGCAACAGAAGTGTTACAATACAGAGGTTTAATCTCCCTTAAAGTTTGATGAAACACGTGCCCATAAATTGGCACTTTTTGTAGTTCCTGCCAGCTTCTTTTATGGGCCAGGTCAAGATTCAGGAGAAGTGAAAAATACCTTGTGTTGGGTGGCTGAATTACAATGACAAGCTTTTACACCGCCCCCTCCTCTTATTAATATTCCCTTTGATGTGCGCTTGTAAAACAGAGGATTGGCTGTTTAATCTTTGGGATCTCAAGGGCTTTTGGCACTCGCCCATAATTGATGTGTTCACATGGCTGCTGTCTGACTACTAATGATTGGATAGGGGTGCAATCTAAGTCAGTGTTGCTTTTAAATTACGTTTGATAAACTGCGTTAGTAGCCTGTTCATTCAGAAAGTCTGAACATGTGCACTCTGAGGCCCCACATGAGCTTTCACATTTTTTTGAAGCCTCAACAAGCCTAATCAAGTCCCACGATTGTTAAATTGTTCCTACCATCAGTCAAATCTGATATTATGATAAATACAATGAGCAGAAAGTCTTTTGATTTTATTGGAATTGGTGGTTTCATGTTGCTTTTGGGTGTTTTGTTTTTTGTGTTGCGTGCCGTTCCCATGTTCCCAATGAGATACGGCTATCAGGCCAGCATACTATACTGCCTAATCTCATGTTTTACACTGAAGCAGGGTTCTTAAACTAACCCTCAGACTGTAAAATGAGCTATGGGCCTCCATTCTAACATGATTTTCCTGCCTCCTGTCTAAAATACAGCTGAAATGACTCTTGCTGTTTTATCGGCTGTCTGAACTGACTCCATTTTAAGATTACTTTACAGAATGCTTTTTGTTTTGTTAAGCACTTAACAGTAATTGCAAAGCACACATTTTTGAAAAGTCTCTATTTTATTACAATGATTTTCCTGCTGTATTATAGCTACTGTATTTCATTTCCAAAGATTAGCTTCAGATTTAGCCCCAGCTGTTCAACAGTGTGTAAGGAAACAATCCTACACTTGCACCATTTTTCAGTTTTGAAATTGTTCTGAACAATTGGCACATCCTTCTTTTTTTGTCTGTGCAGTGTGAAAACTATTGTTACTTTAATTAAAACCAATTACCGTTCTCCACTGTGCCCCCCCAACACACACACACACACACACACACACACACACACACACTATTGTGTCAGATCATTTAGTCTCCTTTGCAGTGTTCTAATCTTTGTCTAAATGTGTTACTCCAATGAGGCTGCATCACACCGTTCTTTTATCACCTTCATGTTGTATTCTGTAACCGAAGTTTTATTATTTTTTTTAAACACATGTTTTTATTTTGTCTTGTTTTTTGTTTGATGAATAGCAAGGCTGCTACTCTGCATATACAGTACCAAAACCTGGGAATAATCAAGTCTCAATAGCAGTGATAAACTGCTATACGTCTGTTTTTGACATTAACTTTCTTCAATCTGACAGGCTGACACCACCAGCTGTTTGACTCGTGTGCCTTTTTTTTCCATGGAGATGGCTGCCTCTCTGCTCTCTAATGGGCTTTCAGTAATCTTTCAGGATACTCCTTGAAAAAGAATCTGGACAGGTCTTTTAAAATGCAATAATATTAGGTGAAATTGTACACTTTTTATAGAATACTCTCAATAAAGCAGGGTTGAAAAGATCTTGTCTCTAGGGCCACATGACACTTTGTATCTCCTTTCCATATTGGTGACATGTTCACAATGTAACACAAGGGACTTTTTTTAAAATTGCATTGCTGCTACAGTTTTGGTGCACAGTTAATTTGACCAATAAATGTCTGGTTTGGTACGTCGTCTTGGAATTTTGCAAATAAAATCTGTGTCCATTACCAGGGATTTAACTATATTTCTAGACTTCGTTACTTGTTCCGCTTGTTCCGCTTGTTCCCACATGACATCTAGGAACCTGTGGTGATAACAGACACACTAAATAAATCACAGTTACTGCAGCAGCAGTAGAATTGGTCAATGTTAAAAAATGAGCCTCGCATTAAAGGAGTTTTCCATTAAGCCCCAGGCTTTTTTAATGCATGGCTTTTTTTTCTCTCCCCCCCCCCCCCCCCCCCCCCCCCCCCCCCCATGCTGTTGGAGGAAGACTCAAGTACCAGTTTATTGCTCCCTCTCTCTATATGGTGCACATTAGGCATTCATTAGCAGATAACAAAGCATTCACAATGACCCTTGCTTTCCTGACCTTTCCTTCCCTTACAACCCACTACCCCCACCCCGAAAGAAAAAAAACAGCTACTGACCTAAAAGAAGAGCACAGTAAAATGATCTTATTAGGCAGGACACAAAACAACATTTATGTATTTTGATATCATTGTTATAGCTGCTGTCTAGCCTCAAGCACAGAATAGTAGAAAATAATATCCTTTTTTCTGGCTTAACTATATCTCGGAAAGGCTGGTTTAACTTACTGTTGACTGCATAAATATACATTCTTGAGTTGAGTGTGTTTCTGGTTTCTATTTGGAGGTGTACAGTACTGAATTTTATATTTAAATAAGAGCTATTGTTTTGGAAGAGGTATTCACAGAACATATCTGTTCTCAACAAGAATTGTATGCTGGTATTGGTAAAGGACACCATGACAAAATAGAACATCTGTGAAAAAACACGGCAAAATAATCATGCAGCATTTGAAATCTTAACAAAACCATTATTCAGAGCACGGATACTTGACAGATGAGTGCTTTGATGGTCTACTGAAAGCTTGCAATTGTAGTATGCTTGGGTAGCCACAAATCACACATTCCTTGTTGTAATATTTTCTTTTCCCTTTCCTTTTCTTGGAATGTACAGTACCTCTTATTGCAGATGTATAAATCGCCCAAAGTAATTTTCTTTCACATGTTTCTTCTCTAGGTGGATCCCTTGTTTACAGTGCCTGCACCTCCTCCACCAATTTCCAGCAGTATACCACCACAACTCCTGCCTTCCTATTTTTCTCCATCCTCAAACATTTCTGCCCCAACTGAACAACTGTTAGTAAGGACTCGTTCAATGGGAGTAAATACATGTGAAGCTGGAGTTGTAACGGAACCAGAATGCCTTGGGCCGTGTGAACCTGGAACTAGTGTTAACCTTGAGGGCATTGTATGGCATGAAACTGAAGAAGGTAAGAAACTTGGGTTGTTTTCTACCCAATCATTTATTTTTCCCATTTGCATTTTAATTGTAATGTGTGAAATAAAAAAAAAATTTAAAAAAAGGGTTTGGCTGTAATTTCACTCCAGACGACTCCATTTTAGTTGTTTGAGACCCAAGATGTTAACAGTTTTTCAGTGTTATCACTTGTTGTCGGTGCCCCCAATCTTGTGAATTTGAAAGACCCTTGGGTAAAAGGGTTCAAATCCAACATGCCTAGGTGGTGACCCCTACCTCTTAATCTCAACAAAAGTGAACTGTTGTTCAGCTGTAGGCTGTAGTTCATAAACGGGGACAACCACATAACTTTAAGACATGCAGAGTAATTTAAATTTGAAAACCTCAACCCATCAAAATGACTATATATAAAGCCCTTTATATATATATATATTATATATATATATATATAAAGGGGTGTTGTAGTGCTGATACACTAAGGAGACATTCTGGGTTTTTTGTGGATTTTGCCAGCACAGTTCATTTTACCAAAAATAATCCAAGAAGCTGCTATGTTCAGAGTCCAGCTAAGCTGCTGTTTATTGAAATGTTTAACCAGCTTTGGAATGTGTGTTTTTTTTTTCTTTCTTTTTTCCCTGTGGTAGAATGAAAGGACTTGAAGTGGCTTTTAGTAGTCGTTCATGTCGTTCATGGAGAATAAACTGGTCTTCTGACCCTGTGCAGATTTTCTGCCTGACTGACAGCAGTGCCTGTAAAGTTGTGTGTTTTTTTTTTTTGTTTTTTTTTTTGTCCTTCCTCGAGTTTATTGAAAGGAATTTACCTCTGAAATGTACACTGCATTGTAAAGCACTCTGTGTTGCAGTACTGTGTATTGAACAGTAAGGGCTGTACTGCTTGTTCAAACATATCCAGTTTCATTTTATTCTCTTAGGAATATCAGAGTCTTGTTTCCTTATTTATTTCTTATCAGCTGGCTGATTAAACCTTGAGCATATAGGATTTCTTGTAATTCTGGAGAACGGAATGCAGTACAAACTGTACCAGACGTGCTGTAGATAATTTTTGGTAGACAATGAAAATCCCATGTTTTTGTGTTTTGTTTTGTTTCTTTAATCTAAGGATTGAATGCAGAAATAAAGAGCGATTTTTAGTTTCACATTCATTGGTGTCATGTTTTCAGTGAAAATTCTTTATCTGCAGGTAACCAAAGAACTAAAGTGATGTGTGGACACAACTGTCTTGGCTGTGAAAAAAGATAGCTAAATGTGGAATTGTATATATTACTGAGTCAAGATTAATTTGAGCATGTCTATAGTGTTTGCAATTTTGTTTCATTGTAGTATTGCTTTCTGAACTGCTGAAGTACTGTGCAATCACAATTTGGGGTACATGTGCATACATTTTGATTTGCTTTTGGTATACTGTGGTGTGTGGTGGTGTGTTGTATGGTGTGTTTTCTTTTGTGTGGGTTTTTTAAAGCCGAATTCCTGTCTGCCGTACCTTCTAGTTGTGTTGGCCTTTTGTCATGAAATAAAAAATAAATGTGGCGTGGCTTGCTGTTTCATGCCCTATAATCATTAGTAAAGACATTCTGAACTCTGAAAAGCATTGCGCCTACAGCATGCATTTTTACAAGGAGATCAGATGTCTGGTTGAATGCGAGCATTCTTCCTTACTGGGGAACAGATACCATTGGCCTGGAAAGCTTTAGAAGATGTTGCTCACACTGCAGTACGGTTTGCCTCTAGAAATACAAGAGGACATCAAGGGTTTAGGGTCAAGGTTTGTGCTTTTCAAAGCAGCTGTGCGAGTCTTTTGTCCTTTCTAATATGGAAATGGCTGCTTTTCATTTTTTGTAAGTTGTTGTTATAATAAGAATTTTGCTTTGTTGTTAATGTTACATTGATTGAAATGTGCTTGTGTGATTGTATTATGATCAGTGATGTGTGAACTACAAGCTCACTGCTTATAACACAGACCTTAATCTTGAGCTTGGCCTTTGGAGACGGTTTGTTTAATGAATCTGCAAAGAAAATCAAGGCCCCATCCCCCTTAGGGACCAGGTTTATTTCGGGGGGGGGGGGGGGGGGGGGGGGGGGGGGGATAATTGTACTGATCTGAAAATTGATAACGTTAAACAATTTTTGGTTGTAAATGTGTGTCATGTGTTCAAGCTGTTGTGAATCATTTTAATTTAAACATCACTACAAAGCTGACTCTGCCTTTACATGGAAAACCAGCTAAACAATGCCCTTATTTAAATGCAGCATAGCGAATGGCACTCAGCATCTTGGATAGGTGCCAGCCAACTGAATTAAAGGGCAGACAATATTGTGTGTGAATCTCTTAAACTGCAATACTACATTACCTGCATCCCACCAACAGAATTAAATCCAATACTGCTCCCCAGAGCCTCTTCTACATACACAGTAAAGTTATTCATTGTTTGAATTAACATACTGTAGGCAAAGGGGAGAAAGAGGAGAAAATCTGACTGGAGCTGATTGGTCTGCGGCTAGCAGAATGTGAAGCGGCTTGCTGCAGTATCAAGGTGGGTGGGGGAGGGGTACTGCTGGGAGCGTTCAGGGTGTAGTTGCATACAGCAACACTTGCTTCACTCAACAGCTTTAGTCGCATTCAGCAGCATGGCATGACAAGCCAATTGTCATTTACTAGCACTTTAAGATGAGGAAATGAGGCAGCATTGAGCTTGCAAGGGCTCTGGGTAAGAATCCAAGTGCAAGGATTGACTTGCTGCGTGTAATTTCATTGGAGAATCATTTTTTGGTATTCGGAATATGGATCTTTTTCTATATCGCAATGATTTAAGATTACATTTAATTTTTTTTTTAATAGTCTTGCTAGCTTATTTATTCTTTTTTTATTTTGGGGAATTTTAAAAACCCTCATACCCTATGTGTAGGGCTTGAAGTTTTCTGTTTTACTCGATTGATAACTGAACCGCCCCCCCCCCCCCCCCCCCACTGTCTTTCTACATAAAGAAAATGGCTTCCAGAAGCTGGCCCATGTGTAAGACATTGCAACTGATCAATCAGCAATTTTATGGAACAAAGTAATAAGCTAGGAATGTCAGTGTGTAACTTGCTTAGCAACAGGCTTAACAACCACGAACCCAAACAAACCAGCAACATGGTGTCACCAGTTTGTTTTGATGTTACGGTTTTATTCAGTGATGAACTGAAAAAAGTTATAATAAATATGACTGCTGTACAGATATGCTTCTACGAATGCATATTAAAGTTTTTCTTGTGTACGACTGCCATTATTATTATTATTATTATTATTATTATTATTATTATTATTATTATTATTATTATTATTATTATAGCTACATAAATATCAAAGCTTAATCCGAGTACCATGATGAATGTTTAAATGTTTGGAAAAAATGTAAATAACTTGTTGTATGCTGAGATTAATTACTACAGTACGGTATGCCAAATGATGGGGTGGGCAGAAACAAAACCATTAACTGTAGTGCGATAGAAACGTGGTGTAAAACGAGTTCTACATTGCCGGAATCCTAATGTGGACATCCTCTCTTCAACACGTTTGTTTACATATTAGTGAAACGTACAGTCAATGTGTTGTAGTAACTGAAATATGATGTGTTTGAGTGGTGTTTATTTTTAATAACCGAAAATAACCGATTTTGCCAAATAATAATAAAAACCAACCCCCAAACTAATCAAAAAATAAAACCTGAAATATTCAAGCCCTACTTACATGTGTGATATATTTCAATGAGTGTTTGTGGAAAGGCCCAGGGCTTAGCATAAGACTTCACAGTAGAAGACTTTATAGCACAGTAGTTTCATTAACAGCAGTGTTGCTAAGGCAACCTTTTTTTCATTAATACCTTTCAGCATTAGCATTAGTGCTATTCAAAAACAACAGAATCCTGAAAAGTATTTTATCATCAACATTTAAATAAGCCTCTGGTTTTCCAGTAATTTGTGGTTTTAATTTACTAGTTGCTTAATCACATTCAGATTTATTTTTCATCCGTAGCATTCGCTGCATATATGCATTGCTGTGGGTTGCCAAGATATTGAAAAGATTGGCTGGCTGGCTGGCTGGCTGGCTGGCAGCTTTCTTCTGGAGTCCTGGGTTAAAACACACTGAAATCTAACTAAAGTGAGGATTCTATTGTTAAGAATTTGTGTATTGGAGATTTTTTTAACCTTTTATTAAGTTTTCTAATATGAAGCTAACAGCATTGGGTTAGAAAAGGTCATTTGGAAATCACCAGTATATTACCCAAGTGGTTTTATTTCGATTTGTTCCTATTGATGTCCTGAAGTGTACAGAATTTGTACAGTTGGAATATTTGAAAAACGTTTGCTACTGTACCATTGGCTTTGACTTATAAAACTCTGACATTTGGTCTATTCTGTGTTCATGTCCTGTAACTGTACAAACACCAGATTAGGTTTAACATTTCAATGTACCATAAGGTTGAAATCACTTGTACTTTATACATTTTCCACCAAAGTTTTTTGATGGACATAAAGTGGCGTTTTGTTCATTTGTCTGTTGCAGTGCAATTTTATCTAAACTGAGCAGCCCAGCCTTGTTGGAAGTTAACCATATGACCATTGTGTGTTTGTGTGGCCAGGGTGCATTTGAACCATCTGTTAGTGTTTTTTTGGAATCCAGACTTCTTTCTGTTCCATGAAGGGAATGGAATATATGGTCAAAATGTGGTAAATTACTTTCCATATACTAAATAGTAACCTCCTAAATTCTTCTGGTTTAGATTCAGACACGAATTCTTACCACTGTAACAGCGTTGGTTACTAAATATTTGTAATGGTGTTCGAGTTTAATGTCACTGTATTTCCCCTAGATGTCTGTAAAAATGCTTGTGAATAAAGCAAATAAAAAAAAAAAAAACTTTATGCATGAACCATAATCCTTAATTAAACAAGCAATGAAAAAGGATATCAATAATTTCACTGGAATGTACCATCTGTTATGAATCAGCCCAGTGTTTTTTAGACACAAAAGTGAAAGTATTTGAAGTTCTAAAATTTGAGTATGTAACAGTGTTTATTTTGGATAAAGCTTCCTAAAACACAGGCATGAAAAAACATCAGTCTTCCCAAGATGCAGTTAAATTTACAGCACATTTATTATCGGTTTATCGAATTTATTCAAAAAATTTGAACCAACATCGGCAATAGTCCGGCGGATACACTTTTACCTTCAGTGGACTGTGGTCAGGTTTGTACTGTAAAAGTGAATCTAGTTAAACTGTGTTAGTGCGGAGCATCAGCTGCTTGTACAGTAGCCTTAAGGGATAATGGACCATATTCTGCGACTTACTGAACAAAGAAGCATGACATTTGAATGTAGTTTTTATTAGAGGTACAGTTATAAAATGCATTGCCTTTTTTGTCGTTGGATTGTTGGCTTGTGTTAGGCTTTACCAGTGCACCAAATAATCATTGCAAAGCCCCATTGGGAATTTGATCATTTGGATGATTTTATAGATTTTGACTTCTCTGTTTTGAATTTTCATAGCTATTGTGACTTATTTGGCCCCAAAAACTGTGGTGTAAGGCACACTAGATACAAGTAGCCATTCTCTGTAAACAAACTGTCATCTCAGTTGGGGGGTATCAAGTTTGATTTATTAATGAACAATGTATTTGTCCTTTTGTCTTTTCTGTTAGTAAAAAAGTATAGACAGCTAATGTTATACATAGGGCTTCTGATTTTCGGTTTTAACCGATAAAACCCGATAAACACCCCCGATTTTGCAAAATAAAATGAAATTGGTGGATAGCCAACAAACACAGGAAAAACTGTGGAAATGGTTAATCAGTTCACGTTGACTTTACCCTATTCCCATTAAAAAATAAAACCTACTACAAAAATAATAATAAATACATTTCCCAGTGCTGCTGGGCAATGTCCCGCCTTCCTGACTTGCATCTATCATTGATTCGTTCTGAATACTTTAAACCCGCCCCAAACTTGAAAATAGCTAAAAAATAAGCACTAAAAAATACAATTAATAAAACCTGAAAAACAGAAGCCCTAGTTATACATTATTATTTTTTCAGAAATCGTTTATTTTAATAAATTGTAGAGGGTTGTATGCAACAGAGCACTGTATTTTGAATGTGCTTGTCACAACCTCCCTGCCTCAAGTCCTTACCAGAAGTCTGAATGTTGTTTGCTCAAGGGGTATAGGTAATGCTGGGGTTTGAAAAAAAAAATGCTATGCCAGTCTAGACAAGAAAGTGACAGGAAATAAGCTGGAGAAAATGTTTGGCATCCCTGAGGTGTTCTCTTTGAAGTGTGCAGCAGGAAAAGCCTTTGTGAAATGCAGTGTCTATTTGGACAAGCAGTGTGTTGCAGGAAAAGCTGCTAATTTGTTTGTTGCTTGAAGGTAGGTTTAGGGCTTCTGCGTCTGTCTTGTAGCTTTAATTTTTATTATTGTTTTTCTCTCTTAATCTTGGATATCTGTGTGTTTGTTTGTGTGTCTGTTTTAAATCTGTATCGGTCTATCAACAGATTTTGTGATAAAAGATTTAGAATATGGTGATTGGAATGCTTTGGGTCAGTTTTTTTTACTCTTAAAGGTTTGTTTTAGTCAACTCCCTGGCGGCAACTACGACAAACTAAAAAGGGAGGTTTTGATTGCCTAGTGTTTTATTTGCTGTAGAAAGAGTTCATGAATAATGTTTTGTTTGCCTGGAGATGCCTTGGATACCCTGTAACTTTGTGCTAAAATGGGAGAGCCAAAGTCCTCCGTGGTGGGTCAGGTACACCAAACGTTTCAAGTCATTACATGTTAGTGATAGAATCCTACTACTGTAGCAATAATGTCACGGCACATTAATGAACATTGTAATTTTATCTAGGATTTAGAGGCAGTAGTAAATTAATTGCTGTATATTGGTGCAATAAACTGAAATGAATTAAGTGTGACTCTGAGTTTACTAGCAGAGGAATCAAGATTAAAGACCTTTTCCTGCCCTCTGACAGATTGCTGGCAAAGTGCCCTGAATTGAAGGAGTGACTTGCTTGCTCCTTTTAAAGCATAGTTTGAGGTATTTTTATTTTATTTTTTATTTTTAAAAAATCCTTTAACGGATGTTCTATTTAAGTAGGAGCCGGCTGTAGGTTTTCCCGTGGTTGTTGGTGCACTTGCATGGAATGCTGCTGTTGATAAAGTTTTACTTGCACTTCAGCTTTGTGAGCAGAAATGTGTTTCATCATGAAACTATTGGACTAATGCCAAGTTGAAAATAGGAGATTTAAAAAAGATTTAAAATTGTAAGCCTAAAATATACATTTTCATTTATAATGTAGTATTCTTTTTTGTTGTAACCCCCCTCCTTTTTTCAGCATGTAAGCTCTATTCTCTGGTTTAAACATTTAAAAACACTGCCAGTTATAGACGATTCAGCCTTTTGAAAGCTATTCGGGGGGGCAGCTTTTATTTTAATCAGGCACTGTATTCAGTTGACCTTTTCATAGTTTGAAGTATTCTTTTCCAGTCCCCATCGATTCTCTACCATGCTGTGTGCTGATGTGTAGATCTGTGTTCTGTTGGCTATTAAGGTGCTGAAGGCAGTGTTTCTGTTGCAATTTATGAGAGATGTCAGTTGAAGCCAGAGCATACTGTACACACTCCATTTTCCCAGCTGGAGACTGTTCGTGAACAGAAAGCTAAAATGTAATTGCATGCAGCATACTCTTGTTCCTTTCTTGGGAGAAGGGAAGTGAGTGGCAGAGTGTATTGTCACTCCGTGTGGGTGGTCTGAATCCTGTTTTACACACCCAGCTAGAAATGAGTTGGCTAAAATGCATTTAAAAATATATAAAAACCCAGGATAGACGGTACAGTACATTAAACTCCAGACTTTGCTCAGAATGTGGTCATTATATTCAGGTGCTAAAACAATTAATCTGATCTTTCAATGGGGTTCTTGTGGTTTTAAAGAATATTGTGTGCACCTCTGGGCCACCTTTGTCACAGATTCAGATTCATCCTAGGGAGGTAACCTATACAATCTATTGGAAATGCAACAAGGGTGTCATAGGTCTATGTTTTTACAGGTTATATCTTTTAAAATGAAACATTAATCTATTGAAAAACTGTTCATGCAACAAAGCAAGTGAATGAAAAGCACTGAGTGAATTGCAGGTCTGATTCATTGGAGTGCCATTTCAAACCTGTAGTGAATGAATACATTATTAGTATTTAACTTAACTGAAGTGTCCACAATATACATTTTAAACATTACAGTGACCATGTACTTTTAACACAATTCAGATTAACACAGGTTAAACGGGTGACAGGACAACATGTAATGTACCTTTGTACATTTACAGGGGGCTATTACAGGGGGCTATGGTCCCGTCAGGAGATCATCGTGTGCAGGTAGACCTGTGGTTTATATTAGTAGGAAGGTCAGGAAATGAATGCACTTGGGATTTGCTAGGAGAAAATAAAGCAGTCCCATGGGTATGGCAGGGCTTAGCTCATTGAAACCAGCTTTCTCAGTATAGCCAAATGGAACCAAAATGGTCAAAACCTGTTGGCTTGTTTTGAATAATTAATCTCATTCTTTTACAATTGAGTGCTTTGAGTAGGTAACCCCGCCCCACCACTATGTGCTAAAGAACAGATTGTAACATATCTTTAAAAACAATTTATTTTTAGATGAATTGAAACATGTGCTTGAATTTACATGATAGTAGGCACACTTATAGCTACTGTAGCTCTTATCAGAAATGTATAGCATGAAAATGAATTTGCGAAACATCTACACTATTTTGTACAATGAATAATGAGCGTGCTTTAGCTGTATCATGCCTGGTGCAAAAGAATGACACGTCTCTCAAAAGGGCTTACTCTAGTGGCTAAGTGTCTATGCAAGAACATTGTAGTTGGATGCTCATTAAATTCCACAGTGCCTTGGAATCTGTCTTTTGAGTTGGGTCAGCAACTCTTCTGTGCATATTGATTGAGCAAAAGTTAATTGCAGAGCAACGTTGCTCACAGAATCACTGCCACCATTGTATTGGTTTTATTTGCCTTTGTACTTTTTTCTAGGTAGGTTTTGTAGTGTTGTGTGTGTTTTTTTGTTTTGTTTTGTTTTGTTTTAAATATAGGACTTGGTTTGTGTGACTAATATTTTACAAGAACATTTTTCTCAAGACGATCCTTTTTCTGAAACATCAATTACAGTAAATGGCCTCTCCTTCCTTTATGAAAAAGGAAGTGCATATAGAACTGAATTAAGCAGGTCAGGTCACAAAGCTATTGCATTATGTATTCATTTAGAAGGGCAATGTGTGAGGCCCTCTAAAATAAGCCATAGTATTTGCAAATCAGCATTGCTAAACTCTTTTTGTGGTGGTTTGTTTTTGTTACACTTTTTTATATGAAGAATTATATTTATATTCTAATGCTGCCTTTGGGAGGAAATATTTTAATTCATGTTACCAATATTATGAATTTGTAATGAACACTCACGATCCAATAATTTAACCTCGAGTCCGGGGTGACATTGTAACAAAGAGTCTAGTGTAAAACTGTCAAACAAAACATGCATTCCATAAATGTTTGCATACAGAAAGCTAATCATGATGTCTTTTATATTCAAATGAATTACCATCATGCTATAAAATGCAAATGCATTAACAAAATCAATGTTACATTTGCAATTCAGGACACAGAGGCTATAACTGGGAAGCAGGAAAACATTGGCAATGCATGAGAACAAATCCTTTGAAATATCTGTAAATATGTGCTTGGCTTTCACAGCGTCTAGCAGGGCAAAGCAGGGCTTCGGTGAGTGACAGCTGAAAGGAGTAGCTGCTGTATCAGGGGGATTAAACAGATGGAGGCTGCTGTTCTCTTAGCCATCAGCATTCCACTAAGCTCAGTAAATATCTTACCAGCTCTATCCAATCTTCAAGGAAAATACTCCAGCAAAATGGAATACATATTTTTAATAGAGAATAGATGCCTGGGACTATGAAAAGGCCCTAAACACCCTTGACTTAAGGAGATAATGCCTTAATAGATCACATTTCTTGTGCTGTTTCTTTTGCAAAGTTGTATTATGGTTGGATTATATTTGTGATTTTTATAAGTATTTCAGGAGTGAAAGGTGGATTATGACAAATAAATATAGTGTACCAGTAATTGTCCTTTTTCCCCTTTCTATATTCATACTGTAATAGTCTTTTTATAAGCCTCGGTTGAAACTAGAAATTTGTGGTGCTTGAAATACTTTTTTTTTTCTTGATTTTTATGAAACTTGGTTTACATCACTGCTTTAAATTTGTTACACTTCCAGTTTGCTTTGTGTAAACTTAGACTATAATTTAAATAGACAAAGACCACTCTCGAATTTCCTGGATAAGAGGAGATAAATTAACAATGGAAGCTAGCAAGACTGGATTGAGTTTGCTAAAAAAAAAAACCTGTGAAAGCTGTCAAGAGGCTTGATTGATTGGCTCTCACTGCAGTCCCCAGTGCAAAGCAATAATGTTCCTGCCTTTTGTGAAAGGGGTTGATATGCCACCAGGGTCAGAGTTTATCAGCTGGAAAGGCCAGTATTTCAGATGAGGCCAAAATGCAGTCGATAATTTATATGTGAATGTTTTTACTCCCACATACTGTAGTGTATTTTATCTCCAGAAGTCTGCCTTACCAAAGATGGAATGCAGCTTCCCTAACAATTCACTGTGATTATGCAAATGGTGGCCATGGAAGGTATTTATTATAGCTGTATTGTGCCTGTTTCTCTGTCAAGGCATGATGTACTGCATACATTAGACCAGCAGTGTCCTTACCACTTGCAGTGCATTCCAGATAGTCTGTTCTCCTCTGGGCAGTGCAAGTTGTAAAGTTAGTTCAAGACAAATACCAGGTTAGAGAGTGCTTTCCCACTTGCTACAGGAGAGATAGCTTTCAAACCTCAAATTAAATACTGTCTTGATTTCTTTTGACATTTAACATCCCAGTAATCAAACTTAAGTCTTTTTTTTTCTTCTTTTTTTTTTTAAAGATAACATTAACATTAACTAACTTTTTTTTTGGTATACACATGGGTTATTTACCTAACCCACCAACCTAATACCAGCTACTGTAAGTGGTAGTTTTGTCAAACGGTGTGTTTTACCCTGCTCCCCATACTCCTGTTCCCCCTCCCCCAACTTGCTTCAGTGAGTGCTGACAAAGACCCTGTTAACTGCCCATGCTCCTGAGGAACTCTATTAGTTGCACTCCATTAGGCTTGTTTACAGGAGGGCTCTGGTCTCAAAGCACATGATTGAACTGTAGTTGCCTTTTTTTTTTCTTCATAAAGATGAGAAGAACTTTGAAATGCTGGGCAGGGGGTAAAATGTGAGAACAGCCATTGGCCTCTGTTGAAAGGCTATATGATTTAAGGTGGATTTAACCTAACCAAATTTCTATGTGGAATCTGATATAAGTTAAACTAACACATTTAAGCAATGTGTTTTTCTTTGCTTTTGTGCTAGATATAGAAAAATACATGTCTGCAGTCTTATCTAGTATGGAAATAATGTGAATTAATTAATATACAATGCTGTTATTTCTAAAGCTTTGCCATGTTTTTAAATTATCCATAATTATTACATACTCAGTAGTGCTGCATTTAAATTCAATGACAAATCTTTCGACCTAGAAGTCTCTTTCAATTTTAAATTAGGTGATACCATTTATCATATTGGAGTACTGAACAAAGGCTGTGCAATTCAGGTTTAATGTTGTCTACAGTGGTTTATTCATCAAGAACCTTAAATGGTGTGACTACTTCATATTTCTGTTTTTTGGATAACATTTAAAAGACTGGTGAAATAAATTCTTGGCACCCTTCTGCAAAAAAAAAAAAAAAAAAGATCTTGTTAAGAGGCTGATAATTTATGGAGACTGCAGCTGGCAGCCAACAAGGCCTTATGAATGCTTTTTGTTTGTCTTGGAAGCAGCAGATGAAAAGGGCCTGAGGCTGGCACAAATAGTGCAGCACTTCCAAAACAGGCTTTAATACATTTTTAGGAATAGTACATGGCATGAACCCGTGTTGCTGCAGACCTATAAACATCTCTGCTTCCCATCGTTTTATTTAAGGGAAGGTTAAAATGACAAAATGTTAGTCTGGAGGTTAGCAAAACAGTTTAGATCATTTGGTTGTATTGATTGCTTCAGGGGTGTTTGTCTATTCATTCAGCCCAACAGACTAATGCTTTGTATCATTCTAAAAATGACTACAGTAATTTGCATCCTGCATGGCTTTGCTTTTTTTATAAGTAGGGGTTGTAATAAACAGTTTCAGTGATCCTGTAATTAAAGTAACAGCGGGAAATGAGGGTGACGGGCGAAATGAAAGTCCTCAATGCTAATACTTATGGTAATTGATGTGCAGCCATGTACTGTACTGTGGGGGGTGTTCACCATAAGGAAGACACTGTAGGCAAGACTGCTGGTGGTGGTATCGAGCACAATTTTCTGGAGACTGACCAAAACTTGAAATAAGCTTTTTTTTTTTTGTGTGTCCTAGCAGATCACCTTGTACTGTGTGGCAGTACTCTACATCTTGTTTACAGCGTGATTAGATGAAAGGAACACTGTAATTATCTATTCTTGTAGGCCTGGTTTTAAATGTAACCTTGTGAATAAACCAAAACAATGCAAGTCATGATGGCTAAGTCCAGTTTTGCAGGTGGCTAAAGCTAACAGAAGTAGTGAATGCAACTTAAACTGTAATATGTATTTATTTTGGAATTGCACAGCTCTTGTTGCTTTTTAAAGCAGTTTTATTGATGGCAAAGTTCAATGTATATGTTTTGTATACTAAAGGTCATGTAGTATAGACTCTGTGCAGTACATTGACTAGAGTGCATACAGCAGTACATAGCCCTATATATATAGGGATTCAGTATGTGTGACTTGTGGTTTATCCGAAGATACTTCTTACAGTTAGTTTTATTAATTTAACTTTAAATGGCTTCAATGTTAAAACAATCTTAGTTTACAAATGCAGAGAATTAATTTATTATGACTACATGGCTTGAAGTTGTTATATTTTTAAAGCTAAAATGTATTTTATATTTAGTATTTTATATTTAGTATGTTTTGATTATGTGATTTAGCACTGTTTGAACCTGCATTCTACACATGTATAGTGCCAGAAATATTATATACAGTATTAGAATCACTGTAGTATGTAGCTTGCATATGCAACCACATATGGCAGACTGCCTATGCAACCACATATGGTTTTAGCTGACCAGTCAATTTATTATTGACCAAGTGTCTCCTCACAAGAAAGAAATGGATGGTCGTGAATAAGGTTGAGTCTAGTTTTCCAAGAAGCTGAATGATTTTTCCTAATCAATATAGCTCATTGGGCTTTAGAACAGAGGTACTGTCGTGGGGGATTTGACAGTGATGGAAAACACTGTGTTATCTTGTAATACTGGAACACGCACTGCAATAGGTTTTTGTGTAATACATTTTAGATGCCATGCAGCACAATCTGTTAAAAATGAAAATTATCTTTATAAAGGGATTATTCAACATTCAGGGAGTACCCACATTTAAAACAATATTGTGATACAAGTACTATTACTACCACACGCTCTACAACAAAGAAAAACACAAACGGCGTATTGTTTAATCTCATTGTAATTTATACAAATGTTACATCTTCCCAACAGTGCAATTTCCATGCAGTGTTTCTGTTAGATGTTAATAGGACAAGTTGATGGATTTCACAGCTTTGCATAGTTAATGCTAAAGGTGTGGGGCTGTCCAAATAATAAAAACCATCATAACTGTGTGCAAGTATTTAATTCAAACACTGTATAATATGCAAAAACACCAGTTGTCTTCATCAGTTTTCTTTTTTTTTTTTGCTCCTGTATGGTAGCAGCACCATAATCCTACAGTGAATCATAGCAGAAAAGGGCTTATTATTTTTTCTGACAACTGGAATAATGGCCTGATAATACAATGTTCCATAATGTATAAAAGAAAATACTCATTTAAGTAGCTTCTATCACTGTCATGTCAAAAACAAACTAAGAACCTCTCGCTAACTTAAAATGGGCTCCAAGTTGTTTTTAAGCATACATTTATAGTTTGCAAAGGCATACATAAGGTAATATGTGCTCTACTGTAGTATCTGAAAGCAGGCTTGATTTATTGTTAAGCTGTCCCTAAGTGAAAACGTTTACCTGATGTATGAAGTCGGCAGCTAGTTTTAAATTGATACTTTTACCTATGATTGTTTTAATTCTGAAGCTGCATCAGTAATTTAATTTTTCAGGCTTCCCACACAAGAACACATGAAATGGGTCGGGTACAGAAACATGTGTATGGAATTGGCAACAAAGGATGATACTGCAAAAGCAGCCTGAGGCAGACAATAATTTATTTATTTTTTTGCTAGAATGCCTTACCTTTGAGTCCTGCATCGGGTCGGGTACCCTCAGAGCCCGCGGGTGACCCGCAAAAGCGGGTCGGGTTCGGGTCGGAATGTGAACTTTCACGGTTTGCGCTTCGGGAGCGGGTCAAAAAAAATATTTTTTGGGTCTGAATTTGAATCGCCTAAAACATTTTCTGTCCTTTCATCATACTCGTATGTAACCCTTTCACAAATAACGTATTGGAAGGTAAATGTACCAGTATTTCCATTACTAAAGCAGGAGGCGATTAGGGACTAGTCAGCTGACTAAGCAATGTTCTCGCTTGTTAGATACGTCGCAAGATCTTATCATGTCTACTTGGTGATATTAAAAATGTCTGTGGACGAAGTGAAACAAAAGATAGCTCAGGGTTTATATCAAGTAGTGGGTAATAGTTTGAAAGGTAAATCAGAAGCGTGGAATTCTTTTGGAATCATAGCAAATGAAAATAATAAACAAGTGACTGGATTCGTTGCTTGTAAAACCTGTCTTTATGTTTTTGTGAACGACAGCCACAAAACGGGTACATCATCTCTGCGAAAGCACAGATGTAGCTCCCTTTCAACTAATGGCATGAAAGGAAGAGACAGGTATTTTATAGTAAAGTAAGTAGAGGTAGTTAATGTTACAATGTTAAAATATATTCAGACCACTAGAAAAAGCTACCACGCTGTATAGCCTATTGTATTGTATTTCATATTTTTTTTTTTTTTTTTTATAATTGTGTGTAAAGCAGTTAAACAGAAATCTTTTCATTCTGCTGACAAGCCGCCATTGGTAAACAAGCAAGTCTTTGGTTTACTCGCTCTCGGTTTCACCCCAGACCCCTTCATTATTTAGTTTATTCTTGCCTGATAAACCCCTTTGCACACACTCTGCTAGTGCTGCATCGTTGTCTTTCATGTTCATTTATCCAAGCTACTTGCTCTTTGTACTTTCTGGTGCAGGGCTCTGGAGAGCCAATCACAGTTCAGTGCTCCCAGCAGGAGCCAGCCAATCGGACTGGCAGCTTTTGTTGGAAACATGAAACCCTTCTGGGAATTCGCTCTAACAAAAGCCTTTCACTGCAGACAAACGTTAAGTGTCTGTGCTGACTTTTCCTGTTTTTAATTTTATTGCTGTGCTTTGAATGGAGAGTTAGTGTTTCTTTTATGTTCCCTTTTTTAAGCAGTTTTAATTATGTATTTTTCCATTGCACATGAGGCATTACTGGTACAAAGATTAGCTTGTGTAGCTACTGTAGTAACACCCTTTTAGGCAGGCAGATATCATCCATAGTTGAATGAATAAAATGTTTAGGGTACAACCAATGTACCAATAACAAATATACTCCCAACTCGCATACAGATTTTCTTTGTTATATATTTGGCAAGGATTGGTCATTCTAGGGCTGGTCTCAGTGTTTTCTGTACATAAGAAAAACAACATTTTAGTACCAATTGTAGCTGAATACATGTTTGTGTAATATGTTTCTTGTGAGCTGTTTTGAACTGTGATTTAAATGGGAAATGTGGGGCAAGCTATAATGAACCTGTTTTGAGAAGGCTATTTTGTCCCGTCAGAATGTACAGATAAGCTGAGATGGCTCTCGGTTGTAGGTTTTGATAAGAGACCAAAGGTTTTTGGTAGGTTGTTTCTCCATTAGTGGAAACAAAATAGAAGATGTTTCCTGGTCAATATCGGCTTTAAGCACTGCTGACTGGCGCTCGGCATATGCTGGCTGCCTGCCAAGAAAAAGCAATTACGTGTAATAATAGCAAAATTAAGAGGTGAGTGTTGCTGTTTTACAGCAGGACGTGGCGAAAACCCATTTCCTTCTGTCGGCTGTATCTCGATTACACACTAAAAAAACAATTTCCTGTGGGGCCTTGCTTGAGGTCAGTGAAACCCAAAAAGAGGAAGGAGGCAGACCGCAGCTTTTGAAAACAGAATGAAAAGAAAGTGTACATTTTAATGCCAGGCTTGCTTCTACCTGTTCTAGTCATAACATAACCATGCCCTTTTTTATTTTTGGGTTGCAGGTGTCCTTGTGGTGAATGTGACATGGAGGAACAAGACCTATGTGGGGACACTACTGGATTGCACAAAACATGACTGGGCCCCTCCCAGGTAATGGATTGTTTTCATTGCTGGAATTTAAAATATGCTTCATGACCCTGTATAGTTGTAGGGTAATTTTGATGGCAAGAGTGCTAAACTACCCAAGCATTCCCTCCAGATGCACACTATTTTTTCAGGCCAATAGCTTCAGTGTTCTACAATAGATTTGGTTTCTTAAGTTGTTTATCTAAGTATCTGCATCTGTTTAGGTCAATTGAATAGACCATGTATGTTTCTGGCATAAAACAAATGGTGCATTTGGTCATTCTACTTGACAAATTAACCTGAGGACCTGAGAGCCATAGGAGATGTCCTTTTTTTTTCAGCTGTTTGTGGTAAACAAAGGCTTAATTTGACTTCCAAAGACTTTAGCATACATTCCACTCTGATTTTATATGGATCTAAGCTAACTATAAGCCCCCTCTGTTTAAAGTATTAGAATGTTAAATCCTGTTGTAATTACATTTATTGTTAGAAGAAAAGGCTTTCTTCCAATGTCATAGCCATAAGATATTAATGAACTGCTAATAAAGGTGCATTTTAATTTTTAATATGGTTAATTCATTTTTTTATTTATTTTTTATTTTCTAACACATTTTTTAAATAAGAAAGTTTTATCTCATTCAGTACTTTCTGGTGGAAAATAATTTGTATCCCTTTGCCATTAGGTTTTGTGAATCGCCAACAAGTGACCTTGAGATGCGAGTCGGCCGGGGCAGAGGCAAACGGGCACGCCCTGTGGCTGCCAACCCTCCTGGTGCGGACCCCAGCTTTACTGAGATGAGGGGACTGCAAAACAAGAACCGTGGCGGGGCCAATGGTAAAGGGAGGCGGGGGAGCCTAAACTCCAGTAGTGGCCGGCGGACACCCCCAAACTGCACCTTGGAGGAGATAAAGGCCAGCCCAACATCCACCAACAAGCGGAAGAACAAGCTGTCCATGGAGCTGGATCTCAACTGCAGCTCAGAAGACATAAAACTTGGAAAGCGGGTTCGCACAAACTCTAGGAGCACACCCACCACCCCTCAAGGGAGGTCTGAGGCTTCTTTTTTGGAGCAAGGTTGCTCCTCTCCAGTGCTCATAGACTGCCCTCATCCCAACTGTAACAAGAAATACAAGCACATCAATGGGCTGCGGTACCACCAGGCACACGCACACTTAGACCCAGAAAATAAGATGGAGTTTGAGCCAGAGAGTGAGGATAAAATTTCTGACTGTGATGAGGCCCTGAGCAATGTGGCTCTGGAATGCACAGAAACAGGCTTTGGTTCTCCAAAAGGTCCAAATTCTCCTGGCAGCTTAAGTGCACCAGGAACACCAAAGGGCAAAAGGGAAGTGCTTAACAGTGCCCAGAGTCCTGTGATGAATTCTAAGGCTGGCAAGAACACTGGTAAAAAGAAGGGACTTACCAATGATCTAAATAACTTTCCTGTCATCTCAAACATGGCCGCAGCTTTGGAAAACTGTGCCGCTGCTGCTGATGGTAATCCGGCTGCGGAGATGCCAAAACTTGAAGCTGAGGGTATGATTGACAAGAAGTGTGTGGGTGACAAGGACAAGGGAAAAAAAGCAAGCAATGGGAAATTGGATAAATCCTTATCCAAGCCCAAGACCACCAGGCCTATTGCTCCAGCCCCTCCCCCTCCCCAGTTGATAGCCATCCCTACTGCCACCTTCACTGCCACCACCACAGGTACAATTCCAGGCTTGCCTTCACTGACGACCACAGTTGTCCAGGCAACACCAAAGAGCCCTCCCTTGAAGCCCATTCAACCAAAGCCTACAATAATGGGAGAACCCAGTACTGTAAACCCTGCCCTGGTCTCACTCAAAGACAAGAAAAAAAAGGAGAAGCGGAAGTTGAAAGAAAAGGAAGGCAAAGAAGCAGGGAACTCCAAAATAGAAACAAAACTCGCAAAGATTGAGGACCCCAAGAACGCTGGGAAAGAGTTACCAGGGCATTTTTTAAAGGAACACTTGAACAAAAGTGAGGTGCTAGCAAACGGCCTATCTGAATCTCAAGAGAGCAGGATGGCCAGCATAAAAGCAGAGGCCGATAAGGTCTACACATTTACGGATAATGCCCCCAGCCCCTCAATAGGGAACTCATCCAGACTGGAGTGCAATGGACAATCCCCCATGACCCCAATACTTGTCTTGACTCAAAATGGGGGTGATGGTACTGCCTATTCAGATATATCAGATGCTGCAGATGATGGTGGCTCGGACAGCCGTTCGGAAGGCTTGAGGTCCAAGACCAGCTCTCCATTGGAGATGAGTTCCAATAAGGAGAGTGTAGTCAAGAGCCTTCCAACTACCCCTGTTCAAGCAGCCCAGGTGAAGGAGTCACAGTCTCCTTATTACCATGGATATGACCCTTACTATTCCCCAAACTATATGCACTCTGGACAGGGCAATGCCCCTGCCTCTGAAAACGGTGGCACACCACCAGGTAGTAAAACCAAGAAAGAGGGTTTTGAGGAGGAAAATGACAAAAAGGAGAAGGTGGCGGTCTTGAATTCAGACTCTAAAAAGAGTGAAATGATCAATTCAAATTTACAGGCCCAGCACCAATCTGTGATTACCCAGAGACACCCTGCACTTGCCCAGTCACTTTATTATGGACAATATGCCTATGGACTTTATATGGACCAGAAATCCTTAATGTCCTCCAATGCTGCATATAGGCAGCAGTACGAGAAGTATTATGAGGACCAACGGTTGGCAGAGCAGAAAATGGCTCAGATCACCTGGGAGGGAGAAAGGAAAGCTGAACTCCAGCATAAAGAACAAGGAAAGGAAGACATGAAACAGAAGACAATCCCATCAGCCACAATCTCAAAAGCTCCAGCCACCCTGGAATCCAACAAGAAATGTAGCAGTAAAGCTGGACCTGGGGCTCCCATAAAAACAGAGGACACTGGGAAATGCCAGATTCTGTCGAGCCGTCAGCAGCAGCAGCAGTTGCAATCGGAAAATTTTAAAACCAAGCAAATGGAGAACCACCAACTGATCAAAGAAGCAGTTGAAATGAAATCTGTAATGGATTCTATGAAGCAAACTGGGGTGGATCCTACACTGAGGTTCAAACAGGTAGGATATCTCCCAGTACAGATAAGCTTTTATTGCACCATGTGCTTAGCTGTGTTGCTCCTTTTAAACAATCCAATCTGCCAAGATTTTGAGGCATAACGAATCCCCTTGCATTGAGATTTATTAGACTGGAAAAGCTTGTCAAAAACTAAATCTAGTGCTAGATGAGAATCAATTACAACACTGAATTACTTTTAAGGTTGAATCTTCTTTAATGGCTACATTGCATATACATTTGTCATCTGTGGGATTTATCCTCCATTTTTAAATATCCTTCAGGTTACACAGGTTACACTGTAAAGACTTCCAAATTAATCTAGAATTAAATGCGAGTTTTTGATTTAACAGGTAATCTTATTACTGCTGTAAGCAATTTTTAAGCAGCATTATTTTCCTCTGCTTTATAACCACATACAGCCTTGTGAAATGGGTTGGAAATAATCTTATCAATGCCCTAAGCAATAGTAGCAGAAATGTCCCTGGTATTGTAATGTAGAATTTAAATGTGTGACTGTGGAAAATTAAATTTCCATGCAAAAAAAAAAAAAGACCAACAGAAGCAGTTAAAAACAGATTTGTAACACAACTGAGTTGTACTGTACATTTTCTATTATTAAATGTAATGTGATTTAAGTCTAATTATGCTTTGGGGTCATTTTCTATAATTTTAATATAGTATCACACATGAAACAAGGATACAACTCTGAAGTGTGAGGAGTCATACTTTTCATAATAAATTATAATAATATGGTGGCACAGAAGAAAATAAATCTGCCTCCTCAGTTATTCCTATGATATCTCTCAACTTAAATTTGTTTCCAAAGGTTTTGCTTCCAAAAGACAAGTTGTATAGTACTCTGTGGCTGGTTGTAGCTAAACTTGACTCATGACAACTTTTCCTTTTGTTTTGTTTTGTTTTGTTTTGTTTTATTTGATTTATTACAGGAACAGGATTCCCGATCTTGGCACCATTACGTCTACCAGCCCAAATACACAGAGCAACAAAAACCAGAAGACCTCGATAAGAAGCCTAAAGAGGACGGTCTCAGTAAGACTACCAAAAAGGAAATTGCTGGCCTCAACCTTCCAGTCTCACAAGCCACTATAAAGGAGGAGTCCAAGGACTTTAAAAAGCAGGACTCTCATTCCGGCTCTTTGGAGGACTGTAAAAAACCAGACGATCGCAGGATGCCGGTCAGTGGGAAGGACTCTCGAGGTGCACGGGTTGCAGTCTCATCACCCATGAGCCAGCACCAGTCCTATATTCAGTACCAGCATGCCTATCCTTATTTGCAGATGTATGATCCCAACCACCCAGCCTACCGCGCTGTCTCCCCTGTTTTAATGCACAGCTACCCTGGTAAGCCTCTGATTCCTCTCCGACCAGCTTGACACTTATATATATATATATATATATATATATATATATATATATATATATATATATATATATATATAAACAAAAGTGTTATATATATATATATATATATAAAACTTTAAATCAGAATGGCAAAATGACCACTAAAATGTAAAATTTTCTGCTGTTGTCCAACAATGGTTGTAGTTAAAGTTTTCTGGGATACTGCATCCCATTATGTTTGTATACTACATTATGTTCTGCTACATTACGTATTGGATTGAAATGCAATTAAAATGGGAAGCGCCTAGGCTGATTTTGTTTATTTAATTTTCGTGTAATGTTGTCTGTTTTTATCACAATAATGGACGCTAATGAGCAAGGCATCATTTGTTTTCTAGGTTTCCATTACCCCATCTATGGGAAGATGGCAGGCAGAGAAGAAGTGGAGAAAGCAAACACCAGCCCCAGCATAAGCACTAAACCGGCTTCAGAGTCAAAAGCACTAGACTTGCTCCAGCAGCATGCCAATCAGTATCGCAGCAAATCTCCTGGGGTGAGTCCACTCAAATCTCCTTTTTTTATTATTATTATTATTATTATTATTATTATTATTATTATTATTATTATTATTATTATTATTTATTTAGCAGACGCCTTTATCCAAGGCGACTTGCAGAGACTAGGGTGTGTGAACTATGCATCAGCTAAAGAGTCACTTACAACTACGTCTCACCCGAAAGACGGAGCACAAGGAGGTTAAGTGACTTGCTCAGGGTCACACAATGAGTCAGTGGCTGAGGTGGGATTTGAACCGGTTACAAGCCCTTTTCTTTTTAAGTTAGTTATTGTATTCCTGGGTGGTCTTGTGTAAACATGGAATGAGCTAGCATCGTAGTGGGTTGTTATTCTTGCAGCATAAGAGTAGGTGTCAATCATTTGTGTGTAATGTTGAAGCTCAGAGCTGTGAGCTTCATGGGCATGAGTGAAACAAAATAGAAGGAGGAGGTGCTGTGGCTCTAAAGGTAGAGGAACACCTTGAAATGTCAATATGACTCCCGTCTTTTCAGTTTAGGAGGATGGGAGGTGTAAATGGATACGTTTTGACGAGAGGTGATGCAAACTTGCCTGGAAGGGCAGAGTGCTTTAGAAAAAAGAATGCAGCCTTTGTTCCTACAATTGGGTGTTTATCTTATCATGTAACATGTTGATCTAAAGCACTGACAACCACAGACATGCACTTCCCAAAACAAACAAACAATAGGAACTTGCACAGTGGGAGGTGTATAGACCCCCCCCCCCCCCCCCCACACCACCACCTCAAAGAAACTACAGAGGCAATACAAAACTAGCAGCTTTGCTTCCTTACCAAGAAGGTACTATTGGTTGTCTAGATAAAAAAAATAAACTAAAACAACATCAATCTTTTCCTTAATCTCCATTTGGGAATTTACGGTGTATGTACTGCAATAATTAAAGATCCAGTTTCTTTGTTTCATCTTTGTAGCCTGCAGAGAGGGGCCCTTCTGAACGAGAGAGAGAAGCAGAGCGGGAGAGAGATCGCCATTCCCCATTTGCACGACACCTTCACACGCATCATCACACGCATCTCGGAATGGGCTATCCCCTCATACCCGGCCAGTATGACCCTTACCCTGGTAAGAACAAAAAGTATTCAGTGTATTGTTTTATTACTTCTATATAAACCAAGTTTAAGAAAATACACAGCTATGCATTGAATTGCAAATTTATCACATGTGAAGTGTTGTTTTTTTTTTCTCTTCTGTATTTTTAATGGAAGATGTCTTTGAATATTTTGTAGCAATGTCCAACTTAGTCTTCACAGAGCTGGTCAGCCTATTTTTTCACTAATGACTGAAGTTTGTTGCCGGTCATTTTTTAAACTAAGCACTAGAGCCCTAACAGACCCCTAGAATCCCCCCACAAAAGGCCCTCATTAAAAATAATTGTATTCAATTGTGTAGCTGAGAACTGTTGCAAGCCATATTTGCAGCCTGTCCTAATTGGCAGTGAATTTGTTGGTTGTCAAAAACCATCAGAGTTTGCTGCCTACTGGCATACAAGGGCTAAAAGGTTAATGACATTATATATAATGAAATCCTTCCAGTAAGGAGATTTACCACAGCCTTGTGCATAGTCCCAGCATTTTGTAATGTCGGCACACCATTTAAAAAAAAATAAAAATAAAAAATAAATCTATCAGCGGATCACAGTTTCTTTCTTTGTAATGTAATGGGCAGCACCACGGTTCATTGTGTAAGTGTACTGAATGTTACACTGTTTTTCTACTGAAGGTTGCAGCTGTAATGCTATAAGCTGCTGCACTGTTCATTTCCTATAGCATACCGTCAATTAGATGTAATCTGTCTTTGCAGGAATAGTGAGAGCCTTAACTAAGTTTCCTCTTTCCTCCCCCAGGGTTGACCTCTGCTGCCCTTGTTGCCAGTCAGCAGGTGGCTGCTCAGGCTTCTGCATCTGGTATTTTTCCCACACAAAGGAGGTAAATATCCTGCTAATCTGTAATTGTTCTTACATGCGATAGAAGACATATTTCTGTTAAGCAACATGACCGGCTTGTTGTGAATTACTGACAGTGAAAGTATGGAGTCTCAAAAGACGTTTAAACATTTAAAAATCAAGCAAATGGATTTATGCTTATCAAATTGCTTATACTCAAACATGCAATAAAAAGGAGTCATATTTCAGTGACCTTTTATTATGTGTGCATACGAAAGCCAGTTTTTTAAATGTGTTTTTTTTTTCTTTTTCAGAGAATGATTTGGAGAACTGTACATAGGCATGTGACTGGATCACATGAGCAAATGCTTTATTACAGACATCAGTTCCATGGTGTTGACATTTGATTGCCTTGATGGCAGGCAAAAAAAAACTGTCATTTTTGTTTTTTTGAATTGAATATTTTATAAGAGTTACCAATGTTGCTGTAATTTAGACTTTTGTTGAAATATATATTCTTACCTTTTATTTGTAACAGTAACCAGGCTCACACATGCAGGGTCAGCTGCTAATGGCAAGCATTGGAAAATAAATGTGTTTGTCACATTTGGGAAAGTGTTAGCCACAAAATGGCCACTTTATTATTTTGTATAGAAATATATCGTTATGTATCGGTGTGCCTGAACGTATGTATATTGTAATATTTCCGACATGCCCTGACACTTTGGTACTATGTATATGTATACTATTTAGTGGCTCCTTGGGTTTCTATTTAAAAAGAAAAGAAAATTGCATCTGTGTAAATTTGACTGTATTCTGTTTGTTGTTTACTGTGTATTGTGAAGAATCTTCATTTTGAGGGCTTTGGGTGCCAGTACCATAAAACTGTGGTGTATATACTGTATAGATTTTAAATGGCAGAATATAAGAGTCTGTGAATAATATTAAAGAAAGCTTGTTTTTATATGACCTTGAATGGCAGTTTACCCGATAGCCTGCATAGCTGAAGACATTTGTGATTGTTCTATTACTTGAATAGTCCTGCAGTCTTTTAAATGTTTACAATTATCCACATTTAGGGGTGAGACTTAAATGCCGTTGCCTGGTTACTTGTTCCATGCTGTAATCTAGTTTATTTTATGTAAAGTGTATATTGAATGCTTTCTTTTTTATACCTGCCTTAAAATAATAATAATAATTATAATAATGATAATAATTTGGCAATCAAAATAAAAAAAAGTTTGTTTTTTGTATGCTTGTCTCTGTGGGTGTTAATGTTTGTGCGTAATTCTGTGATGCAGCTGTTGTAAAGATGTACCTGTCTTGTTTTGTTTAATGCCACTGCATTATACTGGGGTAATACCCAGGACTGTGGTCACATTTACATGACTGTGGTATTCTCACATCAGGTCTAAATAAATAATAATAATCAATAATTTGTAATCTGTTACCAGATTGCGATTCACTAAAAGCAAGGATCTGAAAATGTATAATGCAGGTGTCTGCAAACAGCACAGCCACAGGGATAAGTAAGGGCAAACCAGGACACAAATGCAAACCTCTGTGTCCCACCATTTTAGATGTCCATAGTATCCAGCTTTTTCTTCAGATTGACCACAGCACCAATGACTGCTAATGCAGTGTAGTCATGGACATGTATGAGGATGATATAGCCACATGCTTACATTGTTACAGCACCAGAATATACCACAAAGGATTGCTGTGATATGTCAACATCCATCCTTCTCTGTAGCAATATTAATGGATGTTGGGATTCTTCATTAATTATACTCTAACAGGTCTTCTTGGGTAAACCCAGCAGTCACACTTATTTATGTCTGAATATATAACAATTAAAGAGATTTTCCAAGACCCATCTGTTTATCATTGCAATAGGAGGATCCCTATTTGTTAACTTTCTATACTTTTGATGAAGTTAACCATAACTACCACTTTTATATTAGTGTTTACAATACAATACAATAAACATTTATTTTTAAATAGCACCCTTCACGCCATGGTATCCCAGAGTGCAGTACAAACTTAAAAACAAAACAAAACCGTTCAATATATAATACACTCCAGTTACATCTGATTATATAAAAGCACATTCAAAAAAGTGTGTTTTCAAATTAGACTTAAATAGGGCTGTGTTCAAAGGTTTCTGCGCTAGCCAGGCTTTCAAAGGTAGTTCTAAACCTTCGAAGGTTCGTCAGGCACCATTCACGCACTATGTTGTTTTTTTGGGGTTTTTTTCTCTCTGTTAACAGAAACCATTTGACAATGTGTGAATACTATAAATCACACATTAAATGTCACTCGCATGCAAAATCCAGTCTTTTGATTTCTATAATGCATACTAATAAAACAAAACTTGTATTAAAATCCACTACCAAACCGTTATACCTGGCAACACTATACGGTGCCGCTCCTGTGCATTAGAGCAGGGTATATTATGACAAAGCATATGGGGGGGTACCTATAGCGCAAGGGTGTCAAACACACGGCCCACGTGCCAGATCCTCCCCCTGGAGCGATGTCACCCGACCCACAGAATATTTCGGAATATCATTTTTTTTTTATTCAATAGGATACCAGACCTGTCAACTCTAGCTTATTTTCTGGGACTCCGGCATTTGTTGGACGCTTCTGCCGGACAACTCCCGGACAGATTTTCTCGGGTATTTTGCTTAAAACTCTACTGATAAACTCCTTTAGGTCAGCAAACCTTTAATTTCTGCAACAGTAATGTACGGCCTGTGGTTACTGCAATCCCTGTCTGTACCTAGCAGGGTTTATGACCCAGGGAAGCCCTGTGGCAGGCATGCATTCAGTGCACAAGGCAAGCTCACATACTTTGACCATCTATGATGGCTTCGAGTGCGATAAGCCCTCCTGGTAAAATAAAAACACAAATATTGATGCAAATTGCAAAGCTGCTTGAACAAACTATGCAGGACTGATTTTAACTGTGGCAGTAAAGAATGGTATTTGTGGTAAGCACAAGATATCACAAAACCACCAAAAAGCCAGTGACCTCAGTATACCAGAGCTTCAATTTATAACATCTTTCGTTGCCAAAGGAAAAATGGTAGAAAGCTACCACCCCTGCACTGACTCAAGAAGGGCGAAGATGAACACATGCTGTCCCTGAAGCATGTGCCGCTAGTCGCCTGCTTTTTTACACACTGCAGACTCACCATGCAGCCACCCAGAGCTACAGCGTCGGAGGACAACGCAGTCCTGGGCAGCTTACAGGCAAGCCCGGCCAGACCACAGAGTTGCTGGTGCGTGGTGAGCCGAGGACACCCTGGCCGACCTAACCCTTCCTCCCCCCGGGCGGCGCTTGGCCAATTGTGCGCCGTCCCCTGGGAGCTCCCGTCCGCGGTCGGCAAAGGAATAGCCTGGACTTGAACCGGCGATGTCCAGACTATAGGACACATCCTGCACTCTACGCGAGAACTTTTACTGGATGGCTAGCCAAAGTCAATATAACAGATGCTTTCAAAGTGATGCCTATTCACCCCTCCCTATGCCACCTGTTTGGAATTTGCTGGAACGATAAATATTATTTCTCCACTCAGCTCACCTTTGGCTGCTGTAGCAGCCCAAAAATATTCGACACACTCTCAGAAGCGCTTTGCTGGATCCTTCTCAACTCCCGCCACGTTCCATTCCTCCGCCACTTGATGGATGACTTCCTCCTCATTGATCCTCCATCGCATCCTCCAGCACAAGCAATTAATCAACTGAAAACCCTGTTCTCCCACTTTCTGGTATCACTGGTGTCGTAACTCAAACCAGCTGACGCACTGCTGTCTCACCCACATGGTCGCCGATTGACAGTAATCACAGCAACATGACAATTTGTGTTGCTCATGCGAAGGATCTCATTCAGAGGCATGTTTGAGCTAGGTCAAGATTAAAACAATTTGACTCATGATTTGAAGATTTCACATTGACCTTGCTTCCAGTCTCATTACTGTAGATATTACCTTACACAATTTTATGTACGTTATCAAATGAATTCCACGTGACACAAGCTTGTCTGCCAATGCTGTGGTGGTGCGTGATCATCTCTGAGAAGCTCCCTAAAAGACCCTGATCCCACGATGTGGTGTATTACTACAAAGAGCCAAAGTGATATTGTTAGAAGCTGTGCAGCATTTTTTTACAAATCGTGCTCCATTTAAAACAAATCTGTTTTCTTACTATATTGTTTGTCTTTATTCAGAAGGAGCTGATTTGGGGAGTTAAGGACAACTGGCAGCCTTTGCTACCAAGATGTTATGGATACTTAATTACCCCTATAACCCCAAAAAACAAAGATCTCTCCTGGTCAGGGATGACGTACATGAAGGAAGATTAGCCCAGCACTGCAGCTGATTGCCTGTACCAGATTTGAGGATGAACAGGTAGATTCACTTACCACAGATCTGCCAATCCCCTCATCGTTCTTGAGCATAACATTTATTACACACAGGGAACAATGCAGCTATTGTAACCTTTAACAGTGAATCCCAAATTAACCAAAGGGACTGAACAAAGGTCTCTTTGTCATTTGTTTGTATCTTTCAGGAGTTTACTGTGAAAAGCAGATAACCCCTTAATTCAGGTGACCCCATAACAGGTTGTATTGTATTATTAAAGCAGATTCTAGCAATCTATACAACAAGGGAGACCAAATAAGTCACAGAAACCATTTTCCCTCTATTTTGCCTGTTGATGATGCAGTTAGCAGGAATGTAAACATTAACATCTGTTTGCAACATTAAAGGCAAATCTGCCATTTATCTTACCAAAAGGTTTTTTTTTTTACTTGAAGGGACATAGAGAAGGATCATTGCTTTAACTACTACCATAGGAGTGCTTGTTCAAATTCAGACCAAACCACTAATGGAATATGTGACTAAGGCTTTGACACAATGACACCTTTTTAAATTATTTCAGAGGGCATTTTAAGCTTGTGATAGCATTTGATTGAGGTCACGCACTCTTTTTCATTGCTATAAGAATATGGTAAAAGTAGGAGAATACTACAACCATTTTGGCAAGCTTTTGAGAAAGTGAAAATAATGAGCTGTGGTGCCCATGACACTATGTCTTAATCCTCACAACTAAGACAGCGGATAAGCATCGACCCAATCTCTAATTTACAGCTTCTCTCTGCCGTCAGCATGTTACTGTAGTGTATGAGTTCCCATTCCTTTCTTCTTGTTGGTTATATAACTATTTAAAATATAAACAAGACAACTTATTTTTTTCAGCAAAGTATTGAACGAATTTTGCCACAGAGCATGGAACAGGAAAGACAAGGTTTTTGAGATATTCAAATCAAATCTCACGGTTATATTATTTGTTACTTATGACCTCAAATTACACGTGTCTGCTTATAGTGGAAGGGTTGAATTGCAGGAGCATTGACAAATATATCAAGGCTTTTTGGGCTGGTTGTAATACTCAAATCATACAAATGGAAGACAAAGAAGATAAGAGAAAAAGTCAACATAGAAAGGGAAATCACAGTTCTTTGTAGAGCACAGTAGAGAAGGAATAGTTTTGGCTTGCGAGCTATCACAATTTCAGCATCATCTTATATGGAGAACAATGGGTTTAGGCCCTCCAATAAAAGAACTGGACGTATGAGGATTACGCAAAGGGCAACAGAACTAAAGCACTAAATGTTAAGTGAGATTTGGCTTTCTAGAATGGGTTCTGTCTTATTCCTATTAAGATGTTGCAGTATTCTTTTTTATAATTAATTATTTATTTAAAGATTAGGAACTGTATTTATCTATTACATTATGGTACAACCTACTATTATACTACAAACTCCCAATGGTGCACTGCCACTGTGGTCAAAGGTTAATTTGTATTTTTTTTTATTTTTTTTTATCCATAAATGTTACAACCAGCCTCAGGCTGCCCTATTTGAGCTAATCCTATTCTACTATTGTAGTGCGAGTCTCCTTCTTATCTTAACCGTCATCCGAATAATTCGTTTTCTTGATGTTTAACACTACTGGCATGGTCTCCCTTATAAAAGTTTACCATAGTAAAAGCATAGCAAAGCATAATAAAGCATAGTGAAAGCATGGTAAAGCATAGGAAAGCAATGTAAAGAACAGTGAGGTATGGTAAAGCATATTAATAAACATGGTAAACTAGGGTAAATTATGGTTAATACATGGTATTACCATGGGAAAAGCATGGGAAAACTTGTATAAGGGCTGTGTTTAAAGTATTATGTTTTAACATCTTATAAAACCCTAAAAAATACAAATTCCTCCTAGAGTCCTGCTCAGGTTAAGGAGGGGGGAAGATGTCCACATAATAACAATGAACTCTTCACAGAGATACAAAGGCCGAGCTGTTTAAAGAATTCATTTTTTTCTATATTTACATTTACAGTATTTAAAACATGTAATTCTGGGTTACTTGTTTTTACACTACTTTACGATACAAGTTGATGTTGTGACCTTCACCTCAAGCAAAACTACAAACCAAGTACGAATTGTAAGAGCAGAAATAGAAATGAGCTGTATGCTGGAAAGACAAGATTGGTATATGTGAATAAAGTACAATGTACAAAATCTGTTCTTTTTTGTCAGTCTGGGTATGAATAACAATATAAATAATTAGAGTTAGCAAAATCAGTTTCCATGCCAGCAAGGTGGCTCCTTATGGGGATGCTTATTTTACTTTCAGAAGACCTTGAGTTTGCAGCTAACCTTTGTCATTTTAGCCTAATGAGTTCTACACAAGACATATCAGAGGGGTAAGCATGCAGAACACTTCCATTGAGAACATAATACAACTGCTGAAGGAATTACACTGGAGTCATTATCTCTAAAGCAATCTAGACTTGTTTGCTTTTTATTGAAGTGAATATTAACCAATTCAGTACAATTTACTTTAGCAACCAACTCATAGCATTTGCAATGTTGCCATTTTTAATTGTCCCCTTTTGAAAACCATCCTGTTCGTGATCTGAATCAGGATAATACGTGCATGATATTAATTTCAAATTCATATAGTATTATTTAGTCAAACACATTCCAGACATATTCAGATGTATCCCTAAAAAAACAGCATGTACTTGATTTGTAGAAGGAAAAAAGAAAGGAGATTTTTTTTATCCATATTCCTCAATTCATACAAATAAATAAACCTATATGAATAGCACAGTTTTCACGTGACATTTTTCCCCATGGTTCTGTTTCCCAGAACAATAAACATGTCAACCTGTTTCCTTGGGTGTGCAGTGACATCATGGGTCATGGCCCAGGTTCACAGTGTGTCTAAACATCTAAAGCAATGTAACATTGAAGATTGTGTTTCTAATTTTAAGACTAATTAGGTTTAGCAATCAATTTTAATTTCAATATATAAAACATATACAATTAGTTCTAAATACAATTTAAACTGGTCAATAATCTAAATAATTTATAGTGGATTAATTGAATCATTATTACATGTAAGGTATTCATTTAGAAAGACACAAATGGAAGGAGGAAAATGACGCATTAAATAATTAGTTAAATATATTAAAATAAAACATACAAATTATAAAGGCGCAATCCACACTATCAGTCATGCGTTTCTATTGTCAAATATTAGAATGGGTTTGTTAACATCCACAAGTACATTAACGACATTACAGATGATGCTTAACCAAGCAAAAAACAAAAGCAGGACAAAAACAGGTTGGTTGAACCGGATAGTTTTTCTCAATTTTACACCCGTTTTTCAAGCCAAATGGAAATATTAGTGCTGCACACCACATATCGATCGGGAGGACTGAAGATCAATGGTCAACCTAGGCTCCTGCTGTCAAGACAGTCACTTCTTTTCACCCACCGAACCTGGGTAGTTTCTGCCTGGAGTTGTCTACCGCCTGGCCAGTTGCGGTCTCTGAAGCTCAATGAAGTGAACTTGCCTCACATTATATCCCAAACCATGTAGGAACACAAATTCCAAAGCAGAGCTTCCTGTGGTTGGAAAGCAACTTGGTGTGAGTGGGATATGAATTATGTTTGCATGAGACATACAGCATTCATAAAGGCAGTGCTAGGTGAGCCACTGGGAACCTCTGTGTAAACCATTTCATCCTTAGGTATGCTTCATTATTTACATTGTCCTTTCTCTTCATTATATTCAGTGAAATGTCGCTCCTAGAGGTCATAACCCAGCCTTTCCACACGGATTAGGATAATAAGCAAGGTCAAAGAAAATTCAATTTTACTGCCATCTAAGTGACTGTGGGGGGATTTTCCAAAAACAGTGTTATTGTATCAAACTCGCGGTATAGTAACAACAGCTTTAGTAGCAAGAGATTTTCAAACTTAATTTGTTAATAAAATCAATCTGTTAATGCTTTGAAATTGAGTCTATGAAGCTAAAATATTTTCATATCTACAAATATTGAATTATCTAGGTAGTCTTACAATACTGACCTACTAATATGCCATCTGGTGTATCGGGTCTCTGAAATGATTAAACACAGCGGATTGTGTCAAAACGTAAGTCATGACAGGAGCCCGGGAAATCTGCACATACGTTCCAGATGTTGTAGGATGCATGGTGCTGCTGTGATATGAGTGCAATGTCATACAACTCCCTTTTAATATTTTGTAGCTGCTTCTGATTAAGTGGGATACTGATATAATTGTTAACCCTCTTTATCAAATCACCTGTGACCCTTTGAAATGAACCAGACATAGAAGGACAATGCTGCCAAGCCGATACCTTCGTATGCGGGGGTACGGCACAGCCCCTTGTCGTAGGCAGTTAAAAGTCCTCCCGCAGTCTGACAGAGGTCGATAATAGCTGCCCTATCCAGACGCAATCGAGCTTTTAGATCATCATCTGGTAGATCTAAGGAATTAACCCTGGTCCTGTGCACTCTCTCATGGTATCGTCGCCATCGCAGCCGGGGTCTGTCAATCTCAGGCTCAAGCTCTAAAATTAAATTTGCTGCTACTGCTGCTGCAACTCCCAGCAAAGCCTTACTGTAGTTCCTTCATTCTATTTTTTAACACCAAAGAACTTAAATACTGTTTCAAGGTGAGTTATATACTTTTTTTGTTAATTAAAACCGTGCTTTTCCAAGTGCAAACGAATGCCTGATAAATTATGACAATTAACACGGATTTCCTTTTAAATTCACACACAAGCAGAAGAAATAGTCGCAAGAAGCACTGGTCATTAAGATAGTAACATTATTTCATATTTCATAAATCAAATAAATTTAGGAAATCACATTAGCACGATAATTTAATAACAAAATAGGCATAACGACCGCTTGAAAATGCCAACATACCGATTTGTTGATTAACACTGGAGTTATGATTTAAGACCTTTTGAACAGCCCCCCCCCCCCCCCCCCCCCCCGTGTATGTGAATGAACAAAACCCCCGCGATAATAGATCTATTTACCTGCTGTGTTTAGCTTGTAAGGACAGCACATACACTAGCTGAAAAACAAACAATGTGATAGTATTGTAAAGTAGTAAAACATACACTGTAAAACAAGAGATCTGCAATTGAGTATGTAATTTCATTTTTAATATTGAATTAGTTCTGGTTCTTAGACAAACGTTGCCTTTCTCAATTAGCCTTAGTATCTAGGTGAATACTAATAGTTTTGTTTTGACATTTATACTGTGCAAGAAAATCCAAATTTACCTCTTGCACCTCTAGCCAATATATCACCACTATGAGGTAACTGTATTTCATTTTTGATGTTCAAAAACTGCTCCAGGATCTCATTTCATGTCTGCTTTTTAAAAAAATCTTAGTCACAGAAAAATGAACAGATTTTGTATTGTTTTCTATATTGCTTGAAAAATATCACATTATTGGGCTAATGTCACAGTGTAAAAAATATTGACTTCAATTTTTCTGGTGCTTTAAATAAGACTCTCAAGGTAATTTTGGTTTCAGCTTGATTTTAATTGTTTTGCTTTTTTTTCCAAGAACAAATTAAAAAAAAACTAAGTGAAAAAAAAACGTTATTGTTATTTTATAACTGGCACAAACAAATTCCTCCAATTACAGAGTCCATTCCGTAAGCAATGAATGTGCTGCTCTCAATTAATCTAGTTCACCTCCAGGCAAGGTCTAAATCAGCTGGATACAGCTAAAGCAATTTGTGCACAGCTAAAAGCAAATTGGAAAATAAGTGTTCCACACTGCTGCCTATCTTTTGAAGCCAAATACACAATCAGTATTCTGGCAACAGCCTTGTCCCAAGTTATTTGCAGCTATCAATTTTAATTATTACAGTTATTGATTAGCTGGAAAAGTGAAAAATGTAATGAGCAAACCAAATCAAGAGCAGTTGAGTAGTTAGGTAAACAGGAAATCAGTCTGCAAGATCGTGTCTGCTTGTCCATGGATCATGCATTTTACATGCTACAGCACTTCTTACTCCAGAAGTACACAAAGGTACCAGTATCTCATGATTTAATGCAGGCCAAAAATATAAATTGGAATTTTAAAATCCAATATACCGATCTTACAGGCAATTTTGAAACAACACATTTTGGTTTAGCATATTTTTATACCACTGACCAACCAGTGGAATACATACACTGAAGGAAGCAGCTTGGTGGAATAAAAATGATGAACTTTGTTGTATATATATTGATTATAAAACAGCATGGGGTGGCAGACCTGTATTGCTTTGCTCGACAATTCTTTTAAGAGCCACCCAAACCTAGGGAGATGGGAAAATAGAGAAGTATTTACAAACAAATACAATAAATCTATTCATCCATACTACACTGGTCTCTAAGTAACAATATCTCTTATATAGATGAGTCTTGCTTACAACAGTGATCAGGTAAATACGAACGAGTCATGACAATGACAGTTACACAGTTAATTAATTTTTGGTGTTTGTGATTGAGGAGATAATATGATTCCAATAAACACAACCCCTTGGTAGTTGTGGAACCTGTTGTCCATGTGTATCACTTATCTAGAGAACTGCCAATTCAATTGCTAAGGGAAGCCTTTAAAACAATTAAGAGCATCAATATCTGGGGGTATATGGATGCACTCTATCTGTATTTCATTTTTTAAAGAAAACAATGTATTCAATTTGCCTTTATAACCATTCTCAGGCATTTGCATGCATGCAGGAATTAATAAAGCATACATTACACACTTCACGTGCTCTTGGAATGAAAGCAGGCTGTTGTTCATTGCTTCAAGTATTGTTTTTTAAATAATCATGTATGTGTACAATACTCAGTTAAAATAATAACTACTAAGAATTGGATACAAGAATTTTTATTTATTATTATTATTATTTTTTTTAACCATAGAATAAACATACAGCTGCCCTGTAACAGGGGAGGTTTGTCACGTGTGTGGATCGTCACTAGATAATAATAATAAGGCAGACACAGAGCGTTGGGTGTTGACACGCTGCACCGGCTCGCAGATTTAATAAACACAAGTGCTGACACTAGGGTACCAGCAATGGTAGTCCTAGTGTCCCATTTAATAAAGAAAATAAAACAAAACAAAGCTAAAAATAAAAGTTTGCCACACAAATGGCAAGCGCTAGTCCCACTAAAAGGAACGTCCTGCTCCAGGAACCTACTACTCTATGCAAACCTTTTCTATACTGTTTGGGATCAATATCCCCTAAAGTTCTGGGCTCCCAGAGTCTCAGCCTTCTCAGCCTTGCCTCTTCAAACAGCCTTTCCAGACGACCTCGGCTGGGCAATGTCTTCATGAGCACTGTCGTACAGTAGAAGGGTTTCGTGTAGTTAATCCCTCAGAGCGGATGCTCTCCTCCTTGATGTAAACACAGCGCCAGCTCTCGCTCAGGGCCCATCTGTGTAGCAATGGCTGTGCAGTAGCCTCGAGCTGTAGCGCGGATGCTTTTAGAGCTCCGCGCAGTTTCCACGGGCACGCGCCCCAGCCAATCCGAACCTCCCGATCAGCTCAGCGCCGGGCGAGCCCACCTGCTCAATTACTTCCCTAGCAACGTGTCTTCTCTTGTGGGTCCCAGCTGCTTCCATAAAGGTACACATGCACCCAAGCACCCAGGGTCTCCCTGTCACAGGTCCTTAATACCACGGAACAAGTTATAAGGCACAATGGTCATGGCTCCCATTTTACACTAGCACTTGGAAAACAAATTGCATTTGGCTGCAGACTACAGCTTTACAAAGGAGAAGCACAATAATATACAGTGAATTAATTAGAACGTATGAAGGAAAAATGTTGAATGAATTTGAAGACTTCAACCGTGATGCGCACTCACTTTAAGTGTTACAGAACACCCTGCAGTAGCACATTACTTCATTGTATCCCATGTCTAGAGCATTCGCAAAGAGAAAGCGAATTTCAATTATAAGCATCGCAGTGTATGCAGATCCTACCATTGCTGTTCTTTGTTTTCTGTTCTCACTATATGCTGTTCATTCCAGTCAGAGCACCAGCATGGTTGCAGAAGGCAGCAGGAACTACTGTAGCAACCATGATGTTCGTAATAGTAATGCGCTTTGTCTTGGTGAACGCTCCAACAGGATTATGTTGAAAAATATAAGGCTGGGTTACAGATAACACAGGATACAGCCAAGGTAAAACAATGCTTTTGTTGTTAACATTGCAGGCTACAACACTATAAGTAAGTAAAGAATACATATTGTAGACTCCTATAAAAAGTTGCTTCCTGCCACGTCAATAATGAAACCAAGGAACAATGGAATTGCTCTTTGGAAAAATATGGTCTTTTATTAGGCAATAGACCCAGCCTTACAGCCTCTGAGGTAGGACTCTGCCCTTTTAGTGCAATGTTACTAACAGGAAACAGCACCAAAAAAGAGAGACGGCTTGAACACAGTGGGCTCAGCCCACTACCCAGACCAGAGAACACCATGATGACTACATAGAAGCAACACAAACAGCTACCAAACACTCACAAAGGAAGACACTGGGAACACATTTAGAAACAAGGGGGAGCAAACACATTCAACTATTTACAGTAAGCAACAGTAACAATAATTACCCGATCCCATACGATTCCATACTCCTTTACTGTACATAAGGTCGGGGCCTTCATGTTGTTGGGTCAGCCCCAGCACGATACACTGTTCCCCGGTTTGCCCACTTGTTATGGATTCCACTGCAACTACCAACACTGGATTAATAAATAATCCATAGTAGGAAGTCTTTATGAATATGTGGACATCATTTTAAACTGTTTGAATTTAAGCCACTGTTTAAAGAGTGCCCACCCTGCCATTCTACACAAATTCACTAGTCAGTCACATGTCCTTTTGAAAATAATCAATATCTTATTAGCAAAGACCATTGATGTAGAATTAAATGATCTTAAAGTTCTAAACAGTGACAATGATTAGATTCACCACTGTTTGGATAATTAAAATATGTGCCATCCCAAAAAACAGCTCCCAGTAAAGTATATTCTGGAAAACATTTAATTAGGCTACATTTTAGTTTTATATTCCAGTTCCATAACACACAGTCTTATTTCCCATGATGTCGTCTTTGATTTCTCTTTAAAACTGACTGGTTCATTACCTCAGAGAGGCTATGGCTAATAAAGTATTATTGCTCTTTATAGCTCACTTCACTACATTTACTCAGTTTCAGTTGGATGAATGCCTTCCACGTATCCCCACATAGTTTCCAAGAGCATTCCATAACAGAATACAATATGTCTTTACAGTGTATTTAAAAGCAGAATAGAACCCTTGACAGAAATGTTTTGGTTGTATTTGTTGTCTTCTAAGTTGAAAAGTATATCAGTCAAACTAAAACAAGCTATTAAGTACTGTTTTTTCCACTTAAAGACAGCTGTTCTGCCAACTTAATGCCCCTGGGATGTGATTCATGCATGAGGGCACAGTAAAATACTAAAAAAAACAAAAACACTTAACAAACCAGAAGCATGCCTTTATGGCTACTGTGGTACAGTAATATACTACAACATATATTAATTCAGGTATCTGAGTTTTAAAGTCATCTGTAAAAACAAAAATACGGAAAGCATATACAAAATTTACAGCTTTATACAAAACAAAACATATGGTTTTGGTTAAATAATGTAAAAGTGGTTATCACATCTAATGTGACAGTCTGTGGAACTGTAAAAGCCTTTTGAGGGAAAAAAAAAACAAAAAACGAACCATACTATTGTAAAGCATGGTGACCTTTTGACTTGTAACCACTTGCCTATTTTAGAACTTGTAGGAGTATATTGTTTACTCAGCAGCATCCAAAGTAATGAAGATAAAATGTTATTGAAGCTTCAAAGCTTGGCTTGAAAACACTGTGTGGGCATGTGAAGACTGAGGATTATTGTATGACACCAGTTCTAATTGCATTTTTGTGTGCCTTGTAAAACGAAGCCTGAATCACGTCCCTTGTCACTGGGCGTTCAGAAATGTCACAGTTCAGCGCTGAACTCTTGTGCATGGCTGACCTGTTTTTAACAAGTGGAAAGAATGGCATTGAGCATGTGAGCAGAGAAGTCAAAATGATCTCATTCAGAGACTTTCTTCCATTGATGTCAATGGGTTTAGCATTTCCAGAATGCTTGTCTCTTTAGTGGCTGCACAATGCCTTCTGACTAATTCTCTTCATTCCTTGCCTTGGCCCTCGGCTTGGCAAGAAATCTGAGAATATGCCAAGGACATACATGTTCTTACATTTATTTATTTTAAATAAAGAACTGATTTAGTGAATATTTATTTGGTGTATTTTCCAACAAAAAACAGTTATTAACTTATGATTTGTATTCGCCATCAAAGGTCTGGGAAGAATGTCCACATAGTTAAAACCTGGTCATCTTGTTAAAAGGAAATCTGATTTAAATAAATATTTAAACAAAAAATACAATACAACATTTTAGTTTTAGTTTTAATGAAATCTTTTTACTTTTTCTTGTTACAGCAAAGGCTGAATAATATTGTACATTTGTACAAAAAGGAAACCCTCAGCATACACTTTAAAATGTGCTACTTTTTTTTTTTTTTGCAAGCAGTGAATCATACTCACTGTCCTAGAACGAGTTTGAAAACTGTCAGAAATGCTCAACGTTTACTTCCAAGCTATTTTATACCTTGCTCAGTCTCCTGCCAGTGTACTTAGCACTGAATGATTAAAAGCTGTGTGTTCTGTTAAGGCTGTTATAGTGTTTAAACAAGGAAGTCTGTGTTTGCATAAGAGAAAGGGGAAATGGTTATCTTGACAGATTAACCCCAAAAAAAACAAGAGGACTGTAGTCTCGCACAGATGTCCAAATTTGCCACTTGGCTGGTTTTCTGAGCTACTCGAAACAAAACTTACTGCTGTGTTAGTGCCATAGCTCTGTTTGACACCTGACTGAGGAATGTGTTTAAGAGCTTCCAACGCTGTTTACTGGTCCCTGTGGGTGAATGTTTGGAAGTATGAAATCTCTCAGGCCTTGGTTCATGGTCTAATAGAGTAAGGGAGGTGATTTCTCAAAACAGCTATTGAAAGAGGTGATAAGGCCCTAAAATAGTTATATTTTCAACCTAGCTCTGATCTGCTTACTGGCCATGCTTTAATTATACTCATTATTTTCCCTGAAAACAATGGTTTTGCAGTGGAGGATTTGATTAATGAATAAAAATAGCATACTTAAAAAAAACAGACGTGAGTTGCATAAGATGGAAAAATCATGTTTTTTTATGCTACTTGTCATTCATTTTAAGATGCCCTCTGTTTTCTGTTCCAGAAGGTCAAGAAACAGAACAAACAACATCCCTTATGAGACTGCTTCATTACTGGATAAAATAATTCAGGCACTCTGTTAAAATGAGAAGCTGAGAAGATGGTAATGATTTCAGCTCTCTTGATAGGGTGTTGGCAGGAGGTAAAGCTCTGTGTTTATTTATTCATTATACGTTACAAGCGAGACTTGGGAAATAATTTGTCGAGGTCTTTTCAAGTGGTTTCACACCTAGGAGTGTCAACCATTTTGATTACACATATCCAGGAAGTATAAGACAGTATTACTTCATGTTAGCTCTCAGAATCATGTCTACACTCCCAGTGTAACTGTAAACCTGTCCCCAGCAGCACATAAGAAAGAGTGAATATTTGATACAAATACCTAAAACATGTGAAGTCTGCTGGAATGTTAGGAATGTTTCAATTGCTAAAAAGCCAAAATGATCTCGCTGGGGTGTTTATTAAAAATATATACTATTATGTTAGTCCATTACTTTCAATCACCCATTGCACAAGCCAGAAGTGATGCATGCATGCCTTAGATAATAAGTGTTTGCTTATATCGTCTTGTGACCGCAATACGTTTAAGGGTCCAAAGAGCAGCAGCACTGTTAATGAAGCAGTTAATGATTTGTGAATTATGGATCTTGACAACCCTATAAAAACTATGCTTCAGGACTGTGCTGCAGTAGCAAGGTAATGACAAACCATCTTTGACTGTAGTCTAAACTCAGGAGAGACCAAAATGAGTAATCTTAATGCGTCTTGGCAGGTTATTATAATATTTCCCGGACAGCGGTGAGACAAAATGTTTATTAGATGACCATCTGTTTATTGTATATGGTTTGGACTATTACATTTTTTCAAATGTAAGAACTATGGACATAAAATCCTTGTCATATTGACAAAAAACAAATAACAGGGCAATGGATGTTAACGTTTTATGAAAATACTGTAAATCAACTACATATTGTACTATTAACCCAACTAATTAGTAACCTCCACGTTGGTTATTTATAACCCCTATTTCAACACTACACAAAAAAATCCTGAGATGTCTGATTCACCTTGTGAAAGGGAGTGTGGGTAATCCGTTAACAAACAGGGAAGACACGGAAGTACAGTCGAAATGCCGCTCATGCACTCAGGTTTTATTTTACAGCAGCACTCAGCAAGTGACTCGGGCTAGAACCACCAATGGTATTCACCACAGCCATCCATACACAACAGTGTACGAGAAAGGAAACAAAAAAATGCAAAATAAAATACAGTGAAAAACACAACTACAAATAAAAGGTGATGTGAATACGCCATGCCCTGCTCTCACTATAAACAGAGGATATGCTAACACACTCCTATATTCTTTGGGATTTTAAACTCCCCAAATGAGTCCAGTAGTAATAACAGTTTTCATTGCATTCGTGCGGACAATCAGGATTAAACTGGCTTGAGTACAGAGCTTAATAAAGTCATAACAGGTACATAACAGGTACATAAACAGCCTCTTCTACTGTAACCAAAGCTCCTTTTGATGCGATACAACAATGACTATTTAGATTTATAAACAAAACCTTTTAAATAGTTTACTGAATGTATGCTTTGAATAACTCAAATTGCATGTATATGAAAAATACTACAGTGTCATTGATGCATAGATATATAATATATATATTATTATTATTATTATTTATTTCTTAGCAGACGCCCTTATCCAGGGCGACTTACAATCGCAAGCAAATACAAATACATTCAAGTGTTACAATACAAGTAATACAATAAGAGCAAGAAATACAATAATTTTTGTTCAAGTGTGACAAACCACATATATATATCTACAACATACATGTGTGTATCTATTACATTAAGTAACGTATCTAACACAACGTTTTTCTCCAACTAACGTTTGCTATTCTATTATAAGCCATTACGTAACTTCAGTTGCTATTTTTTTAAATTTTCACTCCTCATGATTGCTGAAAAGTCGCATGTATTGTAATTATTACAATTTACTATTTGCTATATCCAGTACATTATTAAGTGTTGTTTGTTTGTTATACTACAATAATTTAGAAAACCTGTTGGACACATTTAATATATTAATTACCAGACATACAGTTAAATAGTAACCAATAGTCACAACAACTGTTTCGTAGGACAAGACAAGAGAAATAAATATATAACGAGTAATGTGCAACGAATAATATAACACACTACTTTTTTATTAAGTAATATGTAAGAACATTATATACTGTACGTTTTCTGAAGAAACGAGTAACACGTAACACAACACTGGTTATACAGGGGATGTAAATAAGCCAAGGCTGCTCAGTAATGCACTTTATTCACAGGGTACATGTCATATTTAAAAAATACTGTAGTTCAATTATCAATAAAAAAGAGAGAGAATATACATTTGTGGAAACTGTTCAAAAACTATATTGTGGGAGGACTATGCAGTGTCAGCATAGTAAAAACTGCACAACTGTATGGAAAATTATTTAGCTCTATGTCAAAAAATCTCTTGGTTAACAACAATGTTGTCTCTGAATACAGAGGTTATATTAAACAGGCCGACCATATCAACACATAGGACATTAGCCAAATTTGTATTTGAATGACCTATAATATATACATTATTTTGATTTCCGCGAGGTATAATTTGAAGAGTAGTTCAAAGTGGAAGGACATTGTGTGTCCTTTGTATATTTATGTTAACTTATCGCTTGACTCAATTTCTTTCACTAATACTACTTTTGAAATTACTGTCATTGAAGCAGCTTTGGTGTGTTAACAATACCCAAGCACAGTACTGAAGAAACACTCCCATTCAAACAGCAAAGAACAACACTGTGGCGGAGTGTCCCGCCGCTTTGTTTGTTATTTATTTATATTATGATTTATGTTTTATATTACTGTGAAAGCCGATTGTTATTTCTTATTGTTTTGTATTTAAAACCTTGTGAGGATGCGTGACTGATCAGCTACTGATTATTAACTAGCTGACAGTCACGCATCCTTACTAAACTCGTGCAGACTGTGGCCGAGGGGTAATAAGATAACTAACAGCTAGTTAACCCCTCGGCCAGAATATAAAAGCCTCCAGCTGTCCATGCTAAAGCGGAGAGTGTACAGAGGAGAGTGTGTTAAGAGGAGAGAGCGAGGAGAGAGAAAACGAAACTTAGAAATAACTGCTAAGCGTGCTGGTGTAAATAATTATTTGTTTATTTGTTTGGCCAACGTGCCCTTTTGTTTTGTAGTATTTCGTTTCATTTAAATCTTTTGTTTTTGTTTATTATTTAATAAAATAAGCTGAACGCCGTAGCGTTTCAGCTCTCACCGCTACTTCCTGAGTCTGTGTTTCTGGTCTGACGTCATCACTGAAGCCATCCTGTTCACAAACACTTAATACTACCATTGTTTATGGCATAACCTACAATTTTGCTGTACTTTCACATTGCATTTTACATACACTTAATAATGAAGTGTATGTAATAATGAATTCTTACAGAAACTGCTATCCATGAAGGATGGGTTTGGTTGAACACTTGTAACCCTATGTAAAATAAACTTTTTTTTATAAGTAAAAAATAAGAAAGTCAACAAATGTCTAATGAAAGTAACCTGCTGAAGGGTTTATAAAAATAAACAAACAAAAAAAACGAACACACAATGCTGTCTGCTGTTGACAAGTTCATGCTCCTGACACATTGCTTTTGATGCTTACTGAAAGGCACAGCAACTGAGATTTGCACATGTCCTGTATTTACACTGGTGAATACCAGAGTCCCAGAAGAATTGGCGGTTTATTAAAATTACTTGTTTACATAGTTTAATTAAATGGGGAATTATAAGTTATTATAATGAACAATTACACCTAAATCAAAATGAAAGTCAAATAATAAATCTCAAGTCGGTCACCCCAGGGAAAACGAACCTTTCTTTTTTGTTTAACCCCATGTTGGGTATGCTACACACAGTGTGTTCCTGTAAAAACCTATTAGATTCAAAATATCAGTAAAACCCTGTAGTGGTATAGCACAGATGTCAGGTCGAGCTTTTAATTCCAGACACGTTTTATACTGTTTATAAAACCAGGTGCACTCTTCTGTTCTTGTCATGTTATTTCCGATTATTACATTACAACACGACAAAGTCCTTTCATACACACTTAGTGTCATTTTCTTGTATTAACCCTAATTCTTGTCACAGCCCCCTCCCAATGTTTCTTTTTTTGTTGTTTTGTTTTGCCTTGGTGGCTTTAACAACAGCAGTTAAGTAAAATGATTTAAACATTTAAAACATGAAGCTTGATGAGAGCATTACCAACTGGTAGTCCAGGGCCTGTGAACCCAGACAACAATGGCTTGGTTTACATGCACTTGAAAATCGACTCTACAGTCATGACTGTGTGACGTTGTCACGCAAATACATCGTGAAACAGCAAAAGGATGTCCTTTTGGCAGAGTCACTTTAAGGGCAGGGTCAATCGCTTTCTCACAATATAAATAGCTGTAAAAACCAATGTAAGCAGGAATCGTGCTTGTGGCTCACGAGGTTTCAGCAGTTTTTCTGACTTGATATCACATAGACACTCCCCCAACACACACACACACACACACAAACACACACACACACACACACACACACACACACACACACACGCACACAAACACGCACACAAATATAAATTCTAAGTAGTAAAACTTGTAGAAATTATATTTTATATAATTGTGTGTGTGTGTGTGTGTGTGTGTTGGAAAAGTAACCAGACAAACAAGTAGCTAATGCACGGCGTAGTTCATAATGTGTGTGACAACACATGAATTAATCTCCCCTTCCCTAAATTACTCTGAATTGAGTAATCTGCATTGGTACGGACGATTTTTTTTCCTAAATCAGAGCTACATAGCAAGGCATTTCATGAAAAGTATGGCAAACAGGTAGTAAGGAAAACTGTCATGACTTGTGCATGTAAATGCCACCAATGAGTAACATTATTTATATGAAGACCACTGGATGTTTTAGCTGGAGCAAAAGTGTTGGCAAATTCAATAGGTTAAGTAAATTTAAGTGTACTAATTTATGTTGGTTCTGTTACATATGAATCAGCCCAAACTAATATTTTTCCTGCATTCTAAATTATATTTAATTATCTTATATGTGAACAGTAGTATTTAAAATGAGGTATTTTTATTGGCACCCCAGTTTGTGTTCAGAATTGTAAAGGGCCTGTTGGGGCTAAATGCTTTCACTGGTAATAAACAATTGCCCTAGAGCAGGGGCTACGAGAGACAACTTTGATCCCCATTACAATTTGAATTTAAACCTATTTGTACAGTTGTTACCTACCCTTAATATAAGCAGCTAGTCTGTGAACAAGTACTAACTATTGACAGGAGCTTAGGTCGTGCCAACCACGACCAGGGATCAAAGCCATGCACAGCGCACAATCTACAAAGCTATTCTTGCTGAACATGAATCCATTTGGTCGGTTGCTGTGGAGATGCAGCTGGATGTTTCATTTTTAATCACAACAGAAAAGATTGCAGTGCAGGAAATAAATGTGCCCATCAAAAGGTGAGAAAAACACTTTTGAGATTCGGGTTGAAGTGTTTGATGTATCCAGTAAAAAAAAAGAAAGAGAGGATATATACCTACACACATTACTCTACACATACTTGGATCCTTTTTCACTATAAACACTAAGTGAAATGCCAGTAACCCGAAGAAGATTGAATGTGAGAGGCGTTTGGGACGAAAAACTCATTGCTTTCAATAGGCTCTTATATTCACTGCAAAGAGGTATTTGGGGTTAATATTCTGGAAAGCAATTTAAGCCCCCAATTATGTTCGACTTTGTAACTTAAGATGAACATTCTCCTGGAATAAAGTGAATCTGTCTTCCCAGAACAATGCTTTCAATCTTCATAAAGGAAGATAAAACCTTATAAAAACACAGGATTGAAAATAATGCTTTTAGCCTACTCTAGTGTGTTTTAAATATAAAGAGCAGTGTTATTAAAATTCAGAACACAGCTTCATCCATCTTTCACATAACCTGCTACTCAGCTGATTTTACAATGTATAAAAATATGACAGGAGGGGCTTTTATGAACCATGAGTCATGAGAATACATTTTAAACTGAGTTGCAGGAAAGGACACTGCAACACTTACGCCTATAGAAACTAGAAAGATGGCTTCTGCTTGTCTTCATTGGACCGCAAGCCAGCTGAAATGGAAACCATTAACATTCAAGCCGCTTCCTCTGTACCTTCTGCTGACTGACACATTCCCTAGAGTGGAAGATTGGACGGTTGATAAGCTAACACTGAATTATAAGCTCTTTGTGGAATGTCAGTGGTAAATGAAAGATCTGCTGTTTCACTTGCAAGGCAGCACTGTGCTGTTACAGCACAAAAAGGCCGGGTTATAGATCACAATTTCCCCTCAGTGCTATGAATATCAAACAACATCTCAGCGTGGAGAAGAGCTTTTCATTATGCCAACTAAATACAGTAATGTTAACGTGCTGACTGACTTCTTTTCAGAGCAACATATTTACACAGACTTATTTATCATTCTATCTTTTCATCAATCACCAACCAGTGTACACCCCTATTCATCCATCTCTCCAGTTACTTTGCCTGTTGTCACCCAAAGCCTGTATGAGAAGTGTGCCCTGCAGACTAGAATTTATGAATACATGATTTAATAATGCTTTATAGGAAGTATAAGTTATTAAAGTAGAATTATGTGTGAAATAAAACAAAATGTACAAAAGTATATTCATGCCAGATCTCACATTCTTATTTAACCATTAATCAATATGACTTAATCAACAGTTTTAAAAATGTGATCCAAATTTTATGAACAATTAAAAAATGACTTACATAAATTGTAAATGAATAAACAATACACAACATATATCAATCAATCAATCAATCAATCAATCAATCTTTATGTTATATAGCATCTTTCATAGTGGACCACCATCACAAAGCGCTTTACAAGATGCAGTAACAACAAGAAAATCCATAATACTTTAAATACAGAGAATGCATAACACATGCTATATATTAAAAAAAATATGGCATGCACTACTTTTGATTAACACCATGCATTGCTTATTTGTGAATATAAATGGAACTGTGCTGCGTTTGAGGGCCTGCCTTACAATGTAGCCATTGCTTTGAAAAGTCAGAGATTTAAAAGTCAAAAGTCAAATTGTGGTTTAAAAGGGTGTTTTTAGCTTTGTCACAACCTGGCATGCAAGATTATGTTCAGTACACAGTTATTATAAGCACCCCTCCCTCACACCACACTGTCCCTAACTGGTTCAAGCATTTATAAACTCACAGTCACTTTCTGAGAAAAGGAATGTTAATGTTTAATTGCAATTACATTTTTTGCAGCCAGTGTTCAGTACGGTTCCTGAGACATTTCCAAACGCTGAATCATTTTCTCCTTGTTGAGATAAAACTACATGTTCTTGGAAGATATTCAAACTCTCAAGATACCACATATTTCAAAGCAGTATTGTATCATCGTGTTTTTGGTTGGCTGTGGAAAGCAACTGCCTTATAAAATAAATATTAAAAAGTAACATCTGATGGACATATGGTCATTGGCTATATTTCAAGAGTTAAAACTGTCTCAACATTGTATTTCTACTGCAGCTGAATATATTATTTCACCAAATGTATTGATACGTTTCTGTTTATTTTAGTGTTTGCCCTCAAAGAGTTATGACCAGTGTTTGCTATTGAATAGCTCTTGTTTATATTAGATGTTGCCATTAACGTAGTTGCTTGGGTTGTTATGTAGACACAGTACACAGATCATCACAGCTGATGGAGTAAAATGATGGTCAGGTACAACTAAAAAGGCTGAATACAAATACCTTTGGTGGCAAAGGAGGTGAAATGTAAGATATGATTCTGAAAATAAATAAAATGTATGAATAAAAATGTATTAGATCTGTGAAATATTCACCAATCTTAATTGTAATCATTGAAAATATGAACATTATTTAAATCAGCCTCCCATTTTAATGAAGTGTTAGAGAAATGCCTGCCAAACAGTTTCCTTATCTAGTGCCCTGTGGCCTTCATGCTAGATAAGGACCCTGAAGAACAAGAGTTAATGTGTATCCTGCTTAGAGACCCTGATAAGAAAACAAGCTGAATTCACATACAGTACTTCACAAGTCTATCTGAACTCACATAATGTGCAGTGCCTGAAGCTGTGCAACAGTTACATTCATTTGCACTCTTCGTGAAAGTGATGGATGAGATGTGGAAGTGCCAGGTGGAGAAATGTGAATAAAGCTGTATTTTACCACTGAAGTATGTCTTTGTCTATATCACAGATCCTGGTTTAACAACATAGAGCATTGTGACAGGTATGTATTGGGTATTCATGTACACCTGGATAAAAAAGAAAGGTACTGAACTTGCTGGGGATCTGCAGACACCACAGAAGCAGAACTGATGGGAATGTGTACTCTCTACTGGGATTATTTTTAGGTTTAGTTTCCCAAGGTGATGTTGTGAAATAAACTACATTTGTTTTTGTTGTGCTTGGGTCAATATTAAATTCCTGGTGAGGGTTAGATGACTGCAGCAATGTCAAGCCTTTTTCCCCCCAGTGGTACCACCGATGCAACACAATCCTAATCTGATTGCCCTACTGGCTTGAAGACAAACCTATTTTGTTCCACTAGTTTTTAATCATTTTAGCAATCTGTTTGAGATTGATTAAATACCCGTGACCTTTTGCACTCATCAAATGTATAGTGTAAGAAAAAAAACAAAAAAAACTTGTTTATTCCTTTGCATGTATGTTACTATTGCCTCACATATTAAATCATATTTATTTTTATTTATTTATTATTCTTTAACCAGGAAAAAAAACTTTGAGACCGAGGTCTCTTTTACAAGAGTGTCCTGGCAAGATGACCCAAAACAGACAGCAGTAATTTCATATCCCTAAAAATAACATCACTCTTAAAGACAATCTCATTATACATTCAATCTGGGATCAGAAACATTTACACTTTGATAATTCTTGGAACCGACTCATTAAAATAAATGTAATCTTAGTCATTATTCTTTGTTTAGCTGATACATTTGGGTTATTTATCTGGTGCTCGATCATATCCTGGATACTCTTGTCCAGACTATTCCATGCCATAGGGGCTCTGTAGCTAAATGCTGATCGGCAAGCCCAGGACCTTCTCCAAGGCACTTGATAAAGAAATGCATGACTAGATTGTAAACTATACTTGGGTATATTTACCTGTAACAACAAACCTAGGTAACGTGGCAGCAAAACTATTACAGTTTTACACACAAAAAGTACCCAGTGTAATTGCCTTCTACAATTAAGTGACATCCAATTTAAAGAAGCCAATAACTGGCAGTGATGGGTTTGAGGGTGGCCTTCTAATACAAATCTGGCTGACTGGTTAATCAGTCGATCCAGTTTGTAAAATAAAGTATCACCATAATCAAACTAAGGAAAAATACAGCTCTTTATAACACGATTTCTGTATTATATTGTAGCGTTTCACAGGCAGACAGAAAACAGGAGAGACAGACATGTTGGTTTCCCGTTCCAAAAGCTTTATTCAGCACACACACAGGTCACAGCTCCCTGTCAGCTACTCCGGCTACCATGGCAACCACGACACAACCACAACAACAGGGCATCACAGCGCCTTTTATAACCCCAGCCCCCACTACTTTATTCAACATTACACATCCCCATTGATCCTCAGCTGCACACTTCGGGCCAATGGTTACACACTGAACACGTGAAAACACAGTGACTCACAGACGGGACCAATCACAGGGGAGACAAAGAACATGCCCCCGCACGCAAGCTAGGGACACACAGCAACAGAGACAGAGTTAAACAACAGCGGAAAATACAGAGGGGGAAGGGAACACAATTACAAACAACGGGAGTGACATAAGACACACACAGCACGTAAACACGTACAGAAGTACAGTACCACCCAAATGCACAGATCGTTACACTATTTTTAAAGTATTTTAGGGAATATAATCATTTGAATAAGTTATCTCTATAAATAGCCCTATTCAATATTTGTTAGTTCAAGGTTAACATTAATATAATGCTATTTGATGAATTTGTTTCTACTCTATTTACAATGGAGTCAATTTCTCCACAATGCTTGTACAACTGATGCTTTACTGATACTATGACATACTGTAGATGCTGCAATTACAATTTTATTCTACGCAGTAGTCAATTGTAATCACTACATATGTCAAAAAAGCAAGCTAACATGTGCTGTACAGAACATGGAAACAGTGCTTCACAGAAATATTCTTAATTTTATCACCATCTTTGTTTTCTGCCATAGCTGTTAATCTACATCCAAAAGAAATTGTCTTGAAAGGTTCCCTAAAGGTGATCTGACGCAAGTGATAACTGCTAAGCACTTATTACAGTTTTTTTTTTTTCTATTAAAACCTATATACAGCAATCTGCCTTCTTACATGTTTATAGTTGTATTTGAATGGGGCTATTTTAATGGGAGTTAAATACAACCATTACTTGCTAGCATAAGAAAATGCATTCTACAATTTGTCAATACACAAGTGACAGCAGGCTAATAAACTGCACACCTGTCACAGAATTAATTTCTCCCCTAAAACATTATCATTTCACAACTCTCCTCTGGGATGGGAAGTCAGTGGAATGACAAATGGCAGTAAATGTAATTGAATATGTTCTGCTGTGGATATTATGATCTGTTCTTGGTTCTTGAATATCATTACATTAAGAGGATGGAAATGTAAAAGTAATGATTAAGCAAACATTGAGAAATTGAAATGTAAAACTACAAAATCACATCAGAACAATGTATGCACATTAACAATAAAGTGGTGCTAAATGTTGGTGTAATTTAGTTTTGTACTGTTTTCAAAACTGAATCTAATTTTAGGCACAACTGCCCATTTTATATATTTATAGGACAACTATTTATTTCCCTCATTTTATAACTCACTGTTACGCATACATTCTTAGTTTTTGTCAGGCTAGATTAACTGTTCTCTATGTTGTTTAATATGAAAAATAAATTATAGCATTGCTACAACTACCTATGGGAAAAGCTTAATTTACAGGGGCTTCCTTGTTAAATAGACAAGTCCCGATGATGTGAGTGAGTGTAATACAAACATCTAAACATCTCAAGAAAAGGGTTATTTTCTGTTTAATTTAACACAATATAGAAAGGTCATGGCTGCCAGCCAACTGTGTGGGCAGCATTATAACTAGAACACAAGCAAATGATCCTTTCACTTTTCAAATGGTTCTGCCTTCATAGTCTTGAACCTGGAGTCTAAAAATCATTAAATATTGACCAAAGCAGAGACTAGCTATTGGTCTTTTTATTATGGTCATTTATTATTGACTTAACCTTTCCAAAAATAAAACCCAGTGGGCTGCAAACTAAACTAAAAGTATAAAAATACATTAACATTGTGTATAGTCTTGAATCTTAGATACGATTACATTATGATGTAGTTTTATATTGAAATTGTCGACAGTAAATACATTAAAAGGATTTAATTGTAGTTTGTGGAGAAGACATAAGTACCAGTAGTCTTTATGTTAAAAGTCAGGGGGTTGTTCCTTAACTCTTTAATATCTTGAATTGTTCCAGGATGACAGAAACCTCTGAGTCAAATGTTACATTATGTGTTTTGGACATTTTACAGATCTCATAATTGTTAAAAAAAACCTTTGGAGTACCTTCATCTGTATGGCTGAGGACTTCCGATGGTAGCTGAGGGCAGCCTTTTCCAAGTAGCCAACCTCTTTGATCTGTGGCTTTCCTGAGTTAGTACTGAGAAACCTGCAAGAAAGTTGCAATGCTCAGTTTTGGAATGCAGTTTTAAAATACTATGCAGATGTTTTCAATGATTTGCATCCTTCTCAAGAAACATGGTTTGTATGTGGAACTGAGCAACAGACTACATAGTGGGTGAAATACAAATATAAGCAGCACTGCAAAAGAAAGCAAAAACGTTTTATAATCCACACTGAAAATGTTTTGTAATTATCTGTAAATGTCATCTATCAATTGTGAAATGCACTTAATCAACATGAAGCTTACTACAACATGCACGCATGGGTAATTAATTAGACGTTCTTTTCTATCAGCAGCAGATCAGGATCAAATCAATTTCAGAAGAACTCAATCTCTCCAACTGGCACTGATGGTAGAAGTTATCAAATAAGAGTCAAATAAGGAAGCTAGAGAGTTTTAAATCTTGGGTGGCATAAAAGAAAATAGGCCCGAAAAAGAGGCTTTGAATAAATTAAACTGTCATGGAAATATTGAAGGTGAATTAATTTTTAAATAGCAAAAACAAGCGATACATTCAGGTGATTTCAGACTTATATATTCAGTATTACGTAACGTGTGCAAAGCAAATGTTATCTGAAGCATTGAGAAAAGTCATTGCATCTCGTGGGCCTGAAAGCAACATCTACTGGTGTTTATAAAGGTAATTTAAATGCTAAAGCACAAGGTGCCCTTGGTAATTTATTAAATATATTGCTATCATAGAACATTCATATGTCAACAAGGAAAACCAATTCATCTTGTGTAGTGAGACTTTTCCCTTTTCTATTTTTATCTCTTGAATATTGTTTCTTGTTTCTCTTACTCTGTTTTCCATAGGCTGGGCCTCATTTGAACTGCAACTCTCTTGGCTGAGCTCTGAATATACTCATTCGTGGAAATTTCTAGAACTGGTATATGCAAAATATTACTTATTTGGTGTTCTGCTAGTCATTAAACAGTCATTAGCAAAAAATAAAATAAACCAGAAACAAAAGATGCACACCACTAAAGTAACAAAGCCAGAATAAAACAACTCAGACGTTTAATTGAGGGGCTTGTAGGTAACTATATGTTGTTTCTTATTTTTTTTAGAATCGGAAGTGCCAATAACAATTTTGATTACAAATATTACATAGGAATTTCTAATACCAATTTTTATTAATAGAATGTAGGTAATACATTTAACTTCCAGAGTGTTCCAGTGCTGATAAATGAAAATAATACCCAATCCAAAACAAAAACGACAACATACACTTGCAGACATAAACCGTTCCACTAGCTGATGCAAGTGACACCCCATCCCCACCACGTTATGACTGCCTCTCTCACTCATGTTCCCGATGACCGTGCTGGCCTCAGCTTTAACTAGTTTATTAACAACTGTCTATGACTGTGCTGCAGGGTAATGAGGACCAGAAGTATTCTCCAAGAAATTGCCTGCAAGCTGATAATATAAGCCTCAGGCTGCTCTGGGACACAGCAGATCAGGGTCAGGATATAGGAAACTGCACACAGTTCATTGGGTGGAAGCCATTACAAACATAATTAAAAAATACACTGTTCATTACCATGTATTCTTTTTGTGAGTTTACAGAGTATACACAGCATTACACATTTATAAGAAAACATTCATAAGTAGTCATTTAGTCATTAATTATTGCTGGATACTGGTTTAATGTTTATTTAGCTTTTTTGCTTCCTGTCATCTGTCTTTGACACAGAAATACTGTTGTTAGACGAGCTTTGACTTATTATAAAACCATTTAAATTTTATTAAGAGTGACCCAATAGCATTTGAATTACATTACTTTGAAAATGATGATTGATAATGTTGTTTCCTTATGTTTTACTTTTATCCTCAGATATATTACATTCTATTAGATTATTTATGTCTACCAAAGAAGTGTTAAGTGATAGAAGTAGAAAAAGACTGACACAAACAGAAGGTCACCACCCTAAAAATAACCAGAGGAAACAGGTGACAGATGTATGTGATCTCATAGCTAACGCAGTAACCGAATAATGATTATTCATGATTTTGTTTTAAACATACAGTTTCAATCATATTGTTTTATAATAAACATATCAGAACACATTTCTTTTTTTCTTTTTTTTTAAATTATTGGTTAAACTGGCATGTTCGGGTTACTGGGTTCATATATATGAGCTAATGTTGATAATGACAATGAAATCAGCTTGTGCACATCTTCAGTTAAATATTTGTCTTTTTAAAAGTTTTTGGAAAGTGCATATTGTTCTATCTCTTCTATATTTTGAAACACAAAAAGGTTTAATTATTACTGCTCCACCTTTAAAAAAAAGATGAACTCCCAAGTATGGATGTATGTCATGTATGGAAAACAAAGAAGAGAACATCATAAACAGCTACCTCTGGTTCACTCGGTAATGTCAGGGTACACTTCATTTAGCATTTAAAGGGTTTGTATCTATTATCTTAGACAAAGATTTAAAATATGCAGCCACTATAAAAATAAGCAATGCAAAATAATGAATAACTACTGAGAAGCAGTGTGGGAAACATTAATTCACTCTGTGCCCTTTCAGTTTGCTTGAGGAATTGTGAGCAGCAATTTAAAATCCTGCTTTACTCTGGGGAAGCAGTGCTGCCAGGAATATGATATACATTATACTGATCAAATATAAAGCTGAGCCTGGGGTTTAAGGCACAGAGGAAGAAGTCAGAGCAAAGAGAAATATCTAGCTTCTTGAAATGACGCATTTATACAGAGGTAAAAGGAAAGCGCAAAATAATTCTCTTTCCATAAATGTTATATTGACCAAAATGTTATATTGCTGTCTCCAAAGACCTGGGGACAGCTACAGCATAAATAAAACTAGTGTTCATTTCAGCTATGGTGTTCTTTATCATCTCCAATGTCACTGTCATAATACATTGACTGAGCTGTTCCAGTGCAATCAAGCAATCCAAAATTTAACATGTTGTTGTATAGTGTATGATTACAATATGGATGGGGTTCTTTATAAAATACTTTCATTATTATTATTATTATTATTATTATTATTATTATTATTATTATTATTATTATTATTATTATTATTATTATTATCAGGCAGTTTTACGGCTTCCAAGCTCAGTACCAGTTGGAAATTTTGGCAAGCTGTAGCATTGCAGTTTGATGGTGCAGTTTCAATTCAAAATACTGCGTTAGTTCATTATTTCTTGATGCTTTATAACTTTAAACACCATAGTAACAATGACCCTATCTACACACTGTAAGGAGTTATAAGCAAATTTTACATTTAACCTTAAGGAGAGGTCAAAGGTCACAATCAAGGTAATTTTTGAATAGAGCATATATGGGTTCCTAAATGTGTTGTATAGTAACCATAACCCTATGTGCACTTTATAAGGAGTTATAAGCTAGTTTTACATTTGACTGACGATTTTGAAATGTTTTTAAAGAAATGCGTAAGGCGTTCATCTTGCTTTACACACAAACACCATTTTTGAAAAAGTCAATTGTATTGACACAGGCATGATGCTTGACAACTTTGGAGTTAATCAACTAAACAGTGTTCAACTGAAGCAGTTTTAAATTTAAGAATGAAATATAGGTCTGTCCGCCATCTTGTTTTACAAAAGAACACCATTTTGCCATACTTGAATCCCATTATCCCCAGGATGACGCCTGCAAAGTTAGGAGTTAATTGGTTAAACGGTTTGTAAATAGAAGCAGTTTGATGTTTGACTGTGTGTTGACGAATTTGGTGGCAGCCATTTTGACAGTGTAGTTTAAATTGCTCAATAATTAAATGTACTGCAAACTTTCATAAGCTTTTATTTCTGTTCATTAATGAAACAGTATCATATCACAATGTGTTAAACAGTGTTCAACTGAAGCAGTTTTAAATTTTAGAATGAAATATAGGTCTGTCCGCCATCTTGTTTTATGAAAGAACACCATTTTGCCATACTTGAATTCCATTATCCCCAGGATGACGCCTACAAAGTTAGGAGTTAATTGGTTAAACAGTTTGCAAATAGAAGAAGTTTGATGTTTGACTGTGTGTTGACGAATTTGGTGGCAGCCATTTTGACAGTAAAATTTATTGCAGCAACTTCTACTTTGCAAACTTGAAGCAGGTTTGGTTGCTGATGATCAATAGGTTCCCAAGAAGAAGATTTTGAAAGGTTTTTTTTTTCAAAAAATGTGTCAGACCACCATCTTGGTGTAATCGTGCAACAAATACAAGTGTAATCGTTTTTGCATCTGAACTGTAATCTACACAGGATGATACCGACCAAGTTACATGTTAATTGGTTACACCGCATGCAAACAGGAGTAGTTTAAAGTTTTGGGAGGAAAAACGACAATAATATTATATATATATATTTACAATAACAATAGGTTTCCCTGGAAGCCTAATCATTCTTTAGAACACAAAATGTTAATTTATTCCAGCTTCTATTGATACGTTATTCATTTTTGTGACACTATGTAAACCATTAAATAAATATAAATAAGCACATGACATGATATAACCCTTCCGCTACGGTGCCTCTAGAAACGTAATGGTGACGTTAGACAGCCATTTTAAGCATTTTTAAACAACCATTGGTTGCTTACCAAGTGACTGACATCTCTAAAAGCTTCAATAACCAATCAAGGATGGCTTTATTTAGTTGTAGCCAATACAGCAAGTTTCAAAATGAATGTAAAGTTAGATGGATGGAAACCTAGTTGAGTGAGTTTAAGTTTTTTGTTTTCTGCCTGGTGATTTGGTGAGCGCAAGTACAAAGCTTACCAGAAATCATACTAAATCGTCCAAAATGTTCATAAACCCAAAAAGAAATTAACAAAATATCAACTGTACTGAATCAAAACGCATTTCACTGAAGCTCAAAGCCAATAGTATTTAAGGTTTTGATTATCGTATACCATGACTTCAAAGTGCAGGAAATACTGCAGCAGTGTGGAGTAGTGGTTAGGGCTCTGGACTCTTGACCAGAGGGTCATGGGTTCAATCCCAGGTGGAGGACACTGCTGCTGTACCCTTGAGCAAGGTACTTTACCTAGATTGCTCCAGTAAAAGCCCAACTGTATTAATGGGTAATGGTATGTAAAAAATAAAGTGTAAAAAAATAATGTAATTGTATGTAAAAATAATGTGATACTTTGTAACAATTGTAAGTCGCCCTGGATAAGGGTGTCCGCTAACAAATAAATAATAATAATAATAATACTGGAGAGCATACGAAATTGCCTTACATGATAAAGAATGCTTACCGACTTTTTTTTTCTTTTTTTATAAAAGATGCTGATGAGTTGACAGTAGACAAGCCTGCGCACCTGTCAAACAATCTAGTGTAAAATCAAAACTTTACACACTATTTATAAAATTATATCTAATTCTAGTTCTTGAGGGTTGTGGCTATCACTGGTCATTTTACAGTAGGGTATATTCCATCATCGAGTGAAAATGTTATTCTCTTAATAATCTTCAGACTCTCAGCTGTTTAGAAAGGTATAATACGGTATACTTTCAGTGGTTATTTGTCCTGATACAAGTCCTACTTAAGTTATGTTAGTCAGACATAAAAAAATGTGCATTTTCTCAGTAGGCAAGGGTTAAGTATGGTCAGCACAATATATACCTAGCAGTAATAAAATAATAAGTGTGTTAAAATGCATTACCGACCCTCAAACAGTGACAGAATTTGATACTTTGAGATTTTGATCCTTTTGAAGTCCAAAAAATGAATCAACTGAAGTTGACAGGGCTAAAACTCTGTACTCACATGTGGAAAAACCTCCATGCTTTATGAATACTCATTCCTACCCATTACTCGGCACACCCCTAGTTCCCCCTAACAATTCACATGTCTATTAAGTGCATTTATGTCAGTAAAACATTTAAAACATACGAATGACTTAAATATCAGCTGCATTTAGATCAGCCACTATTCAGATCAATTCAATAGACCCAAATTCATATTTTCAAAGCCTTTTCTTTAAAAATGTTGAACACCTGTTAACAACTAAGTAATGCAATAAAGACTGAACTAAATGCTTTGAAAATAGTCCTTCTTGTGAAATTCCAAGCAAACATTGCATGATACTTCTCTGCACTCTTTTGTTTGTATGGCTATGCACTAATCGGAAAGGGAGAATGGGATATTCAGGCAATCGCCAAGGTTCTGTTTTGTTAGCTGACGTGAGATCAAATGTGAAAGCCTGATTGTGTGCCTGTCAAAGTTTTATTGTCATTGCAGCATTAATAAGACTGTACTCATTTATTTCCTTCACAGCAAACATCAATTGAGCACAGCAATGATTATTCCTGGTAAACAATACCTTATATTCATGCATTGCAGTATATTAAAAAAGGAAGCTATTTCTATTCTCATTTTAATAAATAGCATTAAGCAACAAATACAAATAAACGATAGACTGCATTCAAAACATTATTTCTTCAAATTATCTGGGTGATCCATCTTTAGCAGTGTAGTTTAAATTGCTCAATAATTAAATATACTGCAAACTTTCATAAGCTTTTATTTCATATCACAATGTGTGGCAACACTGGTAATTAGCCAATAATCTTTTTTTCTCCCATTGTCAGGAAACAAACTCATTTCCTGGCCTTTAAGGCTTTGTGTGGTCTAACACTGATAAGAGATTTTTCATCTTTTTAAGAGCTTCTGATATAGCACAACCTGACACTGTTTACTGCAGTCAATTGCATTCATTGAATGCTTCAGTGGAAGAAAAAAAAGCTAAAAATAAGGCCATTCATTTCAATGCCAGCCACTCTTAAAAGCAAATCCATTTTTTTTAACCTAGAATGTGTTAAACAGAAGTAAGAAGACTTGACAGCCTTTTATTCATTTTTTTTTTCTTATTGTCTGGTTGGTTTTGTTTTGCTTTCATGTGCTTGTCTGCTTGCAGCGTAACTGAATCGCCTTCAGGAAATATTAACCACGCTATTCAGAGACTTTACCAAAGGTTTTTAATCAACCATGTATCAACACAGCACAATGGGCACACCAATAAGCTTTAAGTTTATATTCATAGGATGTTTACAGCCTTTCTCATTCCTCTCAAATTTCCCTTTAAAAACCTGTTGTTTCAGACATGCGTTGTGTTACATTTGTTCCTTTGTTCAAAACACAGAATTATTGCTAGGTCCGTAATTTTGTTTTCCCCTCACCTGAAGAAACGTTTTACTTAATTTCCAAGAGTGCTCTGGGGAACTGCAGGGTGAATTCACATCCTCTATTTAGTAATCATATTACACACTTGTTCCATCTCACTAAATATCTATTCAGCAGTAAAATCATCGTCCATTTATGTGTCATCAACTGATTTTCAGAAAATACCTATTACATTTAGCCTCCCAAAAATATATATATTATAAATATATAATGGAAGTATGCAGCACTCAGCAATACAATGCATAATTTCATAATTACAACCTATTGCAGTGGACAATATTGTGAAAAAGGTATATCATCTTATTTAGACAAAAAACTAAATAACATTTGGCCACATTTCATATCTCTGTCGTGAATATAGGTTGTCAGAAAGCACTTTTTTGGCTTGTTAAGCAACCATGTGCAAAGCAAAATTGATTACAGAAAAAACAACAACAACAACAAAAAACTTGAGGATCTGATGAACTTTTCACGTCAAACTTTTCATGTCGGGTTGATTTGGAGTAAAGGCTCAGTTTGGGATTCTTGCATGTTGGATTAAAATTGGGTGCACTTTGAACCAATTCATCAGATTATGAATAAGAGTTCAGCTTCAATTCAGGATTTTTGCTTTTTGTACTGTGTTTTAATTCTTTAACGAATAGGATAAAGCAAAGGCTGAATGCTGCACACATGAGACAAATAGGTACATGTAATTCTACTTGTATTCACAGTCTCATCTCATTAACTTACTCCAACAGTTTATCGTTCATTTTGATTTTCCTTTCGCTATAATTAACTCCTTAATATAATGAACAAAAGGCATGGAACCAAACAGGTTCATTATAGCGATGGTGTACTGTATATGAATCAGTCAAGAAAATAAGTGAGGCAAGGTTGGATAGTAAATACGTCTTTATTTATTTTGTTTAAATATAGTCGATACAGCATTCATAAATAAATATATACCATAAATAAATAACAGAAAATGTTTTTGACGTTCATACCTCCTAGTTATCAGCACAGTTATCAGCATAGTTATCATCTCTCCGTGTGGCTTGCTTACTGAGACATAATCCAGTTTATATCCCAGCCATCATATTTGTTTATATTGTCGAGTCAGAAAACAGTGACAGTGACGTTTTCATCACCATTTTAGTGTTAGGAGCAGAATCAGTGTTGAGCCATTTTCTATTGTTGTAAGGAGCAAAGATGAAAAGGGGAGGGACTGACAGTGATGTGAACCAATCACATGACAGATGGAGACTATTGAAATTTTGGCTGGTATTAAATACTGCGGATTTGCTACCTTGGTAGATTTTGACGGTTTTTGAATTGGCGTTTTTTACTTAGCACGTTCACAAACAAAAATTCCACAAGTTTTGTATTTCTACTTTTAATTTAAAAAACATTCAAATACATGTTTACTTGAGATACTGTCTTCTAAAACAGTATCTCATTTACAGTAACTCATTATAGCATCTACAATGTCACTGCAGCAATTCGGATAAGAACAAAGAAGGCCTTCTAAAACTGAGTTACAGCATTATCGTTATACAGTCCATCATTTTAAGATACCAGTAATCGGAAAGGATTAGTAGCTGCAGTACACTTTAACGATAGGCATTTGCTAACTCTCAGTTTTAAAATGTCGCTCTGGTTCACTAACCTATAACACAGTGGAATGATCACAATATCATTTAGTAAGTGTAGGACAGTATTGCCACGTGTGAAAACTTTAAATCTAAAACGAGTTAATAGACTAGCAAGCACTGGCAAAATCAACTCATTTTTATACGGCGCAGAACTAATTTAATTTAACATATTGTTTCGGGACATTGCGATACCTGCACGGTGGGTGTCTTAATAGGAGTATGAACAACTAATCGACAATAACAATCCAAAGCAAATTTGCTTTTCTAACAAGTTGGAAAAAAGTATTTTGGCTGTTACAGTACTTAATTAATCCCTTGTAAAAAAAATAACACAAAACTGCTTAACAAAAAAGAACAGTCGTACAGGTATCACAGTAGCAGGCGCAGTTTACACTGCCTTGGAGTTCCTGATCACATCATAAATTCCAGATTTTCTAAATCCATTGATGTAAATATCCGGTCTGCTTTTAATTTTTTCAAGCAAATTGGCTTCATCACACTGCCATTCTCATATTCTTATACTCACTTTGACATCCGACACATTCTTTCCCTTGCCAAACGCTTCTTTAACCTGTGCTGCATACCAGTCTGTCAGAGGCTAGGATCACTCACTGTATGCCACGCTGTGATTGGTGGAAGAATTATCGGTGATCCGATCAAAACCGCCAATAAAGCCAAAATAAATTTCCAGCCCAAATTTCCCGTTATACGGTATATATATATATCCTTTCTCCTATATATCAATCTATTTGGAAACGTTGATATGTTGACGAATTCAAGCCACAAGCTTGTTGAATTTCACAATTAGAATAAGCGCATTGTTACCTAACTCATGAAGCAGAAGGGGCACGTGTCCCCCCCACTTTGAATATGGGGGGGTCAAATTATATATTTTGCCCCTCCACTTTTTGTAAATTATTTATGCATTATACCTTGTTGTGACATTGGTTTGCTTTGAAATCTTTAAAATAAAATATAAAAATAGAAAAGTATTCAGTGGATGGGCCACATTTATAAATAATCACAATAAATTCTCCCTACGCGAACATATTGGTTTGAACCAAGGTCTGCACTGTGGCTAACGTTAGCTAACAGTAAGAAATAACGTTGTGAAGTGAATGTGAACTCGGCAGGCAGTCAGAAGAGACGACTGCATGAAATATTAATACTTAAATATGGGCATATATTTTTTATTTATTACTCACAAAAAATATCTGAAATAAGAGAAAGTCCATTATTAAAAGAAAAATGTTAAGGAAGAGAGAGTTTGATAATGTTGGGTTTTAGAATAAAACATTTGTGTAATGTTGCCACGGCGCCATGAACAAGTATTTTTAACTTAAATTAAGCAATAGTAAATACAGTATATCAAAAAGTGGCACTTCAGAATTACACTGAAGCCTGATTTAACTTTATTGAAAACGTTGGCTACAATTTTTGTTTCATTAAAAATGTGGAACTTAGTTGTTCTTTACTGATATTAATGTTCAGCTTTCATATCGAAATGTGTGTACTTACTAATAATAATAATAACTCACATTAATTTTTAAATAATAAACATGTATATATATTATGTCAATGAATGAATAAAAAAATTAGAAATAAATGCTGATTGATAAAAAGGGCGACTCAATATTTACCTATGTAGTTCATGATGATATATCAAAATCTCTTATATTTCAGTATATCATTGACTCCATTGCTCTGCGGCAGGTATTTCTCACATACTTGGCACATCAATTTTTATGTAATTTATTTTGGTGCCTAAGGATGAAGGAAGTGCTGTAATTGCAGCTGAGCACACTACTCTTGTTAACGTATGAGCAGTATATGGTTGATCTGTACTGCCTGTAATATTGTCATGAATCAGCTGTGTGAGGGCTGGCATTTAGTGTTTCAACCAATTAGCACTAAGCATTGCCATGTGAGGGCGGGTGCTTATTGTTTCAACCTATCCTATCAGCACCAAGCATTGCACTGCTATAGCAAGCGTTTACGTTCCGAAAGTCTCGTAGCAGCTGGTTTCACAAAAACATGAAAAACATTTTCTAGCATCCAGCAATATATTTAAAACAAAGTGGAGCAAGGAATATTTTAACTGTTAACATACATATGTCAATATATCTATTAATAAACAAGCCATATTATAACATGTTGTACATGTTACTGTTTGTGTTTGTTTAGCATTTCCCTTTATTAAGCTGCATGTAGCATGACATGAGTAGATATTCATTGCAAACATACAGAAAAGGAAAACAATCTTTTGTCTAGATTTTTTCTAGAGGGAAGGCAGTCTTTGAAATTCATTATATAACATATCTGGAAGCTAGAACAAGTCATTTCTCATTGTGTCCAGGGAGTGACCAGCAGTTAAATGTTCACATCTTACACCCACAGGAATGGTATACAATAACAGTGACAGGGATATTGTGGAGATAGGTGTAAGTCTTGGGTATGTCACAATCTGGAGTTTTGCAATACTGAGCCACACATGCATACAGTGGATGCCATTGTAATCTATCTTTTCATGTTACTCATAGCTCTAATTTTGTATTTACAACCGTAAGGGGGATATATGTCACTAACAAACTTGTTGCTATTCTAAGACCTGATTTACTTGTATTTCCTGTCATGAAATGTGTGCAGAAACACTCAGCAGTGATTTCATACTGGATGTGGGATCACAGTCAGCTCAGAGTAGAGCAAGATTTGCTGTTTGTTTGCTGTTATTGGTTCCATTGCAACTGCAAATTATAATCAGTTCTGACACTTAATAAGTCTGGCAGTGATGCTGAATGAAAAAAACATTCTGATGTGTTTTTACAAATGTTCTCCTGAGCACCTAGGCTTGTGGATCTTAGAGGTTTGTTACATCAGTTAACATAATACATAGCCATTAATTGTTTTACCTTTGTGTTAGATATTAGACAGCCAATTTGAATCCCCTCCCCCACCTTCCCATGCTATTGTCATTCACTAATAGTCTTTTAATGTGTAGGCAGGACTCCTCTAATAGATATAACATTAGGAATGAGTGATAGTCTTCAACCCCCAGTAGCTGCACTGAGGCTCGTTATTGATTGAAGGATATTAGCAGAAAGTAGGTTTTTGGAATGGTTTAAACAGCCAGTCCTCTTGTCTATTTCTGTTACAGATACTGGGCACTCTCTAAGACCTAATAAACCCAGTGCTTTTTAATTGTATGCCATGGGTTGAGAGACTTTGATTCAGAGTAGAATTGCTTCAGCAGGATTAATAGTTTGGAAAACATGTTTGCATTACAACAATGCCAATACCAACAAAGACAAACATTGTGACCTTCCTGTTTAATGAATGAGTCACTGATCTTGATCTGTAAAAGTGATTGATTTAGATTTAAATAAAGATAGTAAAGCTTGCAATAAGTGAGTTCAGAGTGCATTGCAGTAAATAGGAAATGACTGCAAATTGCTACCAATTTGCTTAACCGCAATAATTGGCATTGAGGTCTGTGTGGTTGTGAAAACATGCAGCAATCGATAACCTCCCAAAACATGATCTCTTCATTAATATGTAATCCCAAAAAACGGGTTTGACTTTCATCTATGGCAGCTCATCAGGATTCATACAATCTTGGCAATTAATGTGTCGTATTGATAACTTGTAGCTCTATCCAGCAACTTGAACAAAGCTAGTCACAGATCAGACCAAATCCATTAAAGGCTTTGATTAACCATGTCCCTGGGGATGAGCTGTGGAAATGTGAGAGGCTGCCCACTCTCCATGTAAAATTGACCTCTATTTTCATGAGGAATGATTTTTTTTTTTTCAAAATGTTTTTCCACTGAAGTAAAATCTTTCTTTAAAGGCCTGGTACTAACATTTTGATTCTGATTCCAAAGCCTTGCAGGTATGTAAGAAACAAAGTGTTAAAAAAAAAAGACTGATAGGAGCCCTAAGCTAACATTCTTTGTGGTTTCTTTATTAGTTAATTGCCAGCTACATTTGTACAGTACTTTATTAAGTAAAAGAAAATCTCTCCCCTGACTTTCCCTAGTTTAAATTTGGAACATGGCCGCAGCCTTGAATTTTGGGGCCTGGAACAAGTCCTTTGAAAAGGGCCCCCCTCTTAATCCAGCAAGCGCACATTGACAGGATTTTCCCTGTAAACACCCTTTGATTTTTTTTTTTTCCATGTTAGAAAACCTCAATTGAAGAAGATATATGTTCTGCTTGGTTAAAATACAGTAAACCTATTTGAATCACACATTTCCTAATGATTAATATATATTGTAAAGATTCATCATATGTTCCATTATATACAGTGTAACAAAGCCTTATTTTTCCACCTTTACACACCGACACAGGTGATTCCTCTCATGCAATCCCGGGGCATTCTGGGAGTTGTAGTCTTGCAGCTCCCTCCTTGGACTACAACTTTTCTCCTTTCTCGCTCTACTCTACCAAAAAAGATGTGGCAAAAGTTTTGCATCATTAGAATTATAGGATTGAGACATAGGCCTAATAAAAACTACAAAAAACTACATGAACATAATTTAGATATTTTATTTAACATCATGTAATCAAAGAAACTACAAAATGAGATCGCAAAAGTCTACCAGAAACCATAATAGTAGTACAGTATTTCATGTTAGATTTCGAATTGTCAAATTTCATTAAGTATATGGGAAACTGCAAAGTGGTATGTAATTCAATATGTTAACGTACCATTATTCAGCAGGTTTCATTCCACTTTATCAAGCAAAATGTGTTAATTCTATAGAGTGACGCAACACTTTTGGCCATAGCTGTAGACTCACAATTAAAATATATGACCTTCATTCACCATATGTAAAATGTTCCCTTAGCGATTTACAATATTCTACATAAAAAACTCAAATGATTGTTTTTCTTGTGCAGACTATGGCAATTTCCCTTCTCTGCTGCGCCTCGGTCGCAATGTGGTTGTTACTATGCCAGGGGTAAATTTGCTTTGGTGCACTTTGCGTGGAATTTACTTTTAAGTCGGGCTTAAGTTGGAAGTAGTAACGACGGTTTAATTTATGCCTGCTTGGTGCACTCCTCCCCAGAAGCTTAAATTTCTGCTGTTATAGCAATTATCTAGTTATTCTAACAAACGAATAGTACACAAATCCTGATGTCGCTGAAAAGTTCAAGTTGAAGAACTTTACTGCAGCTGGATAAAGTTTTTGTTAAGAATACGATGATTGATGTTATGATGTTTTTAAAGATTATTTTTGAAAACAGCCCTAGTACTAGGTGAGGGTGACATACGAGTGTGACACTTTTATGAATATTCTAGATGGCGTGGCATTAAAGGACTACACTTGTAGACAACAAGCCCAGGCCCACCCATGGCTACACCCCTGCAGTAGAGTATTAAAGTGTTAAAGAACACCCTGTAGTATTTACAAGAAACACAATACTTGCTGAGTCTTGATATATATTTTTTTCTATAATCCAGACTTTTGAAAAAAAATTGTTCACGCTTAGTCATAAATCTGTTGGGGAGTAAAACCAAAAGCTTTTTTATTTAAAAGTATCTGGGGAGCATTCAATGATCAATTATTTGTCACCTGAACATAACTAGGCTATCCAGATCAATGCTGCTTCCTGCAAAAAAAAACCTAATGCTTTGATTTCAACTGTGGGAACAGAAAATCACACAACACTCCCCAGGATGTGTGAAGAAAATATCGAAACAATTAGGATTATGCTGAAAAATATATCACTGAGGTACACATGACAAATGAGAAGTGTAACCCTTTAATTTTGATTTGTCACATGGACGGGATTGATACAAATGATGCCACTGCTGTTGAGTTATGGGCTACATCAGATCAACATGACATTATCATGCACAATCAATGAAGTTCAAGAGAATATATACTATACGACTCACCCACAACCCTGTACATACACCAAATGATACACTGGGATACAAAAGGATGCATAGCCACTGGAGACATCTTGTTGCTTAGGGCAAAGGCAGAAAATTGAAAGTCAGGTTGTGCGAATCCCAACGACAATAAATCAGTTAATCTGGTTATTCAATTTAAAGTGCTGAAATGGATTCTGTCAAACACTGCTTCTATAAATCAGATGTACATTCGGTTACAATTTACTTGAAGAAGGTGAATTACAGATTGAAAGCTAGTTTTTGAAAGCATGGTTTGAAAATTCACCTGTTATTCCTGAATTGTCATGAACATATGTAACATGTTCGCCTATGAAATAGTCCATTGAACAGTAAAATGTGATATCAATTAGTTTAATGGCTCCTCAGGTTTGAAAAGATAAGGTGATCTGTAACGACTATATAATAAGAGCTGAAAGTTATTTATTCATACCTGAAATGCTAATCTGATCTTTCCTACCCAGTCCTCTTGTACTACATAAATCCTGATAAGAACCTTTAAAGCAAAGACATAAAGGTAGTTACCAAAACTACTATTTCTGTTACCGTCTTTCAGCAGGTGTGGCATTTTTATTACATGATACTTATTTCTCTTTTAAAAGTCTGGATCCAGTCCTCCTTGGTTTGAACCAGATGCCACGTTATATTAAAGTATTCATGTTTTAAAAGTAGTGGACCATCTGGAATAAAATTGGTAGAAGAGGCTTAATTTTCCCCTACCTTTTAATTGTCAGTGAGTTGAAAGGATTTTCAGAATACATTAATGACTCATCTAAGATCCATTAGACACTTCAGAATCAAATAGCTCCTTTAGAGACAACGAATCAAACAAAGACAACAGCTAGGTAAAAAAAAAGGAAAAAAAGAAATGCAAGAGCAACTGAATGCTTGGGGGAATATAAATCTACCCAATTATAATTCGAACAAAGCGAGTGAGAAACGCTATTCTGCTGAGGCACTATTATCCAAGCATCTGGGCTTTGCATTCATGCATAATTAAGCTTTGGACAGCTGCAGGCTTCTTCAGTGCATCAGGGCTTAGCATATCATAATACTGTTTGATGCATATCTCTGAAAGTCATTTTTCAAACCCCCCATTAAAACAAAACCAATAAAGATAAACAAACTGAATGAAAATGTGTCATTTTAAAACAGTTTTGCTTAATGCTCGATTATATTTTTTATTGTATAACTTGAGATTTTAAAATAAAATGTACTGCAGACAACAATAGAATTTTTTTGTTTGTTATTTGGCATTCAGACTCACCTTTGAGGCCTTTGCCTTGAAAGTCGTAATTTTGATTGACGACTCAGCCAGTGCTTTACTGCCAATCCCCCCGACTAGTCAAAAAGGAGGTGGACATTGTGGGGAGGTAATAAACCTAAAAGCATATTAGATGGATACCAATGTATGTATGCACTGTCTGTGGATTGAATATTATTGGCAGGTACCAATTGACTGATGGTAGACATGAATGTGAAAGTTACCTCTCTAGTCCAATCCGTGCATTGACTTATGTAGGATTTTCTTGCTATTAAGTGATCACAGTTTTGCAGAGGTATGTATTACTATTTGGTTCATTAAATAGCTTTACCATATAATTAGGGTTTCTGTTTTTCTGTTTTTATTCATTTCATTTTTCGGTTCTTATTTTTAGCTATTTCATATACTGTATGAAATTATTGTTTTTGGGTACTGTCACAATATGTATAGTAAAGTGACAGTACTTGCACACTTAAGTTGTACCTTCTTTCGTTTGCTGTCTTCCATAATGAAATCCCTATGATCACGGGCATATTCTTCTGGGGTTTTTTGTGTGTTTAGGCATTTTTTTTCAGATTTCGCCACAATTTGTAATTCTGTTTTAAATTCCACGAGCATGTAATACTCCCTATCGAATCTTATTTTAAATGTCACAAGCGTGTTACAATCCTCTAATAGAAATGTAAGAATGTGCTGCCACTCAGTACTTAGGGTGGGTTTAAAGTATTCAGAACGAATTCAATGCAAGATTCAAGTCAGGAAGGAGGGACATTGCCCAACTGCACTGGGAAAGGTGTTTTTTTATTGTTTAAAACCAAAAATCAGAAGCCCTACCTATAATACACCCAATACATAATTATCTACTTTCTCACTGCGGCATTGAATTCTCAGAGGAGTCAGCTGAGTTTGTGAACGTCGTATTTATTTACATCGTCGAGTTGGATTTGTTTGAATTTCAGGAAGTCAGGAAACACTGAAAGCGAAGTTTTTCTGACGATTTTAGTGTTTGCAGCATTGTTTTGTAGTATATTTTGTAATCCATTTTCTGTTCCGGCACAAAATTGCTGTCCAGGAGGTTGAGATGCGGGTTTGTCCGCCATTTTGCCTTGTTGTATAATACACACACACAGTCTACCCCACTCTGGTGTATATCGTGTGCATATCCGGCTAATTGTATTAAATTAAATTCCAAAATCAAATACCATTACCAATGTTGCATCATTAAATTTACCCCATTTAAGTGTAATATTTGTAATCGTATATTCTAGTTTTATTGTATAGCAAGGACCGAGCACGTGCATTGTGAACTTACTGTAGGGAACGTGAACACTTTCAATACATTCCTGCACTAAAATGGCTGTAAAAAAGAAAACTTAAAGACCTTTTAATGAGAGACTGTAAATGACTATGATGTGCTAAAATGAAACACAGCATTTGTGAAAGGTCTGTCGATAATGATTTCTGAAGGTGTTTAAAAGTAATCAAGTAACATGGTTTTATATTTATTTATTTATTTATTTATTTCTTAGCAGACGCCCTTATCCAGGGCGACTTACAATCGTAAGCAAAAACATTTCAAGCGTTACAATACAAGTAATACAATAAGAGCAAGAAATACAATAACTTTTGTTCAAGTAAAGTACAAGAATTATTATATTGCATAATAATTCTTCTAATCCTCATTTACATTAACAACTCAGACTTAAGCTAAAATCTGATGAAAACCAATACTGTAAATGTGCCTCCATTAGGGTTGCCTGGGGAGGGGGTTCTGTTCGTAATTTTATTTAAATATAGATGCTCAGAAATAGTATCCTGCAAAAGAGTAAATTACAAAAAACAACAAAAAATAAATAAATAACACACAGTGGTGCTTTGAGAGAGTAGCTCATACCCAAACGGCAATTAACAGTGGTTAATTGACTCATATTGACTCTGATTATCAAATTCAGACTAACGAACGTCAAGAAACACAGAGTAACATTATTTAATCTAATTAGTAATGAGGTACCTTGCTGGTCCGGGTTTCTTTGCGCTCCTGGTTGTTTGAATGTGTGAGTTTGTTAACGTTGCGCTGCCTTTCTCTCCCTGTAGTCTGCACACTGAATGCACAAGTTTCCTGCCAGTGAAAAAAAGGTCCTGCCCAAGAATCTTTGGAACGCCGCTTGTTATCCTTTTAATCAACTTGGTGTGCTTTCCTATAGCTTTCAAAAACATCACATCATCACCCGAATAGGTGACTCCTCTGTTTTATTGCGTACCACTAACTGAGACAGTTAAGGGTTAAAAATAACACAGATAGATTGTTTTTGTTTTCTCACTGCTTATTATTTAAGATGTGTAAAGTAAATTACTAACAATTAATTAAGACTGGGTAATTTTATATGCATTCTGAGACCAAAAAATGGTCAAAGGTCAAATTTCAGGGTAATGCATTTTAACAAGATCAATATCTATTTACATATTTGTCCTTAACCAATTTTTTTTGGTCTGAAAAAGATGACTGTACATTGAATTTTGTTTTGTGAACTTTAGCAAAGACATACCTCATTGGTTTTTGCATAGAAATCTTAGAAAAAAAAACTTTAAAAAATATATATAGATAAATTAGTCTGTTTTCTTAGCCTTCTATGGCATTGTGACAGAAATATAATAAGTTCTGGTTGTAAATCTCCCTCCCGACCTGTGAGAGCGCTAAGTAGCGAAAGGGAAAGGCTTTGGACGGGCTGGCCTGACAGTTCATTTCCTGGGTCGGGAAGTCGGTCAGCCTGGAAGAAGGCGAGACACCGTTGCAGGAACGTATTGACCCGGAAGGTAAACGAGGTAGCAGCTGCAGGCAATAGAGTCAGCTGCAATCGTTTACTAAGGGGTCATGCATGATAGCATAAAGGGGCCAGAGAATCGTAAATCTTTTCCTTCATTTTTGGTTTCGAAATAGACCCTGAAGGACCCGTGCACTGTGTATTAAGAGTACAGCGAGTGTTTGTTTTGTTTGTCTTGTCTATAATTGTTACTTGTGTGTTTATAGATGGCTAACACGTTCTGGAGCTGTTCATAATCAGCAACCACTTTGCCACAGGCATATGGAAAAAAAGTAATATGGTGACCTTTCAATTTTATAGCTTTAAAACATTTCTTTGAAACAAAACAAAAAAATGCATGTCTTCTGGCAAAATATTAAGATATAATGAATTATATGCAGTAAAAAGCATTTGTGAGTAAGGGTCAGTCAGCACACGGACGCCCATGCACCTATCTGTGGACGCCCATGTTACTGAGGACACAGGAGTCAGAGAGGGTTTCTAACGGCTATCTGAAATGGGAAATTGCTCACTGTACATCAGCAAATAAAAAAAATAGATTAGCATGGTCTGTATATGCAAGAGCTATACAAACCATTACTTTGATATGTATCAAAGTAATGGTCTGTATAGCTCTTGCTCACCTAAATTATTAGATTATAAAGTACAACTTGTTTACTGTTTATTATCTTACAATATGATTTTATTAACACAGCGACACTACAGTAGTTTAAATTTCAACCTTCTAGTTTCTTAAAATCTAAAGACTTTGAATGTGTATAGAATTGAGTAAACCTTATCTTCGGGGAAAAGCTATGCAACTGTTACTGTTAAATGCCAAGCTGTTATCTTGCATGTGAAATAGCAGAGGATAAAGGTTACATGCCAACTACTATGAAAAGGCTCAGATCTATCTTTTTTTTTAATATACACAATTAAAGCTGCTTACATTCTTAAATACAAAGGAGAAACCACATTTTATCACCAACAGTGGTGTAGCCCTGATGTTATTGACATACATTTGGGTCTTTCACACTTGTGAAATGACTTTGGCATGAAGCCAGCATTCATTGAAATATCCTCTGTAGACCTCTATGCTAAAAAGTAAGGATCAGGGGTGCAAATTCGGCACTTTTATGATGCTAGATTCTAGTGCCAGGGTACCTCATATAGTGCCAGCAACTTTAAATTGTGTTTTAATGTTTATTTTTTTTTTAATTCTTTGCAACCAGAGATGATGATAGTTTCTTGTTGGGTCTAGACTACTCACATGACCCACCCACACTCATCCAAAAAATACTATAAACTAATTGAAGAGCAGTTTAGCACCAATTGTCAAAATGATTTGCACCCCTGGTAGGGACGCAAACTGGACCGGACGCCCTGAGTGGTCTGATATATGTCCGGTATACCTTAACACTGGAACCGGAGGTAGGGATGCGAACTGGACCAGACGCCCTGAGTGGTCTGATAGAGGTCCGGTATACCTTAACACTAGAACCGCCACGGCAGTTATTTTGACAGTTTGAGGTTTTCAAATTTAAGTTACCCTGCGTGTCTGAAAGTTATGAATTATGACAGCGTCTGAAAGGCAGGATCGCAAAAATAAGAAAGTTATAATCCAGCCCACCTAGAACCACCAAAGCAGTCATTTTGACTGCCTTTTACAATACATGTTTTAATTTTGAATATAACCTGCAATGTTCTATTTTTTTTAATATACAAGCCTGTTGTTATCCCTACCCCCACTGAGCTTACCTTTGCAGTGCCAGCCACTTTGCCTGTATCACCTCCAACAGCAGCTGCAAGCGTGCCAGTCATGCCAACTGCTTCACCCGCAGCAGTACCAAGGACAGCGACTCCAGCTGCATCGCCAGCACAAACAGGCATTCAGGAGACTGGCAAGGATGGCACTATTTTGGAAATTATAAATCCCGGTGTTGACGCTGTGGGAAGACGGGCTGCACAAAATGTTTTGACTGAAACCTGAGGTCCCACGGCATACGCAAAACGCAACATCGCTAGCACTCAGTGCTTTTCATTTGTTGACCGATATGCAACTGCTACACCACATTCAACGCTGTACTGTAGCAGAGGCACATAGGATACAAAATGATGATTGGAAAAAGATTTGAAGAATCTTTTTGGAATAGTGAACAAAGCAAGAAGTGATCTTCCACCATCTGCGCAAAACTTGCACCCACAGCTGTACTCCAGTACAGTTTTGAAACACGATGGCTGTGCTATGCTAACTGTTTACAAGTGCAAGTCAAGAAAGAATGTAATCATTCTCAGCTCCCTTCATACGTCAGTTGCCATCGGGACTGTTGACAAGAAGAAAATGGAGACTGTGGATTACTACAATGACACAAAGTACGGAGTGGACAGTTTAGACCACATGGTACGTCAGTACTCAGTGAAAGCTGGTTCTTGTCGATGGCCAGTTGCTGTATTTTACAATGTACTGGACATGGCAGCCATCAATTCCTTCGTTTTGTACAAGAAATGCACCGTGGAGATATATAAGTAGATGAGATTTCATCTTGAAGCTAGCCACAGAGCTTCGGCAGAAACATTTCAATCAGGAAACTGCAAAGCAACAGGCAAATGCAGCTCAACCTGGATTCAGTGCTGCACCTAAGAGAAAACAATGCCAGGTAGCTAAATGCAATAAAAATAAAACTTTTGATATCTGTGCCCAATGTGAAACAGCAGTATGTGGTAAATGCACAGGAAAAGTTGAGAAGCGTTACATCTGTGTGGGTTGTGCTACCGTTATAATTGTAATCATTATAATGACCGCTGGCGGCGGTTCTAGGTATGAGTATAACGACGGCATTAGTGTTGAGGAAGTCCATCTTATATATTATTATTTCTGTGTTTGAGAAATATGCACCTTTACATGACATTAAAACAATACATAGAAACAGTGCATATATTATCCTGCTTCACTATAAGCATTAACTTTTTAAAACAGTCTGAATTGAAAAATAGAAAAGATGATACATAGTAAAAAATATATATATATATTTGGAGAATTTAATGAGAAGATATTTTTACATACTGCATTTAACAGCAATATACAGCAAAACCCCATCATTGTTATCTGTTTTATATCTGAAGCAGAAAGAAATCAACACAACCCTGCAGTACAGTGTACACTAGGCCATTCAAGAATGAGCACCCACAAGGCCTTAGTATGAGGTACACCATCCCATTCATTTTCCTTGAATTAAAGAGCTTTTGCCCAGTTGTCAAGCTCAATCATCACTGTCTTTGCCCAAGTGTGCTGGCACAGGCTGGCCAGTAATATTATGACACCTGCTACTTGCACATGCACACATACTGAACAAATTACAGCATTTGTCACCAAGACACAGAGCTGCAGTGCATGCAAGTGCCCTTCCAAATATCTTGTCATCCTATGCATGCGCAACACTTTCAAATTCAGAGCAGGGAACAGACGTCTGATTAAAAGACACTTTTAAAATAAAGATAATTATGTGGGAAGAGGCTTAATTACCCAGGATTACTCAGGTCCACTTAATTGTCTCACAGTGAAGTGCTGCATTCTTTTGTAATAGAGTTGCACCAATATTTTGACTAGCTATTTAAGTAATTAATGTGGTCAGAAAGTACTGTCCTTTTAAAACTGGAATAAAACAAAAAAAGTGTCGGTGCGCTGCTAATTAACATTTGAGATTGTTAAAAAAATAATCTTCCTGTTTCCTTAATCTGCATGGAATACCAGTATTTATAAAACAGATGTGTTAACAGTCTTTTTTTATGCTTTTATAATACAATGCATATCACAATGCTCTCTAGAACTATGAATACATTTAAATAATTTTACTGACAAATATAAATACTTCCTACTGTTGAGTGGAATCTAATAGGAAATAAATAGACTTTCTTTACCATCAGTAACAACCTTGAAATACCCTTGTACTGTGGATTAAGAGCATTGTTTTAAAATTACAGCAGGTCACCACAGTCAACATGAAAGTGGTCGATCGATTCTGAAGTGGCAATTAAAATGCAAACTCAGTAAATGGATTTCCTTTTTAAAGCAGTAGAGACAGAGCGTGGCACTAGACCACAGACATTGAGGAGGAAAACCTCATTGCAGAAGCTGACGCAGGATTGAAGACATGCAGGTTTCTATGAAATGGATGGTGTTCGAAAAGCAGAGAAATTGGGGGCAGAGGAATTTTCAAAAGCATACCTTCCATAATCTCTTCATCCTTGGTACTCTAAAATATATGTTTGCTGTAGAGTAAAAAACATAATTAAAACCCATAGTATGACCAGGTTGTAAGTACCCAAGTGATTTCCAAGTGCTCTTCCATAAAGTAAAATAAACCAATAGTGTGTCCTACTCACAGTTGGATGCAACCCCTTCTGTTTTTGGTAACTCTTTACATGGTGTCTCTAATTACTGTGTATTTACATCGAAGTTACTTAGTAAATAGATGTGTACAACGTTATTATGCAGCGTTGCAATGTATTTAATGTGTAAATCTTTTTGCATGATTTATGTAAGTACACAATTGTATCAGAAAAGGGTTAGGGTTAGGGATAATGTTAGGGTTAGGGGGGCTAGGGTTAGGTTTAGGGTAAGGGTAATATCATGCACAAATATTTACACATTAAGTGCATTGTGACTCTGCATAATAACATTGTACTTATGTGTAAGTAAACATGTATTTACTAAGTAACTACAATATAAATACGCAGTAATTAGAGATACAATGTAAAGTATTACCCTTTTTTATACAAGGAACAATGAATTAGTTGATAGTTGCATTATCTACCTAGCTTGTTATGAATCACATATAGAATCTGAAGCACTAAAATTAACAGTAGAAAAAAAGTAAATCACGTGAACATTTCTGTTTGGTTTCTATTGTTGTCTAACCATCAATAAGAAGTTTCTATATTGTACAAATGGCATGTAAGTGGATTTCTGACATTTTGCCAGGTTATTACAAGCTCTAAGAGACAGATGTTGTCTGTTAATTGGAAATCAATATAATGATAGTGGGATAGTGGCTGCTTTTTCCCCTTTTAAATTAGATTGGCAGAAGACATGAGGGAAATTGAGAAAATGTCATTCCATGTTTTATTATTGGACTCTGGTATTCAAATGAGATTCGATGAAGACCCCCTCCCCCTCCCCCTCCTCTCTCTCTCTCTCTCTCTCTCTCTCTCTCTCTCTCTCTCTCTCTCTCCCTCTCTCTCTCTCATTTATATCCACTGAGAGTTGTGAAATAAAAAAGGTTAACTTCAAATGTCACAATATTACCCATGAATTGTAGGCTCAATTTGATACTTTAATAGGTTGAAATGTTTGCTGTTTGTGAATGTTGTCATGCTGTGTATGATGTATTAACAGAAACGTGTGTGATTAATTAGGCACCGGCAATAAATTTCACACATTTAAAAAAAAATCTTGTGGTGGATCACTAATATTTACCTTTCCAAAGCTCTTTTGGAATTTTTACACTGAAGTATTAAAGCCTGATGCTGCATTTCCTGATAGACAAACCTCACCATCAGCTTGAGACATTTAACTGCCGACAAGGTCAAAAAAGACTGTGTATAAAGACATTTTTCAAACTGACAGCTTGAAATGTGTGCCATTTAAAGTAAGTTTAGAGGACATCTGCCTGGCTGAGATGATCACTGAGGTTTATAATATGTATTATAGTTGGTCTTCAGCATTATGTTCGCTTCTATGGCAGCACACACCTCAAAACTATTAAATATTGCCTGTGTTATGTACACCCAACTAAAAGATCCAGATCTGTATTAAACTGATTTAAACTGTGGCTGATTTAAATTCTTGTGTATGTTTACTACCAAAAAACATTATAATTGCTTGCACAATATTTCTATAAATGTTGTTGTACAATGGGCCAGATTTAAATGATTTAAACATCAGCAGATTTGTATCTGTTAAGAACGTACCCGATTGACAAGCTGCTGAAAGAGTGTGAATGATTATGATACTTAAATAGCGATTCCTCTGGGTAATTCATCTGGGTGGTATATCGCTAAGAGGACTGTGTTAATGTTTTTTTTTTACTGTACTGGACTATTATTTTTACCCTCTACTTTATAAGGTTGCAGCAAATCTGAATATACTATTATATTATGTAGGCATATAAAAGATTGGTAGTGGCCTTTAAAGGGATGTGATCTTATAAAATAATACCTCTTCATTGCTTACAGTGGGAATAGGGTCACAGGAGCAGGACAAACACTCAGTTACAGAGCAGGTTTCTCTATCTAGGGCAGCCACACATGCTTAGCAACATTATCTCATCACGGAGCCGGCTGCATCAAGGAATCTTTTAGAAGCACATATGTAGAAACATGCATCTTCTCCTCGGGGGAATGGTGCAGTTTGGAATGATTAAGGGAATAAATCCTAATTTCATTGATACTAACATGAAAAGCACTACAGCTGTGCAATAATCACATAGAATTATTCAACTATCCTTTGGCAAGGACAAGGTATTTAGGACCAGTTGTGTCATTCTTTTATCAACAAATTGACAGTTTTGAATTGGTTTCAGAGAAGTAATGCCTTGCCAAAAGAACAAGGCAGGTAGAGGATCAGATCAATACACAACCTGCAGGCCCCATGTATGTTCATCATGAGAAAGTCCAGCATTTATTATGATAGTAAGATTTTTTTTCACCTTTCCCTGCTTTCCTTAAATGTTCCAATAGCTGAATCTAGATTCTGGCCATGGAATCACACAAGTAGTTGGACTTGATGGCGAGGCCTGACAGCTTCAAGCTATACTTCTAAGATAAGATTCAAATGAAAGATTAGATGTCTCTTTAATTCTATCATGTTGTACTCAGTTAGTAGTACGAATCGCTACAAAAGATACAGGATCAATACTTCCAATACTTCCACTAGATAAGAAATACAAAACTAGCAACATTCTTTATGTATTTCTAGATGTCTAGCTTTTTTTGGAAATTACAAAAGGTTATATAATTCAATATATCTTACAATTGCATGTTTTACTACTACGGTTGATCTAGACATCATTAAGAAGTAGATACCACCCATACACTTAAGACAAGTGTCTGCTACATTTCTTATTCAGATACAATGGGAACTTTCACTTGCTGGAGATGATACACATCCTGTATGTGTAAACGTTATGTGACTGTCTTCGTAGACTATTTGACTGTTCATCAGAACATCATAGACTATTCATGAGGACTAATCTGGGACTACCTAATGTTACCTTGGTAAGGTAGTCAAATACAAGTTGTAATTGGAGTCTGTGAAACCAGCCCATAAAGCCCATGGTGAGCAGAAAATTATAAAAAAAAAAGATTTATATCAATAGGAACAGTCACACCGGCTGTGGCATGAAGCAAGCGATGCGAGTGTGCAATTTTGGAAATGGATTGGTTTTATTTGTTTCTGCTCACTCGCCCGAGTACAACTGAACAGTGAGGAACCAGGAGTGAGTGTCTTTCATGTGGAATCGCCAATGGGCAAGGAGTTAATTGCTTTGCCTTGCTCTCTTAGTTTGTCACACATCCAGTGTAAGGAGGGCTTGATACCTACTGTTCCACCGTGTTCCTGTTCAGATGTGTTCTTTTTGAGCAGTGTTCCTTGAGCACTGTGTTCCTACAATTAAAATGAAGTATTTGCTTTGCATATCTTGACTTTCAATTATGTACAATAAACGATTAAGATCTGACTTTATTTTGATGTGACTCTCTTTTATTGATTGTATGATTTTTATTTTTATTTACGTACACAAATACATTATGTGCAAAGGTTTTTAAATCTATTATATTTTGGAAATGAAAGAATTATTAAAAGTAAAAACTACGACACCTTTTCCTGCTTGAGCCTAACCCTGTGCACTGAGAATACTTTACTAAACATCAGTATTGAATGAACCAGCTTTTTGAAGGAGGGGAGAACACTTACTGTATTTGAACAGCATGTTCATTGAGAAAATCTTCCTTAGTGGGTTTTGGGCAGTGGAGCAGTTACTTGCAGGACTAGATGTCAGCGCATGATATTCCTCAAGGGCGATGGATGAAATGACTCCTTACCTCCTTTAAATTGATCTATTATTATTTGTAACGTTTCTCAGCAGGATAAAACAATATTCTCCCTTTAATGAGACTTGCTTGAAACCAACAGCCTTTGATTAACACAAATTATTGATGACCTGAGGCCAGACATAATATATCCTCTAGCAACCAGTCAATGAGTACTTTTTCACATGTTGCCCTAAGGTATTCAAGGCTGCTTTATATTCTGGTCTTTAAATATACTTTAAATACATGAGCTAATTCCTAGGGCAGTGATGGCTGGCCTCATTTTAAAGAAGGAATATGTAAGACAATTGTTTTGTGGCTGAAGGGAGTACAGATGTATAAGGGATGTCCACAGACGAAAAAGCCGGTCTCATAAAATGTGGTTGGCATGGATGGGGTTGAATCCCCATCCTGAGTAGCTGGTGGGAATGTGGCTGGAGCCTCCATAAGGATTAAGGCTCCAGCTACAGTATAAAAGACCCACCCTGGGCTCATAGCGAGGAAGAGTTTAGAGGAGGAAAAAGATGGAGAAACTATAGAGAAAGAGGAGCGAATGCTACCTTGACAAAAGCTATAAAGGTACATGTTTTGAAAAACCACAGTTAGTGTTTGTGTTTGTATTAAATAGCTGTACAAGCAGCACATTTCAAACCCCAGTACTGTCTTGTGTATCTATAACTTCCAGGTCTGTGACATCATCCACCAGCCAGCTTGCCACAATAAATCATAATAAAACAGGCAGAAAATGAGCCGCTAGAAGCACCAAACACATTTGCTGGGAAAGGAATAAGTACATAGAATGTTTTGGGTAGAGAATAGACCTTTGAGTGGTTTTAGATATCACCAGTAGATATTGATATTAATTGCCCAGTACCATTCGCAGGAAGTTTCAATAACAACAGTCTAGAACAGTAGATACATTTTTAATTTGTTCATAAAAACTGACTAAATAACACAAGTCTTAAAACAATGAATGTAAATAGATGCCATGGTGATTTTGATGATGTAATGTGCCATAGTTAATAAGAGGTAGAAACAACTGAGTCACATTTAGATCTAACATTTCCGGACAGCTTCACAGACCCCAATTAGCACTAGTCCTGGACTTCCTTACCAAAGGTAGTCCAAGATTAGTGCACTAGAGTGGACATTTTGAAAAGAGCTTTGAAACAGTCTTTAAAGTTATAAGTGTAAAAAGTTGTCAACAATGTTTAAAATAAAAATGACAGGTATGTTATTTAAACAGTTGTAGCAACACGTGGGGACGTGTAGCGCTATATTTTCTGGAACCCCTCTACTTACTCTTTAAGAAGGCTGACAGTTATACACCAATGCTATGCACCGACCTAGATCTGAGGGAGAAAGACTCCCTCAGATCGGTTTTAAATGTGACATTCTACAAATTGAAAGTTAATGAAAGCTAATAATTGTGGGAGTGTGGTCAAGCGCGAGTGGTGCAGTGTACAAACTTATAGACCAGACAGTAATTCTCCCAGAAACGTCTGTGTATTAAATACAAAAATAAAGAGCCACCCCTCTACCAGCAATGGTATCGGGGGGTTCACGGTGGGCTTGCAAAACCCAAAACAAAAATACACAATAATCCAACCGACACGAAACAGTGCTCTTCGTAATCCGGGGAAATCGTGGTGCGTACTGGTGATGTGCACTGAAGGAAGAATCGTGGTGCGTGCTGGTGATGTGCACTGAAGGAAGAATCGTGGTGCGTGCTGGTGATGTGCACTGAAGGAAGAATCGTGGTGCGTGCTGGTGATGTGCACTGAAGGAAGAATCGTGGTGCGTGCTGGTGATGTGCACTGAAGGAAGAATCGTGGTGTGTGCTGGTGATGTGCACTGAATTAAGTGCTCAGGGGTCAGTGCTGGCTTTGTGGCGACAGCTCCTGCTTCTTCACTCCTCCTCTGGAATGCAACAAATAACAAGTAACAAACACAACACAAAACCTCCGGCCGTAGGTTAAGTTCTCAGCACAAGGGGCCGTACTCTCGTAGCTGCGTCCCCATTGTGCTACCAAACTCCTCCATGTAATCAGCCCAGCACCCTGGTCTATCCAATCTCTGCCTGCCCCGCAGCTGATGGAGTTGTTTGGAGCACTTTCAGTTACGCGCTTCCTCCAAAATGTCTGACTTCCGGTTTCCGTCTACCGTCTATGGAGAAGTGTACCACCAACCTTATACAGCAGCCTTTCTGGTTGGGAGGGAGATTTACATGCTTGCTGTGATGCTTTCTCTCCTTATCACAGGGAGTCATTTGGTGACACTATTTTTATAAGCAAGAACATAATTATCTGATGACTTTACACTGACTGCAAAAATATGATAATTATTACTACTATATAAACATTTCACAAGGTCAGTAAGCTAAAAGCGCCAGCAGATTAGAACAACAAAGACTAAATCCATTCAGTAGTTTAACAATAAACCACACTGTAGAAATCTAGGTCTTCCATAAAAAAGTAATAATTAGTACACTATTCTGAGACTTCGATTTGATGTACAATAAACAGGGGATGAACACATCCTTGTTTTCAGTTACTGAGTGTTAACTGGTGCTAGACCTAACACATTAGAAAGCTGCACTTAGATAGCCACACAAATCAATGCATAAACCATTATGTTGCAAGTACTGAGTCCATAATTGCAGTGTTATTAACTAAATAATCCAATTATGGTACTCATCCTTCATTGTTGTCTTTTGTCCATACCACTGCAAATATGAATTACACAAAATTAGAAAACAAAAGCCACCATTGAGTTCTGCTTGGCTGGACGTTTAGTTTTGGCTTACCAGGTGTAGCCAGAGAGTGTAATGACATTAGCCAGCCAGCCAGCTGTCCCTAGGTCCTTATTCAGTCTTCAAATATTCTCACCCAATATAGGAACATCAATTACACATGTTAAAATGACAGCTAATGCTAATGTACAAGGGTAGACAATGTTTCTGGGTGGTGTCATTAAAAATGTATATATTCTCTAAATGTTAAACCTTCTGGATGCTATGTGGAATGGACTAGTGGGGTAGGAGGTGGATAATGTTTTTAGTCATTTCCTTACCATTAATAACCTTTTTTTTTTTTTTACAACCACAGCATACATTCAATCACAGCCTGTTTGCAGGTCTGTAATTAATAGCTTCCTAAATTGAAGTTTATCAGACCTCAGCTCTTGGTACTGTCAAGTCAACCAAGACATACTGTACCCATTTTTTTTTCAAAGGACAGTCAATTTTGTCTATTAAAACTAAATTGTGTCAATTTACATGTTCATATGAAACAGACCTCAGAAGACTATTAGCATACAAATAGGATAACTTTCAATTTGGTAACCACTTTGGATTAAGGAGTACCACAGCTGCTGAAGCTATATATATATATACAGTGCCTATAGAAAGTCTACATCCCCTTTCAAAATGTTCACCTTTTGTTGCCTTATAGCCTGGAATTAAAATGCATTAAAATAGTTTTTTTTTTTTCATTTATCTACACATCCTACCCCACAACTTCCAAGTGAAAAAAATATTCTAGAAATTTGTAGATAATTAATTAAATAAAAACTGAAATAGCTTGGTTGGATAAGTGTCCACCCCCCTTATAATAGCAATCCTAAATTAGCTCAGGCGTAACCAATCGCCTTCAAAATCACACACCAAGTTAAGTGGCCTCCACCTGTGTTAAATTGTAGTGATTCACATGATTTCAGGATAAATTCAGCAGTTCCTGTAGGTTCCCTCTGCTCAGTAGTGCGTTTCAAAGCAAAGACTCAACCATGAGCACCAAGACGCTTTCAAAAGAACTCCGGGACAAAGTTGTTGAAAGGCACAGATCAGGGGATGGGTATAAAAAAAATACCAAAGGCCTTGAATATCCCTGGGAGCACGGTTAAGACAATTATTAAGAAGTGGAAAGTGTATGGCACCACCAATACCCTACCTAGATCAGGCCGTCCCTCTAAACTGGATGACCGAGCAAGAAGGAGACTGATCAGAGAGGTTATCAAGAGGCCAATGGCAACTTTGCAAGAGCTACAGGCTTTTACGGCCAAGGCTGGTCAAAGTGTGCATGTGACAACAATATCCCAAGCACTCCACAAATCTGACATGTATGGTAGGGTGGCAAGAAGGAAGCAATTACTCAATGAATGAATGAAAATGAATGGAGCAAAATACAGAGAAATCCTTGAAGAAAAGCTGCTGCCCTCTGCAAGAAAGCTGAAACTGGGATGGAAGTTCACCTTTCAGCATGACAACGACAAGCACACAGCCAAAGCTACACTGGAGTGGCTAAGGAACAAAAAGGTAAATGTACCAGTCAGAGTCCTGACCTAAATCCAATCGAAAATTTGTGGCATGACTTGAAGATTGCTGTCCATCAATGCTCCCCAAGGAACTTGACAGAGCTTGAACAGTTTTGTAAGGAAGAATGGTCAAATATAGCTAAATCTAGGTGTGCAAAGTTGGTAGAGACCTATCCCAACAGACGCACAGCTGTAATTGCTGCCAAAGGTGCTTCCACCAAGTATTAACTCAGGGGGGTGGAGACTTATCCAATTATGATCTTTCAGTTTTGTATTTTTAATATATAATTTTTTTTCTCAATAAAAACTTTTTTCCCCTTAACATTGTGGAGTATGCTGTGTAAATAAATAGGGGGTGTAGACTTTCTATATGCACTGTATATAGTGTTTTATGTAGTTGTAAATAATGTTATATGTTTTTTAATTAAAGTATAGCAGGGATAGGGTTAAAATCCCATCTCTCCAGAATCCATGTGCAGAATGTGGCTGTGTCCTAATCGATTAATTGATATAAAAGTGAAGCCAGCCTTTGTTTTGAGGTGAGTTATTAAACCTAAGTGGTTGGAATCTGTATTGTGTTTTTTGTAATTTATTTAGTTATCAAAAACAAAATATGAAACGTAAACTAGCGTGGAACTGATGAATTCCCCATTATGCTTATCTTTAAAAAAAAAAGAAAATTATGATGGCAGCATTAACAAATAGATATTGAACTTTATTCATGTGGTTAAGGGTAGCATGCTAAATAACAATAATAATACAAAGTCCCTATTTATGTTGTCTTTCAGTTAAATTAATGACATAATACAACACATGTATTTAACAGAGGATTTCTGTACAGCCATCTTGAAACAATTTTGCTGAAGAAGTTGTCTTGTCAAACATATTTAGAAGCTCTTTCCTCCTATGAATAATTTACAAACATCAGCAATTTGGTAGCAGGCTGACTGGAGATATGTTCTTCAGTGTCAGATTTCTTCTTTTCCAGAATACAAGCTGGTTGAAGTTACACAGAGCCACTTATTCAACCGCTGTTCTGTCACTGCCTGGGTAAACAAGAAGTTAGCTTCTTAAGATATACCTACAAAAAAGGAACAACAGGAAACACAATATTCCCTATGAATGACTGTAGCTAAATTGCTGAAATGTTTATTGTGGTTCCAACCTGTAACCCCACACCCTTTAACAGTTGCTGATTACAGTGCTTCTAAAAGTGATTGGATTTTTCCAATATAGTTTGACACTTTGCAATAACCCTTCAGCATTTTACGATTTTTTTTTGGTTTTTTAACCTGAAAAGACAAACTGATATTTGAGCTTCAAGGTTGGAGATTCATTTTAACTATGGCACTGTTACCCAGAAGTCAAAATCTGTAAAAATTCCTATTTGAAATATCAAAAGCCAATTAGCTTTATGACTTTTTGTGTTTGTTTTGTTATCAATATGTGGAGCATCTCTAAAGCAACCCTATAATAAAAACCATGATCTTCAGATTACTAATACTCAGATAATCATGTACCACCATATACTAGAGAATCCCTCTATTTTTAGAGGAAGGAGGGTTGCTATTGTCAACAGTTTCAAATGTCAGTAGACTATGACTTTTTTTTACAATCTGATGAATGAGGAGTGAGTCCTAAAATTGCTGGAAGGTCTTTCTGATATTCTTAAAATACAATGCAGAAACTGTCCTACTTGTTTGAGCTATTTAATTTATTTTATTTATTTATTTATTTATTTTTGGTAAAATCCTTAATTATCAAAAAAAAAACAAAAAAAAAAACTTAAAACAGGGAAACCATTTTCAAGGCTATTTGGTTGCTACAATCCTTAATCCTTTAGATGTTGGTCCAGTACCAAAATGTATTTACCATATTTTTCCTGTTTTCAAAAATGACAAAATAATTCAACTTATGCTGTTCTGAAATGACCATATAAGTGATGATACATTGATTGATGTTACATTGGTAAAGATAAAAATGAGTGAAAACAGATTTACTTTTAAATGAGCTCAACATTTGATTGCAAAGCAGCTATTTATGCATTGCATGTTGCTTTCTTAAGGTAAACATAGACCAGCAAATGACACCAGATGTAGCCTGCAGTGCCCACCGGCACCCATATCCTGTTCAAGGTTTTGTAATGTGTATGATAGTGTCAACATACACAGCATAGTTGTATAAAAGGCACAGATGCCTGTGGATGTTCTGGGAATCTACAAGACAGAAGGCCACAGGTATTCTAAGATCTAAAGGAACAAAGCCTTGTGTAAAAAGTGTGTTGAAAATATCTCTTGATGCTTAGCCATATCTTAGCTTGACATTTGTTTTCTTCACTGGAGAATAGTTCAAATACTTCTTACATGGGTTTTCCATTTAACATCCTCATTTTTCTTTGCTTCTATATAGTCACTCAGGACTGTGCTGAGCAAAGTGCCCTCCAGGTTTCTGGTTAAAAATAGAATATAAAACATAAGACATTTTATCTACAGATTGGGCTCATCTCTCCTAAGGCTATGAATGTTGCACACTGCTTTCCCTTGATCCTACCCCTCACACCCCATGTTAATACCAGTGAGTCATTACCACTGTCAAGATTTTCAGTAACAGCTAACACTGCTGCGTATTAACTAATGTGTGACTTTTACACCCTCACCTTCGACCTTGACGTCCCAGTGGAGAATGAATAGTTTGCTAATAAACTGCAGCAACCAAGCGTGTCATCTAATCCTCTGATTTAAATATATTTTAAATAGAGAATTGGTATTCAAGATACTCTTGCATTGTTTAAATCAGAGATTTATTTAGGCTGTCAAAGAAGGATATCACCAGAGACCCTATTGATCTATTGATTTTGAATAGATGGTGAACAAAGTGACCCATACTGTTTTATTTATTATTTACTCTTTTCAGTTCTCTTCTTCTAGTGCCATGTAGCACCTTACAAATGTGCATTTTAAGGTCACACTGATGACATAATGGTGATTGTTATCAAATTCAATGTCTAAAAAACAATGCTTTAACCCATAGGTAAGGTTTAGGTTGGGAAATTGTAGAATGTATTCATTTCCTGTAATAAGTGGCTTTCCAAACTTAAAATTGTGTTTGCCAATTACCTATTAGCAAAAGCCAACTTCTTTAACACCAGTTATAAGAAAGGGAAGGTTGGAATTCTAGCTAGGGTCATGTGTGAGGCATATATTGTCACAGTATTCAGGGGGCCAGAATAACAAGGAGGATTCTGTGGTATTAGTAAAATAGTTTCATTATTAGTAACAGTATTGCAGCTGATAGTTATATATGTCAGCACTTACTCTGAAGCATGTCAGAACTGAAATTCCATCCCACACAGCTGTGAAAGATAACCGTCCTACACAGTGAGAACACACATTCATACAGCCACCTATTCACTGGAGTAATAATGTAATACCCTTAAAGTTGACAGTAGAAAGCTAGTTATTCTCATACAGGCTATAAATGGAGATTATATATCTTATTTACAGATAGCTATAGACATGAAATGAATTTGTTTTTTCAATCACACAATTTCTTGATGACATAACGGATTAACCTCTTTGAAGCCACCATCGGCTATGCTTGATTCCCCTAGTGTTTTTTGGATGGCTGCCATTGGCTATGTTCGATTCCACGCTATGCCTCCCTTCTTAGCTGTGTAACTACTGCAATCTGTCATCAAACTGCGCTCAACTTTGCATACAGACAGCAAAGGCTTTTTCGAACCAGCCAGACTTGTATCTGTTTACTTACATAGATTTATTGACAGGTTGTTTGTTTTGAAGAGGATGGCTGTCAGACACACGGTCTCACAGACAAAACAAAGTTTATATTTCTGATTTCAAAGGACAATGAAAACATCTAATACATGTAAAAATTACTTTTGTGATATTCTAAAGTTTAAAAATACTTTTGTTTAGAAGTATATGCATGTATAAACATCCCATATACGTTCTGTATTAGCTTCTGTATTCATATACTATCCCTATATTATTCTATATCTTAAATTTTATAAAATCTGTGAAAATAATAGTAGGAGTAACTGTATTTGTTTTATACTAGAGGTCGGCATGGGTACCCAAAAACCTAGGTACCCGTCGGGTTTTATATTACCCGATGCTACCCAGGTCTCTTTTTACTACCCGGGTATCGATTTATTAATTTGAAGCCTGGGACAAAAATTATACCACAGCTTTATCCCATAGTAACTGGCTCTGTTGTAATCAGACGACAGTTTCTGTAATGATCTGATAAATCCAATGAGATAAAAGGATAATATTTATTATTCTACCATTTGTAATAAAGATAAAACAATGCTTTAAAATGAGTATTATCAGCATTATCACTGCCTCGTATCATTGTGCTAATCTGCTGATAGTTTAGGTTTTTTTTAGTTTTATTTTTACTTCAATTTGGAATTTGCACTTTTTTAACTACTACACAAGAGTATTGATTTAAACTTGAGGTCAACACGGGTACCCGAAAACCCTGGTACCCTTCGGGTTTTAAATTACCTAAAGGTCTCTTTTTACTACCCGGGTTTCGATTTATTAATTAGAGAATTTAAAGAAAATGTAGAAACTATAACAATGCAGTTGTAAGCACGGGTCTCTGACCGGTGTAATAAAGACAATGTTAAACAAGCTTTTGCATTAAGCCTTTTATTAACTGACAGGATATCAATGTTTTACAGAAAACAATAACACACAGCGAGCGGCAAGTACACCTCATCCTGTTGGTTTATGTCAGTGATAACTCTGTGATCCATTAATAATAACTAAGGATACAGTTTTGGCACAGTGATTTGTAGTACATTTCATGGGAGAAAAAAACAAGAATTCACAGAAAGGCCACCAAATAATGTAGCTTTAACTACATCAGCATACACAAGAGCTTTTAAATAGTACACCAAAACCAAATAATATAAAGACTATTGCTTTTGCACCAACGTAACATTCTATTTTTTTTTTTTTTTTTTTTAGAATACTGTACAATGCAGGCTTTCACACCAGCTGCGTAGCGAAACAGACGGGGTGTGAAATAAACGGTGTTTCTATTTCTCTGTGTGCGTCCGGTGTAAATGTACATATATATATATATATACATAAATAAGCATGTCAAATAATAGTTTTTATTACCGTGTTCAAAATGAAACGGTATATACTGTATATACACTGCTGTGCAAAAGTCTTAGATATGTTGCATTTTTCTACTCTGATTCATTATGAGCATCAACAATTTACTCAAAGCCTCCACTAGTGTTTTCTACTATTATAACAACCTTGACTTGCATAAAGAAGGAAAAACATTGAGTGAAATAGCTTGCATCACTCTGTTTTCAAGGTGTGGTATCCGAAGCATAATCAGCAAGTACAGAGAAACATCATCTGTAATTGACAAACCCAGGACTGGAAGACCCAAAAAGCTGTCTAACAAGGATGAGCAATACTTGAAGATAATATCCTTAAGGAATAGACAAGCGTTGAATTGACAACAGAACTGGCAGAAGGCACACGACACCTGTCTTGGGTTTGTCAATTACAGATGATGTTTCTCTGTACTTGCTGATTATGCTTTGGATACCACACCTTGAAAACCGAGTGATGCAAGCTATTTCAATCAATGTTTTTCCTTCTTTATGCAAGTCAAGGTTGTTATAATAGTAGAAAACACTAGTGGAGGCTTTGAGTATTGTTGATGTTCATAATGCATCAGAATAGAAAATGCAACATGTCTAAGACTTTTGCACAGCAGTGTATATTCTTCAATAATAAGAATGATACGTTTAAATTGGTTTCTGAGTAGCCTACAAAGCACTGCCCCTTTAAAAATAAAAAAATAGAGCTGAAAAGTCAAATCACACAGGCAGGCACCATGTCCAAGAAGACGGGCATCACAAAGATCAGAAAGGAGTTCCACTATTAGGAGAAAGACTGGAGTTGTGAAACCCAAATCTCCGAATGTGAGTTCACCTTTTCCATTCCAAGCAGACATGATTGTAGCATACCGCTGATCGATTCTGTATTAACTAACACATAGGATGGTATTTATTTAGTATAAATGAAAGACAAAACATAAGTTGTAACATTGTGATAACAGTATTATGCCTTTGAAGGTCTTGAGAATTGCTTAAAAAATTCCAGTGTTCTTATCCTTTAGCCGGCCCTGAAATATTGTCTAGCCACCCGATAAAAATGCCTGGAAAAGAAGTTCTCCAAAATAATGGACTAGCACCAAACAACTATAGCTGGTTTCACACATCCAGATTAGCACTAGTTTTGGACTTACTTACCTAAAGTAACAAAGTATTCCAAAGTCAGAGCTAGTCAAGGACTGTGACAATAGCTGCTAAAGTGATAATATTCAGAAGAAATTACAAACTTTGTAATATTTAAATCTTTTGGGACTTTTATCATAAAATACTAGTAACAGTAGTATACTGTGTATTAACAATGGTATGTGTCAATGTATAGGTCTAAGGCAGTGGTTTCCAAACTTTTGGGGAACACGGACCACTTTCAAATCTCTAAATTTCTTGCGGACCACCTAGTAATAACATTTTGGTGAAATACAAAAATGATATAAATTAAAATAAAGAAAACTGTGAAAGCAAAATGTGTGACTTACGTTTCATGAAGGTAAATAGTGAGATGGATGTTGCTGTTCCAAGACAACACTTCAATGTCCGGTTGAATTGATGTAAGTTTAAGTCTCATATCTGGTTTCACATCCAGCTTATTGCGGTACTACGTTTTGAGAGCAACCAGTGCAGAAAAAACACTTTGGTTGAAATGGTTGAAAATGGCATCAAATGTGTAACTGCTTTCTCAGAAAGGTCTGGGTACTCAGACCAAACATGTAACCAAAACCCAATAACATTTTTGTGTGCTTTACCCAAGTTCTCAAAAAATATTTGGACAAAATAAAACTTTTTACAGTGCATATAAAAGGATGTACTTACTGTAATGTATCCATCTGCTCAAGGCATCATTGGCTACTGTCCTGCGCACATTGCTTCACTGGCTACTGTCCTGCACACATTGCATCACTGGCTACTGTCCTGTGCACACTGCATCATTGGCTACTGTCCTGCACACATTGCATCACTGGCTACTGTCCTGCGCACATTGCATCATCGGCTACTGTCCTGCGCACACTGCATCACTGGCTACTGTCCTGCACACATTGCATCACTGGCTACTGTCCTGTGCACACTGCATCACTGGCTACTGTCCTGTGCACACTGCATCACTGGCTACTGTCCTGCGCACATTGCATCATCGGCTACTGTCCTGTGTGCTTTGTTTTTTCACATGCACGGATGGATACATTGAGACTTAATTAAGTACATCTCTTTATATGCACTGCAATTAGAAAAAGTTAAATGATTTTAGTGCCATTCCTGTGGTAAGAAAATGGATTTGTGGTTAAAAAACAGGTTCGTTAAAGCACAACATGACAGAAAATGAAGAAGACAGTGAGTTATAAAGTTCAACTGTTGATTTAAAGAAACGAAACGATACTGTGAGAAGTATTTAGAAATGGGATTCATGTATGCTGGTAGTAAAGATGAACCAAAGCCTCAATGTGTTGTTTGTTACAAAGTGTTAGCTGATGAAAGTTTAAAACCGGCAAATCTTATTCACCACTTAGAAAGCAGCACAAATAACTTGTTGATAAACCTGTGGAGTTTTTTAGTAACAAACTGAAAGAGCTGCTGGAGAGTAAGAAAACAATCCAGTTTACTGCTACTGGCAGTGTCAACAAAAAAAAAAGCTGTGGAATCTTTTTATTCCTGTTTGAAGAAAATAGATTTAATTCCATTGTCTAACAATACAGTGCAACGTAGGATAATGGATATGGCGGAAAATGTAAAGGAAAAGCTCATATCAAGAATCAGAAAAAGTTAGCTATGGGTCCGTCGTCTTGATAGGTCAAACTCTGAATCATTTCCTACACTGATTTACTTTGTGAAAATGAAGAACAGCTTCCCAGTGACATGAATAATGTCATCAAAGAACATCTTCAAAGCCTTGGAACAGAGCTACGTGAATATTTTCCTGCTATTGACTGCAGATATAATTGGACAATAAACCAATGTGGATGGTGAATTGTCAACGAATTTGACGTCAAAAGAAGAGACAGCTTATAGTTTTTACATTTTATCCAGGCATTAACTACTAATTTGATTTCACAGAGCTATCAGTAGGTTGTTTAAAAAGAGGCTGCAAGGATAATGGGCCATAATTAAAACTCAATCCTAGATTTTGTCAAATGTCAATTCGAATTATACAAATAAATTAGTTTCTTAAGTCTGGATAAAGTCTCAGCTATTGAGGTATGTTGTTCCAATTGTAGAGAATTTGGACAGTCAAAAGTATTAATCAGTACAGCACAGTGGGAAACTAGGTCCAACATGTAAAATGATTTAGCTACCAAAATATAGCAATTTTATCCCCAATCACTCACCATGTGAAAAAAACAAACAATATAAACAGAATGCATTTATCTTAATGTTGTGGAAATAACTTACATATTCAAGATTTAATGAAATTCTTGGATTAATCCTAGCGCGTCTGGTTGAGAAGGCTTAAAGTGCATTTGAACAGGTCTGATTAAAAATGAAACTGCAAATTACTTGAGATCTTTCCATATTTGATGTTAAATAAAACCTTTCAGCTGAAAGAAAGATGTGCTGAAGAGCTTTCCACATTAGTCTGATAAATGCCATCCCATTCATAGCCGTGATTGTTATTCATAATAGGGTCCACAAAATGATTAAATACTTTTCATTTTTTTTTCCATGACTCTTGGCATTCTTCACTGAAGTGAGACCTTCTAATGACACAGTAATGAAGCTACTGTATGTCATTTGATTTCTTAAATCTTGATCATGTAAGTGTAATGGGGGGGGGGGGGGGGCAAATACAAAAGACAGCATAGCCGCAACGGGGGCAACTACACTCCCACACAAACACCACCACCACTATGCCGTGCAGTAGTCGGACTACGCCAGATGTATAAAGAGCAACAAAAAATTCAATTTTGCCCTAATTTACCAACACAGGTTATTTTATTGGGAAAGAGCAACGCAGGAACCACACGAAAGGGTAGGACAAGCAAAACTTTAGTTAAACGTTTTTATTTATAAGATAAAATGTGTTTGTGTATTTACAACCAGAGATTATTTCACAGACATAAATAGATCATTTCCCAGGGCTTCTTAAAGACAGAGGCATGTTAGTTAACACCATCTACACAAATTCAGACTGCTTAAAATAGGCTACATCAAGCCATCAGCATTGTTCACAGGTGAGAATCACAGGTTGTAAAGGGAACCTAAAGCAGAATAAAACAATCCATTACATTGCTGAATTGGAATCAAAGTAAATCAGAACTCCAACTAAACAAGGAACAAAACGTAGTGAGTCCTCAAATTCACCTCCAATGGACTTCAGATATCGAGCATTGGGCACATATTCTATTGGCTAAAGAATATCCTCCCCTCCTCCCTTTATGTAGAATCTACACATACAGGAACGATATGTTAATCTGTGTGCCATCCATTAACATACTTTCTGCTTATTGTACTACCTGTACAGTGTCTATAATTTGTTTCCTTGTATTTATAGTCTGTTCACTTGACAGCATTTCCTGGTGTTATGAATTTTTCATGAGAACTTCATTCCCATTGCCAAAGTCTGTTTATAATAATGTTAATTCCCATGGTTTTGGTGGGTGGGAAGCAAAGGTCATATTTCTTGTACAATCCCATTGCTATTTTTTGTATGTCTTAATATGAGGCAGAAATGAATTTAACTAAACTTTAAGTCTTCCTAAAATTGAACATTATGCCTTATTCATTAAAAAAAAAACTATTAGAATGACATTTATTTTTACTGAAACATTTTTATTATGATTCTTTGTGATCTTCTATAGGAAACCATGAATAAGTAGATACAGTACCATAGCTTAAAGGATGGAAGCTAGATGTTAAAGGTATGTTTATTAAACAAATATCAAATATATATTTAATAGATGAAAGATGCATGCCACAGATTGCTTTCATGGGGAAGGGTGTCAGGATAGCTTTCTTTGTGTGAAGTGCTTTGTGATGTCTACATGAACAGTATAAAATATACAGTATTGTATTAATTACATCTTCCAATCTCATGCCACATATGTTCAATTCGGGACAGTTCAGAAGAATGGGCAGGATACTGATGTAAATCAAAATCCATTGTGATGTGCCAGGCTTCTCTTCTGGAACAATCTGATCCCCCAAACATGGACTGTTCCTACTCTGAAGTTCTTTGGCCATTACTTTTATGGCCTTAAAATGACACATTGTATTAATACTACTCCATCTTTTTGCACATTGAAAATGGTTTTCCTCTTGTCAGACCAGCCTTTTTACAAGCAATTCAGCAGCCAGCAGAACACAGGTCTAGAATAGATATCCACTCAGCTGCTAGACAGTTTCCATAGAAACAGAAAGACTGTCTAAGTCATTGTATGTACTTTTAAAAAGCTTCATGCCAAATGATGGGTGTAAAGGTAAAATATATTGAGAAAGATTAGCTACATATTCAATTGTAACATCTTTATTCAGACAGAAATGTTTTAATACCCCATTTATCAGTCACATTTTACTTTAAATAAATATTCTAGTGTAATATGTTGACACATTATGTTAATTGTATGTACTAGTTAATAGTTAATATCATTAGTAACCTATATTAACCTTGTTGTAATTATATGAGCCCTACTTTACCTGACAATGATAACCCCCCCCAAAAAAATGTTAACATATTTGTATTTTTCTTTTTTTTTTTCATATTATGTTTAAACATAGGAAGCTAATAATTTGGAATAATGCAGTTTATATGTTTCCAACTGCAAGGATATCTTTTCTAATTTGCAACATTTACATTTATGTTATAACAATTAAAATTGTCTCCATGAAAAAGAAAATTAAAGTATACATTTAAAGAGGTGATAATGATCTTTTAAAAGTGCGTCTTCAATTGAAATGTAAATCCTGGTGAGCTGTGAGAGATGATTCTTGTTTGCATTCTGCCTGGGGCGCCCAGCCTGTCTGCTACAGCTGCAATTGATCATTTTAAATCAAACGGCAATGGAGATGTCTCTGGTGACTTAAACTGGAAGACGCTATCTTTTGCAGGACTGCATAGAAATATGTTTTTTTTTTCTTCTCCGCTGAGACTATATCCTTCTTGAATTGAAAATGTACATTGTAATGCAGTAGCCCTGGACGTTTTCTGGCCACAGGCATATTTGTGTATTTTTTATAAAGTCAAGGGCATGATAATTTTTCTCTCTTTACGTTTAACTAAATTCTTTTTTTCCAAAATGTAATAAAATTACATTAAATTACGGGTTTAACATATGGCATAAAAGATGAGATTGAGACTGTGACAAATGCATCAATATTTTGCATCATTACAGATTATGTTAGATACCACCATCTTTTAAATCTCTCCACAGGCACAGTTTTGAGGACCACTGATATACTGCAATGGATTTACATTGTCCTGCCCTGTAAAGCACAGCTGTAAGGAAACATGTATAGACAGATAGGATAATGTTAATTACAGGTACATTATTTAAACCTTATATTTTTCGGTACCCTGCTACTTACTTTTTAAACCTCTGCTTTGACAACACGATGAAAAACCCACAGTTGGACTTCTATTCACAATTTATATAACCCAGTTTTTTTATATAGTAATATCTGCATGACAAAATGCACAATTTTAAATGAAGTTTAATTATACACAAAATAGATATGCCCATTATTTTTTATTTCCATTTGGTGTGAGAGCCGTCTCCCTGTATGCTAGTAGTTTCCATAACAGCAAATTTATGCTTCCATTCATTTTTCTTGATCTCGTTAACCTGCATTTTGATTAACGAGTTCCCCTTATCAAGTCGTTGAGACAGGAAGTGATGTATGTGACCTTCCAAAATTAAGCTTTTTAACGAGAAATGTGTTCATTAACGACCTAATCTTCTCAATTTCAAAGCATTAACGGATTGATTTGATTAACACATTTCTTTGAAAACCACTTGCTACTAAAGCTCTCATTACTATAGCACGAGTTCGATACAATAACACTGTTTTTTTGAAAATCCTGCCAGTTATGTCCAAAGATACTAAGATGTCCTCTGTTTCAATTTTTAATTCCTAATTATCTTTTATTTGAAGGACAATGTTATATTCAGACTAAGGGCACAGCGATGGGAGCAGCATTTGCCCCAATCTGTATATGGGACTGTGGGAGGAAAAGTGTATTTACAGTGATAAAAACATATTCTCACCATTTATTAAAATATGGACAAGGTATATTGATGACATACTTCTAATTTAGTCTGGTTCGGAAATTCAATTGAATGCATTCATTCAGTATATCAATTCAACTGATATTAACTTAACATTTAAATGTGAGTATGACCAACAGGTAATATACTTTTCTGGATTTAGAGATATATAAAGGAGAAGAGAATAGTTTACAAATTACAATGTATAACAAACCAAAGGATAGGAATTCACTCTTTTTGGCAAATAGTCAACACCCACGGTCACTTATCAAAAATATACCTATGGTGAAAAGAGGGAGAAAAGAAACTGCAGTACGGAGCTGCAGTTTAACCCTTTAAGGACCAGGATCTTGTTAACATGATCATATTGAAATGGGCTTCTAGGACACTAGTAAACACGATAAAAAAAGCAATGGATAGGGGAGGGACTGAGGTTCACTTCCTGATAGTTTTTTTTTTTTTGTGACGTCACTGAGAGGGGCATTTGGTGTCTAAAGGGTGGAGACAGTTTACAGCAGCCTGCAGAGACAAAAGCAGAAACAAAACATCACAGGAACTTGTTTAAAGCGAATAAAAAAGGGGAAAAACTGTAAAGCTGATGTATTTGACTGATAATTATATTAGAACATTTATTCTGTCTCATGTGTTTTAATATATATGTTTTTACAACATTTAGAAATATCAAGAAACGAGTGGATATAAGCATATACTATGCGTATAAGCATATATGAACTAAACGTTTTTTTTCCTTATTACTGATAATAATGAAAGAGTAACTATTATTTTATTTATAAATATTTATTTTGAGAAAATAAATCGAGAGTAGTGTCCATTATTGCTTATAAAGACCCTGAGAATAAACGTCTATTATGTCATTGTAATCACTCAGGTGAAACAATGTCTTGTAATTTGCCCAAACATTAATATTTTTCAACAAAACTTTCAGGAAGTATTGTAAGGTCCCTCGGGTCATAGAATAACTTGTTTTTATACATGTATCTCTAACCATAATATATCATAAAAATTACTTAACTTAAAAAAAGAAATATTGTGTTTAAAAAAAGCGAACAGTTTGTATGGTTTCTGAAGTATTTTATAATGTTCCCAAGAGTGTTCTGAAAAAAAAGGACACCATTTGCAAGATGCTACTGATAATTTTTAGTGAATTTTTATAGGAAGACAGTCAACTACAGCCAAAAAGCACCTGGTCCTGGGGGAGCATCTCACTGAAAAATGCTTGGTCCTGAAAGGGTTAATGAGAAATCATTAGAAATGTGTACCAAGTTTAAGTCAAGGGGTTATGAAGATAATACCATGTTAATGGCTGTGCAGAGAGCTAAACAAAAATAATGTATTCTGTGTACTACCCTCAGCAGGCATTATCTATTTTTAGTTTTTATAATGGTAGTGAGTATGCCACATCAACAATAATATCTTTAGTTCAGTAACATCTGTGAATTTGTAAGTACATGTTTAAAAGCTATGTGGTCATTTACAACTGCAAGTTGAATGTCACAGATTGCAGAGAACTCAAAACATAAAATCTACTACCTTAGACAAATGCAATTTAAAAAGTGTCTAAAGCCTTAAACTATAATGCAATAAGTATGATTTATTATGTTTTCTTTTTGCACCCTGGAATAAAGGCAATTACATTATTTCATTCATTCTAGAAAATATAATTAGACTCAGACATTTTCTTTTCCTAAATCTTCATTAGCTGACAAATACATTTGAATCGCAAAAAGCATTTTGTCGGCAGAAAATAAATTTAAGTGCACTCTGTAGAATAGTGCTTACCTTGCACACAGTTCTTTCTTAACTGAGATTTTTCATATCAAGATGCATTAAGGCTTTTCACAAGTTAACACAATTTAGATTTACTTTTGAGTTCACAAGATGACAAACGCATTCTTGATCACACACCAAATTAAAGAGCATGTGTGTGGCAGATATACTTCACTGAGGCGATACATTTAAAATTACAGCCATCAGTAACATGAAAAAGTAGATCACGATTCACCATGACCTATAATCACCAAGTTTGACATACAAAAAGACAGACAGATGCCTTCATATTACCCTAAGATTCTCAATAGCTTATTCTAAATTACAGGCCCATCGAAAAATTTGGTGCTACAGTACCTCATGTTGGCTGGGGGCCCCACTACACCCAACCCCGTCGTATTTGTAGATTTAAACAGAAAAAAAATCGAAAAGGATTTTAACTGAAATGAAAGATATCTAAAACAAAAACTTTTTAAACCATTAAACAAACTCCATATTGGATTCACTGTGCATGCTGAACTAATTTTGAGTTTCAACAGTTAATTTTTTTTTTAATGACATAGCATTGACCAATCATCCACTTTTTGAGTGACTGATAGTTAGTTAATGCTTTGGAATACTGCCTCAACTAATGAAAAAAAAAATCTTATTTTTGGGAGCCCCCCCTGAGCCCCCCCCCCCCTCGTCAGCACTGCTAAAATACAAAAATCTAAAAATGTAAAAAGCAATGATTTTAAAGAAAGTAGAAAAAAACAAGCCATCCAAACTTCAGAAACAACAGATAATTTAAAAAGAAGTCACGTTCAACACAAACAATCATAAACTGGCAAATATTCCTCCTAGGTGGGCCGCCTCGACGGTAAGTGGAAATCAGAATGGTGACCATATTAGGGGGAGCGTGTAGCTGCACGTACACGGAAGGACTCCATTGCAATCAGGTATGAGGCAGGCAGCGATTGGAGAAGCCATGGTGCCGGGTTGATTGCAGAGAGGAGTTTTGTGGTACAAAGGGGAAGCAGCTACGTCAGTACCAGGCCTTGCACTGAAAACGTAAACACGGCCGGAGCGTTGTTGTGGTTATGTGTTATCTGTTTGTTTGTGTGTTACAGAGGAGGAGTGAGGAACCCAGGAGCTGCAGCCACAGAGCCAGCACTAAACCCTGAGCACTATCTTCACTGCACAGCACAGCACAGCACGGACACAAGCACCGCTTTCCCCAGGATCTAAAGAGCATAGTTTTATGCACAGAGGATTGTGGTTTGGGAGTGTATTTTGTTTGGGACTCCAACCCGCCGTATGTTCTTCCCCTATACCATTGTTGGTATAGGGGAAGCACATACGCCCTATGTGTGGTCCACTGTGTGGTCCAGTGGTTAAAGAAAAGGGCTTGTAACCAGGAGGTCCCTGGTTCAAATCCCACCTCAGCCACTGACTCACTGTGTGACCCTGAGCAAGTCACTTAACCTCCTTGTGCTCCGTCTTTCGGGTGAGACGTAATTGTAAGTGACTCTGCAGCTGATGCATAGTTCACACACCCTAGTCTCTGTAAGTCGCCTTGGATAAAGGCGTCTGCTAAATAAACAAATAATAATAATAATAATAATATAGGGGCGACAGATTTATTATTTCTTGTTTATTAAATACGGACGTTTCCTCATTGCGAGTACTGTCTGGACATTCGATTTGTACACCGCATCACTCACATCCTGTGACACAACTCCATTAAAGATATGATGAGGGGTAAGGAATGTTTGGACTCCAGACAGTTTCCTGTCCATTAATATCACAACAGGACTATCAGTGACACTGTCGCCAAAAGCCCAAGAAGTAACCAGCATTTTGTCTGCTGTTACAAGTGATTGCTTGATGAGCTCTGCAGTGACCTACATATATTTTACACCACACTGTTCAATGCTGTAGCAGCACTCTGCAGCTATTACAGCACATTAGATAGAGGAGCAATTCTCCTGGGGAAACGTCTAGTCTTTTAATCAAAGAGTAGGCAAAGTCAGTGGATAAAATTAAATCACAGTGTATTAATGTATTCTCTGCATGTAAAGCCACATTCGTTTACTGTTGCTGTCAAACATATATATTTATACATTGAAAATCAAAATGACATTTATATACAGTGAGTGGCTACCCTGTTCAGAATTTTGTATTCCCCGTTTTATGAAAAAGGCAAAGACACAATAATGTATGAAACCCTTCATTTTTTATAAATGCAAATTGTTTAAAAATAATAATAATACTAATACGACTACTACGACTACGACTAATAATAATTATTACTTAAAAAAACAGTTTTAATGCAGATTGAATATAAAGATCAAGGCAACTGTGATTTGTCAATCTGCATTGCCTTTAATCATACTGTAGACATGGCCTACATGTTTGAATCATTCAGTCCCTTTTTAGTACAGGATTGTTCTTTTACTCCCAAACCCTACACTTGAACCCTGACATCCGTCCAGCACCATCAGTTTCATATATTGCGTATGTATGGTACTTTTTATGTGACTTATCTGTCCTTAATGGGTCCTTCAAAATCTGTATATATTTTTTAATTATCTCTCTCCAGTCTCCGTTGAGTTCAAACCTAGGTTACACGGAGGGGAATTCAAAGGTATTCACTGGAGGAAGTAACATTCAATTTCCTTTTCATATTCTCTCTAATGTAATTATCATTTGAGGGCAGACAGCAACAGGTCATATCTGCATTATGAGGATGCTCATCTAATCTTAGAAATGTGTAAAGATATTTTTGCTGTGCACAGGATTTACACTGCAGCATTCTGCAAAGCTGATTAGATCATGCAAGGCTTTCATTTAAGATCATAATCTATGCAGTGCTTATTTTTATTTGAGAAGAATCCAGGCAATGACACATTGCCAGTATTATGTTTTCTGAGGTAGTGAGATAGTGAAGATGAGGTAGTGTCTTGACGTGCTGGGCAATGTATGTGCAATATGTTTTTCTTTGTTCTCTTCTTTTTTTGCTTGATGTCAGTGCTGAAAGTGTGTTTAAATAAGACACAAATCATTAAATAAACCGTCAATTCAGTTCACATCTAATATATGAATAAGACATTTACTGAGTGTGCAAAAGTTGAACTATGGCATTGCAGTTTAAACCATGCTGGCAAAGACAAATAGGCTGCCTGTAAATGGTGATACTTATGATATCTGCATTTCCATGGACCCTATTCCTAAAACTTTTAACATTTAAAAATTGCATCACAATGGTGACAGTGTTTTGCTTGTCAGCATAGCCATTGTTTCACTTCTTGGTCATTTAAGCTCAGCAGTGTCTTTGTGGTCAAAGCATGTTACTTGCTGCAAAGCATGACAGTATATAGGGTAAGCAGCTGGTTAGTTAAAGACAGGAATACAGTGTTAAAGGGTGGGGACAATTTCATTTAATAGGTACAATAACCAAAAATCTGAATGCAAACATAGTATAGCACTATATCTATTTTTACATAAACTAATATGGCAATTGGATGTGCACCATAAGTAGGAATTTGTTTTTGCAGTTGTTTTGTTCACTGCAGCCATTTTAATTCCAAACACTGAAAAGGTAAACCTGTGTGACCCCTATGCAGCATTTCGATAGTTACTATATGTATTTGGAAATAAAAATGATGCCATTCCCCTTTAATTTCCCCTTTCATTTAGGACAAACATGTTTTATAATCTGCCAGTTCATCTGTGGTCTCAGCACCATTTTGAATGACCTACCAGATGGGGAGGTAACCAGTGTGTGCAAGAGAACTCATTACAGACTTATAACCTAACTTGTATTTGAATCGCACTTACAGCACAAAACAACCTTCCAGTTCTAAGGCTTTTATTATTGTCACTGTGCTATTAAATTGGGGCTTGAAGCTGTTTCCCTTTAGAATTTTCAATGGGCTAGAAATAAATACGTATGTCAACATTGTTAACGTCAATAGAAGAAACATTGAGCTTAATTTTATATTACAATACGCTGGCAATTCCAAGTGTATGATTGATTTGTATGTTATGCTTTGTTTTTCATTTCCTGTGTATATACTATGTGTAGCCAAAAGCATTTAATTATCACATGACAGAATGTACAGCAGCTTAAATAAGGAGCTGCATGGAAAAAATCACAATACCCACATTTCTGTATTTAAAAAGTAAAATAATTTTACACAATTACTGTCAAAAAAGACCTTCCTTGTCAATTTATCACAGTGTTGACAAGCTAACAGGCTTGAGCGCACCTGAAAGACTATGATACAATTTTTAGAGAACTGGGTGTTGTTTTAAGTAAATTGAAGCTGAAGAATCTTGATAACATACATGGACAGCCCACCAACTGTTTCCATCACATATTTTTCCAATGCCACATATGATTTGATTTTCAGTGACAGCTTGGTTAATAGCAATGGAATGTATCTTGTCATTCTAGGTCACAGGCCACATGTGCAGCCCTTAAACATCCTTGAGGACACCCCCTTACTTGGTTATATAATACCCTGTTCACACTTGTATCGGAACAATGCTAGTAAAGTTTGTTTCGGGTTAGAATATACTCACACGATACCACTTTCCGTCCTAACTCACTTTTCAACTGTATCCAGACCCTACAGCATGTGTATTACAGCCAACCCACCACCGCACGACCCAGTACAGCACAACCCCACCACCGTGTGACCCAATACAGCACAACCCCTTTACAGCGACAGACCACCACCGCGAGCCCCGTTACAGCGCATCACCGCTCACAACTTTGTAGCTATACTTGCTGCCTGCCCGAGATGCATTCAGGGTCTTAAGTTATTGTGAAGTAGCTGCATGGTTTGCTTCAAGTTATTGTTATTATTTATTATTTTTAGCCATTTTGTAAAAAATCAAAAGGCAGCTTTCTAAAACAGATGAACACTTTCAGTTGTCAGCACAGCTTCAAAGAAATATGAAATAAATTGCTGGGCTCTTTCATCTTCCATAATCAGCTCTACACAGCTGAGTACTTCCTAGACCCTGCAAGCTTTGTCTAGCAGCACTAATTATATGTGGAACTCTGTAAAAGACCACACTATGAATGTTCAATCATTTTTTTTTCATTCCTATCAACAAAGACAGCCAGTTACACAACCCATTACTAAAATCTATTAGTAAATGTATTGTAGATTTCCTTTAACCTGATTGGTGGATATGAGCGCCTAAATTTAATGACCTAACGGTAACATAAATACTGAAACTTACACGAATAAACCAACATGCACTGAAATCCTAATTAAAAAAGTAAAAGTTACCAGTACTTTTATTCTTACATGTTTTACATTTTTTAAGAGGTAGATAGGAACAAACACTTCACAAACCATGTTTGCTTTTGTGTATGAGATAGCTGAACTGTTATTACTTAGTATATTGGAAATGCCCATCACCCATAATGTCCTCTTCTGGCAATTTAAAGTTTTACAGATACAGCATACGACCCTGTGGCGGAGTGTCCCGCCCCTATTTATTATTATTTGTATTTGTTTGCGGGCGGACAAAAGCGCCGTGTCTTTTGTTATTGTTTTTTATATTTATAATTTAAAACCTGTGAGGATGCGTGACTGATCAGCTACTGATTATTTAACTAGCTGACAGTCACACATCCTTACCAAACGCGTGCAGACTGTGGCTGAGGGGTAATAAGATAATTAACAGCTAGTTAACCCCTCGGCCAGAGTATAAGAACCTGCAGCTGTCCGTGCTGCAAGGTTGGGTGTACAGAGAGGAGGTACGGGGAGATAGCGAGGAGACAGACTTTAAAATAAACAATTGCTAAAATGTGCTGGATTAGCCAGCACGACACTTACTTGTTTGTCTGTTTATTTGTTTGGCCCTCGTGCCCTTTTGTTTTTGTTGTTTGGTTTAAATCTTTTGTTTTGGTTTGTTTGTTAATGCTGTTGCGTTCAGTTTCACCCGCCCATCCGTTGTTTTTGTTCAGTTACTTCCTAGTCCGTGACGTCACCACACCTCACCACTGCAAGCCATCCTGCCACAGACCCCAAGATCAACAGTCCTGAAAAAAAATAGAAAAAATACAGAGGAATGCAATTTTAATATTGTAAAGGCCTTTGAATTAACCATTTCAAATGAGATATTGAAGCCTGAAGCCTATCAGACCACACATGGGATTCTGAGCAAACCACATTACTCATGTAATAGTGATGAAAACATTTGTATTCAGTAGCAACCAAAACTAGTGCTGCATAAAATCTTTTTTTTTTTTTTTAATAGCAATAGAAAATAAGAGGACCTTACCGTCTGGTAAGACCCTTCTCGTTATGTTAAATGTTATGTTAAATGTAACGGCAAAAGGTGGGCCTTACCGATGATAAAGCCCTCTTCCTCGGGTTCTATTCCTTAAGTATAGCCTTCTATGGACCAACATAAAGAATGAAGAGCCACCATAATTAAGGCTCCTGCTAACTAACCCCTTGCTTCACAGATAACTTGTTGTTGTGTTTAAATACACAGTTACCAGTTACAACACTGAAATGCTAGCCTCTGTAACCACTTCTTAAAAATAATCATGCAATCGTTTATTTAAGCAGTTCTTGTCTACAGTTTACATACACCAGCAGCAATCGTTTGAGGAGAATGAAAATTCAAGGAACACAAGCAACCTGATCTGATTTATATATATATATATATATATATATATATAATCATACATAAATGAATTCTACAGTAAATAATTCCAAATATAATTTCTCCCCCATGCAAGATTGTCAGATCTCAGTGGGTGTACATTCAATGTATATAGCGTCAACGTGACTGGTACACTCTTAATGGCATAAGTGGAGGGCCGGATTAACCTATACGCAAATTACGCTGCTATAGCGTAGGGCCCCTAAACAAAATTGGGCCCCTCGCGAGGTCGCGGTTTGTTTGGGACATTTTACAAAAAATGCATGTGGGCGGACGGGCCTTATATAGCAAAACTATATATATATATAAAAAATAACTAAAATAAAATAAAATAAAATAAAAAACAGCGTTACATATAGCTCACCTTTAACACAGCTCCACAATCAGGAGAATATATATTTATCCCTCCATAATGAATTATAAAGTGCAACGCCAACCACATTGAATATCTTTTTTTTTAATGCAATTCTCAAGTCTGCAAACCCTAAAAGTGCCTAATTTTAGTTTGAAACGTGCTGAGTTACTCTTAGTGCTGTGAAAGAGCGGGCTGGAAATGTCCGCTCCGCGCTCTGCTCCAGCAACTACCCCACTCCGCTCGGCTCCCCTGCCCCGCTCACACTCTCATCCCCAACGCAGGGTCGGGTTAACCAATAAGCCAATAACACCATTCGCCATAATGTGTATAGGGCCCAGAAAATATGGGATAGCGTAGGACCCCCATGTCCTTTAATCTGGCCCTGCATTAGTGCTATTTTCAACTGGTCTATTTAATAGCATTTTTCTGCTCCAAAGCTCATTGTCAGAAAAGGAAAAGTTAAACAATTACTCCCGAGGTCATTCACAGTGCAAGACTAAAGACAGAGGGGAACACAGCCACACTGTTCTATAAACAAGACTTCAACTGGCATTAGTTCTGGTGCAGAAGCTCCACAAAGAAGCTTTTTATGGCCCTGAAACTATAACAGAACTGCTGATAGCAGCATATTTCTGTCTCTTAATAGTTTCAATTCATTATACAGTATTTTCTCAAGTTTACATAAAAAAGTTTGCTTTCCAATATACAACACTATCATTGTCAAACAGTCTTGATTTATGTTAATAAATTCAGCCAACCCAATAATAAACCTTTTTATCCTTGGCAATTTTCTCATTGGAACAATTACCTTCTCTCAACTTAACTTATCCTTATTTTTTTAAAAAGCCCCACTATCATTTGAGGAATTAAAATACACACAAAACATTATATATATATATATATATATATATATATATATATATATATATATATATATATATATATATATATATGGAATGTATACTGTGTATATTGTCTAGTGATAATGTTATCTCATGGCAACCCATGTGTGTGCCTTCTTACAATGTACCATTTTAAAATATTAGTGTGGAAATACTTGACTAATTGGGCTATGGACAAAAGATGACCCCAGATAAGACCTTTCAAATGTGCTTTAGAAAGATTAATGCTTGTTCAACAAGACTAAAAGAAGACCGTGGTTACACTAGTTAAGACAGCTAAATCAAATGAATGTTTACACATTTAAAGCAGCACATATTACAAGCTGCCCATCACATTAGTTTCTAAACAATTATGTGCTCTAATTTGTTTTGTAAGAAGTCAGTTTAATTGTGGGATTTTTCACAATACAGTTATATATATATATATATATCTATATAATTTTTTTTTTTCCGTATGGCTTTACAACCTCAATCATTTCATTTAGGCTGTGCTTGTTATTGTATATTCTGTCTTATGTAAAGCTTCACAAACCCATTTTCTTTGTCAAAAGCGAATAAAGGTTGCTTGATAAATTATGAGTATATTACATTAATATTTATGGTTACATTAATATTCATGCACTGCAGTTGTATGGAATGCTTTTGCAACATTGGCTTGATCTGAGGCTTCTTGTTATTGGCGCTATCATTAGCTTATATACTTATTCCTGGCAGGAGCTGGAAAACGCTTTGGCCATGATCCAGATCACTTTTGCTTAAATGGACACTCAAGCTCCGACAGATACACAGCTAAATAGAGGCCAATAATTCAATACTGTATGACTGTACTGAGGCTGCTAGTAAATCCATCAAGCAGTAAATATCATCTGAAGCCAGTGCAAGCTTTTTTCATTCCAATTTTATGTAAGTCTGCATGAAGCCCCAGATTCATCGAATCATGTAATTTATTCTGCAGTTCAGGTTGAGCTGTCTCAGGGATCATATTGACTTTTCTTTCTATCTGTCAGGAGCATTCTGTGCTTTTTTCATTCTCGTATCATCTTTGTTTTTTCTTGGACAGTTATTGTGTATTGACGCATTTGCCAGAAAATAAAAAATTTACGTTGGAAAAGCTCATTATATTGTTTAACTCTTTGAGATGCATTTAACCTGCCACATGTCTGAAGACTTCAAAACGTATTTAGTTGACACCAGACTCAGATAAATGTAGGTTTGTGACTTACTTGAAGAAAATATGACTGGCTTATCAGGCTAGCTATAGAAAGTCAACTTCAAAATATTGCACCCCCTGATATATTTCAGTCATTCTTAAAGTGTTTTATCCTATATATTATATTCCAAAGAGGTACTAAATATATAATAGTGTAAAATAACAATTCATTTGAATTCCATCCAATACACTAAAGTCAATAAATGCTGCATCACATTAATCCTTTGTGGTCCTATGTCGGACCTGGTCTGACATTGCAATTTTCCCTTTATGGTTACATTAATATTCAAAAAGACGTAAAAAACAGGTCTCTAGTCATTTTTTCTCTGGAAAAAGCCGAGAAAACCACTCAATGGCAAAATGAGAACGATAGGAGCCGAGAGAAGCTGAAAAAAATAAAAAAAAATAAAAAGGGGCGTATCTCATGAATACAGATAGCCCCGACACGACATAGATAACACAGACATAAACAAACAAGATAGCTGCTTCTGCATCCAGCGCTCAAAGAATATCACAGACATTTGCAGAGCTTTTTTTAGATGTTATAGTAATAAAATAATGACTTGGATCGCATTATTGAGGAGTTTGGTGATAATGCAGTTCTGAGTGTCCTGTTGATATGCAGTGCCTTTTAAACCTGTTTTACTGTGAAAAAAAAATACTTTTAAACAGTGTCTAAAATAAACTGCGCGTGTGAAAATAAATTGGACCTGACGCGCCTGAGACGCACTGAATAAATGGACCGCAAATGGTTAAACATTTTCTTCAGACACCTCAATTTGTTAAATCTAAGGATTTTGTGCCCAGTTGTGAACTCATCCATTAAACCAAAAGCATGTGTTGCATACAAAATCACCAAATAAGTAATAAATCAAATATTCTCCATGTTAATATGGCTAGGAAGTACAGTATATCACCCACATATGTCCTAGTTGTTCATGTTAGTTTTGGCAGCAATATTATGACATAAACATGGCAATTTTCCTAAGCCTGTAAACCTCTGAATTATAAGTCAGGATTTGTAATGCTTACTTCAACTGTTTTCTAGAATGCCCAATCGTTCGAATAGTTTATTCTTGGTTGTTCTAAGGGAGAGCAGGGAAGTAATGTGTTAATTATTATTTATTTCTTAGCCGACGTGATAATGAAAAGCTTCTGAAGGCAAGCTGAGACAGAAATAACAATATTACATTTTTACCTTACACCACAGCCATCAATTATGCCCTCTTATTCTGTTTACATTTAACCAAGGATACATCCGACAGTAAATCATTTTTTATATTAACAGCATGGAATTATGCTATTGCCTTATTACAAATTACAAGTCTGTAAATGTATTCTAATTACTGCATTGTTGTGAGAAAAATAAATTGAAAGAGCACCAGCGAGGCAGATGTAAATATACATTTTCATGTTCTGTGAGAGGTCTTATATCATAATTAGGGCTTGAGTTTTTCTGTGTATATTTTCTTTGAGTGCCCATTATACTGTAATAAATCACTCGCCTTTGAGAGAAACATATTTCTTTATATTTCTTTCAAGACGACTTGTGTTCTTCATCATGAGGCCAGTTATTTGCAAAAACATGTTACCAGGGCTCTGCCATTAACTGATCCAGTGCAAATGTAAAATATCTCTTTCACTGGTTTAGGCAAGACATAACGGTACACATAGTATTTCACAAAGGAATGACAAACTTACCACCACATGAAACATGTATTGCTTGTTAAATTTACAGTTTAAAACTGTAGCTGTAATCTCTCTGCTTCATCCTTGTGCAACGGGCATTCACGGTGCTTTGTCAACCATGTTTGGGCAGCAGTGTGGAGTAGTGGTTAAGGCTCTGGACTCTTGACGGGAGGGTCGTGGGTTCAATCCCAGGTGGGGGACAGTGCTGCTGTACCCTTGAGCAAGGTACTTTACCTAGATTGCTCCAGTAAAAACCCAACTGTATAAATGGGTAATTGTATGTAAAAAATAATGTGATATCTTGTAACAATTGTAAGTTGCCCTGGATAAGGGCGTCTGCTAAGAAATTAATGTTTAATACATGTTCTTCTACAAGGTAAAAGTAGAGAGAAAACACCCTTTTTGGAGGAAATCTCTGCTGGTCCTTATCCTTTTTTAACCTTACCCCAAGCCTCTGGAGTCTTACCTATTTGTATAGAATATTGAAAAAGCCAACATGTTATCTTATTAGGCAGGTGCTGTTTGAAAATGTCTTTCATTATTATTTAAAACACAGCATGTATTATTGATGAAATTGACTGCCATCAATTTCACACCTATGTACTGTACGGTAGTAAAATACATTTCTAAAAAAATAAATAATTGGTGGGATATGACTGAATAAGCTTGCAAAATTAATCTCCATCAAAAGCTACATTATAGAATTATGACTTAGGGGATATTTTATGTCATCTGTGATTTCATGGTATTACATTTCTTATCTGATTATTATCCTACAATGTGTGATCTGTAAGATTCTCTATTGATATGTCTGTTTATGTCATTATGTACCATTCTTACTAACTATTCCAGCAAACATTGTCTTTTTTGTTTTCAGTATTATTAAAATGTCATTTGTATTGAAAAGATTTTATGAATAACTGAGCGTTTAAAATTACGGATGAACTACCTCAAAGGTATGTACAAAAACAAATGTTTCTCTTACTGAACTAGATCCAGCTGTCAGCTCACACTATGCTATGTGAGTGTATTATTTTTAAGTTTGGCAGCTTTAAGCACCCTGCAATGTCTGAACATGAAAACTGATTTATTTCTGTCTGTGTTAGGGTGGTGTAAGTGCATTTGAATCTCATCTTTATACATACCTCACATTCGTGTTGAATCCGAATTTACTGTACACAAAGTGCAGTTGAGTCTTTAGGTGATGTTGGTGCAAAAGGTTAAGTGTCTTTAACATTCACTCACTGGATATAAATATAGGCTACAGAGAGGCAACTGTGAGTCTACTGCTGACTGTAAACCAAATCAAATCATCCACTACCTGCACATGTATGTACAGGCAATAACTTTAATGTGGTAGCAATAAAATACATTTTTTTAAAAAATGTATTAAAATTGTCAGATAATGTTACTTGTAAACTCTTTTGTAAAACTTTTTTCATGATTCAGTTTGATCTAGTTACTATTTTATATTTCAAAACCCAATCCAAATGTGTGACATTGTTAATATATAATGCACAATTTTACCTCAACAGCTTTCTGTTTTTTTTTTGGTTTTTTTTTAGGTTGTCAAAAGTATGTCAGTCTGAAAAACTGGTCAAGATGCCTCATGCAACAGAAGATAATCTAGTATGTTATAATCTCTCTCTGGTTATTAGGTAGAAGATCACATTGATTGATACTTGTTTGTAGTAAACATTTATTGTAGCATTGTTTGAAAAAGATTAAAGAAGGAAGGTGGTGTCCCAGCAGCTAAAATCACTTTTTGAAAGTATAAACATGCTTTCTTCTACTAAACTACAATGCACATGATATAAATTTTAAAAAGTAATTTGTCTTGCCCTATATATTGGTAGTGCTTTAAACAGAATTCACCATTTCGAGAACTTATATATAGTGTTGTTTCTTTTGCTGTGGGAAGTATGCGTGGTTTTATTTGTTTTTGTCCCAGGTGTCTATTCAATTACTGTATATTTAATTCTAAGAGTTTTACTACATGCCTTGCTTAAACCCCCCTGGAATCAATTAAGGAAATAAAGGATTTTACGACCTTGGATAACCTGGCTACATGGTTGTTAATTAATTTGGTTATATAGGTGTACTGGGTTTTTTGTTGTTGTTTTGTTTTAGTTTTTTATTGTCATTTTTTCTCAACATTTTAGACAACCTAATTAACTCCATTAGCAGTCCCTTTGTGCCACACTGTCACATTAGTTTTTTAACCAAAACCAGAAGGAAAGCATAATAAGGACCTCCAGCTAATTATTGCTATAGCAACTGCCACATAAGTTTCTGTGAAGCTCTGTGATGTCCTAAACACCTGTTTCCTTCTGTCACTTGCTCATTTTACCTCCCATTAAGACCTAATGACACAGTCATAAAGAACAATCTCCTGGTGTAGATTAAGTGAATGAAATTCATATAGAATGGCTCCATGGGGTGCTTGTACCTGAGGGCCATCCATATCTCTGTTCTGTAGTACCTTGTCTTGTCTTAACGTCACATTCTTTCAACAGGGGTTCTTCAGCAATTATCTTGTATTTACTTTATTTTTCAGTTTTCGGGGTGGGTAGGGGGGGAGGTTGGGACATTACCAAAAAAAGTGATTAGTAAAACTCTTTTGTTTAAATTTATATGAAGAAAAAATATATGCAAGTCAAAGTGTGAGTTTGAATTAATCATATCAATCTCATTAGAAGAGAAAATAATAATTCTGAGTAATTTGCAAGGTTTATACACGGGTATTAAAAAGTAGGACTATCAAAAAACATGTCTTATGTTAATGTAACACATAGTGAACAATAAATAAATAAATAAATAAATAGCAGTGGTACTAAAGATATGTTTTGGAACGGACAGCCAAAATCCAAGCTTTGAAGTAAAATGTTCTGTAGTTCATCCACTTAACAATTGGAATGAGGGTTATTTGACATGACAAATGGTCTTCGTCTTTATATAAACATATTCTGTAAATTCTTCTTACTGTTTTGTAGAAATGTATGCATCAAGGTGATGCAGATCAAGACCCTCTCAAACCTTTGCCAGCTCTATGACCTTCTGAGATAATGGACGATGAACATTTAGTGTAATGATTGGGTTATCTCAACTTTTCTTGTCACCATGTACCACTACAAACTGGATATACATTCTTCCCATCTATATACTGACATTTGCTTTGAACTCATGCATTTTCTTTGCCCCTAATGAGACAGACAGTTTGAAACATCTGGTCAAAATGATAATAGGCTTGAAATGTTATTCGAAATGGATAATTTAGAATAACAGTTTATATCAGCTTACACATGACTTGCTTCCACCAAACTTTATACAATAAGACAGCATTTTTTGTTCATACAGACAAATGGCTTCAACTTTGTAAGCACACAGCAATCCTCAAAAGAGCATTGCAATTGTATTATTTCTCGTGACTACCAGTATTATTAATTGATGGCAGTAGAAGCATATTGTAATGGTAGATTTTGCTATGCTCCTTGAATTAGCAGTATATACTATTGGAAATTAGATACTGTAATTCCCTCTCGATAGCCAAGGCTTACTTCTTATCAGAGTGAAGAACCTTATCTCTGGTTCACCTTTTCATTGTGAAAAAGCTAATCAGATTACTACTCTGATGGTAGTCCATGTTAGTTCCAGAAAACTCCATTCTGTCACTTGGAAGAAAATGAATTGACACTGACCCCGCACAGGGCTAAGCGCTGGTAGATATCTGAGGCATATTACTCAGTTGTGAGCAAATGGAGTGCCAATATTGACTGCATGGATTTGCCAGGGATTGTACAGCATGGGTCTAGTCCAAAAAGCCTTCACTAAGAGCAGATATAAAGTTGTGTGTTTGAGGCCTCAGCTCATGCATATAGCACTGTATCAATCTATGATGGAAACATTGTTAAATAATCTTATATGGGCTTCAACAGCACCTCCCATGGGCAATTATTTTCTGTGCCAATACAAAATTCAGCACACAGTGCCTGGATATACCCCAAGGGACTTTAAGCTAGCAGTATATATGCAATTACGCATCTTTGTGTTTAATTGTAACAACAACATCCAGCCTCTTCCTCATTGTATTACACAAGGGGGCAGTTTAACAGTAATGTAATGCAGTTTTACTATCTCCATTAAACAGTGGTTTGGGGTTTTTTGTATTTTGTATTTTTTTTTTTTCACTAGACTACAAACATCATGTGTAAAAGGCTATAACAGTACTTCCAGAAGAACTGAAAAAAGTATGAGTGAATTTCATCCTCGTTGTTCTGTACTCAAAGAACACATGGGTTACTTCTTTTCATCAGTTTTGAGGCAACACAAACACATAAAACAGGCCATTAACTTTAAGTGTTTGGGAAAAAATTGTCTTAAGATATTTTATTAGTTTTTGTTCATAGCTCTTGTCCCTGGCAAAAATTAAATTAAACCAAAAAGCTAATTTTAGTGGTTATAATTAAAACATAATGCCACCATTCACTCTTCAGTAAATCTGCATAAATAATAACAGTTTTGACATCTGTTTGATCTTCACACTGAAGAAGTATTCAGCTGTGAACAGTTTCAGTGCTTTTTTATTTCACTTTATAGCAATGGAAAAACTACAGTATTTGTATTGCCAAAGGGTACACAGGCTGGATTGCATTTTATTTATGGCACCGCTGTACTTATATCAGCTTTCAAGAAGAAACAAATAACAAAGCACACAGTCATAAGCAGTTTTTTCAAAAACATGATTACACTTCTGTTTATCATAGTACTGTCAGCACTCGGATATCCGTTACCTAGATACATGCCAGTCGCGTTTTACCGCCCTTGTATTAAGAATAAAATCAATCCCCATTACATATATGTACCAAATTAATGCAATTTCTGACACCGTCACCAGTTTTCAATTTATCAATGTTACAATTTATCTGAATTTCCGTCACATCTCGCGTTAAAAAAAATAAAAAAATTCTCTCAAATGCTAAATCAGTCTGTCTTATATTGCGCAGTTACACAGCGCTTCCTCCAGTTTCACCTGATGAAAATGCAGCCATAACAAAGCGAACGAGACAAGCTAGGGTAATTTAATACTTAATCATTAAACAGTTTTAGATACTGTGATGCATTTTTTAATCTGTGATTTTTTGTTGCTTTTGTGCTTTTTCATTTGCAAGTGAACTGTGACATTAGGGCCTTATCGAGCACTGTATTCTGCAATTTTGAATACTGACACTGGATACTATTTTAATTTTTTATCTTTTGGTTTTGCTAAATTGAATTGTTTTACGCAGTTCTGTGCATGGGTAAAATTTTGATTTAATTTTGCTGTTGGGTAATTAATGGGAAATTTTACATACTGCTACAATACGTACCAGATTTAAAAGTATGCACTGTATTACAGTTCTCTTTAGTTTTGGCAAGTGATATTTTCAGAATCATATCATTCTGAATTAAAATACTACTTCTGTTAAATATAGTACTGTACCAACAAAACCAATGCAGTACATCTAAAGCCTACTTATTTTAAAACACAGTCCTTTCAGGGATGTATTTTTGATATTGTCCATTTTTCAGGGAACACAAAAAAGATACAAGGGTTGGAACGGCCAAAATGAAATAATCAGATATGTGTCACACGTGTTTAACCGTCCCTGAAGTCACAGTTTTATAGGGTCGGATATGTGAGTGCTGACTGTAGTACTACATACAGGTTTACATCAGCTGTAAGTATAGCTGTACCATCATTAAAATTGAATCCCAGCTACAGATTGATGCACATAGAGAATAAAGACTAAAAAGAAAATTCAAACAATTTGTCCATCACCTAAAGAAGTTATCTGAATGCTTAATGTTAATTTACATAAAATGTCTTTCACTGGATGCATCACATCTGGTTTATGCCAGCTGTAACAGCACATGAAAATAAAACTCATTTGGACAAATGTGTACTCATTCAGTTTTCACTGTCACATCCTAATTAAATAAAGAATTAGCAACAAAGCCTCAAATGAAGGGCTATGTTATCTGAATGGTATGATTGAAATGTTGTGAGAAATGGAACAGGAGGCATTAATAATTATCAACTGTTTTGCATTTTTAAAACATATCTCGCATATGCACATGCACACATTACAATGCCCAGTTGGCTCCACAACACTACACAGATGGTGTTTTTCGATGACTTGTGCTCAAAAACTTCTAAATCCAGATAAAGGTTGTCGGAATGTGCCTTGTGTATTCAAAGCATTTTTGAGACAGCATTTGGCTTCTGACTCCTTTTTATAATGTAAAAGTACAGTTATAGGGGTAGATATACCACATTCTGCCGAGTCCACGCCCATGTTTGAACTATCACCCTACCCACACTTTTAGCTGAATGTCAATTTTTCACCATTTCTAATAACCATGCGCAAAAAATATATAAAAAATAACCATGCGCAAATAATGCCTGGGATTTCAAATCTCGCGCTTCCAGTGATTAGAACAAGCTGTGCAATACAGTAATTGCTCTGTGCATTGATTGAATAAATTGTAAGCACTTTTAGTTTTTGATCTGACAATACAGACTCTGAGTCTGATTGATTACGCTTTCCTGTTAAGATACAATCCTTTTTCTTTTTTTTTACAATAGACTTCAGCTTTGAAGGCTAATGTTTTACAGAGGACTTATGTAGCACCCTTTTTTCAGACAAACCCTTTACTTTGTATTTCACCATTAACACTAGAACTGCCGTGGTTATACTCATACCTAAAACCGCTGCTGGCAGTCATTATGACGGTTACATTTTAAACATCAATATTAAAATGAAAGACCATATCGGATACAACTCAAAAGTTTTATTCAAGCAATTTATTCAATTATTCAATTTAAATCATGACTTCAAAAAATGAAAAACTATAATAAAATAAACATTTCAAAAGTTTTTAATTGGATTTGCGCAGCACCCTTTTTTCAGGCAAACCGTTTACTTTGTATTTCACCATTTAATAAATGTTAACTGCATTTCTTGATTCTTTAACGTAACTGTGTACTGTGACACTTGAATTTTGTAACGTACTCTATCTAGCTAATGTTAAAAATAAATAACGTTTTTTAAATTAATTTTAAATTTGTTGTTGTTTTTGCAGCACATACTCTTGTGTGTGCTCATAACTCAGCATGAAATGTGTGACTGCGCAAGTCTGTCATGAATGCACAGGAAATTAAAAAGTTACCATAGTCGTTTAATGGCTTCTTTTCCCACCCCTACTTCAGTACTGAATTCATTAATCATACTATGCACCATCTGATAACAGATAATCAGAAGGTAATTGATGTGGGCATGTGGGCATCATATTAAAATATTAATGGTTCAGATTACATAGAGGAAAAATATATCTTCCATAAGTCTACTTCCTAGCCCCCAGACAATAGAGAATTCATTGCATTTTGATTTCATGGATCATTCACTTCTGTATCAACAGTGTCCGTATCAAAGATGCACTATTATTACAAGGTAGCCGAAATTATGGGCTCCACTGCACACCACTGTTGCAGTGACATTTGTTAAAATGTCTAGATCCATGGGGACAATTGTTATCTGATGGTAAGGAAGGATACAGCTGCACCAAGATAGACAAGACATAAAGAATATGCATGAGTCAGCCATACATTGCCACTTGGAATAGTCTGATAAACAACCCTCCTTTATTCATTATTCCCTCCAAATGATATTGCTTTTAACCTAGAAATTTAGCATCAGCATGAGGAATGTCATGCAAAGAAATGCAATATATATTGAAATGATGTATTCTTTACAATATGTCTTTTTAGTACATAAAATGAATTGCTCTCATCCTTAATACAAATACATTGTTTATGCATCAAAGGATATCATTGCACACCAAGGTTTTCTATTTTTTCTTTTCATTTTGCACATCTGTAATGATTTCCATTACATGAGAGTAGGTGTTAAAACTGCATGCTGATTGTGGACTCAATATTGGACGTCTTTTACTGTAAACTAATGTGATCCATCTGTGTTTTCTTCTATCTGTAATGCTGGCTCCAGGGATCAGCCTATTTTGGCCCCATGGCGCATCAGCACACACATGGCTACAATGCTGGCTCCAGGGATCAACCACAGTGCGGCCTCTCTAGCGCATCACCATGACAACCATCTCAACTGAGCTAAGTAGGGTACTTCTCTACGGTTTTCAAGTGGGCACCTTCCATCCTTGGTGTTTCGTCGACTAGCCCACAACACCTTAAGAGGGCTCGACAGTGATTCTGGCATCCCAGTATCACCCCCCTCCGTCCGCCACTCAGCTAAGCCCAGCTTACTTACCTTCCTTTACATCAACATTTTTTTTATTTCTACTGTGCTTGAGGTCCCCAACCAGAATCTTTTCGTTCTTCACTATGCGTTGCAATTCTTGACCACTGAATCCGATGTCTCTGAGAAACAGGGTTGTGGAGTGTGCCACAAATCCTCAACAACCCACCTCCACTGGGTAAACCTGGACTCTCCATCCTCGCTGTTCCGCTTCAGCAGCTAGTTGAGCGTACCGTAGTTTCTTCCTTTCATACGCCTCATCCACAGCATCCTCCCATGGCACTGTTAACTCTACCAGGTGAACAAATTGCATGCCATTATGCAAGGCATGTATGGCATAAAGGGAATTAAAAAAAAATTATCTTGAAGGGAAGCATTTAAACGATTCACATACTGTGGTTTTCTTGAAACAGCACTCCCTTTGACCTACATACCTATTTAAATTAACAAGATTTTATCTTATTTTTATGCACTGCATATGTAGCAAGAAATGTGATATATTATGTATCTTGCATATACTCTTGTGTAGGTTACTGATCTAAACAGTGATAGATACTGCCATTTTTTTATTATTATTTAGAACAAAAATGTTGTCATATTTTACGCTTGTGATGCACTACAAGAAAAAAAAGAAAAAAATAGACATATATTGTCCTTTCACTATATGAGACCGTTTACCACGAATCCTTACAGTTTCAATACATAACACAATAGAATCTTACTTTCTTTGTAAACTACCACCAAAGAAGTTGTGATTAAATATCTTTCATTCAGCTATATACATTATTCATGTCACTACTTGGCTATGTCTGTATCATTACCTGTGCTTACTTTTGTTACTGAACTATTAACTGACAGCTGAATAAAAACAGCAACGGTAAGGTCTTTTTAAAAAATTGAATGGCTTGCAATTATAGAAAGCAAGGGGCTTTGGATGATGTTACAATAGGTTTGGTTTCCAATTTTTTTTATAATATATATTTTTAATAATAAGGACACGTTTGATATATTTATGAACGTTTGAAGAACCCTTCTGAAGTAACTGCTTCTTTATTCCTTATTCACAAATCTCTATAATTCAAGTATTTCTGTTCTGTCATACGTATGTCACAAGTGACTAATTAGTTGGGGTTGTGCACAGTATGTTTTTATTTTGTATTTATTATATTATTTTGGTTTCATTTGCACTTGCTATATTTCACACTTTATTTTTGTTTATTACCCAAATGGAGGCACTTTTGTTGCTTTGTATTTATTTGTGTTATGTATTTATTTGTTAAGTGTGTGTTATTATTTGTCCTACGTAAGTTAAGTACCAGTGGCCGGGTCGGAAGACCAAACAAGAGTAGGGAGGGCCGAGATCAGGGTGTATGTGGTGAATGACCAGGAACACCGAGGGAGTGTGGAGATAAAGTGCTGTTTGTTCTTCCTTTGCAGGATCCTGCGTCGTGGTGCTGGAGAAGGTTGGGCCAAGTCTGAAGGGAGCTAAATACAAGTCTTACACTGGGACAAACCAACGGATTAGGAGGTTCTTGGATCGGTCACCTTCAACATTACCTTTCCTTGTTGGTGTTTCTACTGAGACCATGTTTGGCAGTTTTTTTTTTGTTTTGTTTTTTAGATTTAGTACAGGACCTACAAAAAGAGTTTTTTCTAGGCCTTTTGAGGCCCAGGTGAATAGACTTGAACTGTCGTTTCACCAAACTGTTTATATTGTTTGGGACTGTGTTGTGATAATATATTGCGTGGAGTAATTGTAATACTAAGAACCCCCTGAAGTCACAAGTAGCCTGATAAAATATTTTACGGAAGGTTTTAGTGGTTTTACTTGGTGCACAGTTTTAGGTGTTTTTAGAATAGGTTTTGTATGCAGATAATGTGCAAGGTAGTTGAAAGGGGGGCGTTTGCAAATTGTCTGATTTAAAATAAGTTGTATTTGATTGTCTACATTTCCTGTAATAAAGAAATCCTTATTTTACTTGCGTGTGTGTGGTTCCTGTACACTCCTTGGGAAGGTCCGGGTGGTTAGTTCAAAATCCAAAACAACCTGTGGGCAAAGGGTTATAAAGATAATTATAATAACCTATACTTGCCTGGAACGAACACTATATAATAGAGGAAACCATGACACGTAGACAGTCATGAAATGTCTTATTGTTTAGAATACTTTTCACTCTTTGTTTAAATACAGTGAAATCTGAATAGGGCAGCAGTGTGGAGTAGTGGTTAGGGCTCTGGACTCCAGACCAGAGGGTCATGGGTTCAATCCCCAGTGGGGGACACTGCTGTTGTACCCTTGAGCAAGGTACTTTACCTTAAAAAATTGCTCCAGTAAAAACCCAACTGTATAAATGGGTAATTGTATGTAAAAAATAATGTGTAAAAAAAAAAATAAATAAATAAAATAATGTGATATCTTGTAACAATTGTAAGTCGCCCTGGATAAGGGCGTCTGCTAAGAAATAAATAATAATAATAATAATAATACAAAAAAAATCTGATGGAAAGCTTCTGCCTCTGATACAAATCAGCTTAATTTATCAGCCAAAACATTATGCAGTAACATTTTTGGACAGAACAAATGCTATAATAGAAAAGTGTGACTGACATGTGAAATAGTTCTGAACCAAAGGTTTAAGTTTTCTTTTGCTGTCATAAGTGTGTGTCAATACGTATGTCTTAATTTCTTGCACATGACCTGAGCATGACCTCCTTGTAACTGAAAAAGCAGCCAGACCACAAGTGTTTTGTTTTTTGCAAAGAAAACCACAGCATTGGATGAATAACGCAAATTGGCTTTGTGTCAGGAAATGTAATTCTGGATGATAGCAGGATAAGAATTTATGGCGCTTCAGACAAGCACAGGCAGGAAGCCAGCTCACACCTGCAGCTCTGTGGACAAGGAGGCACGGTGTTGGCAGCAAGCTCATAAAAAAAGCATTGAAACACATGGAGAAAATAATGTAGTGGGAGAAACATTAATCTAATTTGAATGTAAATCATTAGCATTACGAAATATATACATACAGTTGTAACACATGTGTTTCTTTGTTTGTTGTTTATTTGCATTGTGCCTTAAATGTTATATAAATGTAATATTTGTTGGTATGTAGTTGGTGTACGTCTCCTTCCTGTTCACGGAGGTTATTGTGTATCAGGCTTTCAACCTGGTACTGGCGTTGTCTGTTCTTTTGCAGTCTCCCACTTCCCCGTGTATGCAGGGTTATATCAGTGCGAGATGATCTCACTCTTTCACCTGGTCACAATGTGCTGATTAATCTCCTTTTAAAAAGGAGAAGCGCCAGGGTGAGGGGGAGGCATTTTTTGTAAAGCTACTATTGAGGATTGCTGAGTGTGCTGACAGAATAGAGACACTGAGAAGAAACGGCACAATTGCTGTTTTTAGAAGGAAAACGTTGGTACCTGTTCAGGACAGTGATCATGGTAAAGAATGTGGTGAGCTGTTTCTTGTTTTTGGATGCTTCTATGTTGTAGTCAGAAAGTATAGTACAGACTGCTTTTTGTCTTTGGTGTCCGCGCTCTCAGCTTTGCTCTATTAGCACCGCTAGCTCCTCCCTTGTGTCTGTGTATTTCATGTGTTTTAGTCTGTGTGCGTCCGGCACATGGTGTTTTTTTATTTTTAAACGTGTTTTATTTTATACATTTTGGATTGTTGGGGAGTAATTGTTTTATCCCTTAACAATAGATCCTTGAAGGGGTGGGTTATTAAAGTGCTGTTTTGTATTGCTGTATAGTATTATTGCCATTGTGTTTGTACGGCAGCTGTTGGCTGCTGCTGATTTTGACTACTGCTGCTGGAGCATACCAGTTAATCTTAACCACCAGTTTAGGCAAGCTGCTGTAGAGTATGTTAGTAGCTTAGTTTTCATTGTTGTGTTTACACTGGAAGAAGCAGTGATTGTTTTTTAATGCACTTTTTGTTGTTGAATTTGATTATTTGTGTTTTTGTTGCTTATATTAATCACTGGACTTTTGCTTGTTTTTTTTTCCTTTCTTATTTTTTATTTATGTTTTGGGTTAGCACTGACGGTGGGAACTAGCCTGCTCAAGTAATCCAAGTGAAGTGGTGATATTATAATTGTTTTTGTCTATTTCTACTCTCCCCTATTGTCTGACTGGTTGGACTGCCCTACAAGTGTTGGGACTTTTCTGTAACATTGTCTCTCTGGCTTTTGTTGGGTGGGAGGGACTCATTACTGAAAACCCAAATTAAAAGAACCTGTGTGCTATATATTACCATCACCAAATTGTTTTTATTAAAAAAAAATATCGGGGTTAACCCCCAGTGACGTAGTCGGCTACAAAAGCACTGGGAAATAATTGTTATAGTTTTCCTTAAGTGTTACACAGTAGTAAATGCAGAGATGGTTTTGCATATTTTAGAAAAGTATAGTACAAGAGTTTATCAGTTGTCTCTCTGAAAAAGCCAATATACCTTTTACATTTGTAGCACTTTATTTGGAAATCACATTTCAGAGTCCACCAGGATAATACTGAGAAGGTTTGTCAGACTTCTGAGTCACAGCTCAGCATTTAAAAAAACAGTTACTTCCACAGGGAGAGAGAGAGAGAGTTTCCATTGAAATGGGTTTTTAGTTGTAAGATTTTCCTGATTTATGGTGGGACACTAACTATTTCTGACAGGGTTATGTCTCCTAAGAATTACACACACAAAAAAAAAAACATTAATGTCCACGCAGTAGGTTTCACAGCAGGCAGGGCAAATGTGAAGTTCATCTTTGAAAAATTACGCCAATATCTGCAGGGAGGCTATGGAAGGAAGGTTTTAAATTGAACATGTCTGGCCTACTTCCACTTGGACTTTATTCAAACCAATTGCCTGAAGCTGACTAAACAGATTGTGAAATTAGTCATTTTTGTATTATTATTAAGAACAAATATACCAGCTAACTTACCAGGTATTTTGTAAATGTAAAAATCAAGTTTAGAAACCCTTAATTGATTATACATATGAATTATGTAATAAGACATAAATACATTTTTATAACATGTTGAAGCACAAGATAAATATTTAAAACATGTAATGCCATTCAGTGTTGCTATTATATTACTATATAACCACTTACAACAGATCCCTGAAGCAAAATGTACCAGAATAGTTTACATTATTAAAATTACATTAATCATTAGACAATGAATGATTTACATTACAGTTCATTTTTGAACATAATAATGGACTGTTTAGGGGAGCTGGCAGTTCAGTTAATGAGGTGCACAATGACTGTGTTCAGTGGTCTCTTTTTTATATACAGTGTTTTGCTTAACCATAACCTGTGTGCATGTCATAAACACTGTGGTATTGTGCAAAAGGGCTGAGGGCAAAATATTGAACAAATACAGAGTTGCGGTTAATTCCACTAATTGAACAATTCAATTCCCTCAATTCAGATTCGATTCCAATTCCTTTAGTTCCAATGTTTTTAAATCAATCTAGTCAATTCCAATTCCACCCATGTATACATTCCCTTATAATTTTGTCATTCCAAATCAAATTCTACCTCTAGTCCATGAAATGTGATCATTTTATATTAAAAGATAATGGACACTCACACAACATATACTTTTTTTCATTTTTATTGCCACTTTTAATAGCAATAATGATAATTTACATTTACTACAGTACAATGTGCATGTGCACATCCAAGAAATACAAAAGAAAATAACCATAGACAAACAATGTTGCACTGTAGTACATATTGCCTCAAAAAGGAAAGTATCAAGTTATGCATACAGCCATAAAGATTATCACTTCTGTTACATCAATTCTGTTACACCTGATCATCATAAGCTCTTCAAATTTTGCATCACTTACATTGCTCTGCTCAGGCCTGAAAACTAAATTCTTTCTACAGGTGCAGATGAAGCAGGTATGGGTAGATGCTTGCAGGCTAGTTGGGCTAAATGGGGGAACTTCATCTGTTTTCCTTTCCAATAAGCCAGAGGGTTAGAATCTTCTAGCAGACAGGGTTGGCTCAGGTAGTTTGATATATTTCAGAAGAGGCGTCTGTGGTGGAGATACTGATGCAGATTTCAGTGGAGCGGTTGGTCATATATGAAAAGAGTTTGATGCGTGTCTTTGGTGGAGGGAATGTAGCCATGTCAGCAGGGAGGTGGTTCCCTCATGCTGTGCACTTCATCCTTGCACCAGTCCAATATGAAATGAGGATCCAGACGTGCAGCCATCTTGAAACACTCCATTTCCTCAAACTTTGCAAGGCGTATCTCCAAGGATAACTGCATGGTTCCCACCATCTTGTTGTTATAGGTTTCACTGATGTGTGCTATCGCATGACATAAACCTCGGACACATGCAGTGACATAGCTGGCAGTGATTATCTGGTCTCCCTGGACCTTCTCAGTGACCTCTTCAAAGCGCTCCAGTATTTCACAGAGTTCCCCAATGATTTTCAATTCGTATGGTGTGAGCTGGCATGGGGCATGAAGCTCGGATAGGACCTCTGCAGGAACTTTCAAAGTTGACCTCAGCATCTTCAGCTGGCTATTTCACCTTGCTGAGGTCAAATTTGCAGTTTGTAGTGTCCCTCCAGTAACTGTTGCTTTGGTGGATTTATGGCAATTGGATACTATTCTGGACACCTTTGTCATCACCTTCGTCTTAAAAAGGCCAGCCTGCTCCAGGGCATCATGAACAACCAGTTGTAGAGTGCGAGTGAAACAGGGGCTACGCTTGGGTGGAAAATAATCCAGTTTGTCGCTCACACTCACCACTTCAATATCAACAGCCTCATCTTGGTCTTAGTCACCACCTTGGACATCCAATGGTGGGAATATGGTGAATGCCTTCACCATGTTGGCAGCATTGTCTGTCACTATGCCTGAAACTTTGTCAGCCATGTTGTAGACTTCAATAGTCTCCTCATACGTTCTGTAGATCTATTCAGTCTTGAACAAATAAGACAACAAAGCAATCTGATTCAAGCATTCAAAATTCTAAAAGGTATTGACAATGTCAACCCAAGGGACTTTTTCAACCTGAAAAAAGAAACAAGGACTAGGGATCACAAATGGAGATTAGATAAAGGGGCATTCAGAACAGAAAATAGGAGGCACTTTTTTACACAGAGAATTGTGACGGCCTGGAACCAACTCCTCAGTAATGTTGTTGAGGCTGACACCCTGGGATCCTTCAAGAAGCTGCTTGATGAGATTCTGGGATCAATAAGCTACTAACAACTAAGCGAGCAAGATGGGTCGAACGGCCTCCTCTCGTTTGTAAACTTTCTTATGTAGTCCACAATGAAGTGGCCGGTGATGCCAATAAAGGATCTCATACCTCTACTTAACCACAGATCTATGGTGAGGTAGATGTCCTGGGCTTGCTGCATTTGACTCCTCCGTTGATCTTGGACATCGGAGGTGTGTTGAGGAAGTAGCTTCTAGCTGAGGTGTTTCCTGCTGGGCATGGTGAAGCATGGTTCAGCTGTGCTAAGGATGTCATGAAAGGCTGTGCCATCTACAACATACGGGCATGACATCATTAGCAATGAAGCTAACAATGTTGTTGGTAAGCTTCACTTGGCGAGGATCTGTGGCCTCCCACTTCTTAGGGTCTGAAGTCTGGCCAGATTGATCAGCAAACTCCCCAAGGATGTCAGGGTGCTTTCTCTGAAAATGCACAGAGCTGTTTCAATTGGATGAATGTTGTTCGAGCTTTCCCTAGTCTATTTCTAATGTCTTTGCCCTGCTCCACCATCTCTGCAAAGATGCTCCCAAGGTATGTGAATTTCTATGTAGAGGTTAACACATGTTGCCCAAGTTATACGCACTAGTTTGCAAGGTTTACTGACATTACATTCGTCTTCTTAAATATTGACCATTAGTCCAACTTGCTGTCCAAAGATACTGAGCTGAGTTTTTTTCTTACAGGTGAGCTATTGTATGCAATAAAAGGGCTAAGTCATCGGCATAATCAAGATTTTCAAGATCAAAAAATGGCGTCCACCTAATCCCTCTTCGTTGGTCCTCTGTGGTATGCCGGAGTACCAAATCAATTACAATGTTGAAAAGGATAGCCAACGTTACACAGCCTTGTCTCACACCGGACTTGACTTGGAAATTGATCTCACTCGTTCCTACAGTACAAGTAATGTTCTGATAGAACTGCTTTATGATATTTACACTATGGATAGGGATACCATATAATCTTAAGATTTTCCATAGGGCTCTCTCTGTGCACGCTATCAAAAGCCTTCTCAAAGTCTATGAAGTTCACATAGAGCTGTTGTTGCCACTCAGTACACGGTTCTATGATATTACAAAGGGTGAAGATATGATCAATGCATCCGCATTTGCTTCTAAACCCTGCCTGCTCCTTCCTGAGGGTATTGTTGATTTCAGATGATATCTGCTAAGAAATAAATAATAATATACGTTGCATTATAATCTTACAAAAGATCTTACTAGGAACTGAGAGAAGATTAATTCCTCGACAGTTACTGCAATCCCGCAACAACCCTTTCTTAGGGAGTTTAATTATTGTCTCTTTACACCACTCACTTGGGACCTCGTGTTCTTCCAGATTGCTTTAAACAGGGGGGTGAGGGCGTTGGCTGCTACTTCAGGGTTGATCTTAAGTAGTCCAGCATTAATCTGATCCTGCCCAGGAGCTCTTCCGTTCTTTAGGTCTCTGATTATCTCCTCCTCTACCGGGGTATCAGTGTTGATGCCAAGATCTTCATTTGGTTCTTGAACAGGAGCTGGAAACACTGGTTCTGGTCTATTGAGTGTTTCTTGAAAGTGCTCAACCCATCTTTCCTCTTGTTCCTTTTCAATGGTAAGGAGCTTGCCCTGTTTGTCAAGCACAGGCATATTAGTGTTTTGGCGTTTCCCACAGATTTGACGAGTAATGCGGAAAACTGTTCCAACTCTGCACAACTGAAATGATTTTAGTATTTATTATTACTTTGATGCAAAATTTTAGAATCAGTAACTGCCTCCCAACTGTATTTCTAAAGCCAGTCAGCTGAAGACACATTTATTTCCTCAGACCTGACCTTTGCATCTCATCCAGTTTAACAACTGTATTATTGCGCAATAGAACCATATTCCTTCTAATTAATGCTCTTTGAAGCATAACTAAAGATATCTATCTATGTCGTTTCATCTCTACACCAAATAAAGTCAATTAAGTTCACCTTACACCCAGACATTTGGAATTTATTAACAAAAAATCTACTAAGTGTTTTTTTTTTTTTTTAAGAAAAAAACAGACTCGGTTGTATTGCCCAAGGTCTGTCTATCCTTATTACACTGTTAAACTGTCTTGGCTTGCATCAGGAGTGCGTTAAGTAACCCGAGAGTGCTTTCCTATTCTCGATTCCCTGAAACAGCTTGAAAAGACTCAACCGAGGAATAAACTGGGTCTCCAGTAGACAAGTGATCACAGAAGAAATATGACTGCTTTTAGTTTAGTTAGTTTACAACAGGTTGTGTATGGATGTAATAAGTGTGCCTTTTAAAATATAGGATTGAATGTAATTAGTGTGCACATTAATGGGTTTGTTTTCATTGATTTATTTTATCCACTATGATTATTTTTATATTTTACTTTGCTTTTTGCTATCATTTGGATTTGTTTTCACATGCACATCCAAATTGCATTCCTGCCTCAATTGCTTGTTAAATACCCACCCTTTGAAGTTAATTAATCTCCTTGTTCCTCATTGGCATCTCTTTTGTTCCCACAGAAGTAGCTGATTATTAAAGCCACAATAAAAGGGACTGTTCTGATTCTGGAAGAGAGGAATGGTGAACTACAGGCAGCACGAGTGAAGCTTGGAACTGGTTTAGAGAAAAGGTGTGAAAAAAGTGTGAGTTGTTTTGGGTATCGAGACTGCTTCCGCACTTTTGTTTTGAACAAGACGCAATTATTTTTCTTTGGTAGTTTGTTATTTTTGGGGAGAGGTTTTCTTCGCTTTGGCACTACTGATTGAAAACCCTTGGCACGTAGTAAGATGTGCTACCTATGCCGGCTGACAACTCATGCTCCCTGCTTCAGTGTCGTCTTGGTTTAGCTTTCCAAATGTTAATTGTGCAAATGTCTGACAGTTAAAAGTGTATGTCTGGTTAGTTGTAAATCCGCTTCAAGCTATTTTGATTTTTAACTGCTTATTTTCCTGCTTATTTCACAGTAAAACAGGTTTAAAAGGCACTGCATATCAACAGGACACTCAGTACTGCATCTCCAGCCCCGCCCCACCCCTCGTTCGCTGTATTTTTCATAGTCGTGCATATTGATGAATCATCTCCTGATCACTTGTTTTATCACCAAACTCCTCAATAATGTGATACAAGTCATTATTCTATTATCTGTGGTGCAGGGTCTATGTGTATTGCTCAGATCTGACCCCTTTTTTCCAGATTCTCTCGGCTCCTATCGGTCTCACTCGGCCATTGAAAGGTTTTCTCTGCTTTTTCCAGTGAAAAAACGACTAGAGACCTGTGCTTGATGTCTTTTTGATGTCGGACAAGGTCCAACATCGGACCGGAAGGGAATAATTGCAATGTCGGACCTGGTCTGACATAGGACCGCAAAGGGTTAAACATGTTATTGGGAATTACTTGGATAATACAAATATCTGTACTGCCTAATTTAAAAAAAAAAAAAAAACATTATCTATTTGAAAATCCACATGAACAGCTATGGCCAAAAGTTTTGCATCACCTATAATTTTAGGATTGAGATGTAGTAGTAATAAAAAAAAACAACATATGAACATAAACTACAAAATGACATTGCAAAAGTCTACTGGAAGCCATAATAGTAGTACAGTATTTTGTTGTCAGTTTTTTGTTAAGTATATACATGGAAAACTACAAAGCGGTATGTAATTCAATATGTTAACGTAACATTATTCAGCAGGTTTCATTCGCTTTTATGAAGCAAAATGAGTTCATGCTATAGGGTGATGCAAAACTTTGGCCATAGCTATACAGTAATGGATCATTTCTAGAGAAAATAGCAAACTATGATTTTTTATATTAAAAAGTCTTCAGGAAACATGGATGTTTTAACATAAACCTCAAGCACTGATAACACTGTGTAACAATTTTTTTTTTTTTTTTTGTTCCTGGGTAGTAAGTGTTATTTCCAAATTGCTTATGCCTCAAAAGTATAGAAAATGGCTATTATTCCCCACAAACTTTGCTTTTGTGACCAGGACAGTGATATTTTGAAATTTACCTATTTTCCAGAACATTCCAGATAGATTCAGTGCTGAGTAAACTTGGAGTAACTTCTAGAACTTTCTAGAACTTTCCAGTAATATAAATAGTAGTATAAATACAGGGGCCTTAAGCCCACCAGTTCAGTTTAGTTCCAGCTGCCTAAGTGGATACATATCTGCATTTTTCTGAGATGGCATCAAGAGGCTGCAATGGTGGCATTCCTGATGGGTCTCCAAGTTTCCCTTCTATCTTTGCCTTTGGGACAGCAGGGACACCAAGGCGCACTACCACAGGCGGGACTGGCTACAGAGGACCGAGTTCTCTGTGGGGAGGAACAACATCAAGTGGGAGCCACTGGTGGACCCCCGGAAGGTGCTGATGCCACCACTGCACATCAAATTGGGCCTTATGAAACAATTTGTCAGCGCTCTAGATAAGGAGTCGGCAGCCTTCAAGTACCTTCAAGACTTCTTCCCTAAGCTGTCTGAGGCAAAGGTCAAAGCCGGTGTCTTCGTCGGACCACAGATAAAGAAGATCCTGGAGTGCAATGAATTCCCCAAGAAGCTCACTAGTAAGGAGAAAGTGGCTTGGAACAGCTTTGTCGCAGTGGTTCGGGGCTTCCTGGGCAATCACAAGGCCGAAAACTATGTGGAGCTGGTTGAGACTCTGGTGAAGAACTACGGCACAATGGGCTGTAGGATGTCCCTCAAAGTCCATATCCTTGATGCTCATCTTGATAAATTCAAGGAGAACATGGGAGCGTACTCGGAGGAGCAAGGCGAGCGCTTCCACCAGGATATACTGGACTTTGAACGTCGCTACCAAGGACAGTATAACGAGAACATGATGGGAGACTACATTTGGGGGCTGATTCGTGAAAGTGATTTACAGTATAATCGTAAATCTCGAAAAACTACTCACTTCTAAATCTTTTGTAGTCATTTTTGTATTACTTTAGTATAAATACATGTTAATTTGGATTCATATGTTGTTTTTTTCTGACTTTATGTGAACGAAAAGACACAAATTCGCCCATTTTCTCATTGGAAATAGGTAAATTTCAAAATATCACTGTCCTGGTCACAAAAGCAAAGTTTGTGGGGAATAATAGTGATTTTCTATACTTTTGAGGCATAAGCAATTAGGAAATAACACTTCTACCCAGGAACAAAAATTGTGTTACATAGTGTAATCATCTTGTGAAAGATACATTATAATTAGGGCTTGAGTTTTTGGTTTTAACCAATAATAACCGAAACAACACCCCCAAAGATCTATTTATAAAATTACGTTGGCAATATATTATAAATGCTGTCAATTATGCACAACTCTTTCTACATAAAGAAAACAGCTTTCAGAAGCTGGTCAGTGTGCGAAGACATTGCTACTGACCAATCATCATTTTTGTGGACCTACGTAATAGAATACACTTGTTAGAGTGACTTGTGACTGGGATGGGCTGAAAAAAAACAACAACTCTACAGTGTGATAAGTTATCCTTTGTATACAGCTATGGCCAAAGGTTTTACATCACCCTATAGAAGAATTAAATGTGCTGAATAATGTTATGTTAGCATATTGAATTACACACAGCTTTGTAATTTTCCATATACCATATATGTTAAATGAAAGATCTAAATTATGTTCAGAAAGTTTTTTTTTTAATTGTCGTAATCTTAAAACTCTAGGTGATGCAAAAATTGTGGCCATAGCTGTATATATTGGTGAAACGTACATGCAATTTACAGAATCTGAAAATTGATACATTCAAGTGGTATTTATTTTTAATAACCGAAAATAACATATTTTGCCAGATAATAATAAAAACCGAACCCGCGCCCCCCCGAAATAAAACAAAAAAATAATTAAAGCCCTAATTATAATTGATATTGTGTGCTGTTGGAACTTATTAAACTAAAATGAAATGTCAGAATTCTTAAATACAAATACAAATTAATGTATGTATGCTTTATAAATCACCCGTGTTATTTTAATATTTGGGAAAATCTTAAGAAATTCTGCTTCACTGTTTGTCGTCGTAAAAAGGAAATGGAGGCTTGACAGTTTACAACTGTATAATTCTACTGCTCTGAAGAAAAACAGACAGTTACTCAGAGAAATGAAGATATCATCAGTGGTGCAAATCAGCTTAGTCTAAAACCATTAGCATTAGATGTTCTGATAGCCAGAAGTCTGTCTAATCTAAACATCTTTGCATGGAATGTGATTCAGCAATGTATATTTTCTTCAAAGAATGCTAAAAAAGGACATATATTTCTCCTTCAAATAATAAGACAAATCCTATTAGAGAAATGTTAAATTAAATAGAAGTTCAAATGAACAGATGCCTTTTCAAGATCACAAATGATCAGTTTAATAATTAAAATGAGAAGATATTCCATAGTTAACAATTTTAAATTAATTTTGGGATGAGTGTCAAGGTGTCATTCAATTTGCTGAAACCTGTTTCTCTCATTAGATAATCTGTCCAATTCAACACATCATTTTCTCAGTTTTTCAGTGAGGTACTTGTCTATCAATAATAGGCACTGATGAGGGAGACTAGTTGGATTCCATACACTTAAAAGTCAAGCTGACAAATGTTTCAGCAAATGCTTTCATCAGAGTAGGGCTGCATCAACTGGGCGATAATGACTGTTCTACAAATAAACTGCTGAGACGCTCTATGAGGTTTATAATTTGATATTGCTGTAACTTTTTATGACTACCTCTTTCATAAGGAACTTTACAGTGTACATAGTACGGACTGCATACAGAGTACTGCAGTACATTTTAGAAATATGTTGTACAGTATATAATATGAATGTATGTCATTTTAAATGCATATTACCTTACCATGTTATAGGGGTTATCCTAAAAACAATATTCAGCATTTCAATGAGGTTATTCCTGTAAGAATCTGCACTATAATAAATCCTATCACATTTTTTTTTGTAGCATGTTATTAAAATTATGACATATTGTAGGAAAGAAAATGTGTATTACTTTGAAAATATAAAATGTTCACGCTGGCAAGAGGAATGTTTACAGTGTCATCTCTTGAATATGCCAAACGATAGGTTGCGGATGCAACCCCGGTTCCCTGAAAGAGAAAATAACCATCAAGGTATGGGATATTGCCGTCAGGCAGTAGCGATTGGCTGAGCTTTTATAGCAAAGCTGCCGATAGGCCTCTGCGCGAGCTGCCACGTAAGCCCGCCCCCTTGGGAGCTTACTATACGCAGCGCGCAGAGACTCACTTCCTCTTTTGCTCTTCAGGCCGTGAAGGCTTCTGAAGCGACCACGCGGCTTGATGGTTATTTTCTCTTTCAGGGAACCGGGGTTGCATCCGCAACCTATCGTTCCCTTTCAAGTCGAAAATAACCATCAAGGTATGGGAACAGTGTACCCAAGCCGTCGCGAGGGAGGATTCTCGGCAGTAGGACAGACTTACGTCATAACGCAACTGCGTAGGCAGAACATCTAGGCATATGCGGAGCTGCGCCTCAGCGTCTATGCTCGTAATGACACCTGTCTTAAAGGTGGAACAGTCAACACCATGCTATCAACCACTCTATACGTCCGCATCCTGAGGCGTCGTAGAGTGTAAAACAGACGCTCCAAACAGTGGAGCAGAGGAATCCAGTACATTTAACCTGTAAAACCTCATGAAAGTATGCGGCGTAGCCCAACTGGCTGCCGCGCAAATATCAGACACCGGCACCCCTCGAAAGAGGGCCCAGGATGTCGCCATACCCCTGGTAGAATGCGCCTTCAACTGCCCTGGTGGTGGAAGGCCTGCAGATTCATACGCTAATTTAATAGCATCCACTATCCAGTGGGAAAGGCGCTGTTTAGACAGCGGCTGACCCAAAGATCTAGAACCATGGCATATGAACAACTGTTCTGTCTGCCTCACAGTCTTTGTACGGTCCATATAACACCTCAATGCCCTCACGGGGCAGAGCATGTGTAACCGCTCTTCCTCTGGGGAAGAAAAAGGAGGAGGATGGAACGCCATCAACTCGACTGACTGGTTCATGTGGAACGGGGATATAACCTTTGGTAAAAAGGCCGGATTAGGGCGCATGGAGACCTTAGAACCGTCTCCTGCAAAACGAGTACAAGAAGGATGCACTGAAAGTGCATGTAACTCGCTCACGCGTTTTGCTGATACCACAGCCAGCAAAAAAGCTGTCTTAATAGATATGAGCTTCATATCCACGCTGTGGAGAGGCTCAAACGGTGCCTTGGTAAGGGCTTCTAGCACCACATCAAGGCTCCACGACGGTAAACTGGTCGTTCTTGGAGGCCGCAAGCGTCTTGCACCTTTCAGAAACTGAGATGCCAAAAAATGGCAACCAGGTGATAACCCGTCAATGCGTACATGACAAACCGAAATGGCGGCTAAATACACTTTAAGTGTAGAAGGAGATTTCCCTTCATCCAGCAGTTTCTGTAGAAACTGCAATATTACTGCCATAGGACAGGAGACTGGGTCGTGGCTCTCAGCCAGACACCAACTCTGAAACAGCTGCCACTTATACGCATACTGCGACCTAGTAGAGGGCGCTCTCGCACTCTGGATGGTCGATATAACTGCAGTCGAAAGCCCTAAGGCTGACAGGCGCTCCCGCTCAGGGGCCAAGCCCACAACTGCATGAGTTTGGGGTTCGGATGCCAAAGCTGTCCTTGAGCTTGGGACAACAAGTCCGCTCGCAAAGGGAGTTCCCTCGGGCGACCGTGCAGTAACTGCACTAGACTCGGGAACCATATTCTCCGAGGCCACCGAGGAGCGATCAGAATCACTGTCGCTCGCTCTACCCTGACCTTCTCCAAGAAGGCGGGGAGCATCGGAATCGGTGGAAAGGCATACAGGAGCCCTGGCGGCCATTCGTGAGCCAGTGCATCCACCCCCAGGGGGCTGTCGAGGTCCTTCACCGAGAACCATAGAGGACAGTGCGTGGTCTCTCGCGAAGCGAAGAGATCGACCTGCGCTGTGCCGAACCATTCCCAGATGCGCTCCACCACTTGAGGGTGGAGACGCCATTCGCCCGCAAGAGGACCTCCTCTGGACAGGAGATCCGCTGCGTAATTGACTCTGCCCGGCAGATGAACTGCACGCAGAGAGGCTAAACGCGGTTGAGCCCAGAGCAACAGCCGCGTTACCATCTGGTGAAGACTGGGGGACCGCAATCCGCCCTGGCGATTGATATACGCCACTACTGTGGTGTTGTCTGACCGCACTAACACGTGCTTGTCTAGAAGCACTGGCAAGAAGTGCCGGAGGGCGAGGTCCACCGCTCTGAGCTCCAGAGCGTTGATGTGGGCTGACCTCCAGGGTCCTGACCACACTCCACGGGTCCCTGTCCCGTTCCAGACTGCTCCCCAACCGTGGTTGGAAGCGTCGGTCGTGATGACCTGCCTTCTGAAAATGGGACCCAAGCGTACGCCTTGGCGGAGGTTTGACGGAACTCTCCACCAGCGTAGCGCTTCCCAGCAGGCTCGGGATACCCTTAGCCTGCGGTGTTTGTCTCTCCGCGGATGCAACGCGAAGGCATTGAACCAGGCCTGCAGAGGTCTCTGGTGTAGTAAGCCCAAAGGAAGGGCTTGTGAGGCGGCAGCCATCAACCCCAGCATGCGCTGACACAGCTCCATGCTGACTGTTTGTCTCAACCTGAATAGGGAAAGACACCGCTCTATTGAGGCAACTCTTTGTGTCGACAGGGTCGCTTCCATGGACACTGAGTCCAGATGCAGACCCAAGAACTCGGTCTGTTGGCTCGGCACTAGGCGGCTCTTTTCTGAATTGATCTTCAGACCTAGCCGCCGAAGATGGTCTGTAACCATCACTGTGTGCTGTGCCACCTGCTCCTTTGACTGCGCGCAGACGAGCCAGTCGTCCAGATAATTCAGCAGTCGGACACCTTGAGCCCACAAGGGAGCTAGAATGGCATCCATACATTTCGAAAAGGTTCGAGGAGCTAGTGACAGGCCGAACGGAAGGACACAAAACTCGTATACCCTGCTCTGGAATGCGAAACGCAGATACTTCCTGTGACCCGGGCAGATGGGAACGTGAAAGTACGCATCTGTCAGGTCCACGGTGGTGAACCAGTCGCCGTGTCGGACTGACTGGATGATGTGCCTGTGCGTAAGCATCCTGAACGATAACACCCGCAGGTATTTGTTCAGTACTCGCAGATCTAAAATAGGACGGAGCCCGCCGTCCTTCTTGGGCACCAGGAAGTATTTGGAATAGAACCCCTGGTCGATCAGAGCAGGGTCTACTTGTTGAATGGCACGCTTGCTGAGCAATGCTTGTATTTCCACATTCAGAGCTGAGGACTGAACCGAGTCCTTCACTGCAGTTACGACCACCCCCCGAAAGGGGGGAGGTTTTAACTGGAACTGAAGGGTGTACCCGGTGGATATAGTTTTGTGCACCCAGATGTCGTTGGTGCATTGTTGCCAGAACTGGAGCTGGGAGACAGTGTAGGGGAGGGTTAACAGCTGCCTGGTGTTCTCAGGGCTGTTTGGGCTGGGCTCGTTCGCGAGGGGCCTGGCCAGAGCCCCGAGGGCGTGGCTTGGCACCACCTCTAGGGCGCCACCCTCCGCGCTGCGGTCTTGAAAAAGGAGGTTGACCGCGCGCTGCTGTGCTTGAGGGAGAGGTCTTAGTCCCCCCTGGCCGTGGCTGGTGCTGTGGTGGTGCCCTGCGCCACTGATGTTCCTGAGGCCGCTTCGGCTGGAACGACGGTTTTGGCCACATTTTCGCCATCTGCTGTGACGCCTCCCGCGCCTTGGCGGAGCGTTGCAGCATCTCCTCCACCGCTGGACCAAATGTGTGTCCCGGTGTAATTGGGGCATCCAGCAACGGGGCCTTATCAGGTTCCTGCACTCTCGCCTGCGAGAGCCAGAGCTGCCTTCTGGCCACCACCAGAGACGCGATGCTCCTGCCCTGAGCCCGCGCGTTGAGCTGGGCCAGCTTCACCAGCAGTTGACTGACGGTCCCCAACTCGCTTCTGAGGGCCGCCGAAGGGCACTCAGGCAGGTCTTTAATTAATGCCGCTTGGTAGACCGTCAGCAAGCTGGCCACATTAGAGAGCTTGACCGCCTCTGTGGCCGCAGCGTACCCCTTCTTGAGGTGTACCTCAGTGGTCCTGCACTGCTTATTGGGGCATGCAGGATCTTTCGTCAGCCCCGATAGTGTTGGCGTCTTCACCAACGCGGCGAACGCAGCGTCCACAGGTGGGAAGGACGCCAACCCAGCCTCACTTGCCCCTTGCATGTTAAAGGCCGAGGCCTTGCGAGAAGTCGCCGGGGCAGAGGCCGGAGCCCCCCAGGTGGACTGTACCTCCTTAATAAAGTCCGGGAATGCCGGAAGCATCCTGGACTGACTGGACTGGGCTGAAGGCGACTCAAACAAGGAGCGCCGAGGCGGCTCCGCCATCGGCCACTCGACGCCCAAGTGGCGGGTTGCTCTGTCCACCACAGACCACGTAGGGTCATTGGTGTCCAGCACGTGGAGCTCGTCCTCAGAGTGCTGGGAGGCTACCTCAGCCTCTGTACTGTCCCCCTCTAGGATGTCAGATGCGTCTCTAGACAGCGCATCGATATCCCACTCCCCTTGAGACTGCACTGGAGGAGCGACGACCGGTGCAGGTTGTGGAGGGGCCACTGGCTGACTAGCAATGGGCCCAGTCGGTTGTCCTGGGACTGGAGGCACCACATTTGCTAAGGACATGAGGATGGACTGCTGCCCCATCATAACCTCCATGAATTGGGACATTTTGGAGGTTAGCTCTGCCACCCCCGACCTGTCTCTGTATCGCCTGTCCCGACGAGGGGAACGAGAGCGTGCTCTCCGTCGAGGCGATCTGGAGTGCGACCTAGACTCCCGACGGGGGCGTACCCTACGAGGGGAGGGGCTGCGCTCCCGAGCGCGTCTGGTGGGGGACCTCTGACCAGCCGTTAGCTGGGAGGACGGGCTCCTGGAGAGCTGCAGCCGCCCTGGCGGCGTCGCCGTAGATGACGGCGGGGCAGAAATGGTGTGGGACGATCCAGTGGAAGGAGAGCGCCCACCCACTGCTTTCTTCGCCCTTTGGCGGAGGGTGCGTGTCTGGAAACCAGCACAAAGATGGCAAAAAGCCCTATCCGCCAACGCGGATGCGGCGTGCTCTGGCCCCAGACACGCCACACAGTCCTCATGGGGATCGCTCGCTGGCAATTTTGCCTGGCAGGTGACGCAACGGTGGAACCCGGACATGGTTGCCGAAGCGTGGACGTGCCCTGGTCGTAAAGGCGTCGATGCGCCAAGCGTCGAGCGCCGAAGCGTCGAGCGTTGAGGTGCGTGCACCGAGCGTCAAGGCGTCGAAGCGCCGAGCGTCGAGGTGCGTGCACCGAGCGAGCGCCGAAGTGCGTGCACCGAGCGTCGAGGTGCGTGCACCGAGCGTCAAGGCGTCGAAGCGCCGAGCGTCGAGGTGCGTGCACCGAGCGTCGAGCGTCGAGGTGCGTGCACCGAGCGTCGAGCGTCGAGCGTCGAGGTGCGTGCACCGAGCGTCAAGGCGTCGATGCGCCGAAGCGTCGAGCGTCGAGGTGCGTGCACCGAGCGTCGAGCGTCGAGGTGCGTGCACCGAGCGTCGAGCGTCGAGGTGCGTGCACCGAGCGTCGAGGTGCGTGCACCGAGCGTCGAGGCGCCGACGCGCCGAGCGCCGAAGCGTCGAGCGTCGAGGTGCGTGCACCGAGCGTCGAGCGCCGAAGCGTCGAGCGTCGAGGTGCGTGCACCGAGCGTCGAGGCGTCGACGCGCCGAGCGTCGAGCGCCGAAGCGTCGAGCGTCGAGGTGCGTGCACCGAGCGTCGAGCGCCGAAGCGTCGAGCGTCGAGGTGCGTGCACCGAGCGTCGATGCGCCGAAGTCCCCAAGCGCAGACGCGCTAGCACCAAGCGCTGATGCGCTGCACAAAGCGCCGAAGCGCTGCACCAAGTGGCAAAGTGCCGACACCAAGCGCCTAAGCGCAGCACGCCGGAGCGTGAGTACCGAGCGTAGAACGCTAGCACAGACGCCTAAGCGTCAGCTGACCCGCAGAGCGGAGACGCTATGTGCTGGTACAGTGTCTTATGCTGTGCACTACTTACCTGCTGGTGCTGGGGATAGAGGCTTAGTGGTCGTCTTCCTCTGTGTAGTGAATGGGATTTTTTTTTTTTTTTTTTTTTTTCGCTGCAGCAGTACTGCTGGTGGTGATTATGTGACTGGGACACAGTATATGTGGGCACAGTACAACTACCACGCGGTCTTTTTTTTTTTTTTTTTTTTTTTTTTTTTTACCGCAGGCAGTACGTGGGAGACAGCAGAGCAGGCTCCACACACACGCGGTCTAGCCAAGGCAAGACCGGGGCTGCAGACACGCGCGCGGCCAAGGCCAACGCAACGTGCGTCACAAATATATACAATACACACAGAAAAATATATATTTTAATACAACCCAAAACACAACACAATAATCAAAATTAATTAATAAAGGAAAGACGGGAGACCACGAGAAACGCGATGCAAGCAAAGCGTGAAGGAAATATATAAAATATATAAAAATATACACAATATATAAAATCCTTAAATAATAATAATAACGACTCCGAAGAGTGTAACTGAAATAAACTCGGAGAAGGGGCAAAAACCAGCTTCTCAAGCTTTAAGCTTTTTGAGTACAGTCAGCTACAGGCTCTAATACCTACCGCTACCAATGCTGAAGACAAAAGAGGAAGTGAGTCTCTGCGCGCTGCGTATAGTAAGCTCCCAAGGGGGCGGGCTTACGTGGCAGCTCGCGCAGAGGCCTATCGGCAGCTTTGCTATAAAAGCTCAGCCAATCGCTACTGCCTGACGGCAATATCCCATACCTTGATGGTTATTTTCGACTTGAAAGGGAACTACGGTTCTGCTGATTATTAACCTGAAACTGAATAACAATAGGATCGAACCTGGTTTGAGTTCAGTAATGTTTTGTAAGTGATAACTTATTTTGGTAAATCATGCTCTGAGACTCCAATATAAACAAAAGAATAACAACAAGACCATGAATGGCAGTGGGTTGACAGGTGCTCCATAAATGATGTTTGCTGTCTTCCAGTACACATAAATGTGTGGTACATTAGGACCCCCTCATGTGTAGCAAGGCAACAGAGTACCATCCAGCTACTTTGTATGCACTTTGTACTCAGTTGCTGCATGCAGCTGAGAGCTATCTATTTACCCTTGATGTGGTGAAGCAGCAGTTAAATTGCTTATGCACGGCAAACCAACACTTGCAGAATGAATTAGAATAGCAAGTCATTCAAAAGAAAAGGAGAAAATCATAGCTTATTTCATATAACTTCAAAAGGGACATCAATCACTGCTGTTGTGATAATCACTATTACCACAAAATGAAAGACTGGGAGCTAAATGAAACTGCAGAATAATATCAACCAGTTATTGACATTTTTCCCTCCTTTGAAGAATTAACTTTGTTTTACATTTGTTGTTTTTCTGCCAATTTGTTTTTAAAGATGTGGGTCTAATCTGCTGCTTTAGATTCACTCGCCTTGGAAAACAGCTCTAGAAACCGCATTTTGTTAATGCCTATCTTGGAGGATTTAAAACTGAGGAAATAGCAGAGTGATCGTGCCCCAGAGGCACACTACAGTCCTAAAGAGATCTGATTACATTAAGCATAGATGTTTGATTTTCATCTTTATGTTTTAGAGCCTGTTATCTTCTCCTGAGTCCTATTCTCCACGGTACAAAGCATCATCTGCCGATAGATATTTACAGGCCTTGATTAAAATCTCTTCAAGCAGCAGGCTGGCACATCAAAGAAACAAAGACCCTGTTTGAACCATAAGACATCTTTCTTTAGATTTATCTCAAATGTGCTGAATCTGCCAAATTTTGTATTCCTTATAAAATGTTAAAATTCCAACTACTGAAAGCTGCATACTAATTTATATCACATATAAATGGTCACACTTATGATAAAAAATATATATAATTTTTTTTTATTAGAAATGCCCAAATAATTTTTTTTTTTTCAATATAAAATATTGCCTCTGTGATTTCAGAGAAAACGGTAACAGAACACAACAGGTAAGAAGCCCTCATGTTAAAGTACATATTATATTAGAGCAGTGGTGGCCAATACATGGATCGCAACAGTTTTTACATCTAATGAGACTAAAACAATGCTTGTACATTTTAATTTAAACACACTTGTGCGACTAGAAATTCCTAAAGGTTGACTATAAAAAATAAATGTGGCTAGAGCCCTGCCTACACCAGGTTTTAAGACTCAGATGAAAAATGCTGGTAAGTTTCTGTTTTATACTACCTATGCTTAATATTAAAAATGCTTTGATTGCACGTTCGTTGCGTTTTTGTTGTGGTTGTTTTATTTTATTATTGCTATCTTACATATTGGACACTATTATATTAAGTCCCGATAATAATTGTTGGTCATAGCTTACTGGTGGATCGCGGAGCTGTTGAGATCCACCAAAATGGATTGCAGTGTTTGGTGTATTGACCACCACTGTATTAGAGGAAAAACATATACAGGGTCAGTAATTCAGAAGACATTATACAGTCCACATATACTGTATTAATTGTTAATCACATTTTCAGCCCCCTCATACTGTGTCTTCTTGTCATTATGGGTGTCAGACTATTTTCTCATATGTATGTGGTTATATAGGTATTATAGGGAACAATTAAATCCTGTTAGAAAATGAAACACAGCTAGCATTTATCCTGCTTTAGACATCTAATAATTTAGCAAAGACACTACTCACAGCTTTTATACAGCTCACTTTGTTTTTTACCCAATGGGTAGAATTCAGTGCGTGACCAAACAGACAGAGGCTGTATGTGATGTTTAGTTGTCTACAGTAGATCCTTTAGTTGCTAGATTTACAAGGGACTCACAAAAATCGAAAACATGACACCATGCATGAATCTCACCAGTTCTGGTGTAACCTTCTGATGACAAGGTGTCATGTTTTATTTTTATCTTTTTTTATGAAAAAGGCCCTGATAGAAATACACAGGTTTGGCTATACAGCACCAAAAGAAGGAATATATTAGCTTCATTCTTTTCCGGGAGAAGCACCTCTAATGTACAATTTGTATGTACCCCAATATATCTTAATACAAAACAGTATTGGGAAAGCCTTGGTTCTGAAGAGAGATTCTCCATGGTTAAAAGTAAAATAAAAATGCCAGTATAACCCATTTACCCTGAAGGCTCAATCTTTTTCCCTGGATGATTGTCGAGTGCGCTGGTAGTTTTTTAAAAAAACCTGCCCAATCAATAAAACTACAAGGCCATCTGTATCAAAAGAAGAGTAGAAAGGTTTATTGTATTTTTTTCTAGGTATATTTACAGAACATTATTTAGAAACAAAACCTATTAAGGCAGCATGTTGTACCATTTTTATTGCAAACTTCTTGTCACACTATATTAACTCATGTATGACAAAAAAACATTTGTCATTATCATTAAGAGTATTAATGTCATGCACTTTTGACCACACTGCGTTCACGCATCTTCCCCAGGGATGTCTTCTTTTAGCCTCCCATTCCACTTACTTTATACATGTGTTATTCATTATCAGGCTTGTCATTTTAATTCTGTTACTAGCGTCAACAGCACAGCCATTTTCCGTATCGAGAAAAAACACAGAGATTTTTTTTCGATATTTAGAAAAAAACATAAAGTTGAAACCTTAACTGAAGTAACTGGAAATCAAATTAGTTATTTTTAAAAAACTTTAAAAAATGTTATCCATTAAGGTTTATAATCTGCAGATTAGTAATAATCTGTCAAAACACCCAATGTATTTGAATGTATTTGTTATTCACAGCAGCTGAATTTACTGTACATTAGGGTGGGAGAAAAATACAACTGTAAGACAGCTTGGGAAGAGCTGGTCATTTTCTTCAAATGCTGCTAGTATTTCTAAAAGAAAGGGACAAATTGTTTAACAGTTTATGGCGTCAATAAAACCCCGAACAGAGGCCATTGTCAACGTTGACCATGTTGAAAAGGTTTAAGCAAGATGATGAAATGTTGTGTAAACCGTTTTATTGGTAAATTTACATACCAAAGCAATGCTTAAACAAAATAAATAAATAAATAAATAAATAAATAACTACAATGAGACATTGTGGTTTTAAAAGTGCTTGCACAAATGTTTTCTTTTTTTTCTAGATTGTCTTATCAAATCCCTATATTACTCAGTTGTGGCAAGATTAATTAAAAAGAAATGTTCCCACCCAACAGCCTTTAATAAGCTCAGATTCAATTATTCTTGCACACAGGATCCAGGATGGCTTGGAAATTGATTTAGTGTTTGCCGGCTCATAAGTTTTTTTTTTCCTGGATAAATGATGTTAAGTCGCATACCCTTGATTTTTCTATACAGTTTACAATTAATTTACCTTAGTTTTACTTTGATGGTTAAAAACACTCTTAGCAGTAAGATTACAGAATCATAGGAAGAGCATTTTTACTCTTATTTTCTGTAGTTATTTTTAATATATTTGTTTATGTATTGTAAGAGCCATGTTTTTCATGTTCACTATGATATGCATAGGACAGTTGGAAATTACTGTCTACTATGCCAATATCCTTTTTGCATTTTATACCAAGTGTAAATAACATGTAATACATTTACAGGCCGATTTTCAAAGATGTTGCTCTACTTCATTTTTTAAATGCTCATATGCTCCTCACTTGCTCCTGCGCAGACTGTTTTCAATAGTTTTTGCTCTGGAGCAATAGTGAGCAAAGCCTGTTTATGTGATTGGCAACTGTATTCATGTATTCATTCATATGGAATTGAAGGACATGCCCTTTTAGAATTTTCTTGAGATGCATTGGAGCAAAGGAGTCAGTGGAGCAAGTAATTGGGCTTTGTTAAAAAGGCTTTTGAAATGAGTATTTAGGAGCAAAGTTCTGTAAAGTGGAATAGAACAAAATGTAATTTAATACTAGAAATAATCTTACAGTTTTACATATACATGCTGTGAGTATCTCATAATGAATTTTCTGAAAAAATCAAATCAAATAAATAAATAAATATAATACAATATGAATAGCATTGGGTCCATATTTTATTTAAATGACCTATGTTGATATACTGTATTATTTTCAATATTGGTAAATGTACATATTCTTATATGTCTAGTATTTCGCCACTACTTATTCCAAAATGTTCACTAAAATTACACAAATGCAATGATTGAGAGCACAGAGTAGTACTGTATATTGTAATGACTTTAGTACATTTACAACAGTGGTGCACAGCGAGAGCCATTCTAGCCTTGATATTTATTACAACCACACCCTTAATTAAGCCAATTACACCTCTATTCAGGTATTAATCTGTTAATCATTTAATTGATAACCACTAAAACCTGATCAGGACCGGAGTTGTGCGCCCCTGCTCTATAACTAGAGTACTACAAATTATGTCATCTGGTGGTCTTGTGGGAACAGTTTTAAGGACCAATGGTCTTGTATGTTCATATTGTATATGCAGTATTTTTTTAAAAGTCAACTACAAAATGTAACAACAACCCCCTGCCTTCACATTACTGATGATCTTGGCCTTCTTATTTAAAGCATTTGTTTTGTCTGTTTTTCACAGTTTTATCCTCCCTGGGTTGTGCATACACTTCTGCTTGAATGGAAAGCCTTGCATTCCACAACATGGAAATTCATTGTTTTGTCTATAGTCCTACCTTACTGTGAATTCATTACTTTTGGAAGTAAATGCAGCTAGTAAAGATTACAGCAAGATGTATGGTATGTAGTCTAGGCAGGTAGTGTACGAGGATATTAAACACTCAAATGGTCTCTTGATTGGTCTCTTTTATTCTTAACTTTCTGATTCTGTCTTCTTAATCATCCATTATAAAATGTAGAATAGTATAGTACTTTGACTAATTGATGCAGTAAGATTACTTTACCAACCACATATTTTATCTTGTTTCTCCAGTGTAATTGTCCACCATCCATTATTCAGAGAATTGACAATGAATAGTCCTATCATACACCACTTTTATGGATCACATGTCCTTTGCATCTATATGGGGTATAGATGCAGTTTCAGCTGGCTCTAATCAGATCAGATTTCTGTGGTTCAGAATTGCTTTTGCATTCTGCATCAGTGGAATAATATCACAGATGAGCAATAGGGCAGCTTATATTGTGAGGGAGAGTTAAAATGAGGATTGTTTATGCTTGGAAGGCTATCTAAGAAAACAATATGTTACTAGATAGGCTATAGATTTAAATATTAGATTTTTAGATTCACATATTTTAACAATTTCTAAGTTCGGAGTTCAAACTATAGATCTCTGGCTCATTTATATATACCAATATGATGTGATATATAAGATAGAAGTAGCATTTCTACATAACACTATATGATCATATTACTTGTCATATTCCACAACACCTAACTCTTTTATTGCCTGCCTTCTAAATACGACAGGTAGATCACAGCCATTTCCCTCATTGAACTTTCAGAAACACAGTTGCTCTGTGTTTAAGATATAGACAGATACAATTACAAAGGTAGATTGGCCCATATTTTCCTTATTATTTTCTGCGTCTTCAAGCAGTCTGTAAGCGACTGTGGTTCCATCTTCACAGCAGACCGAGCTCTGAATGCTTGAAATCTTACTGAAGTAAAAATCCAGGGTAAAACTTTACATTAAGTGTCTCTGATTACTGTGCATTTACATGGTAGTTACTTAGTTAATACATGTGTACTTACACATAATCAATGTTATTAGTATGCATAGTTACAATGTACTTAATGTGTAATTGTTTTGCTTGGTATAACCCCAACCCTATTCCTAACCCTAAACCTAACTCTAATCCCACTACCCTAACTCTAAAGCTAACCTCATCCAGTTAAAGTGCTGCCGCGGAGAGTGCACAATGAGTCACACAGCTTGCACTGTCCAGGCTGTGCAAAGAGGCCGTCATATTGGCTGTGAAGCTCCCAGGGGTGGGGATTAAAAACCAGCAGGGACATTCTCCTCATCGCACTACAGCGAACCCTACTGGCCAGACACCGAGCATATTGAGAGTGGATAAGAAGCAGGACTGATGTCTGTCTTCGGTAGCCCGCCCACCTCTGCTCTGGATTGCTCGGCATAAAAACGATTCTGACTTTAGGCTTGTGAGATCAGAGGACACTCACACGCCCTCAGAACGTCTGTGCTGTGTGGGGACTTGCTGCGGTGAGGAGAAAAAACATAACTGGACATTTCAAATTGGGGGAAAATAAATAATAAAAATAATAATTAGTCACTCTAAATTAAATAAATAAATAAATAGTTTCCTGTATCCAGTCGGGGTAGCCAAGCTTTTGTTTTACTTTTACTATTTTAAGTGATAAAAACAATATCTTGATAAAAATAAAGATATAAATCTAATAGTTATGGCTTTTATGGCAGAATTGTATTATTAAAAATAACATCCACCAGACTAATGCATCTCATTAACAGCAGCAATTAACTCAAACCACAGTAACAAAGCAAATTGTCAGGGGGCCAACCCCCACAGAGCTGATCAAGAGACTGATTTGATTATCAATGACATAAAATGCTCCAGTCGCTGACCTTGGATAAGCATGTTGGATTGGTCTTCAAGAGAAAGGCATGTGGTTATAAATCTTGGTGTTCCTAAACATTTTAAAAATATGTTTCAATAATTTAATATAGAACAAAGCCTCAATTGGAAGCCAAGTAACATGACTGAGTCAACTGAGTAAACTGGTTTTAAAAAAGGCCCACTGAGACTTCCTCATTACATCTAAAGAACATGATCCAGTATCATGGAAGCTGTAAAGTATTTTAAAACCAGGCCAATAAATATCAAGCACCCTAGGTTATACACCACAATGTTTGCAATGGGGTTTATGATAGGAAAAAATAGTATTTAATTACACCACTAAATGCATCCTCACTGGAAGAGACAATAGTCTATTGTATCTTAAAGATTTTTCTTCCCTTTATTCCGTGAAGACAGCTTAATAAACTGCATTGAGCTAAAGCTAATCTTCTATACTGCTATCATTTTTCAACTCTGTTAACAGTCATGAGTTCTGATCTGTATTCAACAAGACTTGTAGCCAAGGTTACAACAGCTATGTACTTGGTAATGTAATTAAGATGCATATGAAATGCAAAAAGAAACAATGGGAACCACTGGTCATTGCTGGTGTATATTTTATATCACATGCTTAGAAAAACGAGTTTATATGCAGTGACAATTAGTTTTGATTGACTGCAACTGATATGGATAGACACTGTATATATATAGTAGATATATACAGTAGATACTATATATAGATAGAGGGATTGGACAGAAAACTACCATAACACTGTCAATATTGTCTATGGAGATGGACTTATAGAGACATATTTGTTAAATTGAAATAGTAAATAGCTTCAAATACCATAATAATATATTTTCTTACTCTTTTAGTGGAAGAGACACATTGTGACATTATTGTAACAATGGGGGTGGTTCAGAGGACAGGAGCAAGGACTCCTCCCTTACCTTCAATCAGCTCGCTATTTAAACCTCAGTTCAAGCACTTTTCCCTGTGTGTTCCTGTTTTGATCCTCTGCCTCCTCTGCAACTTCATTTAATTGGAAGGTGGACGTCTGTTCAATGAAGTTAGGATTCTCCAAGCAAGCTCAAAGATAAAGACAAGCATAGAGACAAAAATGATCAGTGTCAGTGTTGGAGCAACATAACCTAGGACCACTCTGAATTATTGAAGAAAAAATATTTAAAAGAAATACAAATCCCTGTAGCTACACTGATTGGCAGGTTTGCAAAAACGGGTTTTGATAGACATATTTATTTAGTAAACTTCAGAAGTTAAATATATAAATACAAACATAAATAAATACTCCCCAACTGTGTAAAAATGCATAAAAGACCATTCAAATCATTACAGTTTAATTAAAGAAAAAGATTTATATAACATGGGATATTTTGAAGCCTTTACTGTGACTGGAACTGGAATGCATTAAGGTTACCACTGCACTACCAATCTTCTTCTGCTGTTCTTAGACATAAAATCAGTTACATGTCCGTCCTTGTTAGCATCCTCTTGTTGAGGATGCTAAATTGAATTTTTTCTTCACTTGATGGCTGGAGTAGTTACTAAAAGTCATTTAAATAGTACTGTTCTAACAGAAAAAGTATGATTACTGGAACAAATCCCCTAAACAGACTTCTCTGAGGATTGTCTCTACAATGTACTTTTAGTACACTATTCCACATGACACATGGCACAGAGAACAATCCTCACTCTGCATATCCAACTCTGTAACAGTGACTGCTGCTTAGCTGACATGAACGGTTCTCCTCAGATAATGACACCCTCAGCTGGTACCGGTTAGGCTGACATTCCCTTCCTGGGGTATGGAGCGTACAATAAAAGGTTTTCATGGCCATACCAAGGTCTTTAGCAATCAACTTCTCTTTTAGAAAATAAATGAATGTGCTATAATACTGCCTACACTTGTACACAGCTGAAGAAAACGGAATATAGTATATATTGATGGTACAATTGTTTGTTGTGACAAGCTGACTTAAAAAACACTTAGGTAAATAATGTTCCTGTGTGACCTAGCTTTTCCTCAGATTACAGGGGACTGTAAATGGAACAAATCTGGACAAACAATTATTTTGCTTGTCTCAGAGCAGAACAGAGAAATATTGCATGTTGCTTCTATTGTTCATCCAAGTATTGTGTATTAATCTTTAGGGTGCAATGTGTTACATATATATGAATAAACCACTATATTTATCAGTGAGTTCTTTGCAACATAAGGTAATCTGTTGGCTAAGGGTAGTGGAAAACCTCCACTTCATTGCACTGCATTGGTGCTCATACAGTAATTAAAAGCAACATATTTTTAAGAACTAAGCCAGGCTTATGTTTTATAAATGAAAAAATCAGTTCAAACTCTCACATTTAGTAGAAACATATTACAATAGAACCACTGAGTTACAAACACTGTGGGAACAGAGGCTGTTTGTAAGTCTGAAATGTCTGTAACTCTGAAATTAGTTTTCAATGTTTTTAATAAATTTGCACACGTGCTATTTACAGCCTTAATCTGGTGAATACCTAGAGCACAGTAATGCAATACTCATATCGTTGTGGTTCTGAAGGCTTTAGAACAGTACTATACGTTGAAAAAGGTTCAATTTAAGTTACCAGGAATCATAACTGTAACAAAAAAAAAAAAAATTAAATGTCCAGGAAATCCTGGGTTAACGTAACGTGTGTTTAAAAAATAAACACTAGCTTGTTTAGTGATTCAGCCTCCTGTGTTTAAAACTAAAATATCACAAGTAAAAATAACCATACTTGCTTTGAACTCGGCCTCACCTTTGTCTCGATATGTTTGTTGGTACAGTAATATTGCCTTCTCCGTGATCAGCACGCCACTTATAGGAGCACCTATCCAGTTGCTTTGCATGCATCGTTGAGTGATTGCATACTTCTGGCTAAAAGTGGGGTGTGCGGTAGACTGGTCAGTTTGTAAGCCTGGGGTTCGTACCTCTGAGGGTGTACTATACTTGCAAATAAAAGCAATTAGAAGCAATTGAAAAAACAAGAAAGATTGTTTATATATTGTAAATTCTAAAAAATATTATTAATGCCAATACTGCAAAAAATGCCAATACTAATTTGTCTCGTCATAGGTAAAAAATCTCTCCCTCTCCCCCCCTCTCTCTCTCTCTCTGTTTGCCATTTAAAAATAATTACAGTTGGGACCATCCTTTTTGCATTCCACTTCCTTACATACAATCGCGACTGTATAAGAGAGAATGTGGTTTGAATTAAATGGTAATAGGTGTCCAACATGTGTGAAGCTGATACACATTTATAGTGCATTTCAATAGAAGTGATTTTTTTTTTGGTTTTGTTTAATGACTCAGACCCTTTGAAGCCCTTCCTTTTCTCCCCTTGGATTCTGCATAGTTACCCTCTGGCAACTGTCCCTTTATTATACAACATCCTGACAGGCTTGTTTATAAGTGCAGACACTGAGTTGAGAGCCCATTGTGAATATTTAAATGACATGTTTAACTGACAGATATCTGTGTGACACATTGTTTTTGATACTTAAGAGTCTCACAAGGTCAAGCAGCAATCGCCGCAGAATCCATTTCGTGTCTAGCGGCTGATATGTCTTAAAGAACAAGAAATATTTCTAGGATTTCAGCGTGACCAAATCATTAAAGAACAGTAGAGGTCAAGCTCTATGGTAAAGTGGATTAACCATGCTAATTATAGCCAGATGCCATGAAGAAAGGCCCCAGTATTCTAGTTCTGTTGGAACATTAACTGTAATTAGGTTTTCCAGTAATACACAATAGGTCTAAAAACTATTAAGAGTGAACACATGTAATATTGTTTCAGATTTTGAAAACCAGGTTTGTTCTAACAGCCTGTTTTTTTTTAACCTTCAACTCTCAAGAAAAGGTTGATATAGAGGATTAAACTGCCACACACAAATTCATGTTTACACAAAAAACTATAAAAAGTGAGAACCTACAAACAACTCAGTTTACTCAGATTTCTGCCATTAAAATGTATACTTAATAAGACTAACTGAAGTGTTACAGATTTACCAAGGACAATTGGGTGATTATTAGGAATTTGTTACAGTAAAAGCATGCACACACACATACTTTTAGGTTATACAAATAAATAAATATTAAGGTATTATTAGTATCTAACAGGTTTAACAGTCATATACACACAACAGTTAAACTTTTGGTTTTGAGATTTTAATACCTCAGGTGCAGCTTAACCCTTTGCAGTCCATTTATTAATTGCGTGTCAGGCACGCCAGGTCTAATTAATTTTCACACGCGCAGTTAATTTTAGACGCGCTGTTTAAAAGTATTTTTTTTCACAGTCAAACGGGTTTAAATGGCCCTGCATATCAACAAAGCACTCACTAGGCATCTCCAGCCCCGCCCCACCCTTTCATTTGCTATAGCGTTCGCCTATGTAAGAAATAAATAATAATAATAATAATAATAATAGTCGTACATACCGATCGATCATCTCCGGATCACTCCTTTTATCACCAAACTCCTCAATAATGCGATCCAAGTCATTATTTTATTACTATAACATCTCAAAAAAGCTCTGCAAATGTCCATGATAGTCTCTGTGCGCTGACGCACTCAGCCAGCTTGTTTACTATGACCGCCCCGTTATCTGATACCTGATACCATGTATGACTAATCATGAGATACGCCTTTTTTTTTTTTTTTTTTTTCGACTTGTCTCGGCTCCTGTCGCTCCCACTCGGCAATTGAATGGTTTTCTCGGCATTTTCCAGAGAAAAAACGACTAAACACCCGTTTATTGTATTGCTATAATGATGTCGGACCCAGTCTGACAAAGGACCTGTGAGGAATAATTGCAATGTCGGATCCAGTCCGACAATGGACTGCAAAGGGTTAATAGCACTTCATTTTTCTGGGAGCTGGCTAAGGAAGAAGTCTGTTGGTGATATATAGGTTTCATTTGAATTTTTTGCAGCATTTTTTTTTTGTGCTCTTCAAATGCATTTTTTTTTTTTTTTTACAAAACATTGGTTGGTCCAGTGGAGAGAAGCTGTTCACTTTTATATAGAGTGCATCTTATACAGTATGTATCCCATTTCGGTAACACTTTATATTAAGGTGATGCTTATTAATGCTTTATAAATGATTTATAAATATATAATATATGCTTAATAACTGTGTTATAGAGTATTAATAAAACACTGCAGATGGTTTATAACCATACAATAGCCATAGGCAGAATTACAGTTTTATAAAGGGGACAGTTTCTAGCCATCTATTCTACTTTGGGATGTTTAACCATGCAATAGCCATAGACGGAATTACATTTTTATAAAGGGGCAGTTTTTAGTCACTTATTGTACTTTGGGATGTTTGACCGTAATTCCGTCTATGGCTATGGCATGGTTATAAACCATCTATAATGCTTAATTAACAATGTATATCATAGTTATTACATATCTATTATATATTTATAAAACATTAATAAGCAGCACCTTAATATAATGTGTTACCCATATTTCTTTGTCTCAGTCTTTATCACAGACTGATGATTTCAGTTACATTGGATTGAGTGAAGGACAGAAAGCTCAGTTAATCACAAAAAGAGCAAGTCAAATGGTGTCAGTATGATTCATGAAGGCAAGAAAGAACACACTTCAGCATATAAAAGTATTCTGTTTGGAAACTGCAGACCGGTTTCATAACCTCTTGTAAAACAATGGAAACATATTCCTTCAATTTTAAGATAATTTAAAATGTTTTAAACTGCCTTCTAATACTTAATTATCTTGTCCTCGTCATTCCTATAGCATTCCTCCAAAGAGTTTTTGCTTCCAATTGCTGTAGTTGCAATAACCTTCAATAAAACCGGTTACTACTTGAGGCCAGATGAGTAGTCCCCCTGTGCTTGTGACAGGTTCATCTGGGGTTGACAGTGCCAGCAACAAGCCATGTATTTACAAAGTGAATATAACTTGTTGTGAATATGTTTTTACTTAATACTGTTTTCATATATGTTTTGTATTATGTATGGTTGTGCAGGGAAAGGGTTAATTCCTTGCCAATTGCAGAACTCCCTTATTGCTCTCTGCTTGGTAACCTGCAAGGGGTAATTGAGAACCTCTTGCATAAGTCAATCAAGACTCATTTAATCTTGACTGAATCTTGATTATCAATGAGCTGCTGTTTTATATAATATTAACAAATCAGAATATTATTAGGAATACAGAATACTCCACGCTGTGCTGTCATTTTTTTAGTTCAGTGTGTTGGTATTATATACAGTCACATCATACTTCGTTTTAAAGTTCATGGTACCTTATTTAGCAATGAGTGTTTCATGATATAAAACCAGCAAGAAACAACAACTGTTCTGAGCAAAATTAAAACAGCTCCAGATCGAAATACTACTGGAAAATGAAAAATGTGAGGCTCTACAGAATTTAAATATGTGTAAAACACCAGGGAGAGGGTCCTGTTTTAAACAACTACTCTGCATTTGATACCTCTGCAATAAAAACGGTACAATACACATGATTTAAAAAATAAACACTACCAACCAAAGCCATGCTTGACGGAAATATATTTTATCTACAGCTATAGCCAAAGGTTTCCATCACCTAGAATTTTAGGATTGAGATACATCATTTTGATATTTTCTTTAACATCATGTAATCAAAGAAACTACAAAATGATATTGAAAAAGTCTTCCGGAAGCCATGATAGTAGTACTTTTGGCCATAGCTGCACAGTCAATAACTTTCCTGGTAATTCTAGTTGATGTAAGTTACTTCTTTAAAATCAATATCCAAGGCCTTTAACAAATCTTCAAAATGGCGCCTTTCAAAAAAACACTATCCAGCTGTCTCAGCACATGGCAATATCAGAAGTCATTTATTTGTTGTATTGCTGTTATTAAGGATACACTTAACTGTATTTCATTTTATTGTATTAATTGCAATAATAATTAAAAAAAACACGTAGGAACCATATTATACCTTTTGATTTGCTGAAAGAAGTGTATTTGCTGCTGGATTTTTTATTTGAAAATGGACCATTGTGTGTTTTAAAGCTGCATGGCAACATAAAGTAGGGGCTTAGCAGTATCTCAAAATGAGTTTCTTCAGTTCTGCTGATGCCTGTGTCTTACCATGGGGCTCAGCAGCTAACTCTGTTCCCATGGAGATTTGTTTTTAAAATCTAACCAAGTAGTTTTGTCTCTCAAAAGACAGGTAACCTGCAGCAGAGTACATGTTTATTAATATGAAAATAAACTCCCTGTGGCACCACAGCTAACCATGAGCTGGTGGTATGAGCATACTGCCAGTCAAAAAACTTACTAACAGTTACTAACAGCTGGACATCACAAGGCTACTTTGTACTTTTACATTCCAACATAGTATTATAACAACTAATGTCACGATACTGAACACAGCTGATTAAAAATAAATGTGTATAGAGTGAAGATTTACAGTAACTCACAGTAATTTTCATATGGAATTAAACTGTATACGGGGATCTAAACAATATAGCATCAGCAAAAAACAGAGTAAAACATATGCAATACTGTATGCTGTGTCAAGTAGATCTGGCTAATCAGATAATGCCATAAATCTGAGGTGTTGTTCGCTTCCATTTGCACTTCCATGTAGGTCTCTTACCTGTTACTGGCGCACTGGTGTCTTATTGTGTGGATTAAGTAGTAGTTAGGTCTCTGGACTCTTAACCGCAGGGTCGTGGGTTCAATCCCAGGTGGGGGACACTGCTGCTGTACCCTTGAGCAAGGTACTTTACCTAGATTGCTCCAGTAAAAAAAAAAAAACTGTATAAATGGGTAATTATATGTAAAAATAATGTGTAAAAAATAATGTAATTGTATGTAAAAATAATGTGATATCTTGTAACAATTGTAAGTCGCCCTGGATAAGGGCGTCTGCTAACAAATAATAATAATAATAATACAAAAAAGGCATTAATTCACTTATTTATCAGTTTTGGAGACAACAGAGTATGCAGTCTTCATTTCTTCTCTGGTCTAACAAAAATCAAATAACAAGCCTTTTTATACCTAACCTGTAGTTGCATCATTCTTTAACAATTATTTCTTTTGTAACTTGTCTCCATTACAGGTTTGGCATCCTCTTGGTCCTTCTAATAAACCTGCTCACAGTTCATGCATTTGACACACACACACACACACACACACACACACACACGGTTAATAAGATATATTACTACAAGAGATTGCAACAGAAGGCACAGACAGCCTCCATATATCATACCCAAATAAGGAATGTGTCCTTATCAATAACTTTCCACAAGATTGCCTTTACAATGAATTTAAGGAAATGCACAGACAAAGCATAGCAACATATAAAATAGGAAAGTATTACAAAAATAACCCCTTTTTTATACCTATTGCATGTTGTTTTGTTACAAAGCTATTTAGTCCCAATGTTCATTAGCACACCTTTTCACAAAGCAAAATCACACACAATAAACAAAACCAGAAATATTCAACATATGTCCATTTTTTTGTTTATTTGTTTTAGAATTGTAATTGGTGTTTCAGGGAGGAAACCTGGTTAAACACGATTTGAGTAAACAACTTAACAGCCCTTATGCGTTAGTAACAAATGCATTTTCATTTGAAAATAATGTGTACATTTTCACTCTGTTTTCAGTCTTTATTGCACTTCCTTGATCATTTCACCTACTGAGGTAAAATGACAGGAAGTGAAACGCTAACAGACTACCTGAAAGTAAAAGGTCAGTGACTCTTTACTGCTCATCTTATTATATAACTGGACTCTGTCTGTCATTGGCTTACATGAGGGTTCCAAATCTGCATATCGTGCTAAATACAACAAACGGTATGCTATTTTTATTTGTTTTTTGTATATAGGCTCCCATTGACAGCATTCCACACAGCTGCAACTGAACGAGGGATTGTTTATTCAAATCCAGGCCTTACCCAAGCACTTTTTATATTTTAGCTATAACTGGAGAACACATCTAGGGCCTCATTTATGAAAGGGCACTAAAGATTATGGTGCATTATAATTGCAATTAGTGTGCACGTTCATGATTGCTATGTTTACTATTGCAATTTTATTCATTATCGTGTGAAACAGTGGGCATATTATGGTGCACACTAATTTTATTGTGCCACACTATGGTAATCAGAATGAATATGTGATTTGTATGGTAATGCATGATACTGTGTTTAAATGAGGCACCCCACTCTGAATAATGAGATGCTCTTCATTCACACCATATTTACTAAAGGGTGATAATTTTGCCGTATGTATTAAGAAAAAATATGTTAATAAAGAGAGCCGCAATACACTAATTTAAATATTTGTTGCGTCATCTTAGCGAGATCTTTAGCATTGCGAGAGTCGTACAACATTTTTTTGACTAAATAATGAAAGGCAGTTTAATCCCATCAGATTCTATAGTGGGGCCCCCCACCTTCACCCCCAAATAAAAATGTGTTTCTATCAACAAGCTTTTCATAATCATACAGTAGACCCTCGTTAAACCGGACATGTTTGTCTGACATGAGGTGTCAGGTTTAAAAAAATATAAAAACAATATATACGAATCCAATAAGGCCTCATTTACGAAAGGGCACTAAACTTTATGGTACACGATAATTACAATTACTGTGCACGTTAATGATTTCTGTATTTACTATTGCAATTTTATTCATTATCGCGCAAAACAGTGGGCATATTATGGTGCACACTAATTTGTGCCATACTATGGTAATCAGAATGAATATGTGATGTGTATGGTAATGCATGATTATGTATTTAAATGAGGCACCCCGCTATGAATAATGAGATGAGCTTCATTCACACCGTATTTACTAAGGGGCGATAATCGCAGTGTGCACCTTAAAGTGAGCGATAATTAGTTTGTTTGGAAACCAGGCTTTAACTACTGATAAGCACACTATTTAAATCTATTTTTCTGGGATGAAATCTATCTGGCATCATGGAAGCATTACTTGCATTAAAGTTTTTTATATAGAACAGTGAAAATGACCTCTAAATAACAGGTTATATTAAGCGTGAATAAACGTGAATGAATGTTATAATTTTAGATTGTATTTTATAGTTCATTACATTGGTACAAATAATAGAGTGGTTATTAAATAAAACACTGGACCAAACAGTAGAATTTCTGCGTGCAGTTGTAGTTTGCGTTGCCTCTACCTGTCCCCATGCGTACGGCTGCTTCTTTTGATCGCTCATTTTCGGTTAATGTAAGCCACCTCCACCTTTCACAATAAGCCACTGACCAAAAGATATGCCTGGACTGCTGGGGCTTTTTATATCACATGGTCACGGGTAACTCATTATTGTGCACACAATACATGTAGTGTGCACGCTATGGTATTTAAATTAGCCAAATAGTGTGAACTTAAATGAGTGTGTTCTCTGTTAGTAAATGGGACAGTACATTTAGATTCATGGTGCACGTAAGGCTCTCTGCACGTTACAGCTACATTTAGTGCCCTTTTGTAAATGATGCACCTAGTGAACTTGGAGACAACCATCTCCCTTGATAGTATAAAACCATGACTATGCATCATGCAGATATTGCTTAATTAACACAAACTTCCTTCCTTCATTTATTTTCCTTCAGTCAAAATAAGCTTGACATCAGTGTTCAATCTATCAAATTTTAGCTTGTGCCACTTTATCTGTTATGGGAAACCCTGCCATGGGGGTCAGATTGAGCAGGCTAGCAGAAAACTGGATTTGTCATATAACACCCTTCATCGATGTACACCGTGGACACTGTAATGGGTATAGTGCCTCACAGCTTCAGGCCTATTAACAACCACAATGTGAGAGATCCATTACATGTGAGATTCGTGTTATCTATTATAGAACAATCTGAAAAAAAGATTGTGCTGGGCTAAAACATTTCTTTTCTTTGGTTTGCTTTACAATTACAGTATGTAACATCTATGCTGGTGCCTTATTGATCTTAAGTTTTTTGTCTGTAAATATATTGTAACTGAAATCTGAGATCACTGTCATGACTTTCCAAATGCAACTGCATGAATATTTCAGTTTTTTAGCTTTTCAGCTGTTTATTTTAATACTCTTGGACATTGCTTACACATGGAGTGGAGAATTAGAAATCGTAATTTTTTTTGTACTATTTTAGTCACGTATTGAGGTTTTGGCTTTTTCTCTTTGTGAAAGTGTACTGTACAGCACCTTGGGAGATCTGAGCAAGAAGTAATTTGCCATAATTCATGGGAGAGAGTTTTACAACAAGTCAATACTTCATGAAAGGAATTTAAATTGTCGTAAATGATTAAACACTACTTTTATCACATATAATTCAAGCCAGACCGTCAATACTCTATAAAAGGTTTCAATTACTGCCCAGTGCTGGTAATATTGCAATTTGTTTGGGACATTTCCTACTTGAAGGCGAGATTGTAATACTGTAGTCTTTTAGAATTCAGTAACACCTGCCCCTGCCAGGTGACAAAAAACAGAAACCCAGGACAATACATCAAGAAAAACAATCCCTGTTTCAGTAGCATGCTGGTACTGATCCTTCAATGCTGGCATGTGATTGGTTGGGCTTAGGCTACATTTTAGGAATTGTTCACATGAATTTGATCAGACTTCACAATGTCTTTTGTTTAAATATGTTTTTGATCATACCATCCTTATAGATTAAACCACAAAAGAAAATCCCTCTCTGTCAAATATTTTTTAGAATGTCTTATTTATAGCCTTTGCTGGGAATGTAAAAGTTACATACATGCACGTTCTGGTGTATTTAAGTGAAAACATCTGTGTCCGTAAGTTTTAACTTATTTTACTTAAACAAAAATATCACTGGGATCAAATCTGCAGCCTTATTGTGAATGATTCTCATTTCTTAACTTGTTGTCAATTAATAAGTCTTCCCTGATAATGCTTTTAGTGCAACAGATACAAACTTAATTTGTTTTCACAATTTCCCATTATTAAATTCAGCAGGGCATCGTCAGTCTGTCTGTAACACTTTTAACTCAGGGTTTAAGCAAACCAGTTCTCAAGCCTGTTAAATCCAATTAGAATTAATTCAAACCATGATGTCTGGTTTAATTGCATTCCACATCTAGACAATCAGTGGCCATGGGAATCATAACCAACATATATACAGTATTAGATATTCTTGTTTGTGAGCCACTGGTTTAGAAAAGTGGCACCCATCCATCCATAACCAGTGAAACTATAATTAGGTCAGGCATATATGAGTAAACACCACACAAGTAAATCCAGACCTAAGTAAATGTGCTGTAATTAAAATGTTGCACTGTATTAAACTTTATCCAAGGTTAAATAACTGTGATCATTTTGGTTTATAAACCACAATTTAGTCAGATTTAAAAGCACTTACATGTCACAAAAACATTTGAGCTTTGCCTCAGAAATAACCTTAATGCTGTATTTCTTACAATATGTTTTATATTTTCCATGTCATGCAAGGCACTAAGTAGTCTTGTAGGCTTGCCAAGAAACCAGCCAATGAGATTGCAGTAAGCTGGCTCCAGAACAGCTAAGTATCTACTGAATATAAATGAGAGAGATTGTCTGGTTTAATGCATTACATTCTGAGCACTTACCATTATTTATTCTCTCCAGCATTTGGATGGTTCTATTATTATCCCCTGCAGGGGATACAGTATTTAGAATGGAGGACCCCATACATATGGATGTCACAGGTTACTTTTACAGATATCTAAGGAACTGATTATCCAGTTGATAAAACTTACTTGAGATATTCCTTAGCATTATGTTATTTAGAGTATCAGAATCTGGGAACATGCGGGTCCATCTGTACATACATAAAAATGGCACAATTATATTTTTACCTAAGTGTTGGTTTAATACACTTTCTTTACTTACAGTCAAATCCTCTTAATGTCACTTCTGTTAATGTCACACTCCACTTATTATCATCAAATTGAAATTTCCGGGACCGAATGTAACGTAAGTCAATGGAAACAAACTCCTGATTATATCACTTCTGTTATTGTCACACTCCGGTTAATGTCAATCGAATTTAACAGACACACAATTAATATCACTCCTACTTAATATCACTTTCAACTGCCAATCTATGACCTAGCAATTTTGGCACATTCGGGCTACCTTAGTCTCGAAAGCCTTGCGGTCCAGTAAGCATATGGATAAAAGGCGTTACTAATCTCACATTAAAATGGAAAATGCTTGTAAACTATCAGATGTAAATTTAGCAACAAAAGCTGAAATAATTGCTCTATCCAAGAAAGGAGAAAAAGAAAATGTTTTCAACTTCTTGTCATCTGTTAAAGACTTTGTTATGGATACTGCGTTTCTGAAAAGCTGACAAGCCAAAATCTCAGATTTCTTTGGGAAGTAGACGCTGTGAGTTTGTTTAAAAAAAATAAAAAAAAAAAAAAAGTTATTTCAGTAGATTTGCTGGACATGACAAAGGACTCTGTTCAAATAACTGTTTCAGTTCTGAGCTTTTGCCACCAGAACCAGTTTGTTTCTGTGACTTCAAGGACACCTCCTGTTAAAAGTGTGCTTTTTTGTTTGTTTAATTTAAAAACTGTACGGCGATATCAAGGTTGGAGGTTTTTGAAATGTATTAAATGCATTGAACAGTGCAGTGATAAAATAACTACAACTTTTACACGTGCTTTCCTGTTTAAACATGTTATCGTTTATATTGATATGCCGATGCATTTATATATTAACAGCATTTTCATGAGTTTGGTTTAATAAAGCATATTGGAACTAAATAATAAAAAGTGTAAAGTATATTAATGCCAAAAAGCGGATGTGGTAAACTGAAAGAAAGTATTATTAAAGCTGTTTGGGGTTTTCTTCAATTTACGGAAGCATAATGCATTTATTTTTACTAAGTTTTTAGCTAACTTCTGATAATGTCAACTCCGCTTATTGTCACTGTTTCTGCTCAGCCCCTTCAATGTGACATTAAGCGGTTTTGACTGTACTTTCTTTTTTCACTAAGAAACTCTACAGAAAGACTGCCCTTGGATAACTAATTAAATAGTTTCAGTTTCTTCCACTGAAATATAAATTGGATTACACACACACACACACACACACACACACACACACACACACACACACACATATATATAGATTAGTTTACTAGTTTACTGTTTAGCGTGCAGTTATCTTTACTAGACCTGTATACAGGTCTCCAGTGTTGAAAGACAAGGTCTCATCCAAAATGTCTTGTCTTTCGTCTCTCCCACTATTTCCCTTTTATTGCATTATTTCCCTTTGGGGGTCAGCAGGTCTAACCACTTTTCCTTGGATGATTGTTTTTTGTTTTGTTTTACATTGTTGTATGGCTCACCTCATAAAAGAGTGATACTGAGGTGGATGGATGTGGAAAGTACATAATAAAACACAAAAGGTAATACATTCCGTCGGTACAAATCTAGCCCAAATTGGCTTTGCCTCATAGTTTGGTTATTTTTTTAGCAAAAGGAATACAAATGCCAACTAGAATGAACAAAAACAGGAAGAAATGCAAGTAAAACTTGAACACATTTTACTGGCCGTTTATTAAATATGAATTGGGAATGGAAATAATAGTAGTTCATTCTTAAATTGATTTAAATTAAATCTGTCACAATATTATGAAATTATTAATTATTGACTGAAATATTTTGTTTCACCCTTTGACAGCTTAAAACATTATGTCCTCTTTCTAACTGACTCATCACAAAGTGCGTTTTCTATGGACCTCATGCTTTAGACTAGATAATAAATATTGCACATACTTTCAACATTTGATGTTAGCATGTCTGGCATACTGTTAGTTCAAGGCAATTGACTCAAAAAGCATTGTTTTCCTTTGTGGGCAAATTCCACATGCATGCATTTGCGAAAGTGTAGGCAATTTGCCTGGAACTTTACCACTGTGGAAAATACAGAACAATACTGTATAAATACTTAATGTATCTAAAAGCAACCCTGTGGCAGGGCAAAAGCCCTGCTTGTGTAAATAGTGTATGTGGGAATGTAAGATTGGCAGGGATGGGGTTAATTTTGTCCTGGCCAACAATCACAGGTGTGGCCATTCCCCAATTAGGTAATTGAGTGCTTATTGGGGAGTGGCCACCTGTATAAAGGGGAGCAGAAATCCTTTGTTTGGAGGAGGAAGTTAGGTGTGTGGAACTGTGTGGAGAAGCCTAATGCCCAGCCTACAGCAGTTTAATCTTTTGTTGGAAACTTTATTTTGTCCCTTGTGCCAGTTTGTTGGTTTCCGTGTTCTTTGTTTTTGTGAATTAAACGTGTGCAACAGCGCTTCACTGCAGCTTCTGGTCTCTGCGGGGTAGATGTACTAAAGTGTTGCGGCTGTTGCAATAGTCGCAAACCAGTAGCAAATGAGTCATAAGTCTTGGGTGAAATGTACTAAACAAGTGCAATGCTGTTTGCGACTTTTTAGGGAATGCTTTGAGGCAGCAGTTTTTCTTTGCAGTTCAACCTTGGATGAATATGTAATTATGGGCATTCCTGCATAAATTGGGCCGGAGATAGTGTAAATGAGGGTTCTCAAATATTATAATGAGATGTACTAAAGCTGACGGCAATTGTGACACTTACAATTGCATCAATTCGTTCAGAACTTTTGGAAAGACATTATAAACAGTTGCAATTGTTGCATTTCCCATCACCCAAATACCTATTTTTCCCTAAAAGCAGGGTGTACTTAATATTGAAAACTATTTCTGTGACATTTCTGGTTTCTACAATGTGTTGGGAGCAATAGGTTGCACACATGTGCCGCTAACCCCTCCAGCTAATTCTGAGCGACTGTATAGGAATAGGAAACACAAACACACCTACTCTATTAATGTGCAGGTGGTTTGTAATTGTGCACAATTTAGCAATGCACTACTGACTAACTTAAATAAACTGACTACATTTGGCTTATAGGCTACTTATGATAATACGAATTAGTGGTATCATGCAAAATGTGTTGCTGGTCCCTTGAAATTTGTATTAACAAGAATTGACTGTCCTCCTGTAAGTATCATAACCTGTCAAAGTGGCACAATGATGTATTTTGTATTAATTGTCTAGGCTAGTAAGTAGGCCAAGCTAATAATAATAATAATAATAATAATAATAATAATAATAATGAAACCTGCTAAAATCATTTAGTTTAAATTTAAAATATTTTTTTATTCGCATTGTACACCAATGTGTACTATGTAGCAGCATGATGTATGGTGTTTTAAAGTAAAAAGAAAGTGCGCTGGGTATTCATTCAATTTTACTACTGTACTGTATACTGTATAGGCTTACTGTACATATTTATATTTTTACATAATGTAATGTGTAGCCTACCCAAAACACATTAGTGTTATTTCAGCGCAATGATTTAAAATACATTGAGCACTATGGGCTTCATTTACGAAAGGGCACTAAATTTGGAGTTAGAGCGCATGTAAAGTACTCAGCCTAACATGTGCGATAAATCTTAGTGCCCCATTTACTAATAGAGAACACATTAATTTACATGCACAGTATTTGGCTAATTTACATACCTTACTGTGCACACTACATGTATTGTAAGCGATAATTTAATGTGCACGATAATGTTAGAGACTTACCCATGATTAGAGTCCTGCATCGGGTCGGGTACTTGCAGGGCCTGCGGGTGACCCCCAAAAGCAGGGCAGGTTCGGGTCGGAATGTGAACTTTTTCGATACATCGCAAGATCTTTTTATCATGTCTGCTTGGTGATATTAAAAATGTTTGTGAACGAGGTGAAACAAAAGATAGCGCAGGGTTTATATCATGTAGGAGAACAGTTCAAGAGGTAAATCAGAAGTGTGGAATTATTTCAGAATCATAGCGAATGAAAATAATGAACATGTGACTAGATTCGTTACTTGTAATTATGTTTTTGTAAACGACAGCCACAAAACTGGTACATCATCTCTGCGAAAGCACAGGTGTAGCTCTCTTTCAACTGGTGGCATGAAAGGAATAGACAGGTATTTTATAATAAAGTAAGTAGCGATAGTTAATATGTTACAATGTTAAAATATATGCAGACCACTAGAGAAAGCTACCACGCTGTATAGCCTATTGTGTAAACTCAATCCGTGGAGAATAGTAGAGATATCTGTGTGGTAGAGAATAGTAGAGATATCTGATGTGACAGTGTGAGAGAGTCAGTTGAGGGTTGCGGGTTCGGGTCGGGTCCTGTAGTAGCAGGTCCAGGTCGAAAGCGGGCCGTAAAAATCGGACCCACACAGCACTCTACCCGTGACCACCGTGATATCAAAAGCCCCAGTAGTCCAGACGTATCTTTTGGTCAGTAGCTTATTGTGAAGGTGGAGGTGGCTTACATTCAGTGTCGTAACCAGAGCTGATATTCTACTGGGGTCAAATTTAGGTTTCGAGCTATAGTTGTTAGTATTTATATGATTAAGGAGTATTTTGTACTTTACCAGAAATTTTACATGAGCATCAGCATTGATGATGCAAAAAACAACCGAGGACACAACCTCGGGGTCCTCAAAGCTGGTTATGCCCATGCTTATATTGACCGAAAATGAGCGATCAACAGACACATCACTCATCAGCAGGACAGACACATAATATTGATTAGCTTGTTGATAGAAAAACAATATTTCCTCATGCACATAATATTGATTAGGATAGCGAAGCAAAAGCTTGTTTAAACTATTTATTTTATTTTGCGTAAAATTTAAAATCAGTAGTGAAAAAGTAATTGGAGATGTCATGGAAGCGAAAGGTGGAGGTGGAATACAAAACATTCCAAAATCGTTAGCCAGGTGATTACTTTTTCACTGAATATTTTTTTTTATGACAATTGCAACATGTTTGATTTACAGTTATGAAAGATTATACCATACAACGTCACTATGATATGCTGCACAAGGCAACATATTTTGAGATTACTGGAAAATAAAGACGCTATGGAGTCTCAACGAAAGGAAAGGAAAGGACTTTTTTAAATTCGAGAACCCATGGAAAGTGCAGAATTACCTTGGAAGAAACTAACTGTTGGGATTACAACAGAGGGTGCACCATATATGACTGAGCAAAAGAGTGGATTGGCTAGCAGAGTGCTAGAAAAAATTAAAGAAAGAAATGCAGAACTACCATTTTCTTACACTGGATTCTGCATCAACAGGCATTATGTGGAAAAGTTGCAGAATTAGAACACATAATGAGCATTGTTATCAAGTGTGTGAGAAAAGAAGTCAAATGTCCAGACAGACATCATAAAAAGGTACATTTCAAAGTGGTACTGTTTACCATTTTGCATTTTCACAGCTTGTCAGTATCTTTTTTTTCAGTGCTGTTAAAAAAGTTATATTTTGGAATATAAGTTAAATATTGAGATGTAGCATTATGAGATGTAGCATTATATATTCTGGCATCTGACAGAAACAGAATGATTCTTGGTGGTAAATCTCCCTCCTGACCTGTGAGGGTGCTAAGTAAAGTGAACAGAGTACTCTGGACTGGTTGGCCTGATAATTCATTCCCAGGATTAAAAGGAAGTCGGTCATCTAGAAAGGGGGCGGAACTCTGGTGCACTAACTCATCAACCCGGAAGGGAAACGATGTGGCAGCCGCGGATTGGAGGAGTGGTTGCAATCGTTTACCAAGGGGTCATGAGTGACGGTACAAATAGGGGACGGAGCGACGTGATCTGTTCCTTAGTTTATGGTTAAGGAACAACCCAGAAGGACGTGTTTATATATCGTACCATGAGTGTTTTGTTTGTTTTGTCTCTAATTGTTGCTTGTTGTTATTAGTAGATGGCTAACACGTTCCAGAGCTGTCACCAGAGGCCAGCACCAACCCGGACATTACTGCACCAGATTCACGATATATATTGTATTTACTTTGTAAATTGTCGCAAGGAAAATGCAAATTGCGGTATGGTTTGCGCTGCAACTGGTCCATCTTAGTATATCAACCCATGAGTCTCTAATTCCTGCCGGTAACATCTTGGGCCTTGACGCTACCCTGTCATGAACCCCATAAAACTGTATTATCCTAACATCATGTTGACAAATAACTGGTAGAAATTCAGTTTGTGTATTTATTCATTGATAGGGAGATATTGACAAAATCAACAAAATTAGACAATGTTTCTTTTAATAGCCATAGGCTAATTTGGAGTGAGTTAATTTTGTAGATGTGCATCAAATCTGTAAGCATACATTTAACCGGCTGTGCCCCCATTTAGACCTATTATTGGAAAATGTTTTATTTATTTAGTCTTAAATTATATTTTATGTAGCTACACAATAAGCCAGGTCTCAAATACAATCTATACAATCTTAATGTTAGATTTTCTTCCTCGCTGCTTGAGCCAAAACCTCTGTAATTTACAGTCCATTCTTCAACAACAGCTTTCACTCCCTGCCTTTTTCATTTCTCTGAGTGGGGACAGCTGAATTAGGAGCCAGTTAGTGCAGGTTGCAGTACTCTGACGCAGGCTCTTTCCCACAGGGAACAGATCTTGATTGAGTCCATCAGACCTCATTTCAGATAGGCCCACACAACATCTGTTAGGTATAAAGGGGTATTCAGCGGCTTCTCACGGGGGTGCACTTTGAAGCCAAGTACCAGCTCTTATTAAAGATAAGTGTGTTTTCAACTGACAAGCACACTGCAGCTTCCAATTCTATTTTTCAAAGTGGTTTAATAAGAAGATAAACCCGGTCAACAGTCACACAAATGTTCCACCTCTTCAATGTGCATATGGTAGTGCTGTTAGACTGTGACTTTCAAATTGACATTAAATCAGTAATGTTTATTTACATTATGGATGATTAGAAGTAAAAGGTTGAACCCCCTTTTTAATGTATTTTGTCATACTTAAATTAGTCCCATTTGTGTTCTGTACGCAGCATAAGCAGGACATAAATCCAGGGTTTAAGTATTTATACAGTTGAGTACATGTAGCCTTTTATCCTTTTTTATATTTGGCTTTACAGTTGCCAAAATGCCTTTTTTTTAAATAAAAAGCTTTTACAAACTGAGTTATCTTTTAAGGAACTAAATACATGTAACAAGGCTCTTTTTTTGTTTGTGTTGTGATACACAAGGCATAAAATGACTTAAAAGCAATCAATTAGACTGTAACAACCACTTGGCTCTTGTGCATAAAAATCAGCAACCCACTCAGGAAAACTCCATTACTCGAGCTAACACACACCTATCTCATGTTTCCCTTCTAAATCATTTGGCGGGCAAGTCAGATCTTATTAAATATGCCTGAGGAATGTTTGCAATGAGAAATTCTGGCTGTGCATTTCCCTCACAATTGTCACATTAAAGGCAGCTATAATTACATTCTACAATCACGCAATTCAAATCTTTTAATATGGTGTCATAAGAAGGTCAGTAGATGATTTTTTGTAGAATGCTACTTACTGGAAACAAAGAAGGCTTTGAAAGAAACAACTTGCTTAACTTGTAGAGGTAATAACAATGGCAGCTTTTGCAGTGTGGTCGCAGTTCAAGGTTTGCAGATTATAGGTTTATTTTACAGTGTTATGTTGGTTTTGGCTTTTTTAAGTTTAATAAAATTGCAACAATATATGTGTGTGTGTGTTAAGACATGATTGACGTTATTAACCCTTGCTGACACCATGTTGAAAATTCGATATTGCCTGTATTGATTAAAAAGAAGGCTATCCACAGCATTTAAATTACATTTGTGTTACAGAATCGTCGTGTCTTCCTGCCCTGGAACTCAGTAAGCAAGATCAAAGGATTGTGTCACCTTCATGTTATCACTGCATGCTCTTTTCTCTTGTGTATGTGTACATACTTGGCCTTGACCATTGCCCTTAAGGGTGAAATCTGATGCAGATTAAGTTTGCCTGGAAACATATTTCTCCAGCTGAAAAGCAATCACTAGGCAAGGTTCCTTAATTTAACCTCAACCCAGCAGTATTTCCCCTGGGACATGGATGACTGATAACATGGCAGAGGGCAATGAAAGCCCCAAATCACTAAGAAAAGGTGAATTCCCTTCACTAAATCATTGTTTATAAGGACAGTCATGCATGTCTGCTTCAGACTACAGACTGTAATAACAGGCTTAAGGGATGTGTTGCTGAATTGCTTGGCACTTGGCTTTTGTAGGAGACACTTAATACATGCATACAAATCCACATGCTCCCTAGTGCAGGAAGAGAAAGAGTTTTAGCTCATTGAGAGTGCAATAACTGTGTCGAGCTAAGAATGAGGCTCTGAGCACAGTAGCATACTTATATTGCTTCATGTGCAAGTTTGGCACTCTTTTTTTCTGGGCATTGAACTATGTGCCAACCTCAAGCTACTCTAAATCCTGCTCTCTCTTTTTTTCACAACATTTTTTTAACATTAAGCTGCCAAGAATTGTGTATGAGTTGCTCCCAGCAGTCTACACATCCGTTTATTGTGTCCTGACCTTTTAATGGAATCCAGATTCTTTTTCCATATTGTTCTTTCCAGAACCAAGGAATCCTTTCAAATCTGTTATTTGCTACAGTACATAAAAGTACACAATATATATATATATATGATGTAATGTTTATAAAGTTATCATAAGCTTACTAAAAGCATTGAAAAAGCAAACATTGTGTGCAACACATCAGAAACAATTGTAGCGTGCATCAAAAAGATTAAACAATACAAATATGCCATTCACATTTTTTTTGGTGTAATCATGGAGAATAACAACATTTCAAGACCTCTTTTAAAACAGCAACTAATATCTATTCTTGTTTATAGCCTCTATTTCTAAATCACACTATCTTTTTGAAGTGAACCAATAATTAATATATTCTGATATTACTGGTGTATATATTATGAGTTGCATGCTCTGCTCAATTTGACATGCATTCATTATGTTTTCCTTCTTTCTGCTGCTTGTTTGAATAATCCTTCTGATCCTCTTCCTTAGCAGATAAGCCCTTGGCAGACTCATAAGGCTCGGGCTTGTATGGTTTCATATTATAATATCAAATGAGTTAAGCATATTGCTTGTGATTCATTGTATTATTTAGCAAAATGATTTTGTCTTCTGTTTCTGTATAAAGAATACATACCAGCACTGAAATAATATAATAATGAGGTGCTTCACATACACTGTGAGTATTATTATTATTATTTATTTCTTAGCAGACGCCCTTATCCAGGGCGCCTTACAATTGTTACAAGATATCACATTATAGATTATTTCACATTATACAGATATCACATTATTTTACATACAATTACCCATTTTACCCAGGGTACAACAGCAGTGTCCCCCACTGGGGATTGAACCTACAACCCTCCGGTCAAGAGTCCAGAGCCCTAACCACTGCTCCACACTGCTGCAGTGGTTTCAGTTCTATATGTACATGGTTCCCTTTTGTTTGTTTTTATAAAAAGGAAAATATTATTTCATGGTTCAGGTTACAGTGCATAATCCTTTATTCTTTTGTCTTTTTACACAACACTTGAACTGAAACACAGAAATATCCATTTCATTCAACAATTAAATAGTTGCTTTTCAATGTATCAATGCATTATTTTTTTACAAAAAGAATTAAATTGTTATTGGAAGTGCACTAAAAAACAGATGTGCAGCCTCCAAATGCATATAACTGCAGTTCTGTTATGACAAATTGCCGTTAGGATCTAATGTTGTTACCTTATAATGTTTAAAAAATTTGATTTAGAGTAATTCAGTTTTGTAGGCTGTTGATCAATGAGTTTTCCTCTAAGTGCAGCAAGGGGTTTAATACACAATCTTTTTCAGTCATTACATACTGTAGTATATTTAATAAAAGCTCACCTTCCACTAGCTGCACGAGCAATAAGAGTGATCTATGCTACACAGTAATAATGTTATTAGGTAATAGATCAGAAACATGTCATCATGTTTCTCTGCTTTTCTATTTGGAGAAACCTTGAGAGGATCTATCACTTTCTTGTCTAAACAGTTTCCCTTATCAAGCAGATTGCTTCCAATTTCCATTGAACTAGAAAGCTTAATGATAACTCTGAATGACAGTCTTTCTGAAGACAAGGATACATTGGATCACTCTACATTTCAAATAAACCTCTTACAGCCTTCAGAAAACATATCCCTTAATACCTGTGAAAATGTAAATTACTGGGTCAAAATAATTGGACTGTTAAAGTTTTTCAAGCTTGTAACCCATTATTACATAACTGTTTATCCTAATGTTACTCAATTTACAAGATCTTTGCAAAGCATTCATTTATAACAGTTTTCTTTTATTTAGTACTAGCAGGTAATTACAATGTAATCACAGACATGCAGTATTTATTCATTTGTGATGATGTCAGGTTTACCATCACTACACAGTCAAAGGAAAAACAGCCTTGAAATCTAGAAACTGAAAGAAAAGAAAAAAAGTATGTGGGGAATCTGGGGATTACATTCCATCCTAAAACATTTTACACAAAATCCTAATTTGAACTTGAATAACCCTCCGAGATAGCATAGATAGTAGTGATGAAAGATTAATTGAAAATACGGTTAATTTCCGATTATTAAATTAAACACCGAAACCGACCTCGAACGATTAATAAACTGCACAATTTCGATCGATTATTATACTATAAAACGTCACGTCTTCTTTATGGTCACTCATCATAAAAGTTACTTCCGCATCTCAACCACTTTCAATTCCAGCGGTTCGCGTCAGGCAATCTCTGAAGCTGCTCTCATCTGTAGTAGGGATCAGGGGCCGGTTGTACCAAATGTCTGAAATGCTTTTAAGACCACTTATTGGACTTAGACTTAAAATCTAAGCCCAAAATAAATAAGACCCGTTGCACAAAAAGTCTTAATTTGTACCTGGTCTTAGATTTAAGTCATTTTTTAAGCCTCTCCCTCACCAGGCTTAAATGTTGCTATAAAAGCCGACATGGCAGCACCACTGATAGCTTTTACTGAATTTTTTAATTAAAGGGTATTTAGTAGGGGAAGAGTGTTTAAGGCCAGACACAACCCCTTAGAGAATTTAAATAACATTGCAGTTTTTGAAAGACTGCATTTCCACTGCGAGTACTATTAACTTTAGTGGAAATGTTAAAAGATGCATAACAGAAGCCATAACAGCATCCCCGCAGTCATTCAAATTTTTTGTGGCAATTCGTTTCTATGCCACTGGAGGTTTTTTAAATGTTGTTGGAGACTTCACAGCGAGCAAAATAAAATAAATTGTTTTTCAAACAGACTCGAAAAAATAAGACCGGTCTTCGTTGCTTAGCAACAGCAGCTTACGACCAGTCTTACGTAAGACCTACTAAGTTTTGCTTTGTGCAACAGTCTTATCTCAAGGTCTTACTTTAGACCAATTTTGCTGGACTTAAACTAAGTCTTAGACTTAAGTTAAGACTTGTTTTGTGCAACCGGCCCCTGTAGTCCAAGGGAACCTTGAGATCCGCCCTCCTGAAAGCTCCCATAATGCATACAAAACAGCATCGCAAACAAAAACATACAGGGAGCGTAGTGTATCAGAACTCTTCATTATAAATACTTGTCAGAGAAAGAAGGCAAGATCTTTGAAGAAGGTGAGCGAGTGTTTAAATACTGTAAGTTCATAAATACAAACTATTTTTATTTGCTTTACACATTTATCAATCACCTTATAAATGACATTTCGTTCCGCAAGAGAAAAGTGGTGAATGTTAAATTATATAATGGGTCAGTCCATGTCAGATCAATCACCCTCGAAACCGAAGCATGGATGGTTCATGGATGTTGACATAAATATATATTCATAATTGAGCTACCCAAAGTTATTGTATTGTTTTACCGGGACTTTCACTTGTATGCATCTGTTATTGTTGATGCGGTTTCTCATTTTAGTTTAGTCAATGAGGCAGGTTAAGAAATTAAATTTTTTTTAATAATAAACAAAAATGTTTCAAATTACTATTTCTTGTATTGCGTTTCATTTAATATTATTAAATGAAACGTAATACAAGAAAGAATGGCAACCTGAAACAAAATATTATAAAAATAATTGTAATTATTAATTACTAACAATTATTTTTATAATATTTTGTTTCAAGTTGCCATTCTTTCTTGTATTAAGTTATATTTAATGAGTTAATAAACTTCCAGCCATGTATTATTATTATTATTATTATTATTTGTAATGAAGCATTGTCAGCCCTAGAGAGTTAGGGATTCAAAAGAGCTGAAGAGAAGATTTCAGGCAGAGAGCAAGAGAGTGCTTTGTCAGATTGTGTGTGCTTTTCTTCTTTATTTAAAAATGTAGTTTCTGTAGTGGTATTGTTTATATATTGGTTATGCTGCTTTAGTAGTGACTTCAATGTAATGCATACTGTATGTTTTGTAGGTTTGAAAGTGTTGTTGAAAAATGTTATTGAAGTTTTATTGCAGTTTTTAATTAGAAATAAATAAAAAAAAACATTTAATCAGGAACCTTTTTGTCGGGATTATTTTCAAATATTGAATCCTTAATCGAACTTGTAAAAGTTTTAATCGTTCATCACTAATAGATAGACATTGCATTACTTAAGCAATATTGGCATGACAGAAGGGCCTCTGTCATGCCACTCTGGTTTTTTTTTTTTTTTCAATAGCAGGTGTAGAGCTCTTGATTGCCAAAAAGGATGGCAAATACTAGTACGATGGCTTCCATTGAGATTAATATTGCTAAATAATTGTGCTATGCTACTTTATTATTGCTATACCTTCCAGAGATGAATGAACTTTACATTTCTGCATTAGTCGGGTAACAGCAAGCTCTATGTCCTGTTTTAATAAACTAAAAGATATTGCGGGAGGAATTATTTAGTGTGCAATTTGAATACATGCAGTGCAGTGTCTTGGTAGCAGCTGATGAGATACTTAATCTTTAAATATTTATAATGTGCTGCTGGTGGTGTTTATTATTCCAGAACGACACAGTTCCAATGCATTTAAATGTCAATTATGCTCTGTTTAATCCATCAGGCATGCATACTGTACAGCTGCTTGAACACATACATTTTCAATTCATCTCCAAGGGCACAGATCTAGTCACATTGTATTCGCTTTTTGAAAAGAAAATGAGATGTTTCCTTTGCTTAGCAGTAAACAATCATTTGTTTCAAGACATTCTTTACTCCCTAATTGTTATTGTAAAATAATATAAACCTTTTGTTATGAAAAGCTGGTGTGAGTCTTTTGATCTCTTAAGCGGCTAGAATTGAACATTTTCTGTCCTATCTGTCTGTCACTTATCATAACCTTCACCTGATGGCCCTACAGTCAGCACTGTATGCTATTATTTTATAATGAGAAACTAAACTCTTGTTTAAGTTTAAGTAATGGTACTTTATGGACTTTTAGGTAGCACAATAATCAGCAACCATGGGCTTGATTTTGTAAATTTCCCAACTATGTGTTCAGTATGATTTAATTCCCTGTTGTTTCAGCTTAGATCATAATTAACTCCGCTTACTAACGATTCCAGGCTTTAGTGCACAGCGCAATGATAATATAAGACTTTTTTGTTGGTCTGATAGTATATCATCATAAAAACAATCATTATATTTATTAACATTAATGTGTGTTTTTTCCCCAGATGTGCAAATATTTTGTGTCCATTTGTATGCTTTGTTTGAGACAATAGACTTGGTTTCCTTCAAGTATGAGTGTTTGTGTGTGCCTTTGATGTGACCTGCATGCTAAAGAGCTCTGAGAATGGGTACGTGCACTTAACACAGCAGCAGGAAATCTTGTAGGTATCCACAAATACAAAAGTGTTTTAATAACGATTCAAGAGGAAAGTGGGCTGTTGTTGATTGCTGTCAGAGCGCTTGCCCTAGTGCTGAGATTAAGCTGTTTAAATTACAGAACTCTGTACAAATCACAGCTACCATAAAGTCCCAAGGGGTTTTATTTAGCAAAAAAGGGCTTCATAATCATTTTGTACAGATAAATCAGCAGTTAATCAACAAGCCAGAATACATCTGGAAAGGGAGAGGGTTTGGGGGTTGTATGTGATTGTATTATATATTATTGTAAATCCTTTTAAAAAATGTGGTTAAAAGTCATTTTCACATATATCGTGATACAAGTAAAATACATCAATGAAAGAAATCTCAGCAAATAAAACTGACAAGATCCGATGAAACATTAAATCACAGCCCTTTATAGGGGAGTTATTTAATTGCCTGTATGTGTATATCTCATTCCTTATGCTAAAACCATCAAGCAATTTCCAGTTTGAATCACATCTTATGGGCTCTCCTCTGTGGGGTATTTGAATTTCAGATTAGGAATGTATTCATTTAGTAAGCATGAAAAGAAAGCTTTGTTGTCAGCTTTGCTTTATGTTCTGCCAACAGCCAAATCCTTCTTCTTTTCACCAGTCCCTAACAAAAATACCAGACCTCCACTACGTACACAATTATCTTTAAGCAAACACAGATGCCATTGGCCTTTGTGGTTCATCTAATGGCTACAAGTTCACTTCTAATAAAGGAAACTGTAGATTATTTCTGTCAAATTGCAGTTAAGTTTTTTTTTTGTTTAAGGGGATGGGGGGGTGTTGGGGTTAGTAGATGGAAAAAAAAGGTTTGGGGCTGCTACACAAGAAGGCAATGATTATGGTAACATTATACTCTAATTCAAAGGAATGAGTAAACTGAAGTTGGTGTGTTACATAAATTAGCCCATCATCCCACTCTTTGTTCTAAAGCAGTCGTGCTGTGTATATTACAGACATGACACAGACAAGCACAAACCACAGTACAGCTGCTGGAGCATTCACCAGGCTTGTTTTAATAACACCGTGTAACAATTTTTTATTTTTTTTTCTGGTTCCTTTGTAGTAAGTGTTATTTCCTAATTGCTTATGCCTCAAAAGTATAGAAAATGGCTATTATTCCCCACAAACTTTGCTTTTGTGACCAGGACAGTGATATTTTGAAATGTACCTATTTCCAATGAGAAAACGGGCGAATTACTACCCAGGAACAAAAATTGTGTTACATAGTGAATGAAGTCAGATTGGTGAAATGACCTGGAAGAATATTCTCAGCAAGAACTTAAATGGCTTATACTGTACCACAAGAGGAGTTCCTAGTTTTGTAATTTTAACTTCATGAAATTGTTCCTAGAAAGAAGACTGTGGTGGTGCCTTTTTCAATGTTATTGAAACAGTTGTAGCCTTTTCGATCTGAAACCTTCTGAAGAACTCAGTTGAGGCACTCCATAAATGTATATTAAACACAAAAATGTACTTGAATGTGTTGACCATTAAGCATTTAGTTACATTACAACAAGCTTTTCTTGGGCAGTGATATGTTTTAATGCTGGAATAATGTATAACACAGTCATTTCCTGCTGGATGCACTTGCATCATCTCAGACTCAACCTCTCCAAATCAGACCTCCTTTTCTTCCACCATCTTCCTCCTTCCTATCTCCAGACTATCATTTCTCCCTACACCCCCTTTCGCCCCCTCTGCTCCTCCACCTCCGGCAGACTAGCTGTACCCCCTCAGTTCCCCTGCCTCCAGTGCCCACACCATTTCCACCCTTGCCCATCAGTGGTGGAACAACCTTCCCACGGATATCACGACTGCTCTGTCCCTGACCGCCTTCCAGTGCCTCCTCAGAAAGTAGACCTGTTCAGACAGCATCCGTAAACATCAACTCTTGACTATACTGGACTATATGGCACCCAATTGTACCAGTTCTTGTAGCAGCTTGTACTTGCAATGAACTGCTCCATTCAACTACTGCTCCTAGCTATAACTGTATCTTGTATTTGATTTTACTTTAATAAGTAACTGTACTCATGTTTTTTTGTATTTGCTCTTATTGGGAAATCATTCTCATCCATTTATCATACTTACTATATGTTCTTAAAGGATTTTACTCATATAAGCAAGTATTTACTATAAGTTATAACTGCTCTTAGTCAAACTTGCACTTACTTATAATTTACTGTATTCTTTATTTTGCTGTTACTTAAATTTGATCTTATTGTACTTTCATAACTGCTCTTATCTGTATTATGATATTCTGTAATGTGATATTTTATAATGTGATAACTTGTTTATTTAGCTGACGCCTTTATCCAAGGCAACTTATAGAGGCTAGGGTGTGTGAACTATGCATCAGCTGCAGAGTCACTTACAATTACGTCTCAACCCAAAAGACGGAGCACAAGGAGGTTAAGTGACTTGCTCAGGGTCACGCAATGAGTCAGTGGCTGAGGTGGGATTTGAACCGGGGACCTCCTGGTTACAAGCTTGTAATGTGATATTTTATAATGTGATACTTTGTACTGTGATAGTTTGTAACAATTGCAAGTTGCTCTAGATAAGGGTGTCTGCTAAGAAATACTGTACATAATAATAATACAATGTGTTTATTAATGTCAGACGTGCAACTGGTTCAGATATGCTTTAGTATTCAATCAAACAATACTGTTTAACATAAATTCTATTCAAACAATATTTGAGAGAAAAGTTAACTACATAAATCAAATGTGTCTGTCTATTCTCTCTCATGGTAATACTTAATCTCTTACCATGTCCCTTTGCAGCATTGGAGTTTAGTTGATACTGTAATAATTCTCTATGGGTATATGCTGCTGGTGGCACTAGTCTTCAATGGTACTTAATAGTGACTGTAATTAATTCAGCCAATTGTGACCTCATTGTTAGAGTTGTTTATTTAAGAAAAATAAAATAAAATTCAATGCCACAGCGTCTCACTTTCTCAAGCAAATGCTATTTTGAGGGTGTTGTCTTCGCCCCGTCTCATCCTGTGTTCTCTCTCTCTCAAAAAAAAAAACTTACAGTTAGGTCTGCCAACCATCTGCAAATCAAAAAAGCAAACCACTCTTTTTTTACAAACAGTGTGTCTCGCCAACCCTTCAAACTCCAAATGACTTAGCTTCAGCCAGGAATTACTGCACTTCTGGTCATTGGGAACTCACACTAAAATAACTATTGTATTCCATCCAATCCAGCAGTACATTTTTCAATACCAGCACTCTCCCCTGGATTCATTGCATGCTGATGTGCCCTGCAGTGTAATTCTAAATAATGCACACACCCTTTGGATTGCATACCAACAACACATAGTGTATAATAACAAATCATGCACAGCCATTTTATTTATGCATTTGGTTCAAAGACTAAAGAAACCCATGAATGACCACATTGTGAAATGTGTTTGTTTCTAACATGTAACATTTATACTTTAGCAATACAGAGTAAAAAGCTTCTAGAGAGAAATAATATGATCATTGTTCGTGTTCATATCTTTTATCTTCATCAAAAGATAGTTAAGATTGTAACAGGGTCAATAATGCCCGTTATATTTGACGTATTTATTTGTCACTTGTATGTTTTATTTTTATAATTGTACACTTTGATTTCATTAGTGCACATTTTTTTAGACATTGTCGACTAGCACTTTGTAATTGATGTATCACTTTCTAGTAGCTTCTCCACTCAGTCCCCTTGTAATGCCTTATTGGGTACCGACTAATTGAGTTAATGATAGTTTTACCTACCTGTGTGTGGCGAGTTTGCCTGCGCGTATGGAGGAGCGAGACTTTTTGACTTTTAACTTAACTAATAAAAAGAGCTATTAAAACCAGCCCTGGTGTCCTGCCTTTTTTGCACCACCGCTGGAAACCCAGCACACAGTCGCTACATTGTTGTCAGAAGTGGAGGCGAGGTAGGTAACACGGCACTCACTTGGAAGCTGGCAAGGGTGACTTAAGGAAGTGATGTAAGCCACTCCTCGGAAAGGGCCCCTGTGGCAAAGACGGCCGGAGTGGGTGGCATCAGACCAGAGCCAGGAAATAAAACAACAAGAGAGAGTTATTGTATTTAGTTATTGTATTTCTTGCTCTTATTGTATTACTTGTATTGTAACACTTGAAATGTATTTGCTTACGATTGTAAGTCACCCTGGATAAGGGCGTCTGCTAAGAGAGGTGGAGTTTGGTGGAGCTGAGCGAATGGTCTCGCTCAGCATTTAATAAATAAACAGAACAGAAAATAAAAAGGTTGTAACAAAACAGCACACGGTACGTGAAGCCAAAATAAACAGACAAACAAAACGGACTAACAGACAAACAAGGTGAGTGAAAACAACGGTCATATAAATTACTTTAAGTTTTCTCGTTCTTAATTCTCTCCTCTCCACACCCGTTCTCCACTCACCGAACACACAAAACCCCGAGTGAGTCAAACGTGCATCTATATATACTGTTGTGCTGGGATTCAATTACTAATTAATTACTCACTTGAATCCCAGCACGTGAATTAATTACGTGCAACCTCGTGCTCACATATTAAATACTTTAAATGCACGTGAAGTGATGTGCAATCCCGTGCCTAAATACAAATCTACATTTTAAATACTCGTGCTGCACACACCCATTTATATCCCGTGCAGCCATCTCTATACACTAACATTAACACACGCACGCACCATACAACACAGAAATGCACACAGGGGCGGAGCACATTGCCACAGCCCCCTAAGAGGTTTCAGTGGCAAACAAATTTCTGTTGCACATTTCTTTTTCTTTTTCGAATGTAAAGGCAGAAGATTCCAACAAAGAACAGGTACAAAAATTAAAATATACATTTGTGCTATTCTTAGACCTTTAAGTCATTATAGTTGGTTCATATGACTAAATCTAATATAGTAACCAATTGACTACATGTACTTAAAGTGTCTTTTTTAGCTAAGCTAAGCTGCTGAAAGTAGATTACCTGTCTAAATGAATGTGATAACTGCAATCGAGAGATCTACAATAGATTTAGAAATATTAAAAACTCAAGTAACATGTGTTAATTGATGCAGTAGCAAGATAGTATTTATTTTTAGGTAGTTTGTGTCACAAAAAATGAACCTGACATTTTTTCACTACCAGTTGACTGCAGTGTTCTGTTACAACAATTTCTGTTTGTTTGCTAGCCTCCCAAGATACTGGCATAGACAGCATATGTTTAATGAGCTCCTGCTTCATTACTTAGCTATGCTACTTACTGAGTCATTCCACTTAAGCATGCCTAGTCGTACAATTCCGAGCTGTTTTAAAGCAAATTAGTAATTTATGATTACCTGTCACATTAGGTCATTACAAATTTCACTCATGTACTGCCTTGCCAGCAAGCTGCGGATGTGAGCAGAAAGTAAATTGAAAGAGTCTGGCTTAGAGTAATGCTTTTTATTCTGCAGTCTTTTAGTCTTTAAGGATGTTCTCTCACTGATTCATGTACGGTTTTGATCCTGTTCACATCTGAAGATGCCTTCACTAGATACAATATGGAAGCCACAAGAATATGTGGTGTTCCTGCCCTCGGCCTTCGAAGAATACTTTCCAGAATGTAAAGATGCACCACCATTAATCCTTTTTGTAAACGTGTCGACCACCAGCAGTAAACTGAACCACAGTGTTTATAGTATGAACTTCATACAATGATTTTAAAGTTGTTTTCACATACAACAAGATTTACAAACACAACACTTGTCACTTGAATCTCCAAATTAAACTTCACTTTTACTTTACCCACAGTGTCTCCTGTTCTAGGGGGAAAATAAATAATTCTGCATCTTCAGTCTCTTCATTTGGTAGAGGCGTGTCTAGGGTACATTGCACTGGGGAGTCTCCAGTGCAGCTGGTATAACACCTTTTATGGACACGAAAAATGCATCACAAAATTCAGATAATTGTGATTTAGCGTCAGTCGAGTTATTATTAAGAAACTGTTTTCCCTACAAACTATAAAAATGTTTATTTTTTCAGTAATGATGTTGTGATGACAGTCAAAAACCCATAGCTGATTCAGCCTTGAAGTTTTATGATGCTGAATATTTCTATGGTCTGAAATGCCTTTGCTTCTTTCCGGATTAGTGCACATGAAACCTGATTTATATCAGCACTTTTCTCAACCCAGTTTCCACTGTGAATGACAAGTTTGTTCATAAGTAACTTTTGTGTGTGCACTTGCAATCATTTTTACTAAACAGGGCCTATATTCTTGTTTGTGATATGAAGAAATATAGATTTGTCAGCATAAGGCATTCAGAATGCAACAAATAATATTACATTCCCCAAAATACTATTCACTTCTTTTGTAATTGTTTAAAAGTTCAATCAGGGCAGAGGATGTAGAGACAAATCCAGAAGTACTGTATGGCCCAATCTGATGCTCACTATCTAAGTATTCAGCTTGCATGTCAGGTGGCTGACCACAGTAGAATTAATCCAGAAATGCTAAATACAGTTTCTTCTGTCATGAGGCCTCCCCTGCATCAGCGGTACAGTCATTTAGCAGCCAGCAAACGAGACAAAGACACTTCAGCAGGCTAAACACCATAAACGGTGCCCACCAAGGACTGGAACAAGGTTCCCTGAAGAGATAAATCAGAGTTTCAGACATCTGGGCCAATTTGAGCAGTTTTTGTTCACCAATGAATGGGTTGTGAATGTGACCACAGTACACAGTGCTAAAGTGGGGGAGGTGATGTAGTGGTGTGGGGGTGTTTGGTGGCAGTCAGTGGTGAGTTTCTTTGAATGAATGGCATTATGCATAAAAACAGTATGACACTATCTCCCAGAGTCAGGCAGTATCGTACTGTTGTGTTAGAGTGTGACTGGACATAGATAATGACACAAAACACCTCCAGCTTTTGTACCATTTCCACAAATTAGACCAGCTTTTAAGAAAAAATAAAGGGTCTGGAACTGTCTAAACATCATCATTAGTGGCATAAAAACAACAGAAATGAAGAAAACACATATATATCACCCAGATATTATGTACTGTATTTAGAAGCATATAGAAGTATACAAGCCCTTTTTGTTGGTAAGGGGGCAAAAATGTGATACATGCTTGTACTAAAAATATGTATGTTTACAAAGAAATTACCTTATAGTCCACTGCATGTTGCATTTCTCTTCATGCAAACAATGGCTGACATGACTATCTGGATTCCATAATCGAAGGGGTATGTAGAGAGGCAGGATTAGATGTGTTTTGTTTTTTGTTTTTTTACTGTGTTGGTTACTATATCTTTAAATAATAAAAGTACAAAAATCTATGTATTTTCTTAAACGTTTTGTATTATTTACACTTGTATAATTTATTGCTGTGTTTGGTGTACTTTAGTATGATATAATGTCTATTTTGTATATAATTTATATGTTTTGTTATTGTTTTTTGAATGTGAATCTTCAAGCGCACTGTGTAAGAGCAACTTTGAAGGTTCTACAACACTTGAATGAATGTGTTTTAATACCACGTTAATATGACACACTCCCTACAAGGCCCTGTGTTAAAGAAACCCCTTTGTGGGGCACCTTGAATTTATGTTTTAATACCAAGCAATTGGGCGGCTTTGTGAAGTTTTGTTTTAATACCAACATTTATCCTGCCTTAGCTAAGGCAGCACACAGGTGGGTGTACAGTATCTGTATTTAAACAGGGGGCTAGAATAAGGGCATTTTTCAAAACCATGAATTAGTGGTACTTTAATCACTAACAGTAGGCATCTGTAGACATCTAACCATACATGATAGTTTATACCTCAATAACAAAATGAGTGTTTCTGACATCCTAAGTTACAGCTGCTGGTAAAATTGGCTGTACACTACAAAGGTTAAACTGTGATACTGCTGTAGCTCTTTAAAGACATGATTATACACAAGTTTCATCATTTGTTATTAATATATATTTTTTTGGAATTTGTCCAAACCAAAACATTTATTTTCACTGCCTTGATATATACAAATTAAGCATTAATGGCTTTACAAGACGAAAGCAAAAACAGTTCCTGATTGATGAGAGACTCTTCAGCCTTAGCTAATAGTTGCTTTATCACTGACCTTTACCAGTCCTGTGTTATAAATGCTCAGACAGCTTCTCAAGCCTGTCTAGCATCTCTCTGTCTTGTTCTGCTTTATATAGGGTGTTTTCAGGTATTCTGCAGTGAATAAGTAGTAATATTACTAACTGCCAGGCACAATCTCACTCTAGTCATCATTCCCAGCTGGTTGCAGGAGGCTGTGCAGCTCCCCCTCCAGTTCTTCCTTGTTCAGACCAATGCAGCGTTTTCACTCCATCTGTCAGTGCTGTCATTGAGAGGGAAAACAGTATCAGCACTTTAAATATAGAGCCCTCTATAAAAGCAACACAGTGATTGAACTGTCAGCAATTTCTGTATCGCACACTGCAATTCATGGCTGGTCAGAGCTCCATTTAGATTGTAATTACTGTGCTGACCCCATGGGGTCATGTTGGTTCTTTCCGAGTTTAGTCTATAAGCAGAGTGATAAACCTTTCAGCCTAAAGTACTGCATTAAATATTTGCCAGGATATTACCCTTGCAGAACTAAAAGCACCACCCGCTGCTGTTAAAGTACCATAAATAATAATGATCCCCTACATGGCTAAATGAACTGTAGTCTAAAAATGTATTTTTTCTAGCCATCATCTAAACATTTTGAAACATTTTCTTTTTTTGCATGTGACATATCATATATATATATATATATATATATATATATATATATATGATATGTATATATATATATATATATATATATATATATATATATATATATATATATATATATATATATCTCCAAAGGCAAACTTGGGGCCTGATTTTCCAAAGTTGTTAAATTACTCAGTAAGGGTTAGTAACCTACACTGAAAGTTCCATATGTTCTTTACATTGCAATTTTCCATTGATAGTAGTGGTACTTTACTGTTGAGTGTCTTCTCATTGAAAGTAAAATCTCCTGCCTCGCCTTGAAATGAATAATAATCTATGGGTGTGCAAAACAGTTATGTTATATTTCCAAGTAGTCACTATGAATTATGGGATTGATGTTTCCACATATGGAAATGCTATACGCGAATGTAAAATGGAGCAGAACAACGTTTCACATTTAAATAAATAAATAAATAAATAAATAAAAATCTCTCAGGAAGCACAGAAGTGTATAGAGTTTGAAGACAACTTCCCCGAGCTCATTGAAATTGATAAAGTAAAAAAATGTGAAAAAAGAGGAAAACCTGGAGTGAAAACTACATGACTTCACAAGTCCATATGCTTTTAGATAACATAATAAAACACCAGTGTGTATTATTTGGTGAAGGAAAAGAAAAAGTTGGGCATTTCAATTGAAATAATTTGAGAATTTTTTTTTTTTTGTAATGCAGCAATGCTGGTTAATTGGCAAAAATTGGATGTATTGTAACTTAAAAATGACTAGTAAATGACAAATGCATCTGGGTTGGTTGTGTGTGTTTTATTTGTGCACATCTGATGACAACTGCTTTTTATGAAAATATGTTTTCTATTGTTCTGATTTGTGTGGCTTGAATGGGTGGCTGATCTCTGTTATGCTGAACATCCAGGTCCTCCAACACTGGTATTTGTCTTCTGTTCCTCTACAAAATTTGTGGGACATTTCTAATTATTGCTACATTGTGCAACATATCACACACCAGAATTATTTGGCAACATTTTTCTGGCACGTATTGTAGGCTTATGTTCTCTCGTTTTTTTGGCAACCAAAGCAGTTCTTAAGCATACCAAAAGTATGTTCTAATTTGCTTTGTGTTTTTCTATGTGCCTCATTATATCTGTCCTCAGCTCTTGTTGTAGGACCTGGAGTCACTGGAGTCAGAAGCCACTTCTTTAAGGGATAGTCCCTGTCACCTGCAACATATAACATACAACACGTTGCAGAATTGTTAAGTTACAGATACATAATTATAAGTAATTAAATATAACAATATGCTAATAATGTCACTTACCAAGTAGAAAGCAGTCCATGATTTCTCCACTCTCAAACATTCTCTCTGTTTCACTCTGTTGTAAAATGAATCATGACACAATCCGGGGAAATTAGCAAATACATTTGTGATACGGCAACAAGCATTGCAGATGAACTGGACGATTAAGGAGTGGAATTCTTTTATTGCTACATGTGTACAATCAATTAGTCCAATTATCTGAGGCATTCCTGCATCTTGATAAAAATCAAATTGAATTTGCTGTTGCTCAGCCACTGATAGTGGGCATCTAATAAAAGCAGGAGCTCTTTTTTATCAAGGCTTCAGTTACATCATTAATGATCTTGCATAATGAAGACTGGGATACTCCCTGCCTTGCAGCATTAGACAATAGTCCATAGCTATAAAAATGTAGGGCCAAAGTGACTTTGGTCAGAACTGGAATTGGGTGTGTTCTGTTGGTAGAAGCTTCCAAATCCGCCTTAAGTAATTCACAAAGATCATAAAGGGTTTGCTTATGAAACCAATAATGCCTCAAAACTTGTTCATTGGTGGCATCCATAAAGATGATCCTGGAAGAAAAAATTAGTTAAACAGGGTATGGTCTGGTCCTCTGTTGTTCTTCCCTCCCCTGCAACAGAAGCAACAAAACCATCTTGCCTTTCTCTGATTAAAAATCCCAATTTCAGCAGGGGTTATAGAATATGTGTACATTTACACCATTAACCTCAATGGTAAGCACCTTTACTAACTTTGGAAAATCAGGTCCCTGGTGTGTTAAATCTATTGGAATGAGCACACTGCCTTCCAAAACCTGTTTTTCTGCAACAAGATGACTCATACAAGATAGTTTATTGAGTAAATGGCAAATTAATATTTTGTCCTGCACACAGCCTTGCTCAATCAGACAAAACGTGTTGATTAGTTCTGCCAGAAGCTACTGTCTCTGCCAATGAACAGTACTATCATATTACATAATGGTATTCTGTAACATTTACATTTGATATTAAAAATTATGATACAATCTATTTTTTTTTGGGGGGGAACCAATACTACAGTACTTACTCATTCATGTTTCATATGTGTGTGGTCATTTCATGGAATGCATGATTTATTTTTCCAAATTATAAAAATTGTCAAAAAATCACATAATTTTGTGGCTTTCCCAATTCACTTTATTGGTCCAAGATGGTCTTGGCGGTTAGTTAAGGGTTTGATGCCTTTTCACAAATGGTCTATTCCAGAACCTTGTTCCAACCAGGGCCCACATTTATCACATGTACATTTGCAAATGTTCCTTTCAAAAGAGAGCATACGTACATTTGAACCAAAAGTATGGAATTTATTAATAGAGAATGCTGAGTGAGAAGGTTCTTCGATTCACGCACAGTAGGAGCTGTGCATACGTCCATTTCCTAGTGTTAGGCAGTGAGTACTGCAGGAGATGATCCAATTCCTTCTTTATTTTTGTGCTGTCACTGGGTTTCCTTGATAAAAGATCATGTACACTCCTTACTGGGAGTCTTTTGTATTAATAACATGCACTTATAATAAAACTGCACTTATATCAAATAAATGTGAGTATTTGTATTGATATACTTATTTAGTTTTTCATTTAACTTTAGTAACATCTAGCTGCGTATCTATAGATTTTTTGTTCTGTGCATGAATATATTTATTTCTATAGCTGCATCAGAAAAACTTATTTTATTACTGCTCTTCACTTGTCTTCTGAAATAAATTAAACTCTTTAAAATCACACTCCACAGACAGCGTATGCAGGGTAAAACGCACCCTATTTAGAAGAGTGTGGGCGGTTCAAATTAAAATTCCACGTACAAACAGATTTAAAAGCATTGAGATTTATTAACACCAATTGTGCGTACAAAGGCTCAACGTGAGAATGATAAATCAGGATCAATTTGTGCATGCAAACAAACTTAATGTCTGTACATTTGATGAAAATGGGCCCAGGTCTTTAATTGTTTAATTGAACCCACAGAAAGTAGCCAATTAATAGACATGTAGTAGCAGACAAAGTAATGCTGGGAGTTTATTTGAACCCATGTTATTAAATTACAATGTGGTCTTTCTTTTCCCTTGATTGGGCTGTACTACATCTAATTGGTTTATGTACAGTAGTTGATGAAGACAAGTCAATTGTTCCCTCACAACTGGTATTTTTACATGGAATACAAAAGTAGACCCTTTTAGAGGAAAAAAAAAAAAAAGTTACCAAAAAGTGATGTGTATCAAGAGTTAACAAATGATACATTTTTCTGTGTAGGAGTGAAACCACACAGTGCATTCTTTATTAACAATAGGACTCTATGCTAATTATAGTATGCTGACACTGCTGTCATGACTGTGAATACAACATGCTTTGTTTGCTGTTTCCTAATAGCTATTTATTCTTTGGAATGTGTTTGAGCTAATATTGTGATTTTGAATGCCCTTCTGTAGATTAAAGCTTTTAGAATCTGTTTCATTTTTTAAAAGTTTAATTTACATGACCCATGTCTTACATTTAAAAAAAAAAAAAAACAATAAATGCGAAACTATGGACTAAATTAATCTCACTTTCCTTCTCCTTCATTGTGTCTCTCATCACTGCAAAGCTGGCTGTTTTGTCCATCCGGTAATTATACTACACAAAGCAGAGTTCAAGTTCATTTATCTCCATAAATACATGTGCGTCTCTTTGTATCATTTTCTCTTGTCCACATCTACAAAGAGCATTAATGTTTGCATGGTTCCAGTTTAAGCAGGTTGGCTTTAGCAATTCTTAAGCTTCAAAGCCTCTTTGATGTTACAAGTAAACAGAACAAATGCTCTAAAAATACTGTCCTGCAAAAAGATTAGTCAGCAATCTCAGTAACAATGGATTGTAAAAGAATAATCATATTTCCTAGTGCACATACTATGCCCTACTGTTTAAGAAACATACTGACATTACCTTTACACTAACATTTTCATCATAGCCTGAAAGAATAAGATGTACTGAAATAACTTTGGTTCTAAACATTAGAGCCTACAGATGTATTTATTTAACAAGGTCATACACTTAAAATGAATTGAACTATAAATACATTATCAAAAATTCCCAAACAATAAAATGGGATCATACTCCCGATTTATTTCATAAACTGTAAAATAAATATTCCATGAATACAAGATCTGTTAAACAAAGCGTATTATTCTTATGTGTGCCGATATACTGTGAGAAGAAGCTGTCAGTGCCAACAAAAATCTGGGTTCTTACCACTCCAAGGTGAAATTTGCATCTGATCAAGCTTAGATGTGTACTCTAACAGAGATCAATGTCCTATTGTCAATATCACAGTGTGAGAGTTGTTCTTGTAATAAATGACTTATATAGTGTATAATTGATCTGCAGCACTGTGTACCAATGGTGGGTTGTCTGTTTCGGAATGATAATTCTAGGCACACTATACCATTCTAGTTCGAGTCATACACACGCAAAGGGAAATCTGTTAAAATTAACAGTTTCCCCATTCCTAGTTAGCACATACTTTATTTTACAGTAGCTGCTTACATTGAAGCTAAGCAACAAGGATATAGTCACCTTATCACTTAATCACTCATCTGAAATGAACTAGTCAGATCTCATTGCCCTTTGCTTGCTATCACAGTAAGCTGTGTCCTCTTGTCAGCTATCTAAGTCTGTACATTCATTACATCCTCTTCATTAACCCTCTGCGGCACAGTGCATTACTGAAGCAATAACAGTTACATTTAGGAAATTTAGTAGGAATTTGTGCAAAATACCTGTGTGAGGGTCTCAGTTTTTGTTGTTTTTTTTTCTGTCCATTTAATGGGAATGTTTTTGCAGGGGTGTGATTTTGCTGCATTCCCTGTGCAGATTTAATGGGAATGTTTTTGCAGGGGTGTGATTTTGTTGCATTCCCTGTGCAGATTTAATGGGAATGTTTTTGCAGGGGTGTGATTTTGCTGCATTCCCTGTGCAGATTTAATGGGAATTTAGTGGGTTTTTTTTTTTAATCTGAAAAATAATATCTTTATAAATGTTTGTCATTTATTTTCTTTAAAATAACTCAAATGCCCAAAATGGCATTTTGATTACCATTTTTCAGAACTTCCACTGAAAAGTATATACAGTATATTCAGATACGTACAGTGCAGTTCCCTTTTTGTCACTTTAATAGGGGGGGGGGGGGGGTTGTTACATACGTGGGTCGTCACTGAATAATACTGAATTAGACACAGAGCAGTGGGTATTGACACGTCGCACAGGCTTGCAGATTTAATAACAACACAGACCCAACGCTGAGTACCAACAATGGTAATCCTAGCGCCGGATTTAATAAAGAAAACAAAACTAAAAATAAAAGTTTGCCACACAAGTGACGAGTGCTAGTCCCACTAAAAGGAACGCCCCACTCCAGGAACCTACTACACTACGCAAACCCTCTCTATACTGTTTGAGATCTGGCCTCTTCAACTGGCCTTTTCAAAAGGCCTCGGTAGGGCAATGCCTTCACCAGCTCCGTCTTGCAGTGGAAGGGTTTCATGTAGTACTTCTCTGCATGGTGCGGACGCTCTCCTCCTCGATGTCAACACAGCAAGCTTTCACTTAGTACCTGCCTGCATGGCTATGGCCATGCAGTAGCCTTGAGCTGTGTGCAGGTGCCTTTTGAGCTGTGCGCAGCCTACCCGGGCACGCCCCTCCTCCCCCCCAGCCAATCCAGACCTCCCAATCAGCTCAGCTCTGGGCGAGCCTAACTGCTCAATTGGTTGCCTAGCAATGCGTCTCCTGTTCCGCATCCCAGCTGTCCACATCCGCGCAAGAACCAGTGGCAGGGCTCTCCCTGCCACAGTCACACTTTTATGATTTGTTAGAACTTAATAATGTTGCTAGGGAGGCACTTAAAAGGGAAATTCAAATCTTAATCATGGACTCTTGACCAGAGGGTCGTGGGTTCAATCCCAGGTGGGGGACATTGCTGCTGTACCCTTGAACAAGATACTTTACCTAGATTGCTCCAGTAAAAACCCAACTGTATAAATGGGTAATTGTATGTAAAAATAATGTGTAAAAAATAATGTAATTGTATGTAAAAATAATGTGATATCTTGTAACAATTGTAAGTCACCCTGGATAAGGGTGTCTGCTAAGAGATAAATAATAATAATAATAATAATAATAATAATAATAATAATAATAATAATAATAATAATGTATTTAATGTATTTTAAATATTGTGAAATTGTTTAAAAAGGTTCTACATTTACACCTCTAATGGCAGGAGATAACTAAATATGTATCTTCATATTGCTGTGTAGTGTGATTTGGGAGATGTACTTACATCATAACCAATATATTGCATTCATAGAATTCTCAAATCACATAATCCAGTTAAAAACTTTTGCTGTTTTTTTATTTTATTTTTTATTAATCCAGTTATAATCTCTGTCTTTATTGTTTCATTGAGGTTGTTTCATGGGCCCTTCAGAAATCTGTGATATGTTACATCAAGAGCCATTTTCCAATGTCTAAGCTTTGAATGTATCCATTCAAATAACATCAGTAACACAGATGGATCTGTCTGAACATGCCTGATAGTGCTTTGGGTACCTTGGATCACCAGAGGTTTCCTCTTACAAAGTGTTTTTTTTCCCCCAATCCTTAATTCCTTTTGCAGCCTCCATCGACTATTTTTTATTTATCTAGTGATCTATGGGTAGTTCCCATAATCTGTGTTAGATTCTACACTATGCATCTCTTAGCTGTGCAACTATAGCCATCTGTTATCAAACTGCACTAAATTTCACATAGAAACAGCCAAAGCATATTCTGTCAGTCTACAGTCTCATATAGTTCTTTTGTGATATTCTAAACTTGCATTTATTTGAAGGTATGTGCATGTATAAACATCCCATGTAAGCTCTGTGTTACCTAATGTATATTCATATTATATCTGTATATGTTCTATATCTTATATTTTATATAATCTGTGAAAATAATAGTACATGTATTTGTTTTATACCATGTTTTTATTTTATTGTTTTCATTATGTTAGTGTGATACTGAAACAGACAAAGTTTATTATATGGACATATACATGTCAAATGCAGATAAATGTAATGCAAGAAGGAAGAGACACTATTAATGATGTTTTCTTTGTATTTTTAAGTAGAACCTTGGTGTATTTTGGGGGGCTCCCTTTGTGTCATCCAGCTAAAATTACCTGTCAGTCACACTAAAATTACCTGTCAGTCACCCTATTTAAACTGTAGCCAACTCCCTAATTCTTGTCTTGCTTTTCAGTTTACGTTTACCACACAGGTTTGCCCCATTCATTCCGTATAGGTGCAGCAACATCGGCAGCCAAAGTTAAAATCTCACCGTGAAAATTCCCATTTCTGAAAGAATAATGTAAATATACATTTTTTTATCACTTAAAAATAAATACAGCAAATGTTTACCATATTGCATTCCCTGTTACATTACATTTAGGAACCTGGCAGTCGGTTTAATTTGCTTCCGGTAAATGATTGAACACATGCATGGAGCTACATGATTTCTATTATGTCTTCAACGAAAAAGACACCAGCTGCACCAAAGATGTTTCTAATAAAGATCGCTCTGTCAAATACACGACAAGGACATTTGACATGTCTGTTGTAATTTTTACATTAATTTATGTTTTTATTTTATTTGATAATCTATGTCAAAAAAACGCTTGACTGTAAAGCAGTTAAACCCATTCTCAGAATTAAACTGAATATGGCATTGCATCGGCATTAGGACCCATCGATAATTGGCATATACTAAAGAGTGACACAAATTCATACAAGACAAAATCCCAGGTACAGGTAGCAATCATTCAATACATTATATATACAATACTTATTACACAAGTATTTAGATAGTCATAAACCTTTAATAATCTGAAGGCTATCAGATGACCTAAAAAAAACTCCACAAAACAAATTATGAAAAAAAAAACAATTATGTTAAATGGGAATATTTAAATCCTTAGGCAGCACATTTATTATAGATTTGTGAGCACAAATGGATCAATTCAATGATAAAGAAATAACATTTGAGAACTTAATCCAAAGCAGAAACACCTTTTTCATGTGTTCTTTGCTTATTTTAAGCACATGACTGCCATTATTCAACCCCAGGCCAAGCTATCCAATCCTTTCCCAGACTCTTTATAAGAAGCTGTTCTCACGGTAGCTAAGACTCAGTAGAGCTCAACCCAACCCCACCCTCAGCATTGCAAAGAGCCTCCAAAGAAACACTATCCTTTTCATGAACAGCAGTTGTATAGACCAAAATGCATGGCACCTGAAAATAACAAGAAACAATAATTGTAATTGTTTATATCCTGACTGCCCTCAGGGAGAAATTGTATTACTTTGTTTTTCACTACATGTTTGTCAGTAAAAGGGGTGGAAAGCATAGTAATTGTATGACTCCGGTATGCCAAGAACTGACAGGTGTGCAGTTCCTCATTGTTCTGAATGTCAGCCAATAACTGCAGTTTAATATTCATATTCCTTTTTAGAAGAAAAAAAAGGCATCTGGCTTTTTGGCCAAAGATGCAAGGAAGCATTCATATTAAGACTTATTTCATATGTTGCATTTTCATGATGTTGTTTGATTTACCACCAGCACATGTGGTCAGGGAAATGCATATTGTAACAGCTCATATGGGAGTCTTCTCTCACAGCGGGCCTCAAGACTTCTTATAAAGAACTAAATGAAATCTAAAGCCAACAAAGGCTTTAGGGACAGCACAAGGATCACATTATTTTTGATGAACATGCAGTAACCATTTTAAACTACTCGCCAAAAAAAGTCTACCATAAATCTTCCATTTCCTCCTAGGATCAGAGATATTTGTGATTAATAAATTCTTTGAACACAAATTACTTCCTCCTTGAAATGACCAAGAGAGTTTTCTGGTAAAGAGCTTACGATATACAAAGTTGTGTCAGATGTGGTTGATTCTTGTCCATCATGTATCCGCTTATGTTAGTCATTTCTCTTACAAACTGAATCTTGATTTCCTTTGATCAAGTAATAACCCTTTGGACTCCAGCTATTATTTTTTTTTTTAATTTTGACTGACAGTCTACTATATGTTTTTCCAAGAATGGTGAAAACTTTACAGACAATTGACACCACATTGAAAAATAAGAACAAGGTGCAAATTGTGTGTTGTAGCAATATCCTGACAAAGTAGTGCACTAATTACAAGAAAAGTAAAATATGGCAATTTAGGATGAAAACAAGAAACAATCCACATGCTGCTCAACAGGCCATGATACAGTTTGTAGAAGTTATGAGCCCAGCTGGCAGCTAACAATGTTAAGCTTTTCCCACTCACCAGAAAGACATTCATGCTATAAATACATAGGATGACATATTTTAGCAAGGTATTGTGGAATTGTGGTTGTATTGGTCTGCTCCTGAAATAAAGTTCACTTGACTGAAAACTAGGATGATTTAAGGCTCAGTTTTGATGGGTCCAATTTGTCTGTGCAAACAGTGCTCAAACAGGACTTTTTTTCCCTCCAAGTTTACCATGTTCACTGAGTGATCACATGACAAGCCAGTGTCCTGTGGCAGAACCATTTGCTACACTCATCTTTTTGTTTCCCTTACTGAAAGTCAAATTTAGGAAGTGGAAATGTATTTTAACTACAGGCAGCAATAAAAAGCAAGATCATCCAAATGGATTTCTAATCCTTTTTGTCTGAAACATGCTCTGGCTTTAATCCAAGCTACAGGAAGCTGCACTCAACAACCGTCTCCCTAATAGATGATAGTTGTATATGAGGAGGTTATGTTATAATTCCCATATGAAGCAGAATTGGCATTATGAGTCATTGAACCAGGAGGTTTATTCCCAGATTTAACCTAACGTGGTCCATAAAAACATAAACTCCAAATTAACTTTTTCAAATGCATTTCAAGTGGCTTTTATATATGTAGCAGCTTCACTCACTCCCTGTCGCCTCAGCCTATTACAGTACATAATTAAAGCATTTGGTCCTCATATTTGAGTTGCTAAGAAGTCCAGCTAAACATTACAAAATCAATAAAGTAAATGGAGCGTTAGGCTCAGCAAGTGGCATTTTCCTCGATTTCAACCACCTTGCACTTCTTTCAATTTGTCAGCTACAGTGACATTTAAATCTGGTCTCTTTGATAACCCTTAATGATCTGAGACTACAGGTGTGGCTTTTCGTTTTAAATGTCACATAATTTGTCAGCAAAAGTACTTACTCCGTCAAATTAACCTTCCGCTAAGGGTTGGTAAAGAGTTATTACTAAATCAACCCACTGCAGAGAGCTCAATTACTTTGAATCAATATCACAAAGGTCAGGTTTGGGAATTTAAAATGCACAAATGCTGCATATATATATATATATATATATAAGATCTATACATAGATTCTTGTAAGACAAGCCACTATTATAATTGTATAGATTTCAACAGCACATTGAACGGTTACAGTGCACTTAGGTAAGAGAGGAAACTTCTTAATTGAGTCAATTTTGTGACAAAATATTTTTTGCACTAAATCTTAGTTTTAATGTTAGAAAGAAAAAGTTGATACTTGTATGTTAAAAATTGGTATACCGTGCGCACAGGATCTGTAAGCCATTTTCAGGTTGTCCTTGAGACTGTCAAATAATATCCATTCATACTGTTATAAAGGGGGTGGGGGTGGGGGTGGGGGGCTTGTGGGTGTTGAAGAATATAGAACATGTTTTTTTTTAACTAAAATTGAAATAGCATTTGTTTTAAACATCACAAATGCCTTCAGCGTTAAATGGAATGTACTGCCTTTGGTTGAACTAATGACTCCAATGCTGCAAAACAAAGCAGTGTTTAGTGATTAGTATGATTTTTTTTCTCTTCTAGTGCCCAAGGGGCTCTTTTCATGCTGGGTTAGTGTTATGTTTGATGTGATTTGTTAACATAGCTGGCCACCAGATGATAAAGATTATCCAGAATGCTAAAATTTCACTTTTGCTTGAGCTGGAACAATACTCACAGGCCAATACATGAGAGGTATTTCAGCGAGACGTGAGGGTAGTTCCCTATTACACCAGCTAAGTAGTTAGGGTGGTTTGTGTGAAACAGGGAAAGAGGAGTCTTGACTGGTCCCTGCGGCAAAAATGAGGTAATGCACGCAAAGGAACCATGTCTGTAACCGTGCAAGTGAGTGGCTGTTTTGTACATGGATTAAGATTTGAGTCTGAAAAGCATAGCAGCTTCATGCCTAGCCTCTTTTCATTAGGTTGAATAGCCTGAGTATGCACAGGGACCGCCAGAGGTCTACTTCCTTTTCTGAGCTCTAGTTCTCCAGTTGTGTTGCGTGGTGTTACTGTTCATGGCTTGTATAATCTGGGTTGGGGCCCCTGTTATTTATAACCCATATAACATTGGTGAAATAAATTATTGATAAAAAATAATAAAGTAATTCTTGTTAAAACAAACTCGGATTAGACAAGTTTCCTGATGGTACACATTTTCTACATGGTCGCAGCCAAATTTAGTAGTAGCTTGTTGTAAATTACAGTCAGTTCTCGTTAAAACGATCTTGAATTAGACTAATTTCCAGATAGTATGAATTTTCTACAAGGTCTTTGACAAATTTAGCAGTCGCTTATTATAAATGACTTCTTATAATACAAATTCACTTAACACAAATTTCCTGTTAGTATGAATTATTTTGGATGGAAAAAAAATGTGAATAAAACTAAACAAGTGCAAAGGATATTGAGAAATGTATTAACTTGCATCCAGATTAGTGCCTCTGTACTGTATTTTAGAGCTGTTTGGGGACTACAGATCATATGATGCATTTAGAGCTGCCGTAGTGTGCATGCAAAAATGTGGATAATGCAAAAGATTCCCCCGAACACTTTGACAACGTTTCAGAAAAAAACAGGATACAATAATACAGCAAACTGTGGTTGTAGGTCGTCGGCATTTCCAATTTGCTCAATACCTGATGTTGAGGATGCCTTACTGGTTTAAGAAATACGTTATGGGAAGGGGAAGAAACGACTTGCTGCTGCCAGGAAATTTGCACCCGATGATTGAACACCAGTGCAGACAAGTAATCATAAACCTGATGCATGCTGTATTGGACAATGTTATTTTAGCACATTCAGATTTCAGTAGCTCTTTCCTATTCTGTTGACGCCTCTAGTAATAGACTTGGAGCTGATCTGTCGCAAGTGCCTAAGGGTGAGGATGCTGCTCGCCCCATTTCTTTTGCTAGCTGCACAGCCCATGCCTGCCAGGGGGGGGGGGGGTCTCATTCCCCCAGATATCCTGACTGTAGTTACACTCCCCCTGCTACAACTTTTTTACAAATGTTTTGCCAAAAACACAATTCTGTCAACAGCATCAGGTTTTAGTTTTGTACGTTTGCAAGTAACAATGCCACCACAGGTACTGAAAACTCTTTCAGATGGAGAACTTGTTGCTGGTATGCACAAATAATTCTGTGCAAGTTTGCTGAGTCTAGGTAAGTTAATATGTTGAGCTTTCCACCAGATCAATTGATCTGATTCACTGTCAGCCAAATGAGTATTCATGTAATGATTTACTTCAAGTAATATTTTTTTTTTTTTTCAAGAACTGCACAGGCATTAGTAGCTCCTGATGTGCTTGACTTGAAAAAGCTGCCCAAGGTCTTCTTAAGTTTTTAGCAGGTGCCCCTTTATTTGCTGCTTCTCTTACTCCCTGAGATTCAGTTTCAATGTTACTGGCTATGCCAGTGAAGCTCTTTTCCTGCTGTAGCAGAGATTCCACCTCTAACACCACTCTTGCTTTGATTGATGCAACCTTGTCCTCACTGATGTACTGCACTTTGAATCTAAGGTCGATAAAAGATGAATATCAAGTAGATCTTGGGTGTGTGAGTCAGAATGTTTCCCATTCAAGTAACTCAGAATCTTCTTTGATTGACTTTGTGAGTTCAGTCTCATCTTCCTCAACGGACAAAATGTTGTTAAGCAGATACCAAACAGGTATGAGGTAGGAGACACTGACATAGTTTTCACCTGACAGAACGTCTGTGAAATCCACCAATGTTCTCAAAGACTTATTTAATGAATCAAGCACATCAATGTCCTGCCATGTAGGTACTAAGTGCCTGTTTTTCTATCTGCCGCTAGGACTTGTGTGATTGCTTTTTCCTGTTCCAGCATCCTTTTAATCATTTGCTGACATAAGCCCCAGCGAGTAGGTGTTTCTGTTATCAGTTTGTGCTGAAGTAGATTGAGCTCAGCTTGTGCTAAATTCAGAGCTTTTCTTTCCAGTTTTAAGAGAAAGCGCTCACCAGCCTCTTACACACACCAATGGCACGGTTGATGCGCTTATCCCCTTTAACACTGTTTTGTATAAAAAAGAAAAAAACACACAAATGTAAGGAATAATTTCTAGAAAAATATAAAGCTGTAATCTCACTAAGTTTTAATTAATGTCACCAGAAAGCATATGCTGCTGCATGTAAGAGAAGTATAAAACAAATGACAACCAGCTAGTACAGAACTACATATCAGCTTTTAAAATAAATGGACACTTTGATATTCATTTGATCCCATTATGTAAAATAATAATAACATTATAGATGAAATTCCCTGCTGCATTTAGTTTCTACTCAAGCCAAAAATATTGCTCCTTTTTTGTAAGGGATTGTAATATCAAATCGTACTGTGTTTTGTATTTGTTCTTATTAGGACTGAAGTCATTGTATTTTGTATCTTGCTCTTAATTGTACTGTAATTCCTGATATGTATTTTTTGTATACAACTGTAAGTCGCCTTGGGTAAGGGCGTCTGCTAAGAAATCAATAATAATAATAGTTAAAAGTCAAATTATTATTATTATTATTATTTTATAATTTTGCAAAGAATGTATGCAAAACTGTACCTTTCTTTACTGTATATAGTTCTTTTTAACCTGCTAATAATATCTAATAGCCTGATGCAGAACAAGATTCTTCATGTAGACGCACTTTTAAAAGCTGCTTTTATATAATATGATCCCAGACTTAAATTAAAAATGACTTTCGTTTTTACAGTTTTGTATGTACATATACCTGTGTACACCTGTTTACACACTAGTTTCTTTTGAAATGTTTATTTTATTATAGTTTTTCATTTTTTGAAGTAGTGCTTTATATGTGGTAAGTTAGAAAATAAACCCTTTTATGTTTAATTGTTTGAATACGACGTTTCGGCTGTGCAGATGTTTGATATGATGTGACTGAATAAAACTTTTGAGTTGTATCAGATAGTTTGTCTTGCATTTTAATATTGATGTTGTTTAAAATGTAACCGTCATAATGACTGCCAGTGGCGGTTTTAGGTATGAGTATAACCATGGTGGTTCTAGTGTTAATATTCAATATTGAAAGTAAATAATTGACTAAATAACACCAAGACAGGTACGTTGTTACTATAAATACAATAAAATAAAATACTTACCGATAGCAAGGTGAAGCCTGTGTCCAAAACACTGAAGTTTAGTTCTGCAGCTTTGACCAAGTTTGATCCGCTATCAATAGTGATGCAGATTTGCTGCTCCAGGCAGACAGAGCTTCTTGCAAACCTTGTATAATTGCTTCACCAGTGTGGGCTTCAGGAAAGTACAATGTTTGCAAGTACTTAAGCTACATAAAAGAAATATCGCGAACGAGGGGTAGGGCGGTGCTGGAGATGCAGTACTAAAGTGTCCTGTTGATATGCAGTGCCTTTTAAACCTGTTTTACTGTGAAAAAAAATACTTTTAAACAGCGTGTCTAAAATAAACTGCGCATGTGAAAATAAATTGGACCTGACGCGCCTGAGATGCACTGAATAAATGGACCGCTAAGGGTCAATTGGTGTGTGTTGTATAAAGTATTAATTCTATAATTCAAAACTGAAATAATATAATGTAATAAAAAATAATAGCAATCTGTACTTTTTGAGACCTCCCAAATGGATCAGTCCATGCACACGGGTTTCAGAACTTACCAGCATGGTAGATGGAGAAAGTCTAGTAGCCATGCAAGACACTCACGAACACTATTCACACCATTCACACGAGCTGAATTCATCAGTAACAGAATTAGGTATAACAGGCACACATAAACATGTGCGGCGATGCAGACCAAATACAACCTAGCAGCTATACTCAAAATGATCCAGTTTCATTCTCATGTTCTGAGAAGGCACATCCTTTAGATGATAGTATGTCACAATACATGAATGAACCTTCGAATGCAGCTAATGATGAGATTCAATATGCTAATCTGTCTGTCGGTGAGCAGTTACCTACTGAGTCTAGAGACCCCAGTGATATGATTGGTAATATAGAAGTAGTACGGACCAGAGCCGGCAGGCTTGTGCCACCTGTAAATAGGTTAATACAAACAATGCAGCAGCAAAAGGTGCATATAAGCAGTGTCTTAGGAACTCCTAATGGGTTAAATCACTCACAACAGTTTTCAAAATGTAACATTTCTTAGTCAGGTGAACGAAGTTATGTACAGCAGTTAGGCCTGTGTATTATGAAACTGCAACTTTTTTTGTAAGGGACAGTTTTTGTGTAAATCACTTTTTGGATAACTTTGTTTGTTTGTGGGGATTAGCTACCCTGTTTCCTCCTTTATGGATTTGTCTCAGGACTGGAATATTTAGTGACTGGACATTTGCTATGTGTTGCATCCCATGAGAATTAATGCATACTTTGTGATTATACAGTTGTAAATATAGGTGCAAGTTGGATGATGATCAAGTGGAAGTCAGTGGGGGGGTGTGTAACTGAGAGAAATATTCTTAAAATCATCCCAAAAATCTTTTTTTTATTACGTTCATTGTGTTATATGCTGGTTGGGCCATTTTTATTTATTTTGTAAAATCATTCAGGGTTATATACGGGTTGGCCGATATTTCTGTATACTGCACTAATGTCAGTGTTTGAACTGCACCACTTTGGAAAAATCTGGGAAGGAGTAAAAGAAAAACAGATCAATATACAGGCATATTCAAGCTGTGTAAGTGAATCAAAACTATCGAAATAATTCTCAAATACTAGTACATTAATATCCTATTAGAGGTCTATCTTTAGATAGCTACACAAAGTTCAAGGAAAATAATTGCCCCCATCAACAAATTAACATTATCATTGAATGTAGAACATTCCTAAAGCCTGTAAGAAAAAGCCTTGGCAGCCATTAACTCATCCCAGTTCCTGATGTGCTAAAGTTTGATGTACACTGATGTATGCGAGAGGGCTGATGTTTTCCTCTATCTGTTTTTACGCAGAATCAGAATAAAGCTACAGATAACGTGGTCACCATGTGGGCTCAATTCCTTATAAGAAACACAACACAGAGTACTTCAGTCTACTGTACAGGAGTTATTGGCTCATAACTGGTGCCGATTTACACCTGTTACATGCGCATAGACCCTGAACTGTAGTGCATGTCCAATTATATCATATCGACCACCCCTTGCGTGAAGACATTGTCCCTCCCCAAAACACAGAGGAGGATGTGTTTAAATCAACAACAAGCCTGTCATTTGTGTCACAAGGTGGTTGTTCCGTGTTAATTAAGATTTAATTTTGCAATCGGAAATGGAGCATTGAAAACTTTTGTATCGGACATTTAAAAGAAACAGATGTTATTGTATAGGCTACATTTACACATCAATAATTCTGTGTATTTTCTTACTCGTGAAAATTATTTTTGCTATTCAACAAAAGTGATACTATATACTAACAATGCATCACGGTACTATTGGTAATAAAATTTAAATAATAAAGCCATTCATAAACCAAAAGATTTCCTTCTAGCGTGCGAATATAATCCTGTGTTTAAAAGTAAACTGATTTTCGACCTGAAGCTAGTGTTTATACACATATTCACATCTAGGGTTACCAGATTTCTAGAGTGAAAAACTGAGACACTTTTTTTCTTTCTCTGAAGCCGTTAAAATAACTGCATATAATAACACAATCATAATTAAAAAATTAAACATTGGGTGGATTTATTGCCGATCATAACAACGTGTTGTTTTCTTCCTATTGTCATCTTAACAAAACATATTCATTGTACAAAAAAACAGATTAGAAAAAATAGATCAGCTATTACCATTATTTTATTTTGAATGGCGCTAACACAACCTAATACATTACTCTGCTGTTAACTTGCTGAGCACACTGATACTGTTTTGTACTTTTAAACAAAGTGAATACAATAGCAAAGCCAGGACAATTTAACGATGGTACTGTTTCCGACTGGGACAAAAAACGAAGACAGAAAACTAGGACAATTAGAGTTTTACCGGGATTTCTGGTAACCCTATTCTCATCACGACACTTACAATAATGCACTGAAAAATAAAGCCTATGCATTTAAATAAATTAAACTTCCACAAGCTTGCAGCTTTATTTTTCAAATTGTTAGTGCTGTGATGCATATAATTAAACAAGAGCTTTTAAACAAAGGACTGTATTTGCTCTGTGGAAATCTTTCATTTTCTTAGCGACTTTACTGTAATAATTTGTTTATTCTAGATAGAGGTACCCACAAACCAAACATTTCCTTGTATTGACATGTACAGTATGAAAATACGATCACAGGTTATGTTTGTAGATATGTGTGTAATAATGACAACTAGGCTTGTTTCACATTTATCCCACATTAATTATTACATGTATTTTCACATTATAGCACAAATATAAAAGTTTGTTTGTATTTTGGAATCCTCTGCCTATGTCTCTCTTAGCATTCTGTCAAAGATATTTTTTGGTTGTTGTCCGAGTAACAATCACAACTTCCTGTTACTGATGTCTGTGCCTGTTTGACACTGACAATGGGGACGTTGCCCATGAGTGTACATGGCAAACGTGAGCTGTCTCAGGGACTGCTGCGTTCAAAGTAGACCTAAAAAAAACAGACCAAAGCTGTTGCAGAGGCCCCTCTGGAGCAGGCCACTTTTAGGACGGCTGGACCTGGACTGGACTGGGGATGGCTGTGTTTACACTACAAAAAAAATCTAAGCCATCTCAGTCAGCTTAAAAGTGTCCAGTGTAAATGGGGTATGAGTGCATTCCATACAGCTCGGAACTGTAATGTACTCCACTGAGTTTAATAAGCTGTATGTAAAAAATGAACTGGAGTTAACTACAGCACTACAGAAAACAGGCACAAGATGACAATGAAATACAGTGGTTCTGACCACAAGTCACAACCAAAGCGGTCTTGAAAACACGCCTCTAGAGTTAGTATTTAATTTATACAATTAATGTTGCAGTAGGCATTTTACAGAAATGTAATAAGTTTTAATGGTTTCTAAAATTACAAAAATAAAACATGTCTGAAACCGACTGGCTATTGAGTTCATTAATCAGTTGTATCCCAGATGATATCTATTGCTAGCAAGATTTTGTACTGCTATTGGTGTCATTGTGAAACACATCCATAGCATACACTGTAAAAGTCATTACTCTGGCTGCTGCAGGTAACGCCAGGCAGACTGCAGCCTCAGAGCCTGCACAGCTACAGATAGGAAACAGCACAGCAAGGTTCAATTGTTATAATTTATATAGATGTGATACTGGCTCTTTAAACTAAATAAAGGAAAAGGTGCTTTATTCAAAAACCTGCAGAAATAACAAGGCACATATTTTATAGGACATTTTCAAAAGTAATTAATACTCTTAATGACACTTTTGCAGTACTGTTACAATTATAATTTTAAATACAGAGAACAAAAATGCATTTTATATGCTTTTCTAATAATTTACTTATTCATCTATTCATGACAGATCACATTAAAATGCACTTAAACATATCTTCAGTAGTTCAGGATAACATCAGTGAATCAGCTTGTGTTTGGAAAATGCAAATACACGTCTGTGAAAGTATCACCTTTTTGCATTATTTATTTTAATATGGAAAGGGCTATAGCCTTTGCAGTTAATTCACTTGCTAGTCTACTTTTAATAAGGTAAGCTCCACTCTGATTACACCCTTAATAAGATGTATATAACCTGGTTTGAGTAACATATCCCCCCAATATTAAAACAAGTTGTAATTTATAAAATATAGAATAATTCAATCTCAAGTATATTACATTCAGTTTCTACACTATACCCTGCTGATGTACTGCTTATGTGTTTTGTTCTACTTCTATGTATACATCAGCAAGTCTATTTATTTTATTCACAGATTAATCAAAGTCCATCCACTGTTGTTTTACCAGACAAAAGTAAGTGATTGGCATGGACCAGTCCTGTCACATGCTTGTCCTAACATTCGGAAACTGTTTACAATGTTTTCTTGACTGTATAAAATTTTTCCTTTAAAATGACCTTGACTGCAAAATATTAAAATAGTAAATCTCTCGCTAGAAATAAATAAGGGTGTTAAATATTATTAGTCAAATTGTAATCGTCAAAAGTCAAATCTATAAAGCAGAAGTGGATCATGTATCTCTGTTTTTTTCCATACTAATTCTAATAATACCTACTGCAACCTAAATGTGTCCATGGATCAAGCTATACAGTTTATTCATTTAACTTATTACTCAGTTACTCTGGGATTGAGCTCAGTTCCATATTACATGCCTACTCTTAAGCAGGGTGAATTATGAGCAGAGTGCAAAGTGATCATTTATAATTCATCACCATGCTGCACTGCAATTCTACAAATGATATGCTAAGATGTTGGGACATGTGTTTTTGTGCTTTGGGGCAAAATGTCATTGTGCTAATTCCTGCTCATTCTAGCTTATAAATAATTGTACATTAAGGCTTTATATGGATTTGTTTATCTTTCCTGTCAGGGGGACGCCGACTCATGGCACAGGATAACATAAACAAGTTGATGGAATGGAATGCCTTCATGCATGCGAGAAGAGGGTCTGATGCTCTCGTTTCTGGGGTGGACGGTTCAGAAGGAAAGCTCAGGGTAGAGTCATGAACTGAAACACTCCATCATTATTATAAATACAGTCCCGTCAGCAGGATAGGATAGTGATGGCGCTGTGGTATTACAACAACACTCCGCCTCTGAACATCCAACCCCGCTCTGATACGAGAGTGGGTCTTTTATATTCGTGGCTGAAGCCTTAATTACCTATTAATAAATTACCTTATTAAGGCTCCAGCCAAATTCCCACGAGAGTTCTAGGGAAGGGGTTTTAACCCCATCCCCACGACTACACATTACAAGACCGGCTCTCTCGCCGGTCTCAAACAGTAAATAATAAAAGACGGACGGTGCTCGACCGTCCGCACATAAACACAATAATGATTAGGACGGACGGCTTCATCCGCCCGCCTACAAATATAATAATAATAATAATAATAATAATAATAATAATAATAATAATAATAATTATTATTATTATTATTATTATTATTATTATTATTATTATTATTATTATTATTTATTTCTTAGCAGACGCCCTTATCCAGGGCAACTTACAATCATAAGCAAATACATTAAGTGTTACAATACAAGTAATACAATAAGAGCAAGAAATACAATAACTTTTGTTCAAGCAAAGTACAAGTGTGACAAACCACAATTCAATAATACAGCAGATAATAGTGATAGTTACATCAGGATATGATTAAATACAAAATACTACAGGTTAAACACTTGGCAGATTACAGTATTCTGAAGTACAGGATTAAATGCAGTAAAATAGGGGGCAGATAAGAGCAAAATAAAGCACATTTAAATGAAGGGTGATAGTGTCCCAGGATACAAACAGAGGAGTTCTACAGGTGCTGTTTGAAGAGGTGAGTCTTAAGGAGGCACCGGAATGTGGTTAGGGACTGGGCAGTCCTGACATCTGTAGGAAGGTCATTCCACCACTGCGGAGCAAGGGTGGAGAAGGAGCGGGCTCTGGAGGCAGGGGAGCGTAGCGGAGGTAGAGCCAGTCTTCTAGTGCAGGCGGAGCGGAGAGGTTGAGTGGGGGTGTAGGGAGAGATGAGGGTCTGGAGGTAGCTGGGTGCAGTCTGGTCAAGGCATCTGTAGGCTAGTACAAGAGTCTTGAACTGGATGCGAGCGGTGATCGGGAGCCAGTGGAGCGAGCGGAGTAGTGGAGTAGCGTGGGCGAAGCGAGGCAGAGAGAACACCAGGCGGGCAGCAGAGTTCTGGATGAGCTGGAGCGGACGGGTGGCGGACGCAGGGAGGCCAGCCAGGAGGGAGTTGCAGTAGTCTAGGCGGGAGAGTACCAGGGCCTGGTAATTATTACCAGGGCCTGGTAATAATAATAATAATAGAAACATATATATACAAATAATACAGGGGCGGGGTGTACTCCGTCACACCTTGTTATTCAAACAATGTTAAAATTTGGAACAACAATAAAAGTTATTTATGAAAGTGTTAGTATACGCGAGAAGTAGTCAAATACATATCTTTGCAATCAGCAAATTATACAGGTTCCTGTACCATACTTTTAAAATGACTAAACACTCTGAGGTGGTGTATGTAATAAACCTCAAAAGACTGCGATAAGACCACTGTATTGTGAAAACCATAGAGACGGGCTAGGTTTTAAAACTGTCAGAGCAATTCACAAGCTAATTGAATATTTAAGTGATCTAGTGATACATCAACTGTGTTGCACTGTGATTTTATTGTATTCAGTAATGTTAATACACAGTTAATAGATAACTCCTGGGGGAAACACCAGCACTGTTCGGTTCATTAAAATAAACAGCCTTGTGGTATATGTGCCGGCAACGTCTAGAAAAATTCAAGATTGTCCGGGAGTTCAGGGCACATATTTACAACCAAAAGCCCATTTATCTTTGCAATTGAGCATCAGGATTAGCATTTTCAAAATTTGAGCAATATATTATCCTATAAAGATAATAAAAATAAACAAGCCGTCACATGCTGTATTTAAAGCATGTATAACAAAATAAATCGTATATCTTATAAGTATACAAATCAAATACACGTAAGGTCAATCCTCACTATTAGGCCACTCAAGGAACCCTGTGTGGTGGCTTACTACTGAGGTACACAGTTGAAACATTTGTCAGCAATGTTTACTAAAATGTTATTTATTTTAGTTTTCTTCTTTTTAATTTACTGTTTTGGCTTCTATTTAGTTTTTTTAAAATAAATTGTGCAAACAAATCACATCATGTTGCAGGTATTTGCAATTTAACTTACATTTAAAACACAAAATAACCGCATGAGAAAGGATTTCAAAAAGTCTAGAAAGGTGTATGTGTATGCCAATCAGAGTTTGTAAGCTAGTGTAAGCATAGGTTACATAACTTGGGATTCTATCACTTGAAACATTTCTCAGATAAAAATGAACCCTTTCGCAGCTAGGGGCCATAGAATGCAATAGGTTTTTCTTGAATTTTGAGCTGAATCATTTCAAAGACATTTGAAATCCAAGGTCAAGAGTTAAAAAATATATATATATAACAATTACATCAGAGAAAGATCATTTATCAAGATGAGAATAAGAAAAAAAAAAAAAAAAAAAAAACATAACCATGTCTAGGAGTTTTTAGGTTTGTGCCTTGCATGTTGAAATGTATATTCTTTTTAAATATATAGAGGCTCACATTTACCTATCAGCTTTCTCGTCTGTGCCTCTGGGGATGGAGCTTTGTTCTCCTTTTTATTTTGTACCACAACTCTTCTACCAGACCTTTACTTCGAACATATTCCCAGGAAATTGATCTCACTTCCTGAGAGGGAACTAATGCTCCCACTCCCTGTCAATGTTGGTGCGGTAGTGCGGCATCTGTTTGGCACAGGAAGAAAAAAACATTGATCTAACCTTGATGCTTTGGTTGTATCATCCAATTTCCTTATCAACTTAAGAATAATCTATTTAAAACTAGTTTGGATTGATTGCACTTGTATGCAGCAGATGTACAGTGTGCTGACTATACTGTCTTCTACGTTGCAGTGGAAAATGTACAGTAATGGTTCCATTTAACAGCTCAAAAGGCATATGTGGCAATGTGCTCCGCCCCTGTGTGCATTTCTGTGTTGTATGTTGCGTGTGGTGTGTTAATGTTGGTGTATAGAGATAGCTGCACGGGATATAAATGGGTGTGTGCAGCACGAGTTAGTTAAGATGTAGAATTGTATTTAGGCACGAGGATGGCACATCACTTCACGTGCATTTAAAGTATTTAATATGTGAGCATGAGGTTGCACGTAATTAATTCACGTGCTGGGATTCAAGTGAATAATTAATTAGTAATTGAATCCCAGCACAACAGTATATATAGATGCATGTTTTACTCGCTCGGGGTTGTGTGTTCGGTGAGTGGAGAATGGGAGAGAGGAGGAGAAAGTAAAATAACGTAACGTAAATAAGTGTTTAAACTCACTGTGTGTGTTGTCTGTTCTGTTGTCTGTTTACTGTGTCATCGTTTTGTTCGTCTATTTATTTTGGCGTAAAGTTCCGTGTCCTGTCTTCTGTTTGTTTAAACCTTTTATTTATAATAAACCATGCAACAGCGCTTTCATCATTTCACCTCATCTGTTCTCTGTGTATTCATTTCCTGGTTTTGACATCACCACTCAGCTAGCCGTGTGACAGCATATCAAACGGATTAGAATACCTGAACATCAATCGTGAAATGTCAGGAATGGAGACCGTCACCAGGCAGAAAAAATAAATAAATGAAATGCTGTCCTGTGAGAGCCTTATGAAAGCATATTTAACGATCCACAGAAGAGGAATGAGATTCAAAGGAGAATAAAGTCACATGCAATCCAACATATGGAACTGGTATTGGCAGTAGACTACAAAGGCATTGCACACACACAAGAAAAAAAGACAAACAATACTGAACATCATTTTTCTGATAGGGTCCCTGTGGGCTGCATAGATAAACCAATGAGGATTTGCAGCTTACATAACAACTGATATATTGTGCAGAAAGACCCTCTTGTCTAAAGTGAAAGAATTAAGCTGAGACAGACCTGAAGCCTCCTATAATCTTAAATTAGCAGGAACAACCCAGATGACATACAGCGCGCACCAGCTTCTTCTGAATGTCTCTGGACACCCCAGTTCTGCTGTGTCCGTGCGTTGCTTTGATATCACAGTGTGTGTTTTTCCATACCAAGTCGATGCACACAATGTCATTTCTATTCTATTACACTTAAGGTTTGGCTGGACATTACTGCCACACCTCAGTGCATGTGTGAAGTCTGATATATAAGATATATCCTGTGGATTTGTGGTATAAAATTAGGTGTAATTTCACCCCACGGACAAAATAACATTCCCTGTTGCTACCCACCAAGTTTCATGGCGCTATGACACTTTTTTTCTTCTTCTGGCATGTCTGTTATATATACAGACGTGCTCAAATTTGTTGGTACCCCTCCACAAAAAACAAAGAATGCACAATTTTCTCTGAAATAACTTGAAACTGACAAAAGTAATTGGCATCCACCATTGTTTATTGCATGTTTAATAGAAATCAGACTTTGCTTTTGATTTTTTATTCAACATAATACTGAATATAATAAAACAAATGAAAATGGCATGGACAAAAATGATGGGACCGCTAACCTAATATTTTGTTGCACAACCTTTAGAGGCAATCACTGCAATCAAACGTTTTCTGTAGCTCTCAGTGAGACTTCTGCACCTGTTAACAGGTAGTTTGGCCCACTCTTCCTGAGCAAACTGCTCCAGCTGTCTCAGGTTTGATGGGTGCCTTCTCCAGACTGCAAGTTACAGCTCTTTCCATAGATGTTTGATAGGATTCAGATCAGGACTCATGAAGGCCACTTCAGAATAGTCCAATGTTTTGTTCTTATCCATTCTTGGGTGCTTTTAGCTGTGTGTTTTGGGTCATTATCCTGTTGGAGGACCCATGACCTGCGACTGAGACAGAGCTTTCTGACACTGGGCAGTACGTTTCGCTCCAGAATGCCTTGATAGTCTTGAGATTTCATTGTGCCCTGCACAGATTCAAGGCACCCTGTGCCAGGCGCAACAAAGCAGCCCCAAAACATAACCGAGCCTCCTCCATGTTTCACTGTAGGTATGGTGTTCTTTTCTTTGAAAGCTTCATTTTTTCGTCTGTGAACATAGAGCTGGTGTGACTTGCCAAAAAGCTCCAGTTTTGACTCATCTGTCCAAAGGACATTCTCCTAGAAGGATTGTGGCTTGTCAATATGCATTTTAGCAAATTCCAGTCTGGCTTTTTTATGTTTTTCTTTTAAAAGTGGAGTCCTCCTGGGTCTTCTTCCATGGAGCCCACTTTTGCTCAAAAAATGACGGATGGTGCGATCAGAAACTGACGTACCTTCACCTTGGAGTTCAGCTTGTATCTTTTTGGCAGTTATCCTTGGTTCTTTTTCTACCATTCGCACTATCCTTCTGTTCAATCTGGGGTCGATTTTCCTCTTGCGGCCGCGCCCAGGGAGGTTGGCTATAGTTCCATGGACCTTAAACTTCTTAATAATATTTGCAACTGTTGTCACAGGAACATCAAGCTGCTTGGAGATGGTCTTGTATCCTTTACCTTTACCATGCTTGTCTATTATTTTCTTTCCGATCTCCTCAGACAACTCTCTCCTTTGCTTTCTCTGGTCCATGTTCAGTGTGGTGCACACAATGATACCAAACAGCACAGTGACTACTTTTCTCCATTTAAATAGGCTGAATGACTGATTACAAGATTGGAGACATGTGTGATACTAATTAAAGAAACTAATTAGTTTGAAATATCACTATAATCCAATTATTTATTATCTTTTCTAAGGGGTACCAACAAATGTGTCCAGGCCATTTTAGAATATCTTTGTAGAATAAGCAATAATTCGTCTCTTTTCACAGCTTCTTTTCTTTATTCTATGACATACCAAAGGCATGCAAGTATACATGATAAAATAGCTTTTAATTTCATCACTTTTCAGGAGGAATGATTATTTCAATGAGCTGTAAGGGTACCAACAAATTTGAGCACGTCTGTATATATATATATATGCAAGTTCCATATGACTTCAAAAATATGACCTTCAAAACTGTGGTTTCACCGCCAGTGTTTAATGCACTTAATTATAAAATTAGATTAATAATGTAACAAATCAGGAGTTCACTTTAAATGAAGGTAATACATGGATTTAATTGCAAGCTACCATGCAATAGAGATCAATGCCAATTTTGTCATACTATGTAATTTCAATCATTGACAGTAAAAGATGTTCAGATGTTTAGCTAATAAGATAAAAGACATTAACACAGAGAGCACAGGGATATTCATTTGGATCTAGCCCCATTTACAACACAACAGATACATTTGTGTGTTGCACAGTGGCTTAACAAATTGCTCCTTTTTAATTTGGGATTCCCATTTTGATGATTACTATGATGCTAGAAGTTCTTATATTTAGCACTAGTCTGACTTTAGTGTTTTATTTTAGGAAGTGTACAGTTGCAGGAGAATGAAGTCAGGATATTCTAGCTAGTTGGCTGGACAGCATGATTTCTTTTGGGTGCAATAAACCTGTATTAATAGATTCAATTAATGGTTCCTGATGGTTAATTTTATTAACAGGTATTTTGAGGTCTCCTTCGGGTTTTTTTTTTTAGTTCAGGAACAATTCATTTTGTTAAGCATGCAGATTGACTGACAAGGTAATTATATTTTTAATGCACCATCTGTAGGATGACCAAATTACATTACAAAAATGAAAACCGCTACAAAATGGGAGGTGCTTGAGTTTGAATATAAAACAAATGAAGTAATAGCAGAATGGCATAGCTATAATAACTATACAGCAATGCATCACTGAAGGAACAGGGCAATGTTAACTCTCTCTCTCTCTCTCTCTCTCTCTCTCTCTCTCTCTATATATATATATATATATATATATATTGCCTGTTTCAGGGAGAGATTTTCTATACGCATCAGCCAGAAGGGTACATTTTTCTTTGCCTGCCCTGCAGTTAGCTGTTTTCACGCTAGAATGGAGAAAGGTCAGCCGTCGTCCTGAGCGAGCTGAAAGAAGAAGGTCACATTCACATGAAGACTAATATTTAAAAGCCACTCCCCTTTGAAATCACAGCTAGGACATTACATTTTGCAGTTGTCTGCAGTATTTGGCATTTAACTACAAATATCATAAAAATAAAGTAAAAGAAGATCCAATGTTAAATGGATGCTCTCATTAAAATTATTTTATAATACAACCCAGACAGGATCATTGCACTTGTCACTGCCATACAAACTCATGGTGGAGAATTTATAAATTTGGGAGTTTTATCCATTGCCTTTCAAACAGTTTATCCTTAAGGAACAAGTGATCAATATTCCAGCTGTAAATTGATAATTGCTTGCATTTTTAGCAAGACAAATGTAAATATTGAATTAAAAAAAAATACTGATGTTATCGTACACATCTTTCTTCTTTTTCCAATGAAATGTCTTTTTAAATATAGCTTCTGTATGATTGTTTTTTCTTTTGTCTTCTGGATGTGCTTTGTAACAATATAAAATAACCTTAGGTAGAATGTGTTCAGCAGCAATAATACGTTTGTTAGATACAATCAATCTTTTACAATTACAGTACCATTGCAGCTAAGTTAAAGCACGCTGAGACAAAATGACGTCATCCCTTAATAATACAGTAGCCAATGCTGCCCTCAGGTGGTTAAGTGATGCAGGAACTACTTCTGTGTTGAATGTAAGTGGAAAAACATTATTAACCAAACATGGAAAACATACTTTATAGCAAGAATTTCACATCATTCTACACATTATGCATGTGGAAAAATAATTTGGACATTGTGTTAAATCTGTTTAAATTTGACTCATGAGCAGCAGTGTGGAGTAGTGGTTAGGGCTCTGGACTCTTGACCGGAGGGTTGTGGGTTCAATCCCCAGTGGGGGACACTGCTGTTGTACCCTTGAGCATGGTACTTTACCTAGATTGCTCCAGTAAAAACCCAACTGTATAAATGGGTAATTGTATGTAAAAATAATGTGATATCTGTATAATGTGAAATAATGTATAATGTGATATGTTGTAACAATTGTAAGTCGCCCTGGATAAGGGCGTCTGCTAAGAAATAAATAATAATAATAATAATCTTGTATCACAGTTAATCAATTTAACACAAACACATCAAAACAATAAAACAAAACCAACTCCCTATAAATATATATGTAGATACATAAAAAGATTTATCTCAATGCAAGCAGTGTTGTGGACACCGTAAGGTTTATCCCTGGAAAGACTGCTGAGTAATATTTAAATTAAAAAAAAGAAAATTCTTTTCTAACCTTAGTGGTTGCAGATGGCAGCGGTGCACCTGTACTGCTTCAGGCCTCTCCATAACAAAGCAGTTCTGAGAGCTGATTATGTATTATTTAGGTGCTGAAAGTGCATTCTCATAATCATCACTAAAAGCCACTTGACTCATATTACTTAAAGGGCTATTTCCACTTTTAGCTCTGAGGAGACCAGAGCATTTTCAGTGAGGGATGACAGTGGTTCAGAGCTGATCGTACTGTATTTTAGTCAATGCTCTAAGGCTCAGAATACAAAGAAATGAAATTCTGTATAAATTAAAGTAAAATGTTAAATCCTGGAGAGTCTCACTGAGATAAGAATTTTGAAAGGATGTGGGGGTAGGGAAAAGTGGCTACCAGTGTTACGCAAGTGGGTGCAATTCTATAGCAGTCTGTTAATATTCATTAAATAGGAAGTAAGCTGAATTTTGTACACCAGAATGAACCACTTCCATTTGGCTTGATTTTAAAAGCCACAAGAGGACAGTGAGATGAAAGCCAGTTAATTAGCCTATTTCCCCATCACCAGGTTCCCACTGAGCAACAAGCATCTAAATGTAGATAATTTGTTACATACTGTAAAAAGAAAGGTCATTTCATGATTCTGACAAATGGAACAAGCCAACACATGACTAATTATAGTTCCTGTACCAGATTAGAGTATTTCTGCATAGAATGAGGTAAAATATTAAAGATAATTATTTATTTCCATTTTTACACAAATAATATGAGCCATTTGTCTGTTGGCAGTAATGTATCCACACAGGTTAAAAACATGCAGAACTGATGTTGTCTTAAAAAATATACACCATGTAAAAGCCCGGAATGAGGAAGCAAAAGTCCATTGATACATTTCTGTAGTATGCAATATTATATATCATTTTAACTACAGTCGTATATTGTGAATCGGCAGTGTTGTGGTGCAGCCTTTAATGGCTGTGAAATAGCAGACAGAGGCAAACGAAGGCAGGTTAAACACTCGTGTGCATGTTTACAAGTGCAATGTCTCTTTAAATATTTTACAACTATATACACTGGAGCCCAGGCAGAGCAAGTACATAAACAATTGGTATAATTGTTAACAGGTACAGCAGTGGCACATCAATACTGGACTGGCAGGTAATCATCTCTGGATAGTCTGGAGGTAGGTTGCTGCTTTCAGTCTGGGGAGTAAAGGGGAATTGTAGACTTTCCTTTTTGGTTTGGCTGTTGTGCTCTGCTCCTTGCCATAGGTTCAGCAATTTATATATATATATATATATATATATATATATATATATATATATATATATATATATATATATATAACAAATTTGAGCAAAAACAAAAAAATGGGCTCACAGCACCACCTGCTGGCTAAGTTTCAGATACAAACAATAAATATAATTATGTCAAAAGTTCAGAATTATCTTTTTATATATACTGTATCATACAGTGTAAAAGTGAATTGAATTTATTATAACTAGGGTTTCTTTTTTAGTGTTTTACCCTTAATTAATTAATTAATTAATTAATTAATTAATTAATTAATTTGATACCTTATAAGTTATAAGCCATTGGTGTATCTCAATCACAACTGAGAAACAATGTTAACAGTAAACATGTTAATAGTAAAATTCATTTAATTTATTATTAACACGTTTCTCAGGTGTGATTAAGATACACAAATGACTTAACCGGTATAAATTGAATATTTGAAGGAGAGTAGAAAAGTCAAGGTAAAACACTGAAAACCAGAAACCTTAAATATAACATATAATTTTACAATTTCAGTGAATCGGTACCTATAGTACCAACTATTCAGAATGCTGTTGTTTGAGAAATGAATGCATTATTCCACCAAGTCACACATGGGCGCACTAAAGGATCAATCATACATCTTTGTGGAGGAGTTACACAACTCAAGTCAGAAGTGATTCATTTGACAAATCCAGTGGGAACTTCATCCTGCTGGATATCTTGATATACAGTACCCCACTCCTATATGCACAACTAAATCTCTTTTATGTGTGTAATGTACTGATTTTAAGCAGGTATCATAAACACAGTATGAACTGCAGAAATTCTGAGCACAGGCAGAGATTCCAACACTGGAGTTTTGATTTTAGTAAGTAATGATGTTCGAACACAGAATCCTGTATTAACATATCCCTAGATGACATCCATTATTGCTCATTTAATATCTTATAATTAAAGTGCATCTTCTTATTAGAAGAGTTTTGGTATGTCAGTGCCCTGTGGGTGATGGTGACACATTTTAAACGTCCTAAAAATACACTGTGTGCTACAGCCATTACCCTAGAGTATGATACTGTAATGTATCGGAAAGCAGAACACAGCCATGCAGAGCTGGAAGACTTGCACTCTTTACACCAACATCAATAAATAAATAGATACAATAAGAACGAGAGAGTAAGCGCATCAAATGAAAACCAAGCTGCTTTTTTCATATTTCTCTTACTATTTGATGGTGTCTACAATCATTCTAAGTGGTTCTGGGTTTGGTTGCTCGTACTTTGAGTTAATCAGTAGGTGGGGCTAGCAGAGTTGAAAAGTCACAGTAACATTTGTAAAAACAAACTGTAAAAATGCAATTAAAATGACATCTGAAGCAATTGTATTGTCAGTTCCATGATCTGCTTCACATTATACTTCCTGATGCTGGGTTCAACATCCCTACCATTTAAAGCCAGTAAAGAAGTGAGATCCCAGAAAGCTCATGTGAAGATCAGCTGCACTAGCTCACTATTTGAAATCTGAAGCTCCCCCTCTATTGAGAGTTCAGGTTTTTTTTGTTTTTTTTTCAAACAGAAGAGAGACCTTGTTCATTGTTCCACTGTGCCGTATACAAATTGAGTTACGAGTTACGATTGCTCTTTACAACAATAGCAGTTGCTATGCAACAGTGGAAAACGTTGCTAGGCCATCTAGAAACCATCGTAACACGTGCACAAAGTTAGTTAGAGTCAATTATAAGTGCTCTTATTGTCCTGCCAGTCCTTTTTATATTTATCAAAAGATCCAGGCACATAATACCACTGAAGTCTTTCACAATAGGAGCACTACTGTATAATGTCATCATGTCTTCGTTGCTGTTCTTACTCATTGACAATTTAATTGAGTCAAACTGGTTTACTACCAGGCATGCAGTTTACTTCTCCCCCCTAATGTTTTAACTGGAAAGGACACAAGTCTGTGCGAGATTGGTACAGATCAAAGACCGAAACTCCCAAATAATAGCATTTGTACACGTAACTTCTCATTTGATATTAACTGTTGTACTACCTCTCCCAAGACTCTCAGTATGCTTTTTATGAGTTAACCAGCATGACAACAAAATGCCTCAATTTATGCTGGACAATCCTGTCTGTCTGAGAATTGTCTTCAAAATGTATCAAATATGCCAATCAATGGACTCTAAAAACCTAAAAGCTTAAAATTACAGTTATGCTGCTGTCAAAGTGACATAGAGGTGCCTTTGATCATTTACATTCACACACTTTAAATGGAATCTGAATATGGCCATTTAAATAATTCCTGTTTACCAGCATACAATAAACAGACACATATTGTAAAAAATGTACTGCCCACTTTTCAATCTGCTTTAATTTGCATGAATGCAGTCAGGAAAGATATACAACACCCCATATATCAACTTGGAAGCAGTCCCTCAAATATGAAGAAAATAATCCAAAGCTGCCTGGGATCTAAATGACAGTCACATCATACAAGTGTTACAGATTGATGAGGAACGGCTCTGATAAAACCCTGAATGATAAAATCAAATTTCACTCAACAGGGCTTCGACCCCATGTTTCAACCAACTATGTTGGTTGAAACACTACTGGTTGCCACATCTTCCAAAAGTCAAATTAAAATCGAAATGTGAGATTTTAGTATTGAAGTTTTTTTGTCTGTTTTTTTTTTTTTTTTTTACTGTTTGGCAAGCTGCATGCTTCATCAAACCACAAACCACAGTACTGTAATAAAGTGCATGCGTGTAGAGTAACTGCAACTGTGCATATGAAAAAAGTATGTTGAAATGCAGACTATCATAAAGCTTACTTTCAAAGTACAGTAAACAGCTATAGTACTAACTCATACTGTAGTTAAGATCTTAAGGCTATTTTGAAAGTATCTGCTTTATAGGTGTTCTCTGTAACAATTGACCTGTATAAAAAATATACTATAACAGAGCTTGAAGAAGTTATATTGAAATCTTATCCATAGCACTGCCGATGACATTAGCAGGACCTTGTCTGTTTGACTAACATCAACGTTGTGGAAAGATTTATGGGGAACAGGAATGTCTACCATTGAGAACAAACTACTACAGAACCTGCTTTCTTTCTGATGAATTGTGTGCACAGAAGGCTGAGCGACAGAGCGGTCTTTAACAGATGCTGTGAATTATAGATTAGCGTAAAATTAAACAGGACTGTGGGACCCCGAAGTTTGCACAAAAAAGTTAATTCGGCACTGACAAAAGAGGTCTTTAATATTTTAAATATTCAACACCCTTGAGTCTCCCTCCCTTTTGCACAAGGGTGGCAGAGCACCTTAATGTTCATGAACTCTGGTATTTACAAAACCACACAAGGGATGCATACTGAAAGATTGTGGAAAACATACAACAATAATATGAAAAGCTGTTATCATAGTAATTTAGAACACACCCAACTGCAATGCTCTTTCCTCCAGTTGATTGTGGCAATGGCATGGTAACTGCCTGATAAACCTGAAAGGTTTATTTTCATTCTGCAATCTCTTGTGTTTTAGGTTGGGAAGAATTTAAAAGGTTCTGTTCTTTTCAATTTGCTGCAGAATAATGCTCTGAAGAATAGTATTATTATAAAATAGGAACAAATAATATTCAAACAGCAAAATACAAGCTAGTGTTGTATATTGGTTGTGTATTAATTTGTTTTTCAACACTAAATACAGTTAATGCACTTTTGTAGCCAGTTCATCCATTATGAATGGCTATTTTTCCCCACAGTAGATCATACTGTAGCTGAGGAGACAAGCTTCCTGCCTTTTCTGCTTTCCCCAGGGATCTAATTTGCTGCCAACAAAGCAAAAGCATTTGTCTATATGTAACATGGATGCCATCAGCTCTCCACAAGGCTGGCAGATATCATCATAGCTACTATATTCGGTTACTTTGTGAATGTAATGCACAGTAATTCACTTGTAACTGCACTGAGGAAGAAGTTAATATACAAATTGAAACGTTAGACAGTAATTGTCTTTAAAAGGAAAGGGACCCTTTTTTTAAGCTGTGAAGAGAAACCGCCCGCCTCGCCTCACCTCATAATTCTAACAGAACATATTGTTTGTGCAATTCAAAGCTCTCATGAGGGATAATAAAATCTGAAATCAGAACTTTAAAAAGTTCAGCTCTATTCAAACACTGGTGAAGAAAATAAAAGTACAATACAGTAGTTTGATTGAAAACAACTTAAATATAGGTTTAACAGGTGTTGCGTGACACACTGGTGTTAAAGATACATCTAAAAACAATATTTGTTTAGGGGATATATCCTTTTGTGAAACAGTCATAAGTCATTTCTAGCCGAAACTCTGAAATAAAAAGGCAATCAGAAATAAGAACCATTTATTTAAACCAAGTGGCAACCACAGCTATTTTCCTTTGCTTTAGGATATGAGATGGTAAACAACATCTCATTTTTTAAATTAAATAAAACAGTCTGTGTTTAAAAAAACTACTTTTATTAATTGTTTCCTCAGTTACATATTCTTAAACAGGGATGTAGTACATTACTTAGACAGTCAGGCAAATTTGACTTCATTAGTATGAACAGGAAAGCAATGAATGCACAATATTGTCGTCCTAAACGAAACACAGCTGCGTTACCCAATCATGACCAATATGCAATGCCAGAAAAACTTCCTGGGCATACAAACACATTACTTGAAATATTGCTAACAAGCAGGTGTATATGCACTGGTCTCAATTGCAGGAAAATGAAAAGATGTATTTTGTTAAGCTTATAGTCCATAATTAGATTAATTCTACACACACAGAGACACACACCTTGCTACCTGTGACAAGTCCAGATTGTATAAACACTGTACAGGCAAAAAGGGGACCTACAAAAAAAAATAAACTAAAAAAGTAAAGTATGACCTTATGAATACAGAAATCATACTACACACATTTACACACAATTAGAGGGTAAAAGAAAGATTTGGTCAAATACTGCAGAGACTGAGGTGGTTTCAGTGTGGTCTACTAAGAGCCCCCCCACCCTCCCAACTATATTTTTTATAATTTGTAGCCCAAAAACAGGAATTTACAGCAAAATGGCTTTTCAATGCAAGACATTATTAAACATTAAAATGAGCTAGTTCTGACATTTCTGATTAAATGATACAAGAAAACACTCCATACAGACTCAAAACAAAGCAATGCAAGATTTCCTGAAAGAGCAAATACTGTGGAGTGAATGCCACAGAGATGGAGGACTATTAGATTACAGGTTAATACACAAATCATAAGACCACTCTCAAGCCAATCTACTGCATGGCTGGCTATTAAAGGGGAAATAAAAATTTACAAAGCAGAAAACAAGGATCCCTGTAATCTAAATACAATAATGAATTCAAAGGTGTGCGTGCATAGAGGCTTCAGCTCATCACTTTCTGCACTCAACTTCGAATGGCACAATACAAGTGTTAACTATTCTGTGTCCCGATTGGGTAAAACCTGTAAATACTGTACAAATATTAATTTGTGGTCTAGTTGTTTCTGGACCATTTCAATTTTAATTTCACTAAATTGACAGCAGTCACTTGTGGTTTTCTTCTCCCACTACTCAGCTATTACACTCTTGTTTTCTCAAGAAAAAAAAAAAAAGGTCTATAACCTCTTTGCACACATTTTTCCATTATTGTCCAAGTCAAAGCACAGAATGGAAAGTGGAATGAATCGCCTTTTATCGAAGAAGAGCTGGTTTGTTCATAATGCAGGCACTTCAAGGGACTGTGGGGGGGGGGGGGGGGGGGGGAGGGGGAGGGGTACCAGGCCCATCCTTTGTCTCTGACGGTCAATACTACCTGGCAGTATCAGAGGTTTAGAGCAGAGCTTCGGTACCACACCGAATGTATGCAGAAGGCAGTATTATCTGACCCACTTTCATTGTGTTCTTGGTATACCATGCACCAAAGCGCAAATTATTGTACAGGCAGAGTTAAACACCATTTCATGGCACATCCAGGTTGTCATCTAACGGAGGGTGATCAGTGTTGTCCAGCAACAGGCATAAGCTCCAGTTTTAAGAGACATTTTGGTCTAACGCTACGCCAACATTGTCCAGGTATACATTCATCAATGAATCCCAACGTCCCTTTTTGCTCCAGATCTGAACTTCATTCCCTAAAACGTGTAATTGATTGATTGATTGATTTATTTCTTTAAGTTTTAAGCACACGCCTCTCTGCTAACGTATTGTATCGTTCCATCTCAAACAAAATTCTTCAGGAAGCACAAGTCACAATACAAACAGTTTGTAAAATTGTACAAGCACATGCTGCTGTTTCTACTACACTGTACTTCCATTCAAGGTACAACTGAAGTACGATTTGAGTCCAGGGCCATCCCATGCTGTGTGTACTGCAGAAGACGCACTCAGGTCCACCATCTGTCGAAAAAAAATCTGCATCTCTGTTCACTTGTTCCTAGGTACCTCTGGACAGTGACTGTACCAATTGCATTGCAGAAAGAATAAAGAATGTAATGCTTCACCAAAACACAAAATGTACAGTACCATCACTACTGAAAAATAAAATAAAATCAGTGCATTAACAAAAAACTAAATAAATTGGCAATGAAGATGGAAAAAAAATATATTTATATCCTTCTGCTCCTCCCCCTCCCCCGCCCTCCCTCCGATTGTTCTTACAATCAGTTAGCAATATATCCATGGGTTTTATCATTGTAAAATTCACTGCAATGTTTTCCCTACATATATGACTTGGAAATATATAAATATATATCCCCTTATACGCTTATCAAATAATGTTGCCAAATGCCAGGGACACAGCGCGCACCTTGGTATTACAATTTAAATTCCAAAATAAATAGTTATATCTCAATGAATCTTTAAAGCTTCCAGATGACTGGGATGAATTTATATTAAAAAAAAACAAACAAAAAAAAAACAAACAACTGAAGACAACTAAACCTAACAAACTGGCGCAACAAATTTTAGGAGGAATCCTTGGAGAATGTTTTTTTGTTGTCACTGCAGAGATGGTTTTTATTATCACGAGACAGCAGATGAACATGTAAGTAATTCCCCATGGTCTGCGCGCTTCCACAGTCATTTGTGACGCTGAATTGTTTTCCTTTTTCTTCGCTTGAAAAAGCAACAGCACCTGTAAATAAGGTTACAATGTAAAAGTTAGACACTTGTAAATACATATGTATGTACATGCATCGAATACACATACCCTATATCCCTCAAATTATGCTCAGCCATGATCCTCAAATCAGAACCACTTTTCTTTTTAGTTTACCAGAAAAACTATCTACACCCCTGGAGGAAAACAAATATGGTTTACATGACCCATGAGGACAAGCAAATGCACACCACACCTTAATCTCACATGTAACATGTACCAAAGGGGCCCATGTGAACTACAACAGGAACTCATTGCATGAATTTCATTCTCCTAAAAATCTAAAAGTATTCTCCAAATATATGAAGAGAACAACATCTCAGCATCGCTTTGGTTAGAACCGATTGAATTAATCTTGATGGGGCCTGTTGGTCTTCATCAGGTTGTTCATCCTCTGCTATCTGAACACCTGAACCAAAATGTGTTTTATATAAAGCTTAAAAGCACTGTGCATAATATCCCATGACCTCAAAATTAGCAACCGAACAAATAAAACTGAAAGTATAAGCAGGCAAAAAGGTTCCTCAACAAGGTTGTGTATGGGTCTTGAACTGCTACCCCAGCCCATCCCTTAAATTATTTATTTTATATACAGTGGTTTGCAGAAGTATTCACATTTTATTGGCACCTAAGCGTACTCGATGAAGCTTTCAAATTACTTTACATGTAGAATCTACACAAACTACTCCACATTGATAACGTTAAAAATTTTAAGTAAGATGTAAGATTTACAGAGAAAAACAGATTAATCTCAGTTGCATAAGTATTCAACCTCTTAGCTACTGCAGCCCTACATCAGCTCAGGTGCAAATTATTTGTTTGAAAGGTCACAAAATTAGTGAAATGGTTTCAGCCTGTGTGTACTCAAAGTGGTTTCATTTGTAGATAATTTCGCTCAGGTATATAAAGACTTTCAAGCTGCAACTCCCATAGTGATCCAACAAAGCAACCATGAAGACCAAGGAGCTTTCAAAACAAGTCCGGGATAACGTGGTAGAGAGGCACAGAGCAGGAGAAGGGTACAAGAACATTTCAAAAGGCGCTGATTATCCCTCTCAGCACAGTGAAGTCCATCATTATGAAATGGAAGATGCATCATACCACCCAGACACTACCCAGATCAGGTCGCCCTCCCAAACTGAGCAGCCAGGCAAGCAGGAAACTGGTGCAGGATGTCACTCTGAAGCCAACAATGACCTTGAGAAATCTGTGTCTGAGATGGGAGTCAGTGGTTGAACAAGAAGAGAATTAATGTTCCTGAGTGGCCCTGTCAAAGTCCTGACTTGAATCCAATTGAAAATTTATGGCGAAACTTGAAGATTGCAGTCCTTCGACGATCCCCAACAAACTTATCAGAACTGGAGCAATTTTCCCGTTAAAAATGTGCAACAATTTCACCATCCTACTGTGCAAAGCTAGTTGAGACCTATCCAAAAAGACTCATAGCAGTAATTGCTGCAAAAGGTGCTTCTACCAAGTACTGACTTAAGGGGCTGAATACTTATGCAACCAGTAAATTTCATTTTGTACATTTTCTTTGCTGACATTTAACCTCCTCCTCATATAACAGTGTTCAGTTTAACCACTACAGCTTTGAATAAAAAAAGTTAGTTTGAAAAACTGTGCACACATTATTGTAATTCAACAAGATGTGACATTATTGGTAGGGGGTGAATACTTCTGCAAACCACTGTATATATTGGTGAATATATATTTATGTATTTATTAGTGATGCAATCGGCACCCTAACTTCTTATTCGATTATCGAATTTTCAAAATAAACAAACATTATTTATTTATTTTATTTTTTTTTTAACAGAAGATCCAATAACTAAAAACACTGTTGTGCATAATAGTTAAACAAAAAGGCACAACTTACATTCAAATTAGAACACTTCCGATTATAAAAAAAAAGAAATACTTGCGTTTTTAACAACTGAAAATGTGTGCGTCTGCACGAGATGTCCTTTTAACATTGTAATAATAATAAAAATATATATATATTTTAACAGAATTAATTTTTATCTGAACTATGGTTGTTCATTACTCTTAATATTTTATGTCCAAAGCAAACCATTTTAATTAATCTCACAAATCCTGACTAATTTAACTAACGTACTAAATTCAACTTCTTTTTATATAATATTGCCATATAATCCAAACACAACATACTTTGAAACAAAAGAAGGTAAAAATCATCGGTAGATTTAATATTTGCCATTCTTTTGAAATGATTACACATAACATAAAAGGTATAGGCTATGTTCTTGTATCTTTTTGAAGAAACTCAACTCATTTTACACGGGGTATATCCAATGCGAATCTAGAGGCCTAAAGTGCGTACCCTAGCAACGCGCAGAAGTTGTTTATCTACCGTAATGGCACTTAAAGAAGTGCACTCAAGGTTTTAATGCAAACCGGCAACAGCAGACTTCAAAGTGGGTTCTAATTTGATGCATCGATTTTGTAATAATATAATACATGTCAGTGTGTGTGTGTGTGTGTGTGTGTGTAATTCCACAGAAATAAAAAGACCAAGAGACCCCCTTGTTGATAAGCTAATTCTACTTTTATATAGGCTAAAGCAACTCACCACATGTTCAACACTTTCTGGCAGCTATACAAAAGGGAAAACAAAAGGAAAAAAGAATCAGAAACATAGCCCAGAAGAAAAAAAATAATTAAATTCAATGTTATACTTTTTGCAAGTAAAGATTAATTTAAATAGGTGCAAAAAGCAGGATCCACAGCACAGGCAAGAAAAATCTTCTAAAAAAACACATTATTCGCAAGCTAAAATCATTTTGGCAAAAAAGTATAATTTTAGTGCAGCCAAAAATGGAAGGGGGTACTTTAGCACAATAAAAATCTTTAATGTGTAACTGACATACCGACATGTTGGAAGTCGGATATACACATGGCTCATTTAAAAGTCCAGTAATACCAGCTTGAGCCCATCATTTATGCTGAGTTTCTTACAATCAAAAATCTGATCAAACCAAGAGTGTGGAACTCTTTACCAGATGGAAATATACACTACTAAGTTCAACTCAGCGTGAACTTGTGTTGGAGACCTTTTCAATTGTTAATATTAACACTGTCATAAAATATCATTGCTGCTCTTAAAAAACAGCAAGTTATCCTTTCTCCCACATATCTTGAACTCAGGTAACTGCTTTGTTTCTCAACATTGTGAGACACGAGACGAAGTCGAGTCCCTCCAACCCCCGAGAAGTCTGTATATTCAAAAGTATACGGATGCCCTGAAGGGCATTATTGCATTTATAATCCAGGTCAAACTGTGGATTTCAAGAAAAAAAGGGCAAAAAATTATTTTTTTTTTTTTTTTTTTTAAATGTATATATCCTTACACCAATAAAGTAGTGCCATTTATAACTTTGAACTACACATTAAGTTAAGCAGGGTAAATTAATTTTATTGGAACATGCAAAAGAAAGTACATCTGTATTTATGATATTGTGGAGACTGCCATTGAAAAAGATACACCGGGGGTGTGGTTGAGGCGGCACTGACAGTGCAGACACACACTGTTTGAGCAGAACAGATGGGCGGAATAAAAATAAATACAACCGTGTCTCGGATTTCAGTAATTCTTCAATATTTGTGTCTGAGAGGGGTGGATAATGTGCAGAAGTGTCTTTTTGTGTTTTTCTGTAGTGTTTACAAACCGCTAAAAATACATTATTGTAAGTGACAAAGTCAGGGTGACTGAGTATAAAAGACATCGATTTTTTATATATATATATATATATATATATATATATATATATATATATATATATATATATATATATATATATATATATATATATATATATATCTTACAGTTTATTTAATTCTTGTTCATCCAAATCGGCATGTCTACTTACTACTTTGGGATTTTTTGCAGGTAATTGGTCACTCAGATTCATAGTTACAGCTATACATCTGAAACTGTAAAAGCAAGATGGCTACCGTCCGATACTTTAAATTCTGTTAGACAGCGCAACGATTTAGAATATGTGACAAGGCTCCAACTGTCCGTATTCATCCAATATACGGACAGCTGGAACCTTACTTGACCAACCACACTGCTATATATATATATATATATATATATATATATATATATATATATGTGTGTGTGTGTGTGTGTTCTTGTTATTATATTTGTATACTATTTGCAAGTCTTTATGCAGAACTAAATTATAAAAGTATAAACTACAGCAAGAGCACAGTGCGCTATGTGATTTAATATCTCACTTTTCATGAATTATAATAATAAAAAAAAACTGTAAGACTGACAGGCACCTTGTATCCCCATATTCTGATTGTCTTCAATAATTTAAAGAATGTCCTAACCAAGATTCATCACAATTAGTTAACAGTTCTGTAGTGAAACATCTCTGAAGTGTAAAAAGGTGCATCTCAACAGGTACTATTAGTAGAAGTACAAAGCAAAATATGCAGCGCAAGCCAATAAGGCAGTGTAGTTAAAACAGTAAGAAAAATAATAAAAGACAACAGGGCCTTCATTATAGTTAGACTCAACCTGCAAGTGAACTACGGCTACAAAAAACTAGTGCTAAGATAATGTTAAGTTTGCAACACAAACCCACAAAACCAGGGAAACTTGGGTTAAGTTTTTACACTATAATGTATGTTTGCAGATTTGGAACAGCAAGATGGTAGTGTTTTGAGATATCTATATCAAGACCCCCTGAATGTAATTACTAAACTTTGTAAAATAAAGATATATGTACAGCACCCGACAAGAAAGATTAAAGTGTATTATTTAAAAGTATGACTTACCAGTGCTTTCCCTGCTCTCTGTCAGACAGGCGAGTGCTCCACTTGCTGTTTTCTATACCAGACTGGAAGCACCTGAAAGTGTGCACTTTCGCTAGTGCGAGTCTGATTAGCACTGCTTAGTATGGTGAGCTTAGAAAACAGCAAGGGGAGCACCTTGTCGGAGAGAAAGCACTGCTTATATTCCAAAGTGAATTACAGTACAGGTGTATCAAGAAATATATTTACATTGTCAAGACATACAACAATGTGAAAGCAGAAAAATATGTTCACAGTACTGTGCTAACATCATATACATCGGCTATATTTTGCCATTTAGTTTTATTTATTTTATTAAGTTATTCAATAGTGCAGACCAGCTATTACACGTGCGAGTACCTGGGAGACTCCACACTTTCCCTGTCTATGTTGCAATGCCTACGTGGAGCATGTCTCAGTTAAGATGGCTGTAGTGCAAAAATGTAACCCCAATTTTCCTAGTTCTGTGGGTTTGTGTCACAAACTTACTGTTATCTTAACATTTTGCAATGACTCATATCCATGTTATGTATTAAAATAAAAGTCCCCCCTTATGTCAAGATGGTAAAACCAAATGTCACAGCATAAGGGTTCTCCAGTTTGACCCAATCTCTTCCAGACTTATGCAAGTTGAGTGTTGAGTGTCTGTTGATAAAAGGACCCACGGCATTACAATAAACAATCTAAAAGCATTTGCAATAATGTTGAAGATTTATTTTACTGCTCTGATAAAACTAAGAATGTAACCCAGTTCCTTCACATCAAGGCAAACCCTTGTATACAAAAACAAAGCCAACCTCGAATAACGACGGCTAGCCTTGCCGTGCAGAGAAAAGATACATACTTTGTCTCATCCATTACTTCTACTTCTGCAGGTGCTGTGATGGGTGCATTCGAGTGTCCTGCGGTTGGGTCGTCTGTGTTCAGCTCCCCGTTTGTTGAGCTAACCACCTAAAAAGAAGAAATCAGGAAATCAATGATTGACTACCAGAAATTTATTATACGCCACTCCAAACTTCTGGATGGATGTCCAAAACAATCTTCGAAACCAAGATTTTAAAACTAGCATGACTGAACTGTATGTTGTGATAACGGATTGAAAACAAGCAGATGGAGATTCATGATCACAAAATGAAATGTGCAACAAAATACTAGGCTTGCCGTTGCTATGGGCTGCACTGAACCTTTCCTGCCGATGGAAAAAAACCACAAAAAAAAACAAAAAAAAACACACAACCCTCAAAGCAAGCAAAGAAGTTGCAATGCAGATGCAGGTTTTGGATTTCAGTTTTCACTAATTTGCTTTTAGGAAAAGCCTGGCGGATAGATGGATAGATACAACACTTTTCTCCTTCATGTATCCCGTTGTCGTGCATAGAGGAGCACCATATGTAATTCAACAATGCGCTTGTGAAACAAAATAGTTCTCTACACAATTCTGAGGCATGTTCTGATAACTTTGCCACAGTATTCCCCATTTTTATATACATTCAGTTCTATTTGGATTGATAAGCACACACTACCCCTAGTGGCCAAATACTGTAACTGACTTATAACACTTGTTTTATACATGTTCCATTATAAAACAAGTGATATTAGGAAAGACTTCCCAGCCTAAAATAACCCCTCAGACCTGTGCGAGTAGGAGAGTGAACAGCACAGTATATTTAGACAGGACTGTATTTTATTTTTTTAATTTACATGGGGGTAATTACATTACCTGGAAACTTTCTGATGCTAGAAATTAACTTTTGGGGTTTTACAGTGTAAATGTAAAATAGACAGATAGTAGGGGGTCACATCAAGGTTCTGCTGTTGAATCATGCTGTCTGGATAAACCTCATATCAGCAGTATTGTTCTTGCTCTCAATAAAATAGACACAGGCATTAATAATGAGAGGCATGCTCACAACCTTGCAGCAGACGACATTTATACTCAGCAGGAACCGGAGAATGGTTATATACCTATTTAACTTGATAATTCCAGCAAACCTTTTTCAAATAAAAATGAACATTATCAAAAGAGAATGTCATTTCACCATGTGCTTTCCAGAAAAGGTTAATAACCACACCACAATGAACATGGACCTATCATCTGCATGCAGTGTAAATACTCATTAGAAAAACAACTAGATCTTGAAAACCTTTATATTCAGCTACTCCCCCCTCTCACCGAGAAAAGTAACTGAGGTTACACATTACCACAGATATTCCACTTAACCACCAAGACCCAATCTAACCTCGACGCTCCCCTGCCCTGTCTTTACAAAACCCCGCTTTAAGTAGCTGCACCTGTACTTCCAAATTTGTTTCAGATATATCACAACATGTTGTTTAGTACAGTAGGTCAGTGGTTAAAACCTGTATTGACAGCTACCTCAATGTCATACTTTAGACACTGCTTTACAATGACTATTTTCACCTTAAATATTTTCTTTCTTTTGGTCTCGGATAGAGCAATTACGAAGGAAGCTTGAACAAAAGGCAATCTAGGGAGACAAACATACAAGGGAAGTGTAAGTGAAGTGTTAAAATACAAACAAACTCTGCTTTGCACACAGGGGCATGCTAGGAGGTCGGGGAGACTGTGGATTGCGGATGCCAGTGTGTAAGTTCGGTCATGCGAAGAAGCAGAAAATACCTGTACCGAGCCACCATGTCTGTCAGCTGCTAGGTCAGCTCTCAATTGGTGGGAATTGGTCTGCTGGGGCTCCCAAGCTGCCCTGTGTTCTGTCGACTGCCCATTTTAATATGCATATAGCATGCATGAGAAAGGAGGAAGAGAAAACCCAGAAGAGCATTAAACACTCATGCTCACATGAAACAAGTGAGAAATAACACGCACACACTAAGAGCCAAGCACATGAATTGAAAAAAAAAGAACGATGTCACAAAATAAATCTACAATAAAATAAACCCCTCATTTTAAGCATACACTGCAGCAATGCATGCAGGCCATGATCAAGCAATGAATGATCATGAAGATAGCCTAATGGATTTATTCCTACACCCTATGTCTGTTAATATCCAGATAAATCTGAAGCAATGCGTCATATTTAGTGATGTCAAAGAGGCTGGATTTTGTTTCCAACTATAGCCAACTGGGAGCAGCAATGCTGAATGAACAGAACAGACACACATCTTTGTATTTTTTTGTTTCATTAAAGTTTAATTTGGAACATTAACATGAAATATGCAGATCTCATTAAAATGAAACTAACTTCAAAATGCCTGAACACTATATAACGACTGCCAGTATCTACAGGGGCTGTTCTTTCTTTCCACTCACTTAGCATATGTACTCTTAATGCATATGACCTACAGTCTATTGCAGTGGTCGGCAAATGGCGGCCCGCGGACGTGTGTCGTCTGGCCCTCGGAAGCCTCCTTGGCAGGGCTGTATCAAGGGCTGAGCGAGAGTGGAACTTCTTTTCAACATTACCGCAAGGGGGCTGTCATGGGGGGATTCCACGTATGACCTTCATATATTTCTTGCGAGTAATCAGAAAGTGTTTTGCAATATCGATTCCAAAGTACTTGCTGATTGTGATGATACATTTATGCCTCGCTATGGTACTGGAATCCTCATACATAGACAGGGACACAGAATAACATAAAACAAAATTGAAAAGTAGCATACATTTTTATTTTAAATGCTTCAGTGCTTTATGACAAATTCAATGAAAAAAATGGCACTTTCCTTCTGCGATCAGCTTTAGAACATCAGGTGTAATAGACATGACGGCGATATGTAGACAGTCCTCCAAAGATTCTTGTGTCAGCCTGTGTCAGGTTGGTAATGTATCCGGGACAGCAATCAGCTGTGTTACGTGCACCGATTAGAGGGGACATGCGGACGTCTTGATTTTGAGGGCGTGGCTGGGTGCTTTTAGAGGAGGCAGGGCATTCATTCAGCTCTCTCTGCTCTGACAAGATTCAGAGTCTGTGCGTGTGTGTTTGGGACTAACCGCTTGTGTTTTTAAACAGGACGCTACTGAACAGTCTGGTATTGCAGCATCCACACTGAGAGGACACAACACGGGGCTTGGACTAATTTCAATACCAACTTTACTACACCGTGCGTGGCATGGAGTTTATTTTTTTTGTGTGTGTGGAGTTATTATTTTGTTGTGAATCAATAAAATCCCCACGCCGGAGAGAGCGTCTGGGTTTGTACTCAAGAAACTGTGTCAGTGAAGTGTTTGTTGCATTACAAAGTCTGTTTCGTGCATCTGTTTTTATTGCATTCACTGTGGAATAAGCCACTTTGCATATGTAAGTAAAGCCAAACATGGAGAGCACAAACACAGCCAGCTTCTTCATGGTAGCGTAGTTCTCTGGACATATATAGACAGACCAGAATGATTCCAGATTTGCTGTGTTAATGAATTCAGTTTTCAGCAACGACGATGCCTGCAAATCTACTAGTTCTAGTTGCAGAGCTGCTTCTCAACTGCGGGAAGCACTTGCTTCGCATGGGACAAGAAATCACCATCGGAGTTAATTGAAAACAGATCACAGACAAAAACAATTAGGTCCCTGGGAATGCTGAAGTTGTCAAAGCGAGCACTGAAATTGTCTTTCAGTTGTACAATAAAGTCTGTCATAAGGCCAGTGACGACATGATTAGCAGCAGCTTCCTCTGTATGCTTGCGTAGCCAGTTAAAATGCAGCAGCCTTATCAGAAGCATCCTGTTTTTCGACCGTGTTGATGATGGGTCTGTCTCGTTCTTGTAGTTGTAGATTGAGAGCATTGAGGTGGCAAAAGATGTTGGTTAGGAATGCCACCTTTGCAACAAACTCTTTGTTTTCAAGCATGCCGAGATGCATTTTGTTGTGATTGCTTCTTCGCAAGAAGTCACAAACTTTGTTCTAAAGCCCACAGAACCGCTTCAGTATATATATATATATATATGTATATATTTTTTTTTTTGTAACCAGCAGTAAACAGTAGCATCAACAAAGGAAGACAATCCTTAGATATTAAAGTCTATATACATTATAGATATAGTCCACCAACCTCTTCTTTTTTCAGTTGTCGAGAAACACAATCCTACAGCTCTGAACCCCCTTAAATCTAGATAGTCTGGAGTTTTAATAATAATGTCTGTAATCATCCCAAAGATAAAAATGATCTACCTAATTTCTCCCAATAAATCCACTCGAATGAAGAAACTGTAACACTTCAATTTTCATTTCATTGTGAGCATTCTGAAATTCTCTACCCACCGTGACCAGTTTTTAGCACACTCACTCTATAATTTATAATACTCTATAATTAAAAGTTAGATTGCAATAGAACAGAACTATCAAAATAAAAATTCTAGCAGAATGAAGTACACCTCTGTATGGAGTTGATTCAGCCGAGATGTATGTACAATGAAGTAGGGATGTAACTTAAGACCTCCCAAGAAAAGATACAGTAGTAGTGAGATGCGCAGCACAGCAACATCGCTACTATACCCGTTTCCTGTTGTTTTATTAATTTCCATACATAATTATTACACACCTAATGGTGTGTAATTCAGAAGTTTATTTTAGTAACCTTAAATTGATTACTTTCCAACGTATTTATTTAGACTATTAAGTCAACCTGTACTGGTACACTGTTTGCAGAGTTACTTACCAATACAATCTACTACAGTTCATGCCTTGTTACTCAACAACAAAATATCTTACAGTGGACTAAGATACTAATAAGAAAAAAAGGCTTCTAATGAAATAACCACAATCATATTATTACATTCAGAGAAATCCAATGAAAAGAAGAATGGAGTCTTCTATCAGTATGTACAAGTGTGGTGGGGTGTGGAGGGTCAGATCAATGCAATGTGTTTCAATCATTGTATTGCCTCCAGTAAAATGTGTATTATTGTGTTCAAACTACCTGAACAAAACCAGTTCTTTTGAAAGTTATGCACATTTCTTATGGTGTTAGATAAAAATAAAAGCAGTAGAACAACACACAGATGAGTGCTTAATCAGAATTAATATTTCCATAATCAATGATACCACCTCCTTCCACTTGCCTGAGTTTTGGCTTGCTGCGTTTTATCCTTGTGCTGATGTGCATCTCTGTTTGAAGAAGACAGTGCAGCATCTGTTTGAACTGGCCCCACTGGAGTCGGCTAAAATGGAATAATACGAGTAAGTAAAATAATTAAATAAATAGAACAAAATACATTTACAAACAAAAACTTCTGAATAGCTCAAATAGGTACTGTATGTCAATCGTCTCAAGTGCTCATTGGATTTTGGCAAAATTAATATCTTCCATCATAAAAAATAAAAAAATCAGCTATTTAGCTATTTTGAACAGTGACTTTTATTAGTGTTTTGATATCTCTAAATTATATTCTTAAATGCATGTTTTACTTAGAATGACATACAGATGAAAAGTGAACTTATCTATGTACCTCCAATAGCAGCCCCTTCCACTGTCAGTGTCACACACTAACCCTTTGCAATGCCACAAAGCAATATTGTTCTATGAATAGGCCACATGCATTATAGATTTTTACCGATCTCCAGCTCTAGGCAACTGGAAAACAAATATTTAGCTGACACTGTTAAATAAATGGAATAAATCTGTTTTGCGGTCCATTTATTCAGCACCTGTCAGGCGCGTCAGGTCCAATTTATTGTCACATGTCCTGTTTACAAGTAATTTTATTCATAGTAAAAACGGTTTAAAAGGCACTGCATATCAACAGGACACTCAGTACTGCATCTCCAGCCCCGCCCCACCCCTTGTTCACTGTATTTATCACATACCTCTTCATAGTAGTGCATACTGATAAATCATCTCCTGATCACTTGTTTTATCACCAAACTCCTCAATAATGCTATCCAAGTCATTGTTTTATTACTATAACATCTTAAAAAGCTTGGCATATGATATTCTTTGAGCACTGGATGTGGAAGCAGCTATCTTGTTTGTTTATGTCCGTGTTATGTCTGTGGTGAAGGGACTATGTGTATTGCTCAGATCCGCCTCCTTCTTTATTTATTTATTCCCCCCCCCCCCCCGGCTTCTACAGTCTCACTCGGCCATTAAAAGGTTTTCTCGGCTTTTTCCGGAGAAAAAACGACTACAGACCTGTGCTTGACATCTTTTTGACCGGAAAGGGTTACACAAGTAAATAGCAAAGTGAACAGTTCATTCTCAAGCTCAGCGATTTTGCTCATTATTAAAAGATATACAATAAATATTGGATACTTACAAGTTGTTTGCCAACCCAGTCGTACTCGTAATCGAACATAAAACCCCTTCGATCAAGCAAGTCTGTAAAGAGCTTCCGCAAATAGTCATAGTCTGGTTTTTCAAAGAAGTCCAACCTTCTAACATAGCGTAGGTAGGTAGACATCTCCTCTGAAATTAGAAGAAAAATGAATAAAATACAACTGATGATTATTAGTCTCACGTGGGTCAAACAAAAACAAATTAAATTTTTTAAATCAGAATAATATTTTTTTTTTTTTCTAAAAATCAGACAGCATCAGTGTTCTTCCCTGACAATTTTCCAATAGCTCACTTGGGATTTTCACAATAACAGTTCAGAATAACTTTTTCAGTATCAACTGCAGAGTGAAAGAGTGGAAATGCTCATAATCTACTGTTTAATAGGAAAACAAAGTATGCCTACCTGGAAAATTCTCACATAATACTTCTATTGGCGTCGACCTCTTTGTGTCCCCTATTTTCTGATACCTTTCTTTTAAAGTGTCTGCCTAGGTGACAAAATGATAAAACACACTGTCAATTAGTTTCCAAAGAGAGATGGTCAAAATGATCAACTATGACATTCCTCTTAAATCTTAGAGAAACCGTTAGAAAACATTTTAAAATAATTACCTTTAGACCTTGCCAGGGAAGGCTGCCTCTGAGGAAATACATAAACATGTGACCTAGCGCTTCCAGATCATCTCTCCTACTTTGTTCTGTAACAAAAGACAACATAACAGAAGAAAGGCAGAAAACACTGTATGAGAATTAAACACTTAAAAACGAAAACCTTTTATAAACAGCTCTTTTGTAAAACCAACAGGAATAGTATTAATTTACAGGGTACATAAGGACCTTTTTATTTTACTGTGTTACATGTCCCCATGTGTTGCTACAACTGTTTACGTAAGGTGTGTGTATTGTTTTAATTTTTTATTTTTTTTTTACATTTTGACCACTTTTTTAAACTTTTAAATTGCATTCCCTACCTCAAGATGGCTTCCCATGTACCTGCATGGACCTCTCAGAACTACATTTCCCATCATCCTCCTACAGTTGTAGCAACACATGGGATCATGTAACACAATAAAATAACTGTCCTTATGTACCCTTTCAGGTGCCTAAACACATCGATCCTGGAATATAATAGATGAATGAAATTATAGTCTCTTCTTCAAGAGCTCATACTTTTTTTCCGTGACGTAAATCATATTCAACAGGCCCTCTTCTACTATTTCAGTCATACAGGAACACTGCCAGGAGATTATGTCATTCAATGTGGCATGCTTCACATTTCAGGGAACTATTACCATTAGAGAATATCACCATACAAATTAGTCACCGTGAAATACTTCATGCTGTAGATACAAACAGTCATTTCTAATTCTACTAAACAGGCACTATCCCAGAGCTTGCTCTAATGATGTCAGCATGAAACTGTTATTATCAGGGGTGGATCGGGCTCATCATTTACAATCTGCTACGGTATCTCTACTGATACTCATACCAGTGTTTTCTGCAAAACCTTTCTCAGTCATAGACCTATGGATAGAGCATCATGGAAAAAGTCAGTGAGCAAATTGTTATTCACTGAGCTCCCATGGCCTTAATTTCCCTAAAAGACAAAACCCGAAATAAACATGTTTCTTCCATTCTGAAAAATATTCAGGCAGCTACGTGTAATAAGATATGGTTTTCACAGCACTCTTTCGGAAGAGGATCCCCCTGGTTTTATATATAATGTATTTGGTATTTAAATAATACTACTGTCACACACAAGTGACAAGATAATGCTGGAATCCATTTTATATTACAAAAATGAAAACATTCCTCCAATTACAGTACATAATGCTGTACATACGTACGACACACTACTCCATCAACTCAGGTAATTGATCCCGGCATTTGAACCACAGCCATAATCAGATAAAAGACAATTCACCTCCTGACACATTAATTGTACCATAAATAAAAATGCATGCGTGAAAGTGGATTGCTATTCTGGAACTACTTGTAAATCTACACTTTCATTCAGAACCTGCTACAGTACAATAATCAAGAACAGACGGTGCTTCTCCCAAATGTTTCACCAATTAAAAAAAGTAAATACACTCATTACAGCCTACCTTTTCCTAAATGTGTGTTTATGCTCATGTATCTGGCTGTTCCAGTAAGGCTCTTGTGTTCTCTGTAAGGGATGTGCTTCTTTGTCTCTGGATCAATGTATTCCTTTGCAAGACCAAAATCTATAATGTGAATAATTTGCTGGTTTTTGCTACCCGGTCTTCCTATTAAGAAGTTCTCTGGTTTAACATCTCTGTATATCAAGTTTTTTGAGTGGACATACTCCATTCGGGTAATCTGTTTGGAGGAAATAAATATCAAAATAAATACATTTTTCACAACTACTGCTGTATAAAACACATTAGTTACTATCTTACTAGGTTCTGCATCATAGTTAATCTATTAAAATTTGTTACATTGAGCACAGTACGTGTATGAAGAAATTACATGTATTCTAAACAGCTAGCTACAGTTTGTGTTGAAAATAATAATGAGAAAGAATTGGGTTGCCCAAAATGAATAATGTATTATTAAAGAGTTATCAGTTGTATTCATGCAAAGGAGAAAAATCTGCAACTTGTTCAAAATTAGAAAGAGACAGTCTCTTGAGTAGCCGGAGACCATTAGGAATACACAATGCAGTAACTAAAATGAGACTTTGTCATAAATTAATTATAAACCCTTTGTTTGTAGTTTGTTTGAAATATTATGACTACACAGTACTTACCAGTTGTATCACTATCATAAGAACTGTTTTAAGTGAAAACGTCCTGTCACAGAGATCAAACAGGTCTTCCAAACTAGGTCCCAGTAGTTCAAGCACCATTGCATTGTATTTTCCACATGGCCCGAAATAATAAACCTGAGGTACCCCATCTGTGGAAGAAAGGGGAGATGTTACAGATGTATAATGTAACAGTGGAACACACACAACATACTTAAATTAAAATTGAGGTTAAAAATTATTTATTAGCTTCACAAAAAAATAGAAATACAAATATTGTTGGATATCATAACTGGGTGATGGGTGATATAGGTCAAAATTAAATGTTAGCCTTAACAGGGCAAAATTAAGCTTATAAGAAAATGTGTACAAACTCTTTGCACTGTATCATACGACGTGTTCATTTGCATTCTTTAAAACACGGCAGACCAGTCATTGAAAATGAAAAGCAGTCTACCTTTCAGAACCTGTGTATACTGTTCTAGTTATCACACACTTTCCCATGGCAGTAGTGCTGAATCTTAATAAGGTTTGAGAGACTGAACACTACAAAGTGATCTCTGCCCAAACACACTTAGGATTCCAAGAGCTCACAGCACCTACAGTAGATTAGCCACAACTGGAGACAAACACAGTATACAAGCCTCTACCAGCCTGCTACTGTACTAAATCTCCTCATCTGGTGGTGAAATAGTTAGCATTCGGACAAAATGGACAGTTTAAAAATCGACTGTCAGCTAATCTTGGGATTTTTCTTCAGGGTTTTTTTATTAACCAGCTCTCCCAGCTGTAAGCTGTACAACACAACTGAGAAGTGCACATTCTACTGTGAAATGAAAGTTTTCAAGGCAGTTAACTGGTTTGATTCATATTACTTGTGACTGCTGACACGGAGTTGGGGCTTTGGCTGAAGATTTACAGGTACAGCAGACAATGCACCCTTCCATGTAACACAATGATACCTGTTAACAATAATGGACTCAGCACATGGTGAGTTTGTCAAATAAACCATCTTGCATTTTGGGCCCTTTACTTATTTACTTAAATGCTTTTTGTTTTTATAAATAAAATACAGTGCATGGTTTCATGAACATACTGTATCATACTATTAATTTAAGAAAGAAAATAATCGCTTGCATTATTTTCAAAGTTGCCACTGCAACTATAGTGTATTACCACAGATTAATACGCTGGTCACTGCTTTAGATATTACAGTATGTACATTCAGTAAGGAGACCACACAAATATTAAAGATCGGATTGGGTATTCCTTTCTTCAGAAACTAGTTCAAGCCTTCTAAAAGGTACAAAATAAAAGTACAGACAGACATTTCCAGCGTGTGTGAAAGTTCACAAAATACATTTAATTAAATATTTAATAATGTATTTGTTTATTTAAGCTTGTATAATATTACAATACAGGACAAAAACACAATGGCAGGTCAAATTAAAATGATTCATTCAAAAAGGAAGGGCCAATGTGACTAAGCTTGGTCTATATCTCTGCATACCAACTGAGAAAAAAAAGCAACAGTATAGCTTCCTCTCTTCTCTCTGACTCTCTTGCAAAGGCCAAACAGGATATGAAATGAAAAGCCTCTGACCAAGCTCAATTCTGTCCCAGATGTCAATATATTCAAAAACTTTAGGAACCGTAATTTTATGATTGCTAAAAAAAACAAAAAAAACACCTGATATAAATGGATTTTCATTAGTTTTTCATTAGATTTATAAATATTACAAATCCAAATGTAGTAGAAAGGCTTACTGTACTCTACAGTTAGTTTTAAAAATGTAATAGTAATAATAACAATCACTTTTACTGGTCAACGACACAAAAACATAAACCGGAGAAAACAGGAAGAAAACGTAATCTGCAACAGAGTTGGTTTTACGTCTAGACAATGACACCATTTCCTGTTACAGGGTCAACCACTCTGGGAAGAAACTGTATTCAAGAGGATCAAATGAAACAGGAGTATAAGCACAGACTTATGACACAGCCTGGGGCCAAAGAAGAACACTTTAAAAAGTATACCTGTAAATAGACATAATTAGTATGTAGAAACTCAACTTTACATTTAGCCTAATTACTAATCTTTCAAAACATACAGAATGTGTAGTAATTCCACTGTATTGTCCATTTCTTCTACTTCCCAGCATTTCCTTTGCTCAGAAGTATGTGTATACAGAGCAGACAAGAATACTGGGTGTATTCCAGTACCATTTCCTATCACTGGTGTGTACTTTGTGGGTATTGTACTTTTGCGTGCTGCACTGAAGAACAAAGCAAATGAATGGCTTTGAATCAGGGGCAAAGCACTATTGAAGGCTGTGTTTCAGCCACACCTTCAGTCCAACTGCCCCTAATCTGACCCAGCTACTGTACTGAAGAAGCCTACATCATGAAAGTGTTGTTGCCAAGCTACATAATGACTATTCCTGTTTTACTAGATTATTAATAAACTACACTGCAAAAATGAAACTATAAAAACTACTGTACTGTATGTGCAAAAAGCTGAGGTAAATGTGAACGAAAAGGAAGATGTGTGAGACAAACCTGACAAAGGTTACCATCACGGATTTTGTGGGTGTAGTACATTTTTAACCTTTTTGGTTATTACCGTAGGTTCAAAATATCATACTGCACTTGCTATTGAGGGACCAACTGCTGTAAGGTAATAAATAAGAGTGCGTCACTATATTCCTTATTGATCTTAAGATTGTAAATGTGTTAAATACTAGAGATTAGATATTTAATGAAATCAAATCAAATCATCACATAAGGGATCTCCAACACTGGTTCTGAAGAGCCCCTATCCTGCAGGTTTCCTAGGTATCTACATCATCAATGGCTGAAGATCTGCAACACCTATTAATCTTGACTAATTAGCCAATAATTAGTGCAATTAAGTAACTGAGAGCTCTGCTGAAATGAAAACCAGAAGACCCTGTAGCTCTCCAGGACCAGGATTGGAGACCCCTGAGGTATAGTGTAAGAGGAATGGCACTTCCTGGAAGGAAACAGGTTAACAATGTTTACAAATATTGAGACAATATCTCAAAAGTGTTTGGTATTTATTATCTTGAAAAAAAAGAAAAGGTTCTGGCCATTAAAACAATACATTATTCTGACACCAAAAAAAAAGTAATTCCCCTTTTTAGAGATTTGGAATACAGTATTTGAAATCTGCTAAAACCTGAATTAGAAAAAACACTTTACTGTACACTCAGTTCATAAAATAAGTATCTTACTGGAATGAGGGCCTAAAAGAGTAAGTAGCGGGGCTCCGAACTGTTTAAATAATGTACCTGTATTTTTTTTTCCATTGTTAGGGTTAGGGTTACTGGTTTAAAACGCAGAATTAATGTAGAGTACTCCATCCTGACAACTTTTTACACTTGTAACTGTAAAGTCCGTTTCAAAGCTCTTTTCAAAATGGCTGATCTTGTGCACTGAGTTTCAAAACAAACACGCTGGCTTTTCTGTTCTGTACCATGGATCGTTATTGCTGTGTTCCCTGTTTCACTAGGTGGGCAATAATCCTTACACTAGCAATGCATTAGAGTGCACTAGAGTGAAAAGAGCTTTGAAACAGACTTTAAAGTTATATGTAATAAGCTGTCATGATGTTAACAATGAAAAGAAAGATTACAGGCACGTTATTTAAACAGTTTTAGCAACACGTGGGGACGTGCAATGCTATAATTTTCCCAAACCTCGCTACTTACTCTTTAATACTGGGGGTCTTTTCAAAAGCTCAATATGAACACGTTCAAGAGTACAGCCCATTCCTTCAGATGAAATCTCACTGTTGTTACCCTGTGATACAAAGTTGCTGGTTTAAAACGCAGAATTAATGTAGAGTACTCCAAATGCTCCCATGCATTCTTACTCCATCAAAACACACTGTAAAGCAAGAATACATCTTCTTGTAAAGGGAAAAAAAAGTTCTATAAAAACGACCTTGACATTTCCTTTACAAACAATAGGTCATTCTCACCCACAACCCCATCCTGTTGGGTTTACAATGCAAGCGAACTCTACAGCGCTGCGCGAGGTAATTTGATCTGTGTTCACCAAAAGCCAGCAGCATTTAGGCAACAGCACAATCATCTGTGAACCGCAACTACAGCATCAAGCAGCTCGACATTCTCATCACAGCAGAGATAATGGCAAAAAGTTTGTTTAACGGCATACTGCACTTGAGGTTGAGCGTGTAACATTATGCTACAAACACACACAATCGGATGGATCTGCAGATTTCTTTTTTGCCAAATGTAGAAAATCAATAGCTACTTTAAATGTAAATGTATGACCACAATTACACCTTTACCTTTTGAAGCATAGAACAATTAAAAACACATTTTAAACTGCTTAAAGAAATGCAAAAAATGTCAAATCAGTTTCAATTTAGAGCATACCCTAATCGCTGCAAAAATAATGTGGCAATGCAGAAAACTATCAATGCACCCAGGTTTTGCAAATTATGTCCCAAGTTTCTGGATCAACATGGCTACAACCACAAGTAGGAATGAATAAACTTGAAATAGAGGCAATTTAACATCTGTTCCATTTTGGGGAAAATAAAATAACTTGTTAATATGCTCACCATCTGTACAACAGTATTCTGAGGATATGAGACATTGGATTAGCCATATTTTACCATTGTTCGTGAAGAACGAAATTAGAATCTCCATAACATGCTACATCATGGAGTTGGTCAGTCTCGCATGCTAAATGCTGCCCTGTAATTGGCTTCATATGAATGTTACCTCCACTACCCCAGCATTGCAGCAATACAATTCCAGCTCCGACCTAGGAAACTACTACTTCCTGGGTGAAGTCACAGATGCTATTGATTGTACAGTAGATCTAGAAACAGGGATGGGGGTGGGGTGGTTGGAAAATCAAAAGTTACCCAGTTATTAAACATCTATATCAGGAATTGAAACTATTGTTTATCTTGACGAGAGCCGAGTTCAAATCAGCATGAAGTTTTAACATCTACTCTCATGTAATGGAAATCATTCCCTGCAAGAATACACTGAACAAGGAAAGTGTTTTATAGGAAATATGTATGTGAAGAGGTCATGTGTTGCATTTTGAAATGCGAACCTCGTGGTTTTGGTTCCAGATCTAGCTCTCCTACTTTATGGAACCAGTTCATGTGAAACCTTAACATGTTTGGCCTGCTACAACACAAAACAAGCATAATTACCTACATGAAAAATGGAATCAATAAAGAAAAATGTTATCAAAGATTCAAATATTTTAATACAGTACTATTACAGAATCCATCCACTGCTATAAAAAGGACGCTGCAGGAAATTGGAAAGGGCTGGTAACCCAAACGCAAATAATGAAGTTCTGTACCATCTCCTTAGTATTAAAAGATCTCTTTCACTTAGAGTATGGACTGGGTGTCAATGCAGCCCAGTGTAGGGCTAGTTTTAGTGCTTACAATAACCCTGGCTGCCAACTCAGCAAATCCTACCCCCACCCCCTGGATCTTTTACAATCAGTCAAATAAGGCCCAAGTCCTACAGTTTTGATGCAAGTATGTTAATTTTTTAAGCAGATCTGAGCGCAGTGGATTTCCATTCCAAGAAAATTATAGAACACAACCTCAGATTATGTGCATTTCAAAGCAGCTGTTTCTCTTGTTCACTCACTGGAAAGAGGAAAATGGGAAATTCTACACTGTTATTATCAGTGCTGCTACTGTACAGTATATGCTTCAGCATTGGGAGACTGAGAGGGAAATCTGTCTTGTTCGTGTCAACTTGTGTAGGGCTACTTTATTTTATTTAAAACACTAGGTCTCTATGCACATTAAGTGCACTAGAAAATACACTGGACTATGGTGTATTTACTGACATACTAAAAGCTATCAGCATCATTCATTGAATTGACAGCTGTAAATAATAATAATAATAATAATAATAATAATAATAATAATAATAATAATAAACATTTCTGCATTTGACAACAATGTAAACTGCTCTGAATGAAAGAAAACTAGCAGTTATACATAATATGTTATGGTGACAGCCTACCCGTATAGAGTATTGTCACTGGGTAAATATGACATTACTTAAATGTGGGTCTTCTCGATATAATGCAGCAACATAAAAAATGATGTACTGTATGCAGTGTTGTGGCGGGGTGCTCCGCACCCTTAGGAATAGGTATATAAAGGTGCGCTATTTTGATTATTATTTGCATTATTATTGTTTCCATTAAATAAATATTACTGTGTTTCATTTTTCTAAATGGTACCTGGTTCTAATGTATTGCAATCGTTTATTATTTTGAATTGTGTATTGTGGCAAGGATGGGGTTAATTCCCCATCCATAAAAACCTTGTGAAGAATGTGACTGGAGCCTTAATGAGGTCATTGCTTGATTGATGGGTAGTTAAGGCTCCAGCCACAGTATAAAAGGACCCACTTTGGGCTCATTAAGGGGGTGGATGGAGAAGGAGAGAGACGCACAGAGACAGAGCTCCAAACAGACCATTGCTACTAGTTTTGTGCAGTTTTTACAAAGGTACTCATTTGGTTAGAATTGCTGTATTTTGTTTTGTGAACCCTTTGTTTTGGCCCGGGTGCCCTTTTGTTTTGTGTTTTCAAGAGTCTTTTGTTTTTATTTAATAAACATACTGCTGCTGCAGTTTCAGTCCTGCATTTCAGAGTTCTGTGTACTGCTTCCTGGTCTTGTCACACACCACACGGCCCATCCTGCCACAAGTGTATTTTTCAATTAGGTGTAATCAGCGCTCCAGATAAGGTTTTGGGTCTGGGAGTAACGTACCCTCTAATTTTAGCACTGAGAGAGTGAAATGTGTTTTCAGTGGGTAAAATGCAACATTACCTTGAAGTCGAGTAATCTCAATAAATACTGTACAATCTTTAATGGTAATGGGGTAGGCATTAAAAAAAGAGCCTTCCAATATTAAATGCAATGTTACTTTGTACTACTGTACAACCAGGCGTGTGTTTTACAAGGCTCTTTATCGGCTCAGTGCATTTTCTTCGAGGTATCACACGGACTACAAATTAATTTCGTTACTTATATTTTAACATTAAATTCTTAAACTCAGTGAACATGTTAAAACTTCAATATAAAGCCATGCAGATAAATAAAATAAGGAAATGCACTAATACGTTATAAAACAGTTAGTTTAATATTATAGGCACCTTTTTTTTTTTTTTTTTTTAGTGGTTGCTTCTAATGATGGTTCCAGTTGGATTTGTAGCTGGACTGGGGTGTTTACGCTTCAATCTGTAGGTTCGGATTTTTCTTATTCGTACTGTGATTGACTGTAAAGACAACAGGACTAGCAAGAGAGTGGATAATGTTTGTTGGGTTGGTTTTTCTTGTGTAAAGTTTCCTAGTAACTGAAGACATTGTATTCTAGGAGATGTAGTTGTTAGTGGAAGTATAAGGGGAGGTGGGAGGGGAGGCAGACAAGCTGTGCAGCAAAATTGCTATGCATATTTTTACACATTAAATTTAAATTTAGTGTGTATTTCTAATTTTTAATGAGTAAAAACGGCAGATACGCAGCTTATCTGTACCGCTTGGTGTAATTATATCTCTCTGCTTTTTATACATCAGCTGCACCATTGCAACCAATAAACAATGCACAAAGGCATCTTATTTATTATTACACAAAAGCCACAATGTTTTATTTGCACATTATTTCATAAAAAAAAAAACTCTACTGTAGACTGAAGCCCTTTTAAGACAACTGAATGAAACAAAATAGCTAACAGATTTATAATGCATTATTGGGAAGCAAGAAGCTCAATCTGGAGAATTAGAACACAATCTCTCAGCTCCAATCACTTTCTTCAGGCAGACAGACCATTTTAGGTGACACTTACTGCTACTACAATTGTGAGATGAATGAATAAAGACTGAATATCAAAGCTATACCGTCATACAGTTAAGAAGTACTAAAAAAAAAACATAATATGAGGGAAAGTATCGCCTTTCACATGCTCATATCAGATGCAGTTTAGATGATTGAGCATTTAACTCATTGATTTACAATACGAAATACTTGTGCTGCACAGATTACATTGCACAGTGGTCTTGTTTAACTTTTTTCAAACTACTTCCACGTTTTGCTTTAAGATGCCATTTTCATTGCTCATGTACTCCCTTAGCCAATAGCAGGGCTAGGTACTAAAGGGCGCCCGCCTCCCTGTCAATTATCAGTGAGGTGACAATTGTAGTGGCTGATCACTTTTAACCTCCTCTCTCAAAAATACCGTGCCAAATTTCCACATTTTTCCATTTGTTTTAGAAATGGACAAGTATTCAAAACTTGATCAAAGTATTTAGAGTACTCGATTACTCGGGCTCACCCCTAATTTCAATTTTAATAAATGCAAGCTTTCCAAGCCAGTTTCGACAGTAATTTATGTTGACAATAATCAATTTTATCTAAACACAAGGAAGTGTGTACTCCTTTTAAAGAAATCAAGTAAAGTAGTTCAGACTTAGTAAATTACTATTTTAAGGCTTCCTTCATTCTCCCTTTAATAAATTCTCTCTGACATGTAGTGGTGCTCAAGGCAACCTCCCGAGCAACAGCTGGTTTGAGTACAGTAGATCTACGTCAGAGGATGGCTTGATCAGAAAGAAAGAGGATGAGAGAACAAAACTACATGATCAACAGCTTGCAAGTACAGTACAGTAATTACAAAGCTCCAGGGATAAACCCACCCTATGTGCAAGTGAGAAAAGCACATTTCTGCATACAATGGACAGGAAACTGTCCACTCATGCAGCACAAACATGTGACTGCCTGGACTCTTATGACCTGTTCTGAAAAAAAAAAAAAAAAAGAAAAATCTCATCTCTGAGTGGGTGCTGCGTGCAATGTACTGTGGCTGCACAAATCCAATGAAATGCAGTTTAGATTAACTTTTGTGCTTGTACTGTAAGCATATTACAGTAAAACAAGCCTGTAGAAACTTGGGATCTAGTTACATAAATACAGCTATGGCCAAAAGTTTTGCATAACCTAGAATTTTAGAATTGGGGCGTGTCCCCCTCCCCCCAAAAAAAAAAAAAAAAAACAGAAGCCATAACTGTAGTACAGTATTTCATGTCAGATTTTGAAATGTCACATTTTACAATTACAGTTTTTACGTTAAGTATGGAAAACTACAAAGCGGTATGTAATTCAATATGTTGACGTAACATTATTCAGCAGGTTTCATTTATGAAGCAAAATTAGTGAATTCTATATAGTGATGCAAATCTTTAGGACATAGCTGTACAATGTAATAAAATAACAAATCTTTAGGCAGGTGGGGAAAAGGGTGAATTATTCAAAGCAGTGATGTATTGACAGCATTAGACAACACATCAGCGGATTTGCAGTCATAAAGAAAATGAGTGTCAAGTTGATCTATATCAGCATTACAATAACCTATTACAGGAGGCAGTGTGGTCCAGTGGTTAAAGTCCAGGGCTTGTAACCAGAAGGCCAATGGTTCAAATCCCACCTCTGCCACTGACGGTCATCGGTTCAAATCCCACCTCTGCCACTGATTGACTCACTGTGTGACCCTGAGCAAGTCACTTAACCTCCTTGTGCTCCATCCTGCAGATGAGATGTTAAATCAATGTCCTGTTCTAAGTGACTCTGTATATAATGCACAGTTCACAGCCTACCTCTGTAAAGCGCTTTGTGATGGTGGTCCACTATGAAAGGTGCTACATAAAAATAAATATATTATTATTATTATTATTATTAGAATGCCTGGATTAACTAAATTAACAGGTGCAAGTACAGTACATTATCTCTTAGTAATAAATGACCTTCAGATATGTTGGTTTACATCTTTATAATTCCCAGTATCAAATTAATAATACATTTTTCTCAAGATAGGAAGGATTTAGAGAAAGGTACTGTTGAAGAGACTCATGTTTTATTAAACATTCATGTTCGGATTATGCTTTAATAATAGTTGTATCCCAGAATAGAATCCCTTACAGACAGGCTGTACTGCATTAGCATTTTTGAGGCACCAGGACAAGGTCATACAAGCTTCACAAGAGCATCAGACACATTCAAAAAAAAAAAAAAAAATATGGAATGAGTATTAGCTAGAGTTTGCGATTCTGTTTGGGTTATAGAGCTGAACTCCTACATTAAAATCCTCTAGTGTAGTCTTTCAACTTCACTACATCACTGCACAGCCTGGTCCTTCTCAGAAACCTACCGATTAATACTGAACATTAGTCAGGAAGGTACTGAGACTAGATTAGAATTAAACAAACTGTACAACATGGCTAGTCATGCATCTGTTCAAGAGCAGAGAGACAAGAATGCAGCGCAACATGAGTCTGCAAGACACATGTTGAGGTTTTGATTATGATTTCAAATCACAATTGTTTAAAGGGTATTTATTTATTTATGATAAGGTAAAAATAATGTTCTGTATTACCCCAACTTGACATGAGCGCAATGCCCTCACTGAACAGCTTATCAATATCAGTGGTTAATTCTGTAATAATTAATGTGTGCCGGTTGAAAAACGTTAGTCTGTGCCATTGGTGTATGATAATTACATGCACTTTCAGGCATTTAAAAATAATTAAAAAAAAAAAAAAGATTAAACCCACTCATCCGTAATCGGTTTGTTTTAAGCCAAATTAAATTGTAATGTGAAATTTACCAGGGACTTGGGAAGATCAAAGGGCAAAATACTCGGTTACAGCAACACAAGATAATCTCACTCATGATAAACATAATCATAAACACAGTACCAGAACCAGACCTATACTGTACTGTTTTATACACATTACAATGAGTAATAATAATACAAGGCAGGTCTGGGGTTAACCAGGGTTTAATGTAGAACAATCACCATTCTCTTCAGAAAATTGGTTGCTATTGCATCAAGAAATTAATTAGGTCAGAACACCTTACATTTACACCCAGGCTGTTCATCTAGAAATGAAGATCTGAATTTTAATAAACCTTGCTCAACAATTATTTGATTCAACTCCAGCCACTTGTATTAATATACTCACAAAGTCTTCAGAAGAGCAAAAGGTTTTTTGCTATTACGATATTTTTCATGACATTTCGGAATGCATTCTGTCCCTTTTATGTATTTGTTGAACCTAGCAGTAAGTCATAAAACTGGTCGGTATAATTGGTCATTCAATAATACCACCACTCCAAATGTTTTGTTCAACTTTTTCCCAGTGGAGCTAGCTGTACCATGTACGTGACTGTTCATCAATAAGGCAGGTTAGTTACTGGGTGGATATAAAAGGGCTTATATGAAAGGCGTTAAAACGGTTTCCTATTTTTTTTGTAAATTTAGACTTGACAAAAAAGTCAGACTAGACAAAAAATAAGCCACCAAATATCTTGAGGGGCACTTTATGCTTAATTTGTTTCAATATGCTGAAACACAATCCTTTTAATGCACTATTGCCATAAATGGATCTTACAGAGATACTGTTTTGGGTATGGAATATGTACAGTAATTAAAGATTCCACCTCTGTATACAGTAACCGACCAAATACAATAGTCAAAATTCAGAAACAAAATCACAATATTAACAATGCTACAGTAAATGGCAATAAGGTACATGTTAATCGTCAATATATGAGATTAATATATGAAGCATTTAACCTTTCAAAAATTGAACCTCAATCCCTGCTGTTCAAAGATGTGCTGGGCAAGAGCTGGATGTTTTATTTTCTTGTGGTCAGTTATAAAAAACATCAATCTGGGATCTGTCTCTTGAGAACTAAAACTAAATTAAAAACTCTTGTTGGTTGATTCTGCTGCTACTTGTTATATAGAGCACCAGCAGGAGTGTACAATAGCAGCACTGTAGTAACCTTCCACAGACAGCCTTTTATTAGACAACAGCCCTTGTTCTTGAGAGCCAACACCAGTTATTTGACATAAGGGAGCAAAAATAAATAAATAAACATAAAACCTAATTATCAAATCAGTGCACATACACAACTCGTCAGCTATAAACTATTAGAAAGGCACATTTGTATACAGTATCTTGACATGCTGAGGAGAAGAAAAAAAAAAAAAAAACTGAAAATGTGCTACTCGTTATGTTTTTTGGTACGAGAGAGACCGTGACATGCAAAAGTCACAGTTTTACATACTGTACAGCTGGGTGATTTGTTTAAAAAAATATTGTGTTTGAGAACCCTCATGCAAATATTTAGGTACACTAGTTATTCTGCTTCACCGATTCCAGCATCAGGTATCCCACTATTACCCCAGCTCCAGCTCAGTGAAGAGTTTTATGTTTGGAATTTCTGAAAACAAGCAGTCACTCTGCAAGCAGCATCGTCCCACATAGAAAACACAGTTCATTTGATCTCTGTTTAGAATAACAACGACACACTACACTTGGAAACAATTATCGTGGCCTAATAGATATATACTATTTGTTTTAGTTTTTCTGATGAAGTTATTTCATTTGATGTTTCTGTTTCTTGTTTAATCTCTAAATGTACTTACTTGGTATACAATAGAACTGTCCAAACACAAATGCACAAAAATACGAAAGCAGAAATGATACTACAATTCCTATTTTGACATCCAGTAGCCACGGTCCTCTCTGTCTATATGACCTGTGAGAGTAACAATTTTGACGAGACAAAATTAAAATTTTTTTTTTTTTTTTTTTTTTAATTAAAACTCCAATTTAAGGTAAAACACCTTACAAGGGACAACAACAGTAATGCCAAAGTAATTTTAATGGTATTTGCTGCTATCATAGTTAAACTGGCAAAAACATGAGGCCTTTAGCTGGGGCACTAATACTTGAAAGTGAAATTATAGTGCAATGGCGGGCTTTCCACAAAGTAAAATTGACATTAAAGAATTGGTTACACTGTAAGCTTTTCAAAAGGAGATGGGACTGTAGAAAAAAATATTTAAATCATTTACAAACTTCTCTATTGTTTTTTTTAGCAAGAAAACAAATATGAAAAGCCATGATGCAGCAAGTTGCTAAAAGTCTTAAAAACAGCAGAAGACATCATTGTTTTTTTTATTAAATTGAAATTCAGTTTCAATAATAGGAAACAGCCTTCGTTGCTTAAGAGTACATTTCTAGCGGGCTCCTGAGTGGCGCATCCAGTAAAAGCACTCGCTAGAGTGCAGGATGCGCTCTATAGCCTGGACGTCGCCGGTTCGAGTCCAGGCTATTCCACAGCCGACCGTGGACGGGAGCTCCCAGGGAGCGGCGCTCAATTGGCTGAGCATCGTCCGGGGGGAGGGAGGGTTAGGTCAGCCAGGGTGTCCTCGGCTCACCGCGCACCAGCGACCCCTGTAGTCTGGCCGGGCGCCTGCGGGCCTGCCTGTAAGCTGCCCAGAGCTGCGTTGTCCTCCGACGCTGTAGCTCTGAGGCGGCTGCACGGTGAGTCTGCAGCGTGTAAAGAAGCGGGCGGCTGACGGCACACGCTTCGGAGGACAGCGTGTGTTCATCTTTGCCCCTCCCGAGTCAGCGCAGGGGTGGTAGCGGTGAGCTGAGCCTAAAAATAATTGGGCATTTCAAATTGGGGAGAAAATAATAAAAACTAATTGGCAACAACTAAATTAATAAAAAAAAAAAAAAAAAAAAAGAGTACATTTCTGCAGTTTTCTAATTTGATACATTTTAGGCAGACTGTTGTATGTACAAAAATAGAATAGGTGTTGGTTACAAGCCAACATAGTTAAAGAACGGGAGCATCCAAGGAGTTAGGTTAAATAGAAGTGTTGGGGAGGTCTCTTAAATTTAACCAAATCTATGGTAATAGAAAGCTTTGCCATTAACAAAATGCAGATGGAGACCCCAAAGCATCCCCAATCCATACATTATTAATAATCCTTACCTCCTGATCCTAACTGCTTGTAGAATCTGTATTCCAAGTGTAATTGTGGGGCCCTGGACTTCATTGGTTCCTAGATGAAAACAAAAGATAAGTGTCATGTTTAAGTCATGCTTCTTTACATATTAAATAGAAAAAAAAAAAAAAAAAAGTAATAAAATAAAGACAATGTTTACTTACCAGCTTAATTGCAACATATTCATTTGTGTACAAATTTTTACCTGAAATAGAAAAAAAGAATGATCAGTTTCCACTGCTGAATTTTAAATGCACAAGGAAATTGACAAAAAGCAATGTCCACATCAAACATTAATGAGAGGTTATACTCTGGATAACTCTATGGTGCTTTTAAACTTGGCAAGATGATCTTATTGACTAAACAAGACAAAGAACGAGTTTTTTTTATATATTGTAACAAACAGTATTTATTGTGTAATTCTAAGTGACCAACTACAACAGTGAACACAGAAAGGCACCTGAAGCAACTGTGTAAAAAAACAAACAAACAAACAAACAACATTTACTGTTCATTCTGTGGGGCTGATCAACAGACGGAAAAATACTTTATTCAAAATAACAGTGTACAATTCATTGTGTATGAAGACTTCACTGCCTTATTAAATGCATGGTTATGAGAAGTAGGCCTATACCATCCAGGCTGGCAAGAAGATCAAATCATAGATACAGAAAATATCCTACAATCAAGTAATGCAGTATTGTTAGAAATACATGGATGTTGTTGAGCATCAGTCGATCCAAATTCACATACAGTAGTTTACAACCATTTCAACACTGTTGTTTGGAATACAATCTAGGGCACTTCCACACACCTCTAATACAGTACTACAGGATAGCAGCAAGAGAGTCTAAAACATTAAAATAAAATCAACTTGTACTGAAATTCTATAAGCCTTTAAATTTAACATGTTGTATACTGTGGCTCCAGAAAGTTTGATCGAATGAAACCATATACTGTATCAAGAAAATAATGCATATGCTGTATTTTTTTTTATTGACAGTTCGCCAAACAAACAGATAGGGCCATAATTGATGCAGGCAAGTTTTCCTGGTTGATAGATCCTTCAAGGAAGCCCATTTTATGTTGTTTTTTATGCTAAAGGCTATCTTCCATGAATACTGAACACTTGTTAATATAGAACAGAATATCGTCATGCCTTCTTCCACTATATATGGTAGTTATTTATTTCTTTTTTAATGTTTTTATTTCTTTTTCTGCTGTCTCCCAATCCTAATCCGCAGCAAGGCGCTGCAAGCAAGACAGTAGGGAACAGACCAAAGGTGATTTTGATAATATGCTTTCTATTTATAGTCCTTCCTTATTAATCTTCCATTACTGCCACAGCACAAATGCCAGATATAGTTTATCAGGAAAATTGAAATCTGTCAGGGAATTAAAGTGTGAAAATCATCAAGAAAAATTGTTTGATTTCATCTTTATGTTACTCATGTCACTACCAATTTTTTTAAAACTATTTTTTAGCATAATTATCATCATTACTATTGTCTACTGTGACGTTCTTGTCACTGGGTTTCAATAGACCTAGCACGTCTCGAAGAAAATTCCTCAATTGCAGAATACCTGTACCGGGGCAGCAGTGTGGAGTAGTGGTTAGGGCTCTGGACTCTTGATCGGAGGGTTGTGGGTTCAATCCCCAGTGGGGGACACTGCTGTTGTACCCTTGAGCAAGGTACTTTACCTAGATTGCTCCAGTAAAAACCCAACTGTATAAATGGGTAATTGTATGTAGAAATAATGTGATATCTGTATAATGTGAAATAATGTATAATGTGATATCTTGTAACAATTGTAAGTCGCCCTGGATAAGGGCGTCTGCTAAGAAATAAATAATAATAATAATAATAATAATAATAATAATAATAATAATAATAATAATAAAGTAAGAATTCCATGCTCCTCTGAAACAGACATTTAAAACCAAACTCTCGACTCCTATATCTGAGATGCTACTGGCAGGCCTAGTAATATATCTGACAAGTGAAGCTTACAAGCAATTAGCAACGGTTGACTTTCTAAAGATTTGTCTGGCTTGAGCAGATTACTCTTTAGCAATCACAAACTGCAACACTGGCAAGTCAGTTCCATGAAATGTATATTTATTACCATTTTGTGTTTCTCTACAATCTGCTCCGCGGCTTTCAACGGGAAAGTCACGCCTGTTATCACAGCCTTTTCTTTGTGTGTTGTAATACTGAATGCCCCCTTTACCTATGATAGGTTAAGATTAAAGTATTGTATTACTGACGGAAACAACTAGACTCACAGTACTGTACTAGAATTCCACACTAACCCCAAGACAACCTGGACAAAATCACCCCCCCTATGTTCAGTGTCATGTCATCCACTAGATCTATATAAGATGTGTGAGACAGTTGTAATAAAGCAGAAGGATCTTAGTGACTTAGTTCACAATGGCCATTATTGTGAAGGTGCATGTGCAACTGGCTCATCCCTTAACAGTGGTGGCATTTACCTTTAACACTGGACAAGACACACCTGTTTTCACTCAAACAAAGTGATGGGAGCTACACATTGTGGGTTTTGGCAACAGGTCAGCTGTCACCTCTTTTTAAAATGCTAGTTCTTGGAAACCAACTTCCTCCTGCAAATACAACAGAGCTGGGACAAATACCCGAATATTCGAACGAATATTTATTGACATGTATTCGGCTACAAAAATCAGATGCTCGTATTCGCTAGAAATGACAAAAAAACCTTGCACTTATGTACCACCTCACCAGACATTGCGCAAATGAAAAAGAGCTCTGTGTGATAAAACAGAGGATTAACACAGCAGCTCGAGCCTCGATTTAAGTGCTAGACAGCAAAAAGTAAACAAACCAGATTATGAGTGCGCATGCATAGTAATTTCTATGGAAAGCCATCTTGGTCAAATAAGCATTGTGCTGCTTTAGAGTCAGAATCTCATGGGGCAGAAAAAAGGACGTCATTCAGAAATGCCTTGCCTAAACAGTGCCTAACTTGCTGTAAATGCTGTGTAGTGATTTTTATAAAGATACATATTTTTTGTTGCAACTCTGTTATGTGGAATGTAATAAACGAGAACCAAAACAGTGAGTTTTCCCCCTTCGTTTTACAATGCCATTTCCACATTTATTTTATTTGAAGTGTTTAGTTACATTTCAGTTTTCGTTTGCTTGTTCTTTATGAAAACGTGTCTATGGCCACTGTTTACCGTGAAGAAACGGCAATGGCAAGGAATGAAAAAAAAAAAAAAATTAAAAATAAATAAAATGTGTTGTCAACTTTATGTACTATCTATTTCGGGAATAAACAAAACAGCGTTTAGCTTAAACTGCTATTTGGCATCCTTTGTTTTATAATTTATTCACTGGGGTAAAGTAAGGCCTACAAAACATATTCTTTACTCCTGGCATATTTTTCTACTTTAACGTATTACATATTGTAACGTCTTGATGTAAAATAAAGGCGCACACACAGGGGCCACGACCCCCTACCGCTATCCTGTCTCTGCCTGTGTTCTGAGCAATATAATGGCATATATTACTTTTTGAAAACAAACGAGTATCCAAACAAATACTTAAATTATGAGCGAATATCCAAACACGAAAATCCTGCATTTGTCCCAGCACTAAAATACAATACATATTTTTTTAGGATTTGTTACTTTCAAGGCTGCTTGTATCTAATCTCCTGTTCATGTCCCTTTTCTTTTTATCAGAAATTAATGGCATGCTAATCTGCTATACACTAAAAATAAAGGCCTACAAAATGCTGTACAGTCATGAACATTTTGTCCTAAGTACTGGATTAATTTTCAGTCCACAGGGTATTACGATAATTATCACTGCATAAAATGAAGAGAGTTCTTTGAAATGATTAGGCTGCTTCATATGGTTGAGATTGCTCTGAAATGTAGATCAGTGTTGGTGTACTCAAATTAGTCATAAACTAGCAGAAACATGATTAGAATGATTACTGTTAGGATTTTTCTTCAGATACTAGTGCTAATAGGATAGTACATGTAAAACTAGTGCTGGGATGAACACAGGATTTTCCTGTTCAGATATTTGCTCATAATTTAAATATTCGTTCGTTTTTCAAAAAGTAATAAAAACCATAATATTGCTCTGAATGCAGGGAGAGACAGAATAGCAGCAGGGGCAGGGGGCGTGGCCGTGGCCCCTGTGTGTGTGCCTTTATTTTAAAACAAGTCTCAACAAAAAATGTACAGTATCAGGGCTAGAGGTTAACTTTTTAAGGCAGTAGTGAGGATTTGCGACCTGCCTGGAAAGAAGGTAGCAAAATGGTCTTATTCAGTAGCGGTGTTTATTCAACTAATAATTATATATAAAAAATAATTTTAAAAATAAACACCTACCTACTGTTTTAAATAGATTAAATATTCCAAACTATCACATAGTAGGCCTATACTTAAATCAGAAAGTATTTATTGAAACCACCTTGTGCTCAACTAAGTAATGGAACTAATGCAATTCCTTGTAGAAATGTATTTTGCTTTTTCCTTAAGTTCTACAAGAATGCAACCATATCTGTAATCTAAGCATTTGATATGTCATCAGTATGGTTAACCAGGTTATGATTCATCAGTGCAAAATTAAGTGATACAAAATTACCCTCTTATGTCTTCAGTTGTTGACTGAGATTTTGGTAACTAACAAATCACACACATCTATAGAGAAAAAAAAAAAAAAAGTAACATGCGCCACAATATCATTGAATCCTGCATTGTATGGCCTTATAAATTATTACAACCACAACCAAACTGTTTTGAAAATGAAAGCTAATTCCAGCACGGTATCGCTACATTTAATTGATTCATGCAACAGGTTATACTAACTTGCACCCTGCCTTTTCACTGCATTTTTAAATGCTGTACAATTTTGAAGAAATTAACTAAGTAGTAATAACAGAATAAGGGATATCAACCACGGTTTAAAGAAAAAATAAACCACAATACGCTGGGTTTGTTTTATTAAACAGTGGCATTAGTTTGCCATGTGTGTGTGTGTGTGTATCTATATACAGCTGAGTTGTAGTTTAAGTGTGCTGCCATATCTTAAGCAATTATTTATTTTCAATATTGACATGCAGCAGTTAAAAAGGACACATGTTGCAGAATTGGGATGTCACCTTGGTCATTACACCCCCTTGTACTGTGTGTCCAGAATCTCCAAGACTTTATAAAGGATTAGGCTGGAAAGGATGAGGAAAAAAAAGAAAAATAAAGCCACTGAATTGATCAGGAACAAAAAAAAGGCAGTCATAGGAAATGTAGTCGAGGACAGTGTTGAAACCCGCCTCTCTTGTGTTGTTTTCAACTGGTTAACTTTGTTATCTCATTGAAAGTGAATTATCCAGTCTAGCATACAGCTGTGCTAGCTGGACAGACACTAAATTGTTTGATATACTTAGCCCAATTTACAGGAAAGGTTATAGCATACTTGTTGTATAAAAGATACAGACAATGAACAACCTTTTAGTTAAAAGCAAGAATGACCACAAAAAAAAACTCTTAAAATGGGAGATACAAGCTGGTCAAGTCACAGACTTATTTCAAAGTCACCTTGCAGTCAAACAAGCCTTGATTCCCTCTCTCTCTAGACATGAGGCAGACAGCTGTGAAGAAGCAGGCTTTGAAAGCATTTTCTAAATCAAATTACCCTCTTTGTTAACAAGGTCATCTTTTTTAGTAAAGCTCCCAGATTCCAAAGTGTGTACTGCACAGCATCTCTGCTTGAGAAAGGCAGGGCCATTCTAATGACACAAATACACCAACTGCTCAATGTGTCCAAATATTGTAGCTAAAAGATTAGTGCGTGAGCAAGTCTGAAAATACTACTTTAAGCACTGGTTTGCTTGGACTGCAATCCACAATGGTAATAAGAGGGTGATTCAACTTGGAGTCCCTTATTCTACAGTACATCAGAAGGACTGTACAGTAATTTTATACCTCACACTAACCTGAGCAATTCTGAAAAACCAAAATGCTGAGATTACTTATGCCATCTGGTACTGCAGTGCAAAACTGCTACTGCAGCTCAGTTGTAAGTGGTCAAAACCAGGCAAATTCCTAAAATGTAAACTGCTTTAAATATGCATGCAAGAGAGGCGGGGGTGGCACCAGTGTTTGTCAGGACAACTTGGTTGGTTTTGTCACTTGACCTCACTTTTAAAAATAATTTGATTGAGCCACCGTTGAGAGATAAGCAGGGTGGCAGTTCGACTACCATCTCCCCTGGTGAGGCTAAAAAATGGTGAGGGAGGAGGAGGTAACTCAAAATCACGGCCCAGACTAAAAGAGAGGTTTAAATGTATCTGGCATGAAGACAGCTGGTAGCTGTCACTGAAGGTCGACATGCATGTGGGAGTTATTTCCTTTGTCGAATGTCTGCTTGACTTGATGGTTGCAAGGATTTTTGTGTCAAACAAATTATCATATTTGCAGGTGTATTTAGAGTTTCCTGCCTGAAGCTGTGCGTAGCTCTACTGTGCTACTGTGACGTACAGTGTACAAATTTCATACGCTGTACGTAAATATTTTGATAAATTCTGGGTTAAAAAAAAAAGTTAAAGTTAAATGTAACTTTTTCTAGCTCACTGAAGCTTACCACATTATCAAACCTGGCAAGGCAAGGATCTTTGGTGGACCAAAGGTCTTCCTTTACTTCATGTATGTAAAGAAAAATGTTTTAAAAACGGTTACCCCTTAACTTACCTAATCTAAGTTCTCCAAAATTGCCACATCCTATTTTTTTGCCCACACGAAAGTTGGGTCCTACCATGAGGACTCCCGAGTTGGAGGAGCTGCTGCCCCGTGAGTTGTGACCACCCGACCGTCCACTCGGCCTCGCCATCCTGTCTTCAGGTTTGTCCTTGTCTTTCTTTTTACTGTCCATATCAAGTTTACGGTACTCCACTTTGAAGAAAATGTTCTAATCCGTCGGGCCACCCTCCCACCCCGCCCCCCCCCCCCAGAAAAAAAAAAAAGCAGCTCAGACTGTAAACTCTGGCATTGGGAGCATGACTGGGAACCGCAGCTGCCCGAGTGGTTCAATCACTAAAGTGCAGTCGATGGACAGCCCAGAGCAGCATATTCATCCCATTCGCAGAGGGTTGGCTGCTTTAATCTTCCTATGCAGATGAATGGAAGATCCTGGGACTACCGCGATACAGCACACGTTAATCCTGCCAGCAAATGGTTCTGTGCTGTGAAAGACCTGTAAAACAAGAAAAAGATGTGAGTTAAAACAAAACTACAAAACGAGGGTTTTGTGAACAAATAAAAAAACACATCCCTGGGGGTATAATGAAAGAGGAATGGCACTTCTGATAATCCACAAACGGGATTAGCCCTACATTTTCTTGTACAATACCTACAATCAAACTTGACCTAACAATCATATACCTATCAATCAATATCTAAACTTTTTTTTTTTTTTTAATTAACAAATTAAAGTCACATGACCACAATGTGTCAGCTATCTTACATCACAGGTCAGATTTTCCATGACGCTGACAGTTAACATAATTGTCTACCGATTGTTATTTTAGTATTTTGTTTTACTGTACTATTTGTATCAAATACAGTAGACTCTCCCCAATCCAAACCAGTTGGACCAGACCCTGTTCAGATTTGTACAAATACAGACAATGTATTATGGCTTGTTTTGAATTCTAGGTCAGAACAAATAACAGGGTGTGGATCACCGAGATTCTGCTGCGTTTTACAAACATGTTCTCAGTGTGTAACTGCAGCCACCAAGGTTATTTTGTGTGGACACAGGAACCCCCCCCCCCCCCCCCCAGTTACAGCTTCAATCAGCATTTTAACAGAGTGGGCAGATGCTGAGAGCATGCAAGTTGGATGTTAATCATTGTTACATCCCAGTCATAATTTGGGCATTTAATTTGTGGTTTACAACACTCACTTTGTCAGACTGTGTTTGCCGAAGGTTTAATAGTGCTAGACAACAGACTAGCGAAGGAACCTTCTAACCTTCGAATAGTTGTACACAGCCCTAGTAGTATTCACCTCCCACCCACCCCATTCATGCCTCCTTTTCAGTTTCTATTTTAAGCAGCATGACATTCCACAGATCCTGTAATATGAAGTCACACCTACAGAAAGTCAGCAACCAGACCCATCTGCTCAGCAAATTACAATACTGAATTAGAGCAGTATGAATGCCTCTAAAAAAATAAGCAAATACCTACAGTTGAGGTGGGGAAAAGAACATCCTGTTAATCTCACTTCACAAAACAACATGCATTTCAAGATCCCCACTTTCTGACAGCAATTATGGCCAATGTGGCCTTCTCCTACTGTATGACTGTCAGGCAGTCACGTGGCTTAAAAGCACTCCTGCGTTTGGTACAGTATGATCCACAATGATTGCAGGAAACCTCCCATTTCTTCAGGCAACTTTTTTTTGGAGTCTAAAGCCAAACCATCAAAGTCTGAAATTTTTAAATGATGTTTTGGCCCCAGAAAGATAAGATTAACATAGGGCTACATCATACTGGGATAAGCCCATCATAACATTTAGGCTTTGTACAAAACCTTTTACAACCACAAACCCCCACAACTTTTGTGATGGCACCAATTACAGAATGCACACATCATCACCACCACCACCACACACTTTCTCAAGAGAAAAGAAGCAGTTCATTTGTTACAAAAGCAATCTGCTCAACACGAAAAAGGAGACCCACACACACCTATAGCCAGGTTATCATTCATCGCACAAGCAAATTATAATCAATTTTCATTTTCCAGCTAAAATGCTGACACAAACTGTCACACCAGTTCAGTTCAAATTAAAAAGAAACTATTCTCTGCTTTTGGAAATCCAAATGTTTTAACACCATTTATTTTTAAATGCATACCCATATGCAAGCCAATAGAAACAGACCACTGTGGCTAGAAGTGTTAATACGTTTAAAACTGTTGAATAAGATTAAAATTACAGTAACAAAAAATGTTGGATACAAGAAATAAAAAGGCTATTTACCATACTATCATAAAACTATTATACTGTTGCAAACTAAATTAAGTTTCTATGACCCCTTAATGGCACCAAAAGCTGTCTTATTACTTTCTTATTCAATCAAAGCACACACACACACACACACACACACACATCGTTACAACAGTAGAGTTAGGCTGAGCTCATATTTCCAATAACAATAATAACAGAAAACAACAACTCTGCACAGAACTATCATGTAGGTGATCTTTCCAATGCGGCATCATCTGCGTCACAATTAAATGCACCTGTACCTATTCATACCTTTTAGATGTACGTACACCCACCTCAACCACCTGTTGATACTGTAATAGAAGAGTACTGAAGAGTTCCCCTCCCCAACCATAAAAAACAAAACGCTATTCGCTACTACCTGTGAGATGAACACATGACAATGTCTGAGATTTGATGCCAGGTACAGCCTGCATCACACCAGCAGTGCAGCGAATATCCCAGAAAGACAATTAACTGTCTGAGGACATTACTAACCGCTACCGGTATGCATAAGCGATTGGATCTCACAAAAACAACGAATAAAATGCGACCCTCGAAAACCAGGCAAGTTTGAAAACACAGTATACAATTCAAGTGCACGATCATAATTAAAAATAATTAAAACAAACCTAATATTGATTGTACTTGTTATACAACGATGCAGTGTTTTGTTTTTATGTCATTACTGATTGCTACAGAAATTGCAAAGATGAATAATGTTTACCGTTATGGATTTGAAGAAAGCAGCCAGAAGGTTGTCATTGTCCTTATTGGGCGGTGACAATAACAAAGTAAATAACAAGCTTCTCTTTTCTTATTTTGTAGTGATAAGTGAGTTTAAAAAGATGGCCAATCTGGGGAGGTTTGAAAAGAAAACGTTCCGAGTCAAGAAAGAGCTGAGCGGAAATAATCCAGCAGCAGGAGGGAGGGGGTAGGTTAGACCGGGGAGACTGACTGGATAAGTATCCAATAAGCACTAAGAAAGCGTAAAACCACGCCGAATGACTGGGGTTTGAAGGAATGACAACACAGTTAAGAGGCGTGGACAGAACAGAAACGCTTTGTTGGGCCAGAAAATATGCATGGCAACGGATTGACAGGCAGAATGCGAGACCAATTGAAAACGACTGGGAAAGGCCAGGGCGGTAGAACCCTCCCCCCCACCTCTTTTTTACTCCTTTGTATTAACCAGTCGAGAAGCAGTAGCAATTAAATTGAGATCCAATGCACTAAAAACATGTAATCATTTTCCATCAATACATAAATGCTTGAGGTTGTCAACCTGGTCTCAGAGCAAAATAAAATACACAAAACATTTAATTTATATCCAAAAATCCTGTATCAGTGATTTGGGCAGGGTTCGTTTAAGATAGCGTATAGATTTATAACTGCAGATGAATAAAAGCAAAGTCAATAATGAGGTTTATGTTTCTTGATCTTAACATTCATTCTCTGTATGAATTAATTCACTTGAAGCTTTCATTCACTTCAAAACTGTACATATTTGTCCTTTTCCCTCTGCAAGTTTTTTCTAACTTCCTGCTGATTATCTAATGCTCGGGTTTCTAATGATTTCCAAATATTTAAAAATGCTTTCCAAGTGTTTTGTAATTCTGGTACTTAATGCACAGTACTCAAATTAGAAATGGAATATATTTTTGTAATATCTAAATATATTAATGTGTGAATTTAATTTATTATACAATTAATTAATTAATTTACTTAATATATATCTTAAATTTACCACATCTCAGCTGATACGCTGAAGATATAGATCAACCTTTTAGTTTGTCTGTTAATGGGCAGATTCTCCCTAGTGGGTAAACTAAACCTCTGTCTGCAACATTAATCACATTCTGAAACATTATCTGCTCTTGGGAAAAGTCATGTTTGGGCAGGATTCACATCCATTAGCAATGTACAGCATGGTTATAAAAAACAAACGTATAGTAGTCTATTACTGTTAAAAACAATATATAGCTAACTTCACTTTATATATATATATATATATATATATATATATATATATATATATATATATATATATATATATAATTACTTTTATGAAGATTCCTTCACATTGATCAACATTTAAACCGTATTGTGACAAGGTACTCGTGTCACATGTGTGGGTAACCACATTGAAAGACAGGGAGACATGGGACTTGGAGTTGAAACGCTGGCACAGGCGCGCAGCAGGATTTATTGAACACAATACAGAAAGTAAACAAATGGTTCAGGTGACGCTACCAACAATGGTAACGCACAGAGAACACATAAGACAGGCAGACAGCAAGTCTCAACTGAGCACCTGTCTGTAAACAATCATTTGATCAAACATAACTCCAAAAAGCACACAAAACAAACCTGTTTTCCACATATAAATTACACCAACACTAATTTCCCCTGTGCAGGGTAATCGCCCTGCTACAGGTATGTTTAAAAGAAAACAGTAAAGAAATGACAAAGGAAAGAATGTACACTTACATACTGAATACAGTTCATGTCCTTTTTCTTGAAAAACTATCCAGCGTAGACTGCTCCTCACACCCGTTGCCTGGTTGCAGTTTTGTGAAGATGAAGGACAGGCAACGATTGCATTCGTCATGCATGATTCGTACTACAATAGGTAATCTTTCAATCAGCGTTATCTTTGAATTAGTCAACCATGGTCTTTGTTTTCACTGAGAGAATAACACACTTGACACTGGAGAAAGTTCAGTGTCAGTCAGTACTGAGATCATTGTATCCGGGTCAATCCTGTACGTGATCGTTCTAATAGGGCTAATTTGCATTGAAAAAATCGGTTCTTGCTGTTGGGATCATTAAAAACGGGTGTTTGTTATAAGAAAGGTTCGTTATAGTGAAGTTAGCCTGTATGTGTATATATATATACACACATATACAACTGTACTGTATTGGTTTTGTTGGTACAGTACTATATTTTCAACAGAAGTAGTATTTAATTCATAACGATATGATATGATATATGTGTCGTCTCTTTAAAAGAGACGACACATGCATACATACATACTTTTAAATCTGGTACGTATTGTAGCAGTATGTAAAATTCCCCATTAACAACCCAACAGCAAAATGAAATCAAAATGTTCCCCACTGAGAACTGCGTACAACGTAAAAGGTAATACAATTTAACAAAAGATTTTAAAAAAAAATTTTCCAGAATTAAAACAGTATCCAAAGTCAGTTTTCAAATTTGCAGAATATAGTGCTTGATAAGGCCCTAATGTCACAGTTCACTTGCAAATGAAAATGCACAAAAACAACTAAAGAGAACAAATTAAAAAAAAAAAAAAAAAAAACACACGACAGGATCTAAAACAGTTTAATGATTAACTGTTACATTACTGTAGGTTGTCTTCGCTTTGTTTTGGCTGCATTTTCGTCAGGTGAAACTGGAGGAAGCGCTGTATAACTACACAGACTGATTCGGCAAAAAAAAAAAAAAAAAACGCAGGCTGTGATGGATATTCAGATAAATTATACCATTGAGATGGGCTTTGAATCAGAAATCTGAAATCTGAGTCGGAAATCACGTGTGATGGGTAAGTGCATTAATTTGTTATATATATATGTATATATAATGGGTATTGATTTTATTTTTAATACAAGGGCAGTAAATGGCGACTGACGTGTATCTGGGTAACAGATATCCGCGTGCTGACTGTGTGTATATATATATATAGTTAATTAAAAAAATTAAAAAAAAACTTGAAATGAGTTTCCAATTCAGATGTATAATTGTAAATGTATTAATGTATTAACAGAAGGAATGCTTTTATTATGAAATGCTATTTCAACATGTCTGTCCATGTCTCTGCAATAGTCTGGATCAGGTCCATGGAGAAAGATGCTTCTTTAGGTCACGCAGAGGTCAACCTGGCAAATGTGGACCACAGCTTTTTTTGTTGTTGTTGTTTACCTCTGATATATGTTTTAATGCTACTGTAGTAGTGTTTAAAAGAGGCAGTATCCCCTTACAGTATGCAAAAGCTATCAGAAACATCAGCAGTGAATGACTCGCCAGCGAATCGTTTCTCACACAGCTGGCCACCATAGGTTGACAGATTTCCTAATGTATTGGAGCACATCCTCTCTCCCACTAGCACAGGACACCCAGGGACTGACATAGCGACTGCCCGTATGATTTCTAAAAGGTGATGTACCATACTTAGAGACAGCTCATCGAAGCTTCAGATCCACTGCAGTCAGGTAATAACCGTAAGATTTTCAGTTACAAAATGCTGATTCATTAAATAAAAATAAAAAACAGCCTGGGACAAAAATTATACCACAGCTTTATCCCATAGTAATTGGCTTTGTTGTAATCAGGCGACAGTTTCTATAATGATCTGATAAATCCATTGAGATAAAAGGGTAATATTTATTATTCTACCATTTGTAATAAAGATAAAACAATGCTTTAAAATGAGTATTATCAGCATTATCACTGCCTCTTATCACTGTGCTAATCTGCTGATAGTTTAGGTTTTTTCTTGTTTTATTTTTACTTCAATTTGGAATTTGGAATTTGCAGTTTTTTAACTAATACACAAGAGTACTGATTTAAACTTGAGGTCAACACGGATACCTGAAAACCCTGGTACCCGTCAGGTTTTAAATTACCCGACTGTACCCAGGTCTCTTTTTACTACCCGGGTTTCGATTTATTAATTAGAGAATTTAATGAAAATGTAGAAAATATGACAATACAGTTGTAAGCGCGAGTCTCTGGCCGGCGTAATAAAGACAACGTTAAAACAAGCTTTTGAATTAAGCCTTTTCTTAACTGACAGGATATCAATGTTTTACAGAAAACAATAACACACAGCGAGCGGCAAGTGCACCTTAATAATAATAACTGTGGCGACTATTCTCAGGAACTAAATCAGAAACAAAACATAACAACACCCTGTGGGTTTATGTCAGTGATAACTCTGTGATCCATTAATAATAACCATGTGGCTTCCACTACAGAATGCTTTATCTGAAGATATTGCGCAGATATAGTTTCTTACCAAAAAAATTAGCCTTTATTTATAAATAAATAAGCAAAAAAATAAAATAATGTGGAGCACATTAAGTGTGTGCTTCCTCCTTTGAATGAAATATTTCCTAGGCAGAGTTTGCACATTCCGTTTTCTCCTGCTTGGTAAATAAATTCCACCCAGTCCTTTGCTTGGGTGCCATTGTTATGTATTCACAAGACAGAATTTAGTGATGATCAGGAGGGGCACTTCATTGTTAACCAAACAGATGCACATGTCTCACGCGACTGCCGTCAAAACCCAGCTGGCTCAATTTACGGTAGCTATTGCGACAGTCCATAACGTAATAGCGGTGCTGTACGACTGCATTAGTTTAAAAACTGAACAGAACAGCCATGTTAACAACAACAACAACAACAACAACAACAACAGCGGAACATGGCCAATACATGTCGCAAAGAATCCAGCAGCGTGATGCGCATTTAACATTAATGACTTCAATAATTATTATTATTATTATTATTATTATTATGGAAAAAAGGTTACACAAGTCTACAGATCTTAAGGGACTAAATGTTTACTATATAGTATTTAAATATGTATCATGCACTTAAAACATTAATATATGTGTGTGTTGTTTTTTTTTTTTTTATTAATCATTACCTGAAAAAGATCCAGGTATCTGGGTATTTTTCACAGCGGGTACCCGGTTCCACATTTTCTACCTGTGACCACCTCTAATTTAAACTTATTTGCTTCACTGCCCTTAGTAGCAGTCCTAACACCAGGAAGTTTGACGTGACGCAGCAATTGTGATTTCTTTATAAAAGGTCTATATATGAAGAAAAAAAAAGTTGATGGTTGATTGTTGAAAGAAGAAAAAAATAACACTATAACAATGTAAGTAGATAGGGTTTTTTTTAATTTTATTTTTGTATGGACTATATATGTTAGGAATTTTAGTATTTTTTGTCACATTTCCCCTCTTAACAGTGCTTTTTTTGACAGAGACAAGATGTTTATTCAAATATGACATCCTCTGACTCTCACATTATCTTATGTATCTATACAAACACCCCTTATTGATTTACAATTATAAGTGCAGTCCTGTTGCATTTTGTTTTTACTATACAAGTTTACCAACCATACACTGGTAACCCCTTTTAATGAAGTGACCTATAGGTCTCATTATTTGTAAAGTGATTTGTGTGTGTGATACATCATTTCCCTTGAGTGAGGGGAACAAATTGATCTGTGCCTTGAAGTGTCTGGAAACACTATGAAAATGAATCCATACATTCTGCCTCTCAGCTCCTTAGCTCTGGAATGTACTGCCAAATGGAGTACAGGAAATTGGAGGCTTGCTCAAATGCAAGCAGAAGACGACTCATCCATTTTAACCACTGGACCACACTAAGGAGGCAGTGTGGCCAACCTCTGTAAAGTGCTTTGTGGTAGTCCACTATGAAAGGCGCTATATAAAAAATAAGATTATATATATATATATATATATATATATATATATATATATATATATATATATATATATATATATATATATATATATATATATTATATTTTGAATGTTTACTAACCAGAACTGTCATACTATTGTAAAATCAGCATGATGATCTCATTCGGATTATCTTCGATTACCTTCGACGGTGATGTACCGATAAATCTTTTTTTTTTTAAATCAGACACAGAGATTTGACTTGCTGTTTTGATGCCAATGAATGCATTGGCTTTCCAGTTTGATAGGATATCAGGTTGAAACAAGACAACCTCCCTCCCCCAAAAAACTAAAAAGCAGACCAACCTCTTCAGGTCATAGCTGCCAACAAACAAGTTAAATCAACAAAGTACCATAGCCTGCTGTGTAAAACCCATGGAAGCAGCCAGATTTACATGCTTTCACATTTGCTGCTGTTTGGTTTGTTGGATTTATTTTGTTTGTTGGGTTGGATTTATGTTTTACCTTTTTGCCCCACAGAACTGCCTTGGTGCCCCTGAATCTTCACGCCCAATGAAGGCAACATTGCCTTGCCCTTCATGACCTTAATTTCATGCCCTGTTTTATTAATGACTGCACAAAACATTCACTCTATTTTCAGAGCTGGACTGCCCCACCCACAACTACATTCACTTTTAAACTGACTTTCTCGCAGTGTTTTCCACATTCTTCCACAGTTGCACACGCTTACAAAGAAGCTTTTGAACAAAGATTACAATGAAGAATCAACTCCAGATATGTAATGTACAGTGAAATACCACCATTAAGGAAAGGGGTCTTAAAGAGAGCTTGTCCAAATAGAGGTATGGGCTGCTTGAAAGCAGTTACAGTATAGAGCAAGGCAGAAACGTATTTGATGCTTAAATTCAATAAGCAAGGTTTTCATGTTTGAGATAAAACCCTCTGATGTGTTTCACAGAATCTCATTAAATCATAAAATAACATAAAAGTCCCAACGTTATACAGTAAGTAACTGAAATACTGAACAAGCTTCACAACATAAAATAAGAGCTATCAGTATCCTGAAAAAGCAAATCACCATAGTCTGCGTCTACTGATAATGGAATCACAAATGGATATGTGTAAACGTATGTGTGAAGTCTGTCTATATTACTGAATGGTAAGGCCTAGATAAATTAAAATGTATGCACATGTTTTACTTGCGTTTGTGACGGTATGATGGAAAAGTTAAATGACCATGACATATATCATGGTCATCAACAGTATGTACAGAATAGTATACAGTATACTATAGTATAATGTTACTGCCAAGTTTCATGACAATTGGATAAGCTGTTCTCAAGATAAGTGGAAAAGTGTGAAGTACAGATTGGGATGACCACCTTCACTACTGCATATCCCCTTTGCAGTGGATTTCACCCCAGGCAGGGGACATTAAAACCACACTCCTGATCTAATTAATCTGAATACCATACTGTAGCTCAGTTGCATAAAAAAAAATATGTAAAACGGGCCAGACTATCCGTTTAGTAAACATACTGTAAAGAGCAGGAAGTTGTGCAATTATCTGACCTGTGTTAGAGTTGAAAGACATTATAAATATGTGGTTTCAGTAAAAAAAAAAAAAAAAAAAAAAAGCATTCCAGTGAGCTGTGAATCCTCAGCTTTAAATGGTCAAAGTCTTGAATCGGGCACTAAGCAGTGGTTACTGCTTGTATCTTCTGCCAACAATACTGGAAGGGAGTGTTCCATTTTTTTTTTACTTTGTGCAACAATGGCAACCCTCACAAATCAAGCTACCGATCTGATGTAACTATTCACTTCAGCTCTAGAAACAGTCCTGTTCAGCTCTAGAAACAGTCCTGTTCAGCTCTAGAAACAGTCCTGTTAGTGTTGATGTCGTTTTATATTTCTGCTTTACCAGGTTAAACAATAAACAAGGATATTAAATATATCTGTTTAAAGCATTTGCATCACACATTCTTCTCTTTCAAGCTTCCTAATAAGGTTTGCAAATGCAAAGCTTCATTTCATACCACAAACGCATTACTACTACATTTAATACAGTTAAAATAGTTGTAATTGAAATAAAAGTGGACACACATACAGTACAGTGGGCCTTATAAAAGAATGAGAATGGAATTTGCCAGGAAGTATGGGGAAGATGGAGAACATAACCCTGCACTATAAAAAAAGGGTTGCAACATAATGACGTAACATTGTTTTCTATCTCATCCATTATTATTAGAATTCAGGAAGCTATAGAAATCTTTAAGAATTTTCCTCTATATTACGGAAATTGCACGCTCAGGCTTATCACTGAAAAAATCAATGGGCAGTCTCTTTACCACCGCCAAAACCACAGAATGACACCTCATGCACGTCACCCGTGACATTTCTCCTTGACATGCTTATGCACTCCTCAACAATACCACAAGTGTGAGCAGTGACACATTCCAATAGGATTAAGGTGTCATGCCAGGCATCATTTACGGTGGGCTAAACAACCCACATTTGTGCTGTCACTACAGAAGCAGGCTCCAGTACTGTAATGCACATTTTTTTCACAGAAACAGAGATGATTGAAGACACATACTGGATTTTTTCTGAACCTCAAATCAAACTTTTGGGAAGTAATCAGCTCTTGGTTTGTTTGCTTTCTTAATATTTATGAAAGTAATTTTTTCCTGAATAAACATCAAACCTAAGGGAGATTGCTTGAGGGGTGTCAGCACTGCCTTCATGGTGTCTAAGCCTACCAAGTGCCTAGGGAGACCTGTAGCCTTGGCAGAATATTGCATGAATTCAACTATTAGTGTGATAGTGGTGTGCTTACATCATGTACAGTAAATGACTTGCTCTGGAGAAGGGGATCAAATCAAAACCAAAATCAGGCCTCCAGCAGCAAGGGGTCAGTGCACCTGCCTATTCGTTTTCATATTAAAACAGGAATGACTGTTTAAAACACGCCATTGCACAATTTAAAACGAAGGCAGTATAAAAATATACAAAAAACATAATGAAACTTAGATAATGATGTTAGTTACAGCATACATGTTGTAGGCCTATATACCCCTGCATAAGGACGATAATGAAGGCCTACAAGAAGCAGTTTTAAATGGGAAAGACATTCCCCAAACAATGGACTTACTTAAGAAGCACTCCAGACCAGCTTCTTCCTTATACAGGAAAAACGTGACACAAATATAAATTATAAACACACACACACTCAACACTGCAGAAACCTGATCCACACCCATTAATTACTCAAGCCCTGAACAACATTTATACAGTACTTACTGCAGCGCTTGCAACCATTTCTGCCCCAAGGGCCAATGCTACAATGATACAAACCCTGGAAGCTGACATTTAATAGAATAAGGGAGTAAGTAAATATAGTATTTGCTCATTACTTGCTTAGGCTTGTTTTGTGACATTGGGTCAGATTTACTAAGCTTTTGTTCTGGACTGTGTCAAGTTTGCTCCACAAATAAAACAGAAAATACTTCCAACATTTACAAAGGAAAGCAAACCTCACTAAGGCTATCCTGATACAGTATGCACCAATTCAAAATACATAAAAACCACTATAGAAAGGGTAGTGGTAAACAGCATAGCATCCCTGGGGGCTTAATATCGATATAGATTTAATTGTTTGTAAAACAAATGAGGTAAAAAAAAAATATATATATATATATATATTGCAGGTGTTGGGGTCCAATACAAACCTGCTATATATCAAGGGCTGCGATATAGCGAGAGACCCATAGAAAAACAAATAGGCTAATAACAAATACTGTACAACCACTCCTTCGTTTTATCGGGTGCATCAGGGTCCAATATACAGTGGTTTGCAGAAGTATTCACCCCCCTGCAAAGTTTTCACATTTTGCTGGCACCTAAGCGTACTCCATGACGCTTTTTCAAATTAGACTTTACATGTAGAATCTGCACAAACTACTCCACATTGATACAGTTAAAAAATGCATATAGAATATAAATAAGTAAGATTTACAGAGAAAAACATTGCATAAGTATTCAACCCCTTGCTACTACAGCCCTAAATCAGCTCAGGTTCAAATGATTTGTTTGAAAATGGTTTCAGCCTGTATGTACTCAAAGTGGTTTAACTTGTAGATAATTTCCCTCAGGTATATAAAGACTTTCAAGCTGCAACTCACATAGTGATCCAACAAAGACCAAGGGGCTTTCGAAACAAGTCAGGGATAAAGTGGTAGAGAGGCAGAGAGCAGTTGAAGGGTACAAGAAAATTTCAAAGACGCTGATTATCCCTCTCAGCACAGTGAAGTCAATCATTAAGAAGTGGAAGATGCATCATACCACCCAGACACTACCCAGATCACGTTGCCCTCCCAAACTCAGACACGCAGGAAACTGGTACAGGATTTCACTCTGAAGCCAACAATGACCTTGAGAGGTCTGCAAAGTTCTGTGTCTGAGATGGGAGTCAGTGTTCACACATCAACAATAAGCCGGTCCCTACACAAAGCTAGCCTGTATGGACGGGTGGCAAGAAAGAAGCTATTACTCAAAAAGACTCATCTTAAAGCACGTATAGAGTTTGCGAAAAAGCATGTAGATGATACTACAGACATGTGGAAAATTGTTTTTCGGTCTAAATTCCAAGCGTTACGTCTGGCGCAAGCCCAACACTGCACATCACCCAGTCAACACCATCCCAACTGTCAAGCATGGTGGTGACAGCATCATGTTATGGGGATGCTTCTCTTTAGCAGGGACTGGGAAGCTTGTCAGGATAGAGGGGAGAATGGATGGTGCAAAGTACAGGCGAATGCTTGAGGAAAACCTGTTTGAGTCAGCCAAGACTCTGAAACTGGAGAGGAAATTCACATTTCAGCAGGACAATGACCCGAAGCACAAAGCCAAGGCCACACTGGAGTGGTTAAACAAGAAGAGAATTAGTGTTCTTGAGTGGCCCAGTCAGTCCTGACTTGAATCTAATACAAAATTTGTGGCGAGAGTTGAAGATGGCAGTCCATTGACGATCCCCAACAAACTTATCAGAACTGGAGCAATTTCCCCGTGAAAAATTGGCAAAAAATTCACCATCCTACTGTGCAAAGCTAGTAGAGACCTATCCAAAAAGACTCATAGCAGTAATTGCTGCAAAAGGTGCTTCTACCAAGTACTGACTTAAGGGGCCGAATACTTATGCAACCAGTAAATTTCATTTTGTACATTTTCTTTGCAAGTTTTGCTGACATTTAACCTCCTCCTCATATAACAGTGTTCGGTTTAACCACTATAGCTTTGAATAAAAAAAAATGTGTTTGAAAAACTGTGCATACATTATTTGTAATTCAACAAAATGTGAAAACTTTGCACGGGGGTGAATACTTCTGGAAACCACTGTAAATCCTCTACGCAACACGCTTTTTCTCATTTTTCATATAAAAAGCAGCATACTGTTTTGCTGTCTGCTCTGGCAAAAATAGTACAAGTGAGTTAATTTTGTCTTATAATCAAACTTGACCGTGATAATTACAGAATACAGTGGTGTGCTGAGTATAAAGTCAATAACTATAAGTGTTAGATCTATATTGTTTCAAATTGGGGTGGGGGGGGGGGGTTCTACTGTATACACAAAACATAATACCAGCACACTAATTAGTATTCCAGTGCCCCAGAAGAAAGCAAAGAGACCAGTGTACTGTACAGGTCAAACCATGTTGTGTTTGTTTACACCATAGTCTATGGAAGGTTAAATGAAGAAAGCAAAGATGAACATCTTCAGCGGACATACTGCACAGCAAGCTAATAAAAACTGACCACTGGAAAGGAAAGTTAAGCAAGCTGGTGTGTGGGCAGGAGTATAGCTGTGTCAAGAGTGTGTGGTTTCTTGCTAACAAAGGCAATCAACACTAAGCAACAGAGATCAAATGCAGTCATTCAAAAACAAACAACAACTCATCACCATTTAGAGTTAGTATCTTGAATTTAGGAGGATGACCAGTTCGCCGTAGGACCTTCAGCGTTGCAGGCCAAACATACAAAGGAGGAACAAGACTACTCATAAAATGATAGGAGGTACTGTAGCACTGTGATGCAGACTGTATAACGATACATTAGAAATTCACAGAACTGTCATCCACTGATAAGGAATTTCAATTGCAAAGCACAACTACACCACAGATTACCACAGAATATTATCTTTAAAACAAACAAAAAAAAAAAACAAGGTGAGAAAAAACAAACAAAATATCTATACATTCAATATTTAGGATGTTTACAATAACAATAAAGTAACTATTTACTGGGTCTAACGGCAATACAACCCTGATTATCAGGCATTACCATGGCAACTGACATCACCTGCAGCTTGGACTCAACTTCACAATCCGCTCAGCTTCTATAATGCCCTTTAAATAGGATTCTATTAATTTATTATGATGGGCCATTGTACACCACTGTACTATATGAAAAAATAATGTCAGAATTTGAAGGAAAAAGAAAATGCTTTAGACAGGACCGCCTTTGTAATACTGCTGCTCTGAGTGAGTTAGAGCCGAAACATAACAATGCTTATGATGAAGTTACTCCTTTGTTTTGCTCCCTTGTGTACTGTATGCTGCGCTATTTCCATGCCACTTACTGTATTGGGTGTCTCCTCCACCCAATTGTTTTTAAACTCGGAGAACAATATAGGCTGTCTCTGGCCGGCAGTGGGAAACCTCTACCAAATCTGTAGGAGAAATCAAGGACCACCCCTGAGGAGCAACACATACACACTAATCCACTGGAAAGGCCTGTCTGAACTCCATAGGAGCTTTGTTTATGTAACCTTTTGATGTATTGACAAATAGCCTACGAACGTTTACCCACATTACCTATGAAAAGCACAGTTCCTTCAGCAGTTTTCTATAGAAAGCCTGGATTTTGTTTTTCCCTGACAATTTATTGACAAAAGGGTGCAATTTCTGTTAAACTAATCCTTCTCAAAGCTCACTTATTACTACAGTAGAATTACTGTATGGGCAGCAAAACACTAAAAACCCTAAAAGGAAAACAAGATGGTAGAATATTCAAAGTACAAGTTTGCCAATTAAATACCACTTTACAAAAGATTTTATCATTTAAAAAATGTTTTGAGCAACCAATTAGCCACTGAATTGTGTTATTAACGAGGGTGATAATGTAAGGCATTTTGTGTCATCATAGTTCTGTTGTGCTACTAGTTGGAAGGTCTTTCTTAGGTTAAGGATTTTGTGCTTTACTGACTTTTAAAGCACTAAAGCCATGGTCTTTGAAAACGAAATGCAATTTTCAACAACGTATCTTATTTGTTATTTAATATTCTTTTTTTTTTTTAATCCAGGGCATGGCCGACTGAGATCACTTCACCAATGAGGCTCTTAAAAGAAAACAGCAAACATATACATTACATAGACTAGACGTACTTAAACTAAAGCAAACCCAGTTAAAGAATAAGGAATAAACAAATTGCAAACTGTGTTCTAAGCACATGACAATGTTAGTGTTGCACAGGTGATTTCCAGTCTAACGGGTTTATAATGACTTCTTTAGGAAGTGAAGTATAAAAAAACCCAGCTTGCTTCAGCTGACGTTAAAGGAAACCACAGCCCGAATACAGCAAGCTGAAACGGTGCCCAAAGCACCACTGTGCTCTATCTGCCCTGTTCTGAGTAAGGTTTTCTGCCCTAGTCTATCATCCTTTTATATTTCCTTAGGTAGATAATTAAATAATGATAACGGTAATACGATACACGATGCAAGTAAATACCATGAACATACATAACTTGTTTGTTACAGCTGGTTCCGGTGCTAGCCTAGCTACAGTAGGCACAGTCGCTACAGTGTAACCGAAAGTAAGAGAAAGATTCTTCTTTCTGGGGTGGGATATTCTTACGAGCAACATCCCATCCCTCAACCGTCCTATCAAAGACGTCACTGCTGCACCAATGACAATGTAACGATAACTCGTTTCGCAGCTTTATTATTAAACATTCAGCTGGGATAACACCCTTGATTCGCAAGTCACATATAATACAGCAGTCTACCATCTGTCCACGTCTCTTTGCACGGATACAACACAGCCCCCAGGTTATGTCATAATGTCTTAGATTAGACTGATCGTCTCTAATGATATAGCACAAATCCGGGATACCTGTCAAACACTTGAATAAGGTAATGATCACATCAGGTAATTAACATCTACATATTCTACATACTGTAACTTACTGTGAATGTGATACTGTGATCACACCTCTGAAAACTCACCATTAGCACATACAATACACATACAGTACAGAATGCTGCATATTTAGTACATTACAGCACGTACATATCCGGTTAATCGCCTTGCATTGGATAACATCTGCGCAAGGGAACCACTTTCCCACACTCGATTAGACTGAACAAAAAAAGCAAACACGCTTTCACAAGTAGAAATATGCGGTGTCTTTAGTCTTACCGTTTACGTCCTGGGATTTTTCTTCAAATGCTTTGCAATTCGCGTTTGAAGATGTTGAACCATGCGACCTTGTTACTGTTCTACTCCGTTTTTGTGAGATTAAATGAATAAAACATTTTAAAATGCTTCTTCCAGAGACCTCCTCTCCCTTGTGGCTCTGATCTCCAGGAAGTGATATGATGTCAGCAACTACAAAACATCTCGCCACCTCGTCCTGCCTCCACATCCAGGAAGTCATGGACGGATACAGTGTATAGATTTGCTTCAAGGGGGGACTCATTTGACAATAAAAAAACAGACATAAAGCATTAGTAGGTTTGGGAAGAATGCTAGTCTATTGGGAGAGGTCAAAGAGAAGACCAAAGGGAAAATATTGCCAATAACAATCACAAATATATATCTTCATAATTAAAGATGTCGTTTTTTTAAAAAAAAAATCTCATAATTATGAAAAGGTTACATTTACTCACATGTTTATAGAGAGCAAAATGTTGCCTCTAACGTTAATAAATGACAGTAAGATATAATAGGATAATTGCTGCTCACTGCTGCTGTAAACTTAATACTAGTGTTCCGGTTGTTCACAATGGTAGGGTGTGGCATTACAACATTTTGTTAAATCTACAGCTATGGCCAAAAGTTTGGCATCACCTAGAATTTTAGGAATAACTATCTGAACATAATCTTTTGTTTAACATCATGGAATCAAAGAATGATAAGTCTAGAAGCCATAATAGTATTTCATGTTAGATTTCAATTTATTTATTTATTTTTCGTTCTTGGAAAACTACAACGCGGTATGTAATTCAATATGTTAACGTAACATTATTCAGCAGGTTTCATTCGACTTTATAAAGCAACGTTTGTTAATTCTATAGAATAGTGTGATGCAAAACTTTTGGTCATAGCTGTATGACTTGCACTATTCGCCCTGTGGGAACGTTGTTGTTCCTTCTTTTTGCCCTGAAACTTCAGCAAGGAATGTTAAACCCATTAAATACCAAATACATTTTTCTTTTGAAAAAAAAACAGAACACGTATTTATGTAATTTACTATATACTAAACCCATATTTCTTCACAGAAAAAAATATTTCGTTTAGTAAAGGTGCAAACAGTTCTATGTATGAAGGCATCAAAATTTGATGGCTACTTGTGAATTGTCAAAATGTCATACCTTGGCAATTATTTGTTGAATGTACCGAAATGTGATGGGTGCAGAACAACTGTCAAATGTTCATACTTGTCAGTTCTGTGTATGCATGTGCCAAAAGTGTATGGCTGCCATTTTGACAATCAAATGTCATACCTAGGCAATTCTCTTTATTGAACATACCATAATTTGATGGGTACTGGCAGGTGCTAGTTCCACCTGCCAATACCAGCTTTTCATATCCAGCGAGCTGAACCATGACAAGCCAGCTACCATGTCCAGGGACTCGTCAATGCAGGGCAAGGGGTTGGAGTCTTTGCAGGTGACTTTGTTCAGCTGTCGTTCCTTAGGACCATGACAACAGGCGCAGCCCATGGACTGTCAGATGGCTCAGTCAGGTTTGCCACCCGCATTTCCCCCAGAACCCTCTCCGCTTCGTCCCCTGTCTCGATGTTGCACCTTTTGCACCAGGTGGGTCCGGCCCACTCCCTCCGGCCGGGTCGTGATGCAATGCTGGAACTCTAGCATCAGCTCCTGCAGATGGCTCTGCTGTTCTTGCAAAGCCCCTCACAGCTGCAGCACCAAACTGCATTTACTGCCGCTGGAGTGATGTCGTGGCTGGTAAGCTGGCAAGTTGTTAGCACAGGTCGGCCTGACCGTGGGCCAAGGATGGCTGGCGGTAGAGCTCACAAGCCTCTGTGGGGTCGCCCCGGGGAGTTGCTGGTTGTTCTGTTGGTAGCTGGCAGTAGCAAGCTGGGAGGCTGGGTTGAGCCCCCCAGGGGGGTTGACTGGTTGTCCTGGGAAAGTCAGAGCCAGACCCGGGCCCCCATGGAACTGGAAGACCCCTTTCTTGACCCAATATGCAGGGATCCTGGACGGCTGCAACCCGACTTCATGGCTCATGATCATCCCCACGACCTGGATCTCTATGGCCCGCTTCCCCCTCATTGGCGACAGGCCTTCATTGGCGACAGGCCCTCAGTCACTGTAGTAGGTTCCAGTCTGTGCTGTTGGCTCCCGATGGTCTGTATCTTATCATTACCTGTTGTGCACTTTCAGTCGTTATATATAGGTCTCCATATATAAGTGTCCAGTTTTGGAATAAGCCAAGTACCAAAACATTTTCATCACACTGAAATAGATGCTGATCCCTTTATTCTAACTTGTCTGGTTCTGACAAATCTGCACAATGACTAATGGCTGCAAATAACTTAATAATATTTACTGAAACCTTGAAACTGACATACATATCCAGGAATCAAAATGATACAATCATGTTATCAGTAGTACTGTAAGGGGGTTAAAACAAACACAAAAAGGCTTTCATTAAATGATAATAGTACTTGCTTTAATTATTGTGTATGACATGGTTTTAATCTAGGTAACACCATCTTACTGTTGGTTCATTAGGTGACATTAGGTGACATTTTGAACACTGCAATATTTTGTATTTTCTTAGCATTCCTAAATGTTGTCATACCACTGTCAAACCAGAAGTCCAAGCTAAGACAATTACGTGTTTTATTTTTTGGCAATGTACCCAATGAATGCAAGTGATGGAGAGCCAGGGAAGAGGGACAGCATGTAACAACATAAAGCAATATAGAAACACAACGTAAATACATGAAACATATCAGCAGCAAATAGCAGTTACTACAATTTGCAGAAAGGTTCAATGATTATATAAAAGAGTGAGGTATACATGAAATGGTTTCCCTTAAATCTATTTCAGTTTGAGATCGATCACTCCCATAAGAGGTGGATTCCACATTTGAGGAATATGGTGATATTTCAGCTGTTTTTAAAATACATCTATCCAACTGTTGATCCAATGTGTTCCATCCTTTCTCCCTTTTGTCCCACAGGGATACAAGACTTATGTTGCTTGTTCATTATAATTGACTCAAAGTGGGTAGCCTTCCCCAGACCAATGTGTTTGATCTTGAGTGCTTCTTTCTATGCCCACTACTCTGATCCCTGCAATCTATAACTCTGGCACCTTCCGGGCCGTGGAAGAATACCCTATTAGTTATACTTTGCCCATATGACACTCATTGGCAACAAATAAGTTAAGAGATTGGTATTCTTTTGTTTCCACTTGTTTTTACTGAATAAATCTTCATAATTGTACATTTTTATAAACCCCTAATATATAATACTGTGACTGTTAAAAAGAAAAGTAGTTATTTTCAATCAGACATGATTCAACAATATATTCAGTACCATTTTTGGCCATTCTGTAATCCCCATTGAAGATAGGGATTACATTTTACAAATAGCTTACATTTAAAAAAACCTCTTAAGTCTTGAAGCAGCTAACTTCATAATGCTTTCAACCTTTGTAAACCAGAGATTTCCAATTATATTATGAAAAAAAATGAAACAATCTATCAGTATATTCAGAAGGGATTGGTAAAACTCAATCAATACAAGGATACACATTCACAGTTAACACTGAAGGATTCAGCATGCCAATTATACATAGAAACTACCAACATGAGGAGGCAGTGTGGTCCAGTGGTTAAAGTCAAGGGCTTGTAATTGTGTGACCCTGAGCAAGTCACTTAACCTCCTTGTGCTCCGTCCTGTGGATGAGATGTTAAATCAGTGTCCTATTGTAAGTGACTCTGCATATAATGCACAGTTCTTTGTGATGCTGGTCCACTATGAAAGACACTATATAAAAATAAAGATATAATTATTATTATATTAACTGTGGTGAATTCCAGGTTTGGTTATTGTCTGTATTAATGTGCCAGGATAACATCACACCTTATACAGCTGTCACATTTTGTATTACAGAAATAAAACTAATTGAACTTCTGATTGGATGTAGATTGGTACCAAATTGGTATTTGTCATTTAACCTACAATACAATCAAAGACCAAACAAAAGGGGACTGAAGCAGATGAAATAGATAAGTAAGGCTATACAAGCAGAATTACCTCAACAGTTATAGGGATTGTGTGTGAGAACACTTACTGGCTTGCCTGGGAGCACATGACTGCCTTAGTGACATGAACCCTTGCAGACTTGTAGGCCTGTGGCCTATTTCATCTATCATTTGGACCAAACAGAGTCTGAATTTAAACTGGTTTGATCTCGGCCTGTTGCCTATGGAAGCAAACAGGACTCATTTCAGACACTGTTTGGTATAGCTGCTGAGTTTCAGTGTTTTTGTAAAGTATACTTCAGAGGTTTCATATATATACGTATACAGTATTTGATTGGTCAAACGTATGGACAAACAGGCCCACCAATAGACCCCAGAATCTAATAATCATGTACCAGGGTTTCATCATAACTGGATAAGTGGTTTTCCAGATATAGGGAACAATGTAAAGAGTAGAGATGTAGGTATGACCACCTCCACTGTATCCTAGCCACTGGGAATTCTACCCACTGCAAGGCATAAAAATAATAACATTGCTTTAGTAACTTCTATTATCCTGATTCCATTTTGGACTCAAGTTTCCTCCATACATACAGACGTGCTCAAATTTGTTGGTACCCTTACAGCTCATTGAAATAATGCTTCATTCCTCCTGAAAAGTGATGAAATTAAAAGCTATTTTATCATGTATACTTGCATGCCTTTGGTATGTCATAGAATAAAGCAAAGAAGCTGTGAAAAGAGATGAATTATTGCTTATTCTACAAAGATATTCTAAAATGGCCTGGACACATTTGTTGGTACCCCTTAGAAAAGATAATAAATAATTGGATTATAGTGATATTTCAAACTAATTAGTTTCTTTAATTAGTATCACACATGTCTCCAATCTTGTAATCAGTCATTCAGCCTATTTAAATGGAGAAAAGTAGTCACTGTGCTGTTTGGTATCATTGGGTGCACCACACTGAACATGGACCAGAGAAAGCAAAGGAGAGAGTTGTCTGAGGAGATCAGAAAGAACATAATAGACACGCATGGTAAAGGTAAAGGCTACAAGACCATCTCCAAGCAGCTTGATGTTCCTGTGACAACAGTTGCAAATATTATTAAGAAGTTTAAGGTCCATGGAACTGTAGCCAACCTCCCTGGGCGCGGCCGCAAGAGGAAAATCGACCCCAGATTGAACAGAAGGATAGTGCGAATGGTAGAAAAAGAACCAAGGATAACTGCCAAAGAGATACAAGCTGAACTCCAAGGTGAAGGTACGTCAGTTTCTGATCGCATCATCCGTCGCTTTTTGAGCGAAAGTGGGCTCCATGGAAGAAGACCCAGGAGGACTCCACTTTTGAAAGAAAAACATAAAAAAGCCAGACTGGAATTTACTAAAATGCATATTGACAAGCCACAAGCCTTCTGGGAGAATGTCCTTTGGACAGATGAGTCAAAACTGGAGCTTTTTGGCAAGTCACATCAGCTCTATGTTCACAGATGAAAAAATGAAGCTTCCAAAGAAAAGAACACTATACCTACAGTGAAACATGGAGAAGGCTCGGTTATGTTTTGGGGCTGCTTTGCTGCGCCTGGCACAGGGTGCCTTGAATCTGTGCAGGGCACAATGAAATCTCAAGACTATCAAGGCATTCTGGAGCGAAACGTACTGCCCAGTGTCAGAAAGCTCTGTCTCAGTCGCAGGTCATGGGTCCTCCAACAGGATAATGACCCAAAACACACAGCTAAAAGCACCCAAGAATGGATAAGAACAAAACATTGGACTATTCTGAAGTGGCCTTCTATGAGTCCTGATCTGAATCCTATCGAACATCTATGGAAAGAGATGAAACTTGCAGTCTGGAGAAGGCACCCATCAAACCTGAGACAGCTGGAGCAGTTTACTCAGGAAGAGTGGGCCAAACTACCTGTTAACAGGTGCAGAAGTCTCATTGAGAGCTACAGAAAATGTTTAATTGCAGTGATTGCCTCTAAAGGTTGTGCAACAAAATATTAGGTTAGCGGTCCCATCATTTTTGTCCATGCCATTTTCATTTGTTTTATTATTTACAATATTATGTTGAATAAAAAATCAAAAGCAAAGCCTGATTTCTATTAAATATGGAATAAACAATGGTGGATGCCAATTACTTTTGTCAGTTTCAAGTTATTTCAGAGAAAATTGTGCATTATTCTTTTTTTGTGGAGGGGTACCAACAAATTTGAGCACGTCTGTAAATTAATACTTTACAGTCGTTTGTAGTAACTACAGTCTTAGATCGCACTCATTTTTGTATTTTATGGTTCCTAAAGTGTGTACTGAGGTTGATAAAAGATCATTTGCTTATTTTGCTCCATGGTCTTGGAATGAATTACAGTCTAAACTTAAGTTGCAGTCCCAAATAACTTTAGTACAATTCAAGAGTAAGCTGCATGATTATCCAATCGAGAGTTGTGCTTGTTTTGAGTAGTTGATTACACCTGTCACAAACTGATTGTCACTAACTGATTGTTTATTGTAGTGAGTATGACTTGTATTTTATTTTTGTATTTGCTACCTTTCTTGGCTAGGTCTCACTTGCAAAAGAGGTTTTAATCTCAATGTGATTCAGAACACTTGGATACCTTTTCTCAATATTTGTGACTAGTTCCTAAACTATGTAAAATAATCATGGTTGTCAGTAAGACTAAAGTAAAACATAGAAGAAACATGTGTTTCAGCTAGTGCCTTCTTCAGACTGAATACTTTGATACTTTAACCCATGGCAATCACAAGTGACAAAAATAATTGATGTCGTCTCTCTAAAAGAAGTCCATCCCTCTAAAATGTGTATTCTTACATTACTTTCATTAAAATTATTTCTTAAATCTCACCTGTCGAGTATTTCTATTCACTATTTAGGTCTCAAGTGTGCAATCTGCAATTCTTTTAAGAATCACATGCATTTTTAAAAACATGACATCTGGTATTACACAGATCAATTATTTCTCTGTTTGCTTGCCTTGCTTCCAGAAACATGTGACTTTCCTTCCTAGGTCATTTGACCTCAGCAGTGTCTTTTGGGTCTGAGCATGTTACTGGCTGCAAAACAAGTCATTTATTAGGGGAAGCAGCTTGTTGGAGTCTGACAGAGAAGAAAACCCTGAATGGGTGGGGAGAATGTCACTCCAGGTGAAATGACTAGGAAAGAGCAAGACTATCTGAATGCAAGGCTTCTTTCAAATCTACACATTTTAGGAATATATAGTGAATGGATTTGCATAACGTGAACAATTTATTATTTTATTTGCTACCATCCCTTTAATGCACCATCAGGAAAAAAAATAAATATCTGAGTTAGAGTTTAGTTAATTGATTTGGCACGGAATGACCCTCTTTTCTACTGCAGTGATTTGAAGTGCTGTTATCTCTGCACATCAATAGTTAGATACTGAAGTACTTACATAGTTAAGAGAGTCTGCACATCTTGGCTCGTACAGTCTAGGAAAGGGTCTAGTCTGATTGCCCAAAGAAAAGCTATTAGAGCCAAAAAGCACTTATAGTAGATATTTGATAAGGGGTAAATTGGTTGTTTGGATGGTTTCGCAATAAAAGTACATTAAGGCTTTTGTTCATAATTTGTCAGCCAGACTTCGAGCCCAGGTGGGGTTTTTTTTTCCCCAAAAAGTTTTTATCTCTGCAATGTCTTGCCATTATTAGAAAATGTTTTTTTGGACTGATTTCAGCTGGATGCCTGAATCAATGGGTACCTTGTATTGCCAGAGCACGTCCATCACCGTTGTCAATGTAACCTTTCCCTCAGTTGTCCATTTTCTTTTGGCAATATTGTGTCTTTTACACCCCAGAATCCATCAAGTATACAGTAAAGTTTATATATAGATTACGATAACCTAATACAGTGTATTTGTAAATAATGATTTATCCTGGTGTAATTAATGTGTATACTTTGCTTGTGACATTGTAACATTAATTTAACTGGCTATCAGCATTTTAAACACAATTTGAAAACACATGGTAAAATACAGTTACATGTTGTATGGTAAATCATGATTTAGTTTGTTTACATGCAGTAATGAGCACAAACAACATGGAAAACTAATGGAAAACTACACGTGAACAAGCTTTCAAAGCTTGTTAAAGTGCGCAAATATAAAATTTCACAAAGAGAAGATACTGTATGCTTTTGAAAAGTGAAAGCAGATGCCTATCGTAAGCTTTATTTTGAAATAACAAGTAATCACTATAGGCACTCTGAATGATGAAACATTACCATTGACATTAACCACATCAATATTTAAAGTGAAAATGTACAGGTAGTAAGTACAAACACCATGAAGCTCACAGTTGAACTCCATGGGTAATGAGAATACAAAGGGTTATTACAGGTATCTCATCTAGCAGCACTGACAATGGTGTATGTGGGTGTATTATTCAGATGAGGCCAGGCTTAGTTAAGTCCAGTCATTTTTTTAAAAACATCTCATTTTCTCTCCTAGTCAGTGGCTCACTGCATGTGGAGGCTTCATAACACAAAAATAAATAATTATCAAAATAAATTATTGATATATTGTTATTTAACAAAGCAGTACAATATTACATAAATAAGCAACTAACCAACTACATGTACTGTATAATGTTGAAACCAGTTAAAGAAATGCTAACCACGATTTTGAAATCCATTATTTAACCTATTATTAGGTCTATCAATACTATAACTGTCCCTCTTTTTTCCCTGCATAGGAGATGGCAGTCTTAGAAGATGGAAAATCAAAGATGCAGGTTATACTTGTCTTCAGTTTTTATGTAGACTAGGCTTCCATACATTATTATTATTATTATTATTATTATTATTATTATATAAACATAGATACAATCCTAAAAGTAAAAATGCACGTGGATGCATATTAAGATATTTTTCATAGAAATCTGTTTTTTTAAGTTATTCCTCCTTGTCGGTAGATGGAGCTGTACATATCTGCTCTACGTTTTTAGGACGCTATAAGCATTCTTTACCATTGTTGTTGATGTTGTGTGACCTTTCACCCTTAAATCCCCAATTGTTTTCTTTTTTCTCTCAGGTAACCAGGCGGAAGTTGATGTTGTTTAAAAGGGAGGCGGTAAATGTGTATTGTGGAGCGGGTAGAAAACGGTTAATTATGTGTTTGTTAACTGAATTACCGAGGTAGTGGAACAGGCAGCCTGGTTCAGAGGGGCGTGACAGAAAAGAGAAGCTGGTAGTGAAGCGTAAATTGGACAGTATTTAAAAAAAAAAAAATCACCGTGGAAGGAAAATGGGATCCAAATCAGATCAGTTGCTGATTGTTGTCTCCATTCTAGAAGGTACTGTACAAATGTAAATCTGTAATATATTTTATGGCTCTGGTTTTGTGCAAACGTTATAATCGGACACAGCATTCATGTGAATTTGTTCTATCGGCACTGTACAACTACTGTACATACGACTTACTAGTCAGGCTTGTGTTTCGAGTGTCATATTAGTCTCTTCAATTTGCTGTTGTTTTTTAGATAGAAAGTGAATCTAACTGTTGCTCTTCTTTCTTTTGGTAAATATTGTACATCAGGTATTATTAATAAACAAAATATTGAGGGATGACGATACCGTATGTGTAGAGTGTTGTTTTAACGAGTTTGCACTTCAATCAGAATCCATTGTAATATTTTCTTAGTGAAAAGTTTTTTTTTTTCCCTTCTCATTTTACAACAGAAATCCATTATGCTGATTTGTTCAGTAGGTGCCTGGTAGTCGTCAGCGCGGCCCTGAAACTGTCATCTGGTGTCTACTCAATTTCAAACTGCTGTGCTACCTGTTTCTAGCAACAGATGAATTCAATAATAAATAACGCAGAGCAAGTCAGCTGTATACCTAATTTTAGCATCATAATAAAAAAACAAAAAAATGCATATATTTTCTTTCTACAAAGTGAAGAAGTGCTTTTGTCATTAAAAAAAAAAAAAAACTTTTGTGTACATCCAATGTATACTTACTTACTTAATTACTTAATTATGTTTGTACGGTTTATCCCTTTTCAGGCCGGCGCTTCCCCAGACGCCCTCGACACCTACTTGTGGTGGAAACCAAGTTTGATGGAGAACAGTTAGCAACAGACCCCGTAGACCACAAGGACCAACCACAGTTCTCTACAGAGCTGGCCTGGGAGCTGGACCGGAAGGCCCTCCATCAGCACAGGTAGGCAGAAAGACCAGCATTTACTGTGCACGTCAAACCAGTCTTGTAGAGAATTGAAATTCTTTAACTTGCAACTCAAAGGGGCTGTAAGCTTAAGAGATTTATATTTAAAGAATAAAACCCTATACTTACTTGTGCAACTTAATGCAAAAAGTATAAACTGCCCTTTGTTGCAGTGTGGCGCTTGACAAAATCTGCAGTTAAAAAAATAACCACCTAAATGCATCAAGCCATTGATTTTACTGTTCATACCTGTATTGCATCCTTGATTTGCTTGTTTTTGGTCAAAACTTACAATTTGACAGGATTTTCCTGAAAATGGCACGTGGTCCTGTTGGCAGATTATATGGCTTATGAAATGAAAAAAACAAACAAATGTTTTTGTTTTTTTTCAGATTACAGAGGACACCCATTAAGCTACAGTGTTTTGCAGTAGATGTGTTATCATCTGCAAAGGAATCGGTGGGCTATATTATTCTTGACCTAAGACCTGTTCAAGAAAAGAAACAGGTGAGTCTTACCTTGCCTAATCTATTTTAGCATTTTGATACTGTAACCTTGTATTTTCAAAGAATAGTAAACAAAAAACAATAATTCTTATATGAGCTTCTTTTTACCTACATCTATTAATCTGACCACCTAGAATAATGGAGTATGTTTATGAAATATATGATATAAGTTGTTATACAGGTGCACTCCACTTATAATGGATCCTGTTAGAACAGAGTTCCATTTACAATGTATTGAGGAGGCATGTCCCTGCCAAACAACATGGGTTTTAATAGGGAATTACTCTGGTTAAAAATGACTCATTTATACCGTATATACTGTTTAATACGTACGGTTTTCCTGTTCCACAAACAGGTCTTTTGAATTTACTGGTAATATGTACAGTTTAATACATACAATTCCAATTAATATGTAGTTTTTCTGTTCCACAGGTAGATATTTTGCACCTCCGGCACAGTGAGTCACAGCAGCGTTTGTGACGTCGGGCAGGAAAAAATTGCTGTTTACTTTTATTGTTCTATGTTTTTGTTGGCACAGCCATTGTACAGTTTAAACGTATACAGTTTTAATTACATTTATCGAAAATATAAATTTGTAAAATGGTACTACTTATTACATTGTACGGCTCGCATTGTGTTTTGTACAAATAATAAACTCCCGTTCTTTGGCAGTTAAGCTTTCTTGTATTGTTTATATTGAAGGCATTTATGTTCACAGTTACATACAGCATTTCGAATTGTGTTTTAAGTACTTAGTTTATAAAGTACAGATTTCCATTGTCCCTTGGAGTCCATTATAAGTGGAGTGCACCTGTATTGCCAAAATCTTAAAACTATTGTTTTATAGTTTTTTTTAGGGGGAGGGTTATGACAAACTTAGCAAGGTCTAAAAAACAAAGTTAAATATTTCTGGATTACTACAGGACACAAAGGGATGCAAAGAGATACTGGATACATGCCACCATGTTGTTAGGAAGACAAGATGACTTTCAAAATCTACACCTTTTGAATTTAGATTTTATTGCAAATTCAAACTTTCTTTCTTTTTATAGACTCCTAAATGGTATCCGTTGTTAAGCAGCAAGTACACGAAAGTGAAGCCTGAGATTCTGATTGGTATGGCACTTGAAAGTGATGCCAAACCTTTAACTGATGGATTTAAAGCTAAAGAAGCACCACCGAGGGAAGGTAAGGTTAAATGAAAGCTGGATACCCACTTTGATCCTGTGCAATTCTGTTTTAGATGGGTTTTGTAGAAATTGAGGTTTAGAGTGGAATCTCTCTGCGATGCACTTACAATGGGATTCCAGAATCTGTTTTCTGACAATTTAACACAACACGGTACTTTTTGGATAAACAAATGTTTCAAAGGGTCTCATATTGACAGCAGCCTGTCGCATGATGAGTGACTGGTTTGGCTGAAGCCACACGTGACAGCCAGACATGGCTGAAGCAGCACATGACATAACTAGAAGATGCGACAAGTGTAATTGGAGACAACTGTCTCACTCACCAGTATTAAAACCTGAACTTCATCTCAAGACAGTTATCTCCTTGTATACTAGATGCGTTTTGAATATTTGTCATAATAAGCTTAACATTCTGTTTGTTTGATTTGTTTTGTGCTGGGGTAACACTTTGGAAGTGGTCAATTTCAGCTGGTGATGGGGTTTCTTTTGTTTAATTTCACTCTTACTCTTTTCTCTGTATGTTCCTTCTGATTTTTCTGTCAAAAAAGCTAAAAGTAAATATTTTACCAACACCAAAAAAAAGCAACCTAAATGGCTTTCAGATTTAGGTGAGTATTTCTCAGCTTGCTCTTCAGTTGTCTGCCGATCTGTTTATGCTAACACCACATATTGATCTTAAATTACGTACTACAGTAGTCTCCGGCTATGAGAACACCCCTTGGAAAGCAAACGAAGGGTTCTCTTACCTAAGGTGTTCTTTTAAGACATTGAACATCAGACCCAATATGCATCAATAAATAAATAAATATTTATTACTTGTCTTGACGCATGTGCATCAACATATGATATGAATAGAATAAGTAAGAAAAAAGCAATAGACAATTGTATGTTAATAAACTATAATAATAATAAAATAATAGACAAACTAACATTAATAACATAACTGTCAAACTAAATTAACACAGCACCCCTACACACAATAAAAAATGCAGTTCTAGATTAATTATGAATGCCTGTACAGGAGCAATATTCAAGACCTGCACAAAATTATTTAATAGAATGGTGAAGCAACTCACCAGCACGGAAACACCAACTTGCTCTGTGACTTTCAGGAGATCCAACAAGTTCCAACTTTATGTAGCAAGAGAAACAGCGGCACATTTTGATATTTGTTTACCTGTCATTTTGTAGCGATGAGGAAATCAGAATACAAAACGAGGCAATGATATGACGCCGGTTCTGGAAAGATTTAATAAACCAATTAGTGTGCCTCACGCCATGACAAGTCACCATTTGAATTTGTTTGATGCTGATGAGTTATCAGGTTCCAAAACAGTACCGTATCAGTTGTGAACGAATCGCTAACGGTGCAAAAAAAGGTGTTCTTCTAGGCAAAGTTCCTGTTCCTGTAGCCGGAGCATTTACAATGGGAAAAGTGTTTCGCCACAAGGATATTCTCTTAGCCAAAGCGTTCTCTTAGGAGGTGCTCCTATACACAGAGACTACTGTACTACACACACAATAATACCAAGACAATGTGAACATTTCCCTCTCTAGATGTACGTATTGCCTTTTAAATTAAGTAATTTTGTTTGAGGAGTAACTGAGGTTAGAGTAACATAGTTAATAGTTTCTTCCTGCAATTGTTCTGCAAGAAAAGGGCGGTATCAGGTGTCCTGTTTGGTTAACCAAGTGTTTATCTTTTTGAAGTTACTCCTGCGTTCTCTAATCTGGATCCTAAAAACATTACTGCAGTCCTGAATGAAGAGGAAGGATATCATCAAATTGGACCACCGGAATACTGCAATGAGCTTTTTGTCTTGTCTGTTACAGTAGCTTTTGCAAGTCAGTTGGAGCAGGTACATTTTTGTATTTCTTTCACATTGTGCTACCTTACGTGTATGCAGCAACAATCTGAAATATTTTACTGTAATTTCTGTAATGATCAATCAATACTTGTTTGACATGATCTTCAAAAGGGGGTGCCCTTTCAGATATATTTGGTTCTTAATCCATATTCAACCCTTTTGTAAGCAGCAATAATTGAGCTCTACACGGAAGGCGTAAAGGGGTGCAAATGCACCCCACTTACATACACGGTTAACTTATTATTTAAAGCAAAATAATTACCTAAAACTGTTTTATATTATTATTTTAACAATTCTGTGTAGAATTAACATTATTTTGAAGTGCTAAGCATTTTTTAAATATTTAATTTACTATTTCAAAAATAAAACAGTGCTGTTAACAGTACATGTTTTTTAAATTGACAAACATTAATAAATACAAAAATAAATGTTATGTTGCATAGTTAACATGTACAAAATCTAGTAAATAAACAATTTGTCAACACATACCTGTGCTTAAATAAAGTCACATTTGTGCATAAAGCAACTTAAGTCTTTTTTTATTAAAAAAAAAAAAACATGCACAAAGAACTTGCATGCATAAAAAAAGAATGCCAGTCCATAGAACCATTATCAAAGTTCCTATGTATAGCAATTCCACAGTACATGCACACTTCAGTTATACCTTCTTTCCTCTGCTGTCTTCTACAGTGAAATCCTTATGATCAGTGGCATATTCTTCAGGGTTTTTGTGTGTTTTTTCTTTTTTTTACATTTCACCACAATTTGTAATTCTGTTTTAAATTCCAAGAGAGTGTAAATACTCCCTAGCATACTGTAATACAGCTTTAAGTCTCTCGAGCAAGAACATCTTGTTTTAAATTTTGCAAGCGTGTTACAATCCTCCAATAGAAATATAGGAATTTGCTGCCACTCAGGTGGGTTTAAAATATTCAAAACGAATCAATGCGAAATACAAGTCAGGAAGGCGGGACATTGCTCTATTTTTTCATGAGGAAAGGGATCAAGCCAGCGTCAATTGAGTAACCATTTGCAGTGTTTTTTGGTGTTTATTAGATATTTTGTTTGTATCGGAGGGTGTATTTATTGGTTTTTATCAGTTAAAACTAAAAATCAGAAGCCCTAATTATACACACATAGACGCTTATTCTAATGTAGAAAATTGAGTACATACTACTAAAACAAATTCATCTGCAGGGCTAAATCAATAATTGTATATTATTATTTTCTACATCTATCCCAGCTCCCCTGCAACTCTCAGCACTCTATCCTGCAAGTAAACAGGAGCAGCACATGGTAGCCTATAAAATATATGGAAGACATGCCTTTTTTGCACGGAAAAAAAAATCGGAAAAAATAAAATCATATTTGTTCATATCGGGTAATAAGCAGCATACTGTAAATAATTCAGTTATCAAATACAGTGCTGGAATAAGATGTAGTGTACACACATAGATGCATAGGTTCATGTAAATGATTATTGGCTAAACAAATATAGTTGGAGATAAATCAATAATTTTAGCAATGAGACACCATTGCTACATCTCCCTCCGCTCTCCCACAACACAACAATCTATTCTGCTAATAAGCAGGAGCTGTGCTTGTGGCATGTATGAAATGTATATATTTTGTAACCCTCGGAAGGTGGAAAGGGTTGCAAATGCACTTACCAAAAATGTAATCCCACGTAAGGATATACCGTGATCTTTAAAGAGTTATGAGAGATGTTAATCTTCAACACCACAGATGGAAATAATGCTCCCATTGCACAGCAGTTTCATTCATTCCTGGATTTGAGTTTAATAAGGCACACATGAGCTTGTTACCTATACACTGTGGCTAATCAAGCTCATAGTAACACCTGGAGTGTGAAACTGCTGTGCAGTAGAAATCCCTGAACACGCTATTTAAACTTGGTAAATAGATTATTATTATTATTATTATTATTATTATTATTATTATTATTATTATTATTGCAAAAATAAATAAATAACAAAAGTGTAATTTTACTGGAGACTAAAATCCTGTTTTGAATCCGCAGTGCAGGTATAAGATGTGTAGTGCCAGTAAGTCTTGTCCTTACTACCCAGGTGATCACAACTTTTATTTTCCAAAGGTTTTTATGAAGGTTAAAATAGGACTACAACCAGACCCTTTTTTTGCTGCACTCTGGCCCTTTAGTAGTGCGCCCCTCAGACAGAATGGGTGTTTTGAATCTTTCATTTAACAAAGAATCAGATTGAAAGAGCTTTTGTTTTCTTACAATACTGTTTTTCTTCTGGAGCAGGCGTTTATAATCATGATAAAACAAGGTGTGTTGCTGTGAAGTTACCAAACAGCAGCTTTGCTTCTGCCCTAACAATGCACCTTGTTTAATGCAGTGGCTAACAAAATTGGTAGCTTTTTTGTGTTATTAATCCACTGATCCACATAAACACTGTTTATTATTTGATCATTTGCAGTTGATTCCTTGTACAATGAAGCTTCCAGAGGAAAGGCCAGAGTTTTTCTTCTACTATACATTACTGGGAAATGATGTGACCAATGAGCCTTTCACTGACCTGATCAACCCCAACTTTGAACCAGAAAGAGCATCTGTGAAAATCCGCAGTAGTATTGACGTCCTCCGAGTGTTCCTCGCTGCACAGCCAAACTTACAAGTATGAAAATATATAATGCATTACCTTAATTGTATGATAGCTCCCATTCACAGGTTCAAATGTGTACATGAGTTTATGCGGAAGCCTTGCAGGCCAGTATACATTTGTAAATACAAGCTATGTCTGTGTGTGTGTCAGATCATGTTTGAAGCACATGTCAGATTTTTCAACAGTGCCCAGTATGAGTATATTGTAAGACACAGTATAATCTGGTGCCGTGAAAGTTCCCATTTTAGAACTGTGATTGCACTTCAGTCAGCAATTGAGCAATCTCTGCCCTTTAATCCTGGAAAAACTTTGACGATTGTGACAAATTGTGTTGTGGTTTTGTGTCCACTTGAGACCCGAGACAAATTTGTAGTATTATTTGTTCATTTAGCATTTTATCATTTTATCCAAGGCGGCTTACAGAGACTAGGGTGTGTGAACTATCTATCAGCTGCAGAGTCACTTACAACAACGTCTCACCCGAAAGACAAGGAGGTTAAGTGACTTGCTCAGGGTCACACAGTGAGTCAGTGGCTGAGCCGGGATTTGAACCGGGGACCTCATGGTTACGAGCCCTTTTCTTTAACCACCGGACCACACAGCCTCCTACCTAAGTCTGATGTGAAAGGAATGAAGAGCTAGTTGTTGTTTCATTTAATACAGAAACCCAATAATATTTGGTCATAGCAATATACAAGGAAAGCGATGTTTACATTGCATATTGTACTCCGAATTTTACCTGCATACCATCAAACTGTCTAACCATTTTAGATTTTCATGCTTGCTTTTGTTTTATTTTTACAGATACACCTTTGCTGTGGAGACCAATCCCTTGGCAGTACAGATATTTCAATAGCAGGTCTGTTGAAGAAATCCAGCGTTGATATTGAAAAGCAGCCTGTTGCAGTAGAAGGGGCTTTCACCCTGATACCACCAAACAGAGCTAAACAAAAGCTGCCATCTGTTCCTCTTGAGCTGCAGCCAACTGTCGGGGTGTCGGTGACATTAAGGAAAGAGGGAGTTAATTCACAGGTACTGTTAACACTTTAGAATAAACACAAAATTTAAACATTGACATATCCACTGCATTTCTATGTATTAATATTATTGAGGTGGGGTTTATCTTGACATCCTGTATATTACTAGAGATATGGATTCTAAGTAAGGTTTCTGTGTACTTCCTTTTGCTTAGCCTTCCAGCCCTGACAAAGGCCAAGCTGTAGCTCAGACGCCTGTGAAGAAGAGAGTTGTGTCTCCTACTTTCCCCAAGTCCCCAGCTCCAGTTCAGAGAGCCAGTACGGCCCCCTCTCCCAACAGCCCCTCCCCTGAGAGCCCCCCATCCCCTCTCAACAATGACCCAGCGACTGAGAGTGAAGTGGATAGCCTGCAGGAGGACCACAGGCAGGCCAGGCAGTTCCCACATGGTAAGTGGAAAAGCTTCACCTATTGAGGGATGGCCAGGAAGAAGACTTAAGTAACCCTGTGAACCCTAACTTAATTGAACAAACTCCTGTGTTTTTTGGGTTTTTTTTTTTCTTAAATACCTGAATAAACAAAACCAGAGAAGGCCAAAAATGATTCCAAAATGATGTACAGTTACCAGATTAAAATGTCACTTTCATGCTGCTTAGTCTATAGTTCTAACATGTAGGCATTGAGCAGAAGTTCCTTTAATTAAAATGCAGTACATGGTGTAATTCTATAGTCTGTAATTGTTCAGCAGGTGCCCCTTGAATTTAATCTCTTAATGTCAAACTAAAAGATTTATTTATTTATTTATTTATTTATTTATTTATGTATGTATGTATGTATGTATGTATGTATGTATGTATGTATCTACCCTTTGAGACTGAGGCCTCATTTACAGAGGGGGCTGGAAAACAATACTAAATAATAATAATCGCAACATACAAACTCAATAAAAATATGTCTGGTTCAAACTTAATCAGCAGCATACAAAGAAAGTAATTTCTAAAACTTTAGGATTCCACTGGAATTGTTACAAAATGAACAAGTCACCTTAATTGTCTGTATCTGCGATAAATACATATTCAACTCTATATTTTTATTGAAAAAGTATACATTAGTTTAAATGTCTTGTTTTCTGGTTTGGCAGAGTCTAATGGGAAGGCTAGTGAACCACCTGAAGAACCACCTGTATCAAAATCACAAAGCAGAGCAAAGTCCCCTCTGCTTTCACAGCCTTCTATTCAGCGTAATAATAGGTTTTTTATGTGTGTTTTTTGTTTGTTTTTAATGCATGGAGTGGGGAGAGGACTATTGCAATGAATGTAACACATTATCATCATCCCAAGTTAAATTGTCCATTGTGCCGTAGCTCAGAATCAGCTTGAAGTCGGCAGTCTTGAGCAGACAGGTTCATTTTTAAAAAAAGGCTCGGAGACAAGTTTTATTGATGTGTTGCCACACTGGTTTGAGGTAAAGAAGCATCCACAGAGCATTCAATAGATACTTGTTCGAGTCACTTTCACTTTCGAGAGTCAAGACTTTGTGTCTGTCTTCTGACAGCAATTAAACCAGCACTCTCTGAATTTTGACAATTGTAGCAAACTACAAACGCAGTAACAATGTATCTGTTTATCAACCGTTATTAGATTGCAAATGTAATTTACGGGGAATGCTATTATATTTAATAATGCAGTAAGATGACATTGACAGCAAAGCTCACTCGATAACACCCCATACATAAAATGCAGTAGTCAACTTTGTGTGGAACAAGTTATGCGCCGGTTGTGGACAATTTAAGTGGGGCCAGTAATACAGTACATCAGAATTTACTTTGGGCTGAAATTGTTGGAAGGGCTATAGCAATAACAGATCTGAGAGGATTGCAATAGTCTCATCCCTAACTTGTTTTACTTTTGATTTGAGTATACTGTGTATTTATTTTAGTCTATACTGTATACTGGCAGTAATTCCTTTAATACCATGGTCTTCCTGGTTGAAAGAGGCCATTCTTAGTATTTTAAACAGTTGGCGCACGGGGTGCAATACTATGTAGTGTAATTGGTTATTGTCTTTCTGGTTTAGCAGCATCCGATGGGGTTAGTAAACACGCCGAACAAATTGCTTCAGAATCTCACAGCAGTCCAAAGTCTCCTCTGCTTTCAAATCCTTCAGAGCAACGTAAACATTTTGATTCTCTCTGTTTGGTAGTGCTGTAGTAGTGGTGATGCATAGTTTGTGTGTCCATTTTCTATAGCATAGCTGTTATGACCGTTTTTTTTTGTTCTGTAAGAACGTTACATATACAAATTATACTGATTTTATGTGGCTCTTTTGAGTCTACATTGTTACAGTGTTTGCTGGTTAATCAACAGGTAATAATGAAATTAGAAAAAAAAGACTTGATACTTTTTTATTATGATCTACAAACACTTTCAAGAATTCAAAAGGCTCTTCATTTTTCTTTAAACTTTCACTACACCTGAAGAAGAGACTTTTGAGGTCTTGGAAGCTTGTGTTTGTACATCACAGGACATGTATATCAACACTTTAAAATATGTTTTCTACCTGATCTGCATTCATATTATCTGCATTCAATGACTTTTTAAGCAGATCAGGCAAGCTGAAGTTAGATCACACATATATTACTGCCTTTTGAGAGGGGTTGTGGGAGAAGGAACAAAAGTAGTGACTCAGTCCTCTCAAATGAATTTAACCTTTGTTTTTGTAGCAATATGCTACAGAGGAATATTGCTGGTTTTTTTTTTTTTTTTTTTTTCCAGTTCACACAGAAAAGTGTACAGAGTCTGTTTGCAGTTTTTTTTTGTTTGTTTTTGTTTTTTCAACTCTCTCCCAGTTGCCAGGGATATCTACAATTACCTATTTATTTACATTTACCAGTTGCCAACAAACAGAAAAGAAATGTTGCCAGAAAAGAAATGTTGCCAGATATTAACAGTTGTAAATGTATGGTTGCTTCTGGGTATTTAGTTCAGACAATGTCTTTCTTTTGCATGCTCAGGACCCTCCAATGCTACCGAGCCAAGGCACCAGTCTGATGCGGTCTCAAGTGCCTCAATTTCTACCTCTGCACCAAAGATTGCTATCCCAGCGTCAGCACACCATTTCTGTTTTGCACTGGATTTAAGAAGCATTAAAGACATGGATGTAGGCTTTCCTGTAAATTGCATGCTAAGGTAATAAACGTATATATAGCTGAATGGCATCATCCCTATATTGGTAGATTTCAAATAATGATTTCCCACACTATTGTGATAAAGTACAAGATCTGGTATCTTGTATTCACACAAAGCAAAGTTGTATAACCTCTTTAAATGTGAAAACAGTTCTTGCAGCATAGTTTATCTGTAGGCCATGCTTTTGTTGTATGTGAAGGTTATTCCTCTAGCAAGTTTTTAACTTCTGATCTTAGGTATCAGATAAGGGTGGGTGGTATTTGTTGTCTACTGAACAACAGACTAGCATTCTCCTAAACTCTATGTATGTATGTATGTATGTATGTATGTATGTATGTATGTGTATATATAGATAGATAGATCATTTCTTTTTTTTATACTTTCTAGGTATTCATACCCATTCTTCGGCAGTGCAGCACCCATCATGACCAACCCTCCTGTGGAAATTCGAAAGAATATGGAAGTTTTCCTGCCTCAGTCATACTGCGCATTTGATTTTGCTGCCGTGCCTCATCAGCTACAGGACACTTTCTTTAGGTTCTCAGTCTTCCATTTCTGTCATGTCTAAAATTGTGCTTAATTTCCTACATCCTCCAAGATGAACGTCCTAGGCGAGTGATCCTCGCTGATACCTTTCCCTTGAGGTTTGAAAGATGTCAAAGATAGTATAAACTGTAATAAATTTGCATGCCAATAAGTCTAATGCCCAAACCATACCCTTTTCAAAGCATGCTAGATATCAAATGTTTCTAATCTGTATTTGACTGATACTTGTCTGCTGAGAAGATTTTTATTTGCATTACCAAAAATTTAAGAAATCATAGAGAAGATCTTCTATATGCTGACGTGCTTTTTCTAAAATTATAAATGCAGGAATTATAGCTGCTTGCTGTCTTGTTTCCATCTGTAGCATAACGTGTATTATTTTGCAATTAACTTCTAGTCTGAACAGTCTTTGATTCGCCTTATTTCAGGTTACCTCTGTTAGTGGAGGTATGGCACAGAGATAAAACAGCCAAAGACATTCTCTTGGGAGTAGCGAGACTGCAGCTGTCAAACGTCCTGACGTCTGAGAAAACAAGGTTTTTAGGCCATTCGGGCGAGCAGTGCTGGAGGCAGACCTACAGTGAGAGAGTCACAGTTACAGCAGCCAAAGGGTAAGTAGCAGTCATTGCTTAACGAGTAGCATTCATGACTAAACGGTGGATATGCTCTAAAATGAGCCACTTGGGTTGTGGCGTTACCTGTATGTTCTCTATTGATGTTGAATAAACCTGCCATGAGAACAATCACCATGCTGACCACTAGACCTCTTGACTCCAGCTGGAGTGAGGTGTGACCAGTAGTATTCTGCATTGATAATTACAATTTGTTCTAGACCAGTGGTTCCCAACCCCAGTCCTGGGGACCTACGTTTGACCTTTGACGTAGCGTGTCTGCTGGTTTTCATTCCAACTAAGCTCTCAATTACTTAACTAGACCCTCAATTTAACTGATAATTTACTTAATTAGACCTTTTTAAATTTATTTTGGCTCTTAAACAGCTGCAGAGTTCAAGTTACTTAAAATGGTACCGTATAGCTAACTTGAAATATGCAGCTTTTAAGAGCTGAAAACAATTTAAAAAGGTCTAATTCAGCAAATTCAATTAATGGTCTAGTTAAGTAATTGAGAGCTCAGTTGGAGTGAAAACCAGCAGACACGGGGTCCCCAGGACCGCTTTGGGAACCTCTGTTCTAGACAACTGCCAAAATAACCTTGTTAGGGAATGTCCACTAGATGGCAGTAGTGTAGAGCTGTTATTTTCCAATAGGCTGTTTTTTGTTTGTTTTTTTTGTTTGTTTTTTTTCATTGATGGATCGGCACAATAAACATTTCACCAATAGCCTGAGATTATATTAATATTGTAGTAAATACTAAAGTTATTAAAACATCAAATAATGCATTATTCCTCACAAAATATCAATAGAAAACAGTGTCAGATTTCACATTCATATCCGTTGTGGCGCTAATCTGATATACCATTTGAATCCACATTTCAACAAATCAGAAGCAATTTTTGTTTTGATTTATTTTTAAATCAACTACAAATATATTACAGTACTTACAAGTTATCAGGTACGTTTATTCAGTACACATTTTGTATAATATATACATATACTGCAGACAATGACCATGTGTTATTCAAACAAAATGTACTGAGCAGAATTTCTAAAAAAACATCTTGTTATATCTGTCTCCCTCTACAGACCAAGTAACAAAGTCTCTGAGCTGTGCTATTTCATGACCCTGGAGAACTTTGGTCTGGTGAAAACCCAGGAGATCTTCATATCTGACTCTTCTCAGGTAATATTTTCTTTTTTGTTGCATCCATTAAAGAACAACATCTTAGAAAATAAGGATTTCAGTATTTTGGATTTAAAGTAATTGACAGTATTTGGTATGTCTACAGGCACCAGTGAAGTGAGAAATGTAATGTTAAAAACAAATCAATAAAGTTCTATGCCATCTAACTCATTTGAAATGGACAGACTTGCTGGGCAAGCTCAGACTTCCTGAGCACTTTCACGTGTGTGCCAAGTTATTTATAGAAACCTATAATTTGCATGATTGTTTCCCAAATGTAGAGTGCCAGTGCTGGGCACCCAAAACCAGTGCCACAATCTCAGCCACCCCAGGACCATGTACCACAACAGGAGCCTGAACCAAGGGAGACCCTGGAGTATAAGGCAGCCCTGGAGCTGGAAATGTGGAAGGAAATGCAAGAAGACTTGTTTGAGAACCAGGTTTGACCATATCTACATATTAAGACCAATTTTTTTAGTATTTATTTTTTATATATATAATTAGCTCAAAGATCCAGCTGCCCAACGTTCCGTCTATATACAGTATATATAGTATACACCGTACAGGGTCATTTCAGGCAGCCGATTATGTGGGGCAAATAGATTGCCGTTTGCCATTCCCATTTATTTCAATAACAAAGGCATTGTTTATACCGTGTTAAACACGTTGTATATTTTGGGCAAACTCAGCTGTTTGGATCTCATTATGTGGCATTCACAAAGATTTAAATAACAGATGCTCTCCGTCTACTGTAGTAATGGCTCTTTCTAATCCACCAATTAGTTGTTTTCACCTCGTTACCTTGCCATTCACATAGATTTCAATACAAAAGGCAGCACTTTACTGTAGTAAAAGCTTGACAGATCAGTCAATCAGCTGTTTGCACCTCATTACTGAGCGATTACCCCTGTACTGTACCTTGGCTCTGTAAATAAAATGTCTCTGTTAGATGCTGTGCGCTTGCTAAAGCATGCTTGGAACTCTTGTCAGTCAGCAAACAATGCAATGTTGCTTCAAAAAGCTGGGGTTTCTGTAGTTGAGGAGGAGAATGCTGACGAAAATACAACCAAAACTGAAATTGACAACACCAGAGCTAGTAGTGTCATGTGAGCTGTTCAGTGTGTTGATATTGTAACGTGTGGACAGCTGATTTGCAAGACAATGTGGGAATGGACCTAATTATGGACTGGGGAAGGGGAAGGAAGTACTCTGTAAATAATGAGTGTTTGTAAACTGTGTTATTCTTGTTCATATCTGTTAGCGTTCTCTGTGTTTTGGTGCTTGTGTGACTAGAGCTGAAAGACTGCCTGTGTGTGAGTGCGTCACTGAGGGGGGTGGGAGCAGGTCTGACACGACCAGTGATATGGAGTGTTGTACCAATGAGTGAGGAAGGGAGAGGGACTTGGGTGTGTGTGTGGAGAGGAGATGACAGTTTAAAAGAGAAGCGGGATCTGGCGGCGGGAGAATTGAGAGAGTGGAGAGGTTTAGTTAGGAATGAGAGCCAGTGTTCACTAAAAGCTAAAAAAAAATAATTACAGCGGTTTCCTACTGCTTTGAACCACAACTGTTGTCTGTCTCATTATATCCTGGAAACCCTGCAGCTCAGCGCTACAATATGTAAATAAACCCTGTTCGCATGCGGGGCATATCAACTTCAACCTGCGTCTGGATCTCCTGCCTGTCACTCAGCAGCGAATGCATGCACGCATACACACGACAGACAGCTACTCCGTCACAAACGTTAATACCCTCTATCATTCTAACAAGGGATTTAGGGGAGTGCCCTAATAAAAGCTGAATCTCAAAACAATAGTAATATTGTAGAGTAATTGTTACAGCTGTGTATAATGGTGTTTACATATCCGCCCTTACTCTGGTCCCATCGCAGTCGGATACGTGACGGATAACTGTACTTTTTATTACGTTCATAGGTTTTACAGGGGTGGGAGTGTTCCGTCTATAGACAATTTTCCATCTTAAATATTTTGGGAACTGTGAAAAATGAGTGTGTGTTTGGAATGTGTACTGTAGCAATGACGGGCGTTGGTAAGCCAAGAGCTGATTTTGTAAGCAAAAACGAAAAGTTGTATTCAGCTGCTTGCAGTTTACTGTGAAAAATGTGCATTTTATTTTCCTTACAGTATTACACTGTAAAGTCATACTTTTATCAGAGCCGTGCATTTGGTTACTATGATTTGGTGTTCGAGTTATACTTCTACAAGTTAGTACATTGACCTAGCGAGTCAGTGGCATATATGATGTTACAATTTACTAATAATTTGAAGGCATCTGTGGTTTTAAAAATTCATGATTATTTCTACGTAGTATTAGAAATGTAAAGAAAAATACAAAAACTGTCATTTAAGGTTTGCCGTGTATACGATCTATTGATTTAAAGGCAGCAAAATATGGAAATTGCACGTTCCTTTTCAATAGTATGTCAACGTCATTTTAAAACTAGTTTGCAAAACTTGAAAATGTCGCTGAATTTGTCACTCAAGGCTGTTTAAAAAAAAAAAATCAATTTGTCTGCTTTGTTACGTTTTTTTGCAGCCAACACATTTATAGAACCTTGATACATTTATAAAGATTGTTTCAATGTTTCAATGCCGTTTGACCTTTTGACGTAGCGCAAATACTTCCAAGGTTAGCTCAAATATACTGTATTTAATAGAACAGAAATAAATAGAATGTCTTTGGTTAGCTGTACCTGAGAATGCAGTGAAAACAAGCAGCCATATTTAGCTGGAAATGAGGTATTCTCAGCACAGTAATAAGCTTATAGTTTTGGTTTAAAGGCAGCAGGAGCATAGCATGTGTTTTTTGGGGTTTTTTTGTATTTGCTTGACAGACGCCCTAATGCACAGCGACCTTAGAGGTAACAAGTTATTACAATAAGCTAAGAAACAAGCAATACAGCTTTTTTGTTAGGTTTTTTTTGGTTTCTGTTTGCACCTTATTTTGTAAAATGAAACAGTTTGTGAAATGCTGCACAGTGTGTTTGTTTCTGTAGGTTGTATACACATATTTGCTTTGTATTTATAGTGTATAGGCTACGTGCAACTACTGTTAAAATATAAACTGCTAAAAATGTTCGCCTTGCTTCACTCCGCACCATACGTTTTCCGTCTTGGCTACTTTACTCTGCTCCCACCCCTGGTTTTAATACATCTTTTTTATTAGTGTAATGAGTGTCCTTTTAATAAAGATTTTTAACTGCATACATTCTTGTTTGTTTTCATTACTGTACTGGTGATTGGGGGACATTCTGAATGTCAGGTTATTGTGTGGGAGTTTATACCGTCCATTCTAAGCGGTATATATAAAGTAACTTTATACTGGTAATTTGCGGTATTTATTTCATGTTGCATTGTTGTTGTTTCATAGGCACATTCCTAAACTGACAAGATTATAGTTATCATATTAAGTAAAAAAATAAAAATAAAAAATGATTAGGGGACCATTGCAATACGTTTAGTTTATCATATAGTAAGATGAACAATATATATATATTTTTTGTACAATATATATTTGTGGCTTATTAGGGTACAGGTATTCTGATTCATATTAATGGACCTGTAATATGGTCTTGCAGTACATGATCTGTCAAGACCTTTATGGCACAGCTAAGTATAAGTGGTTGCATTCGTTAACAGTTAAAACAGAAGGAACTCGCACACATGCAAGCCCTGGCAGAGGAGTGGAAGAAAAGGGATAAGGAAAGGGAAGCTCTTGTGAAGAAAAAAGTAAGTATTGGCAAAGACTGGTGATAAGTATATTTTTATTTATTTATTTATCCCCGGTCAAACCCAGCAAAGTCTTTTGGTGAAAAAAAGATTTAAATCTTATAAAAATATTTTCAATTACTAGTACCTTAAAATGTTTGTAAAGTGTAAGCTCCAGTTTTGTGTTCTGAATCTAATATAATTGTAATTTTCACCATGGTACAAGTAAGTATGTGTTGTGAATAACTAATATATTCTTTTGTATTAAGTTGAGAAAACAAATGTAGCAATTTGCTGCTGTGTTACTGTTTTTTAACATGTGTATTATCATAGACTCTTTTTGCTGATCTAACTGTACTGATCTGTAAAGGTGAGTTTTAAACACAATTGTTTGTGGCAGGTATCTGAGTATTCTATACTGGAGGAGCAGCTTCAAAAAACCCTGGCAGATCTCGAAAAGAGAGAAAAGCAACTGGCCTTTTCTGAGATGGAGGTGAGCTTGATTTCATTTGTGTTTTTTAAAAAGGAATGACTCTCCTTTCCTATCCAGGCAACTTGCTCTGCCTGCAGTAATACGTCATCATGTGTTGCAGATCTGACCTTCTGAATATGGGGGCCTCATTGTTTACAGGGCTGAAAAGGCTGAATGCATTTCTTAATATTTAGATTATTCTGAAATAAACAAGAATGAATTATTCAGTGTCAAATCGGGGATTGTTGTGATTTTATATATAACAACATTGTTGGTCTGTTTTTAGTATTTTTAAATATATTTTTTCAAAGGGTTAGGTGGAGCGATTTTAAGTAGAGAGAAACTAACAGTTTCCTTTTACCATGCTTGACGTGCATTGCAATGTGTACCCATCGAAACGTGTTTGTCCTTTTTTAAAAAGCTTTTTAGAAACAAAAGAAAGTCAAATACTTATACTACCTAAATATATTTGAAATATTTTACCGGATTATATAGGTTTCTTTATTTTAATGGGACCACCAGGATTCCTACTTTGGTACTTGGAAAATTTAAGTTCAAATTGTTCAAACTAAAACAACACCACTGAAATATGTAGTATACTATTGCAACTCCTTTTGTAATAGAGGGAGTAAATGAGGTCTTATCTCTGTGATAAATGCTTTTGCTGACCATAATAATTTGCTCAAAATGGAATTGGTTGATGGCAATCGTTGTTTAAAATTTGTTACTTATGTTACTTTTAAAATTTATATTTAAGTTTCGTGTTTTTAGTGGGAAGATAAATAGAAGCTGGGTAAATAGCTGTAGTGTAAATCTGTGCTGGAACTGGTGTGGCATACTGTGCAGTGTGTGTGGTTTATGCAGTAGAGTGACCATTGAAAACCCCTTGTTTGTGACTGAAGCTACAGAGACTGAGAAAGGAGATGCAGGCTGACCATGAGCGTAGCCTGCGAGAGCTGCAGGACAACAGCCGTCGTGTCCGAGAAGACTGTGTCCACCAAGTGGAGCTTGAGAGGTTAAAGGTCAAACAGCTGGAAGAGGACAGGCATCGCCTACAACAGCAGGTAGGTGATGATGGCACTGCATTGCCTTCACACTGGGTCAATATGTGAAAGTCCATGAGGTGAACTATTGTCTCTGGGGTTAGGACAGCATCAGATTCATTTGTGAGGGGGTGGGGCATGACTTTGATTTGTTTTCAGTGGGTTAATTATCAGCGATTTCAGTACTTTTTTGTTTTAATATGGCAATTGATCAGTCAAAGGCTTTGTTTGACAAAGTTAATAGTATTGAACTCAAATGGCCATTTTATTGAAAAGTAGCCTTCAATTAGGAATCTTCAATGTAAGGTTAAAGTAATTTATGTGAAACTGTCCATTTAAAAAAACACACATAGAATGGGAAAGAAAAGCGTATGACAAAGTCATTCTGATAAATACATACGCCATTCAAACAAATATACCACTGTAATGCTGTTTTAAAATAGTTCAAATATCTTCTTCATTTATATGAACACTAGTAAAATAATCTGTATTTACCCCCCCAAAAACACACACACCTTTTGTATTTATCCCATGCCAGGGATCAGATGATTCTCTTCACATCAATATTTAATTATACCCTTCTGCTTTCATCATTTGCATGCGTTAACTTTTCATTGATCAGCTGACAGTTCTACTAAAACATGCTTCAGAGTATAATGTAATAAGAAGATATGGAAGCTTATGTTAACACCTGGTTTACTATACGCATTGAACTTGTTGTAAAACAGTGACTTGGACGTGTGCTGTTTGACTAAATGGGTTTGACAGACAAACCATGATCTAAATTGAAAGAAGTTTTAGAGCTTTTGTTTTTCCAGCTCTTGATATCTAAAAACCTTCAGACTATTAATGTAGAGAAGGCATTTTTAGTATGGGACTGATATATATATATTTTTTGAACAGTGTCCCGAACAAATCCTTAATCTGAAGTGACTGTACTGTTAGATGTTAAATTTGCTTTTCCAATTACATTCCAGCCTTAGAATCGTCTGCGAAAGTAAATGCAACAAACACAAATTTACACAAGATTCATATCCAAGGTTGTTTGGTGTTTGTTCTCTGGTTCATCAGTGAATGATTCTCTGGCCGTAGTGTGGGAATTTCAGAATTGCCACAGCCCACAGTATAAAATTCGTACTGAGAGAATGCATTAGTAAGGTTTTTTTTTCTTTAGGAATGTGTAACATAGTTCTTATGCTGCTTTTTTTTGGACACTAAGAGTAAGTTCTATGTTAATATGTGTTTACTATGCTGCTGTATTGTAGATGTTTAATGTTCCTGTCTTCTTTTTTTTCTGCAATATCCATATTGTATAATTCAGTTCAAATGTTACTAGCATTAATTAACTTACTTGCAGGAATTAACCCTTTTAAATCATTAATGCATTTTACGTAAAATAACAAATCATTATCCATTTCCTTGACTAGACAATACAGAAGAAAGGCCACATGTTTACAATACACTTACTAATATATCCTTAATGGATATCATGTTAAACCTTTTTTTTTTTTAATCTGAATTAGTGCACAGTATAAATCGCTCTTGTCGTATTTGGACAAGTCTTGAGAAGGTTAAATAATGGACTGCGCTGAGGAAAACTAGAGACAAGATGCTATACTGCTTTATATCGTTACTCCTCGTGTCAGGAACATGTAAACAGAGACATTTTTCTTCCATTTGCTAAGCAGAGCCCAATCTCTCTGTACTCTCAATGATGTACTCTGTGCACTCCCCCCGTGCCCTAGATTCCCATTTCTTGTTTGCAGGATTTTTACAGCATCTGCTTAATGTCAGATAATAGCCTGAAAAACCTTTCTAAAGGACATGCCAGTGTACAGCAGTGGCCACATTAAGCCATTTCCTATAAAAAATGTATAATTTGAGTTTCTGTACCTATCTATTGTATTTATCTTTCTGTCACTCTGTCAAGGGAGATTTACAGCATTGTTTATCTATAGGGGTTGCCAAAAAAAATAGCCAAGATATGTAATGCTGCTTAGAAATTTGACTGTCGCACTTATTTCTCTAGTGAACAGAACATATATTCATTGGTATACTGGTAGCCCTGTTTACCGTATTTAAGTCGGTGAAATTAATTTAATTAAGGGCAGGTAGTATGGTTGTTGTCTTTTTACTGATCTAGTTAATCCCCTTATTTTATTTTATTGTATTTATTTATGTATTTATTTAAATACACCACTTGCTGAGCATATGATACTCTAGTAACCTACCACAAGACACTGGGAATTAGATTTTTATAACTTGATGGTTATTTTAAAATGCATTTGCATGTTATTTGTTTTTTATCGTTGTATAATTTGTATTCTCTTTTTTTGTCATCTAGCTTCAAGATGCAGAACACAAGTACAGGCTGTTGGAGAAGGACTTCCTTCAGTTCAGGGACCAGCAGAGCACCAAACCAGAAATCCGACTTCAATCTGAAATTAATCTGCTCAATCTGGAAAAAGTAGGAGACTGTTTTCTTTTGAGTTGTTGTCGTTGTTGCCGTCAAAGAGAAATTAATCTTTTCACAAAAAATAAAAATAAATGTTCTTCCAACTTGCAGCCCATACCAAGCAATATACCAAGCCTTTCATTACTGTAGGGTTGTATCTAGGTCTGCAGGGTTGAGAGAGTTGATAGAATTTAAATAAAACTTATTTTAAGCTTTTTTCCAAGCTTTAGTTCAGTCAGACTCCATTGACTTCCCATTATAAATAGTCAGTAGTTGTACTGGTACATTTATGAATGGGAAGTGTAAATGCAACTTTTGTGTACAATATCTGAGCTTTACTAAAGGAAGGAAATTGCAGTTCTTAGCTTATTGTTGCAGATTTTTAAGTTTAAATAATTATTGTGCTCATTCTTCCCTTGCCTTGCATCAGTGCAGAATTTGGCTGGTCTACATCTACCTAATATTTTTCTGTCATTTTAAAGGTATGCTAAATTTCCATTAGTGATTAATTTAAAAGCAATCATACCAGGACATGTTTCCACTTTCCCAGACTAAATGCAAGACATTTCCAAACAGACCAGGCCAATCAGCTATTAGTGATTTTATTAAAATAGTTCAACAAGCATCATAATTGATTTAAAGAGTTGATACTGTTTTTTATATTTAGGTTAGGTGCTAACTTTTTATTTTTTATTTTTTTTATTTTGTGTATTTCACAAAACACCTACTTAGTAGAGAGAGAGATATCAGTCCCATATGTAGATCATATTATCAATGAGAATTGGGTTTTGTGCAGTGATAAGGCTTCAGGATTTTGTTTAACCCTGTAAACCACTTGGACTTATAGATTTCCCGTCACCATCATTTCCTCCTATGTCAGGTTTGTGTTGCAGTTGGATGGCTGCTCTAACAGCTGGCTCCATGGTCAATACTGTTATTGTCAGTTACTCTTCACGGAGAACACCATTCCGACTCACTGGAGAGAGCAAACCCCCAGCCACCCATGTGGTCTTCAGGCTACAGTTCATTTTGATCCCAGTCCCTTATTTACTTTTAATGGTTCAAATCTCATATAAAGTATAGTGTACCAAGTGCTTGAAGTTAGAGTTATCAATCCTCCCTGATGGAGGTGGTGTACAAAAACAAAAAACCAGAAAGCAAGTTGCAGAATCCCAACCAGTGAACAAAAACTGTTTCATTGTTGCTATCACCCTTCGTTCTTAAAATAGCTGAGGCTGGCTTTTATTAAGACTAATTTATATTTAAACAGACTTTAAAAAGCATTTACTGTATTGTCACTGACAAATTAGTTTGAAAGAATGAAGATTTTTGGAGGAAAATTAATTTATTTTGGATGTCCAAAGTTTAAGACTTGTCTGTGGGTAGACATCTAGGTAATAAAAAATAAGGTCATATTTTAAGAAAGAAAATGTTCATCTGCCATAATATTTACATGGAGTGACATAACAGCTTGAAACCATATTGTGCTTTAGAACAGATAAACTTTGTCTGAGCCAGACTTTTTGTATATATCATCTTTCAATAACTGTGAGCACTGAGATGCTATTACTACTTTTCATTTATTTGATGTATTTGCTTTTTAAGGTGGAACTGGAAAGAAAGTTGGAATCTTCAACAAAGTCTAAGCTACATTATAAGCAACAGTGGGGACGAGCTTTGAAGGAACTTGCAAGACTAAAACAGGTATTGTAAACTACAATGTGGATATTATTTTGACACAAAGCAAAAAACTAACTTAAAATAATTACAGCAAATTTTACCTACCATAATACTTGTTGTCCTCTCGTCCATGGGTCTAATTTTTGAGAGGAAAAAAAATCACATTGTGGTAAACATGCATTTGTTTTTTCAAATGGTATTTAGTTTTTTTTGTAGCAATTGGTGAAGAAAAAATGTCTGAGCTTTTGTACCTAAATATAAATCCTTTATTTTGTAAGGTACGTCTTCTATTACTGCCTTCTTACTTAGTTTGCCTGAACAATATATACCTGTAATTCAAAGTTTATATACTTTTTTTAAACAAACTATTTTCGGGCCCCTAGGAGCTCTTCATAAGGAGAGCTGACATATTTCTACTTGATTAAAACTATGTATTATAATTTATAAAAAAAATTCTAGTTCAAATATTGTAGCGCAGCATTTTATTTAGTTTAGATAAATTGATTCTCTTTTTTTTTTTTTCTTTGGAGTTGGTATACATACTCGCGCATGCACACACACACACACACACATACCTGATGATTTTAAAGTACTGAACTGTTTAAAAAAACATTTTAGAACATTCTTAGGATAAGCTTCTTTGTAAATAGTCATCTGTTTTAGGTTCCACACCAGCATAACAATGTATTTTTCTGTAAAGTACATTTTGATGCATATTCCTTGATTAACAGGGTGTGGGTATGAGCTGTTTGTGTTTAATAGCTGTAGGTCTGTAATCTCTTCTAGCAATTTGTCACTTTTAAATCCTACTGGAGGACTGGCAACATTAGAAGGATTAAACACTGAAAGCTTCATCAAAGTTTGTTAATAACTGTTAATGACAAAATCCAGCTGGAAAGCCTAAGAACTTAATGTTTTAGCGTATGTGCCAAAGTATTTTTATTTGTTAAACAGAGGTGTCCATAACTAAAGGTGAAGTAGGGTTATAAATCTGTAACATATTTATACAACACATCTCCAGGAGTAGACATGAACATAAGTGTTTTCAGTTCAGCTTCAGAATGGGTTTTTACTATATAGGAGCTTTTTCTTGTGGAAAATACTTTCTGCACCAAAGCATGTGACCCGTTGATGCACTTTTATTGCCTGCATTGTACATTCCACTGGCACTCTTTGTGTCTGGTTCAGATCAATTGAATGGTAACATTAATGAATTTCAGGAATAGTAGTAGTTACATTGCAAATCTTATTATTATTATTATTATTATTATTATTATTATTATTATTATTATTATTATTATTATTATTATTATTATTATATTTCTTAGCAGACGTCCTTATCCAGGGCAACTTACAATTGTTACAAGTTATCACAGTACAAAGTATCGCATTATAAAATATCACATTACAGAATATCATAATACAGATAAGAGCAGATATGAAAGTACAATAAAATCAATTCAAGTAAGAGCAAAATAAAGCATACAGTAACTTATAAGTAACAGCGAATTTGACTAAGAGCAGTTAAACCTTATAGTAACTATTTGCTTATATGAGTAAAGTCCAGTAAGAACACGTAGTAAGTATGATAAATGGATGAGAATGATTTCAAATAAGAGCAATTACAGAAAATGTGAGTACAGATACTTACAGTAAAATCAAATACAAGATATGGTAAGTAGTTATTTGTAGTAGTTGAATGCAGCAAGGTATGGAGCAGTTCAGTGCAAGTACAAGCTGATGCAAGTATTGGTACAAATGGGTGCCATATAGTCCAGCATGGTCGAGAGTTGTAATGTTTACAAATGCTGTCTGATAGACAATGGGACCTCATTTACAATGTCTGCATGTACAGTGCTCCCCCTTTATAACAATGTAGTTGGGAGCCATAGTTAAGAGACCGTGCTGTGTGTGTTCTGCCTTATAACAAGAATACTAGTTTCATGGCATGTGGCAAATGGGAGCCATGCCCATACCACTTATAACCTGTTCCACAGTATAAAGGGGGATCACTGTACGTACATATGTCACGCTCTTATTCTACTTATTCAAATGTGATGAAGCATACTAAGGATATACACATAATTGATAAGTATGACAATCTGGGGGTCTAGGGTGGCATTGTCTTACTTCCCCTAGTGTGCTTCGTTAATTATGTTTTTATTTATGCTTAATAAGCTGTAGAGTATGTATCTACACAATCCTGACGGAAGACGTGTTGACAAGCCCTAGTTTTAAAAAGCACTTGTAACCTACAATTGACCTTCTGTACTAATAGATCAATGTTCTCATTCTAACAAGAATAAATCCATACCCCAAGATACATAGTCAGTCTCTACTAATAAATTCACATTCGTCTCAAAGTCAAAGGTGAAGGACAGATGCAATAGTTTGATTTAATGCAAATCATTCTTGGTTTCATACAGGATAATCCAAAATTTAGTGTTTTTTTTTCTTGAGAGTTAATTGTCTGTCTTTTATTGTTACAGTATTACCTAGAAGAACCCCCCACCCACCCACCCACCACATAACAATAGCAAAATGCCTCTTCTATTTTATTGTTGAATTATGCAAAATAGGATTATTAAGTCAGTAACTTACAAAAATACAACCCCTTGGCTTAAACATACCTAAGTAAAGGGTATCCTGATCTGTGGTATCTCAAGAATCGCCCAGGATGGATTGGTCCTTCCTGAGTTTCTGTAAAAAAAACTTAAAGGATGTCTGAGTTCTGCAACATTTAAAATCACTTTTGCGCTGTATGTTTGATAGAGATGTCAAGGTCCAGTAATTTTTATATGCAAGTCTTGTTACAGTATGGACATACAAGTACTTGAATCTACTGCAATTCTAGATGGCATACTTATTCACAAGTTCTGTTTTGTGATAGTACTTTACATCCAGATTCTTTACCGCAAATTATTGAAGTTTTAAAAATTGGTGACTGACCTACTTCTGCATGGTTTTTGGCTTTTGATTTAAGGTTATTTGAGTTTAATAAAACATTTCATGGACAATATGTGATTTATATATGCAGATGATACTTCAGAAAATAGTCCAGGCTTGCTCATTCCTTATTTATGTTCTTTGTGGGGTATGTATATTACTAACATACATTTTCTGGTTAAAGCGGTACACAACTTTTATGGCATGTGGCAAGTGCAGGAGGGGATACAGTACATGATATCGGTACATAAACCATAACTTTGTACAGTACCATTCCAATGAAGACTATAGAGGTTGTTTCACTACATTCTAAACAATGCAGATGTTCCTGGCTAACAGTCGTGCTGTCTTGTCAGGCCTGCTTGTAAACCACTAGACATAATTAAACTGATTCATTTGCAGCTAATTTGGCCTTCTACAAGAATGTGTGTGTTTTTTTTTTTTTTTTCTCCTGGGTGAAAAGTGTGTCTTGAAATCTTCCAGACCCTCCTGCTGACCTGTCGGTCTTCAGTTCTTTTCAGAAAACTGTATTTGAGTTCAGTCTCCAGTTCTTCCCACAGTTCAGTGAGAGTGGGAGAGTGTGTTTGTGGTTCATGTTTAGCCTCTGTTTAGTTTAATGTGTGCATGTTTACAGCTCTCCTCTAAATTTATAGACTGCAGTCACTAACAGACACTTATTCACTTAACAGAGTGCTATCTTAGTTGTTTCACCTATGGGGTTAATGCTCTGTTTTACTGCATTATACAAGGAAGACTATTTCTCAGTTAATGCAAAATAGGGCTGTCAGTTAAGCCTCAAAATAGCAGTAGTATCGATAATTGTACCCCCATATACATTTCGCTCAATTCCCCCCTTGACGTGATGATTTTAATATCGTTGCAGTTAAGTAAAAGCTTGTGCACAACAATTGAATGCGAGGGGTAATTACACCTTGGTAGCGTCAGGACAAAAAAAAAAAACACACACAACAACATTCGCAGCAAGCCTAAAGCAAGTTTAACAAACTACAGCGGTGTTACTAAAATATTTATTCCAAACAGATTACAGTACTTTGGAATGTTATCTGTATAGACCAGACATGCGTTTATGACATGCGTCTTTTTGTTATTGAGTGACAGCTGCAGCATCACACATTACATCTTGTTAATACTGTACCACCTAACCTTCACTATCTGTGAAACACACAATGTGGAAATCCTTGCCTAATAATAATAATAGTAATAATAATAATAATAATAATGGATTTACTTACCACAACATGCATACCTGCTATAGGTCAAGCTGATTGTTACTGAATATTGTTAAAAATTCATTATATAACAGTTCATTTTGAAATGCCAAAGAAGCGCAAACTGTATACAGTCATTTTTCTTCAATGTGCAAAATTCATTTACAGGTTGTTTCCTAGGAATACAAGCCTGTCGCCCTTTTATGGATTCAAGACGGCACGCTTTTTTTTTTTTTTTTTTTTTTTTTTTTTTTACATAGAGTACAAAGAGGGGCTTACTTAGAAAACAGTTTCAAAACTGATTCGCTGGTAGGATGGGACCAGCAAATCAGATGCTAGTTAACACAAGCAGGTAAATAAGAGCGTGCCCACTGCTTGTCTGGCAGAAATACTGTAAATAGCAAGGCAGGGCTTTCAGTGCACTTTCGTTGATATACGTAAATAATGTGATTATTGAATTGATTATCCAGTATTTGTATCGATGTATATAATGCGGACTTGAATCGATCGAAAAATTGATTTCCGATTTAATCGTAGCAGTTCTAATGCAAAAGAGAAATATAAACTGCAGCACCAGTGTACAAGTACAGTACATGGGCATTTTGAAGAAAGGTTTAAAAAATATATATCTCAAATATATTTTTTCAAATACTTTATAAACACAGACATTCCCTCGAATGTATAACATATTATTAAGCACTGTGAAAGTTTCTAAACACACTGCTAAATACAAATGCTAAATTCCTCCTGTTTTCATTTTTTTCTGAAATAATGTCTGCCAAATTTTGCCTGACAATTTAATGGACTCTATAATTCTTGCTCACATCATACAGTAATTATATTTCAACAACGGCAATTTGCAGTAATAGATGTAACTGATATAACAATAGTCTGCAGTTAACATTTCCAGAATGATGCCAAATCTGTGGTAGGCCCACTAAGCTTTTTTTAATGTAATTTTCATAGTTGGTCTTTGACTTCTTTTTGTGTCCCAGAGAGAGCAGGAAAATGCCATGGCTCGTCTGAAGAAGCAGCAGCAGGAGCTTGAGCACATGAGACTTCGGTACCTGGCAGCTGAGGAGAAGGACGTTGTTAAAACAGAGAGGCAGGAACTGGAGGAGATCAGAAATGAACTGAACAGGTACAATCAATGAAAGGCAATCGGTAAAAAAGTTCTTATGTACAGTAATCCGTCGCATATCCGCCCTAACCGCTTATCCGCCACGATCAATCTTTTCAGCTACGTTAGTTTATTATTGAATAGAGAAGATTAGTTCAGAGATTGTAGATCCTACCAAATATTTCATACATTGTGTTGTATGTGTCTGTGCGCTCCCATTGCTGGTAGCGTCACGTGAGCTGTTCAGTGTGTGTGTGTGTCTATATATATGACGTCAAAGTGAAAAGCATTAAAATCTTCCCTACAGTAATAAGGCTTTTTAAAAATAAATTAAGGCAGCACATACTGGTGATTTAGACACCATGACTTTTTGAGCCTGTCTGAGCCTGTAACTTGCAACATGCAAAGCAACAAGTTTAGTTTAACACCATACGTCATAGACTGGTACCAGCCATCGTATTTATGTGTTTATCATTCAGAAGCGTGCTGTACTATGTCATCTACTATACCAAGAATAATAACTTTGTATTCCATAACATCAATCATACAGTCCAATAATATGTTTTTTTAAAAGAGAGAGAGAAAATGTAGGTAAATGTGTTTCAACAGAATTGCCTTCAATTCATTCTTAGTGCAATGCACACAGCTTACGACTAATGGTATCCAAAATTTGCAGCCATGGTGCTGGACTGGTGAAAGAACAGTTAATAATGAATAATCTACAATCAGTCATGCACTAATATTATACTTAACAAACAAGAGGCAGTAATAAAACATTACATTTTAAGTATTTGTTCATCACACAGATGACCATACCATAATAAAAGCTTATTCCTAGCAAAGAATGCATCAAGCTCATGTTGGCCAAGCTTCTGGGTGGTAAATTGTTGCTGCTTTGTTTGTCAGGTTAAAGCAGCAGGAAGACAAAAAACAGTCAAGGGACGAGAGAGATACTGCAACAGGGAGAACAGATGGACACCACATCCAGCTTCTGAACGAAAGCCTGGATGACTATCTAAGCAGGCTAATAGAGGAAAGGGACACACTTCTAAGGACAGGGGTGTATACTCACGAAGACCGTATTATCAGTGAGCTGGATAAGCAAATACGAGAAGCTATTGCAAACCGAAGCAGCAAATAAATAAACTAAATGCTGTTTGACTCTCTGTAATCATCCTGCAGCAGGAAATGTTATATATGTATTATACATTGTAAATACATGAGGGCCAATAGTCTCCCACCCTAACAATTGTGTATATTTAAATAGTGTACATTTTTACTACATTTAATAATGTTATTTTTAATTCTGAAAGTATTTTCAAAAAGCATTTATATTTTAGAAAATGGAAAAAAATGTATATTTTAAAATACTCCACAAATTGAATTGGCAGACTGCAAAGTATTACAATGGAAATTGTGTTGTCTTTTAAAAATAAACCCTGTAACAGTTGCTTGTTTGTAGACCTGTGACTTTGTCATTTTTCAATACACTATATACTGTGTGTACAAAAGTGGCTTATTTTTTTTTTTAACAGGAATTCCAGGTGGTGATTTAGTGTCTTTATTCTGTTTGTGAACAGAAGGGGGGGCCCTAATGTAAAAAATAAAAAAGGCTTTTACAGAATAACATACTTTTCTGGATTAATGTATTTATGTGTTGTGCTGTATAGTATTCTGAAACTGTATTAAATAAGATTTGAGTGTCTGTTGTTTTAAGTCTGTATTTTGTAAATGTACCTGTTTTAGGTGCTTTAAGTAACAACATATTTGACAGTGTAGAAAAACAGGTGCCCTTACACAGTGTATTTAATTGTTTTTTTCTAGTTGGACTAATAAACATTTATATTAATCAAGCACTAAAGGTACAGTGCTATTCAAGGTGTGTTTTTTGGGGGTGGAGGGGTTTGCAATTAACCACAATCCAGCAGGTCAATTTAATCGCATTTCTTTTAATACTGAATTTTATTCCAAGGAGAATATATATGTGTGAGGTTTAAATTGGCACAATGAAGTTTGAGCTTCCAAAAAACGTTTAAAAAAAAAATCAAAAAAAAAATCATAAAACTAATGCCAGAAGATTTAGATTTGTTATTATTTTCTCTGGAGAATCATGCTCAAAGTACTTTAGGAAATAAACATTTGGAGGGCAGTTTTTCTGAAATTAAGCTTGATATTACAGTATAATATCTCTCTATTGTGTTTATTTCAGTCTGTTTTATAGTTATACAAAATAAATAATCCTGCGTTTTGGAACGCTTCTGCCTGAACACGTTTTCAATTGTAAACCTAGTGTTCTCTTCACATAAATTAAATTGTAATTCTTTGATGCTAACTAGCTTTTTTAAAAATTATTATAACACATCATTTATTACCCTTTTTGTTAGCTATATATAAAATGTTTTCTTTAGAAATATTTAGACAGATGTTTGCTAAGCAGACATGAAGCCTGGTCAGTGCAGAAGCTGTGAGGGGTTTGGCTTACAAAGTTTAAAAAAAAAAAAAAAAAAAAAGTTACTGTTTATTGTTCTTAAGATTTGTTTTACAGAAATAAAAATGTATAGACTTGGTATTTCATTATTGGACAATAGTCTCTGCACAGTGACCCCAATGTTGAGAAATTGTGGTTCCACTGCAAGGCAAGTTATGAAACATTTTACATGCTGTTCTTAATTCCCAGCACAGACTGCTGGTGTATATACAGTATAAGAATAAACAAAAAACACATTCCATTAATTTAAAAAATGCAGCGAAGTTGTCTGAGTTATGAGTGTGATGTGATTTGTGGGAAAGGTATATAAAATGCAGATGGAAAAATGGAAAGTAGATTGGTCATTAGCCTGCGATATCCTGTGAGCTATAGAATCGACTTCATACTTCATAACCACATATAAAACTCTACAACAGAAATCCCATTAACAGACATAAAAAAATATGCATTTTTACACACAAAGAATCGGTTGGATAGGATTTCCTAATTTTAACATTCTAAGAATCCTCACTAATTTTAAATTTCACAAGATTTTAAATTTCTTTCAGGATACAATGCAGCTACCTTATCACAAAGAAGCACAAATGGCATTATCAACAATAATGTTTTCAGTGCAATCATGCTATCAGACTTTCACACTATATTACAAACATAGTGCTACAAAATTATGTGCAGGTTGCAGGCAACTTTCCAGTAAATGAATTGAATCAACTCAGAGTGGTTTGCCTTCCTAGTGCATGGCTCATTGATTTATCAGATCAAAGTCAACAAAGGCAATAAGTACTTGTGGTGGGGGGGTGGGGGAAGAGTTGTTATTTTATATATATGCTTAGAATTACTTTTGTGAGTTTGTGCATAAATACTGTAAATGCTCCATAATTACTAGTGTAATACAGTGCATTTCCTGTTAATTTTAACAGATGTGTATTTGCGTTTTACAGTTATTTTAATATAATTGTATTTGAAAGGCAGATGGATTGAATGTTCAAGTAATGAAACATGCTCATTGAGAACATAAGTTAAAGCAAAGGCACCCTGATTTTAAAAGTGGAAAGAAATGGCCATTGTCTGAGTTACAAATTCATTTGCTTAACAATTCTTGGACATATAGGAACCCAGTAAGTTTTTTTGCAGTTCAGGAACTGATTTCCAAAGACATTTGCTCTAGAAGTCATCTTTCACATTGCTGGTGTTAAGTAAACATGAAAATGAGGAAAAGCTAAAAATGACAAGAAGACTTACAAATGACTCGCCAACAACATATTTGAATACAATAATTCACATTCATATCAAACTTTTATGCCATCAGGTTGCTTTTAATTATTTTTTGTTTACAGTTCATTTGTGGAATTACACTTAAACATCTATTAAACTCTCAACACACTTCCTGATATACCCTTTGTTTTTGCAACTTCTTACACTGACGTTGCAACTGCAACTGTCTCCAAAGGTATTCATAAACTCTGTATTTAGCTCTGCTGTGTAATAAACAAAATAGGCTTTATGTGTCTTTCACTGCTACTTTGTAAACAATTTAACCACATCAGGGCATTGCTTGAAAGAAACCAGAGACCCATAGTGAGGCGCAGTCAACAGAAAGGCAGAACTGAACAGACAACTAAATGCATTTATATAAATGTAAGGATTGATACATGTATTCTTTCTTTTATTTATTTTTTTAAATAGGCTTTATTAAGTTTTTGTTGTAACTGGTCCCACTGCTTCACTGCTTGCACGTAGATGAGCTTAAAAGAAAACACCTTTTAACTCAAAGGAAAAAAAACAGCAATCTAAATAACAATACCAGTAGTAATAGAGTTTGCTGCTACTTCTGTTTGTTATACACAGCCTCCTAGGATTTAAAACAAAGTGGGTTTTTTTCCCCTGTTTGTGGAGACCATGCTTTTCCTTTTTATGTATTTCTTAGCAGACACCCTTATCCAGGGCAACTTACAATTGTTACAAGATATCAAATTATTTTTTACATACAATTATATATATATATATATATATATATTACACATTATTTTTATGTACAATTTTTACTGGAGCAATCTAAGTAAAGTACCTTGCTCAAGGGTACAACTGCAGCGTCTGCCATCTGGGATTGAACCCACGACCGTCTGGTCAAGAGTCCAGAGCCCTAACCACTACTCCACACTGCTGCCCCATAAAAGTGCACCACATAGAAGTGTATAATATATAAATCAGAAACAAAAATAACTCATCGTGCACACATGCCAAACTTACATTTAAAGTGGAATATTCACAAGTACATTTATACATAAATATTACACACACACACATTGAATAAGAAAAATAAAAAAATATATACTGTTATTTGATGTAGTTGGAACAATTATCACATTTAGACTGTAGGAATTGAGTGTGAATGTAAAAAAAGGTACCAGTACAAAAATAAAAAAGCAGTTATTTACACATTTATTTACACAGCCCTCACACATATGTATGTGTCAGGGAGAAAGTCATCCTGTCACAATAAAACACAACTTAATGCATTCACTTTCTATTACTGCACATGAAAATGCTCGTAGTTGACCAGTTATTGCATTTAAATAACTGAAAGCAAAGCTAAGCAGACTGTTCTTGGGCACTTGTGCTGTAATGCACTGCATCTGTTAGCAGAAGTCAATAACATTGACTGACAGTCCCAAATTAAAAACCTGAACTTTAAAGAAGGGAACATGTTATTACAGAATTGTTTGCAAATTACAAATGCCAGAAAAAGTACCAGAATTGTTGATTAACATTTATAGTCTTTTATTGATAGTTTTTTATTATTATTATTATTATTATTATTTTGCATGACAACAGGTAAGATACTAGATAGTAAGCATCTAAACAGTTATATTGACACCACCATGAAAAAGGACTGTGTCATTCTACTACAGTGTCCACTATACTGCAGCACAGACGTTTTAGTTTAGAGTTTTGATTAAATTGTCCTTTGACCATCCTTTGCGTCTAACACCCAAGATAAACTGTATCAGAGATGCTCTTAGAATGGTAACAGTAATGGATGATGTCATCATATTTGTGCAAAAAGAAACATAAATGTTTGTACTGTATTAGCAAGGTCTAGACATGAGTTACAATACTTTTCTCAAATCTGGTGAAAAGTTCAATGATAAACCCATCATTCTGCTATTAGGAGGAATGTCACTGCCTGTATGCCTTTGGAGCTGGTACCTACCTCCCCCGAGTTAGCTCCTTTAAACTGAAAACTCAAATCTTTCAGCTTCAACGACTATCAAGCTCTATTTGTGCTGCTTGTCTTCTTTCCCAAGAGGGCTTTAAAACAAACAAGATATATTGTATTGCAAAGAACCAAGGATTAACATACAGTAAACAGTCAAGAGCATGGTGGCTTGCCTTGGAATTAAAACTAACATCACTATAAATATTGCCGAGGGAGAAAAGAAAGTTACAGAATCATACATCACCACGTCTCTGCACAACATTGCACTAAGAACCCATTTCAATTAACGTTCAAACTAGGACATTTTAAATTCATGGAATAAACAAAGCAAGTGTGAATGTTTATTGTAACTCAATTAACACAATGTTGCTTGGCATTCTCTCCATTTGTTGTATTAAATTATATATATTTTTTTCTAGTTAATTGAACTGAGCCCTAAGAGAGAGGCACTGCCTTTGTTTCTTAATTGCATTCCAAATTAGAGTGATATGCAAACCACTAGAACTCAATACCCTTTCTAACAGATGTCTTTGTAATGTGCTCTGTAATCAGATTGTTTAGTAAGGATAGCCTCTGTGAGATAGCTCATTTTGCTTACAGTACAGTAGAGTCCCACTGGAACTCAGATTCAAATCCATGAGGAGTACCAGATACGATGTAACACAGGACGTGCAGTCAAAACACCTGGGCGTGTAACTGCTGACATATGTCTTTTTAGCCCAAAGCCAGAATCCCGGTGTGGGAAGAACTCAGCAGAGGCTTTCAGTCAGTTTATATGCTTAGTAAAAAAAAAAAAAAAATTGTAACAAGACATTAACAGAGATCAGACAACGTTTGTCTAATTGACTTCATCCATAACTTCAAATCACTCAATCCCATATTGTAAGGTAAAAACTATAAAAACAAAGTCAAGTAGACAAGCGTTTTTGGCTAGGCACTCATCAAACATTTGTTATAATGTATAACTAAGTTTCTTTTTAGTTATTCTGTAAAAAACACAGTATTGCCAGAAATCATGTAATTTGGTACCATTGTGGAAAATAACAGAGGTACACAATCTACCATCTAATTCCCACAAACTCTAAAGCAAACATTAGCAAATAGTTGCATACGTGGCACTGATATTGTTCATATTTCACAGCAATTGAGATATAGGGCTCTGGAAAGAACCTTATATGGAACAAGACAAATAAATAATTTGGAAAGACCAGAACAGGGTGAAAAGAATCCAGAGGCTGGTTACCACTTGTCAACATCCATTTTAAACATTCTTTGTACCTGCTTTCTTCTTCCGATACAGCTCTAAGTTTATTTTTTTTTCTGAGATTGAGTTGCTTTAAGTAAAGAAAAACATAAAATAGAAAGCATGAGACTTTAAGTTTCCATCCTTTACAGAAGTATTGCACAGTGCTGTATATATCCAAAGGACACCTGCCAATCAGGGCTGTTTTTACCCATTCAAAGAATAGTGGTGAAACCGCAATGCAATTTAAAGGCTATATAACACCTGGCTGTGAAATAATTTAGGCAAAATCACAGCTAGTATTCCTGCAGGATTTCCAGTTGATATGGCTAGGTGGTAGAAAAAGGATTCCCTCCCTGTTCAAACTGCAGGTTGGCGAATTGCCCAGTACTAAATACTCCAGGAATATCTACATTGAATATGCTATATTGTATAGAAAATACTATTTTATTTGTCCTGCTTTGGTGCTGAATAGCAATTTTTCAGTTTGATTGTGACTTTAAAGAGTAATAAGTAGCGGGGTTCTGAAAAATATAACGTTACACGTTCCCAGGTGTTGCTGCAACTATGTAAAATTAATGTACGTGTAATTTTTCTTTTCATTGTTAATATCCTGACAACTATTTACACTTATACATTTAAAGCATGTTTCTAAGCTCTTTTCAAAGTGGCTGCTCTAGTGCACTGATAGTATAAGGTTGCCCACATTGTCAAACAGGTAACACAGCAATAACTATTCATGATGTGGTATGGAAAAGAAAAGCCAGAGCACATGTTTTTTTTTTTTTTGTTTGTTCCTGAGGACGGATCTCAAACCCCAGTGCACTAAGCAGCCATTTTGAAAATAGCTTTGAAACAGACTTTAAAGTTCTAAGTATAAAAAGTTGTCAGGATGTTAACAATGAAAAAAAAAATTACGAGTACATTAAAACATAAAACACATTTTCGGAACCCCGCTACTTATTCTTTAAGGTTAGGATTAGGTTTAGGCTAAATGTCATCAATGCCTTTTGCATGAAATGTTTTTATAACTCTACCCCTGCTCCAAAAATGGCAGCCATCTTAGGTCCAAGATGAGCTAGATGAGCTTCCACAACACTGAAAAAATGAAGCTTCAAGCTGAAATGGTTTACGCATATAATACTGTATTAGCAGCTGTGGTGTTGCCGACGGTGAAAACACTTACAGGGATGCTTTAAATATCAAGATAGAGTATGAATAAGTGTTGTCAAAAACAAAAAAAAATCCAGTCATGAAAACTGGTTTTATATTAGCTGTGGTATCCTTGAAATCTGAACAAGCAACAAGAAAGAGACATAGTGCTTGTTTAGACAGTACAAAGCTACGCGGCTGAATCCTTAGCACTTAAGAGAACAGCCCGTCACAGACAGCTTATGCAGCTGATATATACAAACGTTATCCTAACATCTAGAGTCCCACACATGCTTTGCCCGAAAGGTTTGATTTATGAGTTTCAGTGATTTGATAAGTAGAGCCAACCTCCAGCACTAGAGACACTTTATGCGGATAACATGTTTTGTAATCGAGGCAGATAACACATTGCGCTTGTGTTAAATGTATATTTTCTGGAGCTGTAAATGGGTCATACCAGAAGTTGATTTGAACAAGAAAACATGTTTTAAAAAATTACTGAGAATTGGATATTGCTGTTTACAATAAAACACTCAGTATACCATTTCAATTGATCAACAGTAAAGCTTAACACATTTAGATAAGAGCAAAGATGTATTTCCTGCAAGAAAGTACCATATCGCAACTTTGGGGTTATTAACTCTAGATTGATAACATCACAAAATGGGGGTAACTTTGTTCAAAGGCACCTTTAAAGATATTACAGTAGTAATGTTAAGAAAATCTGGTTTTATTTTTATTATACCTTTTTATTAGTTATATTAACATAAACAAGTTAATATATTTACTAACTATAAATTATTTTGTTAACATGATAGTAAGCTAGTTGTTAACAGTTAATAAGATGAAAAAGTGACCCTTAAAAATATGTGACCAAATTAATAAGAGACTATGGGGTCTCTCTTATAAAAGTTTACCATAACAAAAGTATAACAAAGTGTAATAAAGCCTAGCGAAAGCATGATAAAGAAGTGAGAAGTACGGTAAACTATGGCAAACTGTGGTAAATGCATATCATAATCATGGTAAAACTGAAACATTACTGTGAAAACACACTGTGGGTATTTTGAAGCAAATCACATGTTTTGAGAAAAAAGAAATGCATGATATAAAACTAGTGAGGTTGCAGGAAGTTCTATTGCATTTGTACTTCAAAATATGGCCCCATAAGTCTAAATAAATAGTTAGTGTCCCAATGGACTTTATCAGTCATATGCAGCATCCACCATTAATTTCATCCAGCCCTTCTACGTCAATTAAGTTAAAACAATCCCTGGATATAATGATCAAGAAAATAAATCCATATACCTGTTTTCAATACGTGAAAGAAAAGCTTGATTTTCACAATTGTGTGGCTGTTCCTAATACACTTCATGTCGTAACTGATGGAATTCATAGCAGTGTGTAAAATGCAATCAATGTGGCAGAAGTGTGTTTCCAAACCATCCAGCGTCAGCTTTAATAATTTTGTAATCATTTTTTGTGGCATTTTATTTAGGATCAATTTTAACGGAACAATGCACAGTTATCACAGAAATACATTTAGTCTAAAAACTGCTGTTAAATGGAAGAAATAAATGTATTGAACAATGATAACTAAAAAGCAATTATGATACATATTTTAGTTTTTACAACTTAGCAATTTAGTTTGGTGTGAAATCTTACAGCGGTGTGAAAATGCTACTATATATTTGCAGCTGTATATATATATATATATATATATATATATATATATATATATATATATATATATATATATATAGTGTATATATATACTATATATATAGTATGTATGTATATACATATATATATATATATATATATATATATATATATATATATATATATACAGTATATATATGAAGAGATAAAAGTTCCAATAGGCATGGGATTAATCAGTTTTCAGTGAAAATAATAATCATCTAAATATCTGTTTCAATAAAAAGGCACTGTATTAAACTGACTGGAAGCCATTTAAAGAGTGTTTTGATCAATTTATTGCAACTTGATTTCGTGAAACTGTTCTAGACTGTTTTTTTGGTTTCTTCACAGAAATGTTTAATGCATTATTGAAATGTCTGCAGAATATATCAGGAAAAAAAAAACTATACATATATAGTGGAGACAATAGTCCATTCGTACCTAAGTATTTGCGTACTTATGGCACACTTCACAGATTTCTCCATATGTCTGGAAAACTACTTATCCAAGTCCTACAACTTGATATTAACATTATTTAGCATGTGTCTGGCAAAGTGGTTTGCAGTGCACAGGTGTAGAGGTGGTGCAGTGCACAGCAATGATTCACACAACACAGTTCACGATCCAAACAGCTATTTATTCAGCTGCGTTGCTGGTGGCAACTATAAATAATAGTGACTGGCTCTACACAACAATGTGTATTGCTCAGTTAAAAAACACGGGATTCAGTCCCGAAATAATAAACACGAATACACTTAACACAAACACGATCACAAGTCCACAGTGAGTGCTCTTAGTGTTACTGTTGAAATACAATTACTTGTGTACAGTGGTGAAGTGTAGTCCAGCTCCCGGATAGTTTAGCCGTCTAACAGTGACAAACAATACAATTACTAGACTGACAAAACAATACAAAGCACTCACTGTACTTTTATTTTCCTTCAGCGGTCTTTCCGTAACCATAACAAAGTAACAGATTGCTTGGCCACATCCCCTGATATACCTTCAGTCCCGCCCCCTTCGGTAGTGAGTGCAATTACGTATCCTCCAATCCATGACTGACACATCGCTTACTGCATTAAGGCGATGACTTCTTGTATTGTGACTCCGCCCTCTTCCTGGATGGCCGACTTCTGACTGACCCTGGAATGAACTGTCAAACCATCCAGTCCGGGGCACACTGTTCCAAATGCTCCAAAATCTTTTTGTATACACAAATGGATGCCAACTCCATTCCAAAGCAAATGACTCCCGCCATTCATCACTTGGAAGAAAACGTTTCTGCTTGTGTTCCAGTCTTATGTAAACCTACAGGCAATATCGATTGCTTCTCTGTGATTTATGGGAAATGTAGTGCACTACAGCAACACAGTAGCAGCATCCAGCATTTTAAAAGGGTGGGAGCATATTTTCATCCTGATAATTAGTACAGGCTATCTGTTTCTGTGTGTAATTTTTAATGTGGTAACTGCAGTAACATTCAGTAAGTAAGACTAATGACAAGATCATATATATTTTAGTCAAAATGTACATATCCCCTTAGGTCACTTTTTTTTTTTTTTAATTTTTAGAAATTTTAAAACAAAACAAAAAAAAGATCCTTAGATAGGAAACTTAATGTGGCACAATTATGCATGCAGTGACTGAAGTGGGTATATATTTGCTACCTTTGTCACTTATGCAATATTTCACATTTGTTGCCCTATTTATACAGATAGGTCAAGGCACTGAATGGTATATAAATGTAGTTTTTTTTTTTTAGAATATACTGTATATGATGGCAAAAGATCAACTCATTCTAATTTCTCATGAGACAGACTATTGGTTCTTATGCAACATTGACACTGTGCATGATAAGGAAAGGCTATACCTTTATAGTTGTCTTCCAAATGTTAATGTATGTTTTTAGCATTAATAGACTTGCAATTAACAAATAAAGGATCTGCGTTAATCTACAGAATCAATCAATGACTTCATTAGCTTGTTTCTGGTTTTTTTTTAGGGTGTAGTTGTGCATGTTTCATTCAAAGTTTCTTATCCGTGTAAAGCAGATATAAGTGTTTCATTATTGATAAATTTAATGAAACTTGATTCAGCAAGGTTAAAGAAATATTTATACTTCTCTGAGACTTTTTCTGCATTGTATGTTTTCAATTACTCCTTTACAAAGAAGTAAAAAAAAATGTTTCTCTCTCTCTAATTGTTTTTGAAAGCGTGTCCTTTTCAGTTTAATATTTTCCTGAACAGGAAATTCCATGAAAAGCAAAATAACACAGTTTTCAACCTCTGGGCCACATTCACATGTAAAGATAAAAACATATTTGAATGTGATCATTTGTTAAGCCTCAGGGTAAAATTATGTTTCACAGGTCTCTTGTTCCCATGGTATAGCAACATGAGATTGATGTCTTACATTTTAACTATATTTGTTTTACAAATTTGTTTAATTCCCTTGAGAATAATTTCTTTAAATCACTCAAAGGCTGGCAATTTCATTGGTATGAGATTATGATTACATAGTGAGCACTTGTTCATGGCAACAAAAAAAGGGACAGGACAATTTTCTAAAGTTCAAGGTAAAGTTTGTAATAGTTTTGAGGAAAAGACACTTAAAGCAGACAAGTTGTGCAAAAACAGTGGTTTCCTCAATCAAATGAATAGAATACGAGCCTATGAAAACTGTGCATCTAAAGGTTGCACAGAATATGGTAGACATTATGCACCACTCCAAAGAAGAGGTAATAACAGTAAAGCAAAACACAATCACTATATAATAGGCTGGTAAATGGAATCTACTTAGCTAATTGGACTATCATCAAGTAAGAGACATTTGTATTTTATAATGGAAGTGTATGGACAAGCTCCAGGCAAAATATTGGATAGTGGTTAGGGCTCTGGACTCTTGACCGGAGGGTTGTGGGTTCAATCCCAGGTGGGGGACACTGCTGCTGTACCCTTGAACAAGGTACTTTACCTAGATTGCTCCAGTAAAAACTGTATAAATGAGTAATTGTATGTAAAAAATAATGTAATTGTATGTAAAAATAATGTGATATCTTGTAACAATTGTAAGTCACCCAGGATAAGGGCATCTGCTAAGAAATACGAGAAGTGTGTTCAAGAAGATAGATCTGTAAATAATAATAATAGCTTACAACATCCAGTAATCTGCTGATGTATTAGTCAATACAGTAAATTCTGTTTAGTGCAGTTGTCCCAAAGCATATTCTTTCCAAGCCCTGGTACATTTTGCACATGCTGGTCTTTCTTACAGTGAAATTAAAATAATATTATAATATTATAACTGATACTGGACATTAATACTGCAGAATGGTGCAACAGTACTGTACCAAATATATTGTTTTGCTATTGCAGGTAATGCTGTGGTTTGTTGTACTTGTTCTGCAACGGTTTCTTCACACAAATACACTATTATTAGAACAGTATTGCAGTGATCTTGGTTAAAGCAGGGAGGCGCATCACACAGGGCGAGGCAATCCACACACATGCAGAGGTCGGGCCGGCTCTTTTGTACAGCGGTATCAGCATTATGCTTTAGTGTGAGAGGTCCAGGGTTTGCGCCCGCCTTCCGCCTGTGTGTGGATTGCCTCTCCGCCCTGTGTGATGCATCTGCCTGCGTTAACCGAGATCACTACATTGGTGTCAGAAGTGGACGCAGGTAACCCGGCACGCACTCGTCAGACTGTAGCCTGGTAAGCAAGTCCGGGGCGGACTTGAGGCTGGCAGGGGAGAGCGTAGCGTGCACAGGGGAGGGCAGCAGCAGGGCTGGTAGGTGACGTAATCACACACGAAGACATACGCTCCTTGCAAAGGAGCCGGCTCTTTTGTACAGCGGTATCGGCACTATGCTTTAGTGTGACAAGTCCCGGGTTCGCGCCTGCCCTTAGGCTGTGTGTGGATTGCCTCGCTCTGTGTGATGCGCCTGCCTGCGTTAACTGAGATTTGTACAATACTATCGCAACTCCGTTTTGATTGACGTGTTGAAATCAAAGCATATCACAGTAACAACACAGGCACGTCGCATCTCTTCTAAAGCCAAGCGGAGGAGGCTTTGACTTTATGAATACACTCTGTGAACAAGTTACTGAACAAACAGCACGATCAGGATTAAAGCTGCATCCACACTGGACACGAGCGAGCAAAGTCGCCGAATGTCATTCCACACCAGACGCGATTTGGAAACCATCCAAAAGACTGGAAGTAAATACATGACCCTGCCCATGCATTCCTATTGGACATACTAGAGATGGGCTGTCTCATTACAAAACAGGTCTTGTTTTGATAAAAGGTTACCACCCTGACCTCCAGCAACTCTGTTGTAAAGTAATGGTTGGACTTGTAAAATCTATTGATCACAGTTATTGAACAACCCTATATATCCCACAGTTTTATTGTTATCATATATTAATAGTAATTGTACAGTTGTACTAGAAGTATTATTATTTTTTTCTTCGTGGTACCAGTTCCAGTAGTAGTCTGATTTGAAGCCTGGTACAATAGGAGTATAGTTGAACTGATATTTTCAACAAAATTATTTTATTGTTATACATTTATATACAACTTATTGTATTACTACCGATGCCGTTCTGCAAATCTATTTTTCTACTTTCTCGTAAACGCTATTGAAAACGAACGCATCAGATCATGGGTGAGTGTTTGAGCCGCCTCTGACTTAATGACCTTATTACAAAGAACAAGGTCGTGTGCCATGGCAAGATGCAACTGTATTTAGTTTTTCCTTTTAAAACAGTCCGGTGAACAGATATGGCTCATAATCAAACTCTGAGCTTGGTAATGCTGGGATATGTCACATAGAATACAAACATGTTGCTGACTGTTTTTCACAGTGTATAGTGTAGTAGCACCTCGATAAGGTTTTTGTTTGTTTGGTGAATCTCTTTATGCATATGTAAAGACATTCTTCTTGTCACAGATTGTGCCACAGAACAATTTAGTGAATAAAACGTTATTTATCATAAAAGCAAACAAACAAACCAAAAATAAGCCATAGCTTAAAATTAGGTGACATGTTGAAGTTGTGTGAATGCCGGACCTTTTTTGTGTCATTTTTAAAAGCTCCGGGAAATATTCCATGAGAATTAAAACCCTGGTTATATTAAAAAAAAAAATTAGGCCTACAAGCGCAGAGGGAACGTGATGCGGCACTTCATATTCCGCTAGAAAATGAGTGAGGTTCTGCTACAGGTAGACAGGTCAGGGAAGGTAAGTAAGTATTTTACACTTTACATGTAGTGATGTCAATGCCATGACATAATGTACCTTGTATAATTATTATAAATCATAAATGATTGCCCTATGTGCCTCTACATCTTCTATTAATATAGCAATCTCCTGTGTCGTGAAGCATGGTTTACTATTCTCTCGGCGAGTGACCTACTACTTGCTGTTCTGAGTTGCACTGTTTTTCATGCTCTGTCTGTGCTAATGCCGCTCGACATGAACCCCACTTAAGACTTAGTTCTCCATTCAAAACCAGGGTTGCCCGATTTCTACTGGGTTTATAGCCCAAAGTCACTTAAAAAATAACCTAATTATTTTTTTTTAACTGAAAACAAGCTTATTATTATTAACACATAGGCCTGTACATCAAAAAACAATCAAAAGCTTTCATAAGAAATTATACCTAGTATAAATTTGATAAAAACTACAAGCCCCAGTAAAGCTCATCCACACATCACTATCAACAAATTCGTATGGAAGCTCTGAAGGGACAAATCAACATTCATACCAGGCCAGCAACCGGATAACAACATGATTCCTTTATTGAAATATTAATTCTGGTATTGTATCCCAAACAATATTGCTAACATGAAAACTGTTCAATCGTTTAAAGTTATACCACCAATCTAATTACCAATCTAATTACATTATCCACCCGCGACTCCTCGGGGAAAACCGCGGACCTGGCAACACTCAAAACTCACCCTTGCGGTGACGCGAGCACATTCTGTCTCTTAAAGAGATTGTTGCTTGGCCCTGATTGGATAGCAGATTCCCAGCCTACTCAGCATTGATTGGCTGGGTGCAGTCAGTGTACTACTAAACGCACTTGCGCTGGGTTTTTAGTTTGATCAGAATCACACTTTTGGAGAAGCCACACCCTACGGGGCAGACACGTTTGACTTTAAACACTACGTCTGCAATTGCACTCGTTTCATCAGAATCAAGCCCTATATATATACATAACTGAATACTATATACATGATATATAACTAGCTGAATTCATAACTATATTCATAGAAAAAATATATCCTTTCAATCATCACGTACTGTACATATGTAGGTACATGCAAAAGATCATAACGCTTTCTGTTCATCAGTTTCATTTAAAAACAAACCGCCACCATTATCACTCTTGCTACAATGAAGAAGAAATAATAAATTCAAAATCCAGACGAGAACTCAGAAACAATGAGGTCCAGACTCAGAAATGTCTTCATCTAGACAATGTGGGGAAGCTATAAAAAAAGGCCAACAAGATGCTCGGATATATTGTGAGAAGTGTTGAATTTGTTCAAGGGAAGTAATGTTAAAACTTTACAATGCATTAGTAAGACCTCACCTAGAATACTGCGTTCAGTTCTGGTCACCTTGTTACAAAAAGGATATTGCTGCTCTAGAAAGAGTGCAGAGAAGAGCAACCAGGATTATCCCGGTTTTAAAAGGCATGTTGTATGCAGACAGGCTAAAAGAATTGAATCTATTCAGTCTTGAACAAAGAAGACTACGCGGCGATCTGATTCAAGCATTCAAAATCCTAAAAGGTGTAGACAATGTCGTCCCAGGGGACTTCTTTGACTTGAAAAAAGAAACAAGGACCAGGGGACACAAATGGAGATTAGATAAAGGGGCATTCAAAACAGAAAATAGGAGGCCCTTTTTTACACAGAGAATTGTGAGGGTCTGGAACCAACTCCCCAGTAATATTATTGAAGCTGACACCCTGGGATCCTTCAAGAAGCTGCTTGATGAGATTCTGGGATCAATAAGCTACTAACAACCAAACAAGCAAGATGGGCTGAATGGCCTCCTCTCGTTTGTAAACTTTCTTATGTTCTTATGTTCTTAATAACAGAAGAATTTAAGGAGTCATTTTCAAAGCGTGTAATGGGCAGTGTTATGTTGCTCTAATGCCATGAATACAGACAAGCCCGGCTCTTTTGCATTGTGGTTAAGGCACTTGCTTTCAGTGCGCTAGGTTGCATCCAGCATCCACCTTGTTACAAGAGCAAGGAAATGAAAATACAAGGGGATAAACACTTACCGATATAAACCTCACAAAAACAAAATGCTAAGTATCCACTATACATGTTTATCTGAGTTTTAATATAATCCTCCCTTTAGTTTTAATATCACTAACATCCCCTATGATAATTTCACTCAGTTTAGATTTTGTCAGCTGGGTGCAGATGAAGTTTAGAGTTATGAAAATGGAACAAAGATAATCACAGGTTTTAAGCACAGATTTAAAACATGTAAACAAGTCGTGGTAGATAAATATGCTTTACTCAACCAAAAACATTTACTGACTAAACAAACAAACATAATCCATTTATTTCTAATTCAGATTAATTAAACAAAAATGCATGTGGTATTGAAAGCATGCCCATTAAAACTGATGGATTGTGTAACATTAATGGCTAAACTAAAGAGAACTATAATAAATAAGAAAAGGGACCATACTATTAATGTCAGAACCATTTAATAGTTTTGAATAGCAACTCATAATTCTCTCACAAACATAATTATTTGTACAAAGAACAGATTGTACATAAATCTGTATGTTGAATTTATTTGCCGTAATGTCCAAAAAAGCTATTAAGGTAAATGGGTTGAGTCCAGTACATTTGTGTCTATGACTTTGTATACCATTGCAACCCCAAACCATGTTAATGTTACAAAACTGGAAAAATACAACTCAGAATGTACAGTATATCAGATGCCTCCTACTTTAGAGTTGTTTCTTTCACATTAAATATTCTGTCCCATTGTGACCTATTGTTTTTTCTTTCCTTAACTGGCAACACTAGATTGCCTTTGACTGTGTCAATGTATTTAAAAAGAAATGTTACTTTACTTAGCCTGAAAGAGAAAATACAGTAAGGGCTTCCTTACACCAGTAAGGTGAAATTGTATTTGTGGTGCTTTGTCATTACTGAAAAGAACACACAATTTAAATTGAATTTAATTATTAAGACAGACTATATGGCGCAAAAGTGAACTCTTACAGAAATAAATCTCCTTTTGATAAGTTACAGTTTTTATTGTAAAAAATGAAACCAAACAGGTTAAAACATGCAGGCTTACTTTACAGATAGATCTAATACCACTAAAATATTTATTTGAACCCCCCCCCCCCCCCCCCCCCCCCAAAAAAAAAAAACACAATAATGAAAACAACCAGGTCTGTAGGGTCTTTTAAAGTACCCAAACAAAAACTTAAGAATTTATGATCCTGTTGCTAGATGTGGAGGCCAAATAAACTCACTGTGTTGATTTTAGCTGTGTTTAAATGTGTATTCTTTCTGGCACAAGGAGCAGCAGTGGAAATAAATCATTTAGTCATTGTGGAATCAAACATTTAGCAATTTGGGAGTGCTGCACAAGGGCATTAAGAATATAATTTATGGAGCATGTGTGGTCTCAGGAATTGTGAGTGCACTTTCATTGAAACACTGCAGTATCTGTGGAATTACTAGGTCTGCCAGAGAACACCAACAGAATTACTGTGGCACACATCCAGTGGAATTAATGGTGCCCGTTTCCTCACCAGGACTGAAAAATAGTTATACTTTTTTAATATGTCAATAAACAGGTTTAATGAAAGAAAAGACAGAATAGAGGTCACAGCAGTGTTTTTACATTTTAGCTACATCTATTAGATACATACAAGAGCACCTGATGTTTACTGCAGTGTGGAGTAGTGGTTAGGGCTCTGGACTCTTGACCAGAGGGTTGTGGGTTCAATCCCCAGTGGGGGACACTGCTGTTGTGCCCTTGAGCAAGGTACTTTACCTAGATTGCTTCAGTAAAAACCCAGCTGTATAAATGGGTAATTGTATGTAAAAAAAAATATATGATATCTGTATAATGTGAAATAATGTATAATGTGATAACTTGTAACAATTGTAAGTCGCCCTGGATAAGGGCGTCTGCTAAGAAATAAATAATAATAATAATACTGTATGGTTTCTTTTCAATTGTTTGTGTGTCTTGTAATGCATATTGTCTACGGATGGCACCCCTCATTATAGTGTTTGTTTGTGTATTGCAATGGCATCATTGTAAATAGATTTAGTCTTCCTTAAGAAGACATTTCCACTTAAAATCACCATCGCCATGACCATCAAAACATATACAAGGGAAATGTAAATCTTTGACAAAACGGCATACACCCCATGTATGTCAATGGGAAAACTGGAGTGAACACTGATTGGCTGCTCAAGGGTTAATATGCAAATGAGGGCTAATTGTGAAGGGACGTTTTGGTGTTATGGGGGTTTAGAGGGGGATGCAATTGGTGAGTTGCAGGTCAGCCATTAGGGTGGGATTGGGTGTCATGGGGGGGTAGTATTTTTAATCATCACTATTTGGCCGGTTCATTGGTATACAGGAATGTCTCCGTGAGCAGGTCTTATAGTATGTGTCCTGCACTATGAGCACGCTACAATATTATACTTTTTTTATACTGTATTCATATTATCTTCAAGTTGGAATACATTTTCGAGAATTTGTATTCTGTTACATATGTGGTTTTGCCCAGACTAAACTGACCTAAAAAATGTAACTTATATATTTAGCCAAATAATCATTCATGTGGGGACAGCTTTGTACAAAAGGGTGTGGTACATATTATCTGTTATTAAACCATCCCCTGAACATTTAGAAATGCATACATTATTAATTATTCATTTCAAAAGCAGTAAGACTGTTTGCAGTACAGTTAGTTAATCATATAAAGAGCAGAGGCATAGGCACAGGATAGATTTCCATTGACAATAAAATGTGGGTGGTCAGCTCAGAATTGCGCAATGTCATGAATGTCAGGGGAATTACAACCTATAACACTGGCTACTGTATACTCTAGTAAGCTAAACACTAACAAAAAATGTCACACCAGTTTCAGATTGATTTTATTGTATGTTAAAAAATATAAAAGATTGCATCAAATATAAAAACGAGTAAATGGCATCAACTCTCTATATACGCAGAAATAAATATTTGATGTTTAAATTAAACTGTTTAAAACGGATTTGCTGCCCTGCTTACTTTGAACACATTAGCTAGTAGAGCTGGAGAAAGGTTTAATATGCTCTTATTTTTTTACGTCTGTGAAAAATGGGCCAGAATGACAAGAAAAAGCAGTGTTTGAAAGGCAAGTGTTTATTGATTAATAAATCATAGTCTGGGTGAGTGAGTCCAACCGAGTTCAGGTTCTCTGGGTGAAAAAAAACCACAACCTCTCTGCCAGGACTCTTTGTCTAGAGAGAGAAGCCAGGTCCTGGGGAACCTGGCTTTAAATATCTGGACCACCTAGACTAGAAGTAAAAATGTGAAGATTTAAGACTGCATGCAGCATTGCTTTCATACCGTCAAACCTGTTTGAAACAACAGTCCAATGTGAGACAGGCCAAATATCAATCACCCACACTGAACTTAAGATAGCTATTTTTTGACACCATCTTTAAACCTAACAATAGTCAATGTACAGGGTGTCTACAAAGTCCTGTTCCCCCCATGTTTTGGGGATTTGTGAAAGATCACATTGCAAAATATCAATATGAGACCATGGAGGAGCTGAAACAAGCTGTCAGAGATGCATTTCACTTCATCACTCCAGCCATGTTAAGGAAGATGTCACACCAAACATGGCGACGGATCATTATCTGCCATGAATTTTATGGTGCTCACTCCGATCCTCTGGACATCTAAATACAGATAAATACTTGCACTGAATACTATGAAGCACTTCTAAATGCAATTATCATAATTCTTCCACATGTTTCAGTTGTTGGTCAGTGCACTGTAGAAAAAAAAAAAACATGGGGGTAAAGACTTTGTGGACACCTTGTACAATATTCAAAGTTGTCTTGAATCATTCATACTGTTCATCTTTTTAATTAAAGGCTAATCACCCGCTTTCTGAAATATGTTAATTATTGCCAAGTAAAACATAAATGAATACATTATGGAACTTAGCATTCATTTAAAGAAAATCTGAAAATTATATAATCTTGTTAGACCTAATAATAATAATAAAAAATCAGGAAGGATACATTCTGTTTGTTTGCTTAACACTATAGCAGTGTGGAGTAGTGGTTAGGGCTCTGGACTCTTGACCGGAGGGTTGTGGGTTCAATCCCTGGTAGGGGACACTGCTGCTGTACCCTTGAGCAAGGTACTTTACCTAAAATTGCTCCAGTAAAAACTAACTGTATAAATGGGTAATTGTATGTAAAAATAAAGTGATATCTTGTAACAATTGTAAGTTGCCCTGGATAAGGGTGTCTGCTAAGAAATAAATAATAATAATAATAATAACTATACACTTTATAGTTTTCTGTTACAGTGTTTAGCCACATGTTAGCTGTAGTGTAAATAGGTGAATAAACTGTCAGTTAAACTTCCATAAATACTGTAGGACAGAAGGACATGGTGCTAATGAATTCATTTGGTAATTACATTGAATTTATAAATAATAATAATAACAAACAACAAAATAGAGCTGATAGAGCATGGTTTATGTTAAAGAACAGGTGTGCCAGGCCTTGTGCCATATTTATTTTATGTCTCAGTGAAATGATGTCATCTTTATTACATCTGTGATTCTGGAATAGATTTTTCTGCTATTAGCTCAGTGTCAACTCCTTCCAAAACTAACTGAACCATTTGCTTTGAATTTTGAATGAGTTTGAAATGTGGAGATTAGTGTTTTCCAAAAAAACATGACAGTTTAATTCTTTCAGACTTTTTTTAAATGAGTTCTTCATTGGCAAAGTGATTATTTACACTTGTAAACTGACCATCAAATGAACAGCTTAAACAGAGCATGGATTTAAATAGAAGTCAGCATACTGTATAATCGACCGGCTGCTACAAACTAGTCAATCCATAGCTCTATTCGCCCTGCTATTTATAATACTGCCAGATTGTCTTTGAAAATTACTATCACAGTTGAGACATTAATATATATTACTCATAGGCTCGTGCTGTAGGCTGTAACTGAGAAATCAATTTCAAATACACTCTAGAAGTACATTTCTCTGTGATTGACAATAACTACTGATATTGTCTAAACAACTTCCCCTGAAAGTTTGTTAGCATTCTTATCTTAAATGAAACCTCTTAATTGCTAAACATGATTTACTGGCTTTCCAACAAAATGTTGCTATGTTTCTACTAATTGTTAGTACCATAAAGAGACAGCTTCTTCTAAGTGAGTGTTTGGGTTTAAATCATCTAACAGCAAGGGTGAAATTCTGCCGGTATTGGTTTTAATGCTGATGTAGGGCCGGAAAGTGGTACATCGTCAGAATGTGGTATGCATACCCGTTTAACGCCAGGAAAATGGTACGCTGCCATTGATGTGATTGACTGCTGCACAAATCACTACAAACAAGACAAACTGTAGTTCATCCACACAATCATATATTTACAATTTTAGATCACTTAATTTGTTGCTCATCAGTTAAAGTCAGTAAATTTGCTAAATTGTGAAAAAAAGATATTAAAAATAACTTTAAGGGCCAAACTCAATACATCGTACCCCTTACAGATGATTGTTTCCTTGTTTTCTGAGCTAAAATAATTTGCGCAAGCGCAGTACTTGGTGTACCATGTTTTAACGCGTACCACAAAATAACACCAGTACTGGGACTCATTTCATCTGCTTTTCATCCAACGCGGATGCATTAATCCACTCACACAGTCCACTAGTGCAGCGTTTCTCAAATGCGCTTTCATTCAGCACAGTTTGTGCTGCTTGCATTCTGTATCCTCATACTGATTCTGTTTCTCTTAGATGCTATTGGCCACCATTAACGTAAGTATAATCACTGCACGTTTATTGGCCAAGCTTTCATTCTGATCAGATTTCCTTATGGCATGTGTCACAAATCTCCGCCCATTTCTCTTTGTGTCAGTGCTCATTGGTTGATCGAGAGAAGACTTTAGCAGTGCAACGTGAAAACTGCAGAATTAAGTCATTGTTATTTTCTTAAGTGCAGAGAAACTATCTGAAGATTGGAACGAACATTGCTGCACAAAAATCCATGTCATAAATTACATAGTTGATATATAGTAGAAGTAATTATCACACCGCGTTTTGCCTTGCACAGATTTCCTTTTGACAGAATTTGCACGAAAGTTTCTAAAATGGCAAGTGATGTGTGGGACAGAAGGGATTAACATTAAAAAAACAGGATGAACAAAGTGCTGCTTCAGATTTAGCAAGTCAGGGATACAGATGCAGGTGTGCTTCAAGTTTTCCAAACATTGGCCCAGCTTGCAGGGTAAATGTTAAGTATTGTTGTTTTGTTTTGTTGTGATCCTAGCATTTTCTGTTATGAGGACTGTAATCAGGGTTTCGAACTGGCCTCATAATTCTGGGACACTTAAGACAGGTCAGGTTTTTCAACTCACCTCTCTAAACGGCAAATTAATTGATTTTATTGAAATTGTAGAGTCTGAATTGCGTGAACTGTGGCTAAAGGAATTCAATTGTTTTGCTTACTAGTTACCAAAAGCACATACATTTTTGGCACGGATATCAAATTTCACTAACAATGCATACTTAGTATATTGCAACAGGTGGCCAATATTTCTGGAGCAAAATAGGTTTTATGGGTGTGATTCGCCAAATATTTTGGTTGCAAATATTTATTTCTTTACAGTATTTTGTATCTATAAATGTTTAGTGTACCGATATGTATAAGTTTTAAAAGTATTTATTTGTTGTCACTCAAATTGTCTCCATTGTTTTGATGCTTATACCCGGCTGTGCGTATGAGTACCTGCAATTTTTTGTTGAGAATTTCACCCGTCTAACAGCATGTGTCTTCACATATCCTATTGAAACCACTTATTTGTTATCTATGCAATTCATGATATTGGCTTTTTCTTCACACTCTTGTATGAACCAAGTCTACACAGAATGTCCCTTTCTATAATTAATCTTTGATTTGCTGAACCCAGCAATCTACGCCTCTAGGGGTGACTATCTGACTATATGGAAGAGGCAAGTTCCAATAGAAGTTTTAATAGGATACACATTTTGATAACATTCATAAGTGTTTTTAATGGAAGGTGAAATGCAGATTATCTTGTTTTTAGAGGTTTAATGAGTACCAGAGTGCTTAATAAACCCTTAGAGGGAATTAGAAGAAAACCCAAATACTGCCCGTGTTCTTTTCTAAAACAAACTAAATACAGCACGTTTTTTACAAGTTCTCCCTTATCCATTTATTTTGGTACTGTTAGATTATTACATATTACATTTTTTGATGACGCATGCCCTGAAAAAACTCAGAACTGCAAGAAGCCTTTGATGGCTTGTTGGTGTTTGTTAACTTTAATGGCTGTTACTTCAAATGAGGACCCCCTTTTACAAGAGTTTCAAAGACGACAAAGCAGTTCAGAGTCTTCAGCATCTTCTTCTCAATGAGGCAACACAGGCGTTAAGTAATTTTAAAGAAGATGTTTGATTTTGTACAGAAATTATATCCAACAAAATTTGTCAACATTTTTGTATGTAGGTACATCTACTGAAACAAATGACTGTTTAAAAAATCTTCAGTTAAAATGCATATACAGAGTTTTACAGGCTTTGGCATTGTGCTGGAATACATTTCATAAATCTTTAATAAGCACAGTTTTGATATGTTTTTAAATATAAGGAATGTGGTCTGGCAAAGGGAAGCTATGTGGCTAGGAGACAAAGGGTCATATTTTGAAGTACAAGCAAAGTTTGTTTCAATTTTAATTTATTGTAAAAATGACAAGAAATAACTTAGTTGCAAGTTACAGTACAAACAGTTTTATTATTCTTGAAATAGTTGGGTGGAAACTTTGCAGTCACAACAAAATATAATATAACACCTTTATTAAGATTATGGAGTTAGCACATTTTGACTTCTAGCCAGGTTTTCTCCTATTCAATTCTATTAATGTATCATTGCTGGGCCCAACTTAGTTACCTAGAATGAGTTCTTGGAAAAATGGAGTGTGGATCAATATGTTTGGAATTGAATTAGTATATTTTTGATATTAGCAAAACAGTTCCTTAGAATCTGTACTTTGGCATCTTGATAGTCAACATGTTTCATTCTTAGAAGAAATACTTTTCATTTGCACCGCAGGAAATATATTTTTTCAGTATGTTTTGGCACAGATTGAAATCAGAACTTTGCATCAATAATATACATGCCTGTGGCCAGCTACTTTGTTTACCTTTACCAAGAAAAACAAAACAAAAAAAAGAAGTCAACATTATTAAAAAGTGCACTAAACATTATACAAGAGCAACGGGAGTTAGTTAAATATCCTTTGGTTTTGTATTTTACAGTTGAGTGTTCGGTTTAATGTCTCTTTCATATCAGTGTCCAAACATCATATGTATTTTAATGATATCCACATCAAGACAAAGCAAAAAAGGGCCATCTTGTGAACCCTTTTTAAATCATGCTTAAAAAAAGGTGCAACCAAAAGAAAGGTCTTTGTGCATTCTCAGTCAATAATGTAGATACTAGTCTTACCCAAATATTCTTCTAGCTTTGGTATTAAATAACAATGGTAGGAAAGGCTTTCGGAAATAAAGCTACAGATGGAGCAACTTGGGAATCCATGCAGTCCCAGATTTCATATCCACTGAAAGTACTGTGATCCCCAGTCATAAATAAATAATCTCTTCTTTTTTCCCCCAGGTCTCTCATCCATGCCAGGATCAATGTATCTTAACATCTTACTCATTTTATTACTGCTTTTGGTTTTCTGGGACTGACTGAAAGTTGCTCAGAGGAAATCTTTGGTTTTGCTTAAGTGTCCGTGACATTTAATCATGACTTTCCTTGCAGTTTAATTCCGGCCAGTCAATCAGTTAATCCACTTCAATTGATTCTGTGCTCTCCATTATTGGCTTGCACTCGTTGGGCATCCTCTGGTGTCGACTCAGCTGGGTGGCCTGCGTGAAGCTCCGATCACACCTCTCGCACCTGCAGAGGCAAGCGAGAAAATTGAGACCAGGGATCTGACGGGCTTCATCTTCCAGCCTAATCGTAACCGACACTTAAAAGTGCTAGGAAATTTTACAAGGCTGAAGAGGTCTAATTGGTGGCTACTCCTCAGACCTTGATGCCTGCGATGGGACAATGCCTGCCTGATTCAGAACAGAGGGCTCTGTCAATAACGTGAGGGGAAGGTGATTTCTCCAGAGAGGCCTGTCTAGTTACTGCCAGGATCACTGTCACTTCAAATAGATAAAGAACAAAGAGATTTTCAGTAGTGAGCTATCAAACAGAGCATCCCTTCTGCTGTTTTCTGCTCTATAGCCCAGAGGAGAAAGGATGACAAAATGAATTTTAGTTACTGCTAATTCACCCTCAGACCTGGCTCCAGGAAGATAACTCTATAGCTGAATTTTGAGGGCTTGTGTCAGGGCTGTACAATTCAGAACTAAATCAGTACAGTGATTATCCCAGCTATTTTCCACCACTGATCTATTGGTACGTATTATTGTTTTGTAAGAGGATGTGGATATTTTCCAAACTATTTGAATTCACCAAGATATCCTAGGTACAAAAATATACAGCTATGGCCAAAAGTTTAGCATCACCCTATAGAATTAACAAATTTTACTTCATAAAGTAGAATGAAACCTGCAGAATAATGTTACGTTGACATTTAATTACATACCGGTTTGTAGTTTCATATACTTAATGAAAAACTGACAAAAAATGAAAAATGTGACATTTCAAAATCTAACAGGAAATACTACTATTACAGCTTCAGTAGACTTTTTTTTTGATTACATGATAAATAAAAAATCTAAATTATGTTAATATATATATATATATATATATATATATATATATATATATATATATATATATATATATATATACACATTTGATGTCTCAATCATGGAATTCTAGGTGATGCAACACTTTTGGCCATAGCTGTAGAGATACAATTGCTGTACTTTTAAAAAACCTTACAAGGTAGTTTAGAGTAAAAGTATGTTTTACATTTCACTTTAATCTCTTCTGAATTTTACTTAATGGCAGAAACAAAGTAGTATATCATAATCAAATACAGCTCCAGGGAGATAAGGAAGGATTCTCATTTTACATTCTCTCCCTTAAAATATCAGTTTTGTATGCACATTATTTATTGCTTAAATTATACATTCCAAGTCAGCTATCACCCAGTGTGATAAATGCAAGTATCATGTGTCTTTAAAAACTCCTCTTTAAACCATTTAAGCGGACTGTTTCGCTGTTGTAAACTGGTCTATGATCTTGACAAATGCAACATGTCAGCTTTAATGTATCAAACCTATCAGTTCAATGAAAATAACTCAGGGGTATTGATCAGCTATAGATTTTTGGTGTATTCATTAATGTCTTTGTGTGGATCATCGTCTCTCTGGAGCTTCTGAAATGCTGATGACACATTTGTGTATCGCTGATTGCTTATTAGAAAACTGATTAGTTACTGGATTAGTATGCTCCAAATAAACTACCTCCTATCACCAGCTAAACTTGCCAGTGACAGTGTTTTTCTTCTAAACATTAAAGCATTGGAATCAATACTGTTTATTGATGTTTATTAATGCTTATTAATGTTTTTAATGGCTGAGCATACACCAGTTGTAGGTTACAGGTCAGTTTGATTATGGAGCATGAGTACACTACTAGGCAATGATACAATATTTTGTAACATTCATTAAAAACAATATGAGAAAAAGTTCATCATTTTACACAATAGCGGGGCAATGAAGAAATTAAACAGTCAGAAAAATCTATATTTAATATATTATATTATTAAAAAATTGACAAATGTTTTGAATGTGTTTAATAAAACTTTTCTTCTATTTTATGAAGTTTCTTTTTTAGTATTTCTGTGTATCTCATGATTGTGTGTTTAAAGCAGTTTTTAATAAACAAGCTGTATGCATTTCTTTATTTCTTTATGTAATATAACAATAAATACATAGCTTTAAAGCGGAGGCAGCCGTCCGATCCAAATTCTCCGCTCAGTCATCACTGTCTGTTCAGAGGAGGCAGACGCGCGGTTGCCTCCTCTGTAGTTATGATTAGCACTATTAGCCAATCATATTCTTCCATTTCTTCAGCTGGCTTAAATGGAACGCTGAGTAAAGCCATCTACAAAATAGCCAAGGGTGGCATGCCTCCCCTCCCCTTTTAGCCAATCACCTGATGACGTTGGATGCTAATACTGAGCGTGGAAGGAATGAAGCACGGTTTAGAAGGACGTTTCATATATACAGAACGGTACATCATTATTGTGTTGGCTATTTATTTAAGTTTAGCAAATTAAGTCGATAGGATGTGCTTGATTTTTGTCTGCCTTTCTCCTGCCTTAACAAATGTGTTTTGAAAATATTTTATGCAAAGTGTGTTAAAGTGATATTGCATATTAATGTTGCATACAGTGCATTTTTAAACATACGCTGGTAGTGTAACAGTTACGTTAATTAAAATAAACTATGATGGGCTACTGTTTTCTTTTCTCTGCTGGCTAGTGCAGAACATGTGTTCACAAGCCGAATTTGGGTAAAACGTTTAGAAGATATGAAAAGTGATGTCTGTCAGATTATGAGATTCTACTGCTGCTGGGGGCTTAAGGGGACCCCTCCTCTGCCTTTTTTCTGCTTCCCCATTTTCTACAGTAACCAGCTGCCACTGGTTTTAAGGTTAGGTATAACAATGCATTGGCAATTTCCTAAAACTGCCTTGCCTTACATGCTCTTTAAATGCACTGCCTCAAAATGTTCTCCAGGCTTTTATGGTTACCACTCTGCGTTAACTTCATTCCCTTTTTTGTTTCAAACATAAAATGTGCACTAGTAATGAAGATTTCAAATTTATTATTACCAATTTAACAGTGGTACAGAACTAGCCTTAAAGTAAAACTCTGAACTTTAGATCAGATGCTTTGCTTTCATCAGTGTGCGTTCAAGTACTGTACATACCGAGTAAAAATGTGCATTACACCTGCAGCTCATTTTTAAACTTGTTGACCCACTTAAGATGTCCCTAATAAAAAAATGGGTCAGTCATTAATATTTAGATTTTGTTGTGCTTATTTACAGACTCTTGGGTGCTTAGTCGAGCTCTTTACTTGTGTAACGCATTGTTTGACTTAAACAAACAAAACAAGTACCTGTAAAGAACTAATTTGATATGATTTGAGTTACCTAATTGGGCCTGTGCTAACGTAATTATAACACTGCAAACACATTGGAAAAAAACGTTGTTTCTAGATTTAATATATATAATTGCATTAGGCAACTTAATAGCTTCAATTAGGGTTGCATGGCAGCTTTATCGAAAACATGGCAGACGTAAGGTGTAAAAAAATTAAGTGGAGTCAACAAGGTTTCACATAAGTAACACCTTTGGATTAAAATAAATCTATTTTCCATTTTGACCCTTAAACCTCTTCAATTAATTACAAAAATCTATTTATAGTGTAACCGAGATAAAATCAATCTTTCAAAATTGCTTGCCATGTTTCAGTCTACTTGCTAAAAGGCCTTTTTACTGTGGCTCAGGTCAAATGACAATGTGGGGATTTCTCTGCCAGGTATCATTTCTTGATTTGGAAATATGTTTTCTTTCACCGGCCTACGCAGTCTCACTTAATATAATCTATAAAAGATCAAACACTGGAAAATCCCTTCAGCAAGAACCTATCCGGACTGTCCAGTGTGGAGCTCATTACTGAAGAATTTCAGGCTATTTCACCTCTAGGTTAGAATCTGGCTTGTGTAACAAGTGAAGTGAGATTACTGGTCTCAGTTTAGCGCCAACTGAACATTAGTGAATGTCAGGGCTGGTCACTGCACTTACAGAGCTGTTGCTGGAGGCTCTCGGAGTCTAAGCACAGTGCCTAACTAGAACTAGTGCAAAATCCCTCACATTTATGAGCACTTTACTCACAAGCACTAAAAATTAACATTAAATATTTTAAGCTCATTTTATCTTACTGGTAGAGATATAGAATTGATTCAGCTCTGGGGTTCACCCGCAGCTGCAGAATTCAGTATCTACTTGTTTTTCAGCAGTCTGCTTCAGCTTGGGACAGGTTCAGTTCCAATTTAATGTGGGGGCAGGGAAACGGTGATTCCTATCACTAAAGCAGACAAACACTGCAGAGAGTGAAATACCCCCTCTTATACATTTTCATACAGTACCTCCTGTTCTCAAGTGATGAATAAAGGAGTTCTAATCTACTGTAATTATGAAAGCTCCTAAAAGATTTGTATTTTAACCCACTTCCAGTCGCGCTCCCCCGATCTGCCGACATTAAAGAACATTAAGACATTTAGCTAAGAACATCTTACAGCAAATGTAGTGCTATTCATCACTCCCTTCAATTTTCTATGTTACCTATGAGTCACATTACTGTTCAATCAGAAAATTACAGGAATCATGATTGGGCAGAGACAAGCATATTGAAAAGCACAGCATTCAAGTTAAGATTTACTGAATACATGTTTAGCTTTATGCCCATTAAAGTCATTAAAGTTTTGATATATGAGTTAAGGGCTCCCTTAAAAGAAATATGAAGAAATATAAAATACAGCCCCTCATTAAATGGATCCCGAGTCCACAATAATAAATGCTATACTAGTAGTCAATATCATTGCAAAGCTAGTGCTAAAACAGATGCTGTGAGACAGAAAGGGGTTGAAAAGTATGTGTGCTAATAAGTTGTGGTACTCACTGTTACTTACTTGAATGGCTTCTCCCCGGTGTGTGTACGGATGTGGTTGTTGAGGGTTGTCGCTCCGGCAAAGGCGCGGCCGCAGTAGCCACATTTGAAAGGCCTGTCGCTCGAATGGGTGACAACATGATTTCGGAGTTCCGAAGGCTGGGAAAAGGACTGGGAGCAGTGGCCGCACTGGTAAGGCCTAGACAGCAATACAGGAAAGCATGTGTTACACTAATGACAACACGCCTGCTTTCATACGGTATGCTTTTAAAGGTGAAACTATGAAAAAAGTAGACACTTCAGTATCCATGACACATTCACACTCTGCACTCAGGTACAGTGTAAATATCAGTATGATTTTGCTTTTGGAACCCCGTCATGGCAATGTCAGCCTCATAATGCTTTACATTCAAGATTCCCATAGTTCAACCATTTCAACCAAACTCAGTTGTGTGCAACATAGTTGAAACATACAATTTCTCAAATTAGAGCAGGCACTGGGAAAAGAGATTAAACCAGCAAACATATGTGAAAGGTTTAAATATTACATTTGATTCTTCACCCAACAGAACTGTGAGTACAACCCAGTCCTTGATATTGTGTAATATAACAGCCCTGATTGTTTGCTGTTGTGTACAGTCTACAATTTGGATAATATAGAACTACAGAACATGCCGTCACACAAATAATACCTTTGTTAAAAATAAAATAAAACAAACTAGCGTGAAATCAACCTTTATAGAACTCAGTTTAGCTACTAGCGACTTTTAGATGATTTCACTTCAGTACTTCAAGGTCAGCCATGGTTAAACGAGTGCAAGTGAAGAAAAATGACCCAAAGGGAAATAAAAACAAGATGAAAGTGATAAAGTATGTTTAACAACACAATTGTGTAATATAGAGACTATGGCTCCTCATTTGTCAAATACATTTTTAATTGTGGCTTTTTGCTTCAGTGATTACAAACACTATTATTGCATAATGCTTGAGAGCCCTGGGCATTGATCGCAGATTTTTTTTTTTTTACATGATTAATGGGTGGGTATTGTTTAATACAACACCATTTTCATCAATGCGCCTTTGTAAATTGCACAGATAATGTCTTCAAATACCTCCAGCATGATGTCAAGGGGGCACTTTAGATCTTTATCAGAAAATCCCATAAACAGCATTACAATGCATCCTTAGATTATAAAGTCTACAGGGTGAAGAAGAAAACACGCCTTACTCTTAATGATTTGCATTGTTAATCCAATTTTCTAGAATTCTAAACCCTAACAACATTACTGTTATTTTATTTTAAAGCTATGACAAAAAAAAAAAAACACTGTATATGCATTTATGGCCAACTAATTAATGATATATTCTTATGATACCCAAATATCAGAATTGTTTCCATTTAGACAATACTGGCCCATAAATATCCTTTATAACACCCTTTTGAATTAAAACAAAATATTAATTAATTTAACTCTACAGTTCATAATGTTAACATTTACAATGGTTTTATAATTATTCATTCTTGAGAATTAAAGTATCATTTTCCTTGCTTTATTCCTGTTCTATTTAATGGGGACAAAAAATGTTACCACTGATCTGAATTAGAGGGGTTTAGAAACTGCTTTAGGTAATTATTGAAAATGGCTAACCAGCTGTGGTTGAAAGCATCATTTTATTATGTGATCAATAAAAACTAAACCCTGTAACTCAGTTAAAACAAAAGGAAACCCAGAATAGTCTATGGGGAGCATGCTGTTATCTTCATGTGATCAAGTTGTGATCTCATGGTAGAGTCAAGTAAACAGTGAAGAATTAACAATTTGGCCCAAATACATATACATTTAGGTACATTCTGTACAGTGAAAATCCATTCCCATAATGATCAAAGGGACCATTAAGTTTTAATGGCTATTATTTCACTTGTTCACTGTTTATATAGATATCATCTTAATAGGCCACTCAATAAAGCCTTTTCAACTTTAGCCTTTTGATAGGGCAGTATAATGACTAACTTGCTTTATGCACATGGAATGATGGGCATTGTCACTGATATTGTCCTGTGCCCTTTCATAAACAATTTCATTGACAATACACTGACCACAGTAATCTGCTTTCGCCATGAAAAAAGTACTGAATTTACCACTGAAAACCTTGAAATATCTTTCTTAGGACACAACTTAATGTAGCACTAAATTGCACAAATGATGTGTTACACACAACCTATACAATCTGTAAAATGTATATACAGCTATGGCCAAAAGTTTTGCATCACCTGAAATTTTAAGATTGAGACATCATTTAAAATATATATATATATATATATATATATATATATATATATATATATATATATATATATATATAGAGTACCCTGTCGCTGGCTCTTGAGTGCATGTGTGCCTTTATGGAAGCAGCTGGGAAGCACAACAGGAGACGTGTTGCTAAGCAACTAATTGAGCAGGGAGGCTCGACAGGTGCTGAGTTGATCAGAAGGTCATGATTGGCTGGGTGGCGTGCCCGGGGAGCCTGCGCGCAGCTCAAAAAGTGTGTGTCACAGCTCAAGGCTACTGCAAGGCCATAGCCATACAGACAGTTGCTGATCGAAAGCTTGCTGTGTTGACATCGAGGAGGAGAGCGTCCGCTCCATGGAGAGAACTACTACATGAAACCCTTCCACTGCAAGACGGTGCTCGTGAAGGCATTGCCCAGCCGAGGCCTTTTGAAAAGGCAGTTTAAAGAGGCCGGAGTCGCCGTGAGGATAGCGGGACTCCGGGAGCCCAGAAGGTGGTCAGTTTAGGGGGATTTGCATAGTGTAGTCGGTTCCTGGAGCGGGAAACTACAAAATGATATTGCAAAAGTCTGCCGGAAGCCATAATAGTAGTTTAGTATTTCATGTTAGATTTCAAACTGTTAACATAACATTATTCAGCAGGTTTCATTTGACTATGAAGCAAAATTAGTTCATTCTACAGGGTGATGCAAAACTTTTGGCCATAGCAGTATATCAATACACTGTTGGCCATTCACAAAGCTTTTATACAAAGTGAAATACTGTAAGCAGGTCATCCTAAACTCAGGTGTGTTAGGTTTATCAAAAATCTACTTTACCTCCCACATTTATAAAGATTGAACAGAAAATAAATACAATTCATATGGGCCAGTCTATAGTCCAATGTAAGCAAATGTGGTTGCTTCTATTGCACCCAGCAATATTTTAAAGAGGATGGCCATGTATGATAAAAATCAACCATCTAGTCCTTGTGAGACTTAATTTAAAGTCCTAAAAGTGATGATCCTTATACAACAAGCGACAATGCAGTTTTACACTACATTGTGTCCTGGATACAATGGTCACACTTTAGTTAAATTATTCATTTATACAGCAACTGTTAAGTAGTTATAAAAGGTTGATAATTATTATTATTATTATTATTATTATTATTATTAGTAGTAGTAGTAGTAATAGTAGTCGTAGTCGTAGTAGTCATAGTAGTAGTAATATACAAAATCTATACTATTGTTTATAACATCCTTTATAACACAATTATAGATGTACTATTGTTTTATATATATATATATAAAACTGATCCTTAAAGGGTAACTGCAGCCAAAAATAACAAAGCTCTCTTTGTGCTCCTCATATCCAATAAATGCTTCTTACTGCACCGATTTGGTCGATTTGATGTTTTCAATTTCTTTGTCCACTTTCAGGGTCAAGTAACACTTGAGGGAGCTGACACATTACAGCCTTTCAGGCAGTAACATGACGTCAAGTTGTTGATTTCCCTGATAGGCCAAAAGTCGTGCGCATGGGTTTACGGGATACATTACATTAAATGTGCATGGTATGAAGGTTTTGTATAAAAAGAATTGACACATAGACAAAAGTTATTGCAACACATTTACTACAGCTGCACCAAGTATTTGGGGCCTTTTTGGGTTCAGTTTTCTCAGATTAGGCTGGTTGCAGACTCCTGTTCGTTATCCTCGTCTGAATATTCACTATCGCTGCCTGACAAAGTTAAACTGGGGTAGCCCGACCTCAACGATTCATATAAGTACCCTTCTATTTTACTTTCTTCATCCATAATAATCGGATAAATGCCGTCGCAAATCATTTTAATAGCTGCAGCTATAAACTAGCAGTGTTGGGAAATAGGGAAATCAGCGACCTAACGTCATATCCTGTGTGCTATATAAATTGGCCGAGCAAGGGCTATAAATTGTGTCAGAAGTTTTTAGCCACATATTCTCTATTGAAATGATTTTATATTCACTACCACTACAGGTACCCTTTAAACTAATGTGTTACCGCTACAACAAGGGCAGCAGAATCTTTTTATCGTAGAAGGACCCATATACTGTACATGCCAGTCAGTGACTATAGTATTGAAATATGTCATTACTGAAGTAGATTTCCATCTGGAGTATACACCACCATTTGTTTCCAATCTGAACTCCTCAGACAGGTGATTCCAGGCTTGTTCTCCCTAAGAACAAAAAGAAACAAAGCCTGAACATGCACCTCCTGACCTGCAACTCAAGCAAATATTCATCAAAACATATCGGGGGAAACTGAAAACGAGTGGTGTACAGTACAGCTATGGCCAAAAGTTTCACATTGCCTAGTTTTATTTAACATCATGTAATTAAAGAAACTATAAAATGATATTGCAAATGTCTACCGGAAGCCATAATAGTAGTACAGTATTCCATGTTAGATTTAAAAATATCACATTTTCCAATTTTTGTCAATTTTTTAACATTATAACATTATTCGACTTTATTAAGCAAAATTAGTTAATTCTATAGGGTGATACAAAACTTTTGGCCATAGCTGCAGACCCCCAATAGGAAAACTACTTCAGCACTGGAGCTGCCATTGATCTGGGAGATGAGCAATATGTGTTAGTTTGTGACATGGGATGGGATGACCGGTCTCAACAGCTGTGCAGTATTATAGACCTGAATGCTGAGCTGCTACAGTAGGTAGTGGGTGTTCATGTAATTGTTTCTCCCTGAAAAACCTACGAAGGACAGTCAGCCTCCTTATAAGTGACAGCAGTTGCCATTAAACCAACATTAAACCACCAGCAGCCACAACTGAGGGTTAACTAACTGCTAGCACATGCTATGTCCTAAAGATGTGTTTGGTATTAACATTTACCTACCCTTTATTATTGGTACTATTTTCACCCCTCTCCTGATGTTTGTGTCCTTCAAGAAAGTGATAATTTCTGTTCTGACTGTACTCAATTGAATTAGTACACTACATACCTGCAAACATGGTTCAACTACTACTGATCTTCTTCTACTTACTGTAGTCGACCCTGTGTTTAAATAATTCCATGTGGATGCTAGTAATTAATAAGCATCAAATAAAAATAAAATCGTCCAAGTTATTGATTAAGTCAAAACTGGTAAACAAGATAACCAAGATAATTTACGTTTTCCTTTTTACTTCTAAAATCAGAACATATGTCTGTATGGATGTACTGTAGGCATGTATGTACAGTATGTACGTATGTATTTATGTTGGTATATACGTATAAATGTATGTAAAATGTACTGACACGGAATTAGATATAGTTATATTTACTGTGTATACAGTCTATGCTTCCAAATAATCACAGAACTTGATTCCCTTGTTCAGCTAAATTTTATCCTCACTTCAGGACTATAAAGTTTGATATTGACAAACGTTCAAACCGACTTCGACTCTGAGGTATCCAGGCAACATTTTTCTTCTATATGGATATTAGTTTATTGAATAAGTGGCATCTGTTTTCCTCCACATCACAGTTCGGGTAGGTATTTCCTTTTGACAGCAACAGTGGATTTATAGGTTTATATGCTCTGAAGAAAAATAGTGCTAAGCAAAAAATTTCAATTCATTACCTCTCAGTACTTAATTAAGTTCAGAGACGCTGCACACTGCATGTGAACCCTGAAATGAGTATGACAGGAGCAAACATCATTGATAATATAGATTGTTTAAGGCAGGACTTCATATATATATATATATATATATATGAAAAGTATATATTTTTTGCATGTACACAAAAGGTTTAAATGATTAAAAAAGTCATTTATTTCCAGATGTTTCAGACAAAAGCCCTTTTTCAGCTGTGTAGAATGAATATATCTATTGTTCCATTTCCATAATTTCATTTATTTTGGTAAACATGGCTTCATTTATGTGTTTTGAACTTACCCTACAATTACATTTTAAACAGTGTCAAATAATAAAACAAGCAATAACTGTGATAAGCGATTTGGGTATTTTAGCTTTATCATTAAATAACTGCAATTGTTTTTTGTTATTTGATACTTGATAAAAGCCATTAAAGACAGCAGCGACATAATTAAAATGTAATTTGACGGTAAATGTAATCAGTATGTATTTTAAAGCAAAAATTAAGTAAGTTAATTAGGGTGCTTTAAAAATATAAAAACATAGCAAATTGTTATAAAACCCTTCACGAGGATCAATTAATTTGAACTTATTACTGATTTTTTAAAATCGCCTTTTGGTCAATATTGTTTTAACACCTTTCCCCATTGCATTGCATGCACAGCACTCTTTCTCTCATATTCTACTACAAACAACACCTGCAGTAAGGGTATATGATGGTGATAAATAATTAAGACTACTGCTGCCATTAATCACCAGTTGCTATTCTATTACTCTAGCAATCACCATTGACCGTAACACCAATTTAACATATCACTGTTCGAAGCAAAATGGCCACAAACATTGCCAATACAATGCAATCAGCCAAATTACACATGCAAATGTTACATCAATGGCAAACATCTATTTCACTATGTTTCTAATACTGTTCTTGAGCAGGAACAGTAATCGACCAGGCCTACTTTATCATTGCTGGTGAGAAACATGCAACCTTAAAATCTTTATTATACTTTGTTAACAATTTTACTACTGTGTTAAAAATATCAGCAAACCAATTATGTCTTACCATACAACTCTTCAACATTTTCTTGAGATGAAACACTAAATATTCATGTGAATGAGTTTCAATCAAATTAGACCATTAGAAAACAATTAACCATTTGATACTTGGGTTTTAAAAGAACTATGTACTTCTCTTTGTCTAGGCTCTAGTTCTCCTTAGCTTATTTATTTAAAAACTAAAAGTTGTGTATGATGATGTTTGTAATGTTGTTGAAGCTGACACCCTGGGATCCTTCAAGAAGCTGCTTGATGAGATTCTGGGATCAATAAGCTACTAACAACCAAATGAGAAAGATGGGCTGAATGGCCTCCTCTCGTTTGTAAACTTTCTTATGTTCTTATGTTATTTCAAGCTATTGTACTTCATCAGGTCTTATTGGATTGTAGTCGACTAAAAATCTAAAGCAATAGAAATACAGTAGTTACTGAGTAATTGTATCAAGTGAGAGTAGTATCTCTTGCATTGTTTTACCTGTCTGGGTTCTGTGTGCACACATGCATCTGGAGGAGGATACGCTGGGTGAAAGTCTTAAAGCACTGACCACATTTCCAGAGATGCCAGTCACTGAACTCAGAGCTCAGTTGGCTTGTTGAAGTAGGACTCGCAAGGACCCGCTGGTTTTTGCCATTCATTTGGTTAAACCCAGATTCTACTTGACCCGGCTTGTCCAAAAGTGAGAAGCTTCTAGTGCACGAGGTGTGTGGGAAGACCATGGAGCGAAGCAGCACTGAGGAAGAACCTTTGCTAGTCTTGGTAAAGGGCTGTAGTGTCTCCTGACGGGACATTGCTTCCATTACAGATGCAGGGACGTTCACTTTGGGAACAAGACACACACACACACACGCACAAACAAAACCAAAAATCATTAAGTTAATATGATACACTGTTCATTCTCATGAGCTGTTAATTCAAAATTAAAATATATGTGCATATTCAATTATTTTGGATCATTAGAGTTTTAAAGGACAATTTTGAAATATAATACAAAGTTAAAACAGCTGTTGATATTTTTCTTTTTCTTTATGATAGCTGTTTTAAAAACATCTGAAGATTCCTCAAAACTACTCTATATTAAAGTCTGAATTGGGCTATGTCCAAGAAAAAAAAAACCCTAATAGCTTATGTGAAAACATACCGCATTACATATTCATACCATTATCATATGCTGTGTTCAAAAATAGAAAGAGATTCTGCAAACAGTAAGATTTTAGAATGGCAAATTCTACTGTATTTTATGCCCTTATACATTAAGGGGTTTTGTTCATTGGGTAAAATTGATTAGAAGAGTTGATACTGTTTATTAATGTTGTTATATCAAGACATCAAAAGTGTCTTATTTAGCTGTGAAATGATATATTTAACTTTCTAATATTTGTGTAGGTAATAGTAAAATCTAAGAAACAGTATCAACTCTTCAAGTAAATTATAACAATTATCTTGACATAGCAAAATGTGTTTGTATAGAATAGAATTCTTTCAGAGCATCAGGGCATTCATAATATTATTTCAAAACAGTTTTGAGATTAAGATACATTAGAAAGAACTGGATTCAACAAGTTCCAATTCCAAAGTTAACGGTACCCGTTCTTAACACAGGAGCCTGAGGTTGGAAGCACATACAGGTAGAGAGAAAGAGCGTACAGTAGATAAGTTCTTACAGTTTTCATCTTGTGCGATACACTGCAGCGGGATTCCAAAGAAGGATGTGTAGCTGTCATTGTACCATACCAGCAACTCTGTCCCACGGGGGATGTCCATGCACGCTCTGTAGAATATACATGATCTGCACAGAGAAAAACAGAGTTAACGGGTATGGCTTTGATAAGGCTATCTTTATGGTCATATCTTACTTCATTTTCTGTTCCTGAAGTATCAGCTTATTTAAGTACAATAAATACATAACATAAAAAATGACCAGCATGCATTTGGGATTGTAGTACTCAGATGTGTCGACCTTATGTGTGTGTGCTTTGCTGTTCCAGAACCCCACTGTGTTTAAGAAAGCTAATTGTTAGCAGCCTCAGTCCTTTTCACATGAGTAAGTAATGGTATGATTATTGTTACAGTAAAAAATGTCCTTTTTAAAACTGTATGGGGTGGTGTAGTGTTACAGTGGAGTAAAGCAATACTAATTTGATTACAATTGGAAATTGCAATATTGTATAGTAGAGTGAACATTTTAATTATTTGTAATATTTTCCTGACACCTGAGAACCCAGCCCTACTGCAGCCCTAACAGCACCCTTTCACCTCCCCTAGCTGTACAATGCACTGAGCAGAGTTGTTTTCTGGTGAAAGGCTCACAGAAGCCCTTATCACAATGAGATTTACGTACTGTGTATATGTACTGTAGATGTTATATATTATGATAACGCTAGGATTAATTCAGTATTATTTATCCTGCTACTTGGTATTAGGTAAGACTGGGAAACAGTGAGCAAACTTACTGTTGCAAATCTCACAAAAGACAAAATGATATAACTGGAAAAAACTATAAATGTTTTCCTTGGTCTACAGAAAACAAAATAAATGTGGCATAATTACAGTGAAGAACCACATAAGATTTCTCTTGAGTTCAGACTGCAGGTCAAGAAGACAAGCTGCAGGCCTTAAACTGAAGTTTTACCAAGAAAAATGGCCAGCACCAATGCAATTTGTTTTTTATTTAACACTGCAGACATAAGGAGAATCCTTGGAAACATTTTTCATGGCAGTGAGATATGCACTTGTCAACATATTTTGTCACCGCAAAGCGGCCCCTGGCAACAGGATCATAAAGATCAATACAAAACTGCAGAATCTCAATATTTTACTTACAGCTGCAAAAATTTCATTTATCTTCTTGTTTTTTACACAAGCTACCATGTTGTATCGCCCAGACACTGCTAGCTAAGCAGAATGCTTTTTGTATTTGCTTCTGCTGGCTTTAAAATAAAATAAAATAAAATAAATAAATGTAAAAATTCTATGAATATCTGACAAAAACTCTGCTTTGTTCTCACAAGAATTGCTGAAGCCTGTGAATTTTATTAATTCTTTCCACCACGACATAAAAATCAAACAATGTCAGGCCTATAAATCACACACGTCTTGCAACCTGGGAAAAAAACGGGTATACTTTGTACACTATCCTTGTAACATTTCATCTCTCAGTTTGGCTTCACTTAACATAAACACTGCTGCACACAAATAAATGTACTAAGACTAAATGACTCGGCTTGCTGCTGAAAGAGCAGGGCTGTTTTTAAGCAATGGGTGGTCTCGGCGGCTTTGAAAAAGGGTGAAATAAGTGTAAGAGTACACCGTTCCTTACAAGCAGGCAGTCGGTTCCAAAACTCGCACAAATCTCTGTGTGCTGAAGTACATCAAAGCGTTTTTTTTTTGCATTTCAGATTATATTTCCCTCGCTGACATGTATTTAGTATTGTGGTTGGATGACTCATAAAGATAACTGCATGGCGTCCCAACACAGTTGAAGCAGAGCACATGCCAATGAACATTATTGTCAGCCCCAAAATAAAAACAAAACGTTCAGCTAAGGGTCAATCAATCATAAAGTTCTTTGAAGAGAATTCCATTTAGATACTGCAAATCATAACATATGGAATTCAAACCAGCTGACTCCAAGTGAGGAGGACATCTATGCACAGTGTAGATGTCTCTGGCACGTTAATGTCCACATTTTGTGTTTGCTTATATATGGGCGCTCAAAAAATTGGATAGAGGTTTTGGAATTTCCCTTTTGGAGATCACATCTATGTTGCTTTTTAATAAAGCTCTTTTAGTATTGAAAACATATCTGCCACATTAAACAGAAAAGAAGGTCGTTATTGAAGGGATCTTATGAATAATGACAATGTATTATAGTCCCTGCCTTATGGTTGCTGTTATATACTTCCATTTATGCAAAATCGTGTCAACAATATTATACCACAGAAAAAAAATCAAACCATATTTACAGACAATGGATGCAGTAAAATGGAAATCTGATGGAACAACCAGCAATGACTAGCACTGGTGTATGCTGGTCACAGCTGGGACTGTGCAGGTTCAGAAGACTAGCGGCAGGTTCAGGAGGTACTTACTGTAAACTGGTCCGAGAAAAAAAAGGTCCATTAAAATGTCTCTCCTGTATAAAAAGACAGCTGTTTGCTGTCCACTCTCCTAAGTAATGCAATTGCTGTAAACCTTGTCTGAGATTTTATATACCTGGCCAGTAAATACTTTTCTCAACTCTTTGCTGGTCACCAGCTAACCAGCAGTTGCTGACAGGGCAACACCTGGGGTGGGTTTGCTGTGTTTTCTCTTACCCTTATTTTTAATGAAGGGGTGTTTAATAGGAATCACACTTTTAATTGATTGATTTTTATTTCAAAGTCCCGCATAAAAGATTAATTCTCAAACTGAATGCAGTAGGGATTCAAAGAAATGCATGCACATGGATTAGGGAGTGGTTAACATGTAGAAAACAGAAAGTACTGATTAGAGGAGAAACCTCAAAATGGAGTGACGTAACCAGTGGTGTACCACAGGGATCAGTATTAGGTCCTCTGCTATTCCTAATCTACATTAATGATTTAGATTCTGGTATAGTAAGCAAACTTGTTAAATTTGCAGACGACACAAAAATAGGAGGCGTGGCAAACACTGTTGCAGCAGCAAAGGTAATTCAAAATGATCTAGACAGCATTCAGAACTGGGCAGACGCATGGCAAAGGATATTGCTGCTCTTGAAAGAGTGCAAAGAAGAGCGACCAGAATTATCCTGGATTTAAAAGGCATGTTGTATGCAGACAGGCTAAAAGAATTTAATCTATTCAGTCTTGAACAAAGAAGACTACGCGGCGATCTGATTCAAGCATTCAAAATCCTAAAAAGTATAGACAATGTCGACCCAGGGGACTTTTTTGACCTGAAAAAAGAAACAAAGACCAGGGGTCACAAATGGAGCTACAATAAAGGGGCATTCAGAACAGAAAATAGGAGGCACTTTTTTACACAGAGAATTGTGAGGGTCTGGAACCAACTCCCCAGTAATGTTGTTGAAGCTGACACCCTGGGATCCTTCAAGAAACTGCTTGATCAGATTCTGGGATCAATAAGCTACTAACAACCAAACGAGCAAGATGGGCTGAATGGCCTCCTCTCGTTTGTAAACTTTCTTATGTTCTTATGTTCTTATGATGCAAATCATTTACTTAAGAGGACAAGTAACCCCTTGCTGGTCTATGAGCTTGAATGACCTATTTGTATACACATTGAGGTTTTCAAATGTGTTATTCTTGTATAATTATCAATGACAGAAACAATTACATTGTAGACTGACCATGGTGGAGGTACTGTGTGACTAAATTATCTCATGCTGTCTCTGATCATTGTGCTTGGCTTGAGATATTTCTTGAGTGAGAGATTTCTTGAGTTTGTACTTGGACTAAGTTTGAGTTTTCACCCACACGATCTTAATGGGACTTCCTCTTCACAAAGGATTCTCTGTGCAGTGCTGTTCAGCTTTTGACATGCTGTGAACCACTAGTGGGTGAAGTAGGCCATCCAAAAACAATACCCTACCTGTATTGAACCACCATCATGTTCTGTTCCCCACAGTGCCTTGCACAGCGGATGTACCTCATCCAGCTAGACTTGCTGGGTTCGCTCCCATCGATAAAGTGCTGTAATGTCCCTTCCTGGTCATATATCTGCAAAACAGTTCAAAAGGTCAAGTAGTTAGACGGAATCATCAGCAATCATTCTCACTGCTGCATCTGTGTCTCTAAGCTGCCCGTCGTGAAATTTATGGCCTTGTGATTTGTCACTGCCTTCAGGAAGAACACAGATTGTAAATTAAGCATTTTTCTACAGAAAGAGATCATCACAATCGCAATTCAACAAGTGTCTTCCAATTGTCCAATCGTGTCCCAATTGTTTTTTTGTTTTTTTTAATTTTTTTAAAGTCTAGTTTTTATTTGTATGGTGTTATTTTTCTTTTCTTCATTGCCTTAATTTGATATTGATATAGGTATAGCTGTAGAACTTTGACGGGCATAAGAAGACAGATCTAAAGGGAAAAGGTTATTGGGGATCAGATACTATACTTTCAATATTATAAGTCACATCCCTATTGGAGCCTATTAGCAGCAACTACACTTATAATTTCACTGAGAGTGTAGATGTTGCACCTAGAATGTCAGTGCCAAATAATTCTAAATGTTTAAACCACAAAAGAATCTACATAAACAGCTTAAATGCGTTAATATCGCTTTGTTCGCGGGCCTGACACAGCAAAGAGCGGGTAGCCACGGAACAATTGTAAAAAATAAAACAGATTCAGAATCAGCATTTCGTGTTATTAGACATGTAAACATGGCATCTTGTGATTTAGAGCTAGTGATTACACACGCTGAGAGTTTTTCATCAATGCTATGAAAAAACTTTATAAAATAAAAGAAAGATGGAAATAACACAAATGAAAACAGTTAGGAAACCTCTGGGTGATAGCTGCCAACACCTGAAACATCTTGAGCAGAACAGAAAAGGAAGAAAGCTTATTCGGGGAGAGGCCTTTTCTTTTATACAAAACTGAAAAGTATAGGTTTCTGTATTTTTATTTTGAATTTTGGGGATCTTAACAGTGGATACACTATGTAACACAATTTTTGTTCCTGGCTAGTAAGTGTTATTTCCTAATTGCTTATGTCTCAAAAGTATAGAAAATGGCTATTATTCCCCACAAACTTTGCTTTTGTGACCAGGACAGTGATATTTTGAAATTTACCTATTTCCAATGAGAAAACGGGCGAATTTGTGTATTTCCGTTCACATAAAGTCAGAAAAAAACAACATATGAATCCAAATTAACATGTATTTATACTAAAGTAATACAAAAATGACTACAAAAGATTTAGAAGTGAGTAGTTTTTCGAGATTTACGATTATACTGTAAATCACTTTCACGAATCAGCCCCCAAATGTAGTCTCCCATCATTATTATTATTTTATTATTATTTATTTCTTAGCAGACGCCCTTATCCAGGGCGACTTACAATTGTTACAAGATATCACATTATACATTATTTCACATTATACAGATATCACATTATTTTTACATACAATTACCCATTTATACAGTTGGGTTTTTACTGGAGCAATCTAGGTGAAGTACCTTGCTCAAGGGTACAACAGCAGTGTCCTCCACTGGGGATTGAACCCACAACCCTACGGTCAAGAGTCCAGAGCCCTAACCACTACTCCACACTGCTGCCCATGTTCTCGTTATACTGTCCTTCATTGACAGCTCATCCAGGAGCCTCAAAGCCGTGCTGCTCCATAATGGTAACAAGTACCTGTCTCTTCCCCTGGCTCACTCGGTGCACCTCAAAGAGGATTACAACAGCATCAAGACCTTGCTGGACGCCTTGAAGTATGATGAGTACGGCTGGGACCCCCGGAAGGTGCTGATGCCACCACTGCACATCAAATTGGGCCTTAAGAAACAATTTGTCAGAGCTCTAGATAAGGAGTCTGCAGCCTTCAAGTACCTTCAAGACTTCTTCCCTAAGTTGTCTGAGGCAAAGGTCAAAGCCGGTGTCTTCGTCGGACCACAGATAAAGAAGATCCTGGAGTGCAATGAATTCCCCAAGAAGCTCACTAGTAAGGAGAAAGCGGCTTGGAACAGCTTTGTCGCAGTGGTTCGGGGCTTCCTGGGCAATCACAAGGCCGAAAACTATGTGGAGCTGGTTGAGACTCTGGTGAAGAACTACGGCACAATGGGCTGTAGGATGTCCCTCAAAGTCCATATCCTTGATGCTCATCTTGATAAATTCAAGGAGAACATGGGAGCGTACTCGGAGGAGCAAGGCAAGCGCTTCCACCAGGATATACTGGACTTTGAACGCCGCTACCAAGGACAGTATAACGAGAACATGATGGGAGACTACATTTGGGGGCTGATTCGTGAAAGTGATTTACAGTATAATCGTAAATCTCGAAAAACTACTCACTTCTAAATCTTTTGTAGTCATTTTTGTATTACTTTAGTATAAATACATGTTAATTTGGATTCATATGTTGTTTTTTTCTGACTTTATGTGAACGGAAATACACAAATTCGCCCGTTTTCTCATTGGAAATAGGTAAATTTCAAAATATCACTGTCCTGGTCACAAAAGCAAAGTTTGTGGGGAATAATAGCCATTTTCTATACTTTTGAGGCATAAGCAATTAGGAAATAACACTTACTACCCAGGAACCAAAAAAAAAAGAAATTGTTACACGGTGATATTAATTGAGAAAATTCATTACGGTTTTCACAGACCCTGATTAGCACTAATCTTGGACTACCTTACCTATTGTTAGATAACAATGCACCTACAGTATGGTAACATTTGGGGTTTGTGAAACTAGCTGTAAATGAATGACATAGGGTCCTTATTGATTAACAAATACTTAATTGATTTGTATGATTTCACAGTCTCGTGCAAAATACAGAGAGCAATGGTTTACACTGTTTTTAAAGAAACTGAAAAGACAGCCAGACTGACAGTGGTGGCATGACTTGTACTGGACCCATCATTTGTCTTATGGGTATATATCTTCAGCATAGTCTTAACAGGGTGTGGGTAGAGATATGTTATGAGGAAACATATTTCATTAATGAAACATTTCACTAACAAAAAATAAATAAAAAGATGTTGTGGAAGAAAATCACATTCTGGCAGCCTGTGGTTATATTTAACAGTAATAGCTTCATTCTTAAGCTTGTGTAGAGAAGCAGGTTGAGATTTGGTGTGTTGAAATGGGTAGATGCAGTTACCTATTTTAGGATGCCACCTGGGATTTACCCATGACCCCCAGAATACAGGTTGTGAATCTCTGTAACTGTCCATTTATTAGTTGCTCTATACCATATAATATGTTTCTCAATTAACATAGCATTATTTTGTTGAGAATTAATACAATGGCTGAGTTTACATGTGTTGTTATTGAAGTAGTGATGCGTGTGAACGTTTGGGAGGAAAACTCAGAATCAGGTTTGTGGTCGAAAAAAACGGCCACAGAGAGGGATAGGGTACAAATCTCATTTACCCCTGACCATGAAACACAGGAAATTGACACCAATTTTCACATGGAAACCCGCATTTCACATGAAAACGTCCACTGCTTCCAATCCAGACAGCCTTGGGAGCATACGTGGAAGGTGTCTGGCACAGATCTCTATAACCCTTTGTCTCTGCCGGTTTTCAGCCATGGTGAGCTGCAATACCTGGGTTGGACAGCTGCATTTTATACACCTCCAAGTTAATTATCAAATTGTATCTTAATGAAACGGGAGATAAAGTATTTTAAATTATATTTACTGCTAACGACAATCTGTTAAAGCAGTTACAATGTTGTATCCTTATCACTTCTCCCCTTCCTCTCACCTTCACTGGGGTCCTGAGCAATTATGCCATTCAATTTTATATACAGTAAACATCCATATGGATTATTTATTTATTTATTTTTAAATGTAGTAGTCGACCAATAGCTCTTTTTTTTATCATTTTCTCCCAATTTAGAATAGCCAATTATTTTTAGGCTCAGCTCACCGCTACCACCCCCCGCGCTGACTCGGGAGGGCAAAGACGAACGCACGCTGTCCTCCGAAGCATGTGCCGTCAGCCAACCGCTTCTTTTCACACTGCAGACCCACCATGCATCCACCTCAGACCTACAGTGTCGGAGGACAACGCAGCTCTGGGCAGCTTACAGGCAGACCCGCAGGTGCCCGAACAGACTACAGGCCACCCTGGCTGACCTAAGCCCTCCCCACCCCCAGGGCGGCGCTCGGCCAGTTGTGTGCCGCCCCCTGGGAGCTCCCGTCTACGGTCGACAGTGGAATAGCCTGGACTCGAAGCGGCGATGTCCAGGCTATAGGGCGCATTCTGCTCTCCACACGGAGCGCCTTTACCGGATGCACCACTCAGGAGCCCCTACATATGGATTCTGACCTCCAGACTTTGTATAATCAAGGGCTCTGACCAAAAGAGGTCTTCTATATTCAATTATAAGGGCCTAGAACCAATATCAATATGCTCATCTATTTGAATACAACACATTGTTAACATGATTTGGAGTGGTGGACAATTGTGCTAAAAACGAATATTTAGTTAATCATGTAACACTAAAGGAAAGGCATATATCTGAGGCTTGTACAGTCTCTTTCAAAGTTACAATCGTAAGAATGTAAGCAATGTATTGTCATTTCCATAGTGCAAGGCAATCCAAGACAGAACTCAAGTAGATATGTAAATACTATGATACTGTTGACATAGGGACCTAAAAGAAAACAAAAACATTCATTTTTAATTTGAGTTATTTAACCAGAAAAATCCCTTATAATGCACCATCATTTTATTTATGGGTTATATAATAATTCAACTACGTACAATGCTAAGGGCATTAGATTAAATAATTTGACTTTAAAACTGGTATTGTTTTGTATTTTGAAAGCTATTTAAATATTTAAACAGTTTTTTTTTTTTTTTTTTACTACCAACCTGGACATTGTTGGTATATTCGTGAACCACCTGCAGATGAGCAGCTGTTTCCTTTTACACTTTCAGTAACCTAGGAGGGGAGGGGAAACCCTTAATGACTTCCACACATTGTTCACCGTCATGTGTACGGGATACAAATCCAGCCTGTGCTAATCAAGTCACACCTGAAACTGGCTCAGAACTCTCATGAGTAGCTGCTGCTCAGAAAGCATGGCAGGCATTTACTTTACTAGCAACATTAAACTTTTACTTGAACATGTCTTTCAATCAACTCATGACATAAAGATGTCATGTTGAATTGTTATAAACATTAAATGATTTGTTACACTTACAGATAATGGCCACAAATTCATTTAAAATAGCTGTTATTACTATGGTGGTCCACAGTACTTTCGTTCATTTTAAACTTGTGGCCATCTCATTGGAAAACATAAGGTATTCCATTATTACTCATGTGTAATTCAATGGGAATTTACAGTGCCTTGCGAAAGTATTCGGCCCCCTTGAACTTTGCGACCTTTTGCCACATTTCAGGCTTCAAACATAAAGATATGAAACTGTAATTTTTTGTGAAGAATCAACAACAAGTGGGACACAATCATGAAGTGGAACGAAATTTATTGGATATTTCAAACTTTTTTAACAAATAAAAAACTGAAAAATTGGGCGTGCAAAATTATTCAGCCCCCTTAAGTTAATACTTTGTAGCGCCACCTTTTGCTGCGATTACAGCTGTAAGTCGCTTGGGGTATGTCTCTATCAGTTTTGCACATCGAGAGACTGAAATTTTTGCCCATTCCTCCTTGCAAAACAGCTCGAGCTCAGTGAGGTTGGATGGAGAGCATTTGTGAACAGCAGTTTTCAGTTCTTTCCACAGATTCTCGATTGGATTCAGGTCTGGACTTTGACTTGGCCATTCTAACACCTGGATATGTTTATTTGTGAACCATTCCATTGTAGATTTTGCTTTATGTTTTGGATCATTGTCTTGTTGGAAGACAAATCTCCGTCCCAGTCTCAGGTCTTTTGCAGACTCCATCAGGTTTTCTTCCAGAATGGTCCTGTATTTGGCTCCATCCATCTTCCCATCAATTTTAACCATCTTCCCTGTCCCTGCTGAAGAAAAGCAGGCCCAAACCATGATGCTGCCACCACCATGTTTGACAGTGGGGATGGTGTGTTCAGGGTGATGAGCTGTGTTGCTTTTACGCCAAACATAACGTTTTGCATTGTTGCCAAAAAGTTCGATTTTGGTTTCATCTGACCAGAGCACCTTCTTCCACATGTTTGGTGTGTCTCCCAGGTGGCTTGTGGCAAACTGTAAACGACACTTTTTATGGATATCTTTAAGAAATGGCTTTCTTCTTGCCACTCTTCCATAAAGACCAGATTTGTGCAGTATACGACTGATTGTTGTCCTATGGACAGAGTCTCCCACCTCAGCTGTAGATCTCTGCAGTTCATCCAGAGTGATCATGGGCCTCTTGGCTGCATCTCTGATCAGTCTTCTCCTTGTATGAGCTGAAGGTTTAGAGGGACGGCCAGGTCTTGGTAGATTTGCAGTGGTCTGATACTCCTTCCATTTCAATATTATCGCTTGCACAGTGCTCCTTGGGATGTTTAAAGCTTGGGAAATCTTTTTGTATCCAAATCCGGCTTTAAACTTCTCCACAACAGTATCTCGGACCTGCCTGGTGTGTTCCTTGTTCTTCATGATGCTCTCTGCGCTTTAAACGGACCTCTGAGACTATCACAGTGCAGGTGCATTTATACGGAGACTTGATTACACACAGGTGGATTCTATTTATCATCATTAGTCATTTAGGTCAACATTGGATCATTCAGAGATCCTCACTGAACTTCTGGAGAGAGTTTGCTGCACTGAAAGTAAAGGGGCTGAATAATTTTGCACGCCCAATTTTTCAGTTTTTTATTTGTTAAAAAAGTTTGAAATATCCAATAAATTTCGTTCCACTTCATGATTGTGTCCCACTTGTTGTTGATTCTTCACAAAAAATTACAGTTTCATATCTTTATGTTTGAAGCCTGAAATGTGGCAAAAGGTTGCAAAGTTCAAGGGGGCCGAATACTTTCGCAAGGCACTGTATATGAATTTGTAGACATATCTTTAAACAGTTACCAAATCATTTAACCCAAGTAAGATCTACTTATTTGTTCTTACATTACAGTAAACATTCCTGGTTCCCATGCACCCAGTGGTATGAGATACATTATTATTATTATTATTATTATTATTATTATTTATTTCTTAGCTGACGCCCTTATCCAGGGCGACTTACAATTGTTACAAGATATCACATTATTTTTACATACAATTACCCATTTATACAGTTGGGTTTTTTTTTTTTTTACTGGAGCAATCTAGGTAAAGTACCTTGCTCAAGGGTACAGCAGCAGTGTCCCCACCGGGATTTGAACCCACGACCCTCCGGTCAAGAGTCCAGAGCCCTAACCACTACTCCACACTGCTGCCAGCTACATTGATCCTGATCTTTAATGTAGCATTTTAAACACATTCAATCTGCATTCTATTTGTAGTAATAACAATTTAAAGACCTAAATAGTTCTAAAAAAGACTGTCCATTAAAATTAACCCTGTAAATACTGATTACAAAATTATCCTACACATTCCTTGAGCGATAACAACTTTTTGCAGGGCTATGTCGTTGGATAAGATATTAGCAACAGGAGCACACAAGCACCTAGTGGGTGGAGGTGTCTCTTGTTCACCGTCAATATCTCACTTATCTCCAAGGGCGGCAGGGGCCATCACTAGAAAGTGGACCATCAATCAATCTGTGGTCTTCTTCAGACATGTCACGGCAGCTGATCAGAGGGAGACGTTGGGGGAATCAGCTTTTCATTATCAGGACTTGGTCTGTGATTAGAACAAGCCACTGAACCTTTTACTTTTCACTTGGAAAAAACGTATCCACTGGAAAAAAAGTCCTGACAGTTCATTCATTTTGCTCTGCTGCGGAGCCAGACGCTGTTTGACTGGTGGGTCCCACCCTCTTTGATGTTGTACTCTTTCGAGAGTACCCTGCTGTGAAAAAAATCCTATCCTCCTGAATTAGAGAGAAATATTTCTGCACCCAGCTGCTAAATGTGACATGTTTGCCATTTTTCAGTTTACTGGCTCGATGCCAGCTTTTTTTTTTTTTTTTGCTCCTGTCCTGTCTCTCACTGTCTTCATAGCAACAGCATCCATTATTTGCTGGCCCAATCAAATATATTCTCTATGAAGATCAAAGAACGGTGACTTTTTTCAGAGCAATATTCAAGCTGTGAACCGGTTCTATTCGGTTCATCTGGATCTTGTTTCCGTATCAGCATTGAAGTATATACTGTACTATGTTGAAATGTCTTTATTACACATAGCTCCTGTAAATAGGCTAGTAAAGGAAGACATTACACAAAATAGGAATAGATTGTCACCTACCTGTGTTGTTTCTAAATGCAGTTTATTGACATATAGGCAGAAATGCTATACAGCTGTTTGTTATACTGCATTCAAATGATATTAACACTATTATTATTTATTTCTTAGCAGACGCCCTTATCCAGGGTGACTTACAATTGTTACAAGATATCACATTATTTTTACATACAATTACCCATTTATACAGTTGGGTTTTTTACTGGAGTAATCTAGGTAAAGTATCTTGCTCAAGGGTACAGCAGCAGTGTCCCCCACCTGGGATTGAACCCACGACCCTCTGGTCAAGAGTCCAGAGCCCTAACCACTACTCCACACTATTCTGCTGCCATAGCAATTACTGCTATTCAAGAATTTACCACATGCTCATGAGTAGATACGATTTTCTGTTGTTATACTGTATATAGTTTTGTTTCTAATAAAAAGTATTTAGCTCAAACATAACAAGAAGACTGCTAATAATACATAAATCAAACTGTGCTCAGCGTGAACACTGAAGTGTAAAAACGTTCATTTTCAATAATATTCTAGTCATATTTTATATATCATCTAACATAAAAGTCCTTTATACATCCTGATAGAAAAAAAAGGTATTCAAAGGAGCTGAACCAAGGAAGTGTCAAATGATGGGCTGTTAATAAAAAAGGGTAAAAGCTAACTCCTAAATACTGGTCAACACAGAATATAATTGCTTTCATGATTAAACTGCTGTACACAAATGCACCAAACTAGCAGAAATAGTTCCTCTGGGGATGGAGATGTTATTGTATAAGTGAACGACATTTCTTTAAGCCGTAAGATCAAGAGCTCACTGCACTGATATTACCTAACTCAAAGTGCATTACAGTTCATAGAATTCTGCATGTGATCGTGACAACTGTATGCAACTCAGTAACAAAGAACATTACGAAGCATTGCAGGAAATGAGTACCAAACACACTTACCATGGGAAAAAAAGAAATGTATTGAGTAAATGACATCCAAAAAATAACATTTCTAAACAGGATCCACATGTTTGTCAGTTTACAGATTTTAGAATGTAAAACAACACTCGTATATGTGGAGCAGTTACTTGGTTATAGTACTACAACTGTAGCAGACAAAAGCATTACTGCCTAGTAATATTTAAACACAGCCTCCTAGTACACAACTCATTACAAAATACTTCTAAGCGTGATGAATACGGACTGTATTCCTCAAACTGTCTAGCAGTGTAGGAGATAGTCAACTTGTTTAATTAAATTGGTAAAACAGTATGTATCAATACTGTAGCTAAGTTTTCAGCGGTAGCACCATAGTAAATGATCTGAGATCAAATTTAAATTCTGCCATAAAACAAATGTCAGATAAGCATTTATCTGCTAAGCATTTGTAATGAAAACAGAGATTATTTTAAGTGAATAACAAAAGAGTATTAAGCCAAAATAAGATATATTAAAATCTCTTAATAATTCTTGGGGTCAGAAAACATAGACCTTTTTTAATGTTTCTGATGACAGAAAAGCATGTGGTTGTCCTTTTGATGCTCAAAGCAATAGACTTATGAACGTGAATGTAATAAAATATGGTATTAATATAGAAAAGTATCATATTACTTAACACATATAATATGTCCTAACCATAGCTTTATCCAGGCCAGTTTTCCAAAGAAAATAGCTACAGTTCATCATAGAAACCTGAACTTTGTCTGACCTTTATGAATGAATTTTAAAATTGAGAACAAATGTTAAAACAGAATGAATATATATATATATATATATATATATATATATATATATATATATATATATATATATATATATATATATATACACATAAATATAGAACCCATTGTCACTGTATCCATTACAGAGACTCATAAAACGACATTCTTCAAAGACTATGACATTCCTAATCAATGCTATTAATTAACTATTCTTTAAGCAAGCATGTTATATACACCAACCATCAGTGATTCTGAGTGGACTCGAATTTCATGCAATCAAAAAAAAACAAACACATATCATACTTTCGTATCCTATTAAATAATATTAACAGAAAATAAATAATCCCCAATTCAACATATAATCAAAAACACAAGAAACAGGTATTTGTGATAATGGGGTCTATTTCAATGATCCAAATAGCTGCAAGTCTAAAAAACATAGCTCTTTAACTCAATAATAATCTTGCTGGAGTTTCCCCTAAATGGGGATTTACTGACCCAGTTAAAAACAAAAAAAAAATCCTATAAATAACTCCTAAAAATAACTCTGTATGTTTCTACACAATGCTGGTATTGTGTTTTTATAGTCATGCCCATATTGTCCTGGCCTTCCCACCTTTACAGTTCCAGTAGGTCATAATTGCTATGACACAGCTAGCCAGTACTGTGCTTGCAAGTTTCTCTAAGGGCATCACCCAGCCCTGGTCCTGATATTCTTTAATACAACTTTGCCAAGGATAATTTGTCCAATGCTACAGTTTGACACAAAGCGCCACCTCTACAGTATCTTCCAGGTTCTGTGTGGCGCTCAGGTCTTGCAAGCAGTCACTGTCCCACCCCCCAGCATGCTTTGAAGTATAAAGTGTGTGGATCAGGTCTACAGGATATACTGGATTTCACACAGCAAGTCAAGCTGGGAATCCTACACACAATCTCAAGCATAAAAACCACGTGTTTACTAGCATGATAATGCTTTGTGGAGCCTATTTTTTTTTATGTAACCACAAAAACCATGTTGCCTGCAATGTTTTTATTTTATTTTATTCAGATTTGAATGATAATGTAAAACCCTAGAGGGGTCAAATTACCCTCACGTGTCGAAAAAGTAACCACATAACCTACTTAATGTCAAAAAACTTGAAGATAGGACTTAGAAAAACAGAAATCCGTTCAATTAAACATTCTTACAAGACACGGTTCTCCACATATTATTACAGTAGAAACTATCCAGAAAGAAAACAGCACTAATTTAATTATAACTGTACACTTATCAGAGTGGCAGGTCAGGAGGTTACTCATGCATTCAGTGAACCACTGAAACGGCCAATTTGACTAAACGGTCTCCAGTAACTGTATTGGCTCTCTTTCCCTGGCCTCTTGAAGACGTAATATATTGCAAAACACCCAAGAAACATTACCAAGACAATTTAGAAAATAGGACTGCTTCAGTCTAAGCAAGTCCCTGTGTTAATACTCTATAAAAAAAACATTTAAATAGTTTTTTTAGTTTCTCTGACAGGAAAACCATAACAGATCACACCACCCTTGACTCCAGAACTGTACATCATCCTGTCAATATGTAAACAAACACATAATGGCTTGTATTTTTACAGATTCTGTAAATATCAGATGTAATTTATCACTCGAGTTAACCATAGTGACAGGAGGAGATCTGGATAGTATTTTACTTTATTTTAAAAGACTGCTATGAAAAGCTGGAAAAAAAACGGAATAAAAACAAGCTAAACTAGCTGCTGGAGCGCTAAACTCCTGTCTTGTCTTTAAGTTTCTATTTCTTTTTATTCAGATTTTCCAGTAAAAATGTTGAGTTAATGCACAAATGTAAGTAACACATTATGACTAAATACAGATATTATTATGAAGCCGAATTTTTATAAATAGTTTACAGTATAGTATGCCACAATTTATTTAAATAATTGTTTGAAAGTCTTAATGTGAAATGCTTTTATGTATGATATTATACAATACACACACACATCCTATATAAAGTATACATTTAAAAAAACATAACCCTAACCCTACATGGTAGCACTGAACCCATGGTGAGTTACTGAAGTAAAGCCTCTTAGTTCATGAATAATACAAAAATTAAATGGTAAAGTGCCATCTTTATTACTACAACATACACATTTACTACAGTAGCTTTTAATAATGGAACACACAGCAGAGTTATGTACAGCATGATAGTTTACCCTCAAACAAGATTTATACCGTTGCCTTTTGTCTCAACTGAAACTCAATACCACTGGTTCGAAGCTATGTTATGGTTAAAACAATTGACACTCGCTGCTCCTAATTAAATTATGTGCATACAATGCCCCTTTTATATAATTTGCTAAATAATTAACAAAAGCAAGTTACCAACTGTCAGTTTGTAAGTTAGGACTTTAAAAGCATATTATTGAGTCTGCATCTCTAATCAAATAAATATTTACCACTGTGATTTGCTGAAATTATTTACCTTTCAATATTAATCACAATGAGAAGATAAAGTGCTGGCTAAAACAAATCTTCCAGTCATCAGGAAACAAATTATAGTGTGGCTGAAAAAAATCTTTTCAAACTGACTATGCAGAGTGGCTTGCCTCTCACGAGTCCCAGCTGTCATATCAATAACCTGCCTTTTTATTATTAATTTCTAAGCATACCTGACCTTGAGATGTCTGCGAAAGCTAAACAACCTTTTGTAGAACGGCATCCTACTTTATCATGGAGGGACATTGTATATTGGAGGTGAACCCTGTCAATTGCCATTGCTGAAATCTGTCTATACCACACTGAAACGATCAATTTTGTAAATGATTGCAATAATCAAGGAAATTGCCTAATTTATAAATCCTTGCATACAGCATTTTAATGGATCCCCTTACTTACTGCTGATGTCCTAAAAGCTAAATGAGTTGTTGTCCTGGCTGTCACTGCACAGAATGATATGGGTGGTCAACCTTAAATGAAACTAAAGGTCATGGATATCGGAGCATCCAAACACCCACTGGACACGCTGCCTTCGCTGCATGAGGTTATTAACCCTATAACACTGTCCAGCATTTCTGTTGCACTTCATCAGCATCAAGTGCATTGAAGTAAATCGGAATATGTTTAAAAATCAGACCGTTTTTTTTTTGTTTAAAGAAGAATCCAGGAATTTCCTTTTCAGAACTGCAGGGTCGTGCCAATGTATTTGTTTTCCTATGACAGTGTAATGCTTCAACATTTAAAATAAAAAAGGGTACCATAAAGCTTGTGGAGTCTTCTAATATGCAGTGCATGGTTGCAAACAGATACAAAAAAAAAAGTTTCACCCTAAAATTAGGAACAGATAGAAAATGGAGTAAAAATATATTTTTTGATTTACTACTAAACACTGATAAAAACACTCCCAAAACAACACATAATGAAACAATGAACCCTGGAAATGCTTTTTTAGTTCGTTTTTCTTTTATATTGAGGAGGGTTTGTACGCTTTCTTGAATACCAAACCTTATTTAATAATCAATAGCAGCTTAAAACCCTTTAAATGAAGCACAAGTTAATGTTTTGTGTATCTGCCCTAGTGAATACAATATGTACATTGCTCCTTTAAGGGTGGCAAGCCTGACTGGCACATTGTGCTTTTACATAAAGACCAAGACATTTATTTATGCAATTCAAATCAGGATATATCACACACATATTTACATTCCAGTAGCATCCTGGTGGTGGCAGCAGTGATGCAAACTGTTAAAGCACATTGGTAAACTGTATCTAGTGTAGTTTATATTTTTTTAAAAGAAGAAGGATCCATAATGAATTAAAACAATATGTTCAATTAAAAAGCAATCACTGGTTGCCTTAGACAGTGTTTGAGAGTGCTGGCATGGGGAACTCCAGATGCAGTGAGATGCCAGCTATAGTTTACAGGACCTGTGTTATGGTCACAAAAAGAAGTGCATAATATAGCTTCTCAGTTTTTAATCGAGGCAAAAGAATGGTAAACCTTAAAGATTGGAGCTAATTCCCCCTGTTGATGAGACTGCACCAGCAATCAATGAAATGCTCTGTTTAACGTTCAAAAGCAGCCATCTGAAATCAGTGCAAAAGGCAAAGTGATGGATTCCACACAGTAATCATACTGCCTGTCTGGCAGCAACGCTGAATAGTACACCTAGTTTACTGTATGTTGAGGAAGCACTTCTCTGACAGATTACATATCCTTTATCAAGGATGTATTTCTTACTTCTGTAGACAAAACCAAAGAATGCCAGGCTGTAAATCCAGCTGATTAGAAAGCCCTGAACAACCATGACAAGACGACCACCCTGGGGTGGAGAACCAAATGCTGTATATCAGAAGCCTGTACAAATAACCAATCTTTCATCCTTGAGATTCTCCTTCTATCTCATTTCTGATAGCAACCATGTTTTACAAAAAAAAGTATTTGCTCAGTTTCTTGTGTTGTAATTTTCAATATATGTTATACGTGGGATTAGCTTTTAGCAAACAGCACATAAATAATATATATTGAAGTGTTGTCGTCATGCAAACTTGTGTGTGTGTGTGTGTGTGTGTTTATCCTTCGTGAAGTCGTTTGTTACACAATGAAAGTAAACCATTTGGTAGTCCATGGAAGTTGGATTTACAATGCTTTTCAATGACAGGTAAAGCTTAAGTGAACCTACATTTAGACACCGGTGCGAATAAATGTAAATTACAGCCAGGGGGTTTCTTGCCTTCATGTTTACTTTTCCTATTACTGGTACCGAGAGATTGCAACTCTTAGTCAAACCTTCAGCAATTGATTCCAGCCAATAGTGTCTTGTCAGTGCTTTACTTACTGCTCAATCTCACTAACCTGACATTTATGGTGTACTGATTGGCCCCTGTCAGAGATGGTGGTTGTAAATTCACTTTGAAAAGCTTTGTGTTAACAGCCAGGCTCCGAGGAGAGTATGTACAGGCTGGCTGACAATTGCTTGACCCTCTGCCCTTATTACAGTGAGTAAATCAGACTTTGAGCCATTAGACTGGAGCCTGAGGAATACGCCAAAAGGATTGACATGACTAAAGGTCAACCTCTGTCACACATGTGCAACAATTTGGATAATGGAATTCTGTAACTTATCTAACGAAACACTTAAAAGTGATGTACAAATTATGCTGGCGTAGACTGCTACAGAACTAAGATATGCTAAATATTTACTGCTGTGTCAGCTACACCATGGCTCGTACAGGATAAACCACTACACCTATACAGGCGATTCAAGCTGGGGGAAAAAGCACTGATAGAATTACAAGTAAGGTATTTAGTTTAAAACTACTGCTGAATGTAATATTATTACTAAACATTCCAGACTATGTCTTATCTAAAAAATACACAAATCAATAAAATAAAACGTATTGGTATAACTTTAATTTGAAACCTGAGCTAAGAACATAAGAACATAAGAAAGTTTACAAACGAGAGGAGGCCATTCAGCCCATCTTGCTCGTTTGGTTGTTAGTAGCTTATTGATCCCAGAATCTCATCAAGCAGTTTCTTGAAGGATCCCAGGGTGTCAGCTTAAAGCCACAGTTATCCTTTTGAGCCAAGTCTCTTCACCCCTTAATTATTTCTCATCAGGAGTTCAACTTTATGTGAGAAACACTCTATTGTAAACAAGGTGTTGGGCCCTCCTATAATAATGTATCATTGTAGTGGTTCGTGGTTGCATGGTTTCTATAGAAAGCTATAGAAAGCAGAAACAAAATGAAAAAATTAACAGTTAATAAGGGATTCTGAGAACTACTTTCCTTCAGAATTAAAATAAATAATAATCTGCAGAGAATTACAGTTTAAGAGCAAATTGTCAGAAAGCCAGCCATCTAAAGTTATAATATATAGTTAAAGTTGAAAAAGAGACCAATCTGGGTTATTATGATAATGAAATGCATCTTTACATTCCCATTGTTTGGTCAACTGACAGAGAAGGTAAGTGATTAAAGGAATTTCTTTGCACATTACACTGTGTACATGGGCTGTACAAATGAGAGAGATGAGGCAGGGGTGGACATCTGTCCATCTGAGTCATTTATCTTTCACCCTTCAGCATGTTGATGATGTCAAGTACAATAACCCACAATAAGGATGTCTGACAACCTGCAAAAAATGTGTTGGCAGCACTACAGACAGTTTGCAAAGACATACAGTAAAAAAAGATAAAAAGATTTCTGCTAGCAGTTTTAATGAGGAAAAGCCTTTACAGTTTACAAGTCAGCTCTGTAATAAAATGTTCGGGTCAGGCTAAAAACAACCACTCTCAACAAACAAACACAATAATTCATTCCAGGTCAGACGGGGGAAAAAAAAAAATTCTCACATGAAAAAAAAAAAAACTTAAAGAAACAGGAAACAAAAGCACAACTATTTTGTTTTACAGCTGACTGAACATGCCACGGAGCCCGGGTTTATTCCAAGGGCAATAAGCATGGCATGCATTTCAAATACACAACATGCTTTAAAATAGCTGCCAAATAGTCTAGAAAAAGTAGATGATGGATGGTCTGAGAAACTTTAATTTAACTTTAATCGAACCATGGCATGAATATAATTGTATCCCCTTGAGCTGCATGCTATCATGGGGATCGCGACTACAGTGACCCTTTCGATGTTTGATAAGGCATCTTGAAGTGTTTGTTGGTAATGGCAGACTATGTATATATTTAGGCATGCCCTGGCTTTTTTTTTTTTTTAATTTAGTCGTTGCCAATTAGTTTTTATTATTTTCTCCCCAATTTGAAATGCCCAGTTATTTTTAGGCTACCACCCCTGTGCTGAGTCGGGAGGGGCGAAGATGAACACACGCTGTCCTCCGAAGCGTGTGTCGTCAGCCACCCGCTTCTTTACACTCTGCAGACTCACCGTGCAGCCACCTCAGAGCTACATTGTCGGAGGACAACGCAGCTCTGGGCAGCTTACAGGCAAGCCCGCAGGCGCCCGGCCAGACTACAGGGGTCACTGGTGCGCGGTGAGCTGAGGACACCCTGGCCGACCTAACCCTCCCTCCCCCCGGACGACGCTCGGCCAATTGAGCGCTGGCCCCTGGGAGCTCCCGTTGACGGTCGGCTGTGGAATAGCCTGGACTCGAACCGGCGACGTCCAGGCTATAGAGCGCATCCTACACTCCAGTGAGTGCTTTTACTGGATGCGCCACTCGGGAGCCCCATGCCCTGGCTTTTTTGTCACCATTATATTGCACAACTTAAATTTAAATACAAAACAAATTTCTTTGTTGCCAATTATTTTCATGTATAATACAAATAAATCTCTCACATTAATAATATTTCTTAGGCCTGACTGAAGCTGTTTTAGTGGGCCAGGACTGGATATTAGTTTGGAGCATATCAATAGTGTAACACATTATTACCTCTATAAAATCCCAACAGCTCACATATTTGGCATTTAGGTAATAAGTTAAGAAGTAGAACAGCAGTCTTAAAAACTGGCACCTGCATGTTTTATTACACTGATCAGACTGCAAGAGTTGTTTTATCAGTAGAAAACAGAAAGAACTGATTAGAGGAGAAACCTCAAAATGGAGCGAGGTAACCAGTGGAGTACCTCAGGGATCAGTATTAGGCCCTCTGCTATTCCTAATCTACATTAATGATTTAGATTCTAGTATAGTAAGCAAACTTGTTAAATTTGCAGACGACACAAAAATAGGAGGCGTGGCAAACACTGTTGCAGCAGCAAAGGTCATTCAAAATGATCTAGACAGCATTCAGAACTGGGCAGACACATGGCAAATGACATTTAATAGAGAAAAGTGTAAAGTACTGCACGCAGGCAATATAAATGTGCATTATAAATATCATATGGGAGATACTGAAATTGAAGAAGGAATCTATGAAAAAGACCTAGGAGTTTATGTTGACTCAGAAATGTCTTCATCTAGACAATGTGGGGAAGCTATAAAAAAGGCCAACAAGATGCTCGGATATATTGTGAGAAGTGTTGAATTTAAATCAAGGGAAGTAATGTTAAAACTTTACAATGTATAAGTAAGACCTCACCTAGAATATTGTGTTCAGTTCTGGTCACCTCGTTACAAAAAGGATATTGCTGCTCTAGAAAGAGAGCAAAGAAGAGCAACCAAAATTATCCTGGATTTAAAAGGCATGTCGTATGCAGACAGGCTAAAAGAATTGGATCTATTCAGTCTTGAACAAAGAAGACTATGCGGTGATCTGATTCAAGCATTCAAAATCCTAAAAGGTATAGACAATGTCGACCCAGGGGACTTTTTTTGACCTGAAAAAAGAAACAAGGAACAGGGGTCACAAATGGAGATTAGATAAAGGGGCATTCAGAACAGAAAATAGGAGGTACTTTTTAACACAGAGAATTGTGAGGTTTCTCCCCAGTAATGTTGTTGAAGCCGACACCCTGGGATCCTTCAAGAAGCTGCTTGATGAGATTCTGGGATCAATAAGCTACTAACAACCAAACGGATTTTCTTTTCCTGTTACCTTTACCGTAACATTGTTATTTTCCATGAGCATATGCCAAGAACTAACATTCTGTGAAGGGAAGAAACACAAGAGGAGACCAAAGACAAACCATTTCTCAAGGCAGAATTCTAAGTACATGTGTGATTGTCAGTGATTTCTCATGTTAGGGTTCCAAAGGCAGGTATACTTGTCAATGGTTTATCACCAGAGAATTCAAAGGGCAGGTATATTTGTTAACAGTTTCTCTGTGCTGAAATTTAAGGTGAAAAACAAAAATTATGAAGAGAATTCTAAGGATCTGTCAGCAGTCCCTTTAAGGATGAGCTTTACTTGTTGGCAGTTTCTCAGAGAGCTCCAAAGACACGCACACCTGTTGCATTTTCAGAAGAGAATTCTAAGGGTAAAGTACAGTTGTCCACAGCTTCTTTGAAACGGTACACTTGTCTGTAGAACCGAATTCTAAAGATGGGTAATTGAGCATTTAAGGGGTTTAATGAGAAGGTAACAATTAGCTCAGCATTAACTAGCTAGATAACATTAGCTACACGGTTACATTTTCTGATATCTGCTGTACATAATATATGTATATGTATGTTTTTAAACTGTTATAACCTGTCCTTTGCAATTGTTCCCACTGAATTTTCATGTACACTGTGTACATTCCTCCAGTCTAGTCTTATTATGATCTGACGTTAAGCAGAAAACGGGGAAAACCTTGAGCAGCCAGATTAATTTATCCCTGAGGGAAAGAGTTCATTAATAACAAAGATAATATTTTCATTTGTGTTATGCTCATGCAGGCTTTTTTTGTGAACCTTTATTAGCAGGCACTTTAATGGATAAACGATCTCTATCTCTGTGATACCAACAGCACTTAATTGCTGAGAAAGTTTCTGTTTTCTTTAAAGAACCATTACAGGATGATTGCTGCCATTACTTCAATTTGAAAAATACCAGAAATCTTTAACACTTTTTGCTATTGTTGGAAGAAAAATGTTAATGCTGCCAAAAAGAATATGTTTAGCTGATCATACTTGCTATGATCCTTTTCAAAAACAGAACTGTTGCTGTCTTGTACATGCTTTCTTACACAACAAACCTTGGGATCTGAGATGAAATGGGCCATGAAATAACTTAAATGACTAATTGTGTGGCTTTTTGAATCAGTGAACCAACGCTAAACATGTCACCTCCACACTGGCTCATGCCAAATAAAAAGAATTATTAAGGCCTCGGGCCTGGACAGTTTATCATTTCCCATAAACACCCACAGGTGTCAAGACATGATGTGAGGTTGTGGAATAGCATCTGATACACTTGAAGATGATGTAAAGTGAAGTATACAGATTACATCCAAAGCAAACAGCAAGCAAGAGGCTCTCCTGGAGAACAAGGTGTGATTGTTTGTGTGACTGTGGGTTCAAATTGAAATGCTAAGAGAGTTCTAAACATCTGAAAAAAAGTTTTAAACATATAAAGACTTTATTTATGGATTTGTGTATGGACAGTACTTATCAGTTTAAAATAATATAATGTGTTACAGAACTGTTCTAAAATTCTCCATAAAAATATAAAAATCACCTTTATAACATATTCAACATTTTTTTTTTTAAAGTTGCATATAAACAGATATCTGAACGCTAAACTGAATTAGATATACATTATTTAGTAGATTGTTATAATGCAGGTCAGTCTCGTTGCATCGCGGCTCTGGGAAAAAGAATTGGAAGGTCATCGTTGTGCGTCCCTGTGAAAATGCTGCGTTCTACTGTTTAATGCTCTCGGAAATGAACCATTCTTTGAGACTAATGATTCCCAGATTAAGCAGTTAATACAGTAACTCTTAAAGGTGTCAGCTATAGAAGCTTGTTTTTCAATATTTGATTCTTCCACCTGCCAAGTTTCATTGTTCTTTGGTTGTGTTTTTTTTCCCCACAGCAGCAATACAAAGTGGTCAACGACTCGAGCTTAAAGAAGAGAATGAACCACCCATTTATTCTTACAAGTACATAGATTTGACACAAGTTTCTTTTCTATTTGTATATTTTCTGGGGAAGGATATTAGGCAAAAAAGTAAGCTTTTGCATACACAATAGTGGTTGTTGTGAGTAACTCTAAATATGAATTCACAAACAGATACAATCAACATGACATCACTTCTCTAAAGTAATACTGCATGAAAAAAGGGGGATAAAACTATTTCAATTAGGGATCTAATACGAGCTAAGGAACCTCTTCACTTTTTTAAAACAGTCCTTGAACAAATTGTTGTATATCTGAAGTGATTTCAATTGCCATTCTCTCAAACCTCAGCTTCCAGGAGGGTTTCAAGCTGCATCCCTTTAGCCAGCAGTGTTTGTTGCTGAGGCACAGGGTTACTAATGATGTCATGCACTGATACAGTTGGAATACTTCATCCTTTGCTAAAGAAATATATCTCAGAGACCTACCTCCCACATGTGACGCGAGTTCCTCCCAACTCCAGGTTGGGGTTTGTCCAGCAGCAGTGGAACTCCCTGAAAGGGACCAATCCATGTGCCCTGCGGGATCCTCTGTGCCGCACAGATTCCATATCCGAGTCCTGGCACGGTGCTGGTGCAGAGGCACACTTCTCTGGGAAGATCCCGCAGCCACTCTGGGATCTCTGGTGGGGGAACAGTGGCAGCTGAACTGCTTGTTCCTACCAGTCGCCGCAATGAGTGCAGGGGGCCGTGCATGGGACACTCACCATTCCGGTTATCAACACACATGTCACAACCTGGGGTGGAAACAGACAGGATGAGATCAGGCAGAAACTTTTGAAATTGATTCAGTAGTTTTTGTATACTGTGGCTGTTTCTTAGATGCACTGTATACAGAAAAAATCTGAAGGAGACTACTAATTTCCAAAACTTATTATTATTATTATTATTATTATTATTATTATTATTATTATTATTATTATTATTTTATGAATTGAGTGGCAGTATTAACTCATGACATTAAATAATCATTAACCTGTAGATAATTACGTTTTTAATTTAGATATGCGATCATTCAAACAAGCCACTTTTATAGGTCCAAAAAGAAACAATTATCAACTAAAATATAGACTTTAAAACAATACATAATGTATATTTTTCATAAAATTAGGGGCTGTACATACACCTTTTTGATCGAAGGTGATAATGAAAAGGGTTTTGAAAATGGTTTTACTGTAGTGCCCGAAATGTAAGGTTGATAAGGGACAACCCCTTGCAGAGATGTGCACTGTTTTTAATTAAATTTCAATACGGCTTGTTTGCCAAACGGTATACGTGCGTGTTCGAATTTTGCAGAACAGCTTATTGTACATCTTTTAATTTATATTGTATTCATTTTTGAGGTCATTAAAATATTTCGTTTTGTGTAATGAGACTGGACTGTATATGCGGTGACTAGGCTGTACAAATTACTAAAACGGAAGAAAAGCATATTTACACTGAACACCGCAAACCAACGTTTCATTTATAGTGAAATTGTGGATTTGTGAAGGAGATTATTGAAAATTCATTCATCAAATTATTTGAAAATGTATAAAACTTACAAAATCACTGAACTAATGAGAACTGTATAGGCCTATGGGTTGGTGCACAAACGCGTTGTAACCTCGTTGGGCTATGCCTAATGTAAATTTCCTCGAGGAATTCATAAACCGTTTCTTGAAAAAGTTCATGAATGTGGAGAAAGGCGAACGTCGTCTCACTGTTAACTGTGTAAATGTTTTTAATTCTGTTTCTACATTTTACATTTTGTTTAACAAAGCATCTGTAAAAAGGAAAGTACTACGCATATGCAAAAACATTTAGAACCGATTAATTTATTGTATAACTTAATTAAAAAAAATATTCATAATAATAATAATAATAATAATAATAATAATAATAATAATAATAATAATAATAATAATAGGAAACTTGAAAAGGATTATGTATCTAGAAATTAACAGGCGACGCGCAACTTTTGCAGCATTAAAATTGTATTCTGCACTAACCTAAAAGATCCGGTAGACAAAATGATGTATTCGTTTATGTAAATGGCGCATCTTTTTAGGTAACCAAACTAGTTAGGAGACTTAATTTACAAAATTCAGCGCAGAATTTCAAAATGTACAAGAAAGAAAGCTTAACTTACAATGCAACTTAATAATAATAATAATAATAATAATAATAATAATAATAATAATAATAATAATACATGTTGCTGACAAAATGTCACTGACAGATGCTAACAAATACAGACAGGAGTGACCAGAGATAGAAGGTCAACTACGAGGCTGTTTTGCCCCTAAGCAGTTGTCAACCCATGTGAACACAGTTCTGTCCAAAATAATAAAATGGCCTTTTCACATTTTCAATAGTGTACCAAATTTTGGTAGTATATTTTGTAACTTGATTTTTTTTTCTTTTTTCCATACAATAAGTATGCGGTCAAATTAATAATTCAAATTTAATTGCAGAACATCTGCTTTGCTTGGAGTAAGTAAAATAGCACAATACAACTTCCATCATTAAAGTTGTGGTTTAAAATGGAGGATTTGAAAAACTTTGCATGCATTCTAGTTTATTTTTTAAAAAATAATAATTTACAATATACGAAATCATTAAACCGTGATGGTAATCACACAGGGGTGTGTGGTTACTTGAACACCATTTCTATCCCCGTTTATACAATAGAAAGCTGGTCACTATACTACCTGCTACATTATCCACGTTGCTCTGTATGCCAGCCAAATAGTGTATATCACTGCATGTTAATCACCATAGACTACAACACGTCATTCCAATAAACTCGACTCGATTCGGTGTCTAAAAGGTGATAGTATTAGCATGTCTTCTACAGACACTGTGGTTGTATTGTAAATGACTCCGATTTGTTTGAAATATGAGTGAGAGAATATTGTGTGTAGATAAAGCAGTCCCCTGTCCCCCAGAGACCTCCGTATACCATGTAGAGATGATGAATAGGGGCCGGTGAAGAAGATCGATTCCTGATCCACACTCACTCCACTCTCTTCTACAAAACTATACGGCAATTAATTGTGGCTTGTCCCCTCATCCTTCATCTCCTTGTGGCACATATCGATGGAGATTACTGCTGATGGACCATTTTATCACCTTAAATAAACAGTCACCACCTTTTCAAACCTCACTTTAATATATAGTGGTATACCCTTTATATATATATATATATATTGAAGTAGAATAGAACATGTAAAAAGCTGTAAATCTAAATCACAAGCCCTTATGTATAGGATACAAACCGACTACGGGAAAAGATTATTCGACATGGACAAATATTGCTTTAGGCAATATAATATTATTCTGTATAGCCCAAGGAGTTGCCCATTCTACAAACACGCCCCTTTCCTCCTCAATACATTTGGCAAAACACTAAGAAATGCTACCATTATTATTATTATTATTATTATTATTATTATTATTATTATTATTATTATTATTATTATTATTTCAAAGTAACATCATATGAGCTTTTCAAATACTAAATGATTAAATCATTATGGATTCTTAATTGTGACAGGTATTGGTTTCTTTAGCTTTTTTTTTTTTTTTTTTTTACTGTTCAATAACATATGTCTACATGTATTCTAAACTATTTTACATGTTCTTGTACTGTATCCACAGTAATCAATAACAAACTGGTTTAATTTATAGCTTCCATTTTTGGGGCTGGATATACCGAAATGTCCGTGCAGTGTGCTGTTCATATGTTTCGGGTTTATTGTAGCAGATGAAATATCAAGATTCATTTCTGTCCCATGCAGGATGCACATGAATATAATTTATTTTAAGGAAGTTTGTATGTATATTTGTACCACTTCGTAACATTTGCACCCTTTCCAAATGTGAATTAGCACGTAATATGATGAGGTAATACGAGCTATCACATTTTTGTTAATTATGTAACTTATTGGGATAGTTAAGTTTTCATATTAAAAATGCTAATCAAAAATCTTTCTTCTTTTGATTAAAACGTTCTTTAATGCAGGCCTACATTACAAGCCAATGTGTCTCCTTTTGAAAAATGTGCTTATATAGCTATATCTCTAATCTATATCCAGCTTTGCATAATTTTGTTATGTTTCATGGTTTTGCTAATAATGTTGTTTTACTTCTTTGAACATCGGTAAAATTAAAGAACAACTCCACTTAGCGGTGACCTACTGTTTTTCGGTAAGTGTTACTAAATTTGCCATGCAAAAAGGCTATTGCTGACTTGTACGGTAAAAAGAGTATTGCTGCATGTATGTTATGTTATGGGATTTAACACTGAGTTTATGTTGATTTATAAGCTATGACAATTCATTGTGCAATGTAATTTACAGATCTATCTATATAGTTTTTATATTAGTTTGGTATCTTATATACTCAACATTAAAACCCCACAGCGTACATCATATACAAAGCATTAGATTTTAAGTGAAAGTAATGCCTTTAAGACTGATATATTTTGACACTGTACTCCACAGTAAACCTTGATATATCAAGACTTGTCTCTTTAGGCAGTTTAAAGTTTGAGCACTGAAAGGTGATTTGTGTGCTTAAGATTAGGCAAATGTATAGTTTCTACTAGAAACGACAAAAAAAAAAACGTTTTTTTTTCTTTTTGTTAAACCACTAAGTTTTGTATTGTAATTTAGTATAACATCTTCTTAGTAAGTTTAATAAAATGTTTATAACACAGAGATTAAACACCAACAAGGCGAAGTGTAAAATGCACTGTCTTGCCATGTCGCCTTAGGGCCTATTTCTGTAATTGTTAAGCGCCAATGAAACTGCGCAATAACATCCTTTCCAACTTTACCTCTACACGTAAAAGACATGCATCAGCCAAACACATCAACGATAAGGAAAGATTATAAATAAATATAAAACTGGTACCCAGCTGCAAAGAACCAAACATATTGTCCCCCATTGGTAACTTCAAAATATATAGCCTGTACGTACGGTTATTTGGGTCGCTGGTGTGATTGTTCAAAGGAATAATTTCCATTCTCTGCTGTCCATAAAGGTAGTAGTCTAACTCCTCGGGAGTGAATTTAATTCTTGGTCCTCTGTCGTTTTTACACTGGGAAGATAAATAAAGCTCTTTGCTTTGACCGCTGAGTACCGATGTGGGGATTTCGGGGCACTGCGAGTGTCCAAAAAGTGCAATCTGGGGCACAGACAACTGGGTTAAGCCTGCTAACGAGGAGGATGAGCAGGACGACGATGATGGGGTTGAGGCGGAGGAGGAGGCGGAGGAGATGGAGGTCGGGCGGTGGCGGAGACTTTCTACCGGGAGATCTGCTCTCTCGTGTGGCTGCAGCTGACTCAGGGCTCCGGTCTTTAGTTGGCTTTGCGGGAAAAGCTGCTGCCAGTGCTGAATGTAGGCTGGATCTACCTTCAAGAAAGCAGATCCGCTGGGGTCACCGGGCTTCAGCATCTCCAATTGTGGCTAAAGTGCACAGAACAAGGTACGTGTTTATTAATTTATTTTCATACATGTTGCTCAAGAAAAACAAAACAAAACAAACAAAAACTATTTATAACAAGAAAGCACACACACTTACTAGGTTAACCATGACTATAGTCCTGCATGCCGAACATATCCTATATAATTACAGTACAATGACGTTGTGGTGTTTTATGTTTGGGAAGACACATCTTCACCTATCCGTGGCACAGTATTAAAAATTGTATGAAAGTTTATTAACAGCACTGCAAAAAGTTTGTGAACAAATACCCGTAATTCCTTGCAATATTAATTTGGCTGTACTGTATCAAAATATTGTTTCAACAATCTAAAAGTCTATAACTTACTTTCATTGAAGCTATCCTAAAATAATACAATAGTAGCAAAATGCTCGCAATCTAGAAAAAATATTTTTGGAATAACATTGGTTATTTTACTTTGTGAGTCAAGCATACCATTCTGATAGCCGGCTTATTTCTGTTTAATACTTCTTATGTTTTAGAATGGCAAAAACGCTACATTTGTTTTGCTGAGCTATTGCTTACAGTGAGGATCAGTGCGATAGTTTCTCCTATTTTAGGTAACATGCTAAGCATTCTGTATATAAATAGACTTACCCAGTTTATTCAAAAATCTGTCTTTTCCTCGTCACTCACAATGGCTCCGGATTGTATATTCCAGATCCTTAAATCATAATCCCTTTGTTTATTGGGATATGAGGTGTTCTCTAGCGAAGCTCCAAGTCCGACAGTACAGTATCTGAGCTTCCCCACTTCTCGCTTGCTCTCTGATCACTAGCAGGCTTGAGAGAGGGCACGTGGGCTTTACGACAGCACACAACACAAGGGATGGGGGAGTTAACACTGGATCAAAAATACAACCTAACATCTGTCTCTGCCATCTCGATAGTGTTTGGGTTATTAAAAAGAGCTCACGGCACTTTAAGATTGACAATTCAGATCACTGTCATGACATAATGACACACACAGAAGTATTTCTTTTTGTGTTATTATTGGTATGTATTTATTTTTAGCTGTCGAGGTCATTAAAATGACGCTCAATGATGTTGTCATTGTAATGAAGACAAAGGCTGTAGAAAAGTACAGTTATTTTGTTAAATAATACGGCTTGCAAACGCTAATATTATATTTCCCTCTGCTCATAAAATGACTTCAGTTATTTAGCTCCAGAATTTATTTAAACATTATTGAACAGCTTGTTTTAAAGGCATCTGACCTTGTCTACCATCATGATCATGATCATCATGATCATCATGATCATGATCATCATTATTATTATTATTATTATTATTATTATTATTATTATTATTATTATTATTATTATTGATTCAATCCTTTCATTTGTCTATTTTTTACAAGTGCAGGTATAACATTAAAACAATTTAAACATTAATTTACATTAGACTCTAACTGACTTCGTGGTATTGTTATTTGAGTTTCTTATTCAACCTCCAGTGTTTCCCACCCATTCTTTCAGACTCTGAGAAAGTTACTGCTGTTTGGATTGTGTCTGTATCTAAATGCAGGGCATTTTTACACAATTTTGAACAGAGCAGCGCTAAAAAAAATGTTTTGACTGGCGTCGTTTTGACAAGGTCATCCGTCATCTGCACTACAGATTGATAACATAAACTAAAAGACACACATAATCGCCAGAAAAGGAATTTGGTTGAGTTGACTATGAAAAGTCTAGCTCACTTGAAAAGAATGTGGGTCATAAAGTACACTGATCTCCCAGTTTGTTCTGCGACAATTCTGTGAGTGTGTAGTCGAGAGGATTTTTTAAAAGCTGAATTGTTGTGGCCAATATGTTTCTGTTATTTTTATTGTCGAATGTCAAAGCAATATGCCCGAATACTCAAAGTGTATATCAAAGTGTAATTAAATATCAACACAGACATCAGCTATTTCTACTCGACTTTCTATGCAGGCCGGGCCATTTAATGGCGCTTTATATATTACATTAAACACATATTTAATGTACATTTGGTTAAATAACGACTGGGAGTGTTTTTATTCACTTTTTATTCACATATATCGTAGCTATGCATATTAAGAAATAAAAATGAACTTTTTGACGATAAAAAATACTATTACAGATTTAAGGTGCCGGTACACACCGTTTGTATGCACATAAACATTGAAATAATGCTGACTGCGGCATCAATTATCACACATCACTCACTTCATAAACACCTGCTGAGGGTGGCATGATCCAATTCAGCTTGTTAATGTTGTAATATAACTTCTACTTCTGCGTGTAACGAATTGTGTGCAGTCACATTCACAAATACGATTTCAATTACAGACGATAAACGGTAAGAAAAAGAGAGAGGGATATAAAACAAAACTACCACCAGGGACTTTTCAAACTTGGGAGCCAAAGAGCAATAAAAGCGCTCTCTAGCTGTGTGATTAACATGGGTCCTTCGGGAGGGATTGCAAGAACACTTAACGTGGTGCTTGTCCATCAAGCGCCCAACAGAGGATCACTACTTTACTAAATTAACACGGTCCTTTTTAAAATGGAAATTAAAACTAAACGTTTTTTTTTTGTGTTGTTTTTTTTTTTTTTTGCTTTTTGAATCGTGACCTATTGAGGCCTATCTATAGGCAAGTAATGTGTTAACCATAACCTTGGTATATTTTTCAGTTACTTCAATAAAGCCAGTATCCTTCCATATCTTTTCGGATACATTGTGTATATGGAAGTGTACGTTTTATTATTATTATTATTATTATTATTATTATTATTATTATTATTATTATTATTATTATTATAAAATAGACATCTATAGACCAGATGCCTTTAAAAACCAGCTGTTCAATGATGTTTCAAAAATTAAATTTCTGGAGCTAAATAACTCAGGTCATTTTATGAGCAGAGGGAAATATGATATTAGCGGTTGCGAGTCTCATTATTTCACAAATAAAAGTGAAAACTGTACTTTTGTACTAATATACATATGTATATGGTGTTTTACATATACATTCCTATATAAGAGCTATAAACTTGATGTAGTTCAACAAATTGTGTAAAGAATGGACTTGGACTCGAGTCAGTGTATGTATTTTATGCTTTGTGTATTTAGTTTATAAAACAAGTAAATATCCAATCCGGAAAACTGCACTATGTATTTTTTTTTCTGTATAGTGATTTAAGCAACTTGGGACTTCCAGTTATAAAAATGATCACGTTTAGTATTTAATGTGGAAGCGATCAGACGTGTTTTTAAATATTTATCCTACAAATCGATGTTGAATATTGCTACGAATTTGTTGAAGTGAAATAAATAAGGCGTACGAGTGTATTAAATGCAAAAGGGGAGCGCAGCGGTGTTTTTCTTCATTGATTAATGACCTCTAAAATAAAACGGAATGGGAGTTTGGATCGATAAATTAACTGCCGAAATTCATCATTTATTTGACCAAAATAATCTAGTGGCAGCACGTTTTTGACGTGGATTTCAAAATACTAGTACAGGTTTAGTCCCGATCTGCATTCTGTATGTATCTGATTCTGTTTGACATCCAATTAAAAAGTTTACATTTCTTGTTAATTAATTCGCCTGATCCACGGAAGACAAATGGACGGTTCTCTTTGACAGGAGTCCGATAAAGAATTCAACAGCTTTTCTCCATGTCCTGGGTGTCTCCTGATTATAGTTTTAAGGTCACGGGTTGCTGGGTTTATAATTCATTAATATAGACATTTATTCAGATGGGACTCGGTGATTCACATTTTCTCTAGCATCATGATTTAATTTCTCCTTGCAGAGTACCATAAGTATTTAGTTTAATTTAATAAAGCGGTTATTAATTTGTATTTAACGAGTCCCAGGTTTCATAAAAAATAAATAGAACATTACCCACAATGATCTGGAGAGGGAACTTGTGTTCTTCATTGGTAAAAGAATGTACGCAACATTAACTAAGATCAACTCAGATTTTTCGAGTAGGCCAATGCATTCTCGGATGAGGTGCATAATAAATATTAATTCAAAAACAACACACGCTCTCCCACGTTTATACAGTTTCTATAGATGTGGTTTACAGTATTTATAGAATTATTAAAATAAATCGAGACCAAAATACATGTAAAATTGTTTAAAAGGGATTCATTTTAGAGACTCACGTTCTGCTGCCAAATGTAAAGTAATTTTCTTTGGAACCCTGCATAGCAATTTAAGAACAGCGATATGACTAATTTACTCTTGACAGTCTGTTCAATTACACACCTGTTGGTTTTCCTGTTCGGGTGGCAATATTTGTTTGACATTTTTGTATTACTATTATACAGATCTATTGCAGAGAATGGTATATTAATTCTCTCTCTCTCTCTCTCTCTCTCTCTCTCTCTCTCTCTCTCTCTCTCCCTCTCATTGACACCCTTTCCAAACTTTTACATGCAACATACACGTTGATTTTGAGATGGTTTAGCCATGAAAGGCCACATTGATTGATTGATTGATTGATTGATTGTATTCTCATTTGTGGATATGTAACCTATAATTAACATTCTTCTCAATGTCATCACTTGTGTAAAAATATGAATTTGAAATTATAAAGTGAAATATGTAAAATGTATTTATTTATTTGTTGTAATTGGTATCAAACGGGAAATAATTCCTTCATAATTTCCTAATTAAATGATTTATACAACAGCTGTTGAAAAAATAGGAGAGTGTCAATACTTTGGGACATCATATTGTTAGCGGCATGTAGGCCTAATATCATAACTTGTTTAGTGAGGGTCTATGACAGTCTAAATTAAACAGGACAAATAAAATAATCAAGATGAAATTCAGACAGGGGCTTTCATTAGCCCAAGACTTAGGACCTAAACTTTAATCAATAGGCCTGAAAAAGATGTTACCTTTTGCAAAGATTAATTAATTTATTAATGTGCTTAATGTATGTGACATTTAACATATATTTAATATTAATTATTATTATTATTATTATTATTATTATTATTATTATTATTATTATGAGCAACAACAACAACAGCAACAATACTAATAGTCATTTATATATATATATATATATATATATATATATATATATATATATATATATATATATATATATATATATATATATATATAAATTGTCAGGAAGTCATTTTAAGATATCTTGAAATTATTTAGAGATATCTTTAAATGAACAGGAAGTAATTTACAGATATCTCTAAATTACTTCCTGTTTTGAAGAGATTTCCTGTCCATTTAGAGATATCTTTAATATCTTAAAATGATTTAGAGATATCTTTAAATGATTTACAGATATCTCTAAATGACAGTGTGGCGTACCATTCTAGCAAAATCCAGGTGGTTTACAGATACCTACATATTATTTCAAGATATCTGTAAATCAATTTGAGATTCGTTTTTAGATATCTCTATTTGATTTACAGATCTCTTAAAATAAAGTGTTTTAAAGATATCTGTAATTCAATTTGAGAAATCTCAAAATGTTTTACAGATATCTTTTAAATATTTGAAGATATCTCAAATCTGATTTTAAGATATCTCTAAATTATAATTGGGCTTGCCATAATAAAATGGGTATGACTTTACAAACCTATTTAAGTAAAGACAGATAATTTAGTGTATTGTATATCAACTTAAGCTCAAAGCTGCGTATGTCCAAAAAACAAACATTAAGAATGAAAATATTCTCCTTTTGCTCATCAAACAGTGCCACCGGTGGCCAAAAGTTTCTTGATTAATTGATTGGGGTGTTATCAGTGCCCCCAAGTGGCAAGCAGAAGCAAGGTTGTGTTATCGGTACACCTCCAATGCATTCTGGGATGATATGATGTATTTTGTTTGTATTTTTAGCAGTTGTGGGTAGGAAAGATTGAAAGGAAAAAGTAACCCACATGGAAATATGCTGTTGTCAAAATCTGCTTATACAATTAGCTGTTAATAATTAAATGTTACTAATATTCCATTTTATCAAAGTGTTGAAATAAAAGTGGCATTGGTTGATTGTATGCTTTTCTATAGTTGTTTTACGTTTCTCTGTACAAAGAAAAGTGGGACATGTTTAGGTGACAAGTTGAAAGATGTACATTTAATCCGGGATAAGTAGGTGAGGGATTTAATGGATGTCACTCCTTTGAAATCTACAAAAATTCTCCTCTCATTCGCTGTACTTAATGTAAATGCTGACAAATGCAAATATAACACCCAAAAGTAAATTATATAATGTAAACAGTTGCATATTTTAGTGCTGACTGTTAATTTATCCATTTATACAAAACACTCAATAAGATAAAAGAAGACTGATTAAGTAAGAGATAACAGACTTCGGATGTGTCTTTACTTATTTCAGTAGATGTGTTACTTCAGTAGAGACTTCGGGATGTTTAACATGGTTTAGTTTTACTATAGGGTTTAAGGTGGTAGTGATAGATCAACAAGATAACGTTTACATTTTTTGTTAGATACAGAGTAGCCAGAAGGGTTCTGACTCGAGCTGCTTTTAATAAGCTAAAACCAAACAAAAAAAAAACTAAGTTAAAACATCAACCACCTTAAATTACACATATAACCTCATGTATACTAACTGTTCAAACTGACAGATAATTGTAACCTTATAAAAAAAATGGTACTACACATTAGAAAATAAGATTCCTGAGTGTTCTTTATATAACAACTTGTTTCCTTACTTCCTTAAAATTTAATAATTTTATATTTACATATGCTTTTTTATACAGCAATATAGTACTGACTGTTTTCCATTTTACCAGAGTGGTACTAAAGAAACCATTTGGTTATACAGCTATGGCCAAAAGTTTTGTATCGCCTATAATTTTTAGGATTGAAACATAAAAAAAAAACAACTTTATGAACATAATTTAGATATTTTATTTAGCATCATGTAATCAAAGAAACTACAAAATGATATCACAAGTCTAATGGAAGCCATAATAGTAGTACAGTATTTCATGTTAGATTTCAACAATTGTTGTCAGTTTTTCATTAAGTATATGGAAAACTACAAAGCGGTATGTAATTCAATTTGTTAACGTAACATTATTCAGCAGGTTTCATCCGACTTTATCAAGCAAAATTTGTTAATTCTATAATGTGATACAAAACTTTTGACCATAGCTGTATAAAGAGTTTAGTAGTATTCTTGTGATTGGTAGCCCATAGCATATGTCTAAGATCAAACTGTTGGTTAACAGTATGTGTTGCTCTACTTTTACACACTTTCATGAGAATACAGTAGTAACACAACATCTGTATGTTTTGAGATTCAGTCACATACACACATACACAGACACACACACGCACAGACACTACAATCTAAACCACCTATCCCTTAGGGGCAATTTATCTTTGTTGTCACCAATCTGAGTCTATATATCCGTATTCCATTATCCCTCTGAATATTGATAACATGAATGAGTAGACATCATGTGCCCTATACTATAATGAATCATAAACTAAAATTAATAGGTTCCATTATTGAGGTTGATATGACAGGGGGACTTAAATATGTATTGAAGGGGATTCTGCTATGATAAAGTAACACACAGATAACTATTTGGTATTCTTTTTTCCCAGTGGGGCTTAAAAGACAGCATATTGTTTTTTAACACACTTTTGTCTCCTTTCTAGCGGGGTTCCGAAACATAGTGTTACACGTCCCCATGTGTTGCTACAACTGTTTAGATAACATACCTGTAAGTTTTCTTTTCATTGTTAACATCCTGACAACTTTTTACACTTATAACTTTAAAGTCTGTTTCAAAGCTCTTTTCAAAATGTCCGCTCTAGTACATTGATAGTGTAAGGATTATTACCCACATTGTCAAATAGTTAAAGCAGCAATAACTATCCATGATGTGGTACGAAACAGAAATGCCACAGCCCCTGTTGTTATGTGTTTTTTATTTATCACTCTTCCTGCAGTGATTTAGAGGACAGATCTCAAACCCCAATACACTAGAGCAGCCAAAAGAGCTTTGAAACTGAAATAAAGTTATAAGTGTAAAAAGTTGTCAGGTAAAAATTCCAGGTGCGTTAAACAGTTGTAGTTTTCGGAACACCATTACTTACTCTTTAAAACAATAATTATTAATTTGCGCTAGTATCTCCCCTTTTAATCTACTTGAAAAATAACATTGTATATGCCTTTGCCTGAACTATTTTCAGTTAAATTGAATTTACAGGAAATAAAATTAGCATTAGCAAAGATACAAAGCACTCTTTAATGATTTTTGAAGTTTTTAACTGGCACAGTGTGATGTAAATGGAGGAAACTGCTTAAGCCCAACTTGAGATAAAGGATAGAAGATATTTTTTCAAGGACAAATGTACTTGTCAGCAGCTTCCCTGAGTAAAAGGGACAAGCATTTGAAAGGTTATTAGAAGAAGCAGCGGTGAAGGGCACAAGGTATGTTTAAAAGCAAACTTAATTTTGCACCTACCTGTACTTCAGTTGTTTCTTACACATGTTACAGTACATCAGATTTCTTACCATGCTCACAATTCTGCTCACATCTGTGCTCCATTACTTGTGCTGTATTACAAAACCCTGTGAAAGAACGCCTCTGTTTCCATCATTCATGCAGACTCTCAATGCCTAAAGAAAATATATGTTACAATATATACAGTGTATATGCATAGATACAGTATATATATATATATATATATATATATATATATATATATATATATATAGAGAGAGAGAGAGAGAGAGAGAGAGAGAGAGAGAGAGAGAGAGAGAGAGATAATACAGTGTGTATATATACACATATATATATAAATACGGTATGTTATTACTTTAATTTCTAATTGTTCTATTGAAGTATATAAATTTGAGATTCAGCTTTATAATAAAACCAAATAAATTATTACATAACATGCATACAATGAAAAATAACATGCAAAAAATAATTTCATACTTTGACAAAAGTATTTGGGCAATCAACATATTTTGTATGAAACCCATTCATTGCTAATTATTGACAATATCATGACTGAAAACCAACAGCCTGATGATTTCTTCAACCAAATGTTATGGTCCGACGAAGCCAAAATGTAACTTTTTCCACCAAGAAAGCAAGAATATGTTTGGAGAAAAAGAGGAGAAGAATTTAAAGAAAAGTTAATCGTGCCCAGTATTAAACATGGTGGAGATTTGATGGTATTGGCTTGTTTTTATTCCTCAGGCACTGGCGACCTTTGTATTGTAGAAGGATCAGTGAATGCTGCAAAATATCAAGACATTTTGCACTCTCATTTGCTACCCAGTGCTAGAAGGCTTGTTGTACGGATGTTTGTATTCCAGCAGGATAATGACGCTAAACATTCTGCAAAGTCTACAAAGGAATTTCTGAAAAAAAGATTACAGTTATGGATTGGCCATCTCAGTCGCCAGAATCCCATCGAGATGTTGTGGATTGGCTTGAAGGCTGCTGTTGCAAAAAAGAAACCAAAGTCAATTGCAGAACTCAAAGCTGTATGTGTTGAAGAATGGGCAAAAATATCTCTGGAAAGATGCCAGGAACTGGTTTCAAAATACAAAAAAAGACTGCAAGCTGTAAAGGTAGCAAAGGTGGGCACACAAAATACTAATGTAAGGGTGCCCAAATACTTTTGTCAAAGTATGAAATTAGTTTTTGCATGTGATGTGATTTCATTTTATGTATGTTATTTGTTAATTTGTTGTTTTCTTATAAAGCAGAATCTCTAATTTATATTTTTTAATAGAACAATTAGAAATTATAGAAATCACTTTCTTTGTGTTTTTTAATTTTTTTTTAACTGCCCAAATACTTTTGTCTGCGACTGTATATATATATATGATGGTTTTCAGACACTTGGACCCCATTTACACTTGCGATTTAAGATGGCCCAGGGCTACCTCAGGGCTGCCTTTTCTCATGTGAATGCTCCAAAAAAGAAAAATGTGGCCCAGGGCCTGCAATCCGGGACTAGGGCCGGCCTTCATGTATATATGAAAGCAAAGCAGACTTAGGGCCGCCTTTTTGTATCACATTACCAGTTTGATTATGTAGCTCAGTAGCAGGGATCAGTTTGCTGCGGAATAACAAGGAGAAAAGTGGATTGTCTATGATCACGGTGATTTTTTTGTTTTACATTTGGGGAGGGGCAAAAAACATTTTTTTTGTTTGTTTGATAATAACCAAATCAATACACGTACCATATATAAACATTAACACAGGCAACTTTGCTTTAAATTGACATAAACATACCTGTCTAATAAAACTGCTTCCGGTATTCAAGTTCAGTGTTGAATGAGGCTTCAGTCAATATCCAGATCTGTTCAAAGATACCAAAAACAACAACAATCACCCCTAATGATCGGATCAACCAGTTTGGCAAGCACGAATTTCACTTCGATGGCAATGTGCTGTTTTGTACTTCATGCAGCAAGGCTGTAGATTACACTCGTAGGCAGACCATTGTAGAACACATGGGAAGTGCGAAACATAAATGAAAGGAAACGTAAACAGCAAACTTGGGATTCTTTTCTGTGCTAATGTTATTCTACTGGCAATAAAGCAGTAGTTTATTATGTATCATGCATGTTGTTGAGTAAAGTGTATTTGATATATGACAGTGTATTGCTGTATTTAGATTAGGGCGCTTCCCTTAATTGAGTTGCCGTAGCTACATGTGTAACAAGGGTTTTGTTATAGTGATATGTTCGGTCATCTTCCAAAGATGGGGTAATGGTGATGTCCAGTCTCTACTGGTAATGGTTAGGGACTAGAGAATAATAATGACAATGATAATAATAACAAGTAAACAATAGAATAGTTTAACGATCGTGTTTGTAAACAAAGACGGTATTCATGCAGGTTAAACAAATACATATAACTGAGAAGAAACATGTGTAATGTAAAATATATGAGTGTTTATTGTAAATGGAATGCATGTTAAAAATTATTTTTGTATGAAATTATTCCAGGTGTAACTGGTTATTGAATAATTAATTGATTATTTAATGCCGTGTCTTTCTTTAGGAGGGAGCAGTAGTATTATGTGGTCAGTTGTGAGCTTGTCTTGTGAATGTCAGTCCTTTGCAATCTGAGTGAAGTATCCATTATGAAAATAAATATGTATACCTGTGAACACTAGCAAGTCGGTGTTTCCTGCATTCTAAATACCTCCGTGTTCTTGAGAGAATACTGTTATTGTGCGTCGGGGGTAAGCTCGGACCGTCGCCCCGTTACACACCATAACATTAAGTCAAAAGAGTCAATAATATATATGTTTATTTTTTTATATATATACCATACTATTGCTACTGAGCTGCATTGAAAAATATATATATGAATATATTAATAAGAAACATCTGATATAAATCAAAGATCACTGCCACATTTTAGGCCTGCTTTTAAGTCACTTGTGTGAACGCGCAAAGCCGCCTCAAACCACAAATGTGAATGGGGTTTCAGACCTAAATATGCTGCGGCCCTGGGCCAGCCCAGTACTGTGAACGGGGTCATATTACAATTATGTTTTTGGGGTGCCCAAACATTACTGTAACCAATACATTAATAATTAAATGAATTAAGACTGGAATGTATGTGTTTTTACTGGATGTAAATGTTACTTGAATTTGTAATATGTGATTGTACTTCAAAGAGGTTTTTTGAATTAAGAACAGTATGATCTATTCTATGTTGAATACATTTCTTTGAAGGGGATGATGGATGTTGGTCCTCTGTTTGTGGTTATGATATATAAAATATTTTTAACCTGTCCACTCCTGTGGTGGGGAAATTACATTTCTTGCAGGTCTCAGCATGATTGCCCATAAAAAAAAGTATACTGAATCTCACAGTACATAGGATATTATAAACCTTGTCATTTTTCAAAACTGCTTTGATCATACTGATGGAACAGAGCATTATGTAGTCTTGAAAATATTTAATACATTGTAATTTAATTTGAATTTAAAAGTTATTTCTTATGGTTGAACTAAAACATATTTCATTTGAAAGGAATAAGTGAATGGCTTGAAGCACTCCTGCCCAGCATGTGCTACGGATGTATATTATTATTATTATTGTATTATTTGGCAGACGCCTTTATCCTGTACTGTATTTAATATTTAAGTATAGTACAGTTTACAGTAAGTGCAAATCATACTACTAACATACAATATGAAATAGGATGCAACAAGTTAAAATTACAACAAGTTATATCTTCAGTGACATAGAAAAGGAATCTGGAGTCTAGTAATTGTAACGTGGTTAAAAGGCTGGGTAAGCTAAATCAGGAGTTGTACCAGTCTGCTTCAACAGAAGTCAGGTCAGGACTGGACTGATCCTTGTCCATGCCCCGTCCTCTTTTGCGGTTCCAGGCCATGGGTACTCGATTCCAGTCGAAGGAACCACCTCGACTTAGCCGAATGATTGGATCCGCACATCATCAGTTCAGGTTTTTAACAGAGATACAGCTTCCCTGGTACAGATTCAGGTTCAGAAAAACTCTCAAGCTGCAGAGTTCTATCCTACAGTAACACATAGCATGCTAAACAGTGCATCGAGAGGCACTTATCAGACACTTGACACTGGTTACTATTGTAGTGCATATTTATGAAGATATAATATTTAAAAGTAATACATCAATATCCTAGGCCACCCCCACTATTTTGGTAATATACAAACATATTAGTTATGTGGTAACGTGACAGACGGTCAAACAGCAAGCACCCACAGACAGTATTACAGTTCAGTGCCTTAGGAACAAAATAAAGGTTTAAACCAACACACTACAAACGCTTTTTAAAATCTGAGACTATTAATACAGGGCCACTACACAGTAGGTTTCTCAACTGGTTAAAGGCTTTTTCAGTCTCTCTTGTCGACCTAACCATATTTGGAGTTTTATCCTTTGTCATTTTGGTTAATGGAGCCGCAATTGTAGCAAAATACGGAATAAACCTCCGATAATACCCTACAATTCCCAGGAAGGCCCAAACCTGCTTCTTATTGATGGGTCTTTTATGGCTTCCACTTTGCTCACTTTGGCCTAATTAACCCACCACTGACAACATTGCCCAAATATTTTGCCTCTGTTAAACCCAGATGGCACTTTTCAGGGTTAGGTTAAGCCCTGCCTGGTGTAAGCTGTCTAAGACAGTTTCCACCTTAGCTAAGTTTCCCAATCCTCACTATGCACCACGATATCATCAAGGTATGCTGATGCATACTGAATATGAGGCCTCAACACTTTATCTATAAGCCTGGAATGTCGCAGGGGCACTGTGTATTCTGAAGGGCATGACCGTGTGCTGAAATAAACCTTTATGGGGTCGTCTTTTCCTTAGCCCAGACTGTAACGGGATCTGCCAGTAACCTTTGGTAAGGTTCAACACTGACACAGATGTGGCTTTGCCCAATTTTGCAATCAACTCATCAACCTGGGGCACTGTGTAATCGTCAAATTTAGATACCTTGTTTACCTTACGAAAATCAGTACAAATATGCTAGGACCTGTCTGGCTTCGGAATCAAAACTATGGGATTTTTCCACAGGATTTTTAGTTTTACCCTCAACCAGCAGCCCATTTATTTCCACAACAGATTTCCTTATATGCATCAAAGTGAGATCATTTAACTGTTCCCTTCCAAACTGTAAATTTGGCAGAGACCACTGCTCCAGTAAATCCTAGTATTGGCTGTGTACCAGGTGTCCTCTCCCCAAGTAACATTTCGGGTACCCTTTCCCCTATGGGGCCCTTACGTTTTTCGTTTCTTCTAACCCTTCTTGTCTTTCGAACTCTATGGGGCTTTACAAACAATGTTGGGTCCGGAAACGGGAAGATCTGTTCAAGTCACTCTTCTGGGCCAATTTCGCCCAACACAAAATTTCCAGCAGGGCGAGCCAATTCCCCTTCTACTGTAATTTGCGTTGGATAAAGGAATCTGCTAAATAAACATATAAATATTACAGGCTTCAGTATGGTTAAGTACACGTGCACGCAGGATTCATGCACATTACGTACAGTGACTGTGTTAAGCAGTGTCTGTTGTGTTGGACTTAAGACTGCATTTTTGTTTCACAAGTTTAGTTCGGAAGCAGTTTCAATTGCAATTAGTATTAAATTCTAATCCAGAGTTACTTCAAACTTGTAGATAAATTCAATCAATGTTTAAATGGTTCCATCATTCGCAGCTGTTGTTTTCAAATGCCACAATATCATCAGTTCCATTAATCTTATCTTGCTTCAATTGTTCATCATTTTTAATCAAAGTGTTACATTGTATTAAACGTTTTTACTTCTGGTTTGCATGTAGATATTTCCTATACAAACATACTATTTTACTTAACTTTTAGTCTTTTAAAGGTAATACTTATTCTGGAGATGTGTAACACGTAGAGTTGCAGTTGGATGTAGCAAGGAGTCTTCTTCAGGACGAAGATACGTACAACGCTTGCATGGGTCCCTGTGGTGGGGTACACCCCGCCCCTGTGCGTGTTTTGTGTTTTAATGTTGTTTTACTGTTATTATTGTTTTACAGCATGAATGGGGTTAAACTGCCCCATCCAGCTAAAATCGTGAGAGTGCGTGGTCGGCAGCTAGTGATTATTGACAGATTGGCTGTCGATCACGCGTATGAGAAAGCCCGTGCAGAACGTGGTCGACGGTTAAAGTAGGCAATTAATAGCCAGTTAATCCTTTGACCACAATATAAACACCAGCAGCTTTTGCTGTTCGGGGTTGGGTGTTCAGGGATAAGGAAGGAGATAGAGACGTGAGTGAAAATATAGCTATAAACTGCAATTGCTACAATTAGTACTTGTTTGTTTCAGTGTGTGTCTCGCTGTCAGTTTATTTTGGCCTTTTATTTTGTGTTGTTTTGTTTTGAATAACTTTTTCATCTATAATCACTATTACTGCCCTTCAACCCACAGCAACAGTGTCTGTCTCTTCCTGGTCTGACGTCACCACCAAGCCAACCTGTTCACAGTCCCCATTACAAGCGAAGGCTCAGTGGTTACTTCATGACGAGATGAGAGTTAAGATTCAAGAGCCCAAGAGAACGAGTTCATACTTGTTTTGCTTTAAATATAGCTCCCAAAGAGAAGTTTACTTTGGTGATCCAATCACTTCTGGGTAAAACAGGAAGCTAATCCCTGACCGAAATCAGTTCTTTCATTAACACAGGTAGTGTCCCCTCCTCCATGGAGAGAGAAAACACAAAAACAGTAACATTTATAGATCAAAACTTAATTTTGTTCTAACTTTAGTTATATTGATCATAAAATAATTTCAGTTTCATTCTCCTAACTAGATTACTGTTACAAGCATGTTAAACATGTTATGCAATAATTAAAGTAAAATCATTTAAGAATTATTTTCACTTGAAACTTCATTAAAAAAACAAGAAACATTTCAATTTTATTGGGAAAATGTTCTTAAACAACTCGGAAACTTTTATCAGCAAGATTAGTTACTAAAAGCATTCTAAAACCAATTTATCAGTTAAGTTTTACTTATTTGTTACGTTTCAATCTCATAGTTTTAGTAAATCTAAAACCCTGAGATTGTTAAACAAATCAATATTATACCCTCGTAAAGGTTTGTTTTTCAATTAACTTTTAGGATAAGGAAATTAGTAATTTCTATTCACTTAAACATTCCATGTTTCATGGTAACAATTCGTTTCATGGGAGAAAGTCATGGCACCTCATATCTACCAGGTCTTGCACTTCTTAACCCTTTATAGGAAGATAAATGTCTTTCAGACAGACATTCTTAATTAACAGATAAGAATCATCTTTGTTTGTTTAGACAAAACTGTAAAGATCAGCACAGCAGGTAATCTCAACTATTCCCTAATTTAAATCGTTACTAATATCTAATCCTTTGAAGTAGATCTAGAGAATGTTATGGGGGGAAGGAAAGGGGAAGATAAACTTCATTAACATCACAGCATCTCAAGTCTCGTAGTTTAAGATTTGAAATGTCATTTTTTATTTTTTTATTTAGTGGTCGCCAGTTATTTATATTGTTTGCTCCCCAATTTTGTAATGTTCAATTATTTTTCGGCTCAGCCCACCGCTACCACCCCCGCGCTGACTCGGGAGTGGCGAAGACGAACACGCGCTGTCCTTCAAAGTGTGAGCCGTCAGTCGTCCGCTTCATTACACTCTGCAGACTACCCGTGCAGCCACCTCAGAGCTACAGCGTCGGAGGACAACGCAGCTCTGGGCAGCTTCCATGCAAGCCCGCAGGCGCCCGGTCAGACCACAGGGGTCGCTGGTGCGCGGTGAGCCGAGGACACCCTGGCCGACCTAGCCCTCCCTCCCCCCGGGTGGCGCTCGGCCAATTGAGCGCCGCCCCCTAGGAGCTCCCGTCCTTGGTCGGCAAAGGACTAGCCTGGACTCGAACTCAGGACTCGAACGTCCAGACTATAGGGCGCATCCTGCACTCCAGACGGAGCGCCTTTACTGGATGTGCCACTCGGGAGCCCTTGAAATGTCATTTTATAAGTACATTCAATTACAACTACGAATTTCTCCCACACTATACAACCTAGACCGACAAACCACAATTGGGGCTTTTCTGCTGCCTTTTAATTCCAGGTGGCTTCATTGACTAAATTGATTAACTGATTGTCCAATCAATCAGAGCCCCAGTTTCCTCCAAGCCAGCAAAGTTCTCACATGACTGGAATAAAGAGAAACTAAGTACAATTTTCATGCAGGGATATTTTTTTAACCCTATCCCCACCAAAACACATGCAACTATTTACGTAAGGGAAGCAGGCACTCATTTTGCACAAAGGTGGAGTGGACAGCTCAGCACAGGCTCCCCCCCAGACGTGTGACATGGAACCACTCACCTTGCCATGGGCCCTTAAAGTATTTTTCAATAAAATGAAATGATGTGTGATTGAAGGTCGTTGATAGAATGGACATGACTGAACGGGTACACCAGGTCAAGATCATACCACAAGAGCTGGAGTAACCTTCACCAACTGTAAAAAAAAAAAGCATTGTAGTCAGTGGCAATTATCCTGAGGATAAATCAAGATTTAGCATGAAATAATTAGCATTGTCATCTAATTTGCAGACAAGACATTTTCAATTTGCAGGGATAACATGGATGCCAAACTCTATATTAGGCCAACAACATCAGAACCCAACATAGGAACAACTATAAAGGAATGAATGGGTGGAAATCAGTTGAGGGACTGGGGCGAGCTTTAGGAAAGATACAGAATTGCCTGTATATGTTTTCTGTTATCTAGTATGAGCTAATACCAGGGCAGGGAAGTGGTCTGTAATGATTTGCAGTAGAACACACATCGCACCAAATGGCTTTCTGTTTAGATGGTACAAAACCAGAGGAAACTGATAACATACCGGTTCTTTGAGTGGTTTTCACACAATCTCAGGATATATAACTGATTAAAAATAGGTTATTTTCATTAGTGAGGAAACTACAGAAAGAATTGTGTATAATAGCATATGTATAATAGCATTAATATTATATTTAGTATGAGTACATAGTATAATAAACCTACAAGGAATATCAACCCTACATGCTACTTTGTTAAAAACAAAACCTCATCCACTATGCTTAGAGGTTGCAGCATAATAATGAGCAACTTGACATGGGTATGAAGCATCACAGTTATCGTAACTAATGTATTTTTCTTCTTGTCTAGACTCACTTCAGTCTTGGTAGTACTGGTGACGTTTTAAAAGCCAGAAGTTAAAAGCTTCCCTGTGTCCTCAATAGAGCTTTGTCTTCTCTTTTAGTACAGCTAGTACACCAGAGGGCGATTCTTAACCTGTGTCCCTGCCCCTAGCAGGTGTACGAAATACAGCAGTAAGAAAAACCACAGATAACAAACCTGGTATTTCTTCCATCTACCGGAGGCAGAGTGTAAACTTGATGTAAAAGGATGTCATGACTGAAATAGAAAATTAATACATTAGTTAGCTGTTCTTTCTCATTTCATACCAATAGCTCTTTGATCAATATTGTATAATGACAAGGAACATTTTATTAAGCATCCTTATATAAATATTTGTTTCACATAAAGAGTGGTTGTTACCTTTTTAGTCTATGCTGAAGTGATTTCCTGTAAAAACTCAATACTCTTGACAAAGTGACATGGAGAGGAAGTCTGTTTCTTACCTTTGGGGAATATAAACAAACAAAAAACTAATTTACTATTAATACAAAAGGTCTGTGCTCAGATAAAATAGAAGAAAAAACACTCCAAACTATGGAGGATTTTAGTAAACAGAGACATTGCACACCAGTACTGACATGCACAGTGATGATGGACTGGACTCCTGGGCACTGAGTTTAGTTTTTAATGTTGCATTTAGCCTTTTAGACTTATCTTTACTATTTGTGTAAAAACCTAAAGCACCACGATGAGACATCTCAAAAATGAAAAGCAGGTTTCAGTAAAGACAACTCTCTCATGAACCTACTTCTCACTCCTCAAATGAAGAATTTAGGCACAACCCATATGAACCACTTATATAGAACTCAATAAATATTTGCACATACATATTGGTCCAAGCAACCTGCTAAACAATAAACACATAACAGCTATACCCTCAGGGTCAGTTACAGCATACTTGTGGTTTAATTCACCTCAAGCAGACGTTTGCTTGACATCAGAAAAACAACATCAGTGAGCAAGCAGACTATAACCTTATTCACAGTGCTTAAATAATGTGTGACTATCACGTAGTTTCACAGTGTGTTGATGGTGCATTATTTAGGGGGTCAGATTTAGTACACTGCAATCAAGATCAAGTTTTAATCTATTGCTTATTCTAATGTGATGCCTAACTTTTGTTATGCTATAAACCTTAGTCCAATCAACTGGATCAAACTCACTTACCCCCCACCCCAATGTCTTGAGGTTTGAACGGCACCATTTTCCTGCAGTCATGTAGTGCTTGTTTGGCAGCATTATGGTTCTAATAGCATTTCACAGACACCAAATTAGTCACTGACTTCACAGTGCCTGCCTGTCACTTTATGATAAGTAATGTGAATGTTAACTGAGAACAGACGTAGACAATTTACCCCCAACCCCGGGCTGTTATGTATGTCATACACATTTAAATGTATATTTCATGTCAGTTAATCACAGTTAGGCAGCTAACAGTAGAATTCTACAAATCAGGACACCTTATAATTTCCCAGTAATTCCATTAATGTAGTCACTGTATATTGTTGCAGAGCAGAAACTATTCAATTGCAGCACTTATATAAATTCTAGGCATCAGCCTTTTGTAATGATCAGGAATAGTCACACATCTAGTCGTAGAGCGGAATTACTGTACAGTGTAAGCAATGCCTGTAATAAAGGTAAAAGGGTCTCACACATATTCTGAATTAGGCACATTAACTGGGGAACTTCAAAAGTACTCATTTTGCAAATTCATTCTGTAGTTGCACAAAATTGCATCTAGCTTGAGAAAGGTGAAAACAAATGTCTACATATTGCATGGCTGTCATGGCCTACTTCTGTTTCAAGGGATTATCTTAAACGCAACCATGATCAAGTTTGTGCCTATAACTTAATACACATTCCTCTCCACGTTTTAAGACTATCCAGCTTTTAATACTACGACTCAAATATTGTATTTATATATATATATATATATAGAGAGAGAGAGAGAGAGAGAGAGAGAGAGAGAGAGAGAGAGAGAGAGAGAGAGAGATAGATAGTATATTCCAACTGAAGTGACACAGAAGTATTGATACTTATAATCTGTAATGTAATCTTTCCTGAGTCATTAACTGCATACAGTATTTTATTCAACATTTCATCACACTTTTAAAACACAGTATGTACTGCATCGAAACACAACCCAATGTTGCACTGAACTAAGCTTTTTTTTTTTTGTCAATACACTTTATTAGGCTTTACTCAAGTCAGAACTGCCTAGTCATTGTTTTAATGTAATTAATCAAGATGCAGTATTTTGATCAGTTACAGTATTTAGCATATCGAACGGATTATGTACGGAGTGAAGAATTTGACATACAAAACATATACTCAATTTTGCATCCATTGGCTGAAATTACCAGTCCTGTCCCATGAGTGTACAACAGTTTCATTTACTTTTATCCGGCTTTGTTTGTTATACTTTTCAGCAGAAATAATGTGCAACGTTGTAAAATAATGTTGCAGACTTGGCACTGTAAAGCACTAATTGAAACGTACACACGTGAAAACCCCAACTCCTCCTTCTAACGTATTCCGAAAAGATTCTGTAATATCTCCCCTGCTCACTTAAGGGTCTGCTCTATGCAGGAAGTGCTTCAGTGATTCATATTCGTTTTACAGCAGAAGCTGCGGCTTTTTTTCTTCCACGTCCTTCCTAGCACGTAAGATGGAACCGAGAACAGTACTCAGCGTTTTGACGCTTCTAGTCTTAGTAACATTTCCTGCTGTGGAATGCGCAAAAGGAAAAAGAGGACCAAAACTAACAGCTAAGGTTGGTATCACAATGTTCCTAATGTAGATTAGAAATGCAGGTGCCAAGGTCAGTAACACCGCAGGCTGAAGTGAGGTAAACAAGGAATGATGAAGATCTATTTGTAATTTGAATGTGTGTAACAGTATCGGTACAGCTATTTAGTATAGATTAAAATATGGTAATGGAATCAATTTGTATGGTATTAACATTACACTCGGTGGTTTCAATGGGTGATTAAAAAGTACGTTTACAACATCAATGATATGGTGCGTTGATGTGGTAAACTTATTTTCCTATCGCCCTGTAATACAGATGGTGCTACTACAGCAACCAGAATCAAACATCTAAGACATGGAGGTCATATTGATTCATTTGTCCATGTACTACTAAGCGTGTGCATGGAATAACATTTTGAATCAATTCTATTTAGTTGTTATATTTTTAACATTACAAAACGATGTCAGACTTGTCGTTTCGTATATGCTGCACCAGTGATGTGCCAATTATGAACCCCCAAGTAACCCTGTGAAGAAAAAAAAAACGGCATTAGCCACTTTCTAAATAAACCAGATTATTATGTCAGTTATTTATATCACTCAGACAGTATATGCACTTGTTTTTTTATTGTTTCAGGTGTTCTTTGACATCCAGGTGGGAGAGTACGAGGTTGGCAGAATAGTTATTGGGCTGTTTGGGGAAGTTGTGCCAAAGACAGTGAACAACTTTATTACCCTTGCAACTGGTGAGGTATGAACAGTTTAAAATGTAAAGTTTATATGTAGTAGTACACAACATATACAATAGATTGCAATGGTTTCTGATTATTCTTATTATTTATAGTCTCTTCTAACTATCTGCATAGCCACTATATGGATATATTAGCAGTCCCTGACTGTAGGTCGCATGCAAGCGGCTGCTTTTGTGTTAGTTGGTGGAATCGGCTTTATAAGTAGCAAAGCCACCTAATGATCCTTTCCATGCCGAGTTGAATGAATGTGTTTTTTTAATCCAGTATTTCACCTCTACACCAAGTGATTCCACCCATATATGTAATTGAAACCAATCATTGTTATGATAGGAGTAACACCGTGTAACAATTTTTTTTTTGGTTCCTGGGTAGTAAGTGTTATTTCCTAATTGCTAATGCCTCAAAAGTATAGAAAATGGCTATTATTCCCCACAAACTTTGCTTTTGTGACCAGGACAGTGATATTTTGAAATTTACCTATTTTCTAGAACATTCCAGATAGATTCAGTGCTGAGTAAACTTGGAGTAACTTCTAGAACTTTCTAGAACTTTCCAGTAATATAAATAGTAGTATAAATACAGGGGCCTTAAGCCCACCAGTTCAGTTTAGTTCCAGCTGCCTAAGGGATACATATCTGCATTTTTCTGAGATGGCATCAAGGTCATAGGAGACTTCAAAATGGTGGCATTCCTGATGGGTCTCCAAGGCGGTTTTACCAAGTTTCCCTGCTATCTTTGCCTTTGGGACAGCAGGGACACCAAGGCGCACTACCACAGGCGGGACTGGCCACAGCGGACCGAGTTCTCTGTGGGGAGGAACAACGTCAAGTGGGAGCTACTGATGGACCCCCGGAAGGTGCTGATGCCACCACTGCACATCAAATTGGGCCAATTTGATTTGAAACAATTTGTCAGAGCTCTAGATAAGGAGTCGGCAGCCTTCAAGTACCTTCAAGACTTCTTCCCTAAGCTGTCTGAGGCAAAGGTCAAAGCCGGTGTCTTTGTCGGACCACAGATAAAGAAGATCCTGGAGTGCAATGAATTCCCCAAGAAGCTCACTAGTAAGGAGAAAGCGGCTTGGAACAGCTTTGTCCCAGTGGTTCGGGGCTTCCTGGGCAATCACAAGGCTGAAAACTATGTGGAGCTGGTTGAGACTCTGGTGAAGAACTACGGCACAATGGGCTGTAGGATGTCCCTCAAAGTCCATATCCTTGATGCTCATCTTGATAAATTCAAGGAGAACATGGGAGCGTACTCGGAGGAGCAAGGCGAGCGCTTCCACCAGGATATACTGGACTTTGAACGCCGCTACCAAGGACAGTATAACGAGAACATGATGGGAGACTACATTTGGGGGCTGATTCGTGAAAGTGATTTACAGTATAATCGTAAATCTCGAAAAACTACTCACTTCTAAATCTTTTGTAGTCATTTTTGTATTACTTTAGTATAAATACATGTTAATTTGGATTCACATGTTGTTTTTTTCTGACTTTATGTGAACGAAAAGACACAAATTCACCCATTTTCTCACTGGAAATAGGTCAATTCAAAATATCACTGTCCTGGTCACAAAAGCAAAGTTTGTGGGGAATAATAGCCATTTTCTATACTTTTGAGGCATAAGCAATTAGGAAATACCACTTACTACCCAGGAACAAAAATTGTGTTACATAGTGTTAATAATATACACTTAGTGAATTAATCCTGGTATTATCTGTTTGTCTGCATTAGTTCTATTGCAATAAATAACTCATTTGGGCCTCATCTGGAAAGAGTCCAATGCAATCTGAATGTTTAACATCAACAGCTGCTTCTTTATGTGAAGAGTTTGACTTGAAAGCTGCATTGCACAGCCCTACAATTTCTGACGAAATAAAAACCAGCAGTGGTTAAAGCACATTTCAATTGTGTAGATTAAAACATCTTATATTCACTGTTGAGCAATCTTTTCCCTGGACACTTCAGCAACGCATATGAGGTCACCTATGTAACAGTTCAGTTCAGACAACATTTTTGGGTGCTGTTCTCAATTGATTTGTACTGTTTACAACATACTGTATTAGATCTGATGTTTCTAGATAGATTTCTGGCCATACTTTATTACCTTCAGGATACTGACTATTCCAGCTGTGTTAATTAGTCAAAATGCACACATTATTCCCTTCATAGACTCAAAAGGCTCTGAAGACAGATATAGTTGTATAGGACATATTATTTCACTTATATCAGACCAATCTCAAAGTAAAATGTGTATCTATGCCCATTTTTAAAAATGTATTTTTAAAGTATAAAATTGGTTAGCCTTTATTAGTTTTTCAGCAAGTCAGTACTGAAGACATACAAAATGTAGGCCTGCAGTTTATTTTTTTCTGAAATCAATGAGCATGAATACATTTAAATGTGAATATTTATGTCTTAGTAATTAATCTGTATGCTGTGTTTGCTTTTACAGAAAGGATACGGCTACAAAGGAAGTAAATTTCATCGGGTGATCAAGGACTTCATGATCCAAGGAGGAGATTTTACTGCTGGAGATGGAACTGGAGGTAAAGCATTTGATGCTAAAACCATGCTCTACAGCAGGGGCAGGCAACTCGCACATTGGAGTGCTGTTCCAGTACAAAGTTAATGGGTAAAATTAAAAAAAAGATTGAGGGTTTTATTTGGTTCGATTTCATAATTAAGGATGTGGTTGGAATAAACATTTGGATTGGAACTGAGGAAATCGGAGTCTTGTGGTTATGAACAGATTATATGGTAAGAGTGTTGTGATATGAACACTTGTCACTTGGACTTTTTTCATGGAGACTTTCTGCAGCTATGAGGAAACCATGACTTTTGATAACTACATGCCTTGACTTTGATACAGTGTTTTCTATTATTATTATTTATTTCTTAGTTGACGCCCTTATCCAGGGCAACTTACAATTGTTACAAGATAACACATTATTTTTATGTACAATTACCCATTTATACAGTTGGGTTTTTACTAGAGCAATCTAGGTAAAGTACCTTGCTCAAGGGTACAGCAGCAGTGTCCCCACTGGGGATTGAACCCACAACCCTCTGGTCAAGAGCCCTAACCACTACTCCACACTGCTACAGGCTTCGAATATCACCAGGCTCTTTTTGGATTTCTTTAAAATATTCTATGCAAACAATACATACTTTGTTCGTTATTCTTATGAGGACCAGAAAATCTTACAATGTACTCTGGAATTCTAAGTATTGAGCTAGTAAAGGTTTTGTAAAATAATTGCACTAATTTAAAACCTTTATAAAGCAAGGCAGTAGTCAAGTAAAAGTAGCGTACAGAATTTTAATTTCACCAAGTAGTTCAAATAGCTTAGGTTTGCGACTGCCATGAGCATGAACAGTAAGTGGATGAGTCTAACCACAGTCTTTGTTTCAGGCATGAGCATCTATGGAGTGACATTTCCAGATGAGAACTTCAAGCTGAAGCACTTGGGAGCAGGGTGGGTCAGCATGGCCAATGCAGGCCCAGATACCAATGGTTCCCAGTTCTTCATCACCTCAGCAAAAGCACCCTGGTTGGATGGCAAGCACGTTGTGTTTGGGAAGGTCCTTGAAGGAATGGTAAAACATAGTTTATTATATAGAGGTGAAACTGGTCTTTTAGAATTAAACCAGTTACTAGAGACAGCTTTAATATAGAGCCAAGTGAATCTTCATGGTTCCTCCAGAAGTAGGAATCAGTAAGTATTGGTCAAACTTCCAAAGAAGAATTCAGTAGGTTAAAGCATGATTGAAAACAATAAATAAGAGCTCAGTCAGAATGAATTTCATTTGCTGTTTGTTCTGACTGGGCTCTCTGGTAGCACAGTTAGTACAAGAACTAGTACTGTAGGCTAAATGGTATCTCAAATGCAAAATGTATTCTGTCTGGCAAGCATCCTACTGAATTGTTTTATTAGATAGTTATATTAAATGAACCAATATCTTCTTTCTTTCTTTTTCAGTCTGTGATTCACACAATAGAACTTCAAGACACAAACGATAGAAATCAACCCCTCCAGGACTGTGTGATTTTTAACAGTGGTAAGATAGACGTGAAAGAACCATTTGTGATAGAATTGGAAGGCTGGTAAAAAGTAATAATAGTAATAATAATAATAATAATAATAATAATAATAATAATAACAACAACAACAACGTGTGGAATTCTGCATGATCAAAAGTATAGCTTCACAAACCAGTAATATGTTAAGATGTATCAATATGTTCAGGACATTGGTCAAGTTAAATAATGTATTGATCATACAACTTAGATAAAAGGGCTCACATATCTGACACTGAATCCAGTGCTCTTGGTCTGGTACAGGTATTTTGTTGTGCGACTCAGTTCTCCTCAGTATTTTATGCAATAACACTGCAATAAATAAATGTTGCACTGTTTGTTCTTTCTACACTAGCCAGGTATATTAACCTAGTGACTAACCTGTTCAGTAGTAATAACTTCAATAAAAGGCAATAACTCAAAGTGACTGATTTGGTGTGGAACTGTGGTAGCATGGATAGAATTATGAATATTGTATTTAATATAAAATACTTAAAACTACTAAATTCTACCAGGAAAACCAGTGCAATATTTTCAGGTGTGTTTGATCAAGTAAACAGGAATTATTATTTTCTGGATATCAGGCTACATGGTGGCATCAATACCCTCAGCCGTGATTTTATTTATTTTTTTAACAGAGGTGAGTAAATTAGCAAAAGCTTTTGTTAACACTAATCTTGTGTAATAAAAATAACATGCACCTGTATGTAAAACTAATGTAGAGTTTATATATGCTGTTACATAATTGTATTAAGTACCCCCTGAAATTGTTGAGTAAAAGTGTTGATGGTGCTAATGTGGGTTTTTTTTGTACAAAAACGAATACATTACAATGCTTTTTCACTTTTCACTTTTACAATACTTTTTCATTCCACTTGAACTAACAAAGTGTATTTGTATAATTGTTGAATGCAAAAAGGGCTATGCTTTTGGTCTGAAATCACACACAGGACAAGGATTTAACATGTTACCCATTGATGTATGAATTAATAAATAAATAATAAATATCACATCTGTGAACTATATAAACTTTAAAATTGTTTAAAAAAAAAAATAATCAAACCATAAAAAAAAAACGTTTTTTAGTTACTACAAATTTATACAACATATTCCACATGTTCTATAAATTACCTCTCTGTGGATGCCCTTTTCAGCAGGTTAAAGCTGAATATGGTGAATATTTATTTGGATGAACTACAGTACTAATATAGCCCTCTTCACTGTGTTATAGGGGGTGATGTTATTACAAAGACAAGAATAACTGAGTGGTAAATGTTGATGGGATAAACAGATACCATCACAGGTAAATAACATGCTTAGACAAAAGACAAATAATCATGGTACACTTTATTAGTATTATACTGTACGTTGATGTCTAATTAAGCCGGATGTCAAGTCATGTATACAAACAAGGACACAAAGTGCTAGAATATCACAGTTATACCTCTAATGCAAGTTATCACAAGTTTGATAGCTTAACCTTAACATTTCATAATCACAAGATCATGAGCTGGTTTTCTCTTGATACTAATAGCATGCTTCAAGGTGTTTTTTATTGTCTCAAACCCAACAAAGCTGGTGATAGAATATTTATTGAACGGGAGGGAAGATACAGCTGACATGAATAGTTAAAGTGGAAGACAATATTTGACCTCCCTTTTAGGGTTGTGATTCAGTACTGTAACATGCATTCTCAGTATAGACGAGTCAGTATATCATCACAGGATACGTTTCATTCGACTGGAAACAGCACAGTAACAAAAGTCAGAGAACGATTCAAGACATAACTTACACAAAGGCGTGTATTTTCATGGGATGTCTTTTCGACCTTAAAAGCAGCAATACATTTTTTTTTTTTTAAATCACAAAAATAATTTGATATATAATGTGGAAAAACAAAAACACAGATTTAAACATATGTAGACTAAACTCACATATTTGATCATTTAAATAATTCAAACAATTTATTTTTAGTTGCTGACTGTCCCATCTACAGTATTGTACTTCATTTTTCAAAAGACACTGCACCAGTCAGAAGTAGGTAAATTATATATATATATATATATATATATATATATATATATATATATATATATATATATATACACACACACACACACACACATATATATATATATATATATATATATATATATATATATATATATGTGTGTGTGTGTGTGTGTATATATATATATATATATATATATATATATATATATATATATATATATATATATATATATATATATATACACACACACACCATACGTATGTTAAACAAAGGATACAATGATGAGCAATGCAATCTCCAAAAAGTATGATACACAAGTATTTAAATATTTTAAAATGTCAGTTCATCTAGCAACATGTACAAAATAGGTTTTATCACAGGTTTGTGAGTTCATGTAGTTAGTGCCTATGTAAAAAAAAAAAATCCTTAATGGAGAACATTCTCCAATACAGTGTGCAGTTGCTTTACACAAATGAAGCCTCTAAACGAACAGCTTGTTTATCAATGATTCCAAGTACTGCAGCACCGATTCCATCGCTTGTAAGTATTATTACAAAGTGCATTCATTGGTAATATATCTATAAACTAATTTTTGCTGGTACTGTAAAACCCCTTTTTGTTATCTTCTGAATCCCTTTTTTCACCAGTTATTTCTGCAAAACTGTCCATTCTGTTCTATTATTACTTTGTCTACCATGGCTGAATGTGAGGGTAAAACATCCCATGAACGACTCCTTCAATAACTACATTTGGAAAAGTATCTGGAAACAAAGAGACAGGTTAAATGATTATTTAGTATTGTATACTTTAAAAATAAGCAACAACTCATTTATTTAATTTAAAAAAAAACTAAAAATACAAAACACACTTTGTCAAGTAAATTTACTCTTGATTTGATAACTAAAATAAATACAAGTCCATTCACATTACTTCTTATACATTAATATAATATAGTGAAATCTTCCACATCCATATTTCAGGATCATTGTATCATATGATCTTCCTTAGATAAACTAAACATTTTTAAAATCTTTGTATTTGTTCTCTACTAAAATCATTTTTTGAAGCTAACCTTTCAGAAATGTAGAATCATAAATGAAAAAAGCGTATGACAGCACAAAACAAGCATTATGTTCACAATTTTCCCTCGAGTGGTGTAGATACAAAACTGTAGGAGGCTAGAAAACTACAATGGTCTAAAAGGTCAGCTTGAGAACTGAAACCTCAGCAAAAAAAACAACTGTGTAGTCATGGATACTTGCCATTTTCTTTCTGTGTTTGTACAGTAATAAAAAAGCCCCAGCAAATTCTTCTTTTAACATTCCAGTTTAATTGAAGGATGGCAAGATCCTAAATTGTATTGATATAGTTATTTAGTTTAGCCCTAAAATGATGCTGTTAATGGATTCGAGTTCAATGTGATTGTAGCCCAGGCACTTTGGGAGTTTTAAAGTCAGCATGTCACAGGTGTGTAGGGCCACCTGACAAATCTGCAAGGGGTTTTGGAGGGAGAAATAGCCATTCCAGAGTGATTACCACCTCCAGTTTCCTAATAGAAGTAGGGGTGGAAATCTGCAGTGAAGTCTGTTCTCCAGAATGGCTGCTAGAGTCATCACTTTTACAACTGTTCATAGTGAAACACGAGTTACATGTGCACTCATGGAAACAGAGACACCTCCCAAACAAGTGCTGTTATCAGCCCTCTCTCATAGTCTGTCAGATCTGCTGCTTATGTTACCCATTGTAACAAAGTGATTTTTAACATATATTTTTATATGTAACATCTCAGGGAAGGTTATGTGAAGGACAGCTTATTTACAGAATAGTGTGTGCTACGTCTTGTAATTGTGCTACGTCCAAACCCTGTTGATAGTTTTAAAGATACTTTACATATGTTTGCATTCTTTATTTCTGAGTTGTTACTACCAATTGTTATTACATTTATATGTCAGGTGACCCATGTTCAAGCTTGGTATAGTAATACTGTTTAGTTTTCAATCGAAATGTTATTCTTGTGTAAACACAACTAAAAATACAGTATAATATGTTCCTTTATTTAATCACTTAAAACATGACTTCTATACTGTATTTTGACTGAAATAAAATACCTCTGTGTAAAAAAAAACAACAACAAAAAAAAAAACATGACTTAGTCTGTTAGATTTCTAAAGTAATATTAAAAGGTAAAAACAGGGCAACGTAAAATGTAAAGGTAATTCACAAAAATAAATAAATAAATAAAAAGACATTCTTCTACAAGCAGAAAACAAAATATTTGTTTGAAAGGTATATTATAATTTCAAATACACTAAGGGGAGTGGGGGCGGGGGGCAGTTATATGTAAAACAATAATGTTATTGACATGTTACAGAGGACCTGAAAACATGTCAATATCTGAGGCCAGAATTTACATTTAGTTGGTTTATTTGGTGAAGGGTGGAACCAGTAAAGAGCTGATAAAGAATGACAGCATTTCATTACCATCGGCTGCAGGCAAGACATATGGATCCCTCAGGAACAGAAGCACCGGCTGGTGGGACAGTTTACTGGAAAGGTCAAGAACAGGAGTGTCAGCATCAGGGGATGGTAAACAGAAAACACCTCCAACTATCTGATATCAAGTGAGGCAAGCAACCTGCTTCATATGAAACCGTTTTACACAGGTCAAAACAACTAATTGCTTGCTAATTCAATTTCATCCATGGCAAAAAACGCCATGGCTCGACGGTTAGAATGCTGGACTTCAGTGTATAAGGCATCGGCAGTGATTCTTTCCCAAGGCATGTTGTGTGTCCACTGATTTTGGAGAATACCTCCCCAGTCTCAACTCCTTTCTATATGTGGCAGGACACTTCCAGTAAAGTAAAAATTAAAATCTAAATGGCAGCGCTATATCCAGCACTCATTATCGAGACGTGTACTTTAAATGGCACTATAGAGCCTTTACCATCAAACTGCAAGCCCATGATTTATTTGAGGAGATGATTCTGCCAGAGTTCTACCATAACTTAACAAAAAAGTTGCCATTAGTTTGATATCAAAGATTAAGCCAATGTAGCAAACATTACATTGTAATGGAACTGCCTTATCTACAGCCTGTATTCATCTGAATGAAGGCCTGCTAGAAATAATATGAAACTTTGAGGGCTCTACGGCTCTTGGCGTTTTACAGAGTTGCATCAATATGTGCTTTTTATAATTGTTTTATATTGTGCTGCTGAATATTCCTTTTATCAGCAGCAGTATTTTTACAATTGTTGTCCCAATAAACTTTGCACAAAGTACTGTGCTTTCTGTACTGATGGTGTAAGGCAAGGATATCCAAAGTGAATAGAAAGGACACTTGTTAAATCACACTCCCTACAGGCACAAAATCAAACTTGTTCAAATCCAGTCTACATTTCAGGCACATTTATCTTTTTGCAATCATGGTACAGTAGAAGTTCATGTCGATCTTTTTCATGTGAGTGTGGCAAAACATTTTGCTATTGCAGACCTCGATATCCTTTCCTCCAAGAAATCTTAAAACAACATACCTCGATTCTTCTGATTCAGTTTCATCAAAGGATCTGAAAAGGCACAGATTGGTATGTATAGTTAGAACAGTGCTGTCTTCCTTTCTTTTTAGTTTTTACTATTTTTTTTTTTTAATATATACCATTTTAAATTCTTACCCACAACTCTCTGTTTTTGGTAATGAAGGAAAGTGACGGATATTTAAAAATTCAAGGAATATCTTCGGCAGAACTTCATTCTCCATAATTATTGTCTGTAAAACAAACACAAAGTAGAACAGATGGAATCAGCGGCATGTCTGCAATGTTTTATACCACACAGCATGAGGAACAGAAACATGGTTTAAATTGGCAGGTCTATAACATGTGTTTGATCAGGTCCACTGATCATCTGACTGATTTTCTCCATTCTTACAAGAAACCACTTGCTGTGTGTGTTCAGCATTATTTACCAAACACGTCAGAATGTGCCCTTTTGTTTGTAGTTACCGTTAGATTGAATGTAATGCACTCTTTAGGAACATGTTAGCAATTGTGGAAAAGTAACTGAAATAAATACACTTCATTTGGTTTTCTTTGTGCTAACAATATCTAATTGATGAAGAATGTAGAAGTAATATAATCTCAACCATTAGCAACAAATGACAATACTGTTGTGATTCTACCAGCTGAAACAATACAGTTTAAATACAACAGATTAATGGGTAATTGCAAGTAAATGTACTAATATTACCAAATATTGATTTCATATCTAGGCAAACATAACTTCTACAACACACACACACACACAGTATGAGCTCTCTTGACACCAGTATTAAAGTCTTTAAATTATAACGTGTTGGCATTCGCCACATTCCAAATAGCGCCTCAGTAGTGCCAAATAGCAGCAGGGAAACGGCTGTAAAACAGAGGTTTTGGGAAAAGGGTTTAATAAATACTCAGAAAATAAAATAGCTGCCAAAAGCACAATCTGTGACAAAGGGAAAACTATGCTTTTACACATAAAATATAGAAAACGGTATTTAAACGATAAAATAGAAAATTAATTAAATTAAAACGACAACCCTTTTAAATAGACATACCAGAGATACCTTTTATTGCATTGGACAGCTGCACATTTTCTTCTCTCTTTAGATTAAAAACAACATATCTGCAGGTGCTGTTTTGCTGAAAGGAATTTGGGAATTGACAGCATTGTACTAGAGGGGTGGATTTTCACAGAAACCAACTGGTCTTATCAATCTTGGAAAGGGAAGTCCTCTGTGTGTGTTCATGGAATTGATGGCGGTTATTAATTCTAGATGTAGAGAATTTTAACAAGGTCTGCTGCTTGTTAAGCTTGACAGATCAGCTTACAATCTACAGTACTTCTTCAGCCACGCCCACCTGTATTCATTCACAGTGTTTTAAGTGTTACAGTATATCTTCAAACAGGTAGGGTTTCCTCTGTATTATGACAGACAAAGGTAAATCATCTACAATGCTATTTGCTGAACGTAAATAATTTTGAATCCTTGTATAAATGTATATGTAAATGAAACAAAACCAACTTTATGCAAAAACCGCAGGGCTGAACAATGTATGTTTTATGTCACTGTGGGGACTAAACTACACATGGATTCCAAAAACAACACATATATTTTGTAGACAACATGTATAAAGAACTAGCACACATGCAGACCCAAAGTAGGTTACTCAAGCTCAATATGGCCTAGACTAGATGACAATTCAGCGACTGGGATGGCCAAAAAAGGCATGCCCATTCCCTGCTAAACTTTCTGTTTTAGTTGAACCCCTTCCAATCAGGAAAGAAAGGACGCATTGCAATCAGAACTGTGTCTGCGATGACTGCCAAAATCACCCAACCTCAACTCGATTGATGCCTTATGAGATAAACTTTATCAGCCTCTCTAGGCTGCATATTTTGTCAAGATGAGTAGATCAATGTTCCTACATACCCAGGTGTTTTCAAGCTGTTACATCTACAAAAAGTGGTCTAAATAATCGAAAGTCGAATTTGGATACTAAAGTTGTGTATGTTTACCCAGAAGGCAAACAAATAGATTAACAGGTTTAATACCCATTGCACAATTGTTTTAATTTCCATAGCAAATACATTTTGGGGAATGTTGCTAACCTAATAAACACAGTTTGGGAGAACTAGCTAAAAAAAACTAGTGGGAATACTATTGCAATATTTTTTGGGTTGAGAAAAGTACACTCCCAGTGGATTTTATTGATTGCTTTCACATGCTTCTGCAGTAGAATTCCATATAACTAATTGTCAGAATCTTTTCTCTTCTAATACTATAACATAGCCACAAAATTACAAATGGGACTTGTTCTACCTTAACCTCAGCTAGATGCCATCATGCAGTGGAAAACAGTGCTAAAATATCACAGGATAATGCTGTCCGACAAGGGAGAGGTATAAACAGCGTAATGATTTCCCTTGAGTTTCCCTTCAAGAGAATTGTCACTAAACCCAGCATAAATGGTGACATATCTTCACTTAGGACACTGGGAAATCGAACATTGGCATTCTTTTTAGGTCCGAGCCTACTCATCAGCCAATTATAGTGGTAACTCAAGAGCTTACTAAAAACCCAGACAAGAACAGTTTGCTAACCTTCCGAGATTATGATTGTATACGCCACACAGTTTCAACATAGTGCCTCCAGAGCCTTGCAGACCCCAAACAGATATTCAGAAATGAATTGCAGATACAGGAAGGTACTGCAGCGCCTCTTAATAATTATTTCCCCAGCCGCTGGTCTCATAACTGTCCTTATGAGACAGTGGTGTTTCACCAGCAGTAATATATGTTTTTTTTTTTTTTTTTTTTTTTTTCAAATTAAGCCTTTAATTACGTGTTTAATGTTTTTAATGTGCAGCACCATATTGCCAAAGAGCAAGAGATCTCTGTTCAGAAAGTACAAAATGACAGAGATGAAAAACTATGCGTGTGTCATCCAGAAGCTGGTAGTTTGCTGACACCCGTTCACAAGCTCCGAGGGTGTAAAGAATCAATTGCTTGGTCATTTTCCTGCACTGTTGTGGGAACATGCAGTGACGGAGCGTAATTAGACATTCTAAACTGGAGGGAAAAAAAACAGGGATAAAATAATTAGGCATTTTAAAATAAATAAATACAAATGTAAACATGATTTATGCATGCAGCCAAACGAACAGGCATCTCCCCACATTCTGACAGACTCAGTAACTTGTGCTAAAGAATGGACTAAAGACATTTCATCACAAGTGGTATAGTATTCCAGATATATTGACATCACTACGTATCCCTAGAAGGAAATAATCATAAATTTAGTTTCATTGGGTTAAACACATACACATATGTTTGATTACTACCTCTCTCATAAGGGAAAAAGGTAATGTACCATAAAACAAATGTGAATGCTGGGACTAACCTCATAGCAAGTGCTTGTTACTAATACGAAAAAGCAAAAGGTAATATTAAACTTTTTAAAATGTTACCTAATGATAAATCCCCTATCAGAATTATACTGCACGGCACACAAACAATATAACTTACATGCAACACAATGATGCTTCTTCAAGATTTAAAATAAATAAATAAATAAATAAATAAATAAATGTGCAGATATGTGTTGTACTCGCATTAACAAAATCAAGCTTATTCTGTAACCCTCTGGGGAATTGTTTCGTCTGTCTCTCGGGACCACACAAGATGTCTGCTGCTATATATTCACGTTATTTTACACTGTGAGAAGTTTTCTTGTTGTCTGTCTCACTGATATTTTTCTTCTCATCATAGGCAATGGGTCAGAGAGAATTCCCCAAGGCCTGTCTGACATGCCCATTGAAACTAATTGCTAGAAAAAGCAGGTGCTCAAATCACAGTACAAGACTGCAAGGAGCACTGGGAATTCAGTGCACTTGGGGTTAATGCACTCATTTCAAAGAAACTTTATCAGGAAATGAAACGTACAATAAATACGAGATTTGCAGTGGTATAAAACTGCAATTGTGCAGACGGATTAGCTTGATTTAGAGTACTATATAAATGGTTTAAACAGTATGAATTATGCATGTTTGTTTATGCTGAGCGAATAGTGAGCAATTACAGTATAAAAAGGTGTCTGTAAACTGCTAACACAATTAAACATAAGAAAATGATTTTACAAGTTCATACGTGCATTCTGTATGATCGGGCATCCTTGGTTCCAGTTTTATCACAACTGGATTTGTTGTTCTCTAGATATCAGTAATAAGGGACAGAAAGAGGGATAGGAGACTCATTATGATCAACACACTACAACTCACACATGCATGCTTGGTTTAAATCCAAAAATATAAACTGAAGAATGTTCTGACAAAATGCATTTCATTTTCTACGGGAACAATTCTTATTAATCCTCCTTCTCCTCCTCCTCGAGCATGCCCGGTTCTGTGATGCAGGAGCCAATCAATAGCAGCTGAATGCCATCTGCTTGGGGCAGCAGAACAGCACCAAAAGTGTGAGCCATGCATCTTCCCTTATTGAAAGGTTATTTTTATGCAAGTAAACAATTCATCCTCTCGCTGCACGCTTGATGCTCATTT